>NW_021941021.1:1343794-2687588 GCF_000721785.1 Aureobasidium pullulans EXF-150
TTACCAATGACTTCTTGAGAAGAATCTCGATTTCTCTCGGAAATAAGGTCTTTGACAGCCAGTTTGCCATAAGCGGTTATCAACTTGCTGAATGACACAATCGTTGGGTCCAAGAAGCTCTGGTTCTGTAGCAAACATTGGGGACCGATGGTTTTGCGGATCAATAGCGAAATCGATTCGAGGTGGTCCCTTTGGAGAAACTTTGAGCGGTACTCCAGGGTGTTGACGAAGAATTCTACAGTGGGATCTCTGACTTCCTCTTCGCGATGCAGAACGTGCTCGATGACCATTGGGGTCAGGTTTTGTAGAAGCTGCAACGCCACAGGATCGGTGGTCCAATGGGAAAAGCTGTAGGTAACCCATGCAGAGAAGCAGTGTACCGCTTCGATCCGAATTTCTGTAGAAAGCGGCGTTGATGTGCTAAACACATACGTCATGAGTACGGCCGAGTCGGCAGTGTTTGTCTTGAGGAGATTGTCCAGGTGGTAGTACTGCGGGCCGAGGATAGAGCTGTTCTGGACATCTTCGGCCAAAACTCTGCAGAAACGCACAGCCATGAACAGTCTAAGCCCTGACAGTTGGCCGATAATTTGACTAGTGTCAGGATATGTGCTGAGTCCGTCAAGAGGCACGACGTCACAAGCATGCAAGGAGCAAACGATCTGGCGTACTGTCTGTGTCCAGGGAACAGGAGACTGGATGAAGTATGTTGCAAGCGTAGAGCAAACTTTGTCGATAACAAACTTAGGAGGCATGTTGCCTAGGGCAAGACGTATCTGCAGGCAGGGATGAGAAGATCATTCTGTGAAGCACGAGTAGTATGAAAACTTACAAACCAGAGAATCAAGCGCGACTTCAACTCAGCGGCTGCTTGATCATCGAGCGTGCTTCTTCATAACTGTTAACATTGCACTTCGTGCGTCGAGAAAGGCAAAGGCACTGACCTGTTTTTGTTGAGCTTGATTTGCAGACTCAAAGCTCCATAGAACTTGATGTTGGGATCTGCGTGATCGAGCATAGCGTCTGCGGCAGCCCATCCTTGATCTGATAGCTGAATTTCTTGCAGTTCGCGTGAAATTACAGAGGCACCGGCGGCATATCTTGGGTCATTGAGTCGACGTACAAGCTCAATTGCCTGATCGGCGACGCTCATTGTCGAATCTGAGAGGATCATTTCAATTAGTCTTCCGGAATCAATGGCTCGCTGAATCAGAGCATGATATCCATGGCTATGAACTGCTGCCCGCCACAGACCCGAGTAAGCCATCCGTCTGATGATGATGAGACCGGTATCCTTTCGGTTGTAGAGAATTTCTCGTCGTGCCAGATTCGACGACAAATGTGAAAGGAAATGGAATGGACTCCATTGAATAGCCACCACAAGTTCTCTTGGCGGTGCGTGATAGGGAAGATGACATTGCCTACCTGTTTAGAAATCGAAACCCGGGGAAGTTCGCTATGTCGTCGACTCAGCTTAGGGACCAGGCCAGATACCTTTGTGAAAATCACTCACGAAGCAACAGACAAGGAAATCAGCTGTCAAAATAAGTATTTGGGAAGTGCAAGAGATGTTGAGATCTCAAGACTGGACGATAACCAAGTAGAGGAGATACACCTACTGATGTCCTAGACAGGCTTCCTAAATTCTGGTGATTTTCTTTGATAGTTGGTCGAAGCGAAGAGATGGTGTATCGTACGCGCAGCTCCCAACGCCGACATCGACGCCAACGCTGCGTCGAAGGGTCTCGCTTGCTCGCTCGACGGATGATGCCGGCCGGGAGGACCCTTTCGGCGTTCTTAAGCCCGCGACTCCGTCATCGTCGCGTGTCCAATCGATAGTGAGGCATCAATTCGAGGACGTGACGTGCAGATGCTACGTGGACTCGCAAGACTCAGTACACTTTCAAGAGGCATTGCTGCCGGAAGATTGTTTCATACGTCAACAATTAGAAAGTATCCTATCGACATGGAGAAAGTGAACACGACCGAACGACTCGCGCAGTTGCGAGAGCTCATGAAGCGCAACAAGGTAGATATTTACAGTAAGCCGTCTGGATGCACATGAACAGACAACTGACTGACTTTTGCAGTTGTGCCTTCGGAAGACAGTCATCAGAGCGAATACATAGCCCCTGCCGATGCTCGCAGAGGTCAGTCTATATCATCGAACCCGGTCGACATCACACTGACAAGGACGCAGAGTATATCTGTGGCTTCTCTGGATCTGCTGGAACGGCCGTTGTCACTCTCGATAAGGCTGCCCTTGCTACCGACGGAAGATACTTCAACCAAGCCGAGAAGCAACTGGACGACAACTGGACCCTACTCAAGCAGGGACTCCAGGATGTACCCACATGGCAGGAGTGGTCTGCCGAGCAGTCCGAGGGAGCAAAGATCGTTGGGGTCGATCCCACTACTATTACTGCCCGTAAGACTTCTGATTTTAGGTTCTCCAACGAACACTGCTGACTCTTTGGCAGCCGATGCCCGTAAACTCTCCGAGAAGATCAAGAAGAAGGGCGGCAAAGACCTTATCGCGGTCAAGGAGAACCTCGTGGACTCAGTCTGGGATTCGGCCAGGCCCGCTAGACCGAACGAAAAGGCCGACGTCCTCACCCTCGATTTTGCCGGCAAGAAATTCCAGGACAAGATTGACGACTTGCGTAAAGACTTGGACAAAAAGAAGAGCGCTGGATTTGTCGTGTCGATGCTCGATGAGATTGCCTGGTTGTACAACTTGCGTGGAAGTGACATCCCTTACAATCCCGTCTTCTTCTCTTACGCCGTTGTCACCCCAACTACCAGCACTCTCTACATCGACGACTCGAAACTTACTGCTGCTGCAAAGACGCATCTCTCGGGGGTCGAGGTTCGACCTTACGACGCCGTCTTCACCGACATGGAGGCCCTCTCATCATCCTCCACCGGCGAGAGCAAGTATCTTGTCTCGAACAAGGCTTCATGGGCCCTGTATCAGGCGCTGGGTGGGGAGGATAAGGTCGACTTGGTACGCAGTTTGATCGGCGATGCGAAGGCTGTCAAGAATGAGACTGAGATGAAGGGCATGCGCGAATGTCATATTCGTGACGGTGCTGCATTGAGCGAGTACTTCGCATGGCTAGAAGATCAGCTCATCAACGAGAAGGCCAAGATCGACGAGGTTGAGGGTGCCGACAAGTTGGAGTCGATTCGCTCAAAACACAAGCACTTTGTCGGTCTTTCGTTCGACACGATATCTTCAACTGGCGCAAATGCTGCTGTCATCCACTACAAGCCAGAGCCTGGTGCTTGTAGCGTCATTGACCCGAAGGCCGTGTATCTTTGCGATTCAGGAGCTCAGTACCTCGATGGCACAACAGACACGACTCGTACCATGCACTTTGGCGAACCAACGGACATGGAGCGTAAGGCATACACCCTTGTTCTGAAGGGTCACATTGCTTTGGACAACGTCAAGTTCCCCAAAGGTACAACCGGCTACGCAATCGATGTTCTGGCTAGACAGTTCCTCTGGGCTGAAGGACTTGACTACCGTCACGGTACAGGTCACGGCGTAGGATCATTCTTGAACGTCCATGAAGGCCCTATCGGCATCGGAACAAGGGTTGCATATAGCGAGGTGCCGCTAGCTGTTGGCAACGTGATCTCCAACGAACCTGGGTATTACGAAGACGGTGCTTTTGGTATCAGGATAGAGAGTAAGTTGAGGCCAAAGTATCTCAGGAAGAGAGCATGTGGCTAACAAAATCCAGACATGTTCATGGTGACAGAGAAGAAGACGACGCATCAATTCGGCGACAAGCCCTACTTGGGCTTCGAGCACGTTACCATGACACCCATGTGCAGAAAGTTGACGGATGTGTCGCTTCTCAGCTCGGAAGAGAAGCAGTGGCTCAACGACTACCATTCGAAGGTGTACGAGAGGACCAAGGGTTACTTCACACATGACCAGAGAACGATGAAATGGCTCGAGAGGGAGTGCGCAGCATACTAGAGACTCCAGCGAGAGTTGTTAGAATAGCATATAATGTCAAAGCGGTTCTGGTAGCGATAACGGCATGTTCGTGCGAGGAAGGTTTCGCGACAGGCCGAGGTCCACCCCCACGTCGGTCTCCCCATGTTCGAGCTCTCTCTTGATCCGCCTCGAGACAAACGTGACGACAAAAAGCAAAGGGGTGGTTGTATCATTATACGAGTCTAGCGGCAATCTAGCAGTAGACGAATACACAGATGCTGCCATGTTAGAAGGGACGCGCCGGTGGTTCAGGCGCAATCGCACCAGGTTTGCCGTCGGAGCAGGCTCGTTGGGACTGGTCTACCTTGCTGGACAGTATGCATGGAGCAAATGGCTCGAGGCACGCCAGCGCATGGCAGACGAGAGGGTCTCGAAGGAAAAGTGAGAAGGCCACAGTCGTGGTACAAGGGAATATGGCTAACGACCCACCAGCCTCCGACGCCGCTTCGAACAGAACCAGGAGGACTGCACCTACACGGTGCTCGCCTTACTCCCTACCGTACGAGAAGAGATCATCGGTGCACTCCCGGTCGAAGACATTACCAATGAGCTACAACGCCAACGATCAGAGAAGATTGCAAGAAGCGGCGGGCCATCAGAAGCAGCTTCCTCCGAGTACCCATCGGCCCCTGCCAGTACAATCGACGACTCGGCCAGCATGTCCAGCTTCCAGACTGGCAGCTATATCCATGCCAGTCAGATGGCTGACAGCCAGGACGGCAGATCGCTCCTGAAGAAGAAGTCAAAGGCACAGCTGTGGAACGACATGAAGATCAGCTGTGAGTCTGCGCAAGCCTGGGAGGGAGAACTGTTGCTAACGCCTAGTCGCAGCCATCACAAGAGCCTTGACTCTACTATACACCCTCTCTCTCCTCACGCTCCTGACCCGCATTCAGCTGAACCTCCTCGGCCGCCGTACCTACCTGTCCTCGGTCGTCTCTCTGGCCAGTCCTCAGGCCGCCACTGACTCTACGCATATCTCCATGGAGAACAATGATGACGACAACTACGATAATGTCTACGGGAACGATTTCGAGACGAATCGCAAATACTTGACCTTCAGCTGGTGGTTGTTACACAAGGGCAGCAAAGAGATTGCCGACAAGGTCAGCGCTGCCGTCAGGCACGTCTTTGGTCCTGTCAACCCGCGCGAGGATATGACACTTGAGCGTTTGAGCCAGCTCATCCTTGAAGTCCGTAAGCAGGTCGAGGGTGCCACAGAGACCGAGCGCCGTGAGCATAGGTGGCTATCATACATGCTTCCTCCTCGGCATCAGGAAGACTTTGTCTTGTCCGAGTCAGGCATTGATGCCATGTCTACATCTCCCGCACCGCAGGACACTTCTCAGGACCCTATGCATGCTGTCAAGACGGCCGCCTCGAACGCCTCCCTTCGCAGACTGCTCGATGAGACTTCAGATCTGATTGACTCGCCGACCTTCACCCATGTCTTCACCCAAGTCCTCAATGCCACCTTCTCTCACCTCATCGACTACCGTGTTGCTACCGAAGCCTTCAAGATCAGCCCTCCAGCCCCCGACTCTCTTTCTCGCATCACCGAGATCACAGACAAGAAATGCAAATTCGCTCAGACTCTTGCCGTCTTCTGCCGTCAGGCGCACATCATCGCCGCTGGCAGTAGCGAACCCGATGATCTCGTAGTCGCCGAGTCTGTAGGCTCTCAAGTCAACGAATACCTTGCCGCTATCGATCAGGTCAAGGATCTCGAGGCTTTTGCTGCTGTCATTTACTCGAGCAACTTCGAGTTTGAGGCTGCCGAGCGAGAGCAGAAGGAAACTACTGAGCATACTGCACCTCCTGTCGTATCTAACGATGCACCCGCGCCGTCCACAGATGTACCTGCACCGTCTCCTGCACAAGCACCTGCATTGTCGATTGAGGAAATGGACCACGTGTGGAGCCGAAGCCAAGCTGAAGGCTCCTCGGCACCCGATGCCCCGACCTACAGCGAAGTGGTCCAAGCTCCTGCACCCGAATCGTCATCTTCACAACATCCTGAAGAAGCCCAAGACTCACAGCCAGGTGCTCAAGAAACCCCACAAACATCGGAACAACAACAACCTCCAGAACAATACAAGACCTACGCTATGGCCGCAGCAGCAGCAACTTCCATCCCTCCGCTTACCCTCATCGTTGCCACCACAGCCAAGAACGGCATCGGCAAGAATGGAACCCTACCTTGGCCAATGCTAAAGAAGGAAATGGCCTATTTCGCACGCATCACCAAACGCGTTCCCTCCTCTGCTCCCGACGCCTCTTTGCTTGCCGAAACATCTTCTCAACTCTCCGATTCTTCGGAAACTGCTGCAACTGCGACTATCCAGAAAGCTCAAAATGTTGTAGTTATGGGCAGAAAGACTTGGGAAAGCATTCCACCCAAATTCCGTCCTCTGCCGCAGAGAACCAATGTGGTCATCTCGAGGTCGGAGAAACTTGAGGGTGCTAGTGAAGATGTCATCGTTGGCGATTCCATCTCCTCTGCTCTGTCATCTCTGGTCAGCAAGGTCAAGGAAGGCCAAGCCGCACCACTTGGTCGTGTTTTCGTCATCGGCGGAGCCGCCATCTACAAGCAAGCACTTGACATGGAACAAGCAAAGAGCATCCTTCTCACCAGAGTCGAAGGCGAATGGGACTGCGATACAGACTTCCCTGTTGATGTCGAAGCCGATCAAGCATGGTCGAGAAAACAAAAGAGTGAGCTCGATGGATTCGTGGGCGAGGATGTCGAGGAGAAGTTGGACGAGGAAGTCAAGGGGCAGAAGGTCGGATACGAGTTTAGACTTTATGAGAGAGTGTGAGATGTGTTGATGGCTTTGTTTATGTACGAATGATGGAATGTTTCACTGTTTTACTCGTATGCTATACATAGGTCTAGTTAGACTGCTGGTTCTCTCTTCTGTGTTCGAGCTACGGTTTGTGTAATGCTGTCCCTTTCTTGACGAGTGATCTGTATAGATCGATCTTGGATAAGTCTTTTCATGAGAGAGCCTGTTGATGTGCACGTCGCGCTTGCCCAGACCAACCAGCGTCATGAGTGTCTAGTCTCGCAAAGGTTCCTATCCGAGTCTCCAAAATGTTTTATCTTGTCATTATAAGTAGTACAATACTTGCATGCTTGTGGCTCACAAATGATTGATAGTGGGTTATTGAGTCACAAAGAGTGAGAGCGTTTTTATACAAGAGGGTATAAAGTACTACGGAATATCAGACCAACCACTACCCAAGTCCTGTAATCTCTTTGTAGCATTGCAAGAATACCGAGCTCAATGGATCTTCCTTCAGCAGATAATCTTCGTCTGAACGTTCTGTTGTATTAAGTGGAGGAGGCGCTGTTGAGATCGATCATTGTCGTTTGCGTTGCTCGCGCATAGCATGTCTATGATGACGGGAGCCAGGATTTAACCATCTCCTTGCTGTGCGGAACAATCTCTGGCGCCTGTTTTGATTTTGGTCAGCCTGTGGTTTCACAGCTAGACCTGTGTTGGAAGCTAGCACTTACAGAAGAATGACCACCATGCCGAAAGTGATGGGCAGAGCCAGCCACCAGAAGAACCTATGATATGGATCAGTGATGATGCGTCAGTATTGCGCAAAAGGAACCTGACTTACATATGGGTATTTTTCAGTGGTGGAAACTCCTCAAAGTTCATGCCAAAGTAGCCAGACAGGAAAGTCAAAGGCAAGAACAGAATGGTGACAAAGGTCAACTGCTGCATACTCTCGTTTTGATACGCTCCCATTGTGTTGAAGATCAAACTGATCATGTTGTCACTCTGCGTACGCATCTGATCCAGAGATGCAATGATCATGATACAATGATCTTCCACATCTCCCAGGTACGTGTGAGCAGCCGGCGAAATCGTGACCGAGGACTGTGTCTGTGTCTTTGGTGTTGCAGGGCCAGCACCACGACGAGCGAGGTTCGGAATGGGGTTTGCCGGCGAAGGACTGCGGTTGAGGAATTGAGTGGTATTGTAGTGGTCCCGCAAGCTGTTGATCAAGCTTGCTATCGGTTGCATCTGCTGTCTCAGCATTGACAACTCAGATGTCAAGATGTAAAGTGCTTTCGAGTGTCCGATTGCTGGTTCAGTAAGGACATCCATTTCTAGCTCTGCGATGGATTTTTCGTAGGTGGCAACGATTGGTATGGCGAGATCGGTGATTGCATCTATGATCGAGTGTACAAGCAATGAGGCATCGCCACTTCGGCGTAAGATGGTCTCTGGCGAGTTCAAACGTTTGAGGATAGGTTCCTCGATTACATCGCCGGAGTGTTCGAAGAATGAGACGACAGTGTTGTCACTGCAAAGGAATACGCTGACCTGCTCGATAGAAACGCCGAGACTCTTGCGTGTAAGAATGGAGTTCTTCTCCATGTACGCAACTCGCTCTGGTGATCTGTCCCCCCGGTAAGACTGCAGACTCCGGAGGTGAGTTTGGTTGTCTGGTGGTTGGAAAGTCTTCTCACTTTCCCAGGTGATACCGCTGCGGCTGTGAGTTGAGTGACGATCGTCCGTGGTCAGAAGAGCTTTTTGAATGTCGGTGTCGCTGAGACCATTTTGCGATGAGAGTCTCGTGAGTCGTTGTAGTGTCAGGATGATGAAAGCGTGCTCTGGGTACCAGTCTGCCTTTGTTCGGTTCCCAGTGTGCATCAAATCCTCGATGGCCAGAGGGTGTAGTTTCTTGTGATTTCCCAAGAGCTTAATGACATCCCAACTCAGTCCGTTGACGTTGATCCATCGACAGCTTGCCCATTCCGGCCTCGGTTTGTTGAGGAAGTTCTCCAAAGACTTGTTGTCCAGTTCAGTTTGTTCGATCTGATCTTCACTGAAGTCCACCGCTGTTATTTGGGACTGTTACAGGTTAGTTCCTATCTCGTGCCGGTTTATCAGACGTTGTTTACAGGAAAAGTCTCGCCATGTGAGACGACGCCATCAGCAGAAGTGTCAATTCCAGGTTCGCTGCCTGGTTGCCATTGGAAAGCCGAATTCGAATCATAGAATCCGGAAGCTTTTGTAGAAGTAGCCTGAGCACGTTTCAGAGACGGCGTAAAGTCTGTCGCTGATGGAGAGGGTTGTTTTTCAGATTTTGATGTTGATGGAGTGTCTGTCGATGTATGGAGCAGGCGTCTGTGTCTGCTTAGGCTTGTGGGAACATTCCATAGCGACCGCCGGCATGATAAAAGCGACCGCCGGCATGATAAAAGCGAGCGCCGCATAATTTGCCTCTTGGAAACTGTGTTGTGTTCGAGAGACAGTCAACGACACATTGTCTGAGGAATTTGCTATGGATGAACATCAATATGACGTTGGTGTAGTCAGATATCCGGGATAAATGGTGGAGCAGTTGGAGATGCGCGTCAGTATGAACGCCCATGGCCGAGAAGATGTCTAGATTTCAGGAGTCATTGCCTGTCCTCGTCACCACATTTCTGACTTCATCTTGGAGGTATGAGTGCGTGTAGCTCGATGAAGAACAACCTGGAGGAAGACCTTGTCTTGTCTGTCACCAAGACAACAGTGGCCTCTATCGTGATTGACATATCTGCGTCCGACCAATTCGGCAGGGGGCGGCCCAGCTGAGCCTGCGACTACCCGTTTACTTAAGCAACGTCTCCTTGGCTTCACGCGCTTTCCTTCCTGCTTCTACTTTGTTCTCATTACACAGTACATGCACCCCACGATGCGAGGATGATAGACCATGCTTCCAGAATACTAGGAGTAGATCACACATTTGACGGCACTTTGACCAGGAAATGAGACCCGATATCGTCGCATCAGCAAATCTGGCCATGTGGTTTCGATTCTTCGAACGAGCACATCGCTTGGCGAGAAAGAAAAAGTGGATCCTTTTACCAACGCCCCAAATACCAACCACACAAGCGTTGAAGAACAAGAGCAATGTACTATACGAACGAGTCATGATCCATCCGACAAGATGAGCAGAAAAAAAGCCACCAAGAAGACGCAATGAGTCGCAAGAACAAAGAAGCACCAGTAAAAGAATAGACAAGTGTATCACGTCTTTGATGCCCAGCAACGCGCGATACGCCCAAGGATTCAAGCGAGGTCTTGTAGGGCGTGCCAATAAGCAGGTAGGGGTACATGTGAGAAAAATTGAAGCGAGGTCACGCCGTTCACCCCAAACTCCAGACCACCAAGCTTTCAAACTCATGGTTTGTATTACTTAACGAATTACTGCTTGCATCCTAGTGACAATGACGCCTTCTCGACAAGGACTCACGCAAGAGCGAGGCCCTTTTACAAAAGCACTGGAAGCGGTCGACTTGATGGATCTCAAGAACTGTTGTGCAACTCTCTCGACACAAGAGCCAGTATCTCCTACGTTGGCTACTGAGAGATGGTCTTCTCATCATCAAAGAAAGCCCAAGAGGCCGAGGTGAAGGATCCCTCAGCCTTTGTGGACCATGAAACGGCAAGCGACGACGGACACGATGTCTACCAGACCAGCGAAGGCCGCCGACAGATCGGTCTTGTCAGCGCCATCTTCCTCATCTTCAACCGAATGATCGGTACCGGAATTTTCGCCACGCCTTCGAGCATCCTGTCAAGCAGCGGAAGTGTTGGACTTGCGCTATTCATCTGGGTAGCTGGTCTGATTATCGCTGCTGCGGGTATGGCCGTATACCTCGAATTCGGCACAGCACTCCCCAGAAACGGTGGAGAGAAGAACTACCTGGAGCACGTGTTCAAAAAGCCCAAGTTCTTGGTCACTGGTCTTTACGTACGTTCAACCTACCCTTCCCGTGTGCTAAACTTTGTCACTTGGACTCTCAAGCCCCAGCCATGCGCTTGAGTTCCACTCATCAAAATGCACGATGATTTTGAGAAAGAGTACGTCGTCCACAGAGAGCGACTATTTAATGTCCTCTCCTTGGGCCTAGCTTTACTTTCGAAAATCATCGTGCATTTTCACAGCAGTGTCAGTGACAAACTTTAGCACACGGGGAGGACAGAACATCTTCCGTCTGCATCTGACTAACTCTTTACAGACCGGTTACGTCGTACTTTTGGGATGGGCTGGCTCGAACAGTGTCGTCTTTGGCGAGTACATTCTAAACGCAGCACAGGTTCCCGTCAACCGATGGAACCAGAGAGGCATCGGTCTTGCCTGTATCACTTCTGCTTTCCTCATCCACGGTCTTGCTCTCAAGTGGGGCCTCCGCCTACAAAATATCCTGGGCGTTATCAAGCTCATCATCCTTCTCATCATTGTCTTTGCTGGATTCGCCGCCCTTGGAGGTCATCTGCGCATTGAGAAGCCTAACAACTTCGACAACGCTTTCGAAGGTACTACGGGCTCGGCTTATGGAGTTGTGACTGCGCTATACAATGTCATTTGGTCATTCATCGGTTACAGCAACGCCAACTATTCCATGAGCGAGATGAAGAACCCTGTCCGTACTCTCAAGATCGCCGCACCGACAGCAATCATGATCGTCGGTGTTCTCTACCTTCTCGCAAACGTCGCCTACTTTGCCGCAGTCCCTAAGGAGGATATTGTCAGCAGCGGACGCATTCTCGCAGCCCAGTTCTTCCGCAACGTGTTCGGACCCAGGGCTGAACGCGCATTGAGTGTGTTTATCGCCCTCTCTGCTTACGGAAACGTGCTTTCTGTCATCTTCTCCCAGGGTAGACTCGTTCAAGAGCTTGGTCGTGAGGGTATCCTGCCTTTCTCCAGGCTTTGGGCTAGCAACAAGCCTTTCAACGCTCCATTCATGGGTCTTTTCGAACACTGGGCCGTCTCAGTCATCATTATGCTTGCCCCTCCTCCGGGTGACGCGTATAATTTCATATTAAATTTGATCGCATACCCATTGTCGGTCGTCAACGTTTTCGTTTCGATCGCACTGATTTGGATTTACACCCACAAGGAGGAATTTCAGTGGAACCCTCCAGTCAAGGCTACCCTTCCAGTCGCCATTTTCTTCTTCCTCAGCAACGTCTACCTGGTCATTGCACCCTTTGTTCCTCCTCCTACTCCTGAGCAGAATCAGTACACTTCTCTGCCATACTACCTTCACTGCGTTGTTGGTATGGCTATCATTGCAGCTGGAGGCATCTATTGGCTCTTCTGGGCTGTTCTCCTGCCAAAAATTGGAGGCTACAGATTGGAGAAAGAGGTACACAAGGATGCCGAAGGTTGGACACGCAATGTGTTCATCAAGGTTCCAAACCACCAAGCGCCTATTGAAGGCTCTAGCTTCTAAGCACACCACGACTTTAACAGTTCTTTTAATGACGGGTTACGAAAAGCATTGATTATTTTATTATTATTTAGAGATACCCCCACGATTTCAACCATCGTACCTTCTATACGGCGTATAAAAACCACGTCTGCATCAAATATAAACATTTACAAACACTATACCCCGGCTCCACAGACCATGCCCGATTTGCTGATACAGGCAGTCTCAGGATTTGACAGTGATACTTTACTGTTCGGCTGAGTCCCAATGGATGTAGTGAATGTATCTCGGAACCTTGCATCGCTGAATTTATTGGAAGGATCGTCAAGATGGCTGCGAAGTCAAACATGTCGATTGATAGGCTTGTGGTGGTAGCGAAGAATTTTGAGGACATTGTGACAGATTTTCCATATCAGGGAGCGCGAGGTTTCGAGGGCGAGGATAAAATCCATGTGACGGGCAACCAGAAAAACTTGTGCGGTTGATGTTGAAGCATTCAGCATCTGAAGGTTTGTCTGACCTCCTCATATGCTAAAGTTTGTCACGCGTACAACTATAGAACATCACAATTTCAGCATTTTCAGGGGTAGCCTCCCCTGAGAGCGTGGTAGTTGGCGCCTCTCTGCGGACGATTATACCAATCTGAAAAACATTGTGCATTTTTACATGCCAGACGACTCCAGGCGTGGCCGCAAGAGATGGCTGGAAGTGACAGATTTTAGCACACGGGGAGGGAAGAGTAGGACGAAGAAGATGAAGAGTATTCAAATCAAGATGCTCAAGATGGAAATATTCAGGATGAAAAGGTTTAAGATATGCTTGATCGTCAATTTACACCATCTCCCCTACTACTTTCATCCGTTCAGAACTGATCGTGCTAGCGGGATCTTGTGTTGGCGTTGTCTCCGTCATGGCTCTGCTAGCTAGCAGCACCGTCCGTCCACGAGACCAATAAGAAACTTATTTATGTTGACAGCTCATGAGCAACATTCCTCCCGGTTGCCAACTCTATTGGTTTCCAGTCCGCATCTAGTTCCCGCACTTCCTGCGATTCCATCTCGCCAGGCTTGGAAGGCGTGTGACAGTCGATGACTTTCGGCTCTGGTTGATCGATATAGATGCTTGTGTCTCGGCGCTTGTTTAGTCGTCTCTTATGCCAGATGAAGGCGAGAGCGATGATGCTGACAAGACCGACCGTTATCCCCACACCGAGGCCTATCTTTGCACTTCCAGAAAGGCCCTCGGTGTTATGGGAGGGTGTAGCCGGTGATGTTGATGTTGAAACGCTCGTCGGAGCAATAGAAGTCGTGTTGATAGTAGAGGCAGGCACGGTATATATTGTGATCACCGATACGGCCGACGCGGATGAAGAAAACTGTGTGATTACAGAGGATGCGATCTGAAACGATTGTGTTGTTGTAGATGATGTGGTCTTCGACGATGACGTGGCTGCTCGGAGTGAGACATTCAGCGCGAGAGGGGCTTCAGAGACCGACCATGTAGGCCCGTTGCAACAATCGCCCTGCGACAGATCGGCTTCATCATCATGACAGCAAAAGAGAGACAATTGGTCGTTGCAGGCCCATATATATGCCGTCCTATTGTTGTCTGTGTCGTATTAGACGTGTTCGTTATACGGCAGGTCAACACCAACATCTTGCAAGCGCGTGTTTTGATTGCTTACCAGATGAAGGGCAGTGGTTGATGCAATTTGACCAGTTTTCATTCGTGCACGAGGCTGTCTTGTACAGTCTTGTATAGTTTCCTGGTTCAGTGGCTCCCTCGAAAAAGGTGAGAGCGCCGTTGAGGTGATTGTTCCGGTCCTGGCAGAGACCTTGTGTTACACATGTGTCTTCAGGTTCACAACAATAACTTGTGCTAAAGCCACACGCTTCGTCTGAAGACGAAGAGGTCTGGTCGGGATGGTAACATGTCTGACCAGCCACCAAGACGATCGCACCGGTAACCGCGAGCGTAAGAAGGAAGTTGAACAGCATATCGCGGGATAACGAAAAAAAAAATGGAATCGACCACAGCAGCGATGGTCGTATAGCCCGACATTTTAAAGTCATGATATTCACGACAGCCTCGAAACATGAGGCGCATAGCCGCTACCCATCCCAGATAGCCGTGGCTTACGGATCGCTAGATAGCGATTGGAGACAGATTGCAGCTAACTGAAACCATGATGGCGCATAAGATACGTGTTATCAGACTGCTGTGGAAGTGCCTTGATCCTTTTGAATAACATGACTCTCGGTCATCCAGATGAGCAGCTATGAGATGCACGAGCTTGCCACAAATCAAGCCAGATGCCTCCTTGTGCAGATTTGCGATCGTAGAGACCACCGATCAGTCTTGGTAACACTCCAAACATCGACATTCAGAAGCGCCCCTAAGATTGTATGCCAGCGGCCTTGCATCGTATGGTTGCCTGAAAATATAGCCACTAACATGTTTCGATAAGTGGAAGAGCAGCATTTTTTGACCAAGTTTGAAAGGTGCGAAGCATGTGATAAAAGGATACTGACACGACGATGCTCGCCTCACTGTACGCGCCGCATTGGCGCTTAGGACGGCTGCGCGTGGTCGGCGTCTGCAGATCTCTCGTTTCTTGGCACCTGGGTCCTTGTAGGCTTAGCATTGCGTCCCTTGAATATATCAGTATCAGCCTCCTCTGACGGTGAACTCCTCCAGATCGGCTGCTTGATGCAATGATACAACATGCATTGAGCTTAACTCCCTCTGTATGAGTTTGCGAACTTCATCATGGCAGCATAGTCCCAATCAACAGCTTTCTTGTCAGCTTCCGGAAGTGCCTTGTCGATAGCCTGTAGCAGAATTGAGTCCCAGTTGCTGGACCACCATCTATAGCTGGGTGTGCCCAACACAACAGAGTAGTGAGATAGTACAAGTAACGATTCGACTTCGTGGTTTTGGACTCGTAACCAGAACGCATCAGAGACCATAGTCGGCCAACGACCTAGGTTTGCCACTCCATCCGGTGATGTAGCAAGTTCTCCACGCGTGAAATCGATAAGTTGGTCGGTGGCAATAATATCTGCCGGATCTTTCAGGCTATCTCTCAGGATCTGGAAACGACGGTCGACCTCTGGCTTCATTGCTATCGGATGCCCGGTGATAGTAGTCTTGATCCATTGCGCTACTGGGCTTGCGGCAACCAACTCCGGGTTCAAGAGCCATACAGTTTTACATCCTCGAAGTAAGCTGAAAAGGTCGAGTATACCATCAAAATCTGGCGGATCGTCACACGCGTGTGGGAAGGCAAAGGCTAAAAGCGGCAGAATCATGCTGAATATGAAGATAGAATGACTGTCAGACGGACGTAGTTGTTCGAGCATATTTCTGAATAGCCTCGTGCCAGCATTTTGATGAGCCAGAGCCCTGGTCGCGTATATTTGCCGTTCATTGGGCCGTGTCCGGGCAAGATCCATTGATGCCAATGCAAGGATACCATGCATTAGTAGAGGGTTGGATTGAGCCTGACTGGGTATCACTTCTTGCCAGATTACTTGAGAGTCCTGTCCAGCAAAAAGTCCGGTGGATGTTGATACAGTGTAGTGATGCATCAAAGACAAGTCGAGCATATCGAAAGTTGGTAAGTGTTCATATACCAAAGTAGAGGCCGTTGAGCCAGCAGGGCTCGCACTGTGTGCTGGACTGCTAGGACTGGGAACTTTGAGTTGATCATATGTGCAGACCACGCCTGCCCTCTGGCAGTTGGCGCAGTTTGGTCGATCCTCGTCACATTTAATATGTCTCTTCTTGCAGTTCTTGCACCCTGTCTTGCGTTTAGTGTGCCAACGTCTAGTAGACATGGCAAGAGATAGCGTTTTTGGCCTGGTCGTATGTCGGAGCTGTCGTGACGTGGGGGCAGGAAATTTTGCAGATTCTGGACGAAGGCTAAAGTCGGTAACACCCTGCGGCTCAGGTCCTGTTCAAGAGTAGTAAGAGAACATGTTTACGATATGCGCAACGCCGGACGAACTCATCCTCCGTGCAATATCGCTCGCTCGGGAATGACCCACCCTAAAGGCCGCGCATCCCGTGAGATTTAAATTTGTCGCACTTCTCCAGGATTTGGTTGTCATCCGTGCATCGAAGGAAGGGCTTGGCCGGCCTTCCTTCGCTAAATGGCAGGCTCTGACGTGCGTCTTAGCAGTATTTCTGGCTATGCGGCACCTCTCTTGTGCCTGACAGCCGCAAAGCCTCACAGAAATCACGATGTTGGCCTCCGATTTTACGATGAACGCGGTACGAGAAACGTCCGTAGCTCGTTTACCGTACGCTATCTTCAACGAAACGGCAAACGATAGGCAGGCGCGAGATGAATGTCGCAATGAGTCCCAGGCCAACACATCGCTTATATATGATTCCCATCACCCCCACCATGTGTGCTCGTTGTCGTTGTTTTCCATCTCGCTGCAGGCTTCAACTGACCCTGCTAAACTTTTTTTCGTCAGCCTCATTCGTCATAGCATAACGACATAACATCGTTGTCGCGACACAACAATGGCTCGCGGTTATTGTACAGAAGTCACGGCGCAATGTCCGGTTGAGGCTACCACTTATGGATACCGACCGAATCAAGGAGCCAACATCTTCTTCTGTGTTGTCTTTGGAATCCTGTTCATCGCACAATTATTCCTCGGAATCAAGGCTCGTCTGAAGGGTTTCACATTTGCCGTCGTCATTGGATGTTTTGGAGAATGCGTCGGATACATTGGAAGACTGATCATGCACAACAACCCTTGGAGTCAAACTGGATTCAAGATTCAGATCGTTTGTCTCATTCTATCACCCTCCTTCCTCGCAGCCGGAATCTACCTTACGATCAAGCATCTGGTTATCCACTTCGGTCCCCAGTACTCCAGACTTAGACCCAACCTTTACACCTGGATTTTCATCACTGCCGATGCTGCGAGTATTCTCGTCCAAGCTGCCGGTGGTGGTATCGCAGCAGGCGAGCAGCTCGAGCTGGTCAAGATCGGAAACTCAATCATGGTCGCTGGTATCTGCGTTCAAGTCGCCACAATGGCTTTGTGTGGTGTTGTCGCTGCCGATTTCTTCCTTCGCCGCTACAGATCTCGTCAAGCTCAGACAAACCTCGACGACCCCATGACCCGCTCAACCGCAGGCTTCAAATACTATGTTGGCGCTTCAGCTCTTGCTTTCGTCACCGTCTTCATTCGTTCCGTCTACCGTATTCCTGAGATGGTTGGTGGATGGGGTAACCCTCTGATGCAGAACGAGAAGGAGTTCTTGGTTCTGGACGGAATGTGAGTTATCATTGAACATCCCATATATTGAAAATCCAATTTACTGACGTCAAAACAGGATGGTTTGCATCGCCGCCATTGCCCTTACCGTCGCACACCCTGGAGTTTTCTTCCCCGAATTCAAGGAGCACAAGACACCCAAGAAAGAGAAGAAGAGCAAGAAGAGCAAGAAGAGCGAGGAAGCCGGTCTGGAACTGTCGAGCAGTGACAGTGCATAAAGAGATGGATTATGATGCATTCTTTCCTATACCCCTAATGCGTGTTTACGATCGTTGTGTTTTTCTGCTTGATTCATCCTGATTGGACACTTAGAATTGGATACAGTCCATGAAGCTGCGATACTACATAATACACTTCTTCGCAGAAACCCCTCTCGCTCCTCTCCTGGCGTTGAACGCATGTGCTCGGCTGTCCTCGTTGTACTCTGCAAAGCTCAGCAATGCTCAGCAAACTCCGCGCAAATAACCCCACGCGATAAGTGTTATATCTTGGGCAACCTCAATCGACTCTCCAAGCCTATCTCCCAGCCACAGAACTACTATCATAAGCCAAAGAACAGGGTAGATTTTGGTATCAACAGATCTGCTTGGTTTGTGATCAGGGGCCTCGTGTTCCAGCAATAATCCAACATCAACCACATCAGACGAATCGACTCCGATGATGCAAGCACGACAGTACGGTTGGCCGCTGCAATCTGTCTGCCCGACAATCTTGACTGGCTGAGCTGTCTCAGGTATGTGCAGAGTAATAGGGAAGTCGTACGTGTGGGTTGACGGAAACAGGATGTGTATGGCCGAGCGAGTATCGAGTCCATCGAGGTCACGGATGTATGCTACAAATGCTTCAGGGTTGTTGAAAAGACGCACGCGCTTCAGAAGCAGCTCTTCCTTGCACTCGTCGAAGAAATCCTGACTCCATCCTTCCGTGGCCTTTGCGAAGAAAGTGGCGTGCCAGTCAGAGGACGGGTGGTAGATGATGTATTGGTCATCTTGCCCAGCACTCTGGATAGGGCGATCATCCGGAGCTAGATCTCCAAGTCGGTCTCTGAAGTGAACGAATTTGTAAACAGACTCTGCAAACTGACGTTGGTGGTTGAGATTTCCTTGGGTGATGCTTGTCGCGCTGAGAGCTTGCATATCTTTGGATATCTTGTTTGCACGCTTGTCCAGGTTTCTCAGGACACGAATGAAGGTGAAAGCACCTAGGGCGATCATGAAGCCAATGAAGAGCAAAATGAGCACGAACATGGAGAGAATATTCGGAACAGTCTGCACAGCTAGTGTGATATTCTCGGCCATGCGCTGAGTGGCGTTGAGAGTATCATGGAGACGGTTGACATTGACTTGGGCAAGCTTTCGGGTCGCGACATCAGTGGTATGCTGGAACGATTTGAATGTGTCGCGGATGTGATCGACGTTGAATTGTTCAAGCTCTTTCACCGCGATACCAGTCATCTTCTTGATTACTTTGAGAGTCTCGTGGAAACGATCAATGTCAAGATGCTGAACTTCTCTTGACACTACGCCACTTATGCGATGGATGTTTTCGAGAACCTGACTGAGCTGGTCGTTGTTAAGTCGTTCAAAGACATGCATGACATGTGCAGCGGCCCTCCCGAAGACCATACATAATTCTCCAAAACTGCCTGGACGGATAGAATCAAGGTGCTGCTTGACGGCAACGAAGAAGTCATCTGCCTTCCATCCTAGCATGGACTGTCCCATGGTGGCAACGAGAGTGACGATGGGAATGGGTGAGGTTGGCCAACAGAATGTCTATGACCACGAAATTGATGGGAGGATAGTGGGGTAGATATTTACTGCTTGCTTTCTCTAATCCATGAGACAAAGAATCGTTCATTTCTCCAAGAATCTCCTGTTTTCCTTCCAATGTTTGCCAACATGCTCAATGAGCATTATCCAAACCAAGCTAATCAATGCTAGTCTCATGAAGTGCAAACGCCAGAACTAGAACAGCAAACACTGCACAAAAGATCCTAAGCATAGACCAGGTATTTGCTGGTTTCTTTGGCGAAAGATCAACATCTTTCACGTCCATTTCTGGTGACAATCCGCTGATATGTCCATGACAAAGGGGCTTGCCGTTGTAGTCTCTTTGACCTCGGATCCTGAGAGGCAGGAGGTTTGCATCGAAGCGGAGATCGATAGAGAAGTCGTAGCGATGAGCTGAAGGGAGCAGAACGTAGATGACAGCACTGAACTCTGGGTTTTCACGGATGGTACGTAAATGCTCGATAAGAGCCGGTAGGTCGTCATACACACCGCCGAATCCTCTCACGGAGATGTCTTCGGCGTGAAAGGATGCATGCCAGTCGTTTCCAGGATGATAGACATAGTAGACGGCATCCTGTGGGTCGTTCAGGTGTGCTTTGTCGTGCAAATCATGCTGATGTTCAATGAATCGGCGAACCGCTCCGCCGAATTGAGTCTGATAATGGATGTTCTTTTGAACTTCGGTGACATCGCTGAGATTTCTTAGACTTTTGCGAACGTGGTGAATGAATCTTCCCAGCCTCCTGATCAACAGAGCACCAACCACAATACCCAACACAATATAGATCTGTGTGAACAACAAAGTCGCTTTGGCATTGTAGATGAGGTGAGCAATGTCTTGTCCTTTGAGATCTCCGGACAAGTCGACAAGGGTTGTGGCTGCTTGTTGGAAGGCGTCGAGACTGCTGTCCAGGCGACCAGGTTTGATGTTGTCCAGATGTTGCTTGACAGCGACGAAGAAATCGTCGGCCTTGCGTCCGAGAATCATGGTTGTGATGATTGATCCACTTGAATTGGTTGGCAGTCAAAACGTGCAGCTGCACTGTCGCCGAATGGAAGTCGGCAGCGGGTGTCTCAGGTTGAGAACTCAGCGTTGGTGCGAGGTTTGCGGAGTGACGGCTCAAAATCAGTCGTACGATGCTATTTCTGGTGTCGGCGACGTTCTCAACATGGTCGGCACTAGAAGCTTATAGGTAATGCTATACATGTTAGAGTTCGACCGTCGCCACTTCGAGGATAAACAGTGGGTCGGCAGGTGGCTGGAAGCCTGCAGGAGCGCGTCTTGGCAGGTACGGTGACGTTGATCCTTGCTACACCGACCTCCCTAGTTTTTTGAATCTGTCAACCGACATATAAGTCCCTCGTATCCTGCTCCTCTCAATCCCAGTCTCCATATCAACCTATTTCTCAAACACACCATCCTACGAATACAGCCAAACACACAACCACAATGTACACCTCAATCAAGACTCTTGCCGCGGCCATTGCTCTCCCCCTTGTGGCTGCCCTTCCCCTCAGCCAGCGTACCGAGGCCGTTTTCGACAGCACCAAGCCTTTTACTCTCCACACCGAAGTCGTCAACGGTACCGGTGCCTTCAATGGACAATACCTATCTTCTTTCCACGTCGGTGCTGGTCAGTCGACAATTGTCGGAAGCAAGAACAGCAGCATTGCCGTTGGATGGAGTAAGTTTGATCAAATCTGTTTCGTCCGAAGACTCTGTACTAACGCCAAGCAGCTCTCTCAGACTCAATCCTGCAGCAGCCTTTGGCAATCAGCGGTGCTCCTGCCGGCTTCGCCTACAACCTCAGTCTTCTCGAGCAAGCTCCCTTCCGCTCTAATGCTCCCATTGGCTACGACTACGTCGACCTGAGTGCTTCGGGTAAAGCCACTACCGGCTTCTACTTCAACAATGCCACTCTCGCTTGGTCCGCCTCAAACTCCACCACTGCTCCTGACTCTTTTGACGGCTGCTTCGCTCTGTGCCACGTCAACGGTACCTCTCCTTACTTCAGCCTTGGCTCTCAATACCAGCTCTTGTGGAAGATGAGCAATGCCACCAGCACCTCCTCCAATTGTGCTGATGTCAAGCTGATTGGAGCCAACATCGCCGCTTAGATGTCTCGCTGTTGAGTCTGGAAGTCTTGGAAGGAAGAGCATCACACGCATATTGGGATACGGACGCATCAAGCATTGAGCATAATGGCATAGGGAAACGCACGCATTGCATCGAGACCTACGAACACGTCGATGGGGTTTCGACTCAAACCACCCCACTTACGACTATAGATAAAGATTAAATGATAATGACCACACCTTGTACAACACAACCTTATCTGTTTCTCCGTCACTGCCTTCATGCTATCTCATATAGAGCTCCCTTTACATGCTTGAGCATTCCGATATCAAGGCGTGTGGCGTACTTTGCATATATCTTGAGGTGCCAGGTGATGTCTTTCCATGCAAGCCTTGGCGCTGCGACACGCCCACCAACGCCGATGTTGTTCTGCGTTGTCATCAACATCACAGCCCGACAAGTATATCTGAGACAAGTATTTAAGCCCTCCTAGAAAAATGCCTTTTCTCTAAGTACCTAACGATGTTTTTCTCGCGGGAGAAAGCGTCTCAGACTCCCGTCCGACCGCCAGAGCCTCCTTCAAACTCTCACCCGATCAAAGCAACCTTCCTCCGCCGAACGGCTACGTTGTGCGCGGTATGGGTCTCGCGACCTTTTGCACGAAATTTTGGTCTCGTATCTCTGCTAAGCCCGTGGATTTGCGTCAAACACTACGACGCAGATTGGCTTGATGTTTCAGAGGCAGCGGCCATGGAGTTCATCCGAGAACGCACGTCGGTTCCCGTGCCCAAGATCTACTGTGCTTTTACATACCGCAACAAGACGTATATCGCCATGGAAAGAATCAAGGGCACGATGCTCGCTGATGGCTGGCTGCAACGATCTGAGGAATCCAGATCACGGATATTGAATCAGCTGAAAACTATGATTGAAGAGATCAGAAGCATCAGATCTCCGCATGGGTCTTCTGTCGCTAGTGTAGACGGCGGGAGTCTTAATGACCCTAGACTGCCTGGTATCGGCACAATATATCCAATACCCACTGCCAGACGCTTTGGTCCATTTGAGGATATCAGCGCCTTCCATCGCTGGCTGAGACGTCCCCATAAGGATGCCGATGATGCATTCCCTGCCGAGGTCAATAAAATGATCAAGGCACATGAAGAGACCGATTGGGGTCAGCCAGTTTTTACTCATGGAGATCTCAGTAGCTTCAATATCATTGTCAAGGATGACAAGGTCACCGGAATCATTGATTGGGAAACAGCAGGATGGTATCCCCATTATTGGGAGTATACAAGGGCATCGAGAGTAAGCCCTCAAAATGCCTGGTGGGTTGATTATCTGGACCGATTCCTCGAGCCAAAGCCCAACGAGCGGAAGTTCGAAGAGACACGCTGCGAATTTTGGGGAGAAATCTGATGGACGCGATATGGAAAACATGTTCGAAAGCCTCATCTTCCATGTGGGCCGACCCTTGATCTATAGAGGCATCTGCTTGCTCCTCAAGAGATCAAAGGTCGGGGGTACTCCAGAGATGGGAAGTTGACTCTGGTCGTCAAAGCGATGTTCGTCGTGTTTCTGCGTGCAAAATGCTGTGACTGGACACTTTTGTTCTTCGAATGTCCATGAAGATGAATAGGGTGAGATGGGAGGCGTGGAAGCTGTATATTTTCTGTTTGCCTTTCTGATGCTACGAGACTCAATGTGTTGGGTAGAAATCTCGTGCTTCCGAAGTAGTCATGCATAGCAGCATGGCATGTCAGAAAGCGCTCGCTGTGAGATGGCCAGCCTTGTATGGGCAGCCTGCAGGCTTCATTGATGGTTTTTCGCATGCGCTCGATACATTGTTGACCTGTCAAGATCCTGGGATTCCATGTCAGTTATGTTACGTGTCGGATCCTTTGACTTTGAAAGATGTTGATATTGATCTGAAGAAGATGAAGCAAGAAGTTGGCTTGGTTGGGTCGCGTTATCTTCTCCCGAAGGTCGCGGAAAGAAAGCCGCACTGAATCGCGACTGCCCCGCCAGGCCAGATGGCACCCCACCAAAGGGCCCTTGAAGCTTCCCAAAGTTCACGTCAACGTGCAAATTAGGCTGAATAGCAGGTTGACAATCTCCCTGCTGCGTGTAATTAGCTGCATCATGCTCTTGCCAGATGTCAACCTCAGCTCTGTAGAAAATTACGACTTGCCAATCACCTAACGCACCTTACGAGGCTTCAGTTACCAAAACGAAACCAAATTGACACCACATATCACCACCCAACATGTCTATGACGCTCGAAGAAGCCCAGGTGCCCCGCCAGCCCAACCCTGTTCCCTCGGGCCCTGACAATGTCCTCGAGCAGTTCAACCTCAAAGGCCGCGTTGTCGTCGTGACAGGTGCTGCTGAAGGCATTGGCGGTGCCGTTGTAGACTCAATGGCCGAAGCTGGCGCCAATGTAGCACTCTGGTACCGTTCCAACGACAAGGCAGTCACAAAGGCTGAGGAGTTGGCAAAAAAGCACGGGAACAAGTTCAAGGCATACCAGATTGAGATCTCGGACCCGGAGAAGGTACAAGAGCTGGTTGCCAAGGTTGTAGAGGACTTTGGTAGACTGGATGTTATGATTGCGAATGCCGGTATGGCTATCTCGAAGCCTATCCTTGAGACCAGTGTAGAGGAGTACAAGAAGCAATTCGCTGTCAATGGTGAGTTGCAGTGTATACTTGGTCGAACAGAACAATGCTGATATGGTGATAGTTGACGGTGTCTTCTACTGTGCCAAATATGCTGGCGAACAGTTCAAAAAGCAGGGCAAGGGTAACCTGATTATCACATCGAGTATCTCAGCACATATCGTCAATGTACCGGTGGACCAGCCAGTAAGTCTGCACTCAAGGCAAGAGGCAGCGCTCCTCTGACATTCCCCTCCTAGGTCTACAACTCCACAAAGGCAGCCATCACACATCTCGGCAAGTCGCTGGCCAGAGAATGGCGTGAGTTCGCCCGCGTGAACATTGTCTCGCCTGGCTTCTTCAATACCAAGATGGGTGCAGGAGAGAGCGTGATCAACGAAGCCTACCGTATGACTCCTATGGGCAGACAGGGAGACGTTAGAGAGATCAAGGCTCTGTATCTGTACCTAGCTAGTGATGCTAGCAGCTACCAGACAGGCAGTGATACTGTTATTGATGGTGGTTACATCTTGCCTTAGAAACGGTATCAGATATAAAGACGGCCCTGAATATGATTGTATGACACAGGATAGAGGAAAGAGACAAATTCATACGACCTTGCTACTTCTAACATCACACGAACATCACCCACAGAGATTACCATTAGGCAGCAAGCATACGCATGACCTCAAGGATCGTCACCCAAGACGTTCGACATACCCACTTTCAATCCTTCCGCCGCTTCTCCCACCTGATCACACTATCCACATGATCGCTGCAACTCCACTGCCCTCTTACAGCCCAAACGGAACAAAACTCCGCCCTCACACGTCAAACCACGATTCACACCATTCCAGACCCTCATATCCGCCTCCTCCGTATCGACCGATGACATCTCTCCATCGATAAAGAAACAAGGGTATACGATAGAGACTAGACAAGGATACACAATCAAGCCCAAAAGACTGTTTTATTTCTCGGTTAGAACGTTTTTCTGCTGTCCCGCTGAAGTGGCAGTGCATTTGTGAATGATCAAACGAAGATAGATACAAATGCACGGCCGTTCGAGGTTCTTTATGCAAATCTCTCATTTCCCATCCGCCATGAGATCACGATCCGTTTTTTTTTATGATGGCATGTCGTATCTCCGTGAGTTCAGCTGTGCGCGAGAGGGTCAGCAGGTCGAACGGGTTTTGGGAACGAGGGAACGGTGTGACGTGCTCTGGGGGGGAGAGATGTGGTGGTAGGTTCGAACTTGAAACGTGGATTGGAGGTGTGGTGGTTCGGAACAGGGTTGCCCTGCAAACATGGATTTTCGGAGTCGAACGTGATGTTTCTCCATCCACGAGAAATTTATTGCCTTGCTGGAGGTAACACAATGTTAATTCAATCGCCAGTAGTCGTATGATGTTGGTCCATATGCGATAATCACGTTGTGTGGTCGAGCATCTCGGTCTGAACTTTCTGCGCTCGGCTTCTCAGTAACTGACCCTCAGATGCTTGCACATCTGTGTTTCTCTCGGTGAACGGAGCTTGCAACTGAGGTCAATGGACTGGTGAGAATGTAACAAAACCATTCATGGTCATGAGAAGAGCATTACATTTTGATATTTACACTACTCGTACACTCATATGTAAGCAACCTGCAGTTGCATGGAAAGTCATCCATCAGTACCAATCGTCCTATGATGGCACATCCAACTCCTTTGCCAACTGACTCTGCCGCGGCCTACGTCTTATCGTCTCGTCGTTATTCTTGTTGTGTCTTTCTCTGCTCCTACGCTCTCTAGACCATTCTCTTTGCTCGGCAGCTCTGAGCTCTTCACCAGCAGCAAACAACCTTTCTTCCTCAGTCATCAACTCTTCGGGTTTCGTCTGTCGTGAAGCCTGTCCTGACGGCTTTGGTCTTGTGGGAGCAGCGGGTGATTTGTCGCCTCTTGAGCGATCACGTTTAGCAGATGACGGCTCCCTGCTGCGCTCTCGATTGCGAGGCTTACTTGAAGAAGCTGCTGCATCCATTTCGGCGTCTGAGAGGATAGCATCTTCAGGCACATCATCAGTTCCACCACGGACATTCTTCTTACGGGGCCAGAGGGAAGGGAGGACGATTTGCTGGAAGCGGGGTTCCACGCAGCGTTCGTCGAACCAGGCGTGAATGCGCTGTTCTACCAGCTGGGCGATCTTTGGGACATCCTGTAGACGAGCGCGAGAGCCAATCAAAGAGTGTACCGAGAGATCCAGACGGTAGTCATCCAGGAAGGTAAAAGTCAGAGTAGTGGGTGAGGATGATGGATTGGCAGAAGATGATTCGGACTCGTCTGTGCCCGAATCTGGTTGTTGAGAGGGAGTAAAGGATAGTGAGAGAGTGCCGGAAAAGCGGACGACCGAGACTGCGAGAGCGACAGGGAGGACGGCCGAGAAAGGCTTGGGGTAGTTCAGGACGAGCTTCGTCTCGATGCCCAGCGTCACAACATCGGACAGATCGACATCCATACGCGCTTGAAGCCTGCTCTCGCCCAGACCTCCTCTGTTTGTGCCCTTTTTGCCCGGCATCTGCTTGACCGGCTGACCATTCTCATCGACAGGGATGACCCTACAGTTGCTGAAGATGGGAAATTCCTCGCCCAGCGATATCTCGGTCACCTTGATCTCGTCGATGAACTGTGGCCGTTGTCCGCCATTGAGAGCATTTGTGAGAGAAGTCAGCACGGCGTCTCCTTCCAGAGCATCTGCGCGAAGCTGAGAGATTGTTTGTGCGATTAGGACGTTGAACCAATCCAAGCTTTCTGGCTGGTGTCCGTCCACATTGTAATACGTCTTTTCCAAAATCTTGTCCGTCGTGAGCACAGCACCTCCGGATGAGATGTTTCGTGGAGCGAGGACTGCAGCAGAGCTACGCTTGCGTAGACGGAGATCGGAGAAGGAGCGACGGCGTAGGGATGAGGCATGCGACAGGGTACGCTGACGGCGGAGCGCTGCTCTTGTTGCTGCGCGACTGTCCGCTGACGGTGGCTCGCCGAAGATGAAGAATTTGATCAGGAATATGAGAATCAGTGCCAGCGTCAATTGGCCTAGCACGAAGCCTTGAGCGAACGATGTACTGCTTCCGGACTGAGCTGCAGGCGACGCCGCTATACAAGAGTCAGTGACGTGCTGGAGGATGCGATTGGGGACAAGTACCGTATGCCGCTTGCTTTGCCTTGGACATGTTCGATCAATCTCCTGAGCAACACACAAAAGACCCAAGAAAATCACTGTCGCATGCTCTTGTCAAGTTTATTTGCTGACAAGATGCACTATCCGTACATGACGCAGGTACTCTTGTCGATAAGATAATCTCAGCCAAGAGGCCCCGACAGCGGCAGCAAGCGGACCTTCATGCGGGGTCCAACAAATGGTTTCCTGGTCGAGATTTATTGTCCGTGTCTGTGTACTCTGCATATATTGTTGTTGATCTTCAGGCCCTGTTGTCCCCTCCTATATATCTTACTCTCAGGTAGCATGGCTGCTTCGAGAGACTACCCATCTCCGTCAACTTTGACTTCAGGTCTGACCTTGCCTTCAACATGTGACCCTCCAGGAGAAGAGAACCCTCCCACTCAAAAAACATGGATCGTTGGTCTCGCTAGGGTCTCCTTGCTTAGTTAGTGCATGCTGATGAGGAGCCACAGGTCTTCGGTGCTACTGGCCACATGGGTCGCTCAATCGTCAAGACGTGTCTTTCTCATGGCGACAATGTCACTGCTGTCGGTCGCGTTGGCGAGCACACGCTCGATCAGATGCAAGGCTGGCACGACTCTTGTCTCGGTCTCTTGTGCGACGTGAGAGTCTCTAAAACAGTCGAGTCTGTCATCGAAAACACAATTCGCCATTTCGGTGCCGTGGACGTCATTGTCAAGTCAGTATACCTCCTCGAATTTCCCCCGATGACTTCGATCTCATCATTGATCCCACTACAGTTGTACTGGATACGGTGTCATCGGAGCTTGTGAAGACCAAGATGTTTGCGATCTTCGTGCACAATTCGAAACCAACTTCTTCGGCTGTCTCAACATTGTCCAGCAGTCGCTTCCATACTTTCGAAAACGAAATGCCGGCCGATATCTAATCTTCTCTTCCACTTCCGGTGCACTCGGTGTCCCGGGCCTCGGACCCTATTGCGCAACCAAGTATGCGGTAGAAGGTTTGATTGAAAGCTTGCTCTACGAGGTCGATGCTTTCAACATTAAGGCCACCCTCGTCGCTCCAGGTCATCTCCGTCTCGACGAACCCACGGGTCTGGATGACAAGGGATCAGACTCCGCAGACAAGAGCCGTCTACCAACCTATGGTCATTTCCTGGTCAAGTCGCCCTCTCAGCCTTACGAGAGCCAAAATGCTCCCGCCGCTCATGCCAAACGGGTGGTACAATGGCTTAGCAATCAGCAGCCCACCAGTGCTGTCAAGAGCGCCGAACTTACCTGGCAATTAGGTCATTGTTCATTTCCACCATTGCGTCTTCTTTTGGGCAGCTTCGCTGTGGAAAGCATCCGCGATCGGTTGCGGTGCATTATCGAGGAGGTGAGTCACCCGGTACACGCACAAATATACATCTATTCATAGTCTTGTACAGATCGAAGATTGGAAACATCTAAGCTTTCCACGCGCCGATGACAGAGACCAGCAGACACCACAACCTGCAGGGGAAGATTCTACGTCACAGCATCAACTGACACCAGGCGACGAAATTACTGAAGTCGCAGATGGCGACATGGAAATCGACGAAGGCTGATGCACATGGCGATGGAATTTTTCTTTGCTTTTTCCTTCTCGAAGGACACCCGAGATGTCAAGATTCACGGATCACCGACTTCCCCAAGTTTGAGAGTCCATGGATGCCTGACGCCGGTAGTTTCAGCCCGGGCCCGACATGATTCAAGGGACAACCTACACTCCTACGTAGGCGGTAAAGGATCAAGAGTTACGGTAAGCATAGGCAATTCGTTGAGCGCGCTTCCAGGATGAAGAGGTCATGCTGGCCGATGGGCAAGCACAACGCCTTTGTCCGAGATGACCAAGTGGCGAGAGTCGGGATTGATGGTTAAAAATGGTCTGGGTCAGGGTCGTGGAAGTTGGGATAAAACGGCGACACGTAGGGGATGAGGCTGTCAAGCGCGCGCGTTGCCGACGGAGCAAAGATGGTCTTTTTTTCTTCTTGGACCTGACCAGCCGACCTCCTTAACTACATATCTTTGGCTTTGGTGGAAGGTCGAGGCCGGTGGCAGTGGGAAGAAATGTTGTAGCGGTCGATAGTCGTGCACGCGGAATGTACGCCAAACTCGAGTTCACCAGAGGTAGCATACGGCTCCGGCGCTTAACGTTTTCCCCTGATTCAACTCAGTCTCCTACACAGGACACGTCCGACAATTGGCGGGCCATTCGTCTCGGCAGGCGAAGTAGGGTTTTGGTTAGTGAAAAAGATGGAACAAGGATCAGGTTTTGGATGTTGGCATCGAGCCGATGTTGAACGGGAGGGGGAAGTGCACGAAGCGTGATCTCGATGTGCCGGTTCACGAGGCTCACGCAAGCAAGGCGGAGTAGACGGTTAGGGAATTGTTCATGGGCAATGCACAATTTAAAGTGTCTGGCCTGTGCTCTAGCAATCTTGCCAGGTCGTGAGCCAATCGATAGGAAGCAGACGGACGGGCTCCGACAAGATCCAAAAGACGAGCGGCTAGCGTTGTAGGCACATGCAAGGCATTCCATAGAATGACATCAATGGCGACGCTCGGGAAGGAGCGAGACTTGACATGCCCCGCCGGTTGACGAGTCGGATTGAATGTCGTGCAGTTTGTGCAAGCGTGGACGAGAGGCGGCCGAGTTTGTGAAGAGATAGGCAGAGGGGAGGATCCTGGAAGCTGCAGGTGAGAGCGGCAGACGAAAGCTTGCCGTGTCAACAAAGTCGGGCATAAGCATAAACAAAAGACCCTCTTTCGGCACCTTGTTCTGCAGGACTTGTCTTTCCCTCTCACCTTGCACGACTGCAGTGTACCACCAGCGCGGTCAGTCCCATTGTTCACCGCTTGCACTTCTGGCGTGACGCGGATTGACAATTGGCGCGGTCGATCGTCAGAGCTGTCGAGATCTTGACGACTGATCGCTGGCCCGAGCTCGTGATTGGAGCAAGGCAGGGCGGTTTCTTTAACGCCCAAGCGTGAGGCACCCCTTCTGCCCTTAACGGGTGCAATCTTAGTCGCAAGCCTGTAAGGGCCTACTGGCGGTCTTCGTGCTAACCAAGCTCCTTTTCCTGCAGAAAGGCTTGCAGAAAGATTAAAAAAAGGCTGTACCCCAAGCCAGGAGCGGCCTGTTCAACTCGAAGCGCACAAGACGAACTAGCCCGAAGCACGCCAAGCCTGACCATCTTCTCCATCTTTTGGCTGTCTGAACTCGAAACACGCAGCTTTGCTCAGCTCCGCTCTTCACTCGTGGGAGCCTTCACCAATCCCTCCACCTAGATCTTAACCTGCACATCTGGTCCATGGCGTCGACGCGTCGGACGAATTACCACCACCAGCTCAACATCTACCACGATCCCGTGCCGGTACTGCCGTCCACGACTTTCCACGATCTCCCACAAGATTCGGTCGAGGCAGCTCTTCTAAGCGCCCTTGGCCAACAACCTTTTAGACAAACGGGCTTCTTGCTCAGTCCTTCGCACAACTCGCTCAGCACCGGCTCACCGAGAAAGAACTCGAGCTCGCCAGCCGGCTCTCTTGGCAGACGCTCGTTCCACAACAACATCGCCGTCCCCTCTCCGCTGCAACCAAACTCCTCCATCGACTCTCCCGCCAAGCGCGGTTTCTTTTCCGCCATGAACATGAACAAGGAAAACATGTTCCCCTACGACCACCACGTCTACGCCGCACAAAAAGCAGTGCCAATCAAGCGAGCACTGGCAGACAAGTCCAACAAGAAGGCTGTCAAGCCGGCAGAGCAATTCGACTTTGTCCTACCCGAGCCCGAAGAGATGCCTTCAGTACACGACGACGGCAACAAGCCCACCTTCAGCTACGCGACCCTCATTGGCATGGCCATCCTGCGCGCGCCCAACCGCCGCCTCACACTCGCGCAGATCTACAAGTGGATCTCGGACAACTTCAAGTACTACCGCGCATCCGAGACTGGCTGGCAGAACAGCATCCGTCACAATCTCAGCTTGAACAAGGCCTTCATTAAGCAGGAGCGCCCCAAGGATGACCCCGGCAAGGGTAACTACTGGGCAATCGAGCCTGGTATGGAGCGTCAGTTCTGCAAGGACCGTCCTCTAAAGAAGGTGCAAATTCCCTCCGACATGATGCCTCTGCAAACTCTTCCCAGCAACGCTCCCCGTCCCGTCACAACTCCTGCGATTGGCCGCTTCGCTCTGGGTCCCAACCCGGTCAAGAAGACTGACACTAAGGCTGTTGATTCTGCCTCGTTTCCTCAAGACCACTTTTCATCGGACGGCACTATCCCTGCTAGCGACCCTGCTCTCCAAGACGATGAGCTCGCTATGCCTCCTCCTGCCGCACGTGCCTCTATGCGTTCATCGCCTCCCCCAGCCTTTGGCTCGTCTCCTCCGCCCATGCAAGACACTCCTCCTCGTTCCTCTCGTATGCGATTCCCCACCGAGACACACTCTGGCGGCGCCCGCAAACGCAAGTTCAACGCTCCCCAAGACAGTGGCTACTACTCGTCGATAGAGTCGTCGGTAGTTAGAAACCCTACTGTCTCTCACGTTACCCTTACTTCGGATGCCGACCCGGACCACCGCCGCATCAAGCGTGGTCGTGCTGAGGAAGAGATTGCCCGCATCCGCAGCTCCTCCTACGACAGCCCTACCAAGCAGAAGACTGCTCCTCACAAGCGCAAGCCTTCAGTCCACTTCGAGTACACTTCGCCCCAGCGCCCCACCTCTTCAGCTGCTGCAGTTGCTCCTCTGACTCCTGCTGTTGTCTTCAAGCGTCCTGCCAAGCCTCCGCAATCGTGTTCTCCTAACACCAGCCTGCGCAACCACCGCAACAACATCAAGGCTTTCCTCGGTGAATCTCCTGCTAAGAGCTGGACTCCTCTGGTTCCCTTCTCCCCTGCCTTCAATCTCGACGAGTTCACTCCTGCCAAAGACCTCACTCCATGGCGCCCTTCCAACGACGTCTTTGACGAGAACGCTGTTCTTGAAGACTTCAGCGCTCGCGGCAGCCCTGGCAAGAAGCGTCCCCGCATTGAACGTGCCGTCACTTCTACTGGTGTCCTGGCTGATATCACCTCGGGCAAGGGCAATGCTATGGCCTTTGACTCCCCCTTCAACTTCCACTTCACCCCTCTGAAGGCCACTCACCCTGCCCAACTGCGCTCTCCTGTCATGCTCGGCTCGCCTTTGAAGCGTGTCACCATGGCTCCTCCCTCCACCGGCGTATCCGAGAACAGTGTCAACGCCCCCGACTGGCTGGATCTGTCTCTTGACAACTACCTCCCTCAGCATGGACAGGAGCTCTTCGGTCTCGGTATTCAGGACGATATTTTCGACGAGCAGGGTGTTGACATCCTCCAAGAATTTGGCAAGATCGGCTCCAAGCAGCAGCCCCAGCTTCAGCCTACCCACCCTGGAAGCAGCAGCATGGGTAGCCCAGCCAAGCGCTCTCAAAGACCCAGCATCAGCAGAAGCATCACCTCGAGATTCTAAACTCGACACAACTAGGCCCGGAGCCCCTACGAACCCAGCGTATAGATTGCGCGGAATGTTGATTATGAACATCAAACAAATGATACCCACGACTATGAGGCTGTATTAGCAGCACAAAAGGTCGACAACCCTGCATACGAATGAACAAATGGTGGAAAGAGGGACATTCCTGACGAGACGATACAAAAAGTGTTTCTAAGGTGTGGATTTTGTGTTTTTTTGTACTTTCTGTTTGGAGTCTTTGCGATTGTTTCTGGATTTTCTGCCTTTTCTGGAGTTTTCTGAATGATGAACCTTGGGCGATAGGTTTTGGGAATGAGAAGGAAACGGGTATGAAATCAACGGGATGGGAACGGGATGGAAACATGCATTGGGCTCGGAGTTCTTCTTTACCTTGTTTTTTCGCGGTATGCATATCGGGCGGTCGTTTTTCGTTTTCCTGAACATTCTCCATGGATAGCATGCATTAATGAGCTGTATGAACCTTTTTCTTACTACAAACATCTTCCATTCCAGACCTCGGTGCATGAATCTACTCAACTAAGCCCGAATGCTTCAAACTGCAATCGTCTTGTGGTTAGCAATTGGTACAAGATAGAAGACATGGAGGTGGAGAAAGATCAAAGTCCTCAGATCAAGTGTAATCGAGTTCTCATGTCCTCGACATGTGCGGTGGTCTGAACAGTGAAGTCGACCCATGTTCCCGCACGAGGCATCAATAGTCTCTTGGGTGATCATCACTGGACTCTCCTCCTTCTCCTCGTAGCTTTGGGACAAGGGACAGAACTTACCGAGGCATCAGGTGTGATTGCATGAATGCGCGACCATCGATGTCAATGGCTTCAGAAACAAAGGAATGAGCAGCTGTCGCAAAGCTTCAAGTCTGCTCCGGTAAGATCGACAGCGATCATCAGCGCGCACCACGACCTCGACTCCAATGTTGACAATGTAGGCAGGTAAATATACCGACGGAGAATAACAACTACAAGAGACAACTACAAGATGCACGAAGCAGGTACAGTAAGACAGGAATCAAGCATTTGGTAAGCTTATCCTAGACATGGAGCGTTGTTGGGGAATTTCCAGATTGGGAGAGAGGGGTAAAAAAGGTAAGAACCGCTGCAAGCCTGCACCGCACATGCGTCAAGCGTGCGCTGCTCGTTTCTTGACCCAGGTGTGTTGATCAAAAGGTTAAAAGTGCCTTTGTATTCGTAGGAATGACATTGGACACTTTGGAGGAATAGGAGGAGCAGAGTGCTTGTGAATTATCATACGATCGCGAGAGCTCACCGGGAATTGGCAGATGCCGTAAGCGACACGGAGAGGTGAGCATCGGGGTTTGTAGTCGAAAAGCAGACGGCAGAAGACGGTGCGAAATAGGAGATGAACGGCGTGAGAAGCTGACGGGAATCAGCGCCGAGGCTTCATGTTCTTTGTCTCTAGCGTCACCAGCGAGGGATCGCCGAGAAAGCGACCAAATTGGACCAATGAAAAGTGGCGAATATGGCCTTATGCTGCGAGGGGCCCTCGTCAAGGGCGTTTGCCGGTGCCGGTCGACATCGGGTCTCGAATCGAGAATGGTTCATTCCCAGTGTTTCGATGGTCGGGGACTTTGGAACAAAATTACACATCACTTACTCTTACATCCGCCCGACGCCCTCTCTCTTCCTTCTCTCCTCCACACCTCCCTCCCTCGCCCTCCAACAACAGCCAGACAAAGAAAAATCATAAACGAATACTATCGATATGGAGGCTCTTCTCCGTCAATCGCGTGGCGTGTGCCCGTTCTTGCACAAGACTTCGCCCGCCACACTGCGTTCGCTCAGCACCAGCACCAATGCCGCCCAGGCCAACATGTCCAACTTGCAGGCAACTGCTGGTCGCTGCCCCGTCATGGGCAAGGCATTGGCTGTCCAGAGCACTCGCCCCAACACTCTCTTGTCCGGTACCTTTGGTGGCTCCCGAGCTTACAGCGCTCGCACTACCCGTGCCCCTCGTGCCTACCTGCACACCACCCGTGCTGAAAAGGCTCAGGCTGTGGACAACAGCCCTCTGAGACGCGATGATGGTACTACCAGATGCAGCCGAAAGTACAGCTGAACTCGACTGACAAATGAATAGTCCGCTACCCTGCTCCCGCGCAGCACAAGCAGCAACAGGCGCAGAAGGAGTCATCCAAGGAAATGCATGGCGTACCCCCGGCTCCTCCCAACACGGCTCGCTTCGACTACGACACTTTCTACCAGACTGAGTTGGACAAGAAGCACAAGGACAAGTCGTACCGCTACTTCAACAACATCAATCGTCTGGCCAAGGAGTTCCCTCGCGCCCACAAGGACACCCCCGAGGACAAGGTCACCGTCTGGTGCTCGAACGACTACCTCGGTATGGGCAGAAACCCTCAGGTTTTGAAGAAGATGCACGAGACGCTTGACATGTACGGTGCCGGTGCTGGTGGTACCCGCAACATTTCTGGTCACAACCAGCACGCAATGGGCCTTGAGGCAACCGTTGCTAAGCTGCACGCGAAGGAGGCTGCTCTGGTCTTTTCATCCTGCTACGTCGCCAACGATGCTACTCTGGCCACTCTCGGCTCAAAGTTCCCCAATTGCGTTATTTTGTCTGACAGTAGCAACCACGCTTCCATGATTCAGGGTATTCGTCACTCGGGTGCCAAGAAGATGGTTTTCAAGCACAACGACATGGCCGATCTTGAGCAGAAGCTGGCCTCGCTTCCTGCAGAGACTCCTAAGATTATCGCTTTCGAGAGTGTCTACAGCATGTGTGGTTCCATTGGTCCCATTGAAAAGATTTGCGATCTCGCAGAGAAGTACGGAGCTATCACTTTCCTCGATGAAGTGCATGCTGTCGGCATGTACGGCCCGAACGGTGCCGGTGTTGCTGAGCACCTTGACTACGAAGCTTACGCAAACGGCGAGCAGCCCAAGGGCACTGTTCAGGACCGTGTTGATATCATTACTGGAACTCTCGGAAAGGCTTACGGCTGTGTTGGTGGCTACATTGCAGGCTCCAGCAAGCTTGTCGACACCATCCGCTCCCTTGCTCCCGGTTTCATCTTCACCACCTCTCTTCCCCCGGCTACCATGTCTGGCGCCCAGGCCGCCATCGAGTACCAAATGGCCTACAAGGGTGACCGTCGCCTGCAGCAGCTGCACACCCGTGCCGCAAAGGACGCTCTTGCCGCCAAGAACATCCCCGTCATCCCCAACCCCAGTCACATCATCCCTGTTCTCGTTGGTGACGCCGAGGTCGCAAAGAAGGCCTCTGACCTGCTTCTCGAGGACCACGGCATCTACGTCCAGGCCATCAACTACCCTACCGTTCCCGTTGGCCAAGAGCGTCTCCGCATCACTCCCACTCCCGGTCATATCCGCGAGTACCGCGACCACCTCGTCGAGGCTCTCGACAAGGTCTGGACCCAGCTTGGTATTAAGCGTACCTCTGACTGGGCCGCCCAGGGTGGCTTCCTCGGTGTTGGACAGGAGACTGTTGGCAACGAGCCCCTGTGGACTGACGAGCAGCTCGGTCTCTCCGAGGTCAATGCTGAGTTGAACAAGGTCGGCAAGGACGCCGTCAATGTCCTCGAGAGTGTCCTCGAGGCCGAGAGAAAGGAGGTCGCTCATGCTGTCGCCTCTGCTTAAAGCTCTGCTATGATATGTTTAGGATAGACATCCCGATGTTGGATGTGCTGTGAGGAAAGAGAAGGACAGAGTCACGTGTGACTTGACTTGTTGAAATACAAACCCTTTTTTCACCTGTGATTTATTCTTGTCTACTCTTGTGTGATTTGTGCTGTGCCATCCTTTGTATGTGTGGTGATGAAAAGAACGAGAAAAAGGAGCAAAACCCCGGAGAACAGAGGAGCGAGGACGTCCTTTTATATGCAGCTACAGTGTGACCTCTGGTATTTGATTGCCTGATTAGGCATACTTTTCCACTTCCAATTCCTGTTCTTTGTATTCTGGACTAGCAAGAGTGATAAGATAAGACAAGATCAAACATTAGCGATACAAGGTATAGCAAAGTAAGGATCAAGGAGAAAATGAACAGGCAATGAACGAGCAACTCATAGACACTATAGGAAGTCACGATCAACGCACCCATGGGCAGAAAAAGACGGAAACAATATTGATAGAGGCACAAAAGCATATACGAGCACAAGGCAGAACATCGAACATGATATACCAGCAAAGCATCCAGGGTATCTCTAACCACCGTCACCGTGTCTCCATCTACCAACCCCATCACCATCTACCCTCCTCTATGCCGCATCTAATCCTGCTGAGTCATATGAGAAGGCAAATTCCAACTAGCGTAATCCTGATGCACAAAGGCACGATCAACCGTAGGCACGGACTCCAGCACATACTGCAGACTCTCTCCCAAATCGTGACTATCTCTCAGAGACATGAACTCATCAAGCACAATGTCGACCTCTACGTTTAGCTTGTCGCCAGAGTGATATGCCTGTAGTCCTTGGATCTGCTTGATGGTCTTTGCAAAGCGCATGGTCAGGTAGAGAAGCACATTACGCTCGTCTGCAGAGGCTGCGGCTCCGGTAAGATTGCGAATGTGAGAGAGGGACGTAGAAGACCAGCCGAGGATGACGTAGAAAGACAGCAAAATACCACCCAGGGGGTCGAGCCACCAAATACCTGCGTAATAACCGACCAAAGGGAAGATGATGGAGAAGATGTTGAAGACGACATCGGTCATGGCATCTTGGGCGAGAGCTTGAACGCTACTGTTGGGGATCAATCTGCACCACAGCCAGCATCCAAATTTGATAACTACAGTGGCCGACATGATGGCCGTGGCAGCATAAGAAAGTTGTACAATGGTATGGTCCTTGGAGGTGAGATGGTTCAAGCCCTCAATGGCGACTTGGACAAATGAGGTGACCATAATGACGGAGAAAACCAAGACGCCAATTGGTTCCAATCGTCTACGGCCTACAGGATAGGCATACATATCGTTGTGACTGATCAGTCTTGTAGTAGTCCACACGATGGCCGTTGAAAGGAAGTCCAAAGCCGCATCGACCAGCGAAGCCAGGACCGAGACCGAAGAGGTAAGAACAGTGACAACAATCTTCAAGCCAAGAAGAACGGTGTTGGCGACAAGATTCAGATAGATGGCTATGCTGACAATGCGACTTTGGCTGTCAGGTTCATCATCGGGCTCGAAAGCAGGAATTCCAGTATTGAAGAGCGAGTTGCTATCATCTTCAGCTAACAGTGGCGTCTCTTCATCAGCACCAACGCGATACAGAGCCTTTGGTGTTCTCTTGAGTCTATAACTCTGGTTTGCCGAGCCATTACCGTTGGCATCCATGGGAATGATAGCAGGGGATGCGACAGCAGAAGCCTTTCCACTGGCACCTCCGTTCTCCTCGCTGATAGTCGGCGGCACGGCAGCAGCTCCTGAACTGCTGTGTACGTTGTACTGATACTCTTGAATCAGGTCGTGGGGCAGACTCGAGTCCAGCAGCCTGTCGATGTACAGGTATTGCTGGATCAGGAAGTTGTTTCGCTCGTAGTATTGACGGATGGGCTTCTTCATCTTTTTGAGGTCTTCATCAGAGGTAAAGTACTTTTCCCAGCGGTAACGTGGATTGCTGTTGCCGATCAGGCGCATACTGCGCATCTGGGGAGTCATGAGGGCGGCGGCGCCCGAGCTGAGGCGACGAAAGGCATCGGGGTTCTGGTCGGCGACAGCGGCAGTGGCCTTGAGGCGAGGCTGGGAAGGCGTCGGCGGCTCGTTGTCACTAGCAGCAGCAGAGTCCTCGAAGGAGGTGCCTGGCGCAAAGTTGCCGTCCAGCGACGAGCGACGGCGCCGACCCGGTGTGTTGGTCGCCGAACGCTCACGTATCAATTGCGGCAGATGCTGTCCTCGGGTAGAAAGAGCGCTCTCTTCTGACAAGGGTAGGAAGCTCTTGACTCCGGAGCCTGAGAGGCGGGATGACGAAGGTGTCGACATGGTCGTTCTTGTCTGGAAGGAGGGCGGAATAGCCACAGAGGAGTCACGTATACATGGTCAGAAAGCGAAGGATGCTGAAGATGCTGCTTCCAAGCCTCAACAAAGGTCTGCAGAGATGCGCCGGTTTCACGCTTTGGTTCGTGCCCGGTTTGCGGCTTGCCCACTCGTCCGAGTTGTCAAACTCAAAATCCTAAGGGTCCCTTGGTCTCAACCTGGGGAGAGCTCCACCTACTGGGAATCATCATCTCCGATTATCGGTCCTTATCAGATCAAACTCTGTCCTGGTGGAATAACATATTAACAAAACTCAACACTCGTTTTTGGTGTTTTTGGTATAAATCCACTCTATCGTACAAAATGTAACCGCTATTTAAAGGTAGCAAAGTGGCAATCTCCGCCACTGGAAAAATGTAAGACAAAGCAATGCAATATCGTTAAACCGTGTAATCATGCTGCAGGAATTTGTGTACCACCATGTCCTCCCAGGATCTTCTCATCTGTAATATAACTGATGTTGGTGGTTTGGTGAGGGGAAAAAAACGTAAAGTTGGAAGGGAATCACTTGGCGCAACGTGGAAAGGAGAGCAAAGCAGAGCGACGTCTCCTCGAGAGACACTCTAATTGCCGCGGAACAGGAACTGCATGTCTTCGGGAGTGAGCTTCTCCATGGCCACTCTGTCGTTGTTGATGGTTCCGTTGATCATGTTGGCCTTCTTCTCTTGCAACATGACAATGCGTGATTCGACAGAATCTTCGATACACAATCGTGTGATAACGCAAGGACGTCTCTGCCCGATGCGGTGACAGCGATCTGCACTTTGCCACTCGGCGGCGGGGTTCCACCAAGGGTCGACAATGAAGACGCGAGAAGCCTCGGTCAAGTTGAGGGCAACACCACCAGCCTTCAGGGACACAAGGAACACCTCGACGTCTGGATCCGTCATGAAATGCTCGATCGACTTTTGGCGCTGTTGGGGAGTCATGCTACCATCAAGCATGACCGTGTTGAAGCCGGCGCGACGAAGACGCCACTCGATGAGCTGCAGCATCGACGTGAACTGCGAAAAGACGATCGACTTGAGAGTCTGCTTCTTGCTGCGGAGCTTGTACAAGTCATACACAAGCATCTCAATCTTGGTAGACGAAGTCCAGTTCTCCATCTTGATGCGGTTGATGATCGAGTTCTTCTTGACTGCCTCCTCATTCTGCTCCAACTCGACCTGGTCAAAATCGATTGACAGCGGGATGTGGCAGCGAGGGCAGTCTGCTTCGCCGGCGGTGTCTTCCATGGATTGGGCGTAATTTTTGACGCAGGTTCTGCAGAAGTCGTGCTTGCACTTCGAACGGATGGGCTCCTCGGCCGGTTCGTCGCAAATGTTGCAGACAAGAACGTTCATGCCTTCGGCCGTCTTTCTCTTGAGAATCAGATCTGGGTGGTTGGATACCTGACGCATCTGCATGATGAGACCAAAGATGTTGGCGTAGTTGTTCAACATGACACCGCGCGAGACATAGGTGTCGAACTGGCGAGCTGTGTTGGACATGATGCTCTGAGAGAAATCACGCTCGATGTCTCCGAAGAACTCGTTGTGCACAATGACCTCTTTGGGCGGAAGCTCCATCGAGCTAACATAGTCGCGCTTCATGCGACGGAGCATGATGCGAGATGTGATGAGGAACAGCTTATCCATGGCCTCCGAACGCAGTTGCGAGTCTTCAGACTGAGTGATAGGGTTGAGCAACTCCTGGTTGAACACCGAGACGTGCTCCATTCCAGTATGCTTACATTCGGTACACATGTGCTGAGCATCGAGAGACCAGTGCAGAAGAGAGCAGGGGCACTTCTTGCAGAAGTAGTCTGCGAACGGTCTGACCTCCAAGAAGCGAAGGAGAGAGAAGAACTCGCCGATGCGATTTTGGACGGGAGTGCCGGACAAGCACCACTTGTATTTACCCTTCAATGCAAAGCAAGCCTTGGCGACTTGGGTAGTTCTCGTCTTGATACTGTGGGCTTCATCCAGGATCAGGCGATGGTAGGTAAGGGCATGAATGGGTGATGCTTCTTTGATGAGATCGCCGTTACGAGACCAACCCTTCGTCTCCTTGCGATGTAATGACTCGAGACTGTTGTACGAAATCATGATGACATCGTACTTCTTCAGCTCGTTCACCTTCATGCCTTTGGACTTGGCGTTTGTGCCGTGGTATACCAGGACTTTGAGCTTGCCATCAGTGTATTCGCCAATTTCCTGAGACCATTGCATCAGGGCGACTGGGGGAACCAGAACAAGAGTTGGCTGTTTCTGGGGGTAATCCGACATGATGAGAGACACAGCCTGGATTGTCTTGCCCATACCCATCTCATCACCGAGGAGACCTCCCTTGTAGTTCGACTGCTCCTGCTTGATCATCCAATCAACACCCTCAAGCTGATATGACTTGAGCTTGCGGTTGATTGATGGCGGTTGTGTACCGGCGACTCCTTTGACGATGGGAATGGCCTCGAGATCTTTCCACATGGTCTTGATCAAAGGATGTGCCTTTTCCAGCTTCAGTCTCTCGCGGTCCTTTCTGGACATTCTGACCTTTTTGATTTCAGCGCCGAGGTCTTGGTCCAGAAGGTTAGCCTGACCTCGTCGGCGGCGGAAGTTCGTGGCGGCGCCGGTACCAAAGGACCTACGCTGAGCCAATGGTAGATCGTCATCATCGTCCGAGGTCTCGGCAGCACCTGAGTGAGCATCTTCTGAACGAAACTCGTCCTCGGTTGTCAAGTCGGCGTCTGCGATTTCCGAAAGGGTCGATAATTCGCTGTCGCTGTCGCTGTCGGGGACTGTGACGGAGTTTCGTTGCTTGGAAACCACAGCTTTCTTACCGGCGCGGGCTTTGGAAAGGCGTGACTCGTATTTCAGAGGCTTTTCTTCGTCGTCGGTGTCTGGCACCGTTTTGCGTAGACCCCTGGTCTTGGGTTTCTTGTTGAAAGACTCTTCCTCTTCAGAGTCCTGTTCGGTTTTGAAGGACACGACCGACGAGAGATCACTAAGATCCTCGCCTCCCTCATCTTCGTCCGAGTTTGCAATAACGGCAGCCTTCATAGATCTTCTAGTGTTGGTAGGCTCAGTCTTGATCTTCTTGGGAGGCAATGCCCATTCTTCCTCTTGCAAGGATCTTGCAAGCGCAGCATCGTCATCAATCTCTCTCTTTCTCTTGTTTGCGATGCGTCCGAGTTTACCGGGCTCCGGAGTGACACTAGCACTCGTGGCCGGGGTGTCAATTGGCAGAGCATTTTGACTGTCAGGCGAGGATAGTGACGAGGGACTGTTGGAGCGGACTGCTGCCTTTGCGCGGGAAGACATGACGGGAATGACGACTTGAACTTGAGACTTTGATCTGGATCTGGTGGTGGCGATGGGCACTTGGTCTTGATCACTGGCGGCTTGATCTGAGTCTGGAATCGTTGTAGGTTTTCTAGGTAGGGATGATCGTTTTGTAGACATGGAAGAAGCGGTTTCGGGAGCAGGTGCTAGTGAATGTCAGTCGGGGATACTCTGGAACAAAATAGTAACCGCGAGTGAGCATACATTCACGACCACGCAGAGAAGAGCGAGTCTGGCGGGCCATGCTGGAAGTTTGGAGTGATGAAAAGAAAGGAAAGTGGGACAACAGAAAACGCAGAGGCAAAGGCAGCGACAAGACAAAAGTACGCTTGGAATGAAGGGACAACAAAAAGTTGAAGAAAGAAAAGACTGCTCTCTCACTCACAGGATAGTTCGCCGAGTTGCCACCCAGGGATGCTGCAGAAGGCCTTCGGAGATAACGGGCGCAGGGTGTCTCGATGCGAGTCAGATCCGAGATCCGAGATCCGAGAAACAATGCAGATCTCCGCCTGTTCCTGGGGTCTGGACTGTGCGGTTCCTTGTTGACAGGTCGTGTCACTGTTGTGCAACAAAGAGATGATGCTTGAAGAAAGGAAGATTGGAATTGGAATTGAAGTCGAAGGGACTGCTTGTCTACTACGAACCTACGGAAGGGAAGTCGCTTTCACCAACAACACTTGAGATGCGAACGGGCAACTCCTTTGCTCAAGGCAGCGATGGCTTGGTACCTAACGCGTGATGACGCGAGAACGCGTTCCCCAATCGGCTTTTGATTGTGAATGAGGTACCTCGCCTTTGGACCCCGAAGGTAGATTGAGCATGTTGAGCACTGAGAGGTCTCAAGAGAGTGAACACACCGGTGCCATCTAACAAGTTTAAATTCTACATGCATCCCCACTTTAGTGTTTAGAAGGCCGCATGTTTCCAAAGGTCCGAGCGTCGTTGAAGCATTACCACGTCATTGACTTTGTCGCTATCTGTCCATAATTACCGTACCTAGCTGTCAATTACCTTACTTTCTGCTTCTTTCTTATTCTTGACTTCACTGATCAAGTTTTCCATCATGTCACGCCAGAACTATGCATACTGCACCCTGATCACGCGGTCGTCGTACCTCGCGGGTGTACTGATTCTCGCTCACACGCTGGCCAAGTACAAGAGCGCATTCCCTCTCATCGTCCTCTACACGGATACTTTGCCCGCTTCTTCGATACGTGCTCTCGAGCTCGAAGCTCCTCACAGCAATCTCATCCTCCACCGTGTCGACGCCCTACTGCCACGCGAAAATGTTCATGTTCATCTCATCGCCGAGCGTTTCGCCGATACCTGGACCAAGCTGCGTGTCTTTGAGCTATACAAACTTGACAACTACGACAAGATCTGCTACCTCGATGCCGACATGATCTTGCAGAAGAACATGGACCACGTCTTCGACAAGCAGCTGCCGGCCAATAACTGGATCGCTGCCAACCACGCCTGTGTCTGCAACCTCGACAAGGACGCTTGGGCTCCTGAAGACTGGACCAAGGAGAATTGCGCCTATACTGCTGTCTCCCATCCCGATGCCCTTCATAACCCCACCCCAATCACGCCAGACTCACGACCTACCTACCACCTGCTCAACAGCGGCATGTTTCTCTTCGTCGCCTCGGAGCAGCTCTGGGACCGCATGATTGACTTCTTCAACACCACTCCCCTGCTAGGCGAGTTCAAGTTCCCCGATCAAGACTTCCTTGCCGAGTTCTTCAAGAACAAGTGGATGAGTCTGGGCTGGCAGTTCAATGCCCTCAAGACAATGCGCTACTGGCATGAGAACATCTGGAGGGATGAAGAGGTCGTCTGTCTGCATTACATCGTCGACAAGCCATGGGCAAAACGTGTCACCGAAGATGGTGTGGCCGGCTACCTTGGTCGTGATGGCGAGACGCATACCTGGTGGTGGCAAGAGTACGAGGACTGGCATAAGCAGCGCGAATCCCAGAACGAGAAAGAAGAGCTGGACATTGTCGAGCACCACGTTGCTAAGCCCATTGGCCAGGAAGACCAGGAAAGCGACGAGATGCGTGCCATTGGCAGTGGGGTCCAGTCTTTCGCAAAGAACAAGAAGCCTGGCCAGAACAAAGACGAGGAGAAGACACAGGACGCTAATGGAGACAAAGAAGAAGACCTTCCTCAACCTCAGATTCCTGCTCCTCACGAGCTCAAGGGCAAGGCCTTGGGTGAAAGAGGTCATGGCCCCAGAGTTCGTGGCTGAACTGCCAGACAAGAAAATGACCATCAAGCTCTCCCATCCGGTCTCGGACACTGATGTTTATAGTTGGAACGGCTGTACATACCCCAATACATAATGGCAGCAACATTGCGTAAGACCACACCCACAAGGGCACGTCAACTACATATTGCCTGCTACCCTGCGTGTCTTCAACAAATACCAACTGGTTGCGTGGCCCAATGGCAAGGCGCTTGACTACGAATCAAGAGATTCCAGGTTCGACCCCTGGCGTGATCATCCTTTTGCTAGTTGCCCTGGCAAATAGTGTTTGTTCGTTGTGGCAGAGAATTCTTTTTGCTTTGACCTCCACACGGGTTGACGTTGGAGGAAGGTTGAGCGAGCCGAGCCTCCCAATGCCGAAGTTTTGCCGCGCTTTGCTGATCAGATAACCCTGGCGCCAAATCAATTTGTCTTTCGTTATTGCTTGAAGTTCTGCCTTGTGATTGTAAAAACCCATCCCCACATAGTGGAGTGCTGTCTCTGCTAGTAAATTGACTGCATGTGAATATGAGGTGAATACGTGGCCCCTGTCGTGTGCTGTACAGCTTTTCAACCATTTCTAAATCTGTGGAGAGCAAAGCAGCATTCGACTCAGGTCGTTGAGCAAGAATATGAAGTCAAACGTTTGATAAACTGGTATCTGAGTTGATGATCGTCTTGTATAATCATACCATGTACATTCCACTTTCTTTGACTCGGTGTGGATGACCAACGTACCAATCGTCACCGTAGCATGTGTCACTAGACGAAAACTTGTAGAGCGATGTATTGATATCGATTATCTGTAGTATACGTGATGTGCTCATATGGTCCCGTGGATTACAGACCGGCAAAAAGATCGTCGATTGCATTCTTCTTTCTCTTCTTCTTGACTGGCTTTGCAGCACCGGTACAAGCTTCATCTTCCTTCTGTTTGGGCCTCTTTGTCTTGAGCTTTGAGCTTGTCGTTGGCACTGAGGTGACTGGTTCTGAGGTCATCGATGAGGCCTTTGACGACGGTTTAGGTAGCGGCGTAGTCGAGTTGTCGTCCCAGTTGACCGCAGGGAGGATCTTGGTAGGCCTTTGCCTGCTGATCGGATCTGTAGGCTTGAGCTTTTTTGTGGTCTTCTTTCTTGGTGGAGGCGTGTCTGAATCACTCGGAAACAAGAGAGGTGTGCTCGTGGCGATGGCTTTCAGTGCCTTCCGACTCTGCTCCAACATATCACGTTCGGGAGCCAAACAGCCACTTTCGGACTGCCTCAGCTCCTTCTCTGTCTTCCTGGCATTTGTCTCGGGCTCATCATCCTCGTCATCTCTCACAAGGACTTCGCCAAGATCCTCTCTCTTCTCGCCTTCTCGTGGTACAAGAACACCTAGCCCTTCGTCCTCACCCCAACCCTCAGCAGCAAACTCTTCAAGCGCCCTTCTTGTCTCCTCCTCACCTAGCTCCTCGTACACACCAACCAGGCCAAACACCCTACAAACATTGCCCAGCACTGCCATGAGCACCACACCCAACACTGCAAATCTTCCATCCGCTATCAACTGCCCAAAAGCATGCTGTGACTTTGGCACCAAGACATCACGCCAGAAAGCCAAAGTCTGCTGTATCCTCAATCTCAAAGCCTCGTCCTCGGCTTTCTTCTTATGGCGAGCGAGGTGTGTGGTAGGAACGTGAGCGAGTGTAGACAAATGTGTCAGGACGGTCGCGAGATGGCGACGGAAGATGTTGAAGTGACGGTACCATGTGCTCCGACGATGTTGATTGTGGTTTCGATGATGTAAGAGGTGCAGCAGTGCATGTAGATGTTGGAGATCTGTGGTTTGTGAGGTAGAGGGTAATTTAAGTGGTGGCAAGTTTGGTATCGTTGTTATTGGATTGGCCTCCATATTGTTTGTTTGTAGTGGATAGTGCCTTGCGATTGCTGTTGCTTTCATGCGTGTGTACGTCCTGGCACAAAGGCGTAGTCTCGTATCTGCCTGCAGAGTCTTTGCAAGTCCAGTCCGTGATTGCTTGCGTGTGAATTTGGCATCCAACTTCAACACCCGAAGTTAACAAAAAGAATCTCAAATCAAGCAGGATGTCTTGACAGACTGAAGCGGATATTCAGAAAGTAATCTAGTCTCTCTCGGTGGTCTTCGTGGTATGAGTGGATGATGGGTCGACGGTGGAGTGATTTTTCAACCCTCTGCTGCCCCGAAATCACCGTCTCAGTATCTCAAGATGATATGCTGACCGCAGCTTCGATTGTTGGAAATAGTTGATGTTATTCTATCTCCAAGAGTTGAGGTTGAAGTTTTTCTTTATCCGTTGCCGCTTCTCTCGGTCGCAACAAAGTCTTGCCTTTGAATGATGACGACGCAGGTAGTCTGCAGACTGAACACTGTAGCCAACTTCTTGGACAGAAAAGAGAGTATTGATGCTGGTTACGTTGATGCAAAAATGGAAAGAGAGAGATCCCACAGTCGCCAAGAATGACTCTCGTCTCGGAGTTATCGGATTTAGGGCTTGTCCAGAAAGCGCTCAATTCGACTGCATACCACTGCATTTTGAAGCCTTCCATTATTCTCAAACAGCAAAGATACACAGAGGAAGGTGAAAGATAGTTTCGAGGCAAGTCTGTCTGTGATTTGTGAAAGCAAAGCTAAGCTAAAGTCTTGTGAAAGAGAATACCATCCTCTATCTTTGGAGCATTTATCTACCAGATCTCCTCCTTATTTCAATCCATACCCAGCCTGCAAAGAAGACAACCTTCCCAAAGACCTTGTCCAGAAGGAACTGTCTCCAGAAGTAGTGCTCGATGCTGCTCAAACCTGAAACTCCATCCCGCCAATGTTTTCCGCCTTTTGTTTTGAAATGTGCTGACGTGCCAAAAAGATGACAATGAGACAACGAGGTCGCTCATAGCGACAAGATCATGCGCATGAAACATTGGTTTCAAGCAAAGATAACATGCGCCCAAGCCCTGGGTACTCAATGACCGCAGGGACTGCGTCAAACCCCAAAGACTTTAACGACGGTAGTAGTCAGAGTCGCGATCGCCGTGGTAGAAGTCGTCCTCCTCCTCGTCGTAGTAGTCCTCGTCGTTGTCGTAGGGACCAAGGATACGGCCCTGTTGGTAGTAGCCACCACCGCCGCGACGGGGAAGGTACTGCTGACGGTGGCGAGCGCCACGCTGCTGGGGGCGAGCGCCCTCATACTGCTGACGATGTGCGCTCTCGTACTGCTGCTGGTGGCGGGCTCTACCGAACTGCTGATATTGGCCGTTGCCACGGTAGCCGAGCTGGCGGCGCTCGAAGCGAACTTGGCGCTGCTCCTCGTGCTGACGCTCCTCCTCAATAGCGAAGGAGGTTCCGCGGTCGTACTGGCCCTCGCGGTAATGGGAACCCGGGCCGTAGGGACCCCTGCCGTGGCGAGAGGGGAAGAGACCGATGGTGGTCGCGTTGTCTCTGGAACGCTTGCGCTTTTGCTCGTTGTTGGGAGCAGGGAACGGAGCCTCGGTGCCGACAGCGTTGGTGTCGGGCAGGTCATCCGACTCATGGTGGTACCAGAGCTTGGGGCGGCAGGAAGCAGCCTCCTCCATGATGACGGAGTTACGGAACTTGGCGAGGAGACAGTCAATCCCCTGGATCGTGGCGTAAGAGACCTCGCAGCGCTTGGTAGAGCCGTAAAGATTCCAGGGCTTGCCAACCTTTGAGTTCACGAAGTTGGTGATGTGCTCGGGGTGGGTGAAGTTTACGAAGGCATAACCAACGTTCAGCTCTGTGCTGAAATCGATGCGAAGATAGCTAAAGTCGTAGTGTCCGAAGGAGCTCTTGTCGAGCCACTCCTTCAGATCGTGGGAGTCGACGCGGTTCGGGATGTTGCGGAGCATCACGGTGGTACGGACGTCGACACCGGCTTCAATCTTGAGGAGATTGACAGTTTGGGGCTGGTTAAAGCGCCAAAACTCCATATCAGTCTGGTGGACGATTGAGTCCTCGGAGAGAACGAGAGCACCACGGCCACCATGACCGCGATAACCGCCACGGTATCCACCGCGAGCGCGACGAGGACCATGGCCGCGACGAGGAGGGTAGTCAGCATACTGTGAGAATCCCTGGTACTGACGACCGTTGTCATAACCGTCATCGATGGCGAGTTCGCGAGTGGCGATCTCGAGCTGGTCCATGCCGCCCTGGGCAGCAGGGTGGGCGTAGCGAACATAGCCACGAGGGCTGTACTCCTTAGCCGAGATGAAGATGGCATCCTAAGAAAGTTAGCATTTGAACTCGGTTTCCTCAGAAGAGAAGATACTTACGCTCTGCGTACTGGCAGCGATGGCCTTCTCGGCAGACTTCACAGAGAAGTACTCGCTACGGAAGCGGGGAGCCTCGAAACCGTTGGGCTCGATGTAAGAAAACGAGCGGACGTCACCGAAGTTCTTAGCGAATGCTAGAACTTCGGCGTAGATGGCGTGAATGTTGATCTCAAGAATGTTGTTGGGCACGGCTGTGAACTCGACTTGGCCATCGTAGGCTGAGATGGCGTGAGCACGGGGGTTGGTGTGATCAGCACCGAAATACTCATGATGGCTGATGAACTTGAATGCCACAGTGGTGAGAACAGTCTCGAACAGAGTCTTCGAGGCGGCGGCAGCACGAAGGTCGTCAAAGCGACAGAAGATGTTCACAAAGCCGGGAACCTCACTGGGAGAACCCACAGCAGTGTCGATCAATGCGATCAGACCAGTCTATCAAGAAGTCAGAGAGTAATCAGCACACAGAAAAAGAAGAACTCACGTATTCAAGGGCTCTGTTGAGCACACAGCCGTCAGCAGAGTTTTGGGTCCATTGCTCAGGGATGAGATCGAAGCAGACAAAGCGTGTCTCTGAGGTGTTGGGGTCGGTGTCAGTGCTGAACACGGGGCCCTGAACAAGAGGTGCAGACACGCGAGAGGGCGACGAGAAGCCAGATCCGACAGGCTTGACAGGTGACAAAGACGAACGCTTTGTCGAAGAACCTTCAGCAGTCGAACCGGCGTTCAAGAACTTCATGGCACTACCCTGGCTGGGAGTGTGGAAGTCCCCGAAAGTTGAGGCGAGCGAGCTCGAGGCACCCTTGCTGGGAGTGAACACGTTTCCAAAGGGAGACATGATGCTCTTCTGAGGCTGAAAGAGAGAGTTAGTACTTGAGTAAGAGTAAAGAAAGCTATGAGATGAGGGAGACAGGTCATGAAGAAGGCACAAGTTGAAGGAAGGGATGAGTAAGAAGAAAAGATAGTATGAGATGAGATGAGATGAGATGTGATGTGATGAAGGATGAAAGGGACGAGTGCTGCTCGGTATGCGGATCTCTTGAACAAGGAAGAGAGGTCATCGAAAGAACAGAGACAAGAGTCGTGAAGAAGAACAAGCTGAGATGTGGAAGGTGCATGTGTTGGCATGGATGAGAAGGAGAAATCAAACGTAAAGCGGAAGCGAGAGACTCGGCTTCTTTCGAGGTGAGGTACAAGAGACCAAAGCTCGAGAAGGGAAGACACAAAGGATGAAGGAAGGTTTGGGAATGGTGGTGCGAAGTTGCGCGCAGAACAAGAAAAGAAGACATACCATAGTCGAGGGAGTAAACCAAGCAGCGTTAACAGCAGCACTCTGAAGAGTCTTGCGGTTGTCAGCGGGGTTACCGCTATCCTGACGCTCCATCTTGGAGGGCAGATGAGACATGGTGCGATGAAGATGCGCGCGGATGTAGAAGGGCGAAAGACGGATTGGAAAGTGACCTTGGTCAAAGAAGATGTAGAAGAAGAAGAAGACGAAGCAGACACCGCGTTAAACGATGTATGATTCCAAACGGAGATGGATGTTGGGAGTGGAAGGTGTGGAGGTTGGTTGGGGTGGAAGAAAGATGCTTTCTTATGATTGAGCAAGCTCTCAGTTCGCTTAGTCGTCGATGATGTCGTCGTCGTCGAACAGGAGCGAATGATATCTTCCAGCTGAGCAGGCCTTCAGTTCGCTTAGTCGTCGATGATGTCGTCGAACAGGCACGTAGAGCAGTGAATCTTGAAGCGAATGATATTTTCTAGCTGAGCAGGTCTTCAGTTCGCTTAGTCGTCGACGATGTCGTCGTCGAATAGCAGTGATCTTTGATGCAATGAAGGAGATTCTCGACGATGATGTCGTTATCGAACAGACTCGTACGAATAGCAGTGACCTTTAATGCAATGAAGAAGAGGGTAGCCTTCTCGCTTCGTTTAGTCGACGATGATGTCCTTATCGAACAGGCACTTGAAGCAGTGACTCTCTGTATGAGGGAGGAGCGAACGGTCTAGTCTAGTCGAGCTGGCTTTCAGTTTGCTTGGTCGACGATGATGTCGTCGTAGAAGAGGCACGTAGAGCAGTGCACCTTTGTGCAACGGAGGAGATGATGGTGTCTGGAAACTATGCTGGGTCTTGCTTCGTTCAATCGTCGATAGTGTTGCTGTTGAACAAGCAGAGACAATGAGGTTGCGGACGAGGAAGGAGACTTTTGTGAGAAGGAAAGTGCCTTTCCCAACCGACTTGGTCGACGTGATCTCTTGTGCAAGATGACCTTCAGCTTTCTTAATTGTCAACGATATCCTCCAACAAGCAGTACTGGTTGTGTGTTTCGTACGAGCCAGTTTTTAGATCGGTTGATCAACGATGATGTCGTATTGGAAAGAGCAGGCAATCACTTTCTCGTGGAGGGCGTTTCTCAGGAGTCGTCAATGGTATCGTGGAGCGAGCAGCAGAGACAAAAAGGTTCTGCAGCAGTAGAGGAAGAGAGGGTTTGTCCAAGCCGATCTTCGTACTACTCAACCGACGACAATGTCCTTGAACGAGCAGACCGGTAAGGGCAATGAGATTTCGACCAACAATGATCGAACAGCAAAGCTACAGCCTACAGACGAGAAGTTTCGGAAGGGCGTAGGCGAAGACGGTACAGCAGGTGGAGGAAGGCGCCCGAAATGCCACTATCGAGGAAGGCTCGACTGGTCGCTCCTTCTCTATATGGTTGTAACCTGCTGAAGATGGGCCTTTGCAGAGATCGAGTTGATCAGTGATATCGGACACTCGACATAGTAGAACCTGAGACAGTTCTATATGGGGGCAGAGGGAAAAGATGGTATAGATCAGAAGATAAGTTCTGGATCGTAAAATCTCTCGAGGCAGCGACGAAGAGTGGAGGCACTTCCACCTTGATGGTGAGCTCGCACGTCATGCTGTAAGTTTGACGACCGCGCGATCGAGACGACCGAGGTCTCCCCTTCTAAGCATCAAGCAGAGCGGTCAGATGGCCCAATCTTTTCTGATGTATAGACGTTCCGAAGCCTGGAAACAGGCTTCGTTCTTTATTGCCCCAGAACCTTAAAGCTTTGAGATTTTGTTTGCCTGCTTTGCAGTTTGATGCCACCTGCAGCCATGCGGGCAGCGGGTGGGATTGAATGCGGCTCTGCGGGGACTAAGCGGTTGGAGCCTAGCTTTGCGCATTGACCAAACTTGCTCCAGCCTCCTCTTGACTCCAGAGCATGGAGCTGTTCTTCTAATTATCAAGTCCGACAATCATCAGGCATGACTGTGTAGAATAGCCAATTTGGTCATCGCTTAAACTGCTGTGGAAGTCAATTGCGACACTCTTGTGCTTTCACTCTCGGGCAAACGACCAGTTCTTCCCTCGAACAATTACGTGTCAAGGAACGCGTCTGTGAAAGATCCATATCCTAGTACATACCATCTCGAAAAAGGCCCGGGTCGCATTAGAGGATGCCGTCAATCATTGAGCCTCATGATGAGTTCATGGGCGCCGTCCAACAGGTACGAAGTTCGTTCCTCTAGCAACTTGACAGCGGACTGACAAAGCGTAGATTATTCTGTCATCATCTGAGACAGACTACATCGACCAGCTGATTCCGGTGATGCGAGATGTCAGAAACTCAGAGCGCGCAGGACATCTCATACAAGCCCTGAATCAAGTCTCGAACGATCGACAGGCTGAGATTGAGCGCATCTGCAACACCAATCATCAAGAATTCATCAGCTCCGTCAACCAGCTTCAGCGCGTCCGGGAGGGTACAGTCACTTTGACAGCCGAGATTATGAGTCTCAGTCAGTCAATAGAGGCCACCACCGAGAAACTCGCGGAACAAAAGAGAGCTTTGGTTGATTCCAGAGGCGTGAGGCAAAATATTGACGATGCCACCCAAGCTTTGAAGGACTGCCTCGAGGTTCTGCGGCTTGCAAACCAGGTACACGATCTTCTGCAAGAAAAGAACCGGTATGCAGCGCTTCGAGCATTGGACGAATTGCAGAACGTCCACCTCAGGGAAGTGACCCGTTACATGATTGCAGGCATGATTGAGCGTTCGGTGCCCGCAACCCAGCGCTTGATTGCTGAGGCTGTTATGGCAGATTTGAACACTTGGCTCTTCCGGATTCGAGAGACTTCGCAATTCTTGGGCGAGGTGGCATTCTACCATACTGAGATGCGCCGTACAAGACACAAGATGCGATTTGAAGAAAACCCAGACCTCGCCAATTTCAAACTCAACTCAGCAGTGGAGTCTGTCGCTGATGAGAGCGAAGAATTTGATGTGCTGAACAATGAGGAAGTGCAAGTCGATTTCTCTCCACTGTTCGAGGCCATTCATATACACAACGCTTTAGGCCAGAATGAGAGGTTCCGTCAAGACTATTCAGCAACCAGGAGGAGGCAGAAGGAGCTGCTCCTGCCCGCAAGTCTGGATCTCCTAGACGAAGACGCGGGTGAACTGAGCACTCTGCTGGAGAGCATCGCTGGGTTTGCCATAGTCGAAAAGGCCACGATGCTGAAGACAGAGAACTTGAGATCCTTGACAGACGTGAGGCAAATCCTCCAAGCGGTCAGAAGAAAGTTACTGACAGAAGTCTAGATCGAAGAGCTCTGGGACTCCATGTGTCAGAGTGCTATCGCACTTGTTAGCAAGTCTCTACCTACCATCGACAACGATGATAGACTTCTGAAGATAAAGGGGGTGATCGCCCTCTTCGTGCAAACCATGGGAGTGAGTTTTCTCTTCGCGTCGAAAGCTGCTCAATGACACGTTCGGTGACGCGCTGACAATGAGTGATAGAGCTGGGGATACTCAGTTGATAGTCTCGATCAGTTGCTCCTTACAATTTTCGACAAGTATGCTCAGTTGCTGAAGCAGAGATTCAGCGAAGATTTCCAGGAGGTGAGCGACGCAAAATTTTTGAGCCCAGCGGAGCGGTTCGTGTTGCGTGTCAAAAGCTGACGTTTACACGTAGATTGTTTCAACCGACGATTATATGCCTATGCCTATCAACAATCCCGATGAGTATGACAAGGTGATCAACGTCAGTTGGTACACACCAGAGAAGGACCGCGAGCAGCAGAAGTATGTAAACAAGGCTGAGATATACAGGATTTTTACTGATTCCGGAAGCTTCCCTTGTGTTCTTCCTTTCTCACAGATGTACCCACTTTGTTGTATCGACATCCGGAACTTTCTAAATCAAATCTATCTATTCTCGGACGACCACTTCCAGAACTCCGGTGTAATCGACGACACACTCAAAAGCGTAAGCAAACAAGCTTCACATAAAAATAAAGCGTTTACTGATATGCTTCTTTACAGTCATTAGACGAGCTTCTTTGTCACAAAGTGTGCCGATCACTTGTTGAACGACTCTCTTCGCAATACCCCGGCCAGATTGTGCAAATTTTGACCAACCTCGACCATTTCGAGACGGCATGTCGAGAGCTACAAGACCTACTCGCAGAAGCACGCTCGTCGAGCAGCGCAGCCGGCCCAATCGTGCTCGCCGCAACAGAAGAATTCACTACAGCCAAGAAGGCAGCTGAGAAGCGCATCTTTGAACTCGTCAACAGCAAGATTGACGACTTGATCGAGACTGCCGAATATGACTGGAGCTCCACCTATGAACCACCTGCTGCCTCGCCGTACATGCAAGAGCTGACACGCTATCTCTCCGACGTCATGTCCAGTGTTTTGCTTGGATTGCCTGTGCAAATTAAGGAGCTCATCTACTTTGACGCTCTTGCCCATATCAGCAATGCCATCCTTGCATTGCCCCTGGACCCCTCTATCCGTCGCCTCTCACCTCAAAGTGTTACGGCCTTCCGCCTCGACACGGAGCATTTGATTGAGTTTGTCCGCAGTCTCGACAACCCCGTGTTGATGGAAGGTCTTGACGAATTGCGCCAGACGGTCGAGCTCATGGCTGTAGCCAAAGAGGGCGAAGGACGCGCCGAAGAAGAGTTCTTCGACGTGGAGAAGGGCCGCAAGAGGTTCGGCAAGGTGGACAAGATGAACGGAGCCGAGCTGCTCGAAAAGGTCAGTCAGGGCGTCGAGGCACAGAAGGCAGCTGCCGTTGCTCAGGCGGCCAGTCCAGTCGACAAGAAGTCGACCATGAACTTCCCAGCCTTCGCCAGCAGATTCAAGAAGGACAAAGACGCTTCATAGAAGATTGATTGCAAGCATGTTGGAAAAGCAGAAGCAGGATACCCATAGATAGAGATGTTTAGAATTCAGTGGTTTCATCAAAGTAGCCCGTTTTTCATCAAGAGGCCATATTTTATTTTGTACAAAGAAATGGCAGGAGTTGCCTTTTTCAATGGCGATGTCTGCAGAAGTCAAGGCTTCTGGCTGTCCTGCAATCCGTTGGGCCTGTTCGAAACCCTCAACACAAGCCCATGCTTCGTTTCGTCTATCGTACAGTTTCCGACCAGCTTATCCTGCTTAGATGGCAAGGGGAGAGAAGAGCCTGGCTGATGTTAGCGTGCTGGATTGAACATGTTCCTGAGCTTGCGTACTTGATCAACGAAGGGCGAGGCACACTGCGGGTGTAACCAAGGTAGATGATCAGAGGGAGGTAGCCGCTGTAAGCGTACTTGTCAGCGCAAGTCCTTTCGCATTCGTACAAGGTTGTAGTATCTCGTCGTGCTAGCCATTGATGGTCCGGTATTTGGCAGATTGTCTCCTTGCTCTTTCTTTTCCTTTCGAGTCCACCCAGAACAACCAAATGAAGCGCGAGAGATCCGAGATGCAGCAGATTGCAGAGGTATGGAGCAGACGGCATAGGTATGGAGCGAACGTACTAGTGAACAGCGACACGGGAAATGTCAATGACGCGCGAGATGCGCTCCTGGATGAAAGTCAGCCACCAAGTCACAGGCACAAGATGTTTAGAATCAGCGCACCTTGGTCTCTTCTGAAAGCTGCATGTTGACTAGATTTTCAAGGGCGAGAAGGATCAAATGGCTGGACAAGAAGAAGTTGAATCAAACGTCAGTTGCGACGGGCGTCAGGTCGGGCTTTGCGGCGAAAAGAAGCAGCGGAGCCTTCCGTCATTGCTGAACTTCTCCGAGAATGCGACAAGACACAGCTGCTCGACCAGCCAACCCCATCTACACGAGCAATCATGGCGTCGGGAGGAAAGCACTGGTATGTTGATCCTGCCTAGTCCATGACCAAATGCCCCGTCAATCTCACCAATAGCAACGCGCGCAAAGCATAAAGACCGCGAGCTCGAGCTAACACCTTCCAGGGAACAAGACAAGGAAGCGACCGTCTATGTCGGCAATCTCGATGAGCGTGTGACGGACCAACTCGTCTGGGAGTTGATGCTCCAAGCTGGCCGCATCGTCAACGTCCATCTCCCCAAAGACCGCGTCACGCAAACACACCAGGGCTTCGGCTTCGTCGAGTTCGTCAGTGAGGAGGATGCCGACTATGCCGCCAAAATTATGAACCAGATCCGCCTATGGGGAAAGCCCATTCGTGTCAACAAGGCTTCAGCAGATAAGCAAAAGACTCTGGACGTGGGTGCTGAGCTCTTCATCGGAAACCTGGATCCCATGGTCGACGAGCGCGTCTTGTTCGAGACTTTCAGCCGCTTCGGCAGCTTGACCTCTGCGCCAAAGGTATGCGCCACTCTCTGCATCTGCTTTGTGCACTTCGCTAATCATTCCTTAGGTCGCCCGCGACGACGCAAACCTCAGCAAGGGCTACGGTTTCGTTTCCTTCACCACCTTTGAAGCATCCGACGACGCCATCGCAAACATGCACGGCCAATACCTCATGAACAAGGAAATCACCGTCCAGTACGCCTTCAAGAAAGATGGCAAAGGAGAGCGTCACGGAGATGCTGCAGAGCGTGCCCTTGCTGCTGCCGGTCGTGAACACAACATCGAGCCTCAAGTCCAACCTCTACCCCCGCAACTCATGGCTCCTCAAATCGCTACTCCTATCGCACCACCCACACCAATGTCTGCCGCTCCTTACGGTGCCTCGCCCGTGACCGGCGGCTACGGCGCCCCTCCCACTGCCAGGACTCCACTTGCCGCCCCGCCCGCTGCCGCTGGTGTGCCTGCAAGGCCCCCTCCCAGTGTTGGTGGTTACAATGGACCTCAAGGCTTTGCGCCACCAGGATTTGCTCATCCTCCGGCCGGTATGCCGCCTGGCTTTGGTCCGCCCCCAGGATTTCAGCCACCGCCGGGTATGCCCGGTATGCCCCCTGGTTTCGCTGCTCCACCACCAGGCATGCCTCCTAATGCCTACCAGAGGCGATGAAATGATACCTTGTGAAAAAGGAGGCTCCATATAGCATTCAGTGAAGAGTTGTTGTTTTTAGCGAGGCGTTCATGACATGCTCGGAATTATGTTGCATGGGAAAAGGCGAAGGAAATGTGTACTCAAACGGAGCCCAAGGAAACGTAGGTATAGCAAGGAAGAAAATGTCCAATGAGAAACAGAAAATGACGTTTATCCTGCAGATTTCCTCGACGCATCTTTACACTTTGCTTTGGCAGGAGTGATTGACTAGCGGGAGAATCGCCCTTTGTTCTGACAGAAGACGGGAAGGTGCTGACTTGTAATCCTGATGGCGTAGGGACTGCGGAAGTAGTGCCTGGCTCATCGCCAAACGCTGCACAAAATACGTTTGCACCGACTGTTGCCCAGCTGTGGCCTCGTAGCCAAGTACCGATGACTACCTGTCTTGCGGTAGTCTTCACACTTGTCTCGGAGTTATCTCCATCGTCATGCCAAAATCTTCCCTTCTGGAAGAAAAACCACAGGCACTCCTACATGGCATCAACACAGGCACAAGCGAGCGGCTCGCCCTGTCCGCTGGTCACGGGGGATCTAACATCGCTTACAGAGACGTCGTCCACAGCCTTCCGCTCTATGAATCTCCCGCCAGAGCTACGGTACGCTCAATGAACTTACCAACACATGCCTGCAGACATAGCCAATAGCTGGGACTCTAGCCGGAGACGGCTGCTACACCCAATACCCAACGGCCCACAACAAGCCTGCCATGAAGCTATGCCCGTATATAGCAGAAGGGGTTCCCTCTGGTTTGATGATCCTACACTTGAGGTACAGTCGATTCGGCATGGCTACCACACGACCGACCTCCTAGCCTAGCCAGGAGACACAGGGGCCGGACAGACCTCTCCACATCTTGCTACTCTGAATTTCACATTGTTCGTACTCTGTTAGCGTTTCTCTTTACCTTCACGCATCTGCCCAATAGATGACAACACCAAGACAAAGCACTTGTATAACCAGAGTTATGATCGGAACTCTAGCCTCGCCTAAACCATTTGAACACGCCTCTTTTCCTATCAATGTGCTGCTCACCTTGCTTGTGAGCCTGGTAACCATCACTAGAACTCGCATATTGGCCATCGTCACTACTGCTTGCCGATTCTTGACTTTCACCACTACTGCTTCGAGCTCTCGGCCTCTCGACGTCATCTTGGACCATGCCCGAGCAGTCTTGGAAGCTCTTGTAACATCTCCTTATGATCTCATGTTGTGACCCTACCCATTCTTCGAATCCATCGAGTGCTTCCTTGTACAGTACTTTCGCCTCGCGGAACTCATGTTGCGCTGCTAGAGTATCCGCGAGATGCAACATCGAGTTTAATGTGTCGATGTGACAATCACCCAGCTTTTCCGTTCTTCCTTTTATCGAAGCCCGGAACAAGGTTTCGGCTTCTTGGTGTTTGTTTCTGCGTTGCAGTGTCAGACCTAGTCTGTCCATGGCGTTCAGAGAGGTCAGGTCGTATCTTGACAAGGTCTCGAGCGTCCTGGCTAGGATTTGGCGGTCCACGGTTTCACACTTGTTCCACTTCTGGAGGCCGTGCAATGTTTCTGAAATGGCGGCATTGATATTCCTGGTGTCTGTGGGGGACAGGTTGTTATCGCGCAGTATCCCTTCCAAGCCAGGTAGTATCTCACGGTAGATGGCTTTTGCTCCAGGGTCGTTCATGTGGTAAAGAGTCGTGGCCAGTTCTGAGCTGTCCAGTAGCACTCTACGGTCTTTGGCGCCGTATGTCTTGCGTTGGTGTTGAACGACTCGAGACTGGATCTTTTCCGCTGCAGGGTAATTCATCTGACGAGCGTATGCTCTTGCCAGTTGTGACCTGAAGCGTATTGTCTTGTAGTGATTCACCCCAAACATTTCCTTGCTTACACCCAATGCTTTACGGGACATTTGCTCGGCCATCGGGTATCGCCCGGTCCTGTGGGCGTACCACGCTCCGCGTCTGAGGATAGTGGTCCACACGACCGCTGACTGTGCATCGACCGACCGTGGATCTTCCATCGCCACGACCTCTATATGCGGCAGCAGCGACTCAAAGCGTTCCAAATTACCTGCATTAGGATCCGGGATGTTGCTCGCCAGAGCGGACCAAGACCTCAATTTGAAAAATCGTACTTGATCTTCGGACAGCCATTCTTTAACGCAGTGATGTGCGAAACCATCCATGGAGAGACCGCTGCCGTCTGTATCTAATCGGACAACAGAGCAGTCTAGCAGAATTTCGGAATCTCTCTCGAATTTTCGCTCGACTTCCTGCCTGGCCACTCTAGAAGTCGATGAAGTCGGGTCCAGAAGGAGCGATCTTGGAATGCTCCGTGGATGGAACATGCCTATGAGAGACAACAGCTGGGCCGCCGACGGATGCTGCTCGTATATGCGATCAAATTCGCTGAAAAGGTCATGCTTGTCTCCTGATGACGAGTTCCCTTCATCGTCATTGCTCTCGAGTGGTTGCTGGAAAGCAAGACCCGAAGGTCCCGGAGCAAATGGATAATGGTAGTTGTTGTTTACAATGTGTCCACCTATCCCGTCAGCAGAAAGTTCACGCCTCGAGAGCGAAAGAATATACCAAAGTGTACTTGACCCTCGAACCTGTTGTTGCCGTAAAGGGCGTTTGAGCTGTCGCGAACATCTCCCTGATGGTGTGCCATCAAAACAGTCTCTTTTTCTTCTTTACTCTTGAAAGGGATATTGGCTATCCGACTCGGATGATATGAACACAGCCCTCGCGATATCCAGTAGCCTCACTCTGTATGTTGAGACTCGAGTAGAATTCCCGCCTTCTCAGAAGGCGCTGACAGATAACGCGTTCGCACATGATGTAGTACCGCCGGACATTTATCTGTCGTTTGAATCGACCTTACTAAGTCCATGCATGCTGCACAAGTTTGGTCTTTGGAAGCGATGGCGCCTGCCCTGACGGAAGATTACAGGGTGGAGTCGGATGTCAACGCGATTGGAACCATCAAATAATATAGATGGAAGCTACTGACAAGCATTTCGATCCTTCACAATTCTAGCGCTAATGTACTTTTGGGACAACAACACACCTATCTATTCGTGGGATATCATGCACATTGACGCTTATCCTGAGTGAGTGCGAACTGCGAGTTTTTAGTGGCCCACTCGGCGCGGGTTCGATCTGGATAGACGAGAAATCGTATATCATGTTTTCGCCCTGGAACAGTTTGATAATCACCTGCGTCCTCCAGCCACGAATATGGAAAGAGGTGAAATTAGCCCTGGCGCTTGATCACATAGCAAGCAGCTGGTTGTCGGCAGAGTGAATCGATTGCTAGAGGACATCGTCGAGCCGGATATATACAGGTCTTTGCTCTCAAAATGCTCGAGTCGCAAAAGCATCCGACCTTGTTCACCCACGCACTTCGCACAAGATGGCCTTTCAACTTTCCGACTATCAAGTCGGGTGGATTTCTGCTCTAGCCATCGAAGGGACGCTGGCTGTAGCCATGCTTGATGTCAGACATCCCAGGATACCGACACCCAACGATGACAATGCCTATACTTTTGGTCAAATCCACATGGACGACGAGAGTGTACATAATGTTGTCATCTTATGCCTCGGGCTCGGCCGAACCGGCAAAGCATCCACTGCTGCAGCCGCTGAGAGTATGCAACGCACTTTCCCATCACTCAGATTCACCTTGATGGTCGGCATCGCTGGCGGCGTGTGGAGTGAGGACGCCGATGTACGTCTCGGCGATATCGTTGTTGGTGCTTCAGGAGATGGTGATGCCGGTGTCATACAATACGACTTTGGCAAGACCATCAGAGATCGAGAGCTCGTCGTGACAAAGAGGACGATGAACAAGCCTCCGCGTGTGCTGCTCAACGCTGTCTCTTCCATACAGGCCAAGCACGGCAGTTATGATCTGGGCTATCTCGACTTCTTGGAACCCAGAGCGATTCGTAGGATGGCTCCAAGACCTTATGACGATTACCTCTTCAACAGGTCATATCATCACGAAGATCCGAGAGACAGATCTTGCAGGGAGTGCGATACATCTGAGCTCCGTCCTCGACCACGCCGCTCGCGCAGCGAACAAGGCATACCCAAGATACACTACGGTCGAATCGCCTCGGGAGATCAAGTCATGAAGAGTGCCCGCATTGCCGAGAAGATAAGGCGTCAATACGGGATTCTGTGCTTCGAGATGGAAGCAGCCGGACTCGACGATTTTCAGTTCCTGGCTATCAGAGGCATTTCTGATTACGCCGACTCCCACAAAAACGATGAATGGCACGCATATGCTGCGGCGGTCGCCGCAGCTTATGCAAAAGAGCTCTTGACTGTCATCACGAGCACTGCAGTCCCTGTGGCTCCCAAAGATGCAAAGGCACAGCAGGAAATCACGCGCTCCCACCGTGCCATGCATATAGGAAACGTCATGGACAGCGCGACTGCTATGTATGGTGATCAAACTTTCAGCGGCGTTACTAACTTTGGAGGAACTCACAACTCAAGATGACCCGACTTTCCGGAAGCGGTATATCTTGGGATATCCAAGGTCCACAGGCTTAGGTCAATACCGCGCGATGTTGTACAACTGTTAGATGTAGTATGCGAACTGGCTCACGAACCCGGGTTTGTGCCCGTTGCATGGGCTTCGGGTAGGCCGATCCTAGAGCGACAGACTCACGTTTAGAGATACCGCAGTGACGTGATCTGGCCGTACCTATTTGAATCTTGTGGGCAAGCAGGTAGAAGTCGGCATATCTTGGACAGGTGATAGTGGACGGACAATTCCTGGGTATAATCATGGTATAGCGGATAGAAAGCAGACAAAGGAAAGTGTAGAAACCAAACCAACCAGATCAAACGAGATGGAAATATTAGCAGCTTCTTTGCTGTCAGGCTCACAAGCGATCAAACATGACAGCCTTGGGATCCCTCGGTCTGCCATCCTTGCCGATATTCTCTCTGCCAAACCTCTCTTCCATGACAATCCTCCTCGCTTCATCAAAGCCGCAACTTCTGCTCTTCATGATGGCCTTTACTCTTTCTTTACCCTGCTCATCTAGACCTTGTCTGCTGTCTCCACCTTCGACGTTTTCTCGTAGATCGAAATTCGAGCTGCTGAAGCCGGCTTCAATGTCATCTTCGAAGCTATTTTGGCCGAGACTGATGTAGGCGTTTTGGGCGAAGGGGTTGAGTCGTTGTACGGATTGAGAAAGACGCCAGAGAGGTTCGGGGATGCGACCAGGAGCTGTGAGGTATGGAATCGGCGGTGCATGTGCGATCCAGAGGTGTCGAGTCAAGTAAAGTGCTGGGTAGTATTAGCGCCGCGTAAGCAGAGGGAGAAGCCGATGACACGAACCGGTCGCCGTGACGAGGAACAGAAAGGTCACTGAGTAGAAGAGATAGCCCATTGTGACGGTAGTGTGATATAGAGGGTATTGAGAGGTAGAGAAAGAATGCACGGTCCTGTTTGCGTGGACTCGGAATAGACGGATGAGCAAATGGTTGTCAGCGGCCTTGGCCGGATATAGCAGTGATCCGAGTGGATGTGAGGATAGGTGGTGATTATCTCAGGTCGGATTAGAAGTCCAGATCGAGGCCAGCGAGGCCAAAGGTATACGCAGTCACATCAAGGGCTGGCGAAAGAAATAAAGTAGACGGCCTTGGGAGATTGCTGCTGAGAGGAACATGTTGGCAAACGGGCGCCGCGAGGCTCAGCTGCGTAACCCTGGAGGGCTGTATGCTTGGCAAAGACCCCAGATTTGCAGCTTGCTCGGCAAGGGCGACCGAGTGAGGTCGAGGAAGGTTAGCCGGGCTTCAGCCCACACAGGCGGTCTGAATATTCACGATTTCTTGTTTCTCTACGATCCAGTTCATCTCATCACAGCAAAAATGGCCACCAACTTCGAAAACACCTCTTACGACCTCATCTGGGAGACCATCCGTACGTGCCGCTCGCTCCCCCTCCGATTTTGCAAGAGAAGGACCACTTTTGGGACTAGAAATTCAAATCTTCGACCATTGTTGAAACATTGCGCTTCGGAGGGTCAATATACTGTTATCTGAGCACTCGTAACTGACGCGCGCATTTCATAAGGCCACAACAATGCCTTCCTCGTGAAGCGCAACCAGGCCGGTGGTGTTCAGTTCTCCAAGGACCCCCTTAACCTGACCAACCTCCACTCGCGCAAGGTAAGGACAACTGCCATCTCTGTGTCTTGAGAGCCCAAGTCACTGACTCCAATCGCCCAGTACTCTTCGCTCGCCAACCCCAAGGCCCTCGGCATCAACGCCGTTGACAACAAGATCGAGGTCACCACCAAGCTCGGCCAGAACTGGAACAAGCCCTCCAAGTCGTACAGCAAGACCACCTTCAAGTCCACCACCCCCTCGCGCAAGCTCATCAACAACGCCGTCTCTGGCAACACCAAGCGCGGTTACCGCCAGGACTTGCACATGGAGGCCGTCCAGCGCGCTTCCGCCGTCAAGAAGTCCACCCGCCAGGTCAAGGCCACCGTCAAGCCCACCAAGCTCCGTGGCTCCAAGGCCCGCAAGGCTGCTGAGAAGCAGTAAGCGTCTCGCTCTTACCGTTCTGATTGATTTCTAGAAAAGGAGAGAGAGGTGTTGGTGTTGCTGGCTGGATGCTGTTCGCCGGAATGAAAAAAATGATTCAAAGGCCATTTCTACTTTCCCTCTTTTTTTTTGAACAATGTTCTTGTGATGTGCTTTGACTGACCGGAACTTGGAACGGAACGTTGTTGCGACAACACCATGGATGCGACAATCGGGTCGATTCCCAGATCTTGTACTGATATTTGTGTACATCTAATCAACAGATCTCGAATATCGTACAAAAGCCTCCGACAACTCAAACTAGCCATCATCTACAACGCACCGCCGACCAGAGTAACGATCCACATGGCAATTCTAACATGCAATCCGACTCTTCTTTCCGTCTTCTCAAAGGTGCCCTGGTCAACCTTGGTCGCATACTCTTGCAACCACTCTTCTTCTTCCCTCAACCTCTTCATTAGACCGACATCCCTCGTAACGATCATTGCATTAGCCTCCAAGTCCAGACTGTAACTTCTTTTCGTGTAATTGCTGCTGCCAATCAGACTGACACTCGGACCTGGCTGGTCCTTGAGGGTAAGCCAGATGCTTTTTGCATGATACGTCCAGCCATCCGGTGTGTTGACTGTGCCCTTTCTCCATTCCTTGAGCGTGATTTGGTTCTCCAGTCCGGCTTTTTGAACCGAGGAAAGGAAGCGACGGCCAAGAAGAGTGTACGCAGCAGGAAGCATGCCTGAAACACCTGGAGAGCCGTAGAAACCATTTGCCCATGGCGATGCTGCGATGACATTGGCGGATGACGGGTTAGAGGCCAGAAGCAGATCGCGAAGCCAGGGTGTCATATTGAAGTAACCAGCCGTAAATGTCCATTTGCTTCCCGCAAAGGCTGGAGTAGCAAGAGCTTTCAGAATTGTGGTGAGCGCAGGCAGTTCCGTTGATGTATCGGGCTTGAGTAGAGGTGTCAGTTGGAGCAACGGATATATCTGGGTATCCGTTTGTGACGTCTGAAGCGAGGTGGTAGCGGCGGGCTTCAGTAAAGGAGCGAGCAACTTTGTGGCTTGAGTGATAAACTCTTTGGGGTCGTTCAAAGGAGCTGGGTGTGCGTTTGTCGTTGGCCAGTCAAGGTTGAACCCACCGGGTGCAGAGGCGTTAGGGACCACGCGGTAGCTGATGCTACACACCGTTTCGTGCACTTTGGAAAAGTAGTCGGTGATACGCTTGCTAGAGATCAAATGATAACGATCTTGACGATTTGTGAAGTAGTCGGATGAGAGATTGGCACCTGACATGATGATCTCGTCGTCGATGCCATAAAGCTTCATATGTTGAAGTCCCCAGCCTTCGTTGATGCGCTTGGGTATGATAGACTTGCGAATACCTGTAAGATTAGGTGTGTGGTACATGCACACTTCGACACGATCTGGACCAAACTCATCGATCAGAGCGGCCAACAATGTCGCGCAAGACGCCTTTGGTGTCTCCCTAGTGCCTCGGAGGGAATCTGTAAGGAAGGAAACCTTGAGGCTAGGGTTACGCTTGAGAGATTCTTGGATCGTTTGGATCTAAAGTACGTAGTCAGAACTGATCATGAAGCTCAATGTGGTTCTCATACCAGTTCATGTTCGGACTTGCCAATATAGAGAGTGGAGAGAAATATTCTCCTCTCAGCTGTTCTGATCTTGGCCTGTCACTTTGTCAGTCATATCGCTCCATGTGATTTCCTGGTTCAAGACATTGAAATAGATAATGAATGCTTGACATTTTGTCCTCCAGAGAGACCGGGATACGAGACGAAAGAAATGGAGAAAGAAAAAGCAGGCTATCTGACTTGCCTTCAAGGTCTCATAGAAATCAGAAGGAGACCTCAGAATCTCTATCTGAGAAGAAGAAATATCAAACCGAGGAGACAGTTTGTCTAGCTCGGTGTTCAGACCTCCCAAAGCAGCAGCAGGAGAAGGTGCAATGGCAGGAGGAGCAACGCTTGAGTTGGAGTAGCGTCTTTTCATGGGCATTTGATGAGTGGCCCTGATGGACCTGACTGCCCTACGGGCTGCTTGCCTCGGTATACATCTTGCAAACATTTTATGCCCGTTACAAGACAGCGTGACGTGTGATATCGAATACGGAAATAAATGTTTCCTCGAGTCTAATGCCAAGGCTGAAGATCGAATTCGAAGCAAACAAGCCAAACACTCGCTGACCATTGGATCGCCGCATCTCGAAGGTCACAACCAACAAGCGGCAGTGAGGACTAGAAATCACACACCGCAACCATGTCGACTATTATGAGAACGCTGCGCAACTTGCGCCAAATTGGCCTCAAGGTGAGTGACTCTGACCATATGTCTCATTGCTCGCGCTAACTGTTCTCTCAGGAATATGGCCACCAGATGCAGGTACGTCCGCCGCGCCGAATTTCACGAATGACCCTCAATGAACGACGACTTACTCGATTCTTCGCTGCTATAGTACATGGGTACGAAGTGCAACAATCTCGACATCCCGCGACAGCAACTGAAGGAGTACAGGTGACACCAAGGCTGGTACCCTCGTCGGCAAGGACCGTTACGGCAACAAGTACTTTGAGAACCTCGAGGATCTGCCCTGTATGTCGAAATGAGACCGGAATAAGGAACAAGAGAAAGAGTCCGCATCTGATGCATGGATTACAGTGAGAACAAGATGGTGCGACTACAAGGACCAGGAGTTCAACCCGTACGTTTACCCATTCAGCCATGCTACACGCAGCAGCAGGAATACTGACTCAATTCCAAACAGTGACCAGATCGAGCCCGGCTGGTATGAGACGCCATCAAGATGTTGCATCGCGCGATTCACTCACAAGACCTAGGCACGCCTGGATGTCATACATGGTCGACAAGCCTCCATCCCAAGACCCCCTTCTTCAGAGACAGGTTCGTCCGTGGGAGCCTGCAGAGCACCGTCCCTGCTTGACCTGGAGCAGAAGTGCCTACAGACCTTTCAGCACGTAAGTCACGAGCATTTTGGTGCTATGAGCAAGATGGAGAAGCTAAGTCGGAACAGTGTCAAGAACAAGTACCAGCCATGGACCCCAGTTGCTGCTCCTAGAAAGTAAGCGAATGCACGCGCGGCATTATTTTTCTAGGGCTCTATCTATGGCGGGGAGGGCGTGAAGGATTGCGGACCACGCCCTCCCGATTATTGAAAGCTGATAAGAGTGGCTGCTGCGTCCTAGCGGCCTATCTCTGCAGGTGATATGACTGAAGTCTTCACCCAGCGAACCAATTAAATTCTCTTTGTCAATATCAAATGGCGTATAGCGGTCTGTCAACAGTTTCTTGCCGTATTCAAATTGCATGTTCCTTTTCGAATTGTGGTTGAACTACGCTCGTGCAGGACTCCGCAAGCCTACGTCCTGCCTGATTGGGAAGCCGGTGATAGGTCGTTGCACCGTGAGTCAGGGGGGGAATTTATCCAGACCGGTGCTACATGTTGCATGCGTATTGGGACGTGATCAGAAGGGCGCTCGTAGGATGCTCTAATATGACAAGAAGTGCCTGCTCTCTCGCGGTGTTTCTCTCATTTCCATCAGTGATTTTCTCCAGGAGTTCTCGAGCAAAGGAACCAATCGAGCTCGTCAAGAGGGTCAGAAAAGGCGAGCTTAAATTAGGACAAGGCTTGCCGAAGTGACGCAGTACGGCAATCAAGCCGAAGCGAGCGCGATTGGCGTCTGCTTCCTTCATCAACATTTTCATCGCGGCGTCGCTGTTACACAACACATCGCAGTTTTGGTGGTTGTTGTCGTTGTCGTCTAGAAAGAGTTAGAGACTGCACGTGCCGAGCAGCTGGCCGTATCAGAATCACTGCTTGAGAGCGCGGCGAGACACCACGCAGCATCTACACGGCCACGTCCTGGCGCAATCCCCGCCATGTCGAACTGGGGGCAATGCAAGGGGCCTGTCTGGCGAAGTGATGATTTCACTGACTGCTTCCAGAATGAGTAAGTTGCTCTTGTCCATGAATCGTCTATCAAGCAGATTGAGAGACAGACATGTTTCGCCTCGGTCAGACTCGGCATGCTGACCCTGTTCCAGCTACCTTATGGCAATCCTGCCTCTCATCGCGAGCGCAATCTCCCTACTATACCTTACCTACCAACTAATCCAAACCGCCCTCAACTCGAAATATTACTATGCCTATAAACTTGTTAATCCTAAACACCCCCATGTCTGGGACCTGCGCATTCCCGCTGCTCAGAATGACGAAGATACCGATGACGACTCGGACGAGTTTGACAGAAACGAGGATCTCGCCATCCGTACTGTTCGTACCCGTAATACCGAAATGTCTGTCGTCGACAAGCCGCGAGGACAGATCGTTCTACCCATCATTGAAGAGCTTGCTGTGTTGGCCGAAGTTGGCATCCACGCCGCTGCCTTGGCCACTGGCATGTGGAACTGGAGCAGAGTCACCCTGATTTGCAGTACCGCTCTGTGGTCCTATGTCGCACTCCTGGCCACTCTACGCCTCTACTTCTCCACCACAAACAACTATTCGTTCAACAAGCTCTGGTACCACACCGGCTTCCTTTACGCCGCTCAGTGGATCTGCGCCTTCCTTCTTTTCCGCTCAGCAATCATCCACCCAGTCTCCCAGGGTGCCCAAGCGCTTACGAGCACTCACTTTGCGCTTACCACTCTGCTGACCCTGATCATGCTCACCTCACGTAAGGGCAACAAGCCTGTCGAACTCGAGTATGAGGGCGACATTGAGCCATCGAGAGAGCCTCTTGCCAGCGTACTTTCTCTTGCTACCTTCTCCTGGGTCGACCCCATCGTCTGGAAGGGCTACAAGAAGCCTACGGAACTATCAGATGTATGGAACCTCAATGCTAGAGACAAGGCTGAAGCCGTTCTGTTAGACTACCGTCAGGTCAAGAAGACTTCAATTCTTGCATGGCATTTGTTGAAGTACTTCAAGCGCGGTTTGCTCATCCAAGCCGCATGGGCTGCCATTTCTGGAGTCAACCTCTTTGTCCCCACCCTTCTGCTCAAGGTCATCTTGGAGTACGTTGAGAACCCGGCCGATACACCCATCAACGCTGCATGGTTCTACGTGATCCTGTTGTTTGTTTCTGGTATTGTCTCTGCTCTTTCCGGTGGTCAAGCTCTTTGGATCGGTAGAAAGACCTGCATCCGTCTTCGTGCCATCATCATTGGTGAGATCTATGCCAAGGCCCTGCGTCGCAAGGCAGCAGCAGCTGGCGACAAGGTACTTGGCGAGCAAGAGAAGAAGTCAGACGAGACACCTGCATCCAAGGGCTCGGTCAAGGAAGCCTTCCTTAGAAAGGTCAAGTCATTCTACAAGGGTAAGAAGACCTCCGAGGCCACCAAGGATGTCCCAAAGAAAGAGGAGAGCACCGACCAAGTCACATCTGGTACCATCATCAATTTGATGGCTGTCGACTCCTTCAAGGTCAGTGAAATCTGCGCCTACTTGCACTTCCTCTGGGCAGAGACTCCTGTCCAATTTGCTGGAGCCATCTACCTGCTCTACAGTATCCTGGGTTACAGCAGTATCGCTGGTATTATCATGATGGCCCTGCTTCTCCCTGTCAACCTTTTCATCGCCAAGCAGTTCACCAAGGCCCAGAAGAAAATTCTCGCAGCCACAGATGCTCGTATTCACACCACTAACGAAGTTCTTACCAACATCCGCATCATCAAGTACTTTGCTTGGGAGCAGCGTTTCCTTGGCCAGGTTGACGAGAAGAGAGCAGTTGAGTTGAAGAACCTGCGTAACAGATACATCATTTGGGCCGCCGCAGCTACCATCTGGGGTGGAGCTCCTATGGTCATCACTTTCCTGACTTTCCTCGTCTACACCATGGTCGAGAAGAAGGATCTGATCCCCTCTGTTGCTTTCACAGCTCTTTCGCTTTTTAGTCTTTTGCGTATCCCTCTGGATCAGCTTGCAGACATGGTGGCTCACGTTCAGGAGTCCAAGGTCTCTGTTGACCGTATCGAAGAGTATCTCAACGAGCCCGAGACCGACAAGTACAACCAGCTCCAAAGTGGTGAATTTGATCAGGACGGAAACCCCCTCATCGGATTTGACAATGCGACTTTCAGCTGGGGAGGTGGCACTGAGGCCGATGACTTCAAGATGATCGACCTCGACATGCGCTTCCGAATCGGTGAACTGAACGTTATCGTTGGTCCTACCGGCAGTGGTAAGACATCTCTTCTCATGGCTCTGCTCGGAGAAATGTCCAAACTCGACGGTCATGTATACCTGCCTGGCGGACACAGCAGAGAGGAGCTCAAGGCCGACCCCGCAACTGGATTGGTTGAAAGTGTTGCTTACTGCGCCCAGCAAGCTTGGCTTGTCAACGGAACCATCAAAGAGAACATCGTTTTTGCTAGCCCCTGGAACCCTAGACGTTACAAGAATGTCATCGTTGCTTGCTCTCTGCAACGCGATCTCGAAATCCTTGACGGTGGTGACCAGACTCTTGTTGGCGAGAAGGGTGTCACTCTTTCGGGTGGACAGAAGCAGCGTATTTCTCTCGCTCGTGCACTTTATTGCAATGCTAGACACGTCCTTCTGGACGACGTGTTGAGCGCAGTCGATGCTCACACTTCCAAGTGGATCTTCGAGAAGGCTCTCATGGGACCTCTCATGTATAACAGAACTTGCATCTTGGTCACTCACAGCACGACCCTTTGTCTTCCTCACGCTGCATTCGCCGCCGTGCTTGACAATGGCAGAGTTAGTACTCAAGGCAGTGCTAGAGACGTCATCATGTCCGGAAAGCTCAGCGAAGACCTTAGCAAGGTTTTGGAAGAATCCGAAGGCGGTGCGTCAACCATTCCATCTCGCGTGCCTTCCGGAATTGGTGGTGACGAGGCTTTCGGCGAGAATGGCCATGCCAACGGAAAGGCCGTCAATGGTTCGGCTGATCACATTGATCACGACGACAACGCTCTCCACAGAGTTGTTTCCAAGGACGTTCCTGGCATGAATAAGGACGTCGATGTTACACTTCCCACCGAAACTAAGGCTACTGGCAGTGTCAGTCTCAAGGTCATCATCATGTACTTCTCTTACATGGGTACATGGTACTACTGGGTTGTGACTGCCTTGATGTTTGCTCTCCAGCAAGTTTCGCAAGTTTCGACCAACGTCTGGATTCGTCAATGGGCTAATGCTTATAACAACAAACGGGAAGTGTCCGTCATGGGTGTATACACTGAGCCTCGCCAGCTCACTCATGTCTTCAGCGGCATCGGCAGTGGAACGTCGTGTGTGAAGAGTGGATCTTGTCTTTGGGCTATGCCTTCTTTCGGCTCCTCCAACGCTACAGCTCAGTTCTCCGTCCAAGCCGAGGCCAATGAAGGTGTTGATGTTTCGTACTACCTCGGTGTCTACGGTATCCTCGGTCTTATCTACATGCTCATCACTGTCAGCCGTGAGGGTGTTCTCTTTTACGGATCCCTGGTTGCGTCTAAGAGAATTCACAGAAAGCTCATGGAGTCTGTCACACACGCCAAGTTCCGCTTCTTCGACTCTACACCTCTTGGGCAGATCATGAACAGATTCTCTAAGGATGTTGAGGCTATCGACCAGGAGATCGCTCCCGTGGCTGTTGGCGTAGTCCACTGCATGGCTTCGATCATCACCACCGTCATCCTTATTTCGGTCATCACTCCTCGTTTCCTGATCGCTGGTGTCTTCATCAGTGTTCTCTACTTCATGATTGGTGCTTTCTACATCAACTCTTCTCGTGATCTCAAGCGTCTGGAGTCTGTGCAGCGCAGTCCTCTGTACCAGCAATTTGGCGAGACGCTCTCTGGCATGACGACCATCAGAGCCTACGGCGATGAGCGCCGCTTCATTCGTGAAAACATGCACAAGGTTAACACCCACTCAAGACCATTCATCTATCTTTGGGGCGCTAACCGCTGGCTCGCATTCCGTGTTGATGTTACCGGCGCTTTGGTGTCATTCTTCACCGGTTCTTTCGTTATCCTCAGCGTCGGCAAACTTGATGCCGGTGCTGCTGGTTTGGCCATGACCTACGCTGTAACTTTCACCGAGAACGTCTTGTGGTTTGTCAGACTCTACTCAATGAACGAGCAAAATATGAACGCAGTCGAGCGTGTCAAGGAGTACTTTGAGGTTGAGCAAGAGGCACCTTACACTATTGAGGAGACGAAGCCTCTGCCCGACTGGCCGAGTCAAGGTGCTGTTGAGTTCAAGGACTACAGCACAAGATACCGTACTGACTTTGACATGGTCCTCAAGGACCTCAGCTTCAAGATCTTGCCTGGTGAGAAGGTCGGTGTTGTTGGCAGAACAGGTGCAGGCAAGAGTTCTTTGGCTCTTGCTCTGTTCAGAGCTCTCGAAGCCGAGACTGGAAGCATCGTCATTGACGATGTCGATGTCAGCTTGATTGGTCTTCAGGACTTGCGTGAGAACATTGTCATGGTCCCTCAAGATCCCACTCTCTTCACCGGAACCATCAGAACCAACCTTGATCCTTTCGGGCTCTTCACCGACGAAGAAATCTACACCGCGCTCCGACGAACACAACTCATTGGCGCTGCCTCGGCTGAGCCTTCGCGTGCTCCTACACCCACACAAGGCGCCGGCTCTGTCCGCTTCGAGGGCCTTGCCGACGAGGCAAGCACCGGCAACATCGACTCGACCGCCGCGCTCGAGAACAAGAACATCTTCACAAACCTCAACTCCTCGGTCGCCGAATCCGGTAGCAACCTCTCCCAAGGCCAACGCCAACTCCTCTGTCTCGCCCGCGCCCTCCTCAAAGACCCCAAGGTGCTTCTCATGGACGAAGCCACCGCCTCCATCGACTACGCCACCGACGCCAAGATCCAAGAAACCATCCGCGAGATCAAGAACACCACGATCACTATTGCCCACCGTCTCCAAACTATTATCGATTACGACAAGGTTTTGGTCCTGGACAAGGGTCAACTGATCGAGTATGGCAATCCTTGGGACCTCATTCGCATGGAGAAGGGTATTTTCAAGGGCATGTGCGACATGTCTGGCGACTTTGAGATTTTGATCAAGGAGGCCGAAAAGGCGCATAAAGCGCGTCTGTTGGTCGATGTGGATGATGCTTAAGATAATCTCGTTTCCTTCCAATCTGCTTTTTTAGACAAGGAGTTCTGTCATCGCCGAGGCTTGCTCTTATCCTTTTTTCCCTCTTCTTCTACCTCTCGGTATTGTTGTTTGCTTCTTTTTCTTGGAGTATTCATTGGCAAAAAGCAGAGGGGAATTTCTTCGTCTGCGTGCTGTTGTATATAAATCATACATTGTCAAAGCTCTTGCTACACACTAGTACCGTTTAGACTGTGCGCTTCTTCAAATCAGAATATGAATGTGATGTTCTCCAAGCGTTTCAAGAATCCACCAAGTAAGCTCGTGAATCGTGTCACCCTGTTCTGTCATTTCTAATCTCGAAACCAAGCGCTACAATTCGAGCATGCCGTGTTTTGTCTTCGTTATGGGTAGCTGGGCCATTGGCTCTAGAACTAGGGTGAAGGGCTGGACGAGAAGTAAAGGAGAGGGTCGGAAAGGCCGGTGATCTTTCGAAATCAGAAGGACGCTTCGATGCTCGCACGTAAATATGAATTACGTTCAGGTCAAAGAATATTGCACCGTGATCAAGTGTCATGACGCAAAGGATCATTTCATCATCTCACAGCCCATTGAGAAGTCAAATTCAAGGTCAAGGTCAAGGGTTGGCCTTTTGTCATTGTAGTGATAATTTACTGTACTAGACAGAAGAAGCACCCGGCCGACCACGACTCCTCTGATAAATGAATCATCCGCCATGCGCTCAGTCCTGGAACTCACCAACCCAGAGGTTCTTCACATCCGTCATGTTTTCAGCCAACATGGCAGCAACTCTCTTGATGCTAGAGGCCGAAAACCCCTTGCGAGCTTGCCACTCATCGCTCAGAAGTGTCCATTCCTTCGACCTTGTAGTGGGTTTATCAGCGGCCGTGGGCTTTGTAGCTTGTCCGACTCTTTTGTTCACACTGGCGTTGAAGGCTGCGAGGAAAGCGGAGGAGACCTGGCTATAGGGAAATTGGGCTTGCAGTGTACTGCCCATTCTCGTGGCTCTGACATGGTAGATTAGACAGTTGTAGGCGACAGTGGGGACTCCAGGATTGGCCAAGTAGGCTTTCAGTATTTGGGCGGCATGGTGGGAACTAGTCCAGCTCATGCGTACGATGCTAAACTTCTGGCCACGAATGTCAAAGTCGATGTTCAAAACGCTGTTGGCACCGGGGTATGTAAAGGAGAAAGAGCGCACGGATGCAAGATGACATGGTTGGAGGCTCTGGAACCAGGCATTCTGCTTCATGTGCGATCGGCGGACATACTTCTCGACGGCCACGCTGAATCTGTTGACACCATAGTAGACGGCAAGAGCTTCGTGTCGTAGCAGCTGACATGTCTTGGCGATGGCAGGCTGACGCGCGGGTTGAATGATGATGGCAGAGCTGATGCAAACCATGCGATATACCATGTCACGCAGTTCTGCAGGCAGACCGAGGAAATCAAATCGCAACTCGCGGTCTGCAGCTTCCAGATGTTGGACGAGAGACTTGCAAATACTATCAGCAGCTCTGAGGGATACTTGTGCCTTCTTCAAAGGGATGGCTTTAGATTTGTGAATGACTTTTCTCGCGGCAGAGGATTTGACAGGCTTCGCAGAAGAAGGCCTGTTGAAGGCATGATGAGCTTGGGCGGCAAGTCTGGAAGAACGTCTCAGTGTGACGGTAGTGCTGGCTGAAACATTGTTGCGATGTGCAGGTGCAGCGTTGTTTGCTTGTGTCTTTGGCTTGACCTTTGGTCGCCTTTCCTCCGACTTCGTACGTGCCTGGATGAAAGTTGCACGGGCGGACTCGTACTCAGTCAGATGGCACTCAGCGGATTTGGTGAGCTCGAGATGTCTGTCAAGAGTAAATTTGACCAAATCCTCGACGTCGAAGCCCTCGTAGACGACAGGTTGGGTGGGAAGCTTTTTGAGCATGGCAACGAGACTGGTCTTGTACAAGTTCCCTGTCACGAGGCCAAAGACTTTGCATTGCTGGCGCAGGTTCTTGAGACTAAAAAACGCGACCCTCGAGGCGATAGTTGATTGTTCCTCGAGTATTTCGACGTCCAGTATGGTGATAAGCGGCAGCATTCTGTCAAAACTTGGCATGCTTGTAGTCTGTGAGAAGAAAGTAAGATAAGTAGCATGGAGGGCGAATAATATGAATGCTGAGAGACAAGACACAAAGGCAACACCTGCCTCTTCTTCATACTTTCACACGAACGCGACAAGGAATTCGGCGGATAACCACAAAAAGGGTTGTAGAGTGATGTTAGCATGAATAAAGAGTAGATTTGCGACAGTCATTGAGGAGTCTTGACAAGACATTTGTCGCAGAAAGGACCAAGCAAAATACGGGCGTTTGGAAGGGGACTCTGTCGGAAAGCGGACGATAGCGTTGTTGAAAAGCCGGTCTATCGATGTGATTGAGAACTACCGATGGTGTTAAGGAAGACAGATTGAGAAGTGTTGACGATGATAAGGTGGAAGACAGGACTGTCAAAGGTGAGTGGCAGGGCAAGAGCGACCGAGGACGATGACGGAGGGACCCTTCTTCTCCACAACTTCCCGCCAGCCTCACATGGAATTGCGACTCCGGGCAGGCGGCATCCATCACTCATGCTGTTTGTGCCTCAAGGCGTCGTTTGTTTGAGGGAAATATTAATAGGAGAGATAATCACCTTCCAACATGGCCGAGCTCATATCGACCAAGCTTCATGCCGAACAGCATCTGCTGCTGGTATGCCCCACCACCCTACAATCAATGTACCTGTCGACTGACGCTCTCTTCAGGATCAACCGCTGCTACGAGTGCCCTTCGAGCTGACGCGGAAGAACTTTGCCCAAGCAAGACGACACATCGAGAAGACTTCGGCCGACACTCTCGCTGCCCTCAACGCCGCCGCTACCGCCGCTCCAGAAGCCACCCCCGATCAAACTCTCGCGTCGCTAGACGCCATGATAGCCAAAGCCCAGACCCTGAAGCGCAAGCTTGAAGCCTTACATGCCGAGGAAGAGATGCTACATCGCCACCAACGTGCCCGTATACAACATCTGCAAGAACTGCACGACATTCCCAACCTAGCCGACGTCAAGTATGATGAGTGGAGTAAGGTCCGCCTCGATCGCATGCTGGTCGACTATCTGCTACGCCAGGGCTACACCCGGAGCGCTGATCAGCTGGCCAAGGAGAAGAAGATCGAGGACTTGGTAGACGTTCAGGCCTTCATCGAATGTAGCCGCATAGAAGCCAGTCTGCAAAATGGTCGTACCCAAGAATGTCTGGCATGGTGCTCCGAGAACAAGCAGACTTTGAAGAAGATCAACAGCAATCTTGAGCTCGAATTACGTCTGCAGCAGTTCATCGAGCTGGTCCGGACTGGTGAGCCACAGAAGCTGATCGAGGCTACTTTGCATGCGAGGAAGCACCTCGGCACTCATCAGAACGACTCGTACGGCCTGCGAGCTGGAGGCTTGCTTGCCAATCCTCCCCACACCAGCACGGAACCTTACAAGGTAGTCTTCATCTTTGTATGCCTCATTGCCCATAACTGACCCTGCCCAGACCATGTACTCTACCGCTCGTTGGCCTCAACTCGCCGAACTGTTTGTCAAGACCCACCACGAAATCTTCTCCCTACCGCCACGACCCCTTCTCCACATCGCTCTCTCTGCTGGTCTCAGCGCTTTGAAAACACCCGCCTGCCACTCACACTATGCCTCGTCATCTTCCAACGCTTCCTCCTCGACCACGTCCGTCTGCCCCATCTGCTCTACCGAACTGAATGCCCTCGCCCGCTCTGTTCCATACGCCCACCACAGCAAGAGCTACGTTGAAGACGATCCAGTTATGCTGCCCAACGGACGTATCTACGGTAGAGGTCGACTCATGGCTCTGAACGAGAAAATCGGCACCGCCGAGGGCAAAGTCAGAGACCCTACTGACCTATCTCTGGAATTCAACGAAAGCGATATCAAGAAGGTCTATATTTCTTGATTCGTCATCAACACCCACGGGCATTTCTTATCATACTCCTTGGATTAGCGAGCAAAGGCGACTTCTTAGATATTAGCGATTGGCTTGTTGCATACTGGGACATGGCGTCTTTTTCTCTTTGGTTAATGAATGAATGAAACGTGATTATGGCTTCCTCTCTTGCTCTCTCCGTGTATAGTAATCCAAACTGGCAGGTGCATTTCCTCCCATGCTCCCATGCTCCCATCTACTCGCCATGTTCAAGGAAATCTCGCCTTGAGTCGTCATCTCCGATGGCCGAGACCTCTCAAACATGTAGCCATAAAAAGGCACGATGCTTTTCAAACCTCTACGATCGTCCACTGAGATGCAATATTCAGACATACTCGTCATCGATCTCGTTCATGTAGTATGCACAACAAGGGAAGAACAAACGGCAATATTTTGGTAGGGAAAGTCCAATTTTCTCTATTAACTATTTAACGGGGCAAGGGGGTATCTTTGGGAAAGGGTATCAAACGGGGGGCCACCATGTGGTGGGAGGGAATCTTCGCTCTTGTGTGCTTCCTTCTGTTTATGGAAAGCGCGGTGTGTTGGGTATCATATGCTGGCTGGGAAAGAAAAGGAAATGCAAGATGACGCCTTCTGATGCTTGTTCGTGATGCTGAATGTGAAAGGAAAAGCAAGAAGGAAAAAGGAAAAAGCGGTCTGCCAACTCGAAGGGTGGGCGAATTCAACTCAAAAGGCCGGCTCTGGAGTTTTGTTCGCACCTTCCCTGTCGAGGAGGAATCTTTTTTTTATGTCCCGAGGAGATGTCGGGGGCTTTTGTGTTTTTGTGTGCTGGGGTCTTGGTCTGCCGTGGTATAAAGGGGTCGTCGTGGTTGGTAAGGCAAGGAAAGTTGAAGGGATGACGAGGGTGGAGGCTCAGTCGAGGGTGGAGGCTCAGTAGTTGGGCGTAAGGTCGCTGTTGAAGTCATCATCGACTAGCTCGCCGTTCATATCGACAAGCATCAAGTCGCCAAACATCGATGCGTCGCCCTGCTGAGGCTTGCTGTCGGCGACATCGGGACTGATGCCGCTGGGCCTGGTGTTGCCGCTGCCGAGAGACAGACGAGGAGACTCTGCCATAGAGTGACCGGTCGAAGTCATGTACTCCGACATCTCGTCAACATAGCCAGGCATAGGCTCTCGGGCCATGAGACCGGCGTCCATACCAAAGCCAGGGAAACCTGAAGCCGGGACGAACTGCTGCTGCTGCTGCTGCTGCTGCTGCATAGTGCCTGGCTGTGGCATCAGGTTGTACATCTGTTGCATGGGCATCTGCTGCATCGGTTGCATTGCCTGCGACATGTTGTTGTTCGCCATGGAGTTCTGCGTCTGCCAAATTTGTCCGTGGTTCTGTTGCATGCCAGCCATATGCTGGCCGTGATGGAGCATCTGCTGGCCGTGAGTGTTGTAGGCATAGTTGGACTGAGCTGGCATTGATAGGCCTGAGCCGTTGACCATCATCGGCTGAGGATCAAAAATCTGGCCGCCCTGATGCTGCATAGACTGGTGGTGATTGCCGGGCAGGGTGGGTCGCGGCATGTTGTTTCCAAAGTTGCTCTGGCGCTGCATCGACTGATTAGACATGCCAGGCATGGCTGACTGGTAGCCGAAGCTCCGGTTGCCTTGACTGTGCATCGACTGGTCATGGAAGCCCAGTGCGTCGCTCCGAGGACCAGAGTTTTGGAGGTCTAAGTTGCGACCCATGTCAAAGCCAGGGGGTGCGTTGAGCAGAGTGTCGCCGGATGTCTCGCTCAGCTCGATATGGACATCCTCATCGCGCCTACCATACTTGTGTGGCTGCTCACTCTCCTTGGTCGGGGTCAGGAGTGGCATCGCCAACATCTCCTCCTCATTTGAGGGCGTGGGAGGAGCGGTCTTGGTCACCTTGGCCTTCTTCTTAGAGGCAGCGGCCGACTTTCTTGACGGGGTCTTGACTGGAGAGGAGTTAACTCCAGTGGCTGCCATACCGTTGGTCAAAGCGCGGACAGGGGTGTCTTCAAGAGACGCCTTGCTCTGCATCTTCTTCAAAGGTGTATATCTCTTTGATTTTACTACACCTGAAGGCTTGTTAGGGGAGCCCTTGCTGGCTGATCCCTTGGTCGACAGCTGAGCCTTCTTCTTCTGCGAGGCAGTTGGCGTGCTTGAAACCTTGCGAACCGACTTCAGAGTGAAATCGTCGTCGTCTTCGTCTTCTTGCTCAACTTTGATGGCCTTTGCGGACCTTGCCTTCTTCTTGATGGACTGTGTACCAGGTGGAGGTTCAACTGTCAAGGGTGTTGTCGTAGACCATTGGCTTCCCCTAATAGCTAGGAGAGTCATCATCTCATCCGCCACGTCTACGCTTAAAGGCCAACCAGGTCGGCCATAGTAGGGCAAATGAGGCCCTACTGCAATGGGCTGAGGGGTGTAGATAGGCGGCATCGTGCCAGGTGTGCCGTTGGCGTCCTCTTCTGTTCCCGGCTTGACATACACGAGTGTGGCGAAGTTGAGTATCTCCTTGTCACTGTACTGAGGATCCTCCTTGTCTTGCTTTGGAAAAGGCGGCGGCACGGGCAAGCCGTAATAGATTCGGGCTTTGCGGACTTTCACCAGATGCTGCTTTGAGCCGTCTGGTTTCGCATAGGCATTGAGGTGCAACGATGCTGCACCCCAGGGGAGATCAATGTTACGGCGCCTGCACTCGTATGCCAAAGCGAGCAACAGAAGCTGATCCGTACCGGCTATAAATGTGTTAGTCAACCGTGAACGATGGCGCATGTTGTACGACAAGACTTACAATTCCAGCGAGTCAGATGACGCGGCTGGTCGTAGGATTTGCGTTTCTTCTTGTTCTCAACTTCTTCAGCATCCGAGTCATACTCGTCATCTGAGTCCTGCTGCTCAACCTTCGAACGACCTGGAGGAGTTGTCTTTTGTTTGCGCGCTCCTCTCTTCTCCACGAGAGCTTCGCCGTGCTCGACTGAGCCTTGGGCTTGATCGCCGTTGCCATGGCTGGAAGTCGGGAGGAAACCCTCCTCTTGGTCCAAGTTCTGGTGAGACGAACCGTCAAGACCAAGGGGAACAGTGGAGGACTGACCACTGTTTGAGCTTGGAAAGGCAGAAAGCGATTGATGACCGTTCCAGCGTGCAGGTGCTGCCAACGACTGAGATTCGCGCTGACCATAAAGAGGCTGTTGGGGGTAGGCGAGACTCCCGCGACCACCATACCCGTTGGCGTCAAAACCAAGGTTATTGCTGTTGGAGTACATGCTGTTGGGCTGGTCAAATGTTATGCCATCAAAGCTGTTGTCGTTGTAGTTGTCGAGCGGCTCGGTCACGCCAGTCGAATAGCCATAGTTGGTAGAAGGATTGAACGGGTCCTGGTCCATGTCGTGTTCCATGATTTGTCTGAGGAGGATGTTAGAGAACTGAAAGATGTTGATGATAATGGGCATGAGAGCAAGGGGGATAGGGAACAAGCTTACAATTTAATCCGAAGTCGACTTCGTGTTCGACTGTCTTGATCGATGCTGGTGAAGTGAAAGGAAGATTAAGTCGACGAGGTACACTGGAAGGGCTGCAACTGCAGTAGAAAAGCTGTTGAAGACAGAGTTAGCTAAGAGCGAAGTGAAGTCGAGTCAGAAGCGAAGACGAAACCGAAGCGAAGGAACGACGAACGCTCGAGCAAGTGAAGTGAATTGAAGAAGGAAGTGCTTTGCGTCGAGAGAAGCGAGCAGCGCAGCGAACGAAGGAAAAGATAGGGAGCGGTCGCTGAAGAATGCAGGATGCTGATGGCTGGTGGTTGGCCGAATGTTGAGACGACGAAACCAGAACGACAGAGGCAATCGTGCAATGGTTTGTTCGACAGAAGCTCTGCGCAGGGAGGGGAAAACAAACTTACGATTATGTTGTAGACGAGTTGGAAAGGAAGCAATGCTGGACTGTGTAGCAGAGCGTCAGCAAGGTGGAAGTATGCGTAAGCGTTTGCGTCAATTGCTCTTGGAGGGGAGTATGATCGGACTTGTAGATTGATCGGCGTCGAGTAGTGCACACGACGCACGAAGAAAAAAGAGTCGAGAGAGGGATTCGAAGTGAAGAGTCGGAGAGTCGACTTACTCGGAGTGTTTGGATAGTAGAAGCAGCAAGCAAGCAAGCAGAGACGCGAGCGAACGGTGATGTTGACGAGGAAGCGAACAGAAAGCACCCGGCAACCAGCGAAGATGCGAAGTATCCGGAGCCGGGGTAGCGACGGCGACCCTAGCGACGACGGCTATTAAGCACAGGCCATGATACGTCGAGACTTGGAGTCGGCGGCATGTCGATTGCTGCCCTCCCCAGGCAAACTCTCGACATTTCCATCATCGTGCCTTGTTTCAAGAATTTCCCCAAGTCAACTCCGGCCCCTGAGACCACCCAACATCCGGTATCATGGGCTACATCCAAACACACCATGGCTCCTTGGTCTCGATTCTTACTCAACGCATGGCTCGTTTCCTCTTCCACCGAGGGCTGGGACTTCCGACTGAGGCTGCTTTGGATGAAAACCAGGCCCGGATATCGAAAATGATCGACTTTCTACACCAAGGATACTTTCCTCAGGTTCTGGTCTGTGCAAGAGAACCGATCTGCTCTCTCGGTGAAAGATTTCTGTCAACAAGGATGACGGTGAGGTGCAGAGCAAGTCGTCCAGCGGCTAAACCATTCCAGATAGATGTTCACAACAATAACACTGCGTACCACAAGCGGGCATGCACCTCCTGGTGGGCTGTGTAGTCGAGAAAGGCCATGTCACGGAAGGCTGTTGAGTAACCTTCGATCCATGTCCTATTGACGAAGTGGTGTATGAGATAGAACATGGAGGAAGGAGACACGGCGGAGGTAGACGCTGGTTATGAAGGAAGAAGCCTTGATGGTTATAAAGCAGGGACGGTGAGTATGAAGGATGAGCCACGGTGAATAGGAAGGAAGGAGCCACGGTGAGTATGACATGATAGACTCTGTTGTTGATCAGTCAGTACGCGTGATTATTCTAGAGTAACAGTGGTACTCACACTTTACACTAACTTGGCTAAGAGACTGTTTGTCAGTAAATTTTCACCCCAAATCTCAAGCACGTCACTGTTTCTTGTTAGCCATATTGTCTATTGGCTTTTGAAACAGAGGAAAGGTTGCACAAGTGAGATCATCTGACATGGTGGGAAGTTGAGTTCAGATTGTATGTGAGTAGTTCTTCTTATTGCCAGGTCGCTATGCCTGCTCATCGGTATGTCTTGGTGTAATGGGAAAGGGGGAAGGGGTAGGGGGGAAGGGAAGTATCATGAGAATGAGAAAGGGAGGTGAAGAAGAAAGGGCAACTGGTCCAGCGCGTATTGAAGGGCGCTATCCATGGTGCAATCCACTAAAGGATCTAACCTTCATCTTCATCATTGGCCTCAGCTTTGATCTGGGGCTCTTCCTCCTTGTCTGCGACCTTCTTGAATCTCTTAGTGAGGGGGGTGCCTTCATCATCGTCCGATTCGTCGGCCACCTTGCGCTTGCGACCCTTTCCTTTGGACTTGGGGCCAGCAGAAGAGCCAGCAGTACTGCGAAGAGGTCATGGTCAGCACGAACTGGTGTCAATATGCATCAGTCGTATTGCTCACCCATTGCCCTTGGTCTTTCCCTTGGTGGCGGGGGTCTTTGGTGCAGGGTTGTCAGAGCCGTCACTGCTGGGGGAAAAGATTTAGTGAATGCGGTCTTGTGTCGTTCAAAGTCAACGACTACCTATTGTCCTGACCGTTCTTGACAGAGATGCGAAGACGGGACAGGTGCTTCTTCAGCGCAGCGACAGAGCAGGTTGCAGCCTCAGTGGAGATCTCAGCAGCAAGATCGTCCCAGTTGATGTTTGCAGTCACGCTAGCATCCTTCAAGATCGCCAGGAGGATCTTGCGGTCGGCCTCAGCTGTAAATTTTTAGCAACTCAAAGCGGACGGTGCGTGTTAGAGGTGTGCTGCCTTACCGTCCCAGGTAATTCCTACTTTGGGAGCCATTGGATATGAAGTGTCGGAGAGTGCGATGGAAAAGATCAATATTGAAGTGTCAACACGGCAAGTGTTGGATGGGTGGTGGATGGAAGTTGACAAAAGAGGAGAGATGGAGAAGAAGAGTAAGGAAGGTCGCAGATTGCGGTGGAAGTAGTGGAGTGTGAGAGTCGGGCGTTGTGCAAGTAGCTTTCACTCAGGTAGATGCTATCCGCTCACACCGGGAAGATTTTCGATCGTTCTCACTGGATGCGAGTTGAGTAAGAGTCAACCGAGTCGCACCGTCACAAGTGCTCCACTTTCGTTACCTCCAACACAAATATTTTGACAGAAATAGCAACTTGAAGGCGGAAGACTTGACACGTTAATTGAATGTGACCATGGAGATACTTTACGTGACTGGCCTCTACATGCCCGATTGCGGTCTTTTATGTAGGCGTTGTTGGTCTTCCAAGCCAACACTTTGTGGAAGGACATGCTTCCAATAGAGATATGGCAGTAATAGGAGGTATATCTTGACTGTATGGGCTCGCTACTTTCATACATCTCGAGCAAGGAAAAGCTTCGAAAGCATGAAGAGCGAAGGTGGAGTCGTCGGACACCGGCCTTGGTTACGTTAATCTTCTCTCAGATGTGAACAATGTACATGCGACAGTCCGACACTATAGATCCATGAATTTGCTGAGTTATACTTGTTTGTTGATGTAAGCATGGTGTCGCAGAAAGGAAGGCACGAGGTGAAGTTGAAAGACGCGGGTCAATCCGTGGCTTGGCAAACCACCTCCCTTCCTTCCAAATTCCACCGGACATCCGAGCGTGATTCTCTCTTCAAGTGCTTGAGACTGTATGGATTACTGCTGATCAGAGCCGTCTCCGTTGAAAACGCAAAAAGGAATTCATCTCTTTAGACAATCCCATCTATCCCGAAAGCACTCTGCATCTCTACAGTCAACGAATCTGGAAAGAGTCACGAGATGTCCAATGGCAGTTAAAAGGTATCTTTGGTTCAAAAGGCAGTTGCATTCTTGGTTGTAAAGTTCTGAGAAGGGGTCCGTGATGGTAAGAGAGCATAGTGGTACAGAAAAATGTGGCTCTCCCCTCTTCAGTAAGTGCAGTCGTTTGTTGGAGGTTCATTATCCTCATTGTTGTCGCTGTTCAATTCGTTGCTTCATCGCAAGAAAAATCAGAAAGGTCGTCGTGGAAGTTGTAGCCTTCGATCAAGCGACAGCCTAGTCACAAAGTCAGTCAATGCCGCTGTATTCGTTCGGAAGCCAAAACAACTCACCTCGTCATCGCCATCCAATTCGGGCTTGATGTCCTCTTGCTCGCCAGCAACAACATCTTGAGCATCGTAGTCGACTTGCTCGTTGTCGCCGTCGCTTTCGTCATCAGAAGTGGAAGCGACCTTGCTTATCTTTCTCTTCTTCGAAGCTCTGCCTTTGCCGCCCTTTTGGCCTCCCTTTCCTTTTGCTCCCGACGAATCTTCCTGCGAGTCTCCTTGCTCTCCTTCTTCATGTTCAGGGCGATTCTTGGTACCAGCAGCAGAAACGCGGCCAGTGCCACCGCGCAATACTCCACGGACCCCATAGTCTTTGGCGAGTTTGTTGAAGCGTTTGGCTCTGTTGTGTTGTTGTCAGTATGAGATCGTCCTGGTGTTGTGATGATGAAGAAGACTTACACGGCGTTGGAAGTGAGCTGTGTGTCGGTGGCTACGCCGTTCCAGTCGACCTGACCTGGGCCTCTGCTGTTCTTGATGCAAGCGAAGAGGAGGAGGATGTGCTCGTCCTTTGATATCGGAGCCATTGTCAGTGAAAGCACAGAAGGTGTTTCTCAAGGAGAGAGATGAAGGGACGAAGGAACGAATAAGTAGATAGAAGAGAGGAGAGAAAGGGAAGTGGGTAGAAACCGCCAAGGATGAAATAGGCGAGCTCGAGGAAGGTGTTGGAAGCCACTGGAGCTGTGAAATACATGGTTTGGAGTGATGATAGATTGAACTGACTGCGAGCAACCGAATTGAACCTGGGGGACTGTCGAGGACAGTGCCGACTGAAACGAATCACTCACTTGTGTATCTGATGGTTCACCGCGCGGCCCTCAGATAGTGTGAAAGACGGATAAGGGGTAGATGAGGTGGGCAGGTCTTGGGATAGTTGGACTGGCTGTTGATATAGCACGCATATGACACAAGAGTTTGATTGTGCGCTATTGACCCTTTGATGAGCAGACTATACACGAGGTTCCTTGTGTGAAGGTCCAGCTGTTGAAAGCACAAGAACACTACGAGTGAGGAAGAAAGACGTCCGTTGGGTGGCACGCACATGTCAAGCAGTTGGGCAAACATTTTGTACTACAAAAATGGTTCAAGACCATACGAAACACGTCAAATTGATATCCGCTGTAAAAGATGCATCTATTTAGCCTTGGAGCTGGCCTTTGCCTTCTTGCCTGCCTTGTTCAAACTCCTCCTCTCCTTCTTGCTTTGAGCCTCTGTTGAGGTGCCCACAGCATGTCCACCGACCTCGCTGACACCGTCTTTGACAGGCTTCTCGGCCACCTTGGGGCTCTTTGTACCCGATGGTGACTTGACTGCCTTCTCCTCTATTTGGTCCTCGGCGTTGGGCTGCTCAGATGTGACTTCCTTCTCCTTGGGCTTCTTGGCGGCCTTTGTGGCTTTAGGGTCAATGCCCTTCTTCTTGAGCTGTTTTGCGCGAGCACGTTGGATAATTGCATCATCCTCTGAGTCCGAGAAGCCACCGAACTCGTCGTTCTCAGCCTCCTCGCTGATGGGAGTTCTGTCAATGATCTCTTCGTCTCCATCCTTCTTCACGTTCTGCTTCTGCTCCTCTGAGCCTTGTGCCTTGACAGCGTTGGCGGGTGTAGGGCCAACCTTCTTGAACTTGGCGACGTAGAAACCGTCAACGTTGTAGGCATGGGGGTAGTATCTTCTGGTCTCCTTCAAGCTAGGGTGGAATTTCTTGCCCATGAAGCTGGTGAAGCCCTCCTTACCAAAGACAAGACCAGTGCTGACAAGCTTGACGTTGGGGCGTCTGTTCAAGGCGTACTGGACAACTTGTTCGTTCTCTTCGACAGTGACACTACATGTTGAGTAGACAATGTAACCACCAGTCTTTGATGCATGATCTACCGAGTCAATTGCGGCAAGCAAAAGCTGCTTCTGGAGATGGGGCAGACGCAGGAAATCAGCCTCAGTCTTGTTGGTCTTGACACTTTGATCCTTGGCAATGACACCAGTACCGGAGCAAGGAGCATCAAGAAGGACTCTGTCGAAGCCACCCATGACCTTGGGGAACTCGAGAGCGGAGTAGTGGCATACGATGGTGTTCTTCACACCGAGACGGTGAATGTTACCGATCAGACCCTTGGCACGAACTTTGCTGGCATCGTTGGCGAAGATGACACCAGTGTTGCGCATCAGAGCAGCGGCGTATGTTGTTTTACCACCAGGAGCGGCGGCCATATCCAGGACACGCTCGTTCTCTTGAGGAGCCAAAGCCATGACGGGCAAGAACGAACTGGCAGCTTGAAGGATGTAGTGTCCAGCAAGATATTCGGGGGTGGCACCCAAGGGGACCTGAGACTCGAAAACCTGCAGACCGACCTTGCTCCACTTTCCAACGGGCTCGAGAGTGACACCACGGTTGATCAACGAGTGGGCGAGATCACGACGGTGAGTACGGAGAGTGTTTGTTCTGATGACCAAAGGACGAGGAGTCTCGTTGGCGTCGAAGAAGGCAAGAGCCTCCTGGGGAGTGAAAAGTCTCCAGAGCTTCTCGGCCAAGAAGCGCGAGTAGCCGTAGTAGGCGCAGATGTCGTTGAGAAGGGAGTTGATGTAGTCGGCACGAGAGCGCGAGGGGTCGGAGAGCTCCTTGAAGCTGGTGAGGACACGGGTGGTCTCTGTGATACGGGTACGGAGCAGCTGGAGATCGGGGGCGAGGGTGGCTTTTCGGACAGCGGCCTCATCGTCGTCTTCATCGTCGGGAATGTCGGCGGCAGCAATGTTGGTCTGCATGGCATCGTCCTCCAGTTCGGCTTGGGCATCGGCAGCCTCTTGGGCAGCTTCTTCGTCGAGGCGACCTGACAGGCCGGCAATGTTGGCGGCGTTCAGAATCTCTTCGGCGTCTGAGGCATCCTCGTCTTCGGACCACATGGCGCGCTGCACGTCGGGGTCGTCGGAGTCCATGAAATCGTCGTCCTCGGCAGGCTCGTCGTCCGACTCGAGCACGCCCAAATCGTCGGCGGCATCTGAAGCGTCGCTGACATGTTCATCGTCCGACTCGACCAATTGCTGTGCCTTCTTTCCTGCAGTCTTGGGTGTCTTTCCGTTTGTTGCGAATTGGCCCTTGGTGGACTTCTTTGCCGCCGAGTTCTTTGGCTTGTTAGGATCGGTTCTGCGTTTCTTATATGTGACCTCGGGCGGCGGGGGGGCGTCCTTTCTCTTTCTTGAAACCAGGGATTCATCCAGGGGTCCGGGAACACCCTGCTTTTGCATACGACGACTCGGTGCCATTTTGATATGTGATGTGTTTTGCGACTGAGAAAATTGGAAAATAATTGGCACAACGCCCGGCTCTCTCAAACTTTCTCGTACTTTTTCAGATCGCAATTTGTGGGGAAGCCGCGCCGATTGGCCCCCGGTGTTTAAAAGGACGACTATCTTATCCCCGTCCTCTCGATCAGAGTGCAATGCATTCAATTCTCAGCGACTCAGACACGCGCTTCAAGCATTAGGATGTGGTTAGATCATGCATTCTGGTGCTAATACGCCCAGAGGCTCCTTGTAGTTTTGAATTCTGCATCTCAATCGCTGTCATCGTCACTTCCATAACCAACCAAAGGCCCTGCAGGCTTGTCGGCGGCCTTGCTTGCTGCTCCTCCTGAGCCCGCTGTGAAGCCTTTCAATGCGCTCAATGTTGTTCCTCCAAGGATTCCAGAGGGTGCATCTTGTCTTTTCATGTCCTCGATTCGAAGCGGTGCACCCTCTTCGTCCTCGTCTTGTAGGTCGCCAGCTTCGAGCAGATACGCCTCCTGCGGTGCTCCAAGTCTGGCCTTCTCCGATGCATACCATACTTCGTCGCTGGCTTCATACCCTGCCAATCCGAAAGTCCCCTCGACCTTTCTTCTCTTTCTTGCCTCCTCCCAGCCTTCACCACGTCCTTCGATCTCGGCGACATATTCTGCTGGCAGCGCACGGCGAATGGCATCGGCTGCTTGTTCCTCGATCTTTCGGACTTCTCGTTTTTGTGCTTGCGGGTTGGGGTCGACTGTTGCCCATCGTACGTTCAGCGTCTCGTTGTTGTCTAGCGGCTGATGCGCCATGGCCTCCTTTGCGAATTCCTGTACAAATGTTAGTTCGCGCTCATATGTTTGAGTCGAAGGTGTGTGACTTACGGCATTGGCCAAGTGGACGTACGTCACGAATGCTACACCTCGTGCTGGCAGTACACGGACGCGCTCAATCTGACCCCACTCTTGGAAGTGTCTGGCGACAACTTCCTCAATATCGTCGGACGTGTGAATCCTGCCTACGTATAGAGTTCTGTTGACGCGCATGAAACTTCCGACACCACCCATGTCGTCTCTGTAGTCGCTGAACTTGTCTCTTCCAAAGCAATCGACGTTGGAGGGGAAGATGTCGCCTAGCCCGCCCTCTTTCTCTACGCGCGAGTTTGGCAGACGGTGGAGATATTCGCAATCTTGACCTTTGGGGCAGAGACCGCGGGCGAAGAATAGACAGAAATAGCTGCCGGCGATGCTGTCGGCTTGAGTATATCCAGAGTCGAGGGCGACGTTACATCTGCCCTTTGCTTGTTGCTTGGAGGAGTATGCATCTTCGCGATCACCACCAGACCATTTGTTGTACCAGATGTTGAAGATTGTGCCGGTTTGAGCAGGCCTCTCTGATTGGAAGCCTTCCTGTTGTACTCTGGCGGGCCTCCTCTTCTTCTTGACCATGATCTTCTTGGTCTTCTTCTTCGGTTCCAGGGCAGCGGCATCCGGATTTGTGGGTACCAGGGCTTGTGCATCTGTGACTTCCATGTTTGCGAGGGGATTTTGATCCGTGGCAGTGGCCTCCTGCACTGGAGGGGTGTCGACGTCGGCCATGATTGCGGTATTCAGTATGGGGAGTCGCGTAGGTGTTTGATGCAAGACGAAGGCGGTCGTGTAGTATGGGAGGGTCGAGAACAGTGATTGTCGTGATTGTATGAAGATGGCAAGAAGCAAGATTGACGCGCGACGGAGAAAGAGCGGCGGAGAGAGTTGAGCTCGGACCAGTCGTGGGAAGCTCTCCAGAGTGCAGCAGCGGCAGCAGCAGCGACCATCGATCATCACCAATCAGCTAATCATCACCTCCTACCTCCTACCTCGATACACACACCGTCAAGATGCCTGGGTTCGACTTCTCACTGCACAACCGCAACCTCGCCCTGCACGCTCAAGGTGTGCCGCTGCCCAAGGCCACCAGTACCGGAACCACCATTGTCGGCTGTCTCTACGATGGCGGCGTCGTCATCGCCGCAGACACAAGAGCAACCAGCGGTCCCATAGTCGCCGACAAGGTCAGTCATGCTGCTGCTGTCATACACATGCACTCATACTGACTCTCCTTCCCCTAGAACTGCGAGAAGCTGCATTACATCGCCCCCCAGATCTGGTGCGCCGGCGCTGGTACCGCTGCCGACACCGAGTTCACCACCGCCCTCATCTCATCCAACATCGAACTACACGCCCTCTCCACCGGCCGCAAGCCTCGCGTCGCCACTGTCATGACCATGCTCAAGCAACATCTGTTCCGCTACCAAGGTCACATCGGTGCCTACCTCGTCGTAGCCGGCGTCGACCCCACAGGCAGCCATCTCTTCACCGTCCACGCTCACGGCAGTACCGACAAGCTCCCCTACGTCACCATGGGTTCGGGTTCGCTGGCCGCCATGTCCGTATTCGAGACCCAATGGAAGTCAGGCCTCAGCAAGGATGACGCTGTCAAGCTCTGCGCAGACGCCATCCAGGCCGGTATCTGGAACGATCTGGGTTCTGGTTCCAACGTCGATGTCTGTGTCATTACCGCCGAGAAGACGACGCTCATGAGAAACTACATCACCCCCAACAAGCGCGAGCAGAAGATGAGGAACTACAAGTTCCAGAGAGGCACAACCGCCGTTCTTAACGAGAAGATCATTACCCGTCAAGACATCAGCAAATACGTCACAGTCCATGAGTTGAGCGACAACGATGCTGGTCAGGCTGGAGAGAAAATGGAGGTGGACTCATAGATATCCTTTTTCCACAACCTCCACCGGAGCAATGACTTTTGACATTTTCTGTATTCTAACGGGGACACACGAACGGGAGCTTTTACATCCAAAGCAGCGCAGGCATTATAGGGGAGTTTGCAATTCAAAACGGTCTTGATCTTTTTCTTTCTTCAACATGTGTTCGTGTCTCGTTGATGACAATTATAGACGCCAGGTCTTTTGTATTTACAATCAAGCTGGGCGAGTGCCAGCCCGCCGTGATGATTGTCTAGTAGAAGGGCTATAAACTGCTCGGCACCACCAGTCTCGCATCAATATGCAACTGAAGCAGTTGTTGGAATGAGGGCCTCGTGTACACAGCGGCGATGCTGGTACTCGTACTGCTCGCTGCCATACTGCTTGTGCTGCTCACTCCTCCTGTACTGCTTGTACTACTCTCAGTCACCAACCTCGCCCCCAGAAGACCCTCATTATCTACAACTCCACCCAAAGTCCCTTTTAGATAACATGCACTCCCTGACAACGACACATCAACACAATTGCTGAGCTTAGCGCAAGCAGCGATGCAACCTGCCAAGTCGGATACGTAGACCATGGATATATCGCCGCCCGAGTGGTCGATTCCACATTCGACCACAAAGGTTTTGTTGGACGCGGGGTCGGTGTAGGCAGTTTGATTTGAGAGCGGGCAGGTCAGTGTTGTTGAAGGCGTAGGTGTTGAAGAGATGGTGGGTGTGGAAGAGGTGGTGTTGATTGAAAGGAGTGTTGTCGTAGATGTAGCGGCTGCGGGCTCAGAAGCCTCTTGCGAGCTAGTGATGGAAGAAACAGATGTGACTTCTGCAATATCAGTCGCGCTACCCATATCGACGGTGCTCGTCGGTGTCACGGAAGTGCCAGAAGAGCTCTCTTCTCGGTCTTGGACAGCGGCGAATGTGCTGCCTATGTCGGTGGTCTTGCTGTTTTTGTCAAAGGAGCTGTAGTACGAGCATGTGTAGGAGTCACCGTAGAAGACTGTGCCTACACAAGCCGGGTTGGCTGCACAAGTTTGTAGGCAGTTGTCTACTGTTGCGGCCGCTCTCTTTGCTGGAAGACTAAGCAGGGTGCCAGAGTAGAGGGTGTCGGTTTCCACTGTGAAAGCGACTCCAGATATCACTGGAGTTGAGCCGTCGGCATAAACGGTCGGGGTTGGGCTCGCAGACGATGTCTCCGGTGAGACGGTGTCTGTCGCATCAGGTGCAATCCCAGTAGTAATCGTAGTCTGTGATGTGTTGGTATTTGTAACAGCAAGAGTGGTGGACTCGGGTACCTCCACTTCATTCGTCGTGGAGGCAGTTGGGATAGTTGTCTGAGATTCGAGGGTGGATGTGATGGAAGACGTACCAGCGTCGGTTTTGGTGGTCTCAATGTCAGCAGCAGAAGTAGGACGACTGCTTACTGCGGCTGCATTGGTCGTGACACGAGCGCCAGCGCTAGTAGATGTAGCTCTTATACTTGTTGCTGCACTCGGTTCGCAGTTGGACGTATCGACGCTCGACCGGTTGAAATAGGCTTCGACAGACCGGATCAAGAGTATGTTATCTTGAAGGGGAGGTCCATACGTCCATGCATAACCGTTTGACCACGAATTCCACATCAACCATCCAGGACTTGACGGATTGTTCCGGGTAATAGTCAAAGTCAAGACACCGTCGATGTAGAAGTTTGTGCCGGTGGAGAGCCAATCATAACGATACTCGTGGAAGGCAGAGGTCATGGTGCTTGGGGCAGCAACAGCATAGGTCGTCTCTCCGTTGCCCGGGTGTGTTTGTTGGTTGGTAAAATGCACATGACCAGGATCTCCTGTTCGAATCTCAATATCTGTTTCCTGCGTGTCGTTCATGTACATGAAGAAGCCTGTTACGGGAATGAGCATGACGTGCTTCTCAAAGGATTAGAGACTGAGGACATACCATGAACAGTTCCGTTGACAGGGCTGACTTGGGCGACAGTTCGTACGCTGGCGTAAAGTATGTCGTCGTATCTGGTAACCAGTTGACATGTATCCAAAGGATCTGCAGTCTGGCCACCAGGGACAATCATCTGCATGGGCTGACCGGTTCCAAGAACGATGTTATCAGGATTGAAGATGTGCGCATAAGGAGCATAAGGTCCAGAGCCAACTTCATATGTGCTAGCGATAAACTCGTCCGGGAGTGTATCCATAGTGGTAAAATCGAACGAGAAATGGTTGCTGAAGGCTCCGGCGCCTTCAACTTGGTAATGGCAGCCATCAAAGGTACCATCAACATCAGTAGCTGAGCGAGCATCTAAGCTGTTATCTGAGGCAGACGGCCTCGAATTGGAGGGAGTGGCATCTGCAATGACAGCAGCGATAGTGGTCAAAAGGAAAAGTTGAAGAAAAGTTTCGAACGAAAGCATATTGCAAAATCACGGTCTGGTGTGCACCATTGCTGTAAACAGGCTGGGATGTCGATAGGGAGAGATCCAAAGCATCGGGTCTGGGCGCAGGTGGTGATATATATTCGAGACGGCAGTTGGGAGAAAAACGGGCGAGGCGTCATTCATCAGATGGAACTAGTAGACGTTACGAGCACATGGCTAGACACTGAGTAAGAAGCAGCAACGGCAGAGATTTTGTAGAGACGGGTGTGAGATGTTTATGAAATGGGTGAGAAGTCAGGGTTGAGCTTCGAGAAGGATACTGAAAGGGGATTAGGGGCTTTGTTTCGATATTGGTGGTGGAGAAATGTGCCGGGACAAGGCTGAGGACGGGAAAGACATCTGAAGGAAGCATCAAGGGTAGAAAGCATGATGATACAATTCAGCAGAGTGTCTTGATCAGAGATGGAATATTGTCACGTCTGCGTTGCTGCTTGACGGACTTTGCATGCTCGACGATTGAGGACAAAGTTTTGGCGTGGTGCAGGGGTAGGTACGCGGATTTGATGTACTTTGGCAAACATGTCGACCGCACTGCGGCAGACAGACGTGCTACGAAGCAGCATGATAGCGAAGCGTCATACTTCGGCCAACGCATAGGTACAACCGGGTGCTGAGAATCGAGCTTGTCAGCGAGCACAAGAGCAGAGAAAGGAGAGATGGTTCGATTGATGTGGATCCCCGCATCTGCAGGCACGGCGGGACGATCAGTCTCGGGCGCAAGATGCGAGCCGAGGGGGTGGGTCAAAGGCAAAAAGAAGACCAGGCAAGAGCTCCCTAGCGACTAGCTACTGGCTAGGAAGGGACACGCACACGCAACGCTCACGGCATGTAACTGAGTGACGATTGCAAGACGAGGCTCTCGCGTGCATAGCATGAACCCAGGCTCCTTCCTCGCAGTCTTCGACCAACTGCCATCATGACCAAACCAACAAAGGCGTCAGCTCCTCCTTCGCCTGAAGAAGCTCCACATGCAGACGTCGCCGGCACTTCGTCATCGGCTCTACCTCTGCCTCCATCCTTGACAGTGCGTAGCCGTTTGTCGACCAAGACGACTCCTTCGGTCTCCGATGGAGCTTCGCCCGTCGAGCCATTGCTCCCCCGTCGGCGCTCCTCGCTGCTTTCCTTCTCGAGCTTGGATGACACGCGACACACAGCGGGCGACTTTATTCGACCCAGCCTAGGCCTCGACGATGACAATACCATTATCCTCGAGGATCCATCCCACTGGCACAGCTCGCCGCTTGCTTTCGCCGTCCTGCCCGCCCTGGCTGGCCTCTTCTTCACCAATGGAAGTGCTTTCGTCACAGACATCTGTCTGCTCGGTCTGGCTGCTCTGTTTCTCAATTGGAGTGTCAGATTGCCATGGTCGGTCCGCTCCTTCCCGCCTCGTTTCTTATGCTGACAGGACCAGGGATTGGTACCGCTCAGCCCAAGCTCAAGTCTCGCTCGACCAGCTAAACAGCCCTTCATTGCTACCACAAGACTTGGACGAACATGATCAACAACGCCGCTCACCCGACAATCCACACATCAGTGAAGAGCAGGAAGATGCCGCTGCCAACCTCCGTCAACACGAGCTTCTCGCTTTGGTCTCCACCTTCCTGTTCCCTGCATTGGCCGCCTACCTGCTCCATGTCATTCGTGGCCAGCTCTCGCGTCCCTCGGAAGGTTTGGTGTCAGACTACAACTTGACTATCTTTCTCTTGGCTGCGGAGATACGTCCCGTCAGACAACTGATTCGACTCTTCACCAATCGTACTATTCATCTACAACGTGTCGTTCGCGGCGGTCTCGACCCTGCTGCACTTAGTAAAAAGGACAAGGCCATCACAGATCTCGCTTCACGCTTGGTCCTCCTTGAAGACAAGTTCGGCGACCAGCTGTCATCTCCCGGTGTTTCGATTGTTCAAAAGGATGAAGTCACCGCTCTCTCAAGCGACATTAGGAAGCGTTACGAACCTCGTCTTGAGGCATTGGAGCGCGCTGTCAGGAGATATGAGAAGCGAGCCACGACTCTGACTTTGCTTACCGAACAAAGATTGCAGTCCTTGGAAAATCGCTTACAGGATGCTCTGAGCTTAGCCGCTGTTGCTGCTCAGTCGTCGAGTAAGCCTGGAATTATTGCTACAATGTTATCCACCCTAGCAAAGACCCTCGCAGTTCCCTTGGAGTTTGCCTGGTCACTATTCATATGGCCTTTGAAGATTACAGAGTCAGTGCTGAACAAGGCGGGCGTTTTGGTCATGGGTCCAGCAAATCCTCCTCAACGCCGCAGTGACTCCAAGGGACCTAGGCCGAGGTCTGATAAGAAAAAGGATGATTCGTATTTCTCGCGGCATTATTGAGGAATTTTCGATAATGGGACTTCTTCGAATTGGTATGCATTATCTCCTATTCACGATTTTACGACCTGTATGAAAACGCTCGAAATCCTTCTAGTTTTTTGTTTCTTCCATTTATTGTGTCTTCTTCAACATGTCTCGTGTCTCCGTCTGGCTGACTCGTCAGCAGAGTTTTGTTTTGGGGGTGACCCTGGTCAAATACATATCATCTCGACAATTTTGAACATGTTGACCTGAGTGTGTACCATACCCATAGACATTATTCGATGTAAGCCTGAAAGTTGTCTCCACCAGAGATGGGGCATTGGCCCGCTTACACATTGGTGAATGGTTGCAATAACTCCTTATGTCTGCTCATAGATGTCGAAGCACAGAACACCCTTGTCAAGAGCAAGGCTCCGGTAAAGAGAAGGAAGTCAAGCTTGTCGGACTGCGTCACGAACAACTTGGAAATCGTTTAACATCATTTCAGATGGAGCATTTGACGGCAACAGCTTCCTAGAAGACAACTCGGCTCAACACTAAGATGTGTAAAAATGTGCATTCGGATAAGATTATGAAAGCACGCTAAGGTCATCTAGCAGTAACAAAAGAAAAAAGACACACCTCTTTTCCAAAATCTGCGCCGTGCTGCTTGTCTATGTAAAGCTCACCGACATCGAGGACTCCCCCAGCAAAAAAGACCAAAGAAACGAGAAACGAGATATCATCAAATCATAGCATGCTGTTAACCAGCTTAAAGTGCCGAAGCATAGTAAAGGTTGAGCAGATTGCCCGCACCACAGAACTGGTACTTATTGCCGGGACATAGCATGAGCTTTGAGGTGTCGCATTTGATTGTCGTGGCTCCTGTTTCCACTTGAGAGCCACAGTAGCATTGTGAGCCATATTCAATACTGCAGTCCTGTTAGTATGAGGTCAAAAAGAGAGGGACAAGGTATCAAGAGAACACTTACCCAGCAAATCTGAAGTTCTTGCCCAAGCAATACTTGATACACTTCTCGACGGTCATGTCGGTGGCAGTGGTACTGCCGCCCTTGAGGGCTCTTCCACCGGTAGTGGGTTCTTGCACACAGCCCTTGCTGTTATACTTGCCCACGTTAGGAACAATCTGTACCGGCTTGTATGCAGGATTGCTGTAGACGCTCAACGCGCCAGAGCCACCACAGACTTGCGAGAAGTTGCCAACGCAGCGGTAACGGCACTTGCTCAGACTGATATCGGTCGCTGTGTCTACAATCTTGGCTCCGGAAGCGAGACCATTGCCGACATAGCACTCGTTGAAGTTCTCGAGACCATAGAAGGCAGTGTTCTTGGTCTCGGCGAGAGCGGCACATTGGGCGAGTGTCATGTTGGTATTGATCAACGTGCTGCTGTTCAATGCGCGACCACCGCTACCTTCGGTTGCACAACCTACGTAAGTCTTGTTGAATGGAGCAACGGGGACGGTGAGCTGAATGACAGACTTGGTCAAGTCGGTTGTGGGCTTGAAGGTAGGATCAGTGTTGTTGTACAGACTCATGTAAAAGGCACCACCGCAAATTTCGCTACGATTACCAGGGCAGAAAATGTTGCAGCCCTTGGTAAAGTTCGCCTGGTTTGCAATGATGGCCGTCGGGTTGATAGCAAGATCACAGTAACACTGATTTCCATTTTCCAAACCAGAGTATTGGTAGCCACGCTTGGTGCAGTAAGTTTGACAGTACTCTACAGTCATTCCGGTCAGTGTCGTGGACAGTGCATTCAAAGTTCTGAATCCGTTGTTGACGTAGGAGTCGTTTCCGCAGCCCACGACTTTGTTGAACTTGTTACCAAACTCAGTACCAATACTGGGGTTGAAGGTGGGTCTTGGGGTCGAATCGACAGTTCTGCTGATACTGGCTTGAGGCACGCTAGCAGGGCACTCCATGTCGGCCGCTGTAGCAGCACCTGGTCCATCCGTAACACGAATGCATCCAGGAAGCTTGTCAATCATGCCAGTGGCCCGTTCGTTGATTTGAGGTGGTCGGATAGGGCAGTTCTGGGAGAATTGAGGGTTCCAGTGCTTGAGGAGCGCTGGACAGTCATCAATGGTACCAGAATCGTCTTGTCCATCGACAAGGCAGGTAGCTATAGCGTCCTTGAGTACGTCGTCATTCCAGCCGTTCTGGAAATCGCCGTGGAAGCCATATCCTGTGGGATCACCTTGTGAGAAGACGAAGCGACCGCCGTCATTCAGGTTGGAGACCTTGGTTACTGCGTAGTTGGTCTCTAAGAACAGATGCGGGAATTGGTAGGGGTATCCAGGAGGACAGACACCGTTGTCAATCTGTGTCATATGTGCCACATGGCTGTTGTCGGCCTTGTACAAGTCTCGTCCATTCCAGCATGTCTGGAAGTGAATCTGTGCACGCAGACCGTTGATGCACACACGAGGGTCAGCGGGTAAGTTGGGCGTCTCCGGACCACCCTTGGCTGACAAACAGGCGTAGCTGACGGCATCGGAGATAGGTCTGTTACGGTACTTGGAACTTCCCCAAGTCATGCCCGATTGATTGGCGGCTCTTAGTGCCTTGTTACCTGACAGCATCTGGAATCCTTTGGGGAAAGAGACAATGTCGTTGGCATTCTGACCACGAGCTAGGTAGTAGATGACACTTCCATCATGAGGAACCTCCTCAAAAGAGCCATTAGCATGTTGATAGTAGAGATTTGGTGTCCAGTAAGCAGATTTGTCTTCTGATACCTCGCAAGAGGTGCACTCTGAGTTGTAGAGACTATCGAAGGTTGCATTAACGCCGATGTCTGTACCAATCAGTTAGCCATGCCAAAGTTGGGGCAACTCCAGGACAGTTTACTCACTCGACCCGCCGACTATAGAATGACAATGAGCTGCCAATGCTCCTGGGTTGACAATAGGATCAATACGGCCGACTTGAATCTTTGCACAGTTGACACGGAAGAAAGCATTGACCCCACCAATGCTGGCAAAAGCCAGTGCGGCGACAGCGTTCTTGAGCTGCATCTTGTGTAATGACAGCAAGCGAGTGTTGAGACAGCGAGTTGACAGTGCTCCTTGTGCCGGGGCCTGTGTTTAAGTCAGCTACTCCCGGTAGTTCTTTGATAACCTTCTCGAATCCTGAGGAACAAAGTCGGCATGCCGAAATGACCGGACTTGGAACTCGGCGCCGACATGGCGGCAAGGAGACCGGGATGATTGGACTTGAACAAAGACATGTCTAAGGCTTCGGTCGAGCATCAAGGTCGGGAAGCAAGGAGTGATCCGAATTGTCTTTGTTCGTTCTCAGCGCCCATTTCTTGGGGAAGGAGCCAAGGTAAATCAGCACAAAGAGATGTCGAGTCGGGAAACATGTAGCGAAGTCCTTCAATAGCCTCGTGATGTCCGAAATTGGAATTCAAAGGTGGATTGGACATTTCTTGGGGCGTTTTGAGAGGAAGCAGGGACGAAGAAGGGGAAGCTTCCGCAAGGTACATTCCTTGAGAGCGTGAGGGACTCGATAGTACTCAACTACCGCTGCCACACTTGAGTATTGGCTTGCAATGGTAAGATCGTCTTGTCACTAGTCCGTATGTTTCAGTGGAATCGATGCCGGCCGTGTGTCTTCAAATTGAAGCATATCGTTTGCTCTTTTCAAAGTCGTGCCACTACTGAACAGCCAGGAAATCTTGGTCATGACGGTGAGTTCAGATCTTCGAGCTCTGCCTCGAGCCGTCTCAAACAACATTCAGAATTACACGTGCAGTGTTATCGGCGTCGCATCCGTCGTCCTTGAGGGCAAAATGCTCATCCCTGATGCTGAGAGCAAGGGCTGAAACATCAGCGCCATAGGTGTCAGATGTCGAGTGTGACATGGCCACTGGGAGCGGTGTCTCTTCTTGATCTCTTTGGACAGCTACATCAAGATTAGATTGATTGTGCCTTTTGACTGCTATTCTTCAAGGCGCCTTGTCAGGCTGAGAGTTCGGTTCCGGTGCGATTTCTCAGCCCATACATCCAAGTTATACCAGGGCATCGTTCCCCTGACTCCCTGATCCATTCCCTCAACAACAGCTACTTCTCCGATCGCAAGAAGCACAAAAAGAGCAAAAGAAATATTGAAAGCGGCGGGATTCGAACCCACGCAACTTACGTTACCAGGAGACTCATTTGATAGAGAAGCTTTTGATCGCTTGAATCTGGCGCCATAACCACTCGGCCACGCTTCCGGTTGATGGAAGATGCTTCTGCTGGTATGACCTATGTTTCACGTTGTTTCAGGACCAAGGCTTCAACAGCAGAAGCACAGGACCAGTCTGGTGGCCAACAAGATGCATGGCTGCACTTTTGTTGTATCAGACATAAGTAAGACTGGGGAAAAGATCCTGGAACCATGCTACACATGCCTAGGGCAAAGATGAAGCCTTGACAGAGGGTGTAGGGAAAAAAAAAAGGAAATTGAAGTCAGACCAGTGGCGATGCTCTCATGACGTCGAGGTTGTTTGGCATTCGGAATGTAGAGGGCGGCCATAATCTCCAAACCCATTGGAGAAGTGGCACGGCTTGTCAATGGCATTGACAAAGTTGAACGGAAATCTGACGGACAAGTGACAGACTGGTTGCATGACCAAAAAGCTGTTTGAAGCGAGGAGGCGAATAGATGCGAGAAGCGCGACACTCGCGAGAACTGCGAGAGATACGAAGCTAGCCCGATTCATCGCGATTTTTCTTGTCCCTCGTGCACACGAGTTTTGGCCCATCGTGAATCAGGCTTCAGATGATGATTACACTTGCGCATGAGGAAGAGTGGCCAGTTCGTGGAGTGCTCAAGAGGAGTCCGTATTGTACTGCGTGCAGGCCTCCAACCTCCAAGGATCGCAAGTGTCGAGACAGCGCGGAATTCGTGGTTGGGGCACGGGCCTTCTCAGCTGAGCTGGGCAAGTCTCTCAACGCGACCGGACCAGCTTCTCTGTACACCTACGCACCTCGACGAGCCTGTTTTCCGAGCAAACGATCGCCTTATATCAGCAAAACCCTGACCTCTTGAATTGTCAGAGACTTCTTACTACTGAAAGACATGTGGTGGCCTGCAGGGCAAGAGCAGTGGTTTCGCATTGCTGACTTTGATTCCACATGAGTCTGTCGCAGCTCACTGTTGAGGTCCGTATCCTGGCGCTTCCGCCACACACTGGAGCCATGCTCAAGCACCACGGCAAGCACACCCTCATGTGCAGAACGCGCACGCTTGCACCACAAAGATGTTTCACAAGATGAGCAAGAGCTTGGACGGGCATTGGAATACAATAGATCTTCCAGCATCAGAGCAATGTCCACCGAGAGCAGCATCCTTACGAACATCCACGTAGGCCCCTTTTTCGGTCAAAGGAAGGGAAACTCGACAAGAATACGACAAGAATATCCCACGCATCAGTCAGGCCTGATTTTTGTCAGCACAGCAAGATTCACATTCGCTCCCAACAATGAGATGAGGGATGCCCTCGACAAGTGCGCAATCACTCATTCATGTCTAAGACAGACCATGGGACAAAAGAGATAAGGTTAGGTAAGGATGGAACAGACGAAGTCTTATGCTATACTGTCTTCTCTTCGAGTGATGATCGCCGCGACGAAGATGACGATCTTGCTCCTCCCTTGTCAAAGTCGTCAAATGGGCAGTCCATTGTCTCGTTCTCGTCCTTGAGACACAGTTGATGGACCTCACTTGTCCCTACTTCGCCGTATTGTGTCAAGTCAGGACTGATGTCGATCTGGTCGTAATCCGCGAGCAACTTCCTGACTTTTCCTGTCGCGGACTTGCGTTTCTCCGGGGTGCTCATGAGGTTGTCAAGCACCCATTTTGGCTGTAATGCGACCAAAGGGACAGGAGCATGCCTGGACCACCTTCGTTGGTGTGCAGGCGTTAAGGCGACTGGGAAAAGAGGTATTCCGTCAAAGCAGAATGTCCACTTCTCATTCAACGTATCCTGAGGCACGTCTTTTGGCCAGGGTTTTGAGTCCCAAATTCTCAGTCCACGCAACATATCGAAGAACTCGTTGTTGTATTGCTCGACAGTCTTTAATGAGCCTTCGGTAGGCGCGCCCATGATGACTAGACTGGTGTTTGGCCCGAGCGATTTCGAGACCTGCAGGTAAGCCCTTAGGGCAGGCGCGATGATTCGTACATTTCTGGGCTCTGACGGGTCGTCTGATTCCAAAAACACGTAGCGATGGTCTCCTGCTCGGTAGCCCATTGTCGCATATACGCAAGGGAACGTCTTGAGTCCACTGCCTTTGGCAAGGATTGTGGTCTTGAACTCCTCATACACCAAGCGCTGCCAAGCGTCCATGTCGAATTTCTCCTCGAGTTGCTCCCTAACACCCTGTCAGATCACTTGCCATACACTCTCGTGTTTGAACGGTCGTACTTCGTCAAGAGATTCTCAGAACCTTTTTGGATGATCTGCTCATTGGTTTCTTGTTGGTCGAGGTCCCCAGCTTGAGGGCCGCTTCCCTTCATCCCATTGGTGACATGGCGAAGTTGAGATGTGAAAGCTTCAATGTCTTTCCGTGCTTTGTAAGGCCTCAAAGCGACGATCGTGGCCACGCCGAAGCCGACAAAGAAGAAGATAATACTGAGAGCAAGCTGCATGTTGAGAATGGCCTTGTGACAGGGGCACTGGCAGCACACAAGTCACTTATCAAGTCTTGAATACAACCAAACGTATTCATGACGAGTGCAGGTGCATCGTTATGGATGTCATTCTTTGGTACACGCAAACAAAGATCTTGATGTCATGAATGCCATGCAATTCCATATCCAGCGTGGCTAAATACTCACGAGGCTTTAACAAACGTAACGGAATTGACGCTTGGGGGTTAGGCGGGGTTAGACTATGAGGCTCAAGTGCAACCGAGATGCCGAACCAACCATTTCGTCGCACAAACTCGCACGCCATGCACCCCACACCCCATGTTTAGATCTCAGGCACGTCGACGCAACGGCCAATGACGTGTCTAGGGTCTGTCGCATCGCAACGTTGACATCAATACTTGATATTACTGGCACGATGCACCGTCTGCTCTTTTCCAAAGCACAAGTCTCGAACTGCACACCAGCAACTCCGCACCGTCAGATTCCACAACAACGACCACACCATGACCGACAAGATCGAAATCACTCCTCGCACAGGCACCGCCTTTACACTGAACAAGGGACAGCGCTTGACCGTCATTGATCCAAAGGGCGTCCAGGTCTCCGACCTTGTAGCCTTCAACCGTCATGACCCCGAGGAGGTCATCAGCAACGGCAGAACGCTCGACTACGCAAGCAGAATATACCTTACTACTGGAGACCCGCTCTACTCCAATCGCAGCAATGTCATGCTCAAAATCGTAGCCGACAACTCTCCAGGCAAACACGATTTCTTGTTGACGCCTTGCTCGAAAGACACCTTTCGCATCATCTATGGCGACAAAGAGCCGCACCAAGGTTGCTTTGGTAACATAGCCGGTGCCATCGAACCCTTCGGCATCTCATCCGACCGCATACCGTGCGCCTTCAACTGTTTCATGAACGTCACAGTAGATTCGAATTCAGGCGAGCTCAAGGTCCTGCCGCCCATCACGAAGGCGGGAGACAGCATCGAATTCGTGGCAGAAATGGACCTGATCGTCGCACTGACTGCGTGTTCCGCGCTGCAGTCCAATGGCGGGTCGTTCAAGCCAATCCAATACAAAATCAGTGATTGAGCACGATTCGGATGTGGTACCTCCCGCGGAGGAATGCTTCGTCGTGGAATTTAGATCTTACCCCATAGGGCGATCATGTCTCAGATTGATCTGTCACCCAGGAAAGTCGATCTGGGGCGGAGAATACTTCGGCGTCATCGAAGTGCCAAATGGTTAGAATTCCACAGTTCCGAAAACGTTCAACGCTTGACTTTAACCAAGAATCATAAACAGTTCTTTGATCTCTTGATCCCTTCGTTCTTGTCGTATAGAGGTCGAGTGCGAGTGGCCACAATGACGCGTTCAAGTGATGATTCATGTCTGATTGTCTCAGGTCTACTATTAACAAGCAAAGCAGTCCTTGAGCATTCCAGGCAAATTTTCTAGGTCATCAGCAAGTACGATGTCAACCGGGTCTTCGCTATCGAGTTGAATTTCTCGACCCTTTCCTTTCGTATTACTAGAGACAGGCTCCGCCATGACTTCACTCAACTCCCCTTCTAGAACGCGGGAGAGTACCGACAACTTGCTTGAGCAACATGGTTGTCACCTTGAGGATGGAAACACAGTATGCTGGAACGATGACAGCAAAGATCACCCCAGGAATTGGAGCCTTTTCGCAAAATGTTACACGACTGTCGTCATCTGTTGGGTCGAACTATACATGACTGGTATAAGTTCAGCGGGAGTAAGTTTTATCCTACCCTTTTGCACCATGACAGCTAGTCTAATCAAACTCAAGACTGCAGCATCTAATTCTGCTCGCATGGAATATGACATGAGCAGAACACTCGGTGTCTTTGCTTTTGTCACGATGTACTTGCTCGGACAGACTGTTGGTGGCATAGTCTGCTCTCCAATATCCGAAACATTTGGCCGACGCACACTGTACATCGTGGCTTCCGCCATGTTCTGCATCTTCTCAGTGATCACGGCAGCTGTACCTTCATCTATCGCGGTGTACTTCGGTCGCTTCTTCCAAGGGCTCGCAGCCGCAGTCCCCGCCTGTGTAGCGTTCGGTAGCATTGAAGACATGTGGGCTGCTCAAATCCGAATCTGGGTAGTATACTGGTATACTGTCTCCGGCTTCGTCGGCCTTGTATTGGGGCCCATCTATTCGTCATACATCACTCAAGTATATGGGTGGCGTGTGGTCTTTTACGTGTCCGCCATAGTAGCTGCAATTTCTACTGTCTTGTCTTTCTTCATGAAGGAGACAAAGGCCACCCAGCTCCTGCAAACCAAGGTCGACGCCATTCATTCAAAGACTGGCCGTGATGATCTAAACGGGCCGTCGTCCTCCGAAGGATTCTCTGTCAAGTCATTCGTCAAGGACTCAATGTTCCGACCTCTTCAGTTCCTGGCTACAGAGCCTATTGTTTTTTTCTGCTCTGCACTTTGCGCCATCGCCTTTGGACTTATCTATGGTCTTACAGAAGGCCTGACAGTCTCTTACACCAATCCTCCTTTCGACAACACCTTCTCAGAAACTTCTTCGTCATTGGCATTCATTGCTATCCTCATCGGTATCCTTCTCGACATTTTGCCACGCTTCTACGATGACTATCTGTTCCGAAAGTTTCGCAAAGAGCATCGACGACTAGTGCCAGAGACCAAAATCCGATCATTCGCTCTAGCATGCCCTGCTCTTGCAATTGGTCTTTGGATCTTTGCCTGGACGATACCACCAAGAGTAACCAACGTTCACTGGATCGTCTCGATGATAGGTCTGGTCTTTGTCGGATTTGCCACGGCTGATCTCAGTTACGTACTTTTCGGCTACTGCACTGACTCGTATGGACAGTACGCTGCCTCAGCTGTATCATCCCTAAGCACGACACGCACCATTGCCGCTGCGGTGTTCCCGCTGTTTTCATATCAGATGTTCTCAGGGCTTGGTGCAAATATTGCTGCGACCATTCTGGCTGCAGTAGCGACCTTGTTCGCCTTCACTCCAATCGTATTTTTAAAGTACGGGCGCACACTGAGAAAGAAGAGCAAAGTGGCCGCTGATGATGAGGACTGTCTGGCAGAGGAGAACAAACACATGGATAATGATTCGGATGGAAAAGATGCAGAAAAGTCTTCCGAGAATGTATGAAAGTGTATAGCGACGCAGCGACGTCATTCCTTTGGACATGTCTAGCGACATACGACATGAACATGTACTGGACTAAGAGTTACAGACTAGTAGACCAAACAAATTCTTCTACAAACATTTTACTATCATGAGATTCCAAAATGCAGGCACGAAGCGTGGAAGGCAGCTGCCCTCTTCAAGATCTTTCTCCTTGAATGAGCGATATGTGGGGGCCTCGACGAGGTTTCTTCCGCGCATTTGCTGGTTCTCAAGGTCTCTTGTCATCAGAAACATCCTCCACGTGCTCTGACACATTCTTGTCTTCTGCAATGGCTTCTTCGATAGCAATATCCCTCTCTGTCAAAGTCACAACTTTGTCACCAAACGCAGCGGCTATTTCTTCCAACGTCTTCCGTCTCGTCTCGCTTGTCTTGTGTCAGTAGAGGTTTCCCAAACAGAAGAGATGTGGGCTTACGGGAAGTATAGATATGCTATGATCAAGAAGAACAGCGAGCATCCTACGAAAACATAATAGTAATTCTCTCGTATCTGTGGTTGTCAGCACAATCCTAGATCGAGAGGTCCTTGAAGGAGACTGTGGAAGGAACGAATTGTGACAGTCAAGTCGTGCGCCTTCCCTGCAAACTTACATGAGAGAATGCACTAGGTCCTGCCTCGGTAATGCCAACATTGACAATAAAGTGCGAGGCCGCAGCGAGACCCATGACTCGGCTTCGAAGCGCAATCGGCAGCACCTCCGCTCCATAGAGCCATGTCGTGCTATTAAGCATACCATCTAGATTGGACACACATGTTAGAGAAATGTTACAGAGACATCGCTGAATAAACTCACAATAAATCACGACGAAAAGATAGATGCCGACAATTGCAAACCCCTTTCCGACCTGATTGTCTGTTTGTTGGAATTCGCGTTGCATCACGGCAGCATATATCTCGACCAGAACTATACCGCCGAGCCCAGTAAGAATCATTCTGAATTAGATTAGTAAAGCTGCAACTCTCGAAAAAGGGAAAGCCCGCCTCACTTTCGACGACCCCATTGATCGGTCAAGTAGGTTGTTGTAATGGCGTTCGAAAAGAATGCAACGGTGCCGTACACTCCGGCTAGAGCCAAAATCTGCTTGGAGTCGATACCAAGCGATTTGTATAGGATTGCTGGTTTCATCAGTATGGCCACCTTGTGTCTTTTGTGTTCAGCTCACTTTGGTAATACTGCTCAGTATTAGCTATGCCTTTCGAGAACACCAAGCTTAGCCTACCTGTATTACATTGACTCCTGTAAGACTGGTCATCGTCCTATAGAGAGACTTGTTAGCATGTTTTCTGCGAGGTCCGATCGTTGACGACCCCATGAGCTCCGGACGTGGACGGGCTCGACTTGGTCGTAGATTCAGTCTGGATCGTGTTTGCATTGAAGCATGTTGTCCTAGATGTAACCACGCGAGCCACTATGCATATCGTGCATAGGTCTCCCCGGCTTGACTTACTGTACTGCGATTGATCTGAGATGGTTAGTGGGCTTGAAGTCTAGAAGATAGAATCTACCATAAACTTACACAAGAGCACGATGCCTGAATAGTTTGAAGATTTCCTTGTAGGACTTGACTTCCCTCTCAACCTCATACTCAATCTGGGCTCGCATCAAGGAAAACTCCTGATATGCCGATTGAGGGTCGAGATCACGACGTATCTTGAGAAACTCTCGTCGAGCATCGTCTACCTTGCCAATACGCAGGAGTTGGCGAGGTGAATCGGGCATGAAAGTTGCGAGCCCACAGAAAAGAATTACCCCCCAAGGAACTTGCATTCCCAATGGCAACCTCCATTGCGTAGGTCCATAGGATGCGTAACTGCAAGCAAAGCCAACCCAGTTGGACATCTAGCTCACGAGGGTCAGCCGTCGTGCATGCAATGTACAAATGCTTACTGCGTACCATAGTTCCGAACGCAATACCACAACCAGAGATGCCTCCAATCAGACCTCTGTGCTCTGGCGAAGAGATTTCGGAAAGGTAGATTGGAACTGTTCCAACCAGACCACTGCTATTGTCAGCAAACATTCGAACAAATGACTGTTTCAACTCACCCAACAGCATAGCCAGCGAGAACTCTCCCAGCTAGAAACATCCCAATATTGACGCTGGCCGTCTGGATGACAGTGCCGATCGTTACGACCACACAAAGGGCTTGCATGAATCGGAGACGGCCTAGCCTGTCGCCCACAGCAGTTTGCGTCAGGGCTCCTAGTGCCTCACCTGCAATATAAACGGCGACGACCTAGTCGTGATCAGCTTATGATACATGGACGTACGAGATCTACCAACGATACTTACAGCGCCAGTAAGACCCTTTGATGGGTGGTTCATGTAATCAATCCAGCTTTGATGTGCAATCGCTGTTCGAAGATCAGTTTATGAGCTGATTGATGAACCGAAGCAACTCACTCGTCGTCGCAATGCCAGTGTCAAAGCCGAACAAGAATGTGCCGATGGCAGCGAATAGCGCTATGCCAAATGTGTACCACAAGCCCATCGTGAAGTTGATAAGGGATGTCAAGGAGGGTGAGGATGTCGAGTCGAGAGCAAAGGATGAGCGAACAAGCCGATAAAGACATTCGAATTCCTGCTCGTGACACTATGCATCCTGAATGATCATCTTCACCTCTTTTGGTTCTTTCGAAGATCCCCGCACTCCAGTTGTACTCATCTGTGGAGTTGTGGGGTGGTATGATCGGGAAGAACTCCGCTCGGCACAATGCGACGCGAGGAATCATGATGATCACTAGAAAGGAAGTGATCTGCAGTCGCAGAATTATACTCCTACGGATAGTAGTGATTCAAATAACGGCGGTTTTAACGATAGACCGAGTGGACGGCATCTGAGCTAAAGATGAACAGTCAGAAACATGACAAACTACCGCTCGGCACAGATGAACATGAGTATTATGTAGCCAATACCAGCATTACGCGTGGCAAAGATGGAAGGTAGGTATTTGCTAGATGTGGTTGAGAAAGCGTGTGCTTATTGAGTTACTTCCTCTTGAGGACGGTAAAGGTATGTGTGATGGTGGCCTCGCGTATCTATTCCTCATAGGCCTGGGAAAGGGCGTCCTTGGCTTCGTTATGCAGTGAAGCCATTTGCTTTTTCGAATCTTGGGTCGTCTTCAGCGTTGTGTGCTCATACTGCGATCTTGCCATATGCTAGTAGGGAAGCAATGAAAGGCCAGCCTAGAACTCCAGTTACGGCAGTGCTGTACCTAAGACGACTTAGTGGGCTGAAGGGTAACTACTTTCAAAATGCTCACCACACCACAGTCCATCCAACTCTGCGTGCTAGAATCTTCGCTGTGTATGGACTAGTAGGGCTGTTGAGGAAGCTTTGGGCCGTTGGATGTTGGAACGAAGACTTGATGCTGCGAAGGTTGCGCAAAGCCGCTGTTGGACGCATGATGATGTTGATAGTAAGTTGAGAGAACCAGGTTGGACTATGAAGCGAGTTGGGTATATATCAAGAGGGCCGAGAGGAAAGTATGTATGGAACTGAACAAACGTGTGGATTGGCCGGAGCGTGTGTTTCAACCCATGCTTATATGTACTTTACACATGTTCTTGCGATAGCATAGTATTGTTATGGATGAAGGGCCCTCACCGTTCTCTTCCGTTACCTGGACATAGCCCGAAAGAAGCCAATGCACTCTGTCAAAGGCCGAAGCATATTATGATGCACGATCAGGCATACACCGTGATGAGTCCTTGTGTCAGCAGCGATGGCGATATGCCGAGATTCTGCCGTTTCGGGGTTTGGTGCAAACAAAGGCAGTGCCCGACGTATTGACTCTCAGTGGTGTGATTCCCGAGGTTCCTCAAGGCCTTCGGTGCAACAATTGATCTCGCAATGTTTGAGACGACGCATTACACCGGACATGCCCGATCAGAGGTCGCAAGGCCCCAATTCCAAACTCCGGTCTGCGTCATGATCCAGGTGACCTGTTAAGCACTGCCTTCAATTTCCTCCTGAGGTCCCGAATCACACTGATACAGCTTCTGGTCTCGGAGATCGTTACAATGTTGTGGAAAGAGCAGATGGTCGAAACTTCCATTCTGAACGAGGAATCTTTGGTGCCAAGACTCGGATCTAGCCGTCCCTCATCAGAATGCAGGCCATGGGCAGGCAGGAGCGCGCTTCCAGGCGCTACTCATGGCCGTACAGATATAATTTTTCGACTGCTCGAAGGACGTCAACCATGGTCTCGGCGATTTTTGGAACACGAAGATCACCACGCCGCGTGAACGTGATAGACTTCTACCGGCATGGACCTGAAAGATGCAAACACAAGAGCTGCAAGGATGATACGACACATAACGTGAAGATAGAAGAATCCCACCCGGAGAATCGACATGGGTCCCGTCCACCGGAGAGCTATTTCTCTAAACAGCGTCGACACGAATGCTGAGACCGTGGAAAGAATCACACATGACTGCCAAAGCCATCTCTCAGCTGTCGTGGGGAAAGCGTAATTCCAAACACCAAGATGTACAGCAGAGAATATTGTCATCAGCGCACAAATCGGCAGTCGCCATCTCCAGAATCTGTAAAGGTCAATGTCCCACTTTAAGATTATTATCGGCGGTTTGACATGCGTTTGCTCGATGCTCCGTGTGTTGCTGGAGTTGGTCTCTCCAACAGAATGAAGAGAGTCCACAGGTTTGACATTCGTGTCGACCACACTGTCGGGAGCTGCGTGTTCATCTTCCAGTGGATCAGAGGTTGCTCTTGTAGGAACTGGATTTTGAGCGCGAGCAAAGCCAAGCAAACTATATGCATCGCGGCTGGACCATTCTTCCGGGCCGTCGATGTCGTACGTATCTTCCACTACCAGGGATTCGAATGTTTCTCTATCCTCTCGTTTCATCTCTGGAAGATCTATGAGACTGTACGTCAGAACATCCTTTGGCTTGTGCCACCAGAAAGGGCACTTCACAATAGCACAAATTGCGTATGCTATAGTGGTGATCTCTAAAGGTGTCAGAGGCAAGTGATTCCCTAATCGGTGCGCAGCAATCCACAGAGCCCAGAGAATATTGCATAAAGTGAAGGCCTGGCCCATACCTGCGGAGTCACTCTTGTCGTTTATTGCAGCCGCATTGAGTCCCCAAGAGCTTCGGGCGTCCCAAGCCACCATCCCTTTGTTGAGCATGAAAGCATACTGTTTTGGCCACAAGACACGGTTGCTGTTCTCGCCTGTTCTGTACCTGACACCGAGCATGCCAAGGTAAAAGGCTGTCACCAGTTTCATCTGACCATCCGTGGCTCCTTTTGTCTCGGTGATCAGGGTTCGCGCTTGCCAATATTCATGGATAGCCTCGAAGACAGATGCCCCAGGACACAAGACGTTCTTTGCTACTTGGTAGTACTTGTGGGTATACCAGAATTTAGCAGGCTTGAGTACACGAGGACGTGTCCCTGTCCAAGTGCATAGGAAAATTACAAACAGGTTGAACCAGAGAAGAAAAGCTGTGCCCCTAAATGGCGTCGAAGGCATCCAGCCAACCCTCTGCTGGGTCTGATGCGCTGCGTTGTGGGTAATGTCGCCGACACACTTGAACGTCCCGGCACTCGTATTTGTCGATAGTATGTCTTCGGAACACCTCAGAGCGCCAGTGTAGGCTGATGAAAACCAGGTGATAGCCTTGGGGAGCGTCCCCGTAGAGAGAACCACAGACATGGCTATAATAATCGGGTCTGTCGCTAGTGTTTGTACAACCCAGCTTGTTGTCTTGATTGCGTGGCGAGTCCCCGATTTTCATCTGGCTGGTAGTCTTGCTGCCTTTCTCCTGCGAGGGCGTCGGGGAAGATATTATAAATAATATTACAGAGAGTAGGCGGTTGTGTGCGCTGTTGACGTTGTGCATTAGATTTCGATGGGCGATGACTCTTTGAATCATCGACTCCTAATCGCTTCGGTCGTGACGGCTGACACATAACGATCTCTAGCCGTTGTACAGAAAACGCGGCGTTTGAGCATGGTATAGCGTGGCTATGAATCATCAGCAAGGGTCGTGTCGACGTCGGACTTCTTTCTACTTCAACACTTCTTATCACGGGGTAGATCTTGCAAAACTTGAGAAGGTCTTCAATGAGGCTCTGGCTTGGTCAGCCCAACATTGACCACCCACTTCTGCCATTCATTAGGCTCGCTAAAAGTCACATGCTAATTTTTCTCGGCTACGAAGAAAATGGAGTTCGGTCAAGCTACGCAACCCCTGTACCCCTTTGTTCTCGTCGACAACACCCTCATAGATCTCCTCTCTCCCCTGCAGGGCTACTTTGACGCTGTCAAAATGCAAGATTATTTTGGGACGCGGATGTTTGTCCACTGAAAGCTCGGGACGTCCTCAAAATGAACAGTATGCTCGCTCCTTCCTCCCAGTATGCTAAAGTGTCACTGATACTGCTGTTAAAAAGCACGATGATTTTCGAAAGTAGAGCTAGGTCCAAAGAGAGGGCGTCAGATCATCGATCTCTGTTGGACGACTTGCTCTTTCTCAATATCATTGTTCTTTTTAACGGGTAGCACTTTACGCATCGAAGCCGACTGAGAGTGAAAGTGACAAAGTGATGGGAGGCTCCTTCATGAACGGGAGCAACATCCATCCATCCGCATGGTGCACAGATAACGCATCAACAGTATACGCTCTCGATGCCTTCTTTCTTCAAAACATGACCTGTTCTTACATTAGGGTCGCTACTGGGGCCGATGAGATCCTATCATACGTATCTTCCTTTTGGCCGTAACAACTATCTTGTGCATGTGTTGATTCGGCAAGCGGGTTTGAACTTCGTGGCCGCAGTGATGAACCGTAGTTCATCGACGCTTACTCGAAGCAAAAGATGGAGCGATTCTGTCTCCCAAAGTGGTGGTGACGATATAGTGAATAGCCAAAGCCACAAATGATGCGCCCCTGCCTCGGAAACTTGGCTCAATAAACTGCTTTGGCTGATTCGGATGTTTCAAAGACATAGCTGCTAACGTTGAGTTGAGAAGCGGTCCGATGGGTGTGTTGTGAGAGCCTGGCATATGGGCGAATAGATCCCTTATTACGAATGTTTGAGAAGAGGAGAAAGATTTGAAGATGAAATGTGTTCATGTACAAGAGGTAATATATACAGACATCCCCGAGGCTTTCGCCATCAAGAGGAGTTCGATAGAGTAGTAGGTATAATCAAACAAAGGAAAAGAAACCATTAAGCCTTAAGTTCCAGAGGCTGAGAGTGTCATCAAATAGCGCCGTTTTGTCCCCGATGTGTGTGTTGGTGTCGTAAAAGTTGGTATATGTACAATCCTCGCCGCAAATCTATTGCTTGCAGAGGTTTACAGTCGGGTCGACGTCGATCAGATCACCTTTTTAGTTCTCTGTTTTAGTATTAATATCACCGTTTTGGAGTTTGGAGAGGTGCGATGAGAAGAATGACTTACTAAGGTTGATCAGGGAGTTGCCATCAACAGTGTTGCCTTGATGATTGTTAGTTTTTTTGCTTCGAGAGGCATCTTTTCGACGTTTCTAACCGTTTCCGTTGTTGGTGCCAGCAGTGTTTCCTGAGAGAGGTCAGTACGATGAAGATGATTGAAGGGTCAGATTTAAAAACGAACCGTTTCCTGCAGAGTTGCCTTCAGAAAGTCATGTCAGTACTGTATCGTCAAAATTGTTGCATGAAAGGATTGGACGAACCATTGCCGGCCTCGTTGCCTAATAGAATGTTAGTAAGTTGTCATAAAAGAGGTGAAAATGATCAGAACGAACCGTTTCCATTGCCTTCAGCGCTGTTTCCGTTCAAAGCAGAGTTGCCTGTTCCGGGGGAGAGAAGGCTGCCAGTGTTGGCGTTACCGGATCCAGGAGAGAGGATGTTGCCGAGGGTGCTGGCGAGGTCGGGCTGAGCAACGGGAGTAGGAGCAGCGGCGACAGAGGCGGCGAGGGCCATGAAGGCAGTAGCGAGGATAGTCTTGGTGAACATGTTTGCGGTGTTGTAGGTTGCTTTGGTGGTGGGAAGAACGAAAGAAGTCTGGATATAGCGATGGAAAGTTGTAGTTGAGTGGATGGACGAGAGAGGAGATAATGGGGGGAATTGGTTGTCCTTTTATGTGTTGCACTTCGCTCGAGGGAACGCGAGCTCGCCAATGTTGAAGGAGAACTGATCGACAGTCGATGATGTGCAATCCCACATACGCAATGGTTGCTGACCGGGTGCATATCCGTCCCTCAGAGCTTCACCATGTTGGTCAGTCTTCTTGGCTGGGTTTGCTGTCGAACGACAGCCGCGGTGCATGCAAGTGTGCATGGGTGACCGAGAGGCGTGGTCGATCTGGGGTAGAGAATGATGATCAGAAACCCGAATAGGACAGACCCACCTTGCATTGCCTTATTAGGGATAGTTGATCTGAGAAACCACCTACCTGATTCGTGGTGTGCGCTTGTAGCCACCGACCCTGATGATCGAATCATCCGTCTGCCTTTCTCGGTAACTGATGATCGTCCTTTGTGAGCCGCAATCGTCCTGGTTTCTTGGGTTGACGATGGGTTGAACTTGGTATGGAGTTAGGGGCTGTGAAACGTCATTGGCTTCGTGCAAGGACGTCCACTGAGTGGTACTCGAACTGACGACTCTAATGCCGTAGGCTCTCAATTCACGATGTTTACAATAACACTTTCGTAGGAGAACAAGTCCGGCAAGGGGAAAAGCCATCAAGCCTTCCCCCAAGAAATGGCGCATAATCGACCAACAAGACTTTCGGAGAAAAGTGCAGCCCGCTGCCCGCAGTGGTGTAGCTTTCTGCAAGCCTCAGAAATCGACGCCAAAGTGGGTCAAAGGAACCCCAAGATCTTCAAAACACCGTCACCCAAGAGCATGCACCAAGAAAGAACACCGTCACTCGCACGCCGTCCTTTGCAAGTCACAGACGTGAACCAAAGAAACGTCGTTGCATCGGAGAATTTATCTCGCACTCAACCGATCAAAACAGTTAGCTGTTTCGCTACCATAGTGTCGCTGTTTGATGATCTCTATCTCTCTGCTACAACATCCTGTTCAACAGTAAACGACGTCGTCAAACTGCGGAGAACCGCTGCGGCTGAGGAAAGTTCGTTGACGATGGTGGCGCTTTCTTACTCTACAAGCTTAAAAATGTACACACTACTCCCTAATCTTATCCGGCGCGGCGGGTTGAGGGAAGAGCCTCCACGAACAACGTACATGGCTTGCAACATATCGGTAGCCGGAACCATCTCCAGAAGACAAGAGTTGTGGGATTCGGATCAGCGACAATAACGAGAAATGATCGTCTTCAGCGTGGCGGCTTGTTGATCTTTTGTGGATGTCATCTCCCACGCTTCATGCAAGAAGTCGATAATTCCCAACTTCCGAGGCCGATCCTGGACAAATCGACAATCGGGAAAAAGTCCAATTGGATGATTTTGACTAAAATGTCGCTTGGTCGCTCACCATCGGAAATGCTGGAGCGATGAGCAAGCATCACGACATGGAGACATGCCTCGGCATAGAACTGAACAGGGGGAAGTATTTGAATTAATGGCGATATGGACTGCTTGACAGGTTCATGCTCCAAAGTAAGAAGCGAAAATGGGTATATCAACTATTAAGAACAGGAAAGGGAAAGGTTCGCTGCCCAACGACGTACGAGGCCATAGCCAATGTCGAGAGAGGCACCAACCAGCCACGATCAATCGCACGAAATCACATCACATTACATCGCTCTTCTCTCTCGGCCTGAGAGATTCTACCGCCCGAGCCAGGAGGAACATAACCAGAATATTGCGGTGCTGCTTGCGGTCCTGCTGCAACTGCTGCTGCCTGAGGACCTTGACCTTGACCTTGACTCTGCTGTCGTCTAAGCCGCTGAGAGTTGCTGTTTGTACGTCCAAGGTTCATAGCACTTGAGCGGCGACGGTGCATCGAAGGCGGTTGAGAACTTGCGTTGCTCTGGTTGGCAAAAGGGCCTTGTTGCATCTGCAGGGCTGTCAAAGCACCAAGAGCATCACCTTGTCTTGGTTCTCGTGTTGCACCAGCCGGTCGAAATGGCCTGTCAGAGGCCGCTTGCTCGTATGTGGGTGGTTCATCATCGCCGTCGTCTCTCTCCCGGATGTATGGCGCATCCGCTGTAGGAGGCGGGTTGTTATGAGAAGAGGAGGAATTGGGGATATTGCCCATATTGCTCCTTCGTGGAGGGACAGGAGGACGTTGCTCTGAAGATGGGCTCTGACCAGACGATGCGGATTCACGCTCGAGAAACTGGCGTGATAGTTCGTCTTCTTGTTGACGTCGTGCCGCTTGAGCACGACGCTGATTGTCCTCCTCTTCCTCTTGAAGTTGCAGAGCCAGAGCCAGGTCAGCGTCTTCCTGCTCCGATCCATGTCCACGAGGCTCTGGAGGTGCGTGCGACTGCGAGGTGCTCGGAGCAGCAGACGAAGAAGCTGAAGCTCCGACACCACCATGCGAGCTACGGTTGTTCCTCGAAGGCACAGTCTGCCAATCATCTCCACCACCCTGGGTTGCAGAAGTGTTCCCTACGGGCCTAAAGTCGCCCGAGAAGAAGCTTCCTGCGGCGCCGCTAACGTCCACTAGGCTCTCCCAGACGATTTCATCGTGAGATGAGTATCCCGCATCTGTGACAAGGTTCATAAGAGTGCCAGTCCTCGGCTGCTTATACAGTGTCGAAAAATGATCATTCCTGAATAAGATTGCTACCTGGCCAGGTCTCAGAAAATCAGTCATTAGCTTAAGGCCATGTTCAGTCAACTGCGTTGGGTAACCAGAAAGGAACTCCTTGATGAAGATGATATCTTCAAACATTTGCTGCTCGTCGCTTGACAAGCCATCAGTTCCTAGTTTATGTTCAAGCTCTGCCTGAGCAAACTGGATGTTTAGTGCATCATCAAATGTTTTCGCCGAACGATCAAATGCCTCGTATGCTGATGAGCTTGAAGGCGGAACCCAGCCGTGAAGAAGAGGGACGTCGAAAGTGCTGTAGAGGCGCATCTCTCTCGTCTCATCGAACGATCCGGGTAGCCCTTGAGGAGCATTTTGAGGAAGAACAAAGCGTGGATTTACGTTCATACCAGTGTGCAAGGTGATGAGGAAGGAGTAAAGATCACCAACATCCGGAAGTGCCTTCTTTGAGATTTCAGTCCTCCTAGCCAACTCCTCAAAGACAGCGTCCAACAGGAGACCGAGACTGATCTGCTCACGTGAGCTAAGAGTGTCGACTAGGATTGTCTTTGGTGATTCGGGGGCGGATAAAGTCAGAGCATTGACGAGAGCGAGCAGAGGACAAGGGCCATTAGCATTTTGAGTCAGTATTGGGGAGCGGCGCATGGACCCGTTAGGGCCAGCGGCAGCATCGAACCAGTTGATCTGTTTGATCTGGTATGTCTCATTTCTTTGCTTCTTGAGCAGTTCTTCGGCAGATTCTATAGGAGCGGCGAGATTGTTGGTGCGTTCAGACTCGGGAGGCTCGACTGGCTCAGAAATTGGTGCTGGAGGTGGAGGAGCGTGATCAGTGCCAAAGTCGATGAGGGACTCTTCTTGCTGAACAGGGTGCACACTATGAGATTGTACAGGAAAGGCTTCTGACTGTGCAGGAGTACGAGGGGCGGGCGGTGCGGGCGGCGCAGAAGGAGGAAGGCGTTGGTTCAAGGAAGTATCATACTGCTGATTCGTGGGAGGCAGAGAGGGCGCTGAAGACGCAGCAGACGGAGCGTTGAAGGCTAAGGGAGACGGGGCAGAGGCAGGCGGTGGTGAAGGTGTAGCTTGAAAGTTCGAAGGTGAAGCAGGTGGTACGAAAGATGGAGGTGGACCTGCAGGAGGCTGGAACAATGCACCGGGCTGAGGGCTTGGGGTAGAATTCCAAGGATTTTGTATGTGCTGTTCCCGGTCGAGGTCTTGCTGCCAGGGATTGGAGGATGTTTGAGAGACCAAGCTTCTTCTACTGCTCTTTTGGGGTATCTCTGGAGGAGGCGGCTCCAGACCATGTGTATGTCCATTACTATGACCATAATCATCTAATGATAGAGCAGCGAAGGCGGGCGCAGGAGGCAACGAGGGAGGTGGTTGGGAAGGCGGCGCTGGGGGAGGTGCAGTCGGTGGAGCGGGTGATGAGCTCCAGATAGATTGGGTGTCTTCTGACGGATACGGTAAAGGTTGAGACGGAGGCTGAGATTGACTGTGCAAATTGTGGTATGGATTGTGCGATTGGAAGTCGGGTTGAGGCAGCTCCGAAGGGTGGGGTCGGCCAACCCTCAGCGAGGCAGGTATAGCACTCGATTCGGGTTTTGGCTGATCGTGTCCATGTACCTGCTCGTCTTCATGGTCTGAGGAAAAGCCAGAGTTCCAAGTGTTGTGCGATGAGGCCGAACTGCTCCTGGTGCGCTGCAGGGAAAGGTCGTTGTCGAGTGGTGGTTGGTAGGCAGACGCGTGGCCGTTTGATGCGGAGGGGGCTGTAGGTGAGGTCGGATAGGGCGCTGAAGAGGGTTGCTCGGGATTACGCGAGGGTACAGGCTTTCTCGTCACCATGGTAGAGTTGTTGGGAGACGTCGTCGCCTGTGTCGAGAGAGCAGACGCAGCCAACTTATCTACTGTGTGAGCCTCGACGGACAGCGAGCGTCATACCGTGAAGGGAGACGCGCGGGCCGACCTGCCGAACCCCAGCCGTGCATGTGCCGTGGCTGAGCAGTGTGGCACAGTCGCTTACCTTTCTTCTTGGGAGTGCTGCGAGAAGAGTGAGCGGCGCAATCTGCTCTTTATGTGTCTGCCTGATGCTTCCTTGTCGGACTGCGCCTGGATTATGACATTACTGTGTATCGCAGGTGGCAGGTGGCCGTATCTCATCTGGCTAGGTGAAGAGACGAGGAAGTGACGACTCAGGACCCTTGGACGCCGAAGCCGCAACTGGCTGAGCATTTCCTCAAAAATTTGGCGGGGTGAAATTCGAACCTGCCATTCGAAACAGTCATACACAATGTCGTCGATTCCTAGTCTGCGCGTCTTGTTGGTGGGAAACGGTGGTCGCGAGCATGCCCTTGCATGGAAGCTCGTCCAGTCACCGCACGTAGAGCACATCTACGTCGTGCCCGGTAATGGCGGTACCGCAGGGTTCGTCCCCTCATAAGCAGCCATTGGCAGCACAAGATCAAGATCAAGAACACGCATACTCAGACGAAGCCTCACAGTATCCCGAACAAGGTCACCAACGTCACCAATCTCAAGGCCGACGACTTCCCCGCCCTGGTCGACTTTGCTCGCGACCACGACGTCAACTTCCTGGTCCCTGGTCCTGAGGCCCCTCTTGTCGCCGGCATTGTCGACTTCTTCGCCGAGAAGCTCCCCAATGTCAAGAGCTTCGGTCCCAACGAGGCTGCTGCCCGTATGGAAGGCAGCAAGGCCTTCAGCAAGGACTTCATGAAAGACCACAACATTCCCACTGCCGCATACGAGAACTTCAGCGACTACGAGCAAGCAAAGGCATACCTCGACAGCATCAATCACGATGTTGTCATCAAGGCCGACGGCCTCGCTGCTGGCAAGGGTGTCATCATCCCTCAGACCAAGGAAGAGGCTGTACAGGCCCTCAAGGATATCATGTTGACGCGCGAGTTCGGCTCGGCCGGCGACACGGTTGTCATCGAAGAGCTGTTGGTCGGCGAAGAGTGCAGCATCCTGACCTTCAGCGATGGCTACAACATTGCTAGTCTGCCTCCTGCCCAGGACCACAAGCGTATCTTTGACGGCGACAAGGGTCCCAACACTGGCGGTATGGGCACCTACGCTCCTACAGGTGTCGTCTCTGCTCAGGAGAACGAGGAAATCCACAAGTCCATCCTGCAAGCAACCGTCGATGGCATGCGCAACTCTGGCAACATCTTCATCGGCTGTCTTTTCACCGGCCTCATGATGACCAAGGCCGGCCCCAAGGTTCTCGAGTACAACGTCCGCTTCGGTGACCCGGAAACCCAATCCGTCTTGACTCTGCTCGAGTCTGACCTTGCCGAGCTCATGTACAGCTGTACCACAAACTCGCTCTCCTCTATGGGTCCTATCAAGATTTCGTCGCGTGCTGCTGCTACTGTCGTTGTCGCTGCTGGTGGCTACCCTGGATCCTACGCCAAGGGCACCCCCATGACTTTGACTACTACTCCCGAGGACACTGTCATCTTCCACGCCGGCACAGACATCAAGGACGGCCAACTCGTGACAAGTGGTGGTCGTGTCATCGCTTCAACTGCCACTGGTCCTACTCTCAAAGACGCTGTCGCTCGTGCTTATGAGGGTGTCCAAACTATCAAGTTCGAGGGCATGCAGTTCCGCAAGGACATTGCCAAGCGTGCTTTGAACTAGCTTTGACTGGTAGTACCTCAATTCTTGCTCTATTCACGTTATATAGAGCCCTTATTATGATCTCCAAGAACAAAATATCAACAATGACTATCTGCGCTACACTATCATTACATCCTGATCTCAATCACTGCTTGAAAGCGCAAGACTTGACTCACATTTCTTTGGAACGGTATGACCTCGAGAATCTCCAAGAAACCACTTAAGTTACATGCGCGATTCTACCAGCCCCGAGGCAGTCAGACATCGCGTGAATCATACCCACGTGGCCAAATTCCACAGAGTTTTGACCTTCCAGCTTTTCACCAACATTCAACAATCCCGGACACGTTCGCAACATCGCTCAAAGACTTTGGCACGTAAGGAATTAAACCGCAGACAGACGGCCAAGCGTAAGGGCACAGCCACCACAACGATCAGAAAGCTCGCGACGAAGATTGCCACCAAGAAGACGGTCAAGAGAAAGGCAGCAGATGTCGCCCTTCGCCGTTCATCTCGTATTTCACGCGATCCTGTGCATGAGAGCACCGATCTCATCTCTTATTAATCGGACATGGGCTTGGTGTGTCCCTGTTAAAAGGCACAATCCAAATGAACAGCGGGTTTCACCCTTGAGAGCCGAAAATTCGGTGTGATGATCATACATCAAATATTCGACGACGAGTGCCCTTGTAGTATCCTTGTGAAAGTGTTGTTCGCATTCTGGCTGAGGACAAACGTATATCTTTCCATCAGGTGCTGTTGCTTCCGTGTCGGTTGGTGCATCATGTCTAGGAAGTAATTGGATGTTGGTTGTCTCTTCTGGTATCGATGCCATTGCTTTCGAGTCGGTTTTCAGAAGTTTTCCACGTCTTCTTACCACTGGTGTATTTCTGTGTTGTTTCTTGCGCTTTGCAGACTTGGTGACAGACTCGGGGGACCTTCTAATGACATATGATTCTGTCTTCGATCCATAGACATTCGGCGGAGATTGCGGTCCTGGATCATGAGCGTCGCCTTTGCCTCGCTTTGAATACATGTTTGCAGCGACATGCAAGACGATATTTCTCACAGCTGTGAGTCCCTCGTCATTTGTCATGCTGTCAAGACGAGGGCTTTGTACCTGGTTGTGCCCATAGTCGTTGGTGTAGTCTCGGTGTGTTCGTTCTGAGCATACGTTGGGCATAGAGGATCGGGCAAACCTTCGATTCTTGGGAAAGGAATCGGGCCCCTTGGATAAGAGTCAGGACTGAATTCGTTCAGAGGAGCTGCGTTGTAGACCATTCCTTCGGAGATTCCGGCGTTACGAAGGCGGAGTGGGAAGTCTTTTAAAAAAAAGCCGGGGGTATCATGATGCTACCTTCGGCAACGACCGCAGTACGAGAAGCTAGAGGCACTGGATCCGATCGCAGCAAACTGGTATTTAGTGGCTGGTTGGGAAGAGCTAGACGCTGCGTTTGGGGATCCTCGTGCTTGTCGATCAGATGTATCGGCTGGTGTCGAGGGGGCAGTGGCTGAGCGGGGAGAATTGGTAGCTGCTCTCGAGGCTGCTCCGGCGGGTTCAGCAGATGTATCGGCTGGTATAGGATGTCCAGTGGCTGAGCGGTGGGAATTGGTGGGAGAAAATAGCTCTAAAAAGAGACGTTGCTTCTCAATCTAAGAGAGTTGTTCGAAAGAGTCCGGTGTGATGTTACTCTCCCTGGACATCTCTCTGATCTCGAAAATCACTGTGCCTTTTTACAAAGGGACCGGCAGGACTAGTTGGTTGCATGAGAGGCTTCTATTCAGTCTCTCATTAATCGGATAGGGGCTTAGTGTACCCCTGTCAAAAGGCACACTCGGTAGAGAGATGTCAAAGGTAAGTGCGAAGAGAAGTAATGACAAAGATGTCAGATAGATTGCGAAGAGAAGTAACGCACAAATAGTGCGAAGAGAAGGGACGCGTGAAGAGTGTGAAGAGTGTGAAGAGTGTAAAGAGTACTAAGAGTACGAAGAGAAGTAACGCGCGAAGAGGAAAAGACAAAACAATGAACAGGAACAAAGAAATCGCGAGAAGTGCAAAGGCCATAAATTAGTATGTTGACCGTTCTCATCGAGCCATCTCATTGACTATTCTCATGAAATCTGTGTCTGATGCGACTAGCATGGATCACTACCCACATAGCAGATCGGCATGTCGACCGATGTTATCGCTACAATCGTAGTGATATAGAAGTTCGTCAACTCGATGGTCTTCGTTGAATGGGTACCTGCTCATCGATGCTTCAAGTCTCATGCAACGAGCATGGATCGCTACCCAAATAGCAGATTGGTATGTCGACCGATATTGGCGGTACAATCGTAGTACTATACCAGTTCGTTAGCTTGATAGTCTTGGGGTGACTGGTTCCATAGAGTAGATCGAGTCACGTCAGTGTCGTGATATCCATAGAGTAGATCGCTAGGTCGTCATCTCCATGGAGTCCTTGGAGTCAGCGCTTCGCGGCTTACCTGGGGGTGTATCTATATCGTCACATTACTCAAGCCCTGGTACACAACCCCCCCCCCTCTACATTTTCTTCTAGTTCTCCCTACGGTTTAATTTTTGAACTAGCCGTATATCTGGCTTGTAAGTTGCTCTCAGAAGAGCTACTTGGCTTAGGGTAAAGAAAGAGCATAAACATGTCGATATCTAGGAGGTTAAGAGGAAGTCTCGATACAAACAACCAAGTAGAAAGAGATATGTAACTTTGGCCGACCGTCCGAACGCGACAATCTCATCAATCTTAAGTGCAAGACCTGGTGAACAATATCAAAAGGTCGAAGGTTGTCAGCACTGCAGCTATGAGTTCCTCGACTGGTCTATCGTGTTGTTGACCCAGACAAGTTGAGGAGGCTGGTGCGAGCTCGGGAAGTGGGAAACCACTCAGCGTTGACATCATCGAAGATGGGGGGAGACGTGTTTTGTGTCGACAACGAGTCACCAGATAAAAACAGTTCCGTAATTGGATACAAACATTACCTCTACCGATAACAGGACGAAGCATTCGAGTATACATATCATCAGCAGCTTGAATCATCAGCTTACGTTCTGTTCGTTGTGCAGCAGTCAACGCTTGGAGCCGGAGTTCGGACTACGAAGTCAAGCAGATCGCGGTCATCAAAACCGTAGACTCTCCCACTTTCCTCGTCGATAAATACTTAACACCAGGAAGCCCGAACGAGACTTGTTCTAATTACCTGGTCATACTGCTGGACGCATAACCTCGCCTGGAGCTCTTCCCGACGATACCCACCTTTCTCCGCCCGTCATGGTCTCCAAAATTCCTAATGATATCTTCCAATTCAGTACAGCCAGTGCCTTGATGGCCGGTCTCGCTCACAACGGTCCTTCCTGCGGTCAACTTCCAGGATATGGCTCCCACGGCATTGGTACATTTGGCCGCATGAATGGCGAACTCCTCTTCCTCGACGGCAAGCCCTGGCAAATGCTTCCCTCTGGAAAAGTCCAACCCGCACCGCCAGAGACATCTCTCCCTTTCGTCCAAGTCACAAAATTCATCCCAGAATTCGAAGCCAGGACTCCACGACTCAAGAAAAACGGACTGCTGGATTTGTTTGAAAAGGCTGGACCCGGCGCAGGAGGCAAAAACTCATTCGTACCGTTTGTTGTCAAAGGCCAATTCAAGTCGCTACATTTGAGAATAGCTGGACCGCAACAACACCCTGATCAAGATCTTGCAGAAGTTGCGGCAAACGCGAAGAAGTGGACTTTGGAGGATGTCAAGGGTACAATGTTTGGCATTGTCAGTCCGGAGTGGATGCAAGGTGTCAGCATCGGTGGTGTACACTGCCACTTTATGACCGAGCCTGAGCAAGGAAAGGATGCTGAAGGTGGTCATGTTTTGGATTTCGAGACTGGTGATGAGGCAGACCTGCAGTGGTCCGTCACCGGACGGTACCATCTCGGTTTCCCAAGAGATGAGCAATGGGAGTCTCTTGATCTTACAGCGGACATCACTGGTCTCAATAAGGCTGAGGGATGAGACAATGATGCATGAACCTCGTACGAAATGATATATTCTGGCATCCACGAACATCCTCGATCGAATAAGCGAAAACAAAAGAATTGGCTACGCTAAGTACGACGCACAATGACATACACTCGACTAGTCGTATTAGAACTTTGTGCCTGACTTCTTCCTTCTGCTGTCCTTTTCAGCCCAACACATTTTGAGCAGCCCGTACCACATTTCCAAACCCATCGGGAGCAATAGCTCTGCTTCAAATACGAGAGCTCCGATCACCGAGGCGACACATCTTGAAACGAAGGTAATGATACTAAAGTCCTTCCTTGCTCCTATCTCTTGTGCACCGAAGAATACATCGATGTTGTCGATAATCTGCCAGAATGTAACGATTGTGCCTGAGTTTGTCAGTAGTTGAAGTAGCCCAGATTAGAAAGGTAAACTCACTGGCCGATGGTCTGACACCATCGCGCACGATAGATAAGAACCGGAAGAACATTGGTGTATGGTGATTGTTGGAGTGAATACGTGTGAGAAAATACTGGTTGAGTTGAAGAAGACGCGGCTTGATATTGGTCACGAAGTCTGTAAGTGTATTGAGATGAGGTAAGATGTCATTGTGTAGGACTCTTATGTATATGTTCAGGGATTAGGAGTATCTGGAATACTATCACTGAGACATCTATCTATAGTTGATCTTCGTTGGACCAGACTGTCTTACAAGTTTCATGTTGGAATGAGATATTCGTACCTAGAATGAAACAAACCTCATGTCCTACAGAGACACCAGGCTTAAGTTTAGAACCGAAGTCCTGACAGTCCGTCAATAAGCACGTTCCCCAGAAGCTGTTGGTCAGTGACTTTGCATCCTGTTCCCAAGCATGAAGCAACATCGTCGCCAAATTGGCTTTCCGTCTGTTGAACAAATACCAGCTGAGTTCGACCCCTGAGCGAGTAACAAGCTCAATCGTAACTGTCTTGTAGATTGATCGCAACTATCGAGTGACACAATCGAGCCTGTGGAGGTGCGCTCACGACAACTTACTGTGATGGCCTGATCATCCCACCTGGTAGCTCGAACCGAGCAAGCATGATGTCCGTCAATAATTTGCTCAACTGAGCTTGAATAAAACGGTTTGGGAGGGCAGGCTTCTCAGTCACAGATGGAAGGTGGATAGTATAAGAGCTCTGCTTCGAGGCTTTCAAGAATCTGGGTCAAGAAATATCACAAATCAACCATAATGCCCATTATCGATATTTTGCTTGCATTATCTTCTCATCTGGGTTTTGGCGGGTTGGGACTTATAAAGAGTATGTTCTTGTAATGTAATGCACAGGTCATCACGAGATACTGAAATGCGAGTAGTGTCTTGAGCCACATGGTTCCAATCAAATTTCGGCACTCCTTTCTTGTTCCGCTTCCTTCAAAGTGCAGCTCAGCATGGGACAGCTTTTCATTCTTTGACTTGGTTCTTCTCATGGTTCTGATGGGGTTTTGACATGAATCACATGATAACAAGCATCTTGGCTGCCGTTACATTGAAGTCGCAGGGCAATTTCGGTGACTGGACAGAAAACTACACGTCCGGTTGATTGCAGGCGATGTCGTTGGTAGTGACGTTGAGGAAGCCAGAAGTCCAGATGTTTTTACGCCTCAATATCGTGGATAGGTGGTACGGATGTGGAGAGTTTGATGGCAGGAGGCACCAGTAAAAGGTGCCCAGACGATGATGAATGCATAGATGGACTCCTTTCCCGTCTCAATTTTTTCTGTGAAGATAGCGGCGAAGGCGCAGTACAATCAGCAATATGGTTGACAGTAGCACAGCGAGTCCAACAACATTCTTGAACACGTCTGTCTCCCACCACTCAAGTTCTTTGGGAGGCGGCATGATGGGCGTCTTGATACCGTAGAACATAGCACCAAAGATGGCCGAAGTGCTGGTGGATACAACAGTGACGGCGTGAGCACCACCCATTCCGGCGCTCAGGAGTGTGTTGAAGACTGGTCCAGTTCCGAAAGCAGATTGCCAGAGGGCAGCGAAGGAGCCTAGTATAAAGTTAGTAGAAGCACATTTGGAACAAGCAAAGGGTTTTGTAAAAGTACCAGCTGTCACACCTACGGCCGTGAAGCCGACACAGGCCAGGATTGGGAGAGCAAGGAAGAGCATTTTTGGCGTCAGGTACAGCTTGAGAGTGGATAGTAAAATGGCTGTGTCGATGGAAAACTTGAGGCGAGTGATGTGCTAGAGTCGAGAATGTTGTTCGGCGTGAACTTTAAGTAGACCTCTTGGAGTGTTGGGTTGTACCAAGTCTGCATCTGAACAGTCCCATCATCAATACCAACCCCTGCTGCCTACATCTGACAGGTTTCAGTAGCCTAATGCCGTGACTTTCACAGCCGGAATGGAGACACATTGAAATTTTGACTCGAGTGAACGTCGAAGTCTTGTCCATATACGGGCGACCTTCGAGGTCTCTGGCTGTACTGAGCCGTCGTGAAAGGCTACAGTAACCCTGATTAATTCTCATTGGCAAGCCACCCGGTATGCTCCACGAATTAGTGATCAAAGACATGCGAATTGTGCAAATCACGGCGGGAAAGATCTTGAAGAGGATCTGAAAAATTCAATACCAGTCTGGTACTTGTCCAGATTAGGTGCAAGCTGAAGTCCGAATGCATAAGTCCGAATGCATGAGTGCTCGAGATCGCATGGCAAGCAATGATAATGTTGAAAATCTCAGCCCAATGCGACTTTTACAAGAATGCATCAACACCATCCGAGAATAATTCGATAATCACGGCATTATGGGTGGACAATTCATTGATAGTAAAAAAGTGAATGGTGGTCGGCGTGAGGAGTGAGACGGAGGTTGGTCGGGAAAAGCCGAACAGCGCACACACACTAGCGGGCTTGGCTTTCGCGAAATACCTTCGAGCGCTTGTCGACTTCGATTTCTCGCACGCCCAGCGACAGCAGAACCGCCAACCACTTTCACAATGGTAAATAATCGCCTGCCAGGAACGACCAACCCAGCGCGCAATGTGCTGACAGAATATCTAGGGTCGTGTTATTCGCAACCAGAGAAAGGGCCGCGGCTCTATCTTCACTGTACGTCCACCTCGCATCTTGTGCGCAATCGCGAAAAATTCAAACATGAACTGACACACTCTGCTCGCAGGCCAACACCAGTACGCATCCTCATTCGCACGATTCCACCGATTCCGAACGCTCTCGCTAACTTAGACGCTCTTCAAAGGACTCAACAAGGCCCCCGCCCAATTCCGCACTCTCGACTTCGCTGAGAGACACGGCTATGTTCGCGGTGTCGTGAAGGAGATCATCCACGACCCCGGTCGTGGTGCTCCCCTGGCCAAGGTCGTCTTCCGTGACCCCTACCGCTTCAAGCTCCACACCGAGACCTTCATCGCCAACGAGGGCATGTACACCGGCCAGTTCATCTACGCCGGCAAGAACGCCTCCCTCACCATCGGCAACGTCCTCCCTCTCGGATCCTGCCCCGAGGGTACCGTTGTCACCAACGTCGAGGAGAAGATGGGCGACCGTGGTGCTCTCGGCCGTACCTCTGGTAACTACGTCACCGTCATTGGCCACAACCCCGACGAGGGCAAGACCCGTGTCAAGCTCCCCTCCGGTGCCAAGAAGGTCGTCAAGTCCAGCGTCCGTGGTATGATCGGTATTGTCGCTGGTGGCGGCAGAACAGACAAGCCTCTGCTTAAGGCTTCGCGCGCTAAGCACAAGTTCGCCGTCAAGCGCAACTCATGGCCCAAGACTCGTGGTGTTGCCATGAACCCTGTCGACCATGTAAGAATTGACCGCACTCGACAGACGCACAAACAGCACACTGACACGATTCACAGCCTCACGGTGGTGGTAACCACCAGCATATCGGTAAGGCCTCGACCATCTCCCGCTACGCCGCCCAGGGTCAAAAGGCTGGTCTCATTGCCGCCCGCAGAACTGGTCTGCTCCGTGGTACACAAAAGACCAAGGAGTAAATTGGTTAGGGGATCGGAGTGCTGGTCGGTTGGGTCGTCATTCTCGTTTACTTTGCCAAAAAACTATGAGCGATGCCTGGCAAATACTTTGCTGTACTGTTCCAGGTCTAGATACCAGGAATGTCAGAAAATTCCACGAGCAAAATGGCTTTTCTTTTTCACAGGCAGCATCATCGAGGAATGTCCAAAAATGTTTCATGAGCACATCAACTTCCGTACTTGAATCATTGAATTTGTGTGACAAACGGCGGTATATGCTATGGGAGGCCGCAGGACTCGTAATGCTATACAAATGTAGATCCTCCCTGTGAGCTGCAGACAGGCGACGGGCCGCATGGAAGCACTAAACCAGGGGAAGAAGGCTGTGTCTGTCTCGCAAGTTTGAAGTAAGTTTGGCAACGGGTACGAGTCGTCTTGTTTCGCGAGCGACAGAACAGCCGCCCTGCCTCTCCACACAGCGATGGCCGTTGAACGTAGGCCGAGCATGTACCCCCACGTACCACATAATGTTGAAGTTGGCAACAAGGAACAAGCCAGACTACTGGCCTCCTGCCTATTCTGCATCGAGATGCGGCAGGATCTCTACCAACAGGGCCGCGGGCGTGGCGGTCGCGTGCACGCTGGACTGCTAGCTAGAGTTTTCAGGTCTGGACTAAAGTTAGAACGCGTGTATCGGCCCCCCCTAAGTCGGTGGAGTCTGGGAGTCTGGGGAAGGTGGCAGAGATGGTCTCGTTCATGTGTGAGAAGTTTAAGTAGAGGCATTCAACTCGAAACCTGTTGTCCAATAGAGTCTGAGCTCAACAGATTGAGTGACCTTCGATCGTTATCACCTTACTGTGGACTCGCTTCCTTTTAAAGCGCGCGAACCTGCCAGCCACTCGCGTTACCTTCTCCCCACTCCTACCACGTCACATAATTAAATCAGTGCGGCAGTGCCCCTCTTGCCAGTACTTGCCCTCATTTCCCGCCGACCCTTTGACCTGCTTCACAACTTGGAAGCACACGACTTCTCGGACACCGCACATCCACCCTTCTTCTTTCTAGCAGACAAACCAACACAATACCGCCAAGATGAACATCGGCAAGAGATTCGACCGCATGAAGCAATGGACCGACGAGCGAATGGGCAAAGAGATCAAGACTGCCGCTTCGGACGAGTTCAAGGCGCTCGAGCTGGAGATGCAATTGAGACATGAAGGTGGGTGTCTGGTAGCATCGAAGTTATAGGGCTTGCACTGACGTTTCTGCCAAACAGGTATGGAGCGTCTCCAAAGGAGTATGACGACGTACGTCAAGTCTCTGTCCAAGACCAAGGAGGCAGAAGACAAGGAAAAGACGCTGCCTATCGCCTACCTCGGAGCCACCATGGCCAGCCACGGAGACGACTTTGAGCCCGACTCGGAGTTTGGACAATGCCTCTCGAGTACGTTGGTTGAATCAGAGATGGCAACAGGACAGTTGATTGACAATTCGCAGCCCTTGGTAGAGCCAACGAGAGGATTGCTCGCATGCAAGAGAGCTACGTCTCGAATGCCACCAACAGCTGGCTGGAGTCAGTCGAGAGATCATTGGCTCAGATGAAGGAATATCAGGTAAGTTTCCTTGATCCAATTACATACTGAGTCTCTAACTCTCACCTCTCCAGACTGCCCGCAAGAGACTCGAAACTCGCCGTCTCGCCTACGATACATCCATGAACAAGTTACAAAAGGCAAAGAAGGACGATTTCACCTTGGAAGAGTCGGCACGGTCACAAAAGGCGAAATATGACGAGTCGAGCGACGACGTACAACGCAGAATGCTGGATATCAAGGAGGCCGAAGTTGACAGCATCAATGACCTTTCCACCTTCTTGGATGCTGAATTGGCATACTACGACAGAGCACGAGAGATTCTCATGCAGTGCAAGAAGGACTGGCCAGCGTACGTTCTTCTTCAAGGATGCTTCATAAACATATTCGCTAACAACATGCAGTACTTCTGCTGGTGCTGGCAGTGGACTGGCTATCCCGGGAGGTCGCAGAGTGCCCAGATCTCGCTCCAACACTGGCGCCTCTGCATCTTTCCGTCAAATCGACGAGGATGGCCCAGTCACCGATTTCCGCCCCCCAATCCGCGCAAGAGCTCCGTCTGGTACAAACTCTCCTCGTCGTGAGTTGCCTGGCTTCGATCTTCCTACCAGACCTTCCGCTCGTTTCGAAGGCCCTTCGAGCCTCAACTCCCGCGATGCCTCTCCTGTCGCCATGCCCCGCCTGTCCCGTGTACCCACGGATTCATCTCTCTCGCTGAGACAGGGCCTGCGCCCCTCCAAACGAAACGACAGCGCCAACTCGGACGTCTTTGGTGACCAGGACGACTATGCCATGGATAACGACCGCTATGCGGATGAAAGATCTGCTTCTCCTGCCTCTTACAACGCCCCACCTAGTTTCTCACGCTCTGCTAGTTGGTCTCAGCAATCTCAGGACGGCGGAGCTAGGAAACTTGCCCCTCCACCACCACCTTCTAGGTATGTTGTCTAGAGCCGTTGATTTGGTCCGTTACTGACATGTGAATCCAGAGCCAAGAAGCCCCCACCACCTCCACCGATGAAGCGCAGTGCTTTGAGCTCGTCCGATGTTCCGAGACAGTACTGAGTTTTCTCCGCAATTTGGTCATAGAACACGTTCTGAGCGTACGCAGATTGGGCGGGTTTGTTGCGAGCATACAAGGGTCATGGGTATTCATTAAGGAGTTTTGTACTTTGGGCATTGGTGGTGGGTTTTGTTTGTCTATTTCCGTTGGCCGACTGCGAAATCAAAAGTCGTGTTTTACTCTCAAATGCTCACTCTTTCATTGTGTGAGTTTCGTATGCTCGAGTTGTGGTGAATGGAGTATTTCATGCTTCCATTGCTTGCACGATCGTTTTCGAACAGCGACCCGTACCCGTTGACACATCTGGAGACCCGAATGTGAATATCACGACAATCGTTGTGTTTGCACGCAACGTTCATCCAAGAATATGCATCAATGCTATTGCAGAACGTCCCATAGCCTGTCAAATCATCAAGTCGCTCAGGTGAATCCTCTCGATCTCGATGGAGTTCGACAAAATATATTCAGGTCAGGGTTGCCCCCACATCAAGACCACAAGCTTGATCACCAAGCTTTCGCAAAGCTTGCCCTTTGTCTGACAACTCCTAAGCTTGCGAACAAGCCCGGATACGCAGAATATATGCTAGTACCAATGCCATAGTATATGGATCTCAAGGTATTCAAAAGTGAATTGTAAACTCCTTCGCTCATGGGAAAGGCTTGGCATTGGTAGTCCGAAAAAAATCACGTGGACATGACTCCAGATAGGTGGAGGGTAGTTAGACGTCCGAGCCAACCTTCCAGTCCGTCCTGCGCGAATCGAGAGTGAAGTCCGCGACCCCCGCCAGAAACTTGACAACGCGTATCCCAAGGTGTCGACGCGACGCTGTGTATTTCCGAGAGAGCGAACCGCGACGCCGACGCTCACTTTCCCTTTTCGCCATCTCGTGCGCGCGAGGAAAGCGCGACCGCAACCCACGCCCACGACCCTTCCATCCAACCACAGCCCGAGTCATCAACGCCGGCCATCACCAACGATCCCCCATCAAGCTTGACTCGACTCAACGCCAACCACGCATCGATCTGCTCGCCGTCGACGCCGCGACCACCGTAGTCGCTGAATTGGCCTCCCGGAACAAGTGACCGAACTCCAACACGGCTTTGCGCGACAGCCCGTCACCATGGCTTCCATCCAGCAACAACAGCCGGGCATGAACATGAACGCCCAGCAGAACCACCCTCAGTTGACAAAGGAATATCTGCAACAAACCTACCAGGTTTGATGCCCACATTCTCCCAAATGTCTGCCATGCCGCTAACCATGTCACCAGCTCTATGCGCAAGCCAAGCAGCAAGGTGTCCCCGACACCGACCCGGACCAGGCCAAGCGCGGCAAGATACTTCAGTTTGCTCGTCAGAGATCAGAGATGGCAAAGAGACAGATGCAGATGCGCCAACAGCAGATGCAACAGGTCCGCCAGCAGCAGGCACAGGTGCAACCACAACAGCAGAACGGCCAGCTCCCTCAGGACAACCTGAATGGAACCATCAACGGTGCTGCTATGCAGTCTGCCAATGGCGCTGCTCAACAAGCCACACCACAGCCATCCTCGTCGAGTGCGTCGAAGGAGGCACTCCTGTCTACTGACCAGCAGGCCACTTTGCGCCAACAGCTGTCCGCCTTCAACTACCTGCAAAAGAACATGCCCATTCCTCAGAACATCCAAGAGTCCCTATTCCAATCGCAAAAGGCCGCTGCCGACCCTTCAAAACCCGCTACACCTGCCGCTCAGGCTTCCAGCAGAACCCACCGCTTCCAATCCTTCAAGGACCCGCACAGCCTCATACCCAATGCCATCTCCTACCTCGACCACACCCGCCGCGATAATCGCCAAATTGTCCCCAGTATTATGCCATTGGGAATCGACGTTGACAGGGCACGTGAAGAGAGGGAGACTATTCTGTACAACCGTATTATGGCTCGTAAGAATGAGTTGGACAAGCTTCCTGCCAACATAGGCTCTTGGGATACAACTTCGTCAACCACCCCTATTGACAATGGCAAATTGAAACTGAAGGCACTTATCGAGCACAAGAAATTGAACCTGCTTCCTAAGCAGCGCGCCATGAGAGCAGTTGTCAGCCGCGAGATGATGCAATCGGACAATCTCGCCATGACAGCGAACCGCGCCTTGTATCGTCGTGTTAAGAAACAGTCGCTTCGCGAGGCTCGCATCACCGAGAAGCTCGAGAAGCAACAGCAGGACGCTCACGAGTCCAAGGAGAAGAAGAAGCACAACGATTTCCTCCGATCCGTACTGTCTCATGGCCAAGACGTCAAGACGTCTGCCGCCAACCAGCGCACAAGAATCCAAAAGCTGGGTCGTCTCATGCAAACCACTCACTCCAACATCGAAAAGGAAGAACAAAAGCGCATCGAAAGAACCGCAAAGCAACGTCTTCAGGCTCTCAAGGCCAACGACGAAGAGACCTACCTCAAGCTTTTGGGCCAGGCCAAGGACAGCCGTATTTCTCACTTGCTCAAACAGACCGATGGGTTCCTCGATCAACTCGCCGCTTCCGTCAAGGAACAACAACGTGGCGCTGCTCGCAGATATGGAATTGTCGAAGAAGAAGAGGAAGAAGAGGAGGTTGTCGCCGAAGAGGAAGATGGCGAGAGCAAGTCGAGAAAGGTCGATTACTATGAAGTCGCCCACAAGATCAAGGAGGAAGTCACACAGCAGGCTAACATGCTTGTTGGTGGCACCCTCAAGGAGTATCAGATCAAGGGTCTCCAGTGGATGATCTCGCTTTACAACAACAACCTCAACGGTATTCTTGCTGATGAGATGGGTTTGGGCAAGACTATTCAGACCATCAGTTTGATCACCTACCTCATTGAGAAGAAGCGTCAACCAGGCCCCTACTTGGTCATTGTGCCTTTGAGTACTCTGACCAACTGGAACAATGAATTCGACAAGTGGGCGCCTACTGTCTCAAAGATTGTCTACAAGGGACCGCCCGCCCAAAGAAAGACCCACCAGAACCAAATCCGATACGGCAACTTCCAAGTTTTGCTTACTACCTACGAGTTCATTATCAAGGACAGGCCTGTACTCAGCAAGATCAAGTGGTTACACATGATTGTTGACGAAGGTCACCGCATGAAGAACGCCAACTCGAAGCTCAGCAGTACCATTACCCAGTACTACACAACCCGTTACCGTCTCATTCTCACTGGTACTCCTCTCCAAAACAGTCTTCCCGAACTGTGGGCCTTGCTCAACTTCGTCCTTCCCACGATCTTCAAGTCGGTCAAATCGTTCGATGAGTGGTTCAACACTCCTTTCGCCAATACGGGCGGACAGGACAAGATGGAACTGTCAGAAGAAGAGCAACTGCTTGTCATTCGTCGTCTTCACAAGGTTCTTCGACCTTTCCTTCTGCGCCGTCTGAAGAAGGATGTCGAGAAGGACTTGCCCGACAAGCAAGAGCGTGTCATCAAGTGCAACTTCTCAGCGCTCCAAGCCAAGTTATACAAGCAGCTTGTCAGCCACAACAGACTCATGGTCAGCGATGGCAAGGGTGGGAAGACTGGCCTGCGCGGTCTCAGCAACATGCTCATGCAGTTGAGAAAATTGTGCAACCACCCTTTCGTTTTCGAAGAAGTCGAAGACCAGATCAACCCTGGGAGAGGAACCAACGACACACTCTGGCGTACTGCTGGCAAGTTCGAGCTTCTAGACAGAATTTTGCCAAAGTTTGAAAAGTCCGGCCATCGTGTTTTGATGTTCTTCCAAATGACACAGATCATGAACATCATGGAGGACTTTTTGCGCTTGCGTGGTCTCAAGTACCTGCGTCTGGACGGCTCGACAAAGGCTGATGACCGTAGTGAGCTCCTCAGAATCTTCAACGCACCTAACTCGCCATACTTCTGTTTCCTGCTCTCGACTCGCGCAGGTGGTCTTGGTCTGAACTTGCAGACAGCCGATACCGTTATTATCTACGATTCCGATTGGAACCCTCATCAGGATCTTCAGGCTCAGGATCGCGCTCATCGTATTGGTCAGAAGAATGAGGTCCGAATTCTTCGTCTCATCAGTTCCAACTCGGTCGAAGAGAAGATTCTCGAACGTGCCAATTACAAGCTTGATATGGATGGCAAAGTCATTCAAGCTGGTAAGTTCGACAACCGATCAACCAACGAAGAACGTGATGAGATGCTTCGTGTTATGCTGGAGTCTGCCGAAGCAGCTGAGGCATTCGAGCAAGACGAAATGGATGACGATGACTTGAACATGATCATGATGCGCTCCGACGACGAGTTGACGCTCTTCCAACAAATGGACCGCGATCGCTACAGAGACCAGAAGTACGGTCCTGGTAAGAAGTACCCTCGCCTTATGTGCGAGCAAGAGCTTCCGGATATTTACGTGAGCGAAGACAACCCGATCGAGGAGATTGTCGAGGTCGCTATGGGCCGTGGCAATCGTGAGCGTGCCAAGGTCAAGTATGACGACGGCCTCACCGAAGAACAGTGGCTCGAAGCTGTCGATAACTCCGATGACGACATTGAATCTGCTGTTGCCCGCAAGCAAGCTCGTATCAGCAGACGTGCTGGCAACAAGGAGAAGAGAGGCCAAGAGGGATCGGAGGATACACCACCGCCAGACTCTCGCGCCAGCTCAGAATCTCCTCAACCGAAGAAGCGTGGTCGCAAGCCCAAGCCAGAGACGATCCAGAAACGCAAGGCCGAGGAAGAAGTTGAAACACCTCAACCGAGAAAGCGTGGCCGTCAAGCCAAGGTGCCCGATCTCCTCCCACCGACAGAACGTGAGCACTTGCAATCAGTACTCGATACTGTCCACGACACCCTCATGGATCTGGAAGAAGTATCGGCAGACCCCGACCTGCAGAACAGAGGGATCATTGATCCTTTCATCGAGTTGCCTCCTCAGAAGCACTACCCTGATTACTACCAACTAATCCGCACTCCCATCTGCATGGATCAAATCCAGAAGAAGATCAACAAGAAGCAGTACCAAAACTTGCGCCAATTCCGACAGGACATCAAGCAACTGTGCGATAACTGCAGAACCTACAACGAGGACGGTAGTGTACTGTTCCAAGATGCAAACTTGATCGAGGTATGTACTCGCTCTAATAATGTTGCAAGGAACTCAACACTAACACAAGACACAGGAAACCGCTGTCAAGAAGCTCGCTGAAGAGACCGCCAAGTACCCCGAATTTGCCGACTGGGAGACCGAGACGGGCAACACACGTCCAGCCTCAAGTGCCGGCACTCCTCAACCACGCGTCAAGCTGAGCCTCGGCGGACGCAAGAGCCGCGGAGGCACCGAGTCAATGGCCCAGAGCGACGATGAAGAAGAAGAGTAGAGCCCTTTCTAAGCATTTTCACTGGTGTGGTGTTTTTGATTCTTTTCGATTCTGTCAGATTATTTTTGGGTGGAGGTGGAGTATGGGAAGAGAGAAACAGCAAAGAAGAATACGGAGCTATGATTACTGAAGGCCAAATGTGTGTTTTCATTTCTGGGAGGGGAAGGCATTTGACTACAAGGGAAGGTCTGATTTACAAGTCTCCCTCCTTTCTTTTCTAGTCTTGGGCTATAGGAGTTCTTTTCTCTGACAGACATGCAATTGTTAACAATACATTCCAGTTGCTACATGAGCTATCTCCTTGCCATGTGTGTGACCGACTTGCTGTCTTTGTTTGGTATTCCTCCTTGATTTTCCATCTATGCCGGGGCTTCATGCTCGGTACCTTTTCTCAACTTGTATATGTCGTCGTCGCCTCATCTCAGCGGTCATCGTGTCATGTTTGGTGCAATGCCTCTTGAAAGCGTAAACACACCACACAATTTGAGATGTTGTGTTCCCAAGCCTTGGCCAGCTGCTTGAGGATAAGGTGTATTCTCATGTGATTCTGAGGAGCAACAAGTAAATCTTCGACACATGGATAACCTGGCACCTCTTTCTGTTTCTGAATACACCCACAAGGTTCGGGCGGTACAGAAATATCGAAGACATCTAGTGTAGAGAAGAGATACTGGAGTTGTTGTGTTGGTTCATCTTCTCTAGAACCTCTCCTCGGGCCTCTTTGCCGGGCAAAGTTTCTTAAAGCAACGGAAGGCTCTCAGTATCCAGCGCAAAGACGCAGGACTGAGTCCAGGTGACCACGAAGCGACACCTTTAGCAAAGTTAGCAGGAAAAAGGATCTTGGCTGACGGTGCCAGGCGAACTCGGTCCAGTGTCTGTAGAGGAGTTTGAGGTGCAAATGTCGCATCAATATCGGTGTTGCATCTTCCCGAGTGATTTTCGACGCTCTTGTGATTTCATGCCACGCTCGTTGCTGAGTCACGTCGTCGAAGAGGTGCTCATAGATCATGTCTCGAAGCTTTTGCGGCAGCAATGGCAACAAAGGAGTTGATGGTGGCTCATCTTGCTTACAAGGATACGCGTAGCAACGGCTATCCTACCGTTTCTAAATGCCTTAGACTGTGGTACCCTAAACCTCCGACAACTCAAGCAGTCTAGATCAGTTCCAGTTTTATGCAGTGCTTACTAGGGGAGAGAGGCAGAGGGGGAGTTGAACGCACTACCACATGTCAACCGATGCTTGAAGTTTGATCGTGTAGGAGCAGACAGAGGGTGGATTAGATTGTCTCGGCCAACCGAAGCTCCAACAAAAGGGCATTAGTCTGGCCCACTCAAGCACAATTCATCAACGGTGAGATGGCCGAGCGGTCTAAGGCGCCAGCTTAAGGTTCTTCCAATACGCTGGTCCGAAAGGGCAGGGGTTCGAATCCCCTTCTCATCAACATTCCTTTTGCTCTTTTGCGTGTGATGTAGATGCTCCGAAACAAGGTCGAAGCATAGGACGAGGAAATTCAATTTTGTGGTTTCGAAATTTTGGTGGTTGAGGATTGGATTTGTGCGGGGCTTCGTTTGCATAAATTGGCTTGGCGTCGCGGTACGTGCATAAATGTGTTGCGCTTGTTAATCGGTCTTTCCAATGGATGACATTGCACTTTCTCGTAGCATACACTTGAATAGACCAAATTTAGGCAATCAATCGCTTCTTTGTAGAAGATGATGTGTGAGTTTTCCGCCTCTCTTTTTCTTGTTCCCTATCACAATCCCCAGAGAAAAATGCAGCAATCATTCTGAGAGCTTGTGAAGCACAAGATATTCACCTCACAAACCTAAGACGACATGAATATTGGCGGCCTTCTGTGTTGAGACTACTACACTGATTGATTTAGCCCACACATAATATTTGATTCGAGACTTGACAGGTTTTGGCTGATGGATGTGAGTCCGAAGACGAGAGCAGGGTAGGTCCCACAACAAGATTCCTTCGGCTCCGTCGATCTCGCGTTTCTTAAGGTCGTCTTCCCTTTTGGCTGGCTTCCAAAGTAAACTTAATAATACTGTAAATTCCTGCTTCCTATTTTCAGCTTTGTATCTAAACATTCATGACGGTAGTCAGTCGAGTCGAACACGAATATCCTCGGATTGCACTGCTCGGAGTTGGGAGACGCGACCACTTGGCAAAAGGCGAGTCTCAAGCGACCTGTAGGAACGGTGAGGATGCACGATTATGTGTTCTACTATAGCCGGATAGGAAGACACGGTACTGTAAGTTGCCTGATACGCTCTTGCTGGATATAGCTCTGGTCCGAACATCATCGTGCATCCTACAGCGACCTGGCATGGAGGTAGGTGGAGTAAACATACCAAAATTCCCCGGGCGCAGACTGGCCGCCAAAATGGTTCAAGTGATTACACACATGCTCACGGAGAAACCCACCAATTTGTTCTCAAGAAAAGCATGGACATCTACTTTTTTCTTTCTTGGACCTGACCTTTCTTAGTCTTTGAGCCTTCCATTGCTACTCTCTTTGCTTGTTCCCCAGCGCACCCGGTCTCCGCTCGAGTGCAGCAAGGGTGTTGTCCATCAAATATCAACAGATGTTCAGGGTGAAAAAATGAAAAAAAGCAAGAACATGAACCGGCCCCCTTTCTTTCACTCTTCTTATACTCTGCCAACAATTTAAACTTCATCTATCCCCTATCAATGCCGGTTTGGCGCAGTGGTAACGCATCTCACTTGTAATGAGAAGATCGCTTGTTCGATCCAGGCAATCGGCATAATCCAAAACCCACTGGATAGATATTTCCTTTTTGCAAATTTTTGGCCGGCTTCACCTTTTCCCCCGCGAACTTACAGTGTGTTAACAACGCTGAGAAGAGGGTCTAGTGTTTTTTATATCTTGCTGTTGCAGGGAGAGAATGCCTAGTCTTCTCAATACAAGTGGATACATAACCACTGGGCTACACCAGCGTTGTCAGGGAAGAGATGAAGTTTTCGCTGTTCGGGAGCTAGCTAGCGATGTTGAATAGATGGACCTAAACATGACATAACATAGTATTACATAAGACAACATAACAGATGTTTCCTATTTACGTGTCTTTCAACCCTCTGCATGAACATCATTTGAGTGAGAACCGGCGATATTGACATTTGTCGCTTACACGGCTAGAACACGACTGTTGACATCGAAGGTGCATGCGACACAACGAACCCGGAGGTCACTGTAGCGAAAAGAATAGTATGAAGGAAACTGTCGACGCTAAAATATGGTATACCAATAACCCCAATCGTCAAGTCGTAATATAGTCCTCTTAACATCCACCACCACCGCCTCCACAGCCTCCTCCACCACCACCACCACCACCTCCTCCTCCGCAGCCTCCACCGCCTCCGCCACCACCACAGCCCGCAACGCCGCCCGCACCTCCCATGCCTGCTGCACAGCTTCCGAAGCTTCCCGATCCACAAGATCCCGCAGCAACAGCGGCACCACAAGTTCCAGCACAGCAGTTGCCGGCTGCGCCAACACCTAGAGCCATGCAACCAGGATTGACAGGATAGATGACAGGCGTGAAGGCCATGGCGCCTACATATGGAGCGTACGCCGGCATGTATACTGGATAACCATATGCGTCTGAGTAGTAGTAGTCATCGCGCTTGGGTCTAGCTTTGCCTTTCTTGTCGGCGCGTTGGCAAGCCTTGTTATATGCCCTCTCAAGATCATGAAGGCGCTGAGCGACAGCCATGTCGTATGTCTTATCGCCTTCGGGTCTTACAGCGTTGTGAGCAGATATATGGACCGACTTCTTGGGATCTGAAGGTACGTCGTGGAGCTCTTCCGCTGCCATAGCGTTGTTGCTACGGAATAGGCGTGATGCCGTGGATGTGTGGGATTCACGAACAGCCTCACAGTACCAGCATGTGCATTCAGAGTACGGCTCTCCGTAAAGCTTCTGGTACAGTTTGCTCGTCTCGGCAAATGCATCGTTGAGTTTGGCCTCTGCTACCTTGTCGTCATGGTCGATGAAAGTTCTGCTTTCAGCAACAGTATACTGCAGGTAGCCAGATGGGTTTAGTTGATGTGTGTGCCAGGCTAGGTCGACATCGAGTGTTGGAACAGCCATCTTGCTGTGCTTAGAGATGATACCGATGAATCGCACGTATTTGAGTATCAGTCGTGACATAGTGTTGGGAAGAGCCGGCGAGTGCAGCCAGTCAATGTTGTGCATCTTCTCGACAAAGGAGCCTTGTCGAACCACAGCACCAACAAGATCCAGAGCGAAGGGTGACGAGTTTTCCCAATATTTCGACATCATGCGGCGTGTAGCAAGAGATTCACTTCTGTTAAGAGTCCAACCGTGAGTATTCCTGGCCTTTGACACCAACTTTCTGTCGAGTATGCCCTCCTCGATGGAGTCTCGGATACTGGCCATCCGCAACTCACTGCCTTGATTGAAGGTCAAAATCTGTCTGGCAAGTCCCGCGTTCATCAACTTGCTGGGGAAAGCAAATAGGGAGTAGCCAGTCTTGTCCAGTGTAGTCCCAACCCGCGAAGGTAGTCCGTCTTTACCAAGGATATTGCCTGGCATCAGAACATCCCCATCCAAGAGCTTCTCCAGATCGCTGCGAAATTTGCCAGCTCGAAGAGAGTCATGAGTGACCTGATTAGCACATGAATTACAGACTGCGTTGAAATCCGAGTCAGCGAGACCGTGACAAGTACTCAGTTGAGCGCGAACAGCTTCGTATGTCACATCCTTGACATAGGATGGAACCTGTTCGCTTTGAAAGTCTTCATCATTCTTGGAGATCCTCCCGCACGTGGTCCATGGAATGCTGTTTGTGGAATGACAATGGGGACACTGGAAAGATGTCTCCATCGAGTCCTCGAGGTTGTTCCAGTTGAGATGGGTTTGCTCCTCGAACATGATCATGCCGGTCTTGGAAACCTCATATACGAATGATTCACTGTTGATAGCATCGGCGATTGCTTGCCATGGCATGGGTGTATGCCACAGGCGCATCCGTCCCTCTCGTGCACAATCTTCCAGATACGCTCTCGGATTGAGCATATACGAATGCCAGACCATCAAGACATCTGTTCGTCATTCAGCATTTGTCAGAAAGCGAGATTTATGGTCAACTTACCGACTGGAGGTAGGTTCTCAGCGTCGAAGAGAATTGGCTTAGCCTTCTCAGGCTCTACGCGATCGGCTAACAATTGACCCTTCGACATGGTTGCTCGAGTCAAGGTGTAGTAGTCATACCTTGGTTCAAGGGCGTTTCTCCATTCTGCAAAGCGAGAAACTGCCCGAGAAACATAGACTTGCCATCGCTTTTCCGCAAGCAATGCCAATATCTCGTTATCCTTATTTCCGCCATCAGGCAATGCGTGCGATGCAATTTCATCTAGCTTGGCGACGAAGTCCGAGGAGATACCAAAGAGGCCTTCGCTCCCAGCAATGTTCTGCTTCAAGCGATAGAAGCACTCAAGAAGCTTGAGGTGAGCAATACACTCTTGAGGCCTAGGTACACTTTCCGAGGAAGGACCCAACTGTAGCTTCGAGAAGCCAGCAGTCACATCGGAAGGGCGAAGGTCATCATCTGCAGCTTGTGCAGACTCGTGGTATGTTGGTGGAGGAGGCGAAGGACTCTTTTCGATGGAGATGGTGCTCGCCTCCTTTGCCTCTTTGGCCTTGGAATCTCCAGCTCGGGAAAGTGCTCTTGAAAGTCGTCTCATGGTGAATATTGTGATGTTATGTGGAAATAGGTTACAAAGTCGAGGGGATGCTCGTATATATAGGTCGGCGTTGGTTGTCAAGGACCCCACCTCTATTCAGCTCAGGCAGACCGAAGGATTTGTGATTGGCACCTGACTCTATTCAAGGACTCAGTTCATCCTATCAGGTGTCGACTCCCAGATCTGTAGGAAGCGGCTGTGTTCCGATACAGATTGGGAAAGAGGGAAGATGAACACCGATCTTACTCTTCTGGGTATCGAGCAACTTCCATAGGATTTCTAGCGCGACTTCTCTGAGGCTTGGACGGTACAAGCATCGTGCTCATAGTCGCGACGTCACCTGTTTTGCCAGGCCGAATGCCTTCAAAGTTCGTTGTTCTCATGCTCAGCCACTAAGATTCCAGGTATTTTGTGTTGTACTGTTTGTGACCGCAGCGAATTGTGGCCGAGCTCGTCTGACCATTTTATTGACGGAACAATTGTGACTTCAAGCCTTCAAGGAGGCGCAATCCGGAGGAGTCAACCTGAAGCCAAGCAAGAACGGCAATTCTTGCCGTCGCTCCGCCGAAGTGCAAGCGAGCTGTCTGTCGGCCTTTATCTTCACTCCCTTTTGTCTGCCTTGAAAGATGAACGAGTAGGAATACGTGCCTAATGTTATATCATTGAACCCCCCGAGTCGAGGCATGCGCAGTCGGCAATCTATGCTGGTCTCGACTCGCCAAGCAAACCCCCCTTTGGACGCCGTTCTCAGACGGCAGCTGAAGCAGACATGAAACAATCTCGGCATCGTCAAGATTACACTCATCACGCCTCTATTTCACACATCCAAGCGAAGTGCTGTCACGAAGCCCTAATATAAGTTTCAGGAGACTCTAGAGAGTCTGACGGATAAGCCCTATACATCGTATTCACGACCTATAACACCTATACCTTGTCAAAACGCAGCCCATGTCCAATTTTGCGCTTCTACTTCAAACGCGAGAGGAGAGGGGAAGACTAGGGCAAGAACTTTGACTTCCGATGGAGCTTGACTTCCGATGTTGTTACATACAAAACGAGAGGTCGATGGCGCAATGGATGTGGTACATAAAGGTAGACAAGCCTACTCGAGTTGATCGACTTGATTTCTCCAGTGTTTCTTTATCGATTGTATCTATTGCAGAAGGGCTGGTTTCCTTCGTCCATTCATTTGTATATTATTCTCTATCCGACCTGGTCGTCTCTAGCCATGCTGTCCCTACCAATCATTCTTTCATTCACCACTTCGCTGGCCGCCGCCGCTGGTCTGTCTGATGCTTCGTTGAAGAACTACGTCAACTCGCTTGAGCTTGATTATAGCTTCAACCCCGTCAAGGAAGCATACTGGACAAGCCTGCCTCACCATCGCAGAACACCTTTTGCACTCTCTCCCGACGGCAGCCGTGCTTTCCTCGCCTACCTGGACAACAGCGAGACTGATGTCCACATTCAGCGTGTTGACCCGAAGACCTTCGCTGCTGTCGGCAGTGCTGTCACCGTCAAGGGAGGAAAGGAAGCTGGTGGACTCGTTGCTCACAACGATGGCTTTGCTTTGTTGACCAATGAGGCACTTCCATCTGGCACTTCCAGTGCTCCTGCAGACAGCACTCCCGTTCCTGTTCTCTACAGATACACCGAAGGAGAGCAGACCTTCAAGACTTTCTTGGGTGGCCCCGGTGTCCACGAAAGCGACGGTCTTTCCGCATCGCCTGACCTGAACGGCGATCTCGTCTACTCCGAGAAGGCTGGCTTGTACGGTGCCTATTTTGTTGTCACAGACTACAGCGGCTGGGCTGAAGGTCACTTTGGTGACTCGGTTCAATATATTTCCACCAATGGTTCTCTCGAGACCCTGCCTGAGTCCAGCGCATGGGGTTGCTCTCACAACACCGGTATCGCCTTCGAGGCTGCCGACGCTGTCCCATTCGCCAGCATTTGTGCCGAGGATCAGGGTGACATCTGGCTCAACACGAACAACCGAGGTATGGACCTTTCGGGCACCAAGATCTCGAACGAGAACACCACAAACGGTGCTGGCGGTGAGTCCATGGGCGGCATGTCTGGTTCTTACAGCAACCTCGCACGCTACCAAGGCGAGGATTCGTATATCTTCTCCTGGGTCTCTCGCGGTGCCGTCGACCTCTACGAGAACAGCTGGATGGGCAAGGGTTATGTCGCTTCCGCCAACAGAACCAACGGTCGTAATGTAGCCATCGCAACCTTTTCTGACAAGCAGACCATGGATGGCGAGCAGGCTTCTTCAGTCGTTGGAGCCAAAGATGGTGACTCGCAAGTCAACTGGATCACTTCGGGCACTGCTGACTGCTCCAATGCGCACGTTGCTACTTTTGATGGTGCCAATGCCCTCGTGACCTGGGAGCAGATCGATGAGCCTCAGTGCAACAACATCGCTATGGGTTGCCAGGGAGAGTTCAGCGGATCCTACTTCCAGCTGGTTAACAAGGGCAGCAAGGTTGGTGAGCCCCTGAAGTTGATGGATACCTACGTCGCTGGCGACATGGTTACTATGGACGACGGTCGCATCTGCTGGCCTTATGTCAACATGACTTGGAGACTTGACCAGGCTGCCGGTTCATACGGTGGTCTTCCTTCTTCGACCACCAAGCAGATCTCGTTTGCTTGTATGAGCTCTGGAAATGATACTTCATCTTCGAGCGCGGTCGCTTCTTCAACTGCTATTTCGAGTGCCATCTCTTCTTCAAGCGCCGTTAGTCCCAGCACTGCTGCCTCGACTCAGGTAGAGGTAACCGCCGCTACCGTCAGCACCTCATCTTCCGCGGTCGCATCCAAGGTCCCAGCCTCCTTCCCTGTCGTCAGCTCATCAAGCACCATGGCCTCGTCCATCTCTAGCGTCAAGATCGCCAAGATAGCACACTCGAGCACATCTTCTCTCGCCACCTCTGTGTCTGCTTCCGCGACCACTTTCTCGACTCATGTCAGAGCATCTTCTACTTCGAGTGTCGCAGCCAAGGAGGCCCCTACTGCATTGGCTGATGCCGCCGAGAACAAGGGCGAGGATTGCAAAGTCCAGTACATCTACGAGTAGTGTGGATGATCTAGTATGGAGGCGTCAAACGTGGCAGTCGAATTTATCGTGTCTTCAAAACGCCGTTCAATCGAGACGTGTGGAGCTAGGGCTGTCGACTGTCCGAGATTGCGGGTTGAGCTCGAGTGGTTCCTGCTTGTTATTCTTTAGTTAGCATTAGACTGTGTTGAGTCTATAGAGATCTGCTGAATGTCAGAAATTGCTTGGGAACTTCGGCTGCGCAAGTGTGCTGTCACCAGCTGTAAGAAGTCTATGTCAAAAAGTGAACATGGCTGCATGTAATTGATGGTTATTTCGTCTCCCTATCGACAATAATGTGTAGGCCCAGACCCGGGCTCGCGAATACGATGATTGCTCGCCAAACAATCCTTGTTGTAGCTGACTCTCACGCGGAGACGTCTCAAAGAGTGCTCGTCGTCGACAGCTGAGAAGGTTTGGTTGGTGTTGAAGACTGCTGCGTGGCGCCTTCAGACTCCAGTTGTGCTTTAGAGGGCCTTGCCCATGAACTTTCTCTTGGTGAAGCTCAACCACCACTGCAGGATTTGGTTCAGTATTTTCAAGGGCATTCGAGGCGATGGGAGCCCTCACCTTGCTAGGAGCATCTCCTTCAGCGTATATCCTGTTCAACAATCTGTTGGCCAACTCTTGTCTCATCTGACTGATGTACTGTCTCAAGACTTCGGCCTCGTTTCTGTCTCGCGGAGGCTCGAATGCCTGGTTGAGGGGGAATGTAGCATCGCCGGGGATGGCGAAGTTTGTGTCGAGGGCGAGGTTCATGACGGCCTTCTCGGCCTCTCTTCTGGGCATCTGAGGCTTGATCTTCTGGATGACTTCACTGACGAACAGGATGCCGTAGATGAGAACGCGGTCGGCGGGACCCTTGATTTCGAAGTTGCGAAAGAAGGTGTTGGCGCGGAACAAGGCCAACGTCTCGTCCAGCGGGTCGTAGCTTTCGTGTGAGGCATCAATGCTGAGTTCTGTCACGTCGCCGGCGAGGGCCGGAAGTTGCATGGCGGGACCACGAGTACGGGTACGGAGAGGCAACAGGGCAAAGTTGCCAATCACTTGTTGATTCGGCTCATCGAGGAAGACTGAGTGGTATGCCTAGCCAGCTAGCTGTCAGCAGGGGATGCTTGGAGGTGAGATATGTCAATTGAGTCTCATACGGGCATGGTGAGAAGTGTGTGACAGCAGTCGAGCCGTCGGGTAGAAAGATGGATATGGATTGATGAGGGACACGATAGAATAGCTAACTAGAGGATGGTCAAGTCCGTTGCTCGACCGGAGTGCATGCGCGCGTCGCTGCCCGCGCCTACGTATGATGTTGTCGGTGTGCTTGGCTTCCGCTGCCTGCCAAGACGCGGGACTCCCGACCGCCGAACGCGGGGTCTTGTTGCGTGAGGTCGAAAAAATATCGTCGAGGTGACTCTTTCGCGACAGCGAGCCTTCCGAGATCGCTGAATTTTCCCATTTCGAGTGCCAAACTCTGTCTTTCTAAACAAGGTCTTCTCACGACCTCGTTCTTTGTTTATTTCAGGTTGTCAAGATCCTTGACAGCCAATTCTGTCCAACATGTCCTTCTCAATCAGTATGGAGAATTGCTCATCTATGCCCCACGATCAAGGCTAATCTTCCACAGAGGTGCCGTGTTCTTCGGCTAACATTGGTATTGCTTACCAATTGCCTTTTACTTGTCTGCTCGTCAATTGACTTATTGATCAGGCCCCGGCTTTGATGTCATCGGTCTTGCACTTTCCGTTTGGCTCGAAGTCCGCGTTACTGTCGACTCTTCCAAGAAGTCTTCAGAGCACCAGTCTAACTGCAAGATCACCTACGAGGGTCTCGGCAAAGAGAATGTGGATCTCGTCGCCGACCGCAACCTGATCACTCAGACTGCTCTTTACGTTTTGCGATGCCACGACCAACATGCTTTCCCTTCAGAGACCCATGTTCACATCATTAACCCCATTCCCCTCGGTCGTGGTCTTGGTTCTTCTGGAGCTGCTGTTGTCGCTGGTGTTATGCTTGGTAGCGAAGTTGGCGGCCTCAACCTTTCCAAGGACCGCATGCTCGACTTCTGCTTGATGATCGAGAGACATCCCGACAACGTTGCCGCTGCTTTGTTCGGTGGCTTCGTTGGCTCATACCTCAAGGATCTGGATCCGGAGGACATGAAGCGCAAGGAGATCCCTCTGAGTGAGGTTCTCCCTGCCCCTGCTGGTGGTGTCGACACTGGACTTACTCCCCCCATCCCTCCGATCAACATTGGCAAGCACATCAAGTTCAACTGGGCTCCCGAAATCAAGTGTATTGCCATTATCCCCGACTTCGAGGTTTCTACCGCAAAGGCCCGCTCAGTCCTCCCCACTGAATATCCCAAGGCCGACGTCATCTCCAACCTGCAGAGAATCGCTCTTCTGACCACTGCACTCGGTCAGAGCCCCCCTAACGCTGACATGATCTACGATGGTATGCAGGACAAGATTCACCAGCCTTACAGAAAGACTCTTATCCCTGGCTTGACCGAAATTCTCAAGTCCGTCACTCCCACATCTCAACCTGGTCTTCTTGGTATCTGCTTGTCCGGAGCTGGCCCTACTATTCTGGCTCTGGCCACCCACAACTTCGAGCAGATCGCAAACCACCTCATCGGCGAGTTCAAGAAGGAGAACATCAACTGCGAATGGAAGCTTTTGGAACCCGCTTACGATGGTGCTGTTTGCACTAGAGAAGTCGAGAAGCCCAAGGCCATGACTTACGCTGATGCTGGTGTTTCAATTGATGCCGGAAACGATCTGGTCGTTGCCATCAAAAAGGCTGTCAAGTCTACCCGCAGACCTGGTGCCGACGCCGAGATTGGTGGCTTTGGTGGTGCGCTTGACCTCCAAGCTGCCGGCTACGATGAGGCTCCTATCATGATTCAGGCCATCGACGGTATCGGCACCAAGCTGAAGGTCGCATTTGCCATGGACAAGTTCGACACTGTCGGTATCGATCTCGTTGCCATGAACGTCAATGATTTGGTTGTGCAAGGTGCCGAGCCTTTGACTTTCCTGGACTACTACGCTTGCAGCAAGCTGGAGATCAAGGAGGCTGTCTCTTTCATCGAGGGTGTCGCAGCCGGCTGCCGTGAGTCAGGCTGTGCGCTCGTTGGTGGAGAGACTGCTGAGATGCCTGGCATGTACCAGGGCAATGAGTTTGACGCTGGTGGTTGCGCCACTGGTGCTCTCAAACGTGGTCGCACAATTCTACCTGATATGGCATCCATGGTTGAGGGTGATATCCTTCTGGGTCTCGCCAGTGATGGCGTGCACTCCAACGGTTTCTCTCTTGTCAGAAAGGTCGTCGAGTCCAAGGGACTCTCATACCATGACAAGGCACCCTGGGCACCCAACACTTCTATTGGTGCTAGCTTGTTGACCCCCACTCGTATCTACGTTAAGCCCCTTCTTAAGGCCGTCGAGAAGGACCTGCTCAAGGGTATGGCACACATCACTGGTGGTGGTCTGTACGACAACATCCCCAGAATGCTGCCCAAGACTCTAGCAGCTGAGGTTGATGTCTCAGCGTGGACCGTGCCCCCGGTTCTTAAATGGCTCAAGGAGGCCGGTAACGTCGAGTCCCGCGAATTCGCTCGCACTTGGAACACCGGTCTTGGCATGGTCATCGTCGTGAGCAAGGAGAACGCCGATGAGGCACAGAAGGTTCTCGAGGAGGCCGGCGAGAGAGTGTCCGTTATCGGCAAGCTCTTCACCAGAGGCGAGGATGAGGTCGTTCTCAAGAACCTCGAATCTTGGAACTAAGTGTACATTTCCAAAAGGGTAACGAAATATAGCAGATGATTTTCGCATGAGGTCGAGGAAGGCGACCAATGCAACGATAAGGCGTTTACAAAAATCAAGGGTTGGTTGAGGAAGGAATAGATATGGCAATTGTGAATTTACTACGTCTTGAACATCGGTTTCGTGTTTTCATTCTGAAATCTCCATCGTCTCGATGAACCCTGCTACCTGTTTGTTGGTGAGTTTCTCGAATTCCTTCGCATTATACTTACCTATAGAGCGGCAGAAAGGCAACATTGCGCAAGAGCTAAAACATCGTCTAGTCAAAGTAACCAAGTCAGGGTCCTGTCAAACATCAATAGTCGGGTGGAGGTCCGCTGCTTCTTTCCCTGCCAGACACCTTTTCGCGCATTTTGTAGTTACATCGTGGCAAGCTCTATTGCACTCAACAAAAAGTGCTGTCAGCATCAAACTATCTCTACACTTCACTTGGCGACGCAATTCTCGGACAGGCGATGCAAGCTTATTGCAGTATCACAACAATCGCCAGGAATTCTTTGATTACCATTGACTCTGTCACGAACCATGAATATTGATGTACTTACACCAACAATAGAATGGTTCACTCAGGTACGCCAGGTACAGTCTGTTCCCCACGTGTAGCTCCAGGGGAGTCTGCCAATGGCCAGCTTGACTAATTAACTCAGTTACGGTCGAACCATGAGCTTCCCCTCGCCCCACGCCTCGAACGCAACACTGAACCTGAAATTCACTCCGAATGTTACTCTGCAAAGTGGATAGAGCGTGATGCTAATCCTCTGATTGGGATGGAGATCATCCAGTCTGACCCACATGACAACTCTTGATGGTAAATATTGACACATCGCCAGAGGAAGTCTCTGCACATAAGAGCTCACAAAATGTCCTCAAAGGACCGTTCGAGTCACCAAATTTTCAATTTTCGGTATATATTCTCTACTGATTTCATGTCACTCGCTCAAGCACACTACCTTCTACCAACATGCTTATCACAAAATCCATTCTCACCTTGAGTGCCTTGACCGGCTTGATGGCAGCACAAGGTCACCTAGCTGTTCTGGGAGCCGACGGTGTCTCGGTAGGATACAGTGTCAACGCACCAGAGATCGGTGGCACCAAAGATGTCTCTGCTGAGTCGTCACCCAACAATGCCGACAAAGTCGATCAACCCACCACCCCCAACCAGCCCGGACAGACACCAACCCCCGTCATGGCTCCGACCAAGCCTTCCGGTCCCCTCTCCATTCCAGTCAAGAAGGAGCCTGTCTCGACTGTTCTCCCCGCCAGCACTCCTGTCCGAAGTCCTGCCGTCGAAGAGCGACCCATTGGGGCAGACCCGGCAGCGGATCCTGCACATCCGATCGGAGTATGGTTTATCAACCAGAATGCCGTGAAGCAGTACATCAGCGTTGACTGGGCCCGTAAAGACTACGAGAGGTATGGGAAGCATCCCATCCTCGACTTCACAAATACCACAGTGGAGCCCGGCCAAAAGACGTGGATAGAGGGAATGAGTTTTCTGAGTCCCAAGTTCTTCGTTGGCGTCTCACCCAACCACAATAGTCCGGAGATTGGTGACCACAGAAACCATGACACGGCTGTTGAGTTCAGTTGGAAGAGTGAAGACGGACAGACATACTACGACGTCGACATTGAAAAGGGCTTCTCCTCGCCAGTATGGTGTCATGGACAAGGACAAGGATGGGGTACTGGTCAAGGTTGTGTTACAGATGTCCTCGCCGCATGCCCAGAGAAGTTCAAGAGCTACAACCCGGATTCCGGCGTTTACGACCAGTGCCTCGGGACATTGGAGGCCGACAGCATCCAATTCCGCCTTTCTCAGTGCCCTCACACCTACGTCAGATCCAACGATGACTGGAACACAAGAACTGTCAGTGGATCACATGGTAAGATATCGATCTCTCTCAACAGCCCACCTATTGTGAAACGTTGCTAATTCATATCAGTACTCATCTGCACCATCGCGAGCACACCAGCCACTAGCGAATTCCAAGCCGTTCAACTCGCCGAAGCCGAAAGAAAGAGGAATGGTGGTCTGCCCGCGAACGCAGTTCTTCCCAGACGTGCTCTCCCTCATGGTCACCTCAAGGCCAAGGCTTTCTCGAGACACGCCTAGATGTCCGACAGCACGTTGAGACACGCCTGGATGCGTTCAAGTGCCTCCTTGTCGAAGTCGACAGTCCTTTCCTTTTTCCTTTCCTCCTATCTTTTTCACTTCGTCGATGGTAATTCTAAAAGTACAAGTTTTTTTTTTCTGGAGGGAAGATGATCAGTATGGTAATTTGTAATCGTAATAAGTAGTTAGTAATACAAAAGTTTGATTTTTTTGAATTTCATATGATCTTTTTCGCACAGCGTTGCGCTCTTCTTTACCTTGATCGTCGCTTCTGTTTGCAGCTCGATTGTGGCTCCTTCTTCTGCAACGTATCTTCTTACTCTCGTAATCGTTCGGTCTTTCTTCTCAGGTGCGACACTTATTACTGTATGTCTCGTCTCTCTGATCTGTTATCATTTTTAAGACAGCACTGCAAAACAACATGAAGTCTTGAGAAAATGAAACATGAATTAAATTGGAGATCACTAGCTGATTTTTACAAACATTATCGTCCCTCAATTGTTCCCTGGATATCTACGAAACCTGCACGAATTGTCCGACACCAGGCACACCATCAACAACAACATAAACAACATACGGACCCGGCGGCGCAACATTAGCACTCGGAGGCATGGTCACCGTGATTTGCTGATCCGTCGCACCCGCCTTCCAACCCGCAGTATCCAAGAACGCCATTCTATGACTCATATGCACAGAATGCGTGACGAAACCTCCATGATAGAGCGCCACTTTCACAGCCTTAGCACCAGTAGGAGCAGTGAACTTGACGGTGAAAGTCTGAGAGTTTGCGATCAGAGATTTAGAGGAGAGGGTGATGGCTGTAGGTCGCTTTTTGGCATTGTCGCCTTGGAGGTAAGGGGGTGTGTAGATTTCCACTCTGAATTCCGTGACGTAGGGGTCTGTGGTTGTGGGTTTCAGGACTGGTTGCTCGACTGGGTTTGATCCTGCAATCATCAATGTGCCATCTAGAAGAAGCAGAGCAACAGAATGATAGAGACGAGGGATTGTTGAAGAAGCGCCAGTGGTGAATCGTTGACCGAGGGGTTTTGCTGGGTCGTAGATGAGGGCTTCGAATGTAGGGTCGCGGGCAAGACCGAAGCCTTGGGCGCCTTCGTTGCCGCCGTTGAGGAAGATTACGGTACCGTCGGGGAGAAGTGTACCTTCAACCATGCCACGGCCTTGAGGCATACTGTCCATTTCCCATTTGGCATTTGTAGAAAGTGGTTGCATGCGGCCACAGCTGGGATCGGTAGGGGAGGTGATGTCTTGGTATGCGCCACCGCCGCAGATCACGATATCAGGGTTCCAGTCGTTTGCAGATGAAAGGGGAAGGAGGACTGAGCCGCCTGTGTTGGGGTAGGTGCGGTAGTCTCCTGGAAGGTCGGCAAAGGTTCTCACTGTGGTGTTGGTGTTGACGTTAAAGAGCTCAGACGACTTGGAAACAAAAACGAAGAGGGAGCCATCCTTGAGCTGATGCATGAATGGGTACATATAGTAAGGTTGATTCTTGACCAGAATCTCCATAGGAACAGAGACACCAGAAGACTTTCCGTTCTTGTCCAAAATCTCGTAAGTCGGGTTATTGTTGGCCGGCACAGTAGGGTCGAGTCCATTAAGCGACCCGGAAGCGACAAAGAGCCTACCATCAGGCAGGGTCTGGACGGAAGGGTACCAACGCTTAGTGTTGAGCTTGTTACCAGGCTCGCTCCAGTCTTGGCCGTCCAGAGAAGCGTCAGAAGAAGAACGCGTAAGATAGCGGATGCCGTCAAAGCCGTCTCCAACAGTGGTATCAATGAAGTCAAGAGGACCGTTACCACCAAGAGCGATGAATTGACCATTAGCGAGGAAGGAGCCACCAGCACAAAAGGCATTGGTCTTGTAAGCCAAAGCGGTGTACTTGTTAGTTGCGGGGTCATATTCGGTCGAGTAAGCGTACTGGCCATTGGGGAGCTTGATGTTCGTGTAGTTTTCGATCTTGTCAAGGAAGACAACTTTGCCGTTGGGAAGGAGACCGGCATGCATGGCAGGAACACCAGACTCGCCAACGATGTCGAAACGTCCCGGGTTAGCATTGACAGGTGCAGGGCTAGGGCCAGGAGCCGCAACAACGGCACCATTCAGACAAGGTCCACTTTGACAACCATCACCACAGTGAGCAGTGCTGTTTCCGCAGTATCCGTACATACTAAAATTCAGTGTTAGGTACGGCGCTGTAGACCAACTTGAAGGTAAACTTACGAGCAGCAGCTACCTTGCTTCCAGTCACCGCAAATGGTGTTGTCGTAAGTGGCACCACATGTTCCATCCGTTGTAACTACGCCTGTTGGAGCACTACCAGCTGAAGATGTTGCTGCAGAGATGACTGGCTCACCAGTTGTGCTTGATGGAGCAGCGGAGTCTATGTTAGAAGGAGCGACTGACGATGCAGCGGCAGAAGTAGGAACAGCGCTGGTTGGTGCGGCGTCTTTACAACCAGACAGACATCCATTGGCAGTCAAGCAGTGTCCGTCAGTGTTACCACAGTATCCATAAGAGCTGACGAGAATTATCAGCTGAGTTTAAAGGTCTGGTTGGGATCCAACTCACGAGCAACAACCACCATAAGCGCCCTTGGCGTCACACAAGGCGTTGTTAAAGTCAGGACCACATCTGCCGTCATCTCGAGGGGCAGCACCGGAGGCTGAAGGTGCGGCCCTGTTGATTGTGGTGGTCGGGATTGTAGATGCTACGACCGCTGAGCTGGAAGAACAACCAGACGAGCAGCCAGTTCCACAATGAGCTGGAGTATCACCACACCATCCTGTGTTTGTTAATTCAAGAGTTCAGTCGGTGCTAGCATCGTGGACTGACCATATGATGAACAACATGTTCCCTTGTATGCTGTGCTGTTAGGATCACATAAGAGATTGCCATTATTCGGACCACATTTGCCGTCTTGTGAATAGTTGGGAGCCTTGGCTCTATGTTTGAACAAGCCTCTTTTGCCGTGATCTTGGAATGACATTGGCCATGCGTGTTTGACAGCAGTGCATCTATCTTCATCAACATCAACTCTTTTCATTGGAGAATACTCGACTTACGTATTGTTTTGCTGGCAGAATTGTCCCTTCAAACACCCACTAAAACTAAGGTCCTCGCTGTTGCAAGTCGGTTGGACTTTTGGGAAATAGATGTTGGCAAGCGCCGTGCTGGCGCTAAGGCCGAGGAGCAGGATAGAATGCTTCATGGCTGTGTGCAAAAGTCGAACAGATCAAGCGTGTCCTGGCTACCTCTTCAAGGTGTTGGTCGACAAGAAGCCAATAGTCGTCTGATCAATATTGCCGAGTGACAATAAAGTATTTGACAGGACCGTAACACTGTGCAATAGAAGGTCTATTAATTGTCAGAACGAGTGACGTGAAAGCGAGTGAGACAAGAGTCACGAAACAGGTGACAGCTTGGAAGCGCAAGAGGGAAGGAAGGACAGGAAAGAGAAAAAAGAGAAGGTGCGCATGGCTGCTGTTTATATCTCGAGATCTGCCCCTCGCCATGGAAACAGCCCATCCAATACCTGAGACTCGACCACGGCGCCACATCTGCAGGGCAATACACGCGGATGCACCTATAGTCTTCCAAACTTAGCAATAGCTAGACCCTAGACCGCCCAAGAGGCGGGCTGCTAGCTGTTTGATCAAAGCGGGAACGACGGTCCAATGCGATCCTGGGGGATCTACTCTGAGCATCTTGGCTGCCGCCAACCGTTTGTTTCTTGTTCGAAAAGGCACATATATCAATACCGCTTCCTTCCCTCTTCGGAGCAAGAGACGCCCACGAGACCTGCCCCTCGTGCGGGCTTCGTGGCTTCATTGTTCTGAATCCCTTGCTGCGGCCATGAGGTCAACTGATACATGCAGTAAGGGCATTAGGAATACGAGCGAAGGTGGCCATGCGGGCGTTCGCTGGTTACACGAATCGCCTATTCGTTTCAAATCATCCACTGGGGAGTTTCAAAGGCGCTTAAAAAAAGCTTGGTCAAAGCTTGAGCTGGCACCATTGGTGTTTGACATGCAGCGACATGCACAAGGTGGGAAATGACCTTGAGCAAGACGCTGACATTGGTCAAGTATACGAAGGGATGCGTCGGTCTTCTTTGCTTTGTCTAGTCGGATGAGAGGTCGCGTCGAGGAAAGTCACGATGGATTTGAGAGGGGGCTGGTCTTTTGGCGGAGAAACGGAAAGGACGTGACATCACTGCGGACTTGAGCAACGACATCTGGTCACCCTCGTGCCTCGGGAAAGCATTACTGTATGCTCGGCGAGAGCTATTGTTCCATTATTCTTTGAGAATCATCTGTTCAGGTTCTCGATAGGAATACATACTTCACAGAAACAGATCGACAACACAATCGTACGAGTCCTCAAGATTAGTCAAAGCCGTGCCTGGTCTCTCAATTACCCAGTACATTCAAAACCGACCATATCGAAGATAAAAACCGGACAATTGTCATCTCGCGACTGAATCTTTCCTCATCGCGTGAATCGAAAAAGAGAAAGGAAACCCGAACACAGAAACCCCCAGGAGCCACCATGGAACACGAATATTTCTCATCCAACCCGCGACCAAAGGTCCTACACAAACATTCCACCTTGGCCCGCGAATTCATCTCCCACCATGCATCTGAATCCCGCCGTGTCGTCCTCGTCACATCGGGTGGCACAACCGTACCCCTAGAGAACCAAATGGTCCGCTTCGTCGACAACTTTTCCGCCGGCACCCGCGGCGCAACTTCAGCAGAATATTTCCTCGACCATGGATACGCCGTCATCTTCCTGCACCGCCAGTTTTCCCTGTTGCCTTACTCACGTCACTATTCACACAATGTGAATTGCTTCTTGGACTTCATGGCCGAAAGCGCTGATGGGAAGGTGGAAGTGGGGCAGGAATACCAGGATGAGATGGTGGAAGTATTGAGGAAGTACACGGATGCCAGGAAGAGCAATAAATTGCTTTCCATCCCATTCGTCACGGTGAACGATTACCTGTGGGAGTTGAGAGAGATCGCTATCTTGATGCAGCCATTGGGTGGAAATGCGCTGTTTTATCTTGCCGCTGCCGTGTCAGACTTCTTCATCCCTAGCGATCGCATGGTGGAGCACAAGATCCAGTCGTCCGAGGACTTCAATAAGGATAATGCGGAAAGTGCTGATGGGACCAAGACACCGGCTGCGAGGATTGAGGGTCAGCGCTTGGTTATTGGATTGGAGCCGGTGCCTAAGTTCCTCAAGACGTTGGTCGATGGATGGGCACCAGATGGCATGATTGTCAGTTTCAAACTTGAGACTGACCCGGCAATCCTGGTCAAGAAGGCCGAGTACGCCTTGAACAAATATTCGCACCATCTGGTCATTGGAAATCTGCTTTCGACACGCAAATGGGAAGTCGTGTTTGTATCCGCAGCTGGAGGCCAACAGTGGATCCGCGTACCAAGAAGCAAACGCACACCCAGTATTTCCGGCAATGTCAAACATGTCGGTCTGGCTTCAGGAGGCGACGCAGAGCAAGACGCAGAAGCAGTCTCAGGTCAACCTGCCGTCGAGATCGAGTCCCTTATCATTCCAGAAGTCGCAAAGATGCACGCTCAACACATGTATAGAAGAAAATCGAAATAGAAGGGAAAATGCGCAAAAGCAAATAGAATTCTAACGATACCCCTATCAAAGTATATCATGTCCAGTCTTCATGTATCAGAGAATGATACGCCACTGTGCAGTGCGATGACGCATCCTGGCGCCAAAGATACTGAGTGGAATGGCGAACAACAAGATACCAGCAGCAATAGCCGCTTGTTCGCCGAAACACTCTGCATATCCAACCTTGTTCACCCAAGGTATAATCGCATACAGGAATCCAAATGCCGCAACATTCTTGAGTCCGTTAATAAGCAACAGCGCATCCGGCGCAACAGGAAGATACTACCCCATGATCAGCAAACAGTCAAAAGAGTGAGGATATCAGAACACTTACACAATCAGAGATATAAGTCATAGTGATGCATGGAATAGTCGTCAAACCTGTAGCGACCATCCCATACCCAAAGAACAGACTAGTCCAATGCAAAGTTTCTTGCACTCCATACCCAAAGGCCAAGCACCCAGCTGGCACCATGACCGCCGGAAAGATCAACAATGTCAATCTACTCTCAGGTTGGAAGACGCCATTGTTTTTTCTAGCTCTCCAGTCAGAATACCAATCCACAAGTGGCCCACCAACTAGAGCGCCACAGATATTTCCTAGTAATCCAGGGATGTTGATGAGACCATTTACAGCAGGGGACCAAGAGTAAGGCGGGGCTTGCAGGACGAAGGAGTTGAGGATGTTGATGCCTACTACCCAGGCGAGAGCGAATGCGGTAGCTAGAGTCGAGAAAATGACCTCAGGATACACAATCAACGGCCAAGGACGCAGGAACAATTCAAACAAAGATAGATCCTTTGGCAATGGAGACCAAAGTTTCAATTGTTGGGCCCAGGGTTTCTTGGGAATGGTGGAGAGGGGTGTGGTGTCGGAGGTATCTGAAGGTCGATGGATGAGCTGTTGGTCAGGGCTGGGAACGTCCTTTTCCAGAGTGTTCGTGTCGCTGGCTGTTCTTGAAGGTGTGAGTGGTTTGACGTGTCCGTGGCCGGTGCGGTCGAATCTTGTTTCTGGACAGAGGAAGACTACGACCAGGAAGTTTATGGCGACAAGAATGGCTGCGATGATTTTGTGCCAGCGCTGTCAGATGTCAGTCAAGGCTTCGAGGTCAAGTTCTCAAAGCAGCTACGTACCCAGCTTAAGCCTTGGACGACAAATCCACAGATGAGAGGCTGGTAGTATGGTTAGCCTTTTTGTCCAGGGAACATGATATGATCAAGACTTACACCCAGTGTATTGCCAGCAGAGATAGAGTTGACATACCAACTCATCTTACCAGCACGCTCATGCAAGAAGTACAGATCGTTTACCATAGATGCAGCCACAGCTTCAGAAGCACTGCCCCCGAAAGCGCCAATGATGTTAGACCACAGTAGACTTTCAAAGCTCTGCGCTGTAGCACCCCATATGTAGCAGATACACAGCAGAAGCGTACAAAAAACAAAAATGGGTCGTTTGCCGTAGTAGTTCGCCAGAGGTACCCAGAGAAAGTTCTGTATGAACGTGAGTACGAGCACAGATGATGCATGTCAGCGCTAGACGTACAAAGAGACCAAAGACAAGGACAGGCCAGAGAAGTAGCTCGCTGGTCTGATGTTGAGACTTTCCAAACTGCATACTCAGAATGTAGAAGGCGGGTGCCAGGCCGCCGATAGCGTAGTTGGAAAGAAATGCAAAAGCGCACACACTGCCAAAAGCAACATGTTTTCTCCAGAGCGGCCATCGGAGAGGGTCGTTCGGGTCGATGGGTGATGGAGCTGGGTAAAGAATGATGGCAGTGTCCTTTCCGTCATGAAGGCGAACATTGCCTTCAGAATCGTCGAGTTCTCTCAACGAGCGGAAATGCATATTTGCGGTAACTTAAAATCCGTGAGAGATCCAAGAGGCCAACCAAGCAGGTACCGAAGGTGAGGGAGAAGACGAAGCGGAGGAAGTAACAGGCTGGTCATCCAAAGATATCCGAAGCATGGCTGTCAGTCTCTTATATCACTCTCGAGAATGGGCTTTTAGTATGTGTTACGCTTGGAAGAAAGAACGAGGCGAACAAGATGGGTGGAGCTAAGAGCAGAGATATATTCCGGACCTAAAAGTAAGCACTGTGGGAACACAACTGAATGCGGTGACACTGTTGAGGTGCACCATCATCCGGGTTGTGATCTTCCATCATGAAGTTCTGCTGTTGAGCAAAACAAAAGTAGTTAGGCCATGCTTTGATGCTGACCCGGGGCGTGGAGAGCCGAAGTTGAAGTCTCCAGTGGCACAGAACCCGCGCTATCCTCTATTGACATTACGCACAGATTTTGTTTAGCCCACTACGGAGAATACTCGAGTAGAGGCAACCAAAGATCAGCAGCATTGCATCAGTGATGGCCAAGATCGACAAGAGGATGTGTGTGATGCTAAGAAATAAGCTGCGTTGTCTCCAAGAAGTTTGTGCTCCGCGGGCGGTCAGTCAGCCAAGCATCTCACCATGAGCATTCAGCAATGCTTGGTCAACGATGTTTTTGTGCCCATGCGAAATATGCGATAAAGTCTTGAAAATGAAGTCTTGCTTACATTCCTATATTTCACGTCGTCTTCTTCGCTCGACAAGATCGATACAAGGCGTTCGTTCCACCCGAAGCACCATCTGCGCGTTTCCTTCTCATGCCCAACCTCAGGCTCATGGGGTACTCCAGATATAATTCGCCAGAAAAAAAAACGCCCTCAAGCAATCCTTCCAAAGGTGTTCGATCCTCATCATGACAAGAAATTGAAAAAGAAACGGACGTATCAACACTCTAATCCTTGACCTTCGCTTGCCTCTTCGCGGTTCCAATGTGAGTGTTATGCACCTGTTGGATGTTAGTCACTGCGATAGCATTGAAGAGCAGAGAACTTACCTTGGTGGCAAACTTCAGACTGGTCAACGTCTCGGACAAATGGGCCTGCAGAGGGCTGACCATAACGAACATCAATGTCTTGCTGTTTCCGCCCAGCGAATATTGCAAGAGATAGGTCAACTATGTGCTTGTTAGCCAGATCCCTACAAGTAGAACTTGAGCTTGAGCTTGAGCTTACTTTACTGTTACGGTACGGAATGTGTTTCGCATCCTTGCCTGACCCAAGAGCGCTGATGACATCGCCTAAACAACTCAAACTCTTGTTGATGTTCTGCGTCTCCTTCAAGCGGTCACCAGAAACCTGACTGTGTGCCAGACGCTCACTACCTGCCAAATCGACTAGGTTGAGAGTGCCCTCGGAACGTTCTCCTGTCATCGTGTTCTCTCCAATGAGTCTGAGAATAAAGACGGAATGACTGCGTGACGAGCGCGAATTTGCTTGCGTAGCAGCAACACGTCGGTTGCGATTGGCCTGGTCTAAAATGGCGTTTACTCGAGTGGGAGAGTCGAGATCAACTGTAGTCACATCCGTGATTGTGGTCTTGAGTTTGACCGGATCCTGGCGAATCTCATGCTTCTTGTTGTTCCAGTCCTCGGCCTTACCAAGGAGATCGTTTACAGTCTCGTTGTAGACTTCAACAAAGCTACCCTCCATTGAATATGTCCAACCTTTATCTTCCAAGCTCTTAGCTGTTTCGTATATCTGAGTGACAGCGCTTGGAATCATGCCGTCAGGTGAGGACATTGTGTATGTCTTTCCTGATCCAGTCTGGCCATAACAGAAAATGCAGACGTTATATCCGTCCAGTGCACTCTGAACAAGCTGGCTAATTTCGTCGAAGATCTCGCCATTCTGGGAGCCTGGTCCAAACACTCGGTCGAAAGAGAAGTTGTTGTTGGCCTTGGTAACAGTTCCCATGGCGCTCTTCTGGTCTGGTCCTTGCACGACAACCTCTTTGCTGTCTGTTTCGGCGTCTGGGAAAGCCAACTCTGCTTTTTTGGTCTCCTCATCGCCCAATGTTGGGCGGACACGACAGAAAACACGAATGTTGCCCTTGAGCTCTTGAACCTGGTTGTGCAATTTTCTCCGCAAGGTCTCCTCCTGACGGAGCTTCTCTTTCGCTTCAGCAGCGACAGCTTGAGCATCCAGCATTTGTTGATTGAGATCCTGGAAAGCTTGCGATTGAGCTTGGTTATCCGACTCGAGGAAATCAATTTTCGCCTTCATAGCGCGCATCGATGTTTCAAGGGTGAGCGTGTTTGTCGAGGCTTCGGTCAACTTCTCCTTCAGATTGGTGTTTAGTGCATTTGATGATTCCAGATTGGCCTTGACTTCGTTGAGCTCGGATCGTAGTGTTTGCAACTCGCGGTCTTTTTGAGTGACATCGTTGTCGGCTGTCAGCTTTTGCATGCTGAATTGTGATGTAAGCTCCTGGACTTCGCGCAGTCTGCGGCTCCTCTCTTCCTCAAGCTCTGCTCGCAGTTCGCGCTCCTTCTCGGCCACCTCTTCTCGTCGCGTTTTGTTTGCTCTGTCGGCTTCTTCTTGGGCGTCCTTCTTTACTCTGTCAAGCTCATCTCTTGCTTCGCGCTGAAGACGTTCAAGCTCCTTGCGATGGCCGTCTTTGGCGTCCTCGACATCGTTGCGGTTTTTCCTTCGTAGGTCGTCGATTTCGAAAGAGTGTGATCGCTTCATGTCGTCAAGCTGAGCGTTTACTGAGGATAGTTTGACCTTCGTCTCGGTAAGTTCGCTGGTCAATGTCTGGTTAGCGGTAGAGAGTTGCAGGCGGATCTGCTCCATCTCGGAGACTGCGAATAAAGGTATTAGCTGGCCCGGCGTGAGTCTGGAAGTGGAGTGAGACACGTACTGCGCGCCTTGTAGATTGAGATGCCCTCTTCCATGCCAGTCTTCTCTGTAGCGGCGGAGTCGAGTTGTGTTTTAAGTTGGGAGTAGAGGGTTTCCATGTCTTCGAGACGACCTTTGGTGTCCCATGCTGGAGCAGGAGTGTTAGAATTGCGATTCAAATACGTGATCTTGCCCGGAGAAGCATTGTGAACGGTATACTTGGTGTGGGGGGTCTTATAGATCTGCAAGTCTGTCTCCGGTGGACGCGGAGTCTTTGGGACAGGCTTGAGCTTGGGTATCTGCGATGGTGTCTTGGGGCACAAAGGCTCCTCTTGCTGTGTTGAAGAGACAGAGGTCGACCTCGAGTCAGAGTTGTTGGAACTCAAGCTCAGAGTGCGAAAAGCCGTTGAAAGGGAGATGTTGCGACTTGCTGAGAAGCTGAACTTTTTCGGGGAAGGGGCAGAAGGGAGGGGGGTGGGGGATCCCCCATCAGATGGTACTCTTGACAGGACGGAAGCATAGGATGCCGTCCTATCTGAGATGTGTGGCTGATGCAGGACAAGGGCAAAGGATTCAACAATGGGAGGTAGCATACCCTTGCGCTTGTTTGGCAGAATGCTCGACGAAGAAGAATCCTCATCGTCATCCTCATGTGTAACCGAGACGGGGCGGGCGGCCAGGGCACTGCGAGAACCGGTGCGAGGAAGGGCGGAGTTGGTACGATGGGCGGCGGCAGAGGCAGGACGGGTCGAAGTGGTAGTGTGTGTTCCAGAGGTCTTGCGCAAAGCGTTTGTCGTGTTGGAACGCTTCATAACTCTGCTGGTCGTCTGGGTAGTACGGACGGGCTCGCCAGCACGTTCGGCCAACGTCTTTCTCTTAGCAGCCGGCTCAGGTACTGCGACAAAGGAGCGGTCAACGGGAGTCATTTGCGACCAGACGGATGAAACATACAGGCCGAGCCCTTGTGCTTAAGCAGGTTGGCTGGAGGCGGAATGGCGCGCGCATTGTTGTCAGAGGCCGACATCTCTAGCAGTCCGGTGGTAGCGGGTATGCGACTTGGAGGCCGCAGCCCTGATGCGCGAACGGGTTGCTGTGGTATACATGTCAGAGATGGTGTCAAGGGAGTAGGTGCAAAAGAACGTACGGCATTTTCACCGTTGGGGACCATGGTTGATCTCAGTCAATGGTTATATCAGACGACATGCCACAGCGCCGCAGACAAGTCGAGCATAAGACAAAGTACCGTTGGTGGTGGGGCTTCGATTGAGTCTTTCTCGGTCAAAAGTGCCAGTGCTGAGGGCTGCTGTTTCCCCGGGATAAACAAACAGCTCCTGCCGCGCCGCTTTCCATGCGACTGGCGATTGGCCAGCCAATCGGCGTCTCTCTGTGGCTGACGCCGATGGGAATCTTCACATGCCAATCGTCAACCCATCAAATGACGTTGCGCGAGTCTAGCCCAACTTTTTCGGCGACGTGAAGCTTCCTGCCTTCTTCCTGTATACTCGCCTGATGAATACTCATGGAGAAATACAGTGCTTTCCGTGATCGCGGTACGTCGTTCCTTCTGACAACGTGTCTATACCATCCTAATCAAGTCACAGGCTCGGGCATCGCGCCCTTCTTCCCTATCCCCACGCAGCCCGCGGGATATGCCCTTCCCTTCCACGTCTTCATCTTTGTCGTGCGCATCTTCTTCCTGATCCCTCTGGCTCTCGCCTACTTCTTGCTCGTCTCATGGCTTCCAATCGGCTCCCTCGGCAAGAAGGCTATACTCTGGTGTATGCTTGGCGTTCCTGGCATCTGGTGGATTGATCTCGGTGTTGATGGTGTGAAGAAAGGGTATGCCTTGTTCACCTGGCCCTTCAGCATCTGATACTGACATGATGCAGTTCTCTCGGCCAGAACCAGCACAAGCTCCCTCAGCCTGGATCCGTCATTGCCTCTTCTTATACATCGCCAATTGATGCTCTCTACCTGGCTGCCATCTTCGACCCTGTCTTCACTCGCTCCTTCCCTGGCGAGCGCAAAGTTCAACGTATTAGTCTCCTCCAGGCCATGTTCCAGGCTTTCGCCCCACCTGTTCTCTCTCCCACCAAAGACGCCAAGCTGGTGACTCTATCAGATCTCTTGCGCGAGAAGCCCGACCGTTGCATCGCCGTCTTCCCTGAATGCACTGCCACCAACGGACGCGGTATCCTTCCCTTCTGTCCCAGTCTGCTTACTGTCCCCGCCAAGACCAAGATCTTCCCTGTCAGTCTGCGCTACACTCCTGCCGATGTCACCACACCTGTGCCTGGCTCTTACTTCTCCTTCCTCTGGAACCTGTGCTCCAAGCCTACTCACTGTATACGCGTCCGCATCGCAGAGGCTACTTACAACGAGCCTCCTGCCCCCGAACCTCCACGCAAGAACTCGTTCCAGACTAACCTTCTCGACGACTTACATCCTCGCATCACTCCGAGCGGAGGTATGAGCGATCCCGAGAAGGAGTCGTTGGACAAGATCGCCGAATCTCTCGCCCGTCTTGGACGTGTCAAGCGTCTAGGCCTTGGTCCTGCCGATAAGATCGCTTTCATCAAGGTCTGGAGCAAGAGAAGATGATCATCATCAGATAGAGAGCAGGCATGACTTTGATCAAGCAGGGTTTTAGCGGGTGTTGTAAACCTTCTTACGACTGTATAGCACAAGTCTCATTTCTGCATATTGCAGTTTTGATTGACCGAATAATAGAAACTTCAGAATAAATCACCATCTATCCAATCTACACGTGCTCGTATCTCTCAATTCGTGCAGTTACATAGGCTGCTCACTACAAAGACCCCGAATTTGAAGAGTTGAAACTTGCCCCTGATGTATCTGCTTCTCCTGTCCCTGGTCCAGATAGGAGGTAAGAGAAGCAAAAGTGGAGCAAGTAAGAGTAGCCAAGTATCTGAGATGTATGGAAGACAAGGCACGAAAATACAGGTCATTCCATGTCAAGTCAAGTCAGGGCAGAGAGATATCTTGACAGATGAACAAGAGTAGAGGAAATCAGAGCAGAGCTTCGAAGTGGAGGCGAGTGAGGTGCAGTCAAAGCGAGTAAAGAGTGGTTGAAATCAGTCAGGTAGTGTTGATGTCCATATGCCGTGCTCTTGGGTTGTCGACATGTAGCAAGATCTGCCATGTCAATTGTGAATTCCAAAGTGAGTTTAGTGTAATCAAGTCCAGAACGATGTGTTTGATAGTTGTGATTTTTGTGCTATTCATTTGGACAAAACAATGTCTTATGACGGCTCAGGCGTCCTTGCAAGGCACCGATAGTATGTGCAGCAAGAACGCAGGCCTAGTGCCTTCTGCTTCGAAGGTTAGTCGAGAAAGAAGAGTAACGCCTCCCAATATGCATCCATGAAAACTCCAACCCAGTCGCAGAAACACGAATCCCCCCATGTCTTCTTTTCCCAGCATCTCTTTCTTGTGTCTTTCCTCTCCATTCCTTGCTCAAGCAGGCCATCTCTTCTACTTCTCAGGTGCATCAGGCAACCTCTCAATAACATACTTGCCCTTTGCAACATTGACAATCGGCACACCAGGAATCTTCCTCAACCTCCTCTTCAAATCCCTATCGTTGGTCGCAACGAGATAAACCCTATGCTTCAACACTCTATCCACGATACAGTCGTCCGCATAGGTTCCCTTGTGCGAGCACTCCAAGCGTTCCCATCTCTCATCTCTGGCGATTTTCAAAGCGATGCGGTATTTGGGACCCAGTTTTTCCAGCTCGGCCATGACGCAAGAGGTTATTATGGGGCGGCAGGTGGCGTAGAGACAGTCCATTAGGGAGGGCAGGAGTTCCAGTTTGTTGTGCACGGTGTGGGAGAGGAAGTTGGTGTCGACGAGGACCGAGTAGGGTGGTTGGAGGGCCGTGTTGTGTTGGAAGAACATTGATGAGGGTGCTTGCGGGCTATGGAGTTGTCTTGTCAGTATTGCTGTTGTGTTTTGTGAATGGCAGAAGTGGGGGGATACTCACATCTCTCGTACAACTTCTTCAGATGTCGGCTTTTTGGCCTTGTCGTCGCCAGTGACTTGGTTCTTCTTGAGGCGGGCATCGCGTTGGCCGATGACTCGCTTGACTTGTGCGAACTTGCGCGTCTTCTTTTGTACACCCATGCTGACGGATGTGTATGTGTGATGCGAGGTGGAGGGTTGAGATGCGGATTATGTCTCGTGGCGCAGACTTGCGACTTGCGTTCTCTGCAATGCGACGGCAACCATTTTTTGGACCCTTATCGATAACCATGTGGTCCAAGCGTATTCTCGAATGCGGGCCTCGGGCGCCAACTTCAACTTGATCCTCCGCATCTCGGTCTGGTCCTTACTTTGATTTAATTGTCACATTTCTTACTTGAAGACACTCGAGTGCGGACGTGAATATCATGGGAATTCGATTGTCGAAACTACCAGACTACTAGCCATGTACGCCAAGGCAGTCACGCCTGCTCTCTCTCGTCAAACTCATAACGCCGATTGATCGTAACCGATTCCAAATGCACTCTCATACTCTGTTCGCAGTCGGCGTCTCGTCCGATTAGTTCTGGATTGCCTGCTGCAGAGCCTTCTTCGCCTCTTCGTTCTCGGGGTTCAAGTTACCCTTGGCTGGTCCCATGATGCAGACACCATCGCTGGAGAAGCGAGATGCGTGGACAGGGCAATCCCAACTGGCCTCGGCATGGTTCCAGCACACAACTCCCTTCATGTGAGGGCAGAGTGCCGACATCTTTCTCACTTCACCGCTTTCCGTCTTGTACACAGCGATAGGCTTGCTGGTCTTGGGGTTCAGCACTCCACCGGTACCAGGGAGAAGGTCCTCAATATCGTTGATGTCTGACTGCACCAGCCGCTTGTACTGGCTGTTGATCTGCAAGTCGTGTGTGATCATCTCTTTTGCAGACTTGACGATGCTTGACTTGCGGGACGGGTTGTAGAGCTCCGCCCATGCATTCTCTTGACCCGTAATCTGGTCTGCGATGATACGACCAGCCATGACGCCGTGCGTCAGTCCATTGCCAGAGTCACCAGTGACGATGTAGGTATGCTTGGTGCCAGGATCAAGTCCGATGAAGGCGACGCAGTCGACAGGCTCGAAGATCTGACCCGACCACTTGTAATCCGTAGATCCGACTTGAGTGAAGCGTTCACGAGTCCAAGTCTCCAGTTCTTCATAGTTCTTCTTCTCGTCCTCATGCTGGCCGACCTTGTGGTCCATGCCTCCAATCACGAGGTAATCATCCTTCTCATCGCACTCGGTGAATCTGATGTACTTGTAGGCGTCGGCTGTGTCGTAGATGAGTGAGTCCTCGTACGATCCCTTTGGAATCCGCACGGCAATACAGTAGGTGCGATGGAACTCCATCTCGGCGACGACACTGAGCTTCTGCAGGGGAACACAGGTAGCCATGACAACATCCTTGCAGGTTATTGTTTTGTCGTCCTCGGTCGTTACTTTGACCTCCTTGGACCCGAAACCCATGACTTCGATACCTTTCTCCTGACATTGCAACATGCGCGTCCGGGCGTAGCAGCTGAAGTTAGGCTGCTGAGAAAGCCACTTCAAAACGCCGAGGAGGTACTTGGTTGGATGGAATGTGCCCTGGTTGTAGAAGACGGCAGCGTCACGCTGATCAATCTGGCCGTTCCAGCCCTTGATAGCATAGCCCTCCTTCCACTCTGCATTCATTCCGATCGTCTTGGAGTACGCGATTTCCTCTTTCAGCTCTTTCACGTCATCTTCGTGATGCTTGTCGCCACGAGGGTATTGCGAAACGTTGTATGCAGGAAGCTTGCGGTATTCGCACTCAATGCCCAACTCTTTGGAGATTTCGCCAACACGTTCGATGGCCCAGTTGTGACTTTCGTAAGCCATGACAGCACCTTTGTCACCATGCTTTGACTTGATCTCGGTGTAGCCATCGTCGAGATCGCTTGATAGATGGCCAGAGGTACGACCGGTCTCGCCTGAAAGAATATCGCGGGCCTCAATCATGACGACCTGGACACCCCGCTTGACAAGTTCATAAGCTGTCGAAATGCCTGCAATGCCACTGCCTATGACACAGACATCGGTTTCGAGGTCCTTGTTGAGACGAGGGTAGTGGGGACGGTTGCTGTAAGGCTCGGTGTGGATCCAAACGGCATCCGTGGAGCCAGACGTCTTCATGAACTGTTGGGGCGAGGCCGTCTCCATCGTAGTCTTGTGGACAGTGGCCATGTTTGCTCTTCTGATTGTTGTGCAGCTAAATTTGATTGAGATTCGAGCACTGGATGTGTTTGCTCGAATGGTGTTGCTAAGTAGAGCTGATGACCAAGGCATGAGACGGAAAGTGTTCACAGGGCAGAGTCAGAGCGATCTCGAGTGAATATTATAAGAAGTAAAGGCACGAGGGAGAGGAATGAAGGTGGTGTTGGACTGCTTTTTGAAGATCGAGAGTGGAAAATGCAACGAAGTGATCAACCAGGTCACAGGCAGTTGTTGACGATGTTTTGATGCTCTTTCCTAGCTCTGAACAAGCAGTGGAGAGACATGACCCCGCATACAAACCGTGCGTGTCGCTGTCACAGAGCTGTCAAAGTGATGCAATTATTTACCGCTTGTGTCTCTCTACCTCCTGCATGACCGCTCCACTTGTTACCAAGGCGGACCTTCATGACGATTTTTTGGCAGCTGATACTACTTCGGCTTGAGAGACCCTGATGTTGCAACACGACTCTTCTTCATTGAAACACAGCGGGTAGATGCTTGTGGATAAACAGGAGTCGGTTCCGGTCGTCTGGAGAGTCAGCATCACAACGCCGTCATCAACATTCTGCTCATTGGTGCTTGGCTATTGTGATGCTCTGATGACAACGACCGTCTCACAAGCACTGCTACCAAATGTTGATTGCTCTTGAATGAGAATCAAGTGAACGATGTTGATGATGCACGTAGGTGGGAGATGGGAAGAAGTGGAAATGGGTCACAATTGTGGGTGGTCCATGGGCTTCAAAACATAGTTGTCTGAACGCATTGACACTGAGCGAGCACTCGGCAAGTACACACTCATTGAGCCATGTAGATCATTTGATACTGAACCAAGCCATTACCCGCCTACAAGAAGTGCCATGCTGTCCACTGTGTTCGGTTTTGTAACTTCTTGGTCGAGAAGTAGGCATCAGCATAGACGGGCAGGGTCACGAGTGTGGCACATTCGATTTCGACTAGGAGAAAAAAGACAAATAAATCAAAATAATACACTTTCATCTGAATATTAGTTGCTAGCAAAAAGCCGATCCATCAGTCCCTTCCTGCCCTCCGGTAAGCATAGTAAAGTACACACCAGCGATTCAGAATATTAGTGCCAGCCTAACTTCCTATCCATGGTTCCCAGTTCCAGAAAGGAAAAGAAGAGATATGAGATAGGAATAAAAGGAGATGAGAGAAATAAAAAGAACAAAGGGAAAGAAAAAATCAGACAAGTTGTTTGCCATCTCGAATTCATATACTATCTTTGTTTTCTCGAGAGATTCCAAACAGTTTCATTTCCTCCTTTTCTCGTAGGTGCTCAATTGACGGGGGAAAACGACAAAGCAGAAGTACAGCAGATGGGGAAAAAGAAAGACTAAACTTCATGCAGTTTCGACGAAAAATCAGTTGCGCTGCTTTCCGGCTTGTATGAATGATGTCCTTGAGCCATGCGGAAAGCTAATAATGGTGGGGATATGTTCTTTTGAGAGGTCTACTTTCGTAGCGGTCGTTGGTGTCATTCGTCATTGACTTCATCAAGGCAGCCGAGAGACCGAAGAAGACATGAGACAATGTCGTCTCGTCTGCCCATGCCGTGGTAGCTTGTTCGTCGTTTCTTAAATCGGTTCGAGTTGCAAGCATCATACTCATGAGGGTGTACAGTTGCCGTTACGTGTCATAGAAATGAGTGATCTACTCGACAGTGATCTCGACACCGGACTGTTGCGACAGTTCATCACTGCCGCGAGCCATGTGACCATTGCGACGAGGGAAGCCAGAGCCGCGCTCGGGCATAGGGCCACGAGGTTGGCGAGAAGGCACACCCTGGTTGCGGTCGCGAGGCTGCTCGTCATAGCCAGTGTTATTGGTGCTGAAGGAACGGTGGCCACCGATGGGTCCAGGGTTGGATTCGCGGTCCCAAGACATCATGCCACGCAGTCCACGGGGGCTGCTGGCAAAACCGGCAGGGCCACCGATGTTCATGTTTCCGAGTCCGTTGACGAGCATGTTTTCATCTCCACGGGTGCCGATGGGAGCGGCGGAGCCAGTAGGAGTGATGGCGGGGGTGCCACCGTTCTCGCGAGCGTATTCAGCGAAGCGGGAAACGTTGTTGCCAAGGGTGGCAGGGAAGCTGGCAGTGGAGGGAACAGGGGAAGGAGTGTAAGAGCGCAAGTCAGCGAAAGACTTGGCAGCGCGGAGGTTGGGGCCTGCAGCAAGAGTGCTGGGAGCATCCTGGAAGCCGCTCAGGTAGCCCGACTGCTGGTGACGAACACCAGTAGGGTGGTAGAAAGCATCTTGATTGCGAACATCAGTAAAGTCGGTGGTTGCGGCGCGGTTGAGGCCTCTTCTCTGAGTCTCACCCTGTTGAATGGCCTGAATCTGGGGCATGGGAGGGCTGAGCCTCTGACGAGGGGCTTCTTTGTAGACGTGGACAGCGCGCTGGTCGGCCTGTCCCTTGGAGATATGGGCGAGACCCATGTGGTGAGAGATGGTGTGGATGACGCGTCTCTGAGGAGGGCTTAGGTTGGAGGGGAAGATGAACAGATCTCTGTTCTTGTCCTCCTTGAAGATCAGGAGGTCCGAGTAGACCTTGAGGGTGTCAGGGTTGTTAAGGTCGACAGCAAGTCCAACATTTCCGGCCGAGACGGGCGAGGGAGAGGCAGGGGGCAAGTGCCCAGTGAGCGAAGACATGGAAGTCTGTGTCTGGAGGGTCTGGGAGGCCATAGGGCGATGCTGTTCCTCGAGCTGACCACGGCGCTCACGCTTCTCTCTTTCAATTCTCTCGCGCTCGGCGGCGGGGAGCATCTTCTTGTACTCGACTCTCAACTTCCTGCCCTGGAGTTCAAAGTGGTTCATAGCATCAATGACAGCGGCGGTCTCGTCGGGCGAAGTAAAGTTGGCGAAAGCCAATCCGCGGAAAACACCATTGTCGAAGTGGTAGTTGAAAGCGTAGGGAAGAGGAAGACCCATGTCAGTCATCAACTGGACCAATTGCTCCTTCTTGACGGCGAAAGGAATGTTCTTGATAACAATAGCGGTAGGGATGAGCTCTTCATCGGGCTCAGAACCGAGTTGATCGGATCTGATCGAAGGAGCGCCCATGACACCTCCACCGAGGCCCAGGTAAGGAGAGACTTGAGGCATAGGTTGGGGCTGGTCGAGCCAAGCCTGTCCACCAATGTTAGTCAAGCCCAGTCCGTATTGGTTGGAAGCCGTGTTGTTGCTTACCGAAGGGAGGCCGTTTCTTGGAGCCTGTTGCGGCCCACGTCTGCGCTGGGAGCCACCCAGAGCGCCGAGAGTGTTGTTTCCAAAAGCAGCGTTGTTCCAGTTCTGACCGCCCATGTCGTATCCTCCATAGTTCTGGTTCATGTTCTGGTTCATATTCTGGTTCATATTTTGATGCATGTTGGGAGGAGCGCCCATTCTGTCATTGTAACGGGGGGCGTCGAAACGCTGCTGCTGCTGTTGTTGCTGCTGGTCCTCAGCGCCATAGAGGCCCGAAGGCAGGTGAGCGTAGGAGTCGAATTGACGCGACGACTGGCGGTGCAACTGGGGCTGGTGGCGCTGCGCATGGGGAGAGCGACTTGCAGGATTGTCGTAATACATGTCCGGTTGTTGCAGACTCATGATGGCGACAGACGGGCGAAGTCGAAGAAGAGAATTCGACAAAAAAAGAGTTTAGAGTTGTCGGGGGGATGTGATGTCAAGAGGGTTAAGGCAGACCAAAGAGTCGAGGACGTGTGACCCCGGCTAGCTCGGCGAGAATCTAACGGCAGTAACGGGTCGCCTGAACAATGCAATTGCAAGGCAAGCTGTATATAAGAGAGTCGCTATGCAGCAAGGCACGACGTAGAGTGCGAGCGAGGGCGTCGAGGGGAGAGGGACCTTGAAACGTTTTTTGTGCTAAGACAACAGCCGGGCGTCGTGGCTGTAGCTGTCCAACTCGAACTTGATTTCTTTGTCGTCAGTCGTTGTCGTGGCGGGGCGTGATCTCATAAGCCCTTGGGTGAATCCAGGAAGCGCGAGAACAATGCAGGGGAACCACTACCAAACCAGCAGTCGACAGTAAGATGATGAGCAGGTCTTGAGGGTTGGGGGAGGAGGGAGAGAGTCTTCGAAGAGGATTTCTGCGATGGACGAGCGAAAGAGTGATGTGGGCCTGCAGCTTGGCGTTATGATGCAGCAGCAAAACAGCCTTGTGGCCTTCTTTTCTGCTTCCGGCTCCCGTTTCGACGACGAGTCAGCCTATCTAGTCTCCGTAACAACAACAGAATAATCAATGACAAGACGACGAAGCTGATCAACAAGGACGTGGTGCATTGCAACGCTCCATCACCTCCCATACAAGTAGTTATAGCCAGACCCCTGCCCGCAGACTTGAATTTCACCGTGTGCCCGTCAGCGGAGGCGCATTAAAAACACATCCTCACCAAAAGAGTCGCAGAGAGGTCCGCGCCCGCACTCGGTCACCGTCGGTAAAGGCCACGATGTTGACCCTGAGTCCTGACCACGACTCTAAAACAGGGCGCCGGTCTCCACCCGGTAGTGCTGTCGATTTTCGTCTCCATACAGCATGCGATCATGCACTCTGTCGCACTGCGATGCCGCTGACCTCTTTCTTCTCATTTGCTGCCACGTCTCTTGGCCACCTTTGTTCCGTGACCACTCGAGCCCAATTGGCCCGTCAGTTCCCAAGAATCTATCCAGCTCTGCCTCCTGCAGCGCGCCGGCAGCTGATCGCAGAGCCACTGCGCTAGAGCCCTCTAGGGGCATATGCTTTGACCTTCTATGTGCTTCTTCGTCCTGAGACGCCGGCCACGCAAAGGTCTTTGACCTCAAGCACCTGGCTAGCCATTGTTTTGGCCATTTCTTCCGCTTGTTCCGCGCTGCTCTTCTCAATCAAACAGAATACGAATGGTTAAATCGCGCATTAGAAAAAACAACTACATCAAACCCGACCATATGCTTTGAGCTGCTGTAGGCTTCATCTCCGTGGATCGGACCGCATGTCGACGTTGGCTGTTAACCGCCAGGGTCTGTTTAGACATCTGTGCCGCTTACTCTGAGAAATCCTTGGGCTCCAACTTGTTCTTCTAGAACGCCGTTTCATCATCTTGTCTATTGACAGGTCAATGTGATCCTCGTCCGTTGCTTGCGTTATGCGGCAGGCGGCCCGTACCCTGCTGCCTCTGCATGTGCTGTGTGACTGCACATTCGATGTCCGTGTCGACAGAAGGCTTCAATCATACAGTTCGAACGGCCATGTGCTCCAAGGCTGTTTGCTGGGCATTTCGCGCAGCAAGACGTGTGGTTGCATACCTCCGCTGAGCATGTTGCGCTAAGCTGGCTCTACTGAATCCTGCCGTCTACTCGGGTCTTCTCTCAATATATTCAGTAAATGAACTCACTTGCGCGGAGACTTCTCGAAGATTGTCATCAGCCTTGTCGATAACTTCAAGGAAATTAGCCGTCGTCAAACAGCTTCAAAATCAAGGTTTCGCATCGTCTCGGAGGCACTCGTTATTTTCTGGAAGGTTCATTGATTCTTCAGGAGATATGTCAACTATCTCCTACGGACGTAGGAATGTAGTTGCAAGATGTGATAGATTCGCAGCGGATGAACATGACGCATGTGAGCCGCGCGCCTCTGCATAACGCATTCATCTACCTTGCATCCGACACGTTGTACTGGCCAAAGAGAGCTTCCCGTCTACCGCCCTGCACGGCATGAGATTGTGTGCTCGCCAGAGTGCATGCATCATCGATCAGTCATGTGACTCCCAATGCTGCTTGAGGTATGTAATGGTCGACCTTGGCCCTAATATCCTCTGCTCAACACCTTCGTACGCGAGACGGACGGCTCATTCGTGCACTTTTCTTGCAGGGAGGTCGCTCCATGCTGATCAGTATGCAGTTGAGAGGTATGATGTGTCTGACTTCATCCTCGAGCATTGCAGCCCAACCTGGTAACACAATGCCCTTGCACATTGCGTCTACATGAATGATTGGCATGCTGTTGTAGCTCCTGATACTGTTGTTCAGGCGGAGATGATGTCTAATTGTAATCTGACAAAGCTCAATGGAACCGATCACTCCAGAATGACGCAGAAATTGTTCCTGGTCTTTCCAGGATTGACTTCATCTTTTCGAAACCTGTGCCGTTTTTCTGAACCCTTGCCCTGGTAACGCCACAGATAGTAGATGAGTTTCGTCGATAGCTTCTTCTTGACCATCGCATAACCGAGCGTGACCATGATCTGGTTTAGAAGAGTCTCATCGAGATAGCGCGAATTCATCACACAGGGCGCTGGAAGGACCAAGAAAAGAGACGGGAAGTAGTCGGGTGCAGATTCCCCGAAACCTAACACGGGCAAAGCTCGCAGGAATTGACATGTCCTTCGCAGCATCTCTCCCCTGCCAAGCGCTTCCGGCACATAGTTCAGGACAAGGGATAGAGAGATGATGTCGAATTTGTCAGAGTTTGAATCCGGGAGTGGTCTCTCCATGAAGTCTTGCTGTTCGATTCCAGCAGCCTGTGAGTTTAGATCAATGCGTGTCACATCGAACACGTCAGACTTGGAACATGCGTTGTTCACAGAAAGAGCTCCAACTTCGAGCATACGAATTGTACGTCCTTTCGGCAAGTCCTTCGGCAGCCAGTCCAAGAGAATCCTCGAAGTATCTCCACCGCGATCGCCAGATTGGCCTTGAATGCTGGCTTGCTGGTAGCTCTTCAGACCACCCTTCTCCTCGATCTGCTGTTTGATGGCTGACGCAGTTTGTTCGTCTCCTTGACGCGTGGCATCGGCAAGAGCTTTGTGAAGACGGTGATGAGTTTGGATCAAGTTCCTTGTGGCTTTGGATGACAATGAGGCCTTTGGTTTTCCGACCGCTGGCGGCCGACCATGAGAAAGGCTGACTGGCTTTTGCTTCTTCTTGGTGTTGACCATTTTGTGGAGTTTGATAATTGTTCGACGGTTGATATTTCGTCAAATCTTGCGTAGCGAAGGGGTTGCAGAGATATACCCACCGGAATCCAAGTGATAAGGCCTGAGGATTGACTGAGAGGGAGTGAATTAATTCCGACCTGAGTTCACCGTTTCTGTTTCTCTCTCTCTCTTGTCGACGACTTTTTATTTATTTTCGCTGGTCGACAGGCCTCGAACGCCAAGATTTCGCATAATGGCTGCATGGGCGGGAGCTAGGCGAGAGCGCACGTGACTACACCACTGGCTGGCTTCGTTGGCGAAAATCAACTTCGGACTCTGAAGTTTTGATTCTTGCGCAGACGACGACTCGACCTCCGACAACCAACGAAATGGCCCCCAAGAACACCACCGGTCCCGCTAAAGGTGCGACTTACCATCACCAGGACGAGGATTCATGTCATGGCGGACGCTCTACGACGAAGGACTCTTGAACTGCGACAAAAATTGTCTTCGCCGAACTGTGTTCAACCCCAGCCTTTGATCCTCCTACTGCAAAATTCCGCATACCATCAGAACATGTCACTAACACAACCCATTCGCAGGCGCAAAGAAGCCCAGCAAGCCCTCGGCCAAGGCCGGCGCTGCCGCTAAGGCTGCTCTTCGTGGCGTAAGGACTACCTGAAATTGAGGCGTGTCAGCACTCCCATCGCTGACGGCCTATTCTTTTGATTAGGTCAACTCGCACAAGGTCCGCAAAGTCCGCCTGTCGACCACCTTCCACCAGCCCAAGACCCTCAAGCTCTCGCGCGCTCCCAAGTACCCCCGCAAGAGTGTCCAGGCCGAGACCGGTGTCGAGCAGCACAAGGTCCTGATCCACCCTCTCAACACCGAGTCTGCCATGAAGAAGATCGAGGAGAACAACACCCTCGTCTTCATCGTCGACACCAAGGCCAACAAGCGCCAAATCAAGGACGCCCTCAAGAAGCAGTACGACGTTGACACCGTCAAGATCAACACCTTGATCCGGTATGTTTTGGTCCTACCCATCTGTGTGTATTCCATCAGCATACTGACATTCATCTTCACAGCCCCGACGGCACCAAGAAGGCCTTCGCCCGTCTTACACCCGACGTCGATGCCCTTGACATTGCCGCCACCAAGCTCAACATTGTTTAAATTAGTCTCAAAGAAGGACAATTTTTACTCTTGCGCTCCGGTTATGATTATGGTCTGCTCAAAACAAAAAGCATTGGCGTTACGTGGGTGTGGGTGGCTGCAAGGAAGCAGGCCCCTTTTCGATACCAGGGAGAGATCCCAAATCTAGTTCATTCATGCCCTCGCCGTGCATTGCCTCTTGATCTCATGTGATTTGTTCTTGTATTCGTGTGATTTGTTGATGTATCATGTTCGTGGCTCATCGCTGTAAACTTCTGGACTTCGGCGTTGTGATTGACATCCATCTTTGAGGCAGTGGATCTTCTCTGCCAAATGACCATCTCTTCTATCATACAAGCCTCCATAATGTACATTCATTTCATATTCTACATCATACCAGTCGCCCAGCATCATCTCGCTTCTCGAATTCCGATGTCAGATCGTCCAGACTCCTAGAGCATGTCTCTGATTGATTTCCAAAGTCTTTGTCTCTTCCTCTTTCTTTACATGTGCGTTCTCATCTGCTCCAAGTTCTTGATGACGACCAAGTTGGCATCCATGAAACGGTCGACGCAGTTTTGCATGCAGGGCTCTTCACTTCTGTCCAGCTTGCCGGCGGAAATCTTGCCTGTGATGCACTTGCGGAAGCAGACGTCTGTGAGGGAGTGGATTGCTATGACTTTGATCAGCAAATGTCGCGTTGTGGCACCACCAGTTGGAGGGTAACCAAGGAGGGAAAAAAGGGACGAGGGAGGGAAGTGGTATGCATGTTCGTACATTGTTGGATGCGCGCCTTTTGTGTCTCGTTGACGACGAATTGTTGAAGGTCTTGCTTTTCGGCGTCTGACATCTTGGAGACGTCGATGTTGCCGCTGCCGAGGGAGTCCATTGTGATGTATATGTGTGATTTGAGGGTTGGTACGGGTGTAAAGTGGTGTTCAATGAGTAGAGTGTTTCGAGGTTGTCTTGTTGGTTGCGCTTGAGCTTCACGATTTCCTGATCATCGAGCTGCGTCATGAAATCCATTTGGCCTGCGATGTCTTGGCACGAGTATGGAATACCTCAATAGTTGTTGCAGCATTATTGAAGTACAGAACAATCAGAGAGAAGTGTGAACAATCAAATGGGGTATCAATTAACGTGTATCAACAGAATAGAAAATCGCCAGCAATGCATAATTCGTGTAACCATCCACCAGAAGCCGCTCATGCTGCAGCCAGCTTCGACAGCCTTCTTGCCTCGATGCGTGCTTGGGCTTTGGCTTTCCTCTCATCACTCAGACTCAAAATCTTTGACTGAACTACCTGAGGTTTGCCGCTCTCAAGATCTCGAGAAGTGGTCGGAGGCTTGATCTCAGGTTTGCTCGACCCAAAGTTCAAAGTGGTACCGATGCCTAGAGGCAGCGCAAGGCGATCGAACTGTGGCTTTTCTGGCGAGTACTTCTCAACCAGTTCGTCGATGGTCATATCCGCTGTAGTCTTTCTGCTGCTGCGAGGAGTTGTGCGAGGTAGTGGCTCGAGCGATGGCTGCGGAAGAGCCGAAATGTCAAAAGTGTCTTCGCTGAGACGTTTTGTATGTGTGCTCTTGGTCACCTTGGGCTTTCCGACCTTTGGTGCCTGGCTTTGAATGTTGTTGTCTCTTGCTCGTAGAGGCGACTGATCCTTATCCGCGGCGTCATCCACGAACGGACTTGAGAAGGCAGCGTTGGCCCTGAGATCACCTGCTGAAGCGGCTTTCGGTGTCTTGCGCTTCGGGCTGTTTGAGAGACCACCTTTCTTTCCCAAGACCTGGTCAAGATCATGGCGAAGGTGTTCGTTCTCTGCCTTGAATCTGGCAATGTCGCTTTGTGTATCCTGACCTGTCTGACCCGAAATCTTCTTCTCAAACTCCTTCATCTGTGCAGCCAGCTCCTTCGTCTTGGCCTCGAGCTTCTCGACCTTGAGCCTCTCTTGACGTAGCTTTGCTTGTAGATCCGTGACTTCTTCCTCCTTTTCCTTTGCGTAGTCCTTTGCGGCCTTTTGCTTAATGACTAGCTTCTTCATCTCTCGCTGAGTGTTCTCGGCATACGACTCGTACTCTCCCTTCCAGTACTTTCCTGATTGTGACCGGGGCTCCATATAGTCCATGGTCAGGTCGGTGTCGTCTTTGGCTCTCTGAATTTGGGTCGTTTTCCCCTTCTGCGCCGAGTCGCGAACTTCCTGCAGTTGAGCAGTGAGCTTAGTTCGCGCTCTACTCGAGGCCGAGGCTGATTGACCAAGGCCATCGGTGTCCTTTGATGTCCACGGACTTGGGAACTTTCCAGGGAAGGCATTTGGAAGGCCGCTTCTAGCTTGGTTTTTGGCTTCGTTGTCGATAACTTGGGCACCAAAAGAGACAGTCTTGTTTCGTCTGGTTGTTCCAGGGGTCATGAGAATGCCATTCGGCTTGGTAGGTGACATTCCAGGTGCTGAGGGCAATGCGATTGCGTTCATGTCGTCTTGCGAACGAGTTGGCATCTCCACAGCTACAGTACGTGGCTTCGAGTCGACCTCAATAGATTGTTTGATGATAGTATCTTGTATGTAGTTGGCCTCGGTCGGAGGAGCAGGAGTGCCAAAGATGGCATGCTTGAATGCGCGTGCTGCAAAGACATGGGCTGGTGTTTCTGGCGCTTCAGGGAAGGGATCTGGTCATGGGTTAGACTCAGGTGCATGGATGGGGGGCAGAAATGATACCTTCGATCTCTTCGGCGCCCTTGGAGCCCGTAATCCAGGATAGCATTATGCGGAATGATGTCGTCGTCGTGTAATCGCGTTTGCGCCAAAAACAAGACAGCCTTTGTTTACACCCAACTCCACACACCAACGCTAACTATTCTGCCATCTCGTTCACCGCCTTCCACTCACCGCCCGATTGTCAATTCCAACGGCTCTATCATCCAACTGTATGTTTCTTCTATAACCACACCTTTCCTTTCCAATACCGTAAACAAATCAGAGAAATAATGTCGGCCACAGCGTAAAGAAGTGTAGCTTCGGCTGCACCTTCTTCTATAATCTTGGTTGTGTCTTCTGGCACATTTACCACACACGCTCATGACCACCTGAAAGGATGGCACCCAAACCGCCTGGAAAGACGTCTACAAAGAATCGAAAGAATAATGATGCCCCTCCCAAAACCCCTCAGAACCCGGCAGACGGCCCTCATGTCGACTATGCCGAGGTTCAAGCGGACGAGATTGCCGTCCTTCAAGCCATCTACATGGAAGATTATGAAGAAGTAGAGGTCAAGTCTGCTTGGAGCAAGAGCTCCGATCGAGCCTTCAAGCTCAAGTTGAAAGCTCCTTCCGACGATTCTACATTCATCATTCTCTCCGCAAAATTGACCGCGACCTACCCCAAATCTGCGCCTGTTCTTCAAGTCGAAGGTCTGGATAGATTACAAGCCCACACCAAGAAGCGCATTCAAAAAGTCATCAAAACCAAGCCGGTCGAGATGGCAGGTGAAGTCATGATGTACCCCATTGCCGAAGACATCCAGGATGCACTGGAAGATGCAGTAGTCGCAAGAGAAACTGGTGTTCTACCCAGCCTTGAAGACGAACGTATGAACCAGGAAGCCGCTGCTTTTGACCAGGCCAAGGAAGCCCAGGAAGATGAGGCCAAGAAGTTACAAGCTGCCCAAGACGAAGAAAAGCGCACCATGGATCGAATGGTTTCGGACGAACTTGAACGTCGTGCGGCCAAACAACGCGACCGATCTTCTCGTACCCGGGCTAAGTCTCACTCTGACCCAATGGCCGACGACAATGACAACAGTAACAACATTGTCAACTTTGATCAAGACATTGCGCTTTCGCCTGGAGTAGAGATTGCACCTTTCAGCAGTGTCACCCTGATATCATCTCTCGCCTCCAAAGGACAAATGGGCATATTCACCGCTCAGCCTAAATTTGCAAGAAACTCCGTCATGACCCAAACCCTGCTTGCAGTTCGTCGTTTGTCTTTGAAGATAGTGCACGGAGACGCTGCTACCAAGAATCATCTGCTGGTCCTGGAGGATGAGCTAGAACAGCTCAAGGTCCTTCGACAACCCAACATCGTCAACGTCTATGCCTTCAAGGTCGAGAAGAACGATGGCAAAGATGGGGGCTCAAACCAGGATTGGGACGTTTCGGTTCTGGCAGATCTCGCTAACAGAGGGAGTCTCGCCGAAATGCTCGAGGACGGCCAGACTATACCACCTGCAAGAGCAAAACAGTGGGCTTTAGATCTGCTCGAAGCCCTGGAATACTACCACCGCCACGGTATTGTTCATAAGCGCATTCATAGCGCGAATGTGTTGCTCTTCCGATCAGACACAGGAGTGACTGCACCGAAGCTTGCAGATGCTGCTTACGAAGACAGACTGCTCAGATTACAAGGCCGAGCTAGTACTCTAGAGAAAGGCAAGAAGATGGCAGCTTGGCTTGCACCCGAATGCTCTGGAGAAAACCCTGCCTTCACTTCAAAAAGCGATGTTTGGGATTTTGGCGTTCTGCTCGTTCAGATGTTATTCGGCACAGCAGTTACTCGCAAGTACAATGGTCCGATGGCCATGCTTGAGTCTTTGGATCTTTCTGATCCGCTCAGCGACGTGCTACGCAGGTTGTTCAGCAAAGAGCCGAAAAACAGACCTGGGGCTTTCGAAGCAATCCCTAGCGAATTCTTCCGCAGCGACCTACCAATCATCAACATTGATCACTCCACAAGCCGTCGAAGACAGTCATCTTCCATGGGATTTTCTGGAGACTTCAAAAGCCCTATAGCTAGACGCTCCAGGCAAAACTCCTTGAGCGTTGGAGAAGGTCCTTCGTTCTCACGTTATGTCAAGGACTTCACTGAGCTCGGCCGTCTAGGCAAAGGTGGCTTTGGTGAAGTTGTCAAAGCCCGCAACAAGCTCGACGGTGGAGTTTATGCCATCAAAAAGGTCAAGCAAGACTCAGCAGCACAGCTCGAGCACGTCCTGTCCGAAGTCATGTTGTTGCATAGGCTTAATCACGCTTATGTTGTTCGATACTATTCTGCCTGGGTCGAAGATGACTTGTCTGGCAAGGTGGAACTAGACCAAGAATCTGTATCCTTTGCAGAAGATATGACAACCTCGTCAGGTGACGGAATTCAATTCGGTATGAGCAGTCGTGGCCTAGATTTCGTCAGCTCTAGTGGACTTGGAGACGACATCGTGTTTGGTGAGGACAGCGGTGATGACACCGAAGAAGACGACGAGGAAGACGACGACGTGGACGATGACAGCTCAGCTTCCGGAACCGAGACGAATGGCCGTGTTGCTAATGGACGTCCTATTTTCCATCGTGAAGCACAATCAGAAAGCGCCATTAGTGATGGCGAAGACACTGATTCACGCCCTCAAAGAACGCATCGTGCCTCTTCTCGCCGTTTCATGCGATCTACACTCTATATCCAGATGGAGTATTGTGAGAGGCACACTCTTCGGGACTTAATCAGGAAGGGCATGTATACCAGACCTGAAGAAGGTTGGCAGATGCTTCGACAAGTTCTCGAGGGTCTCGCTCACATCCACAACCACGGAATTATACACCGTGATCTCAAGCCTGACAACGTTTTCATCGACGCAGCTGGCAATCCTCGCATTGGTGATTTTGGACTGGCCACCACGAGCCAGTACGCCAACCCCAACAAGACAACGCCCGTCACCAACACAGGCGCTGAAATGACCAGAAGTGTCGGGACTGCAATGTACGTTGCGCCAGAGATTAAGTCAGGTTCTGGTGTAAACTACAATGACAAAGTCGACATGTATTCTCTGGGAATCATCTTCTTTGAGATGTGTCATCCGCTTAAGACCGCTATGGAACGCCATGAGGTGTTGCTGAAGATGCGAGAAAAGGAGCATGTCTTGCCACCAGAGTTCCAGGCTCCCGAAAAAGTGCTTCAAGGAAACGTAATCATGGACCTGATCAGTCACTCACCTGGCGACCGCCCAAGCAGTATGGAACTCCTCAGAAGTGGGAAGCTGCCCGTACAGATCGAGGATGAGACTATTCGGCAAACATTGCAAAGTTTGACAGATCCGGGATCACAGTACTATCAGAAGATGATGACCGCTCTGTTCACCCAGACATCTGATCAACGAGTCAAAGACTTCGCTTGGGATGCGAAGTTGAGCAAGCAGCCACCAACAGCTGACGACCTTCGTGTGAGAGACATTGCTAGGAACGCTCTCTGTTCAATCTTCCGTAGACACGGAGCTGAGGAAACCCAGCGTCCACTACTGCTTCCTCGTTCTAGCTACTACACCGCGCCGAACATTGTTCAGCTCCTGGACGGCACTGGAAATCTCTTGCAACTCCCTTACGATCTGGTACTCCCACATGCCAGACGTCTCGCAAAGCACGAACCGGCAGTTGAAAGGACATTCGTATTTGGTAATGTCTACCGCGACACATTAAGTGGAGGCCCTCCCAGAAACATCAAGGAGGTCGACTTTGACATTGTCACAAAAGAGAGCGATGACCTTGTGCTGCAGGAAGCCGAAGTTTTGAAGGTTATTGACGAAATCGTTGATGAAATTCCTGCACTGTCTTCTCAGCCAATGTGCTTCCACCTGAATCATTCTGATCTACTTGAACTCATTCTTGACTTCTGCCGCATTGACAAGTCCCAAAGGCCCGTCGTCAAGGAAACACTCAGCAAACTGAACATTCATCAGTTTGGTTGGTCCAAAATCCGTGCCGAATTGCGCTCGCCCTTGATCGGTATCCACTCCACGTCCCTAGATGACCTGGCACAGTTTGACTTCCGCGACACGCCCGAGAAGGCTTTGAAGAAATTGCAAGACATCCTTGAGGGCAGTACTCATATCAGCAGAATCAGAAGACCTATGGAACACATTAAGCGTGTGATCGATGCTATGAAGCTGTTCGGTATTCGTCGCAAGATCTATATCTGCCCTTTGAGCAGTTTCAACGAAAAGTTCTACACAGGAAGTGTACTTTTTCAGTGCATCTATGACAAGAAGAACAGGAACGTCTTCGCAGCCGGTGGAAGGTACGACCGACTCATTGACGCCCACCGCTCTCGCGCCCATGCCACAAGCGAAGCGTGCCACGCTGTCGGCGTCAGCATCGGCTGGGACGGTCTCATCGCCGCAATCATCAGACACAGGAAGAATTCAATCAGCAGTGCATACCTCAAGAAGGGACATGAAGAACTACTCAGTCCGGCATGGAACGCCAAACGCTGCGACATCCTGGTAGCCTCTGGCGATCCTACCGTCCTCCGCTCCATTGGTATCAAAGTCCTCGCTAGCCTGTGGGCCAACGACTTCAGCGCTGAACTGGCCACCGACGCCCGCACCATCGACGATGTTCTTAGCAAACAGCGCGACGCCTCGCATCCGTGGATAGTAATGGTCAAGCACGAAGCTTCCTCGACCTTTAAAGTCCGCAACAGCACCACAGACACCGAGACCGAAGTCGCAAGCACGAATCTCATCTCCCACATGCGCTCCGAACTCCGTGAACGCGAGTCCAGAGAAGCAGGTAACCACAAATCTCGCCACCATCCTTCACTCCTCCGCCACTCTTCCCACCATAACGAAGGCAACAGCACCACCGAGCGAGCTAAAAACAACGTCCAAGTCCTCATGGCCCAACACCGTGGTAAGAAGAGCAACAAATACCACATCGTCGAAGCCGCCCAATCACGCTGGGCCCAACGCATAGATGAATGGAAGACCGCACCCATCCTCGCCATCGAAGGTCGTGAAGGAATCATCGAGAGCATACGCGATGACACTCGTCTGTCTGATCCTGATTCGTGGCGTAAGCTGATTCAAAGCACGCCTTTGGCTGAGAGACAATACCTGGCGCAGGTGCATGAGTTGTTACTTGACATGAGAAAGAAGTGGGAGGCACAGGACGAAGGAGCGACCAGAGAGGCTTGCATCTTCAACTTCAGGACTGGCAATTGCGTTTATTATGATGTTGGTCTTTAAGAGCGAGCGGGGTTTGCTGGGTATAGATGGCATGGTTCTTTTGTTTCTGTCCGTAGTCGAGGAATGAATCTCTACTTTTGTGTTACCGCAACTATCTGTTGTGCCCTTTTTTGACCAGAGTCTGAGGTCCAGTCGCAGCATGCTTTGAGGGTTTCCTCGTATGTGCCTGGACCGTAGGTAGTTCTCAGGCATAATATCTCGAACCATATTGGTGGCTACGCTGTGTCTCGAAGACCGGGTAGCAGCAGAAGAGCAAGGTCTTGAAGCGGACGGTTGGACCAGCCAAGCGTCCTCTCGAGCATGTTCACATCCTTTCTCCTCAAAGTGTGTTGTCCAAGATCTTCTCTTTCTCTTCATCCTCTGACCGCCAACAACTTATTAATAACATCCTCCGCCGAGCCTTCAACCTTCTGCCTCTCGACTGGTGTCATCTTCTTGAGCACATATCGCGCAACATCATCCGGCGCCCTGCTCACAGGTCTTCCAATCCCCACACCCACCCTCACAAACTTTACACCTCCCAAACTCGCCAGACAACTCTTGAGCCCATTGTGTCCTCTGGCCGAAAGCCCCTCTTTATCCCTCACCGTCACCGAGCCCAATGGTTTTTCCAGCTCATCGTGGACGACAACCAGACGTCCTTGAGGATTCTCTCGTATCCACGTGCGGTATGCTGAACTGACGCCCTTGCCCGACTCATTCATATACGTAGGCGATTGCCATAACGTCCAAGGTGTTTCTGGAGAGTAGGAGCGTGTGAGGGAGCCATTTCCATAGGAACGGTCTTTTGTGAATTGTGAAGTTTGGAGCAGAGTGGCTAGTGCGGCGACGACGTTGTGGCCGGCTGAGTGGAGGGTATTGGCGTATGCAGCGCCCGGGTTACCCAAGCTGCAGATCAGCAGTGGTAGAGAGGTCATCTCGTCGTCGTCTTGTGTTGTGGATGTTGCTGCCAGTGGAGTGTCGACGCGGGAAGGAGGGGTTTGTTGTCCTTTGGCCCTGCGATTTTTCTTCTTTTTGGGTGTTGAGGGGGTGGAGGATGTGCTTGCGACCGAGATGGGAGAGTCTGGGCGAGGAACAGAGGTGATGATGTCGTTTGCGACGGCTTCTTGTCGCTGTGAGCCTGCGGTTTGCGGCTCCTCTGAAATTGTGCTGCGATCGGCGGGTCGTGCTTTGACCATTTTCGGTGATGTCACTTTCGATATTTTTGGTTGCGATTTCGTAGTTTGAGAAAGTCGTTCGTTCTTTTTCGTGATGGCCTTTTTGAGTCGAGGCTGGATCGAGGTTTTATGTACTCGATGAGTGGGAAGGAAGGTCTCTGAACTACATCATCGTTATTGTTGGTTGAGGCTCACCGTAGGCCATATCCGGCCATGCGGTCTCGACGCCTTCTTTCTATATCTCAGTCACGCGTCTCACCAGTACATGCAATTACCTCAAACACACGAGTCGATTATGGATTAATATCCATAGTCGAAATAGAAGCCTCACTGGATATGGGAAGGATAGTTGATAGTTCTGGGCTGATACAAATTTCTTCATTCATTTGTCACCCCTAGCAAGCAAAATGTGACTCCCTCGATGCTATCGTTTGTTCTCACAAGCTTCTGCCTCAAGCCATGGTCTGCTGGTAGAAACCCCAGGGGTGGGTTTCAAGATGGCAACCAAGATACTCGGCCTTCAACTTGATCATCTTTGGATCATCAGATCTGAGTGCCTCCGGGTTTATGTTTCGACCGCGGAAGTGAGAGAGCAGCGAGAAGCGTTGGAGCAGGAGACGGAATGCTCCAAGCTCAGCGATACCCAGCACCTTGGTCCCATGCTGATGTAAGATCTCCTTCAATCCTCTCTCCATGTTGCTGCGCCAGATCTCCATGCAATCGGTTGTCTCTGGCACCTCCATGGACCCCATAGCGGCCTTGACACTGACTACGCCTTCGGACGCCTCGATGTTCCAATAAAGGCGGTTCTTGTGTGACGGATCTGTTCCGTGGGAGAATGATGAGCAAAAGTTGAAATGCCTCAGGCTGATCACGACACCTGCTGCGGCACATAGCTTCGCCCAGCGACATGCACGTTGTGAGAGCATGGGAGTCTGGATAATGGAGAAGTCGAGCGCGCCGCCAGATTCATGACCTGCCCAGCGAAATTTGGACTCATGTCCTGAAAGTTGAATACTTAGGACTTCTCTGAACATTTGCTTGCACGTAAAGCCCAGTCCGGGCATTCGCATGTGAAGGTTGTATAGATTCAAGGGCAGGTCCTTGTTGTATCCTGGATCATTTTTGCATGGTAGATTCTTGACGGCGAGGTCGTAGATCTGGTTGCGCACTTCAGCTGGTAGGTGCAAGAACCTGAACACCGAATGGAATTGTTCCGTGGATGTCGATGGCGCGAGCGTCAACGAGGTGAAGGCTTGTGACAGAGATGTCTCTTGGGCGAAGACCGATGACGTAGAGCTTTCTGGCATGAAGGTATCTGGTCTAGATGTCTGCGACTCTATCGCGATCTTGATCATAGAGATGGCCTCATCCGTCAAGTCGAATCGTATGCACGTGTCCGGCACGCGACTTTGCGCACGAGGTCGGATCGCCGACGGGCTCATCGGATCGGTATCTAATATTGTCAAAAAACATGTCGATATGGAAGGGAGAAGAGGGAGGATTACCTGCGGTTTTACCACGAGCGCCAGGGAAACAATGACTCTCCTACGACGAACACTTTCGACGACCAGCTTCGGACTCGAATAATCAATGGCTGTCTTTCTCGCACCAAACAATCCGAGCTTGGCGGGTCCAAAACACGTGGTGGAAAGTCCGGCTTGCAGTTTGCCAAGGTTAATGGGCAGCATGGTATGCTCGTGCCAGCGGTGAGCGAGTGACGTTTGAGCAGCTACGATGCTGGGAGTTGACCCAAAGCAAATCTCGAGACCCGCTTTGTCGTCAAAAGCTCTTTTCACTTCTTAGCATGATAAAGGTCGCAAAATGCATGGCTTATGTTCTGTCTGGCGATGCTGCATCAGGGTCTGACGATTGGTCACAATGATCTTGACCGAGTCTCTGCTTGTCGTACTTTATGGCAAGAACGCAACCATATGTTCTGTCCATGCAGTACGTGTGGTCGGAATGAGTCAACCAGGGTTTCTAGATCATGCAATCCGAGGGCTTTGGCATCGCTGGACTCGAAAGCCTGACCGATTTGCTCGTCCAACGCTAATAAGATCGGTACACAAAGAGATTTTGCTCGGCCGATCAGATTGGTAACATCGAGTTCGATTTGCACATGACCATCCTTTGTCACTCAGATTCGAAGAGTCGTGAAGAATCCATTCCAGAACTTGTAGCGGATGGTCGCGTGTACGTTGATGGCGACAATATGGGTCATGTACGCCTCGACATTCCGCAAGAATAAGCCTGTCCGTGGTTTCAGGAGCATGTCTGGGTCGTGGCCCGGAAATGGTCGGCTCAGGTGTAACTCGAATCGATTGCTGGAAAACAATATGGACAGGGCTTCTTGCTGAATTTGGCGGCACGTTGCTGCTATTGCTGGTCGCTCGAGGCTGTTTAGAAAAAGGCCTCGTGTTTGGGTTGGCACATGGTGGTAGATTTGATTGCGTATTTCAGGTGGTAGTTGCAGAAATCCAACGGTCTTGGCTTGCGGATCCATCATGAGTTGACAACTTGCCAAATAACCAAGTCAGTCGCGATCGAAGCGGCAACTGTAGCTATTTAAAAGGAGTTGACAAGTCTGGTACCAGATTACGGAGCACATGGTCGATGTTTGCTTAGAATACCTATAACATGCGATTCTGCCAGATCAGCAGATATATGGGTTAAAACGGCCAATTGGCGTGGTGATGCAGCGCGAATCACAAACAAGTCTTTGGCAGGGAGGCAGAAGGTGTACACAAACTCTTTCATTGTAATACCTTCATCCTACCTATCGTCATCTCAATACTCGATCTCCAACTGCCTAAATAGGCTCGACTCTGAAAACAACACTGCAACATCTTCTTTCTTCTTTGTCCACGCTCCTCCAGTAAATTTCAAGGGCATTAGTCGTGCTTCCCGTAAGACAAGGCTGATCTGTAGAGAAAGGCCAGAAGCCAGTCAATGGAAGACAGCCTTCAAACAAACACTCTCATACCGCCAGGACTCTATCGCGGCGACATATTTACTGGGTCTTGGTGGTGTCGGCACGGACGCCAGCAGGGCCGGTTTGGAAGAAGCGGCCGAAGAGAGGGTGGAGGAGGGAGTTGAAGACAATCTTGGCGCCACTGTATCATGTTAGATAAGGAATGTAGGCAGCTAAATGGATAGGAGGGACTTACCCGGTCTGGGGAAGAGACATCCAGAGAACGAGGATGAACTTGAAGGTGTAGTAGAAGGCTAGAATCATGTTAGGCAAACGTCATGGAGCTGCAGGGGAGCGGGCGGGATAACGTACGGAACCAGTAGACGGCGTTGACGGCGCTCTCGAGAACGGTCAAGAAGGCGTAGGTGACCCAGTAGGTCAACCAGTGGGTGTCATCGGCCTTGTTCTGGGTGAAGAGAGCCTCGAGCGAGTAGTAGCCGGGGATGATGAAGCCAGCAAAGTTGACGAGGAACTCGCCAGCAATGTTGAAGAAAATGAGGAAGAAGTACAGGGCACCGAGACCGAGGACGACGTAGACCTTGGGGACGGAGCTCTGCTGCTCAAAGTTCTGGAGGGCAGGGTACTTGGACAGCTGTAGATGGCGGTCTTGTCAGCGAGAGTGCGACAGGCACGTGTAGCGATAGCAAGCTCTAGACCACATACCTCCTTGTCGAGCTGCGAAATGTGCTGCTGGGCGCGTTCTTGGAAAGACATTTTTGAAAACGGTTCGGATTAAGGCTATGCAAACGGCAAGCAAATGAAATTGTTGGACGGGGATGGAGTTGGTTGATGGTTTAAGGAGAAGAGAGGTCGAGATTCGAGCCAGGAGTTCGCAAGCTCAATGCTCGAAATGCCCGGCTGACGTATGTGCTCCTGCTCGCTCCTTCCTGCCCGGCCCGGCAAATCCTCTGCACTTCGTGCCTTCCTGCTTTGTGCCGTCGCGCCCTCCAACAAGCGACAACGGTTTGAGAAAGAACGTTGCAGGAGGGTTACTACATACAGCAACTGCCAATCTCTGTAAAATTGAACCTCATTATCCAGTCACTCACAGGCAAACAAGCTCTAACTGTGTGTTTGAGAGCAATACCCGGCGAATAGCTAGTCTGACGTAGTCTACTTCTGCACGTGACTTGGCTGATCTGGCTGCGTTGCTGCGTTCCGACTGTGTTTGGTATCAACAACATTGAAAGCGAGCTGCATTGTTGTTTTCCTCACGACTCGACTTTCGCCCTCGACACCTCGGATCCTAAACCAGAGCCATTCTTCCACGCGCTCTTCACCGCATTTCTAAAAACTCGTTCGTCCTTGGAGCTTTGTTTTGAGGTGCACGTGTGGCCTTGTCGGTGTCTTCCCGGAATTACAAACAAATAAATCAACAACATCAACACATCAACAAAACCTACTCTGCAGGATTATGAGCACGAGAGGCCAATCGACATAGCCATCATGCAGCGAACACGCTCTACCCACTCGATACACCGTCCCTTGTCGCGCGCCTCGACCCAAAGCGCCCACTCTCCCGCCCCCGACATGTTGCATCAACAACAATACATGAACCACCACAACCCCGAGTCAATGCTTCTGCACTATGCCCAAGGCTCCGCACCACACATGGACGCTCAGATGATGCAGCGCACTTTCCAATCACAACACATTCCCATGGACCAGTTCACCGCGCAAGCTCAGCAGTTCGCAACTCAAGACGGCTCGTACATGTTCCAACCCAACGAGTATGCTGTACCCATGGGACTTGCTGCCTTCCCTCAACTCAGCGGCCACGAACCGGAAGACCGCCGTCGCAAAGGATCGTCAGCCACAGCGACCAACGACAAGGAGTTGCGCGAGTTGCTGTCCAAGAACGAGGCGCGCTCGCTACCAGAAGTCGCGCAAGAGGTCATCGCGAAGGAACGCACTCCTCAAGCGGAAAAGACGAAACAACTGTTCGCTATGCTCTGGTATGTTCACTGCACCAATGTTATGCTCTTCTTTTACTGACGCGACGGACAGGCTGCGCAAGGTGTGCAAGGCGGCCAAAACATCAGTGCCGCGCAACCGCGTCTACTCACACTATGCTACGCGTTGCGGTACAGAACGTGTGGTCCCTCTCAACCCAGCATCCTTTGGCAAGCTGGTACGAGTCATCTTCCCGGGTATCCAAACTAGACGACTCGGTGTCCGTGGTGAGTCCAAGTACCACTATGTCGACTTGTGCCTGGTCGACGACAACTCGGACTCTCAGCTCAGCCTTCAACGCTCAAACTCAAACTCGTTACACGCCGATGTCTCGGACATGCGCCGCAGTGCCTCGACCAACCCTCACCTCGACTTCAGCCAGGTGCCACGTCTTCCTGCCGACGCCGCTGCATTCCCTACCCATGGCCTTGACGGTGCGAATAGCAGTGAAGGCTCCGCCGAATCGCATCCCTCACCACAAATCGAGCCCCGTGGTCCTGGGTCAACGGCACGACTGTTTGCTTATCCTGATACGCGTGGCATGGTGGCCGACAATGACTGCTCTATCATGTACGATCAAAACTTGCGCTTCCCTGCGAAAGAAGAGGCTCCCTTCCAAGAAAACGACACGATTGTCTTGCCCAACATCCTGCCCTTCTGTCCCGTCAAGACGGATCCCGACACGGCCGAAGCCCTCACAGCGCTATATCGCACTCATTGCACATCGTTGATCGACTGTATTCGCTTCTGCAAGGAAAAGCAGTTCTTCCGCCTCTTCACATCCTTCCATGGCACATTGACGGTCCCTGTCCAAAAACTGCTGGCTCATCCCAACCTCGCGCCCTGGATCCAGGCCTGCGACACGTTGATGTACCAGAAGATGGTTCGCTTCGTCTCGCGTCTCACACTTCAGGCTGCACCTCCAGTCGTCATCAATATTCTCAACAACATCTCTACCAACTTGCACGCCCACATCTCAAAGACATTCGCTTCGCACCCTGCACATGTGCTGCAAGCCAAGCTCAAGCCTGCTGCGACCTTCGCCAGCCTTCTGCATCGCTTGATCCGTGTCAACGCTGCCGCCCACGCTGCTGCAAACCTCCTCACTGTCGACCAGAACCGTGAGCAGATGTGGCGTGAATGGGTTACCATGGTCAACCCCAAGCGTGTCATGGAGGCCGAGCTGCCCGCCTGTGGCTACGAAGAAGTCTACAAGATCATGACTTGTGACATCAGAGGCCTCCTAGAGCCTCTCAGCTCTCCTCCCTTCCCTGACAACCCGCTCTTCGCTCATGACAACCAAGCATATGGTTACGCTCAAGCCAACTTCCCAACCTTCCAGCAACCGCCACCTCAGTCCACAGATCAGTCAGGACAAGTTTCGACTGAAAACGTCCTCGACAGGTGGTCTGTCTTCCTCACCTCCCTTCCTTCGCGCTTCCCCGAAGCCAACACGAGACTCTTGCTGCACTGCATTAGTGCTGTTGGAACTGCAGCCCTAAGAGACATCACTATCATGGGAGGAGCTAGCTACCAAACTTGGTGGGTCATGAAGATCTTCGTTGATGAGATGGCCTTGTGGCTGGCAGCGATGGGTGGTTTCCTTGAACATAACCCTGTCCATGCCACTCCTGCTGCGTCTGTTGTTCAAGTGTCTCCTGACGTCAAGCCTGTCGACTCAAATGGTAGCATGCGTAGTGGGAGCGACAGTAGAATGAGCAGCATGGAGGTTGACTTCAAGATGCAGCCGCAATCACGGCCTGCTAGTGCTCAAAGTAAGTCCTTCGACCTTTCATTTTCGATTTTCTTTTCCATGGAGCTCTGACTGACTTCAAGCCTTAAAGTGACGCGTGCTTTGTCCACACAATCCATGCATACTTACAATGCCTCTTTCGACATGGGCAGCCAGCCGATGCAGCTGTCGCAATCACAACAACTCTCATCGCAGCCACACCAAAGATTCGCAATGCCTCATCCGCGACAATCTCTGCCTTCTCAGCCCATTCAGAACCAGAGTCTGGACGCAGCCGATCTTGACGACAGCGGCATTGGGATGGGCCTAGTTGACGACGATCTGAATCTGTCCAAGTACGGGATGATGAGCGGAGATATGTCAGTCAATATTCTCTGACATGCTTCTGGTCTCGACCAATGATGCATCTTGCCATCGGGGATGCGGCTCACTCTTGCGGAACTCTCGCCCGAGCGCATCTTCATCTCGAAGCAAAACGGACATCAACATTGCATGAATTATCACGACTTGTTTCTTACTCTCTCGACGCGCACTCACGTTTTCGATACATGACCATAGGTTGCATACGTCCGACACGATACGCATCTAGGACGATCAGTATACGTGCATCTTGATCCATGGATATGGACGGCTTTGGGGTTTCACGGTGGGGAATGACTGGGTTTGTGTTATTTGGGGCATAATGACGGGGTCGGCCACCCTCGCTTTTCTCTTCTGGTGCTGCCGACCTGCCCTGGTTTTTCTCTCTTTATTTCTGGACTGGTGTTCTTTATCTGGGCGGTTCTCCCTTTGCCAATCACAAAGGTTTTGTCAAGAAGTTATGCGATTTTCTGTTTTGAGATACAGCTTTTTTTGTCACTTTATGGTGGAAGAGCTGTGATGTTTTTGCTGTTTGTTTTGACTTGATATCCCTCCACTAATTGGTCGTACTTGTACATATGCTCCAATTCTGTTCGTCGCTATTCTTTTGCCATCCTCGTCAACCCTCAAAGCTGTGCTGTGCTGTGTTACCTCGGCAAATAGTCATTGGTGAATGCTCGACATGCTCTGTGTTGTGACTCGATGTGCTCGTCTTAAGGATTCCATGACAAGCAATTCATCATCAGATGCTCCCTCTGGAGGCATGACACCGATACCTGCCTCGAGACATCGACCAGAAAGCACAAATTCGCCACAGTACATCCAGCGAGAAAGGCTTGTGATTCCACCATCGACCATAACGGCATTCGGTTCACTCACTCTTCTGCAATCCTAGGTTTCTGTCCGGTAGACGACTTCATAGTAGTTGTCTTGCACGAATATCTTGAGGTATGGCCAAAACAGTCCAGATCCACCATGTCCCAGTATGCTGGTTTTACTTCTCGACAGACTCGAGCGTCAAAAAAACTTTCACGACTCTATTTTGTCGCTCGCTCCAAGCTTTGCATTCTTTCCATAGACGCGCGCTTATGTATTATAAGCCGAATTCCCCTTGACACATTGACGTTGAAACTCAAGCAACTTTAAAAAGACGATTCGATTCATAAGGTATCCCAGCAGCGTGGTTAAAGGGTGAAAGATTATTCATGCCAGAGTTTCGGTACAGCGTGCCATACTTTCGGTGTTATAGGACCGAGCAAACGATATTTTCCTTTCGCACTTCGCTCCGAACCGAAGGGTTGGAGGGTTGGAAGGATCTGAACACTATGTGAGAGTCAGATTTAGAGATCTCTAGGTTCGGAGCGGTTTTGCTGCAAGGGGTGGGAAGTTTGTCTGTTATACTTGTCTTGAGTTTGCTATAGCGGGTTCATGGGGGAATAATGTGTGCACTATCATCACTTGAAGTGCGGGAGACCCTGTCATGGGGTTATCTTATCGTTCATCCTTCGACTGCCCATTTGCCTTGTATCCGACGGCCGCAGAACTGAATACCACACGCCAGATACACACGAGAAGTGTTCTTCGTCTCGATGGATGATTGAAAGGCAAATTTGGCCGTACCTCGTACAGGAAGTTCTTGTCGTTGCATTCGGCCGTAACAAACGAGCACAGCCCGGAGATGTTTGATCGTGAGGAACGTCTTTGCCTGAGCACAAGGTAGGGCACAAAGTCTCAGAGCATATGGCATGAGGCCTGAATCAAGTGTCTGACTAACGACCAGATCTCATTCACCAGAGATGAGGTACGAAGAGAACATGTGGAGAGGGAAGGAGAGAACCATGAAACACAGACGAGCCAGCACAGCCCAGAGCCTCATGATTGACTCGCAACAACATCATACGGTCCGACACAATGGAGTTGCATCTCTTGTTAATCTAAGAAGCTCTTTCTTTTTGGAAAGAGCACAGAGAGATACGTGAATCATGGCAGGGGTAACATTGAGTTTCGCTGCCGTCGCCGCCGATATATTGCGCCGTCGGCGAGACTGACTGGATACTTCTTGAACCCCATGGGCGCATGGGCAGTGCATGCATGAGAACCGACCTCTGACCACGAGTCAGTCGTAGACTTCAGCTGCTGATCAGGCATACCAATATTTCAACATTTTCTGATACGACGGGGGTTGGATGAGCTGACCAAAGGCTGGTCCGCGGCGGTGATGGTGATCGGCGCGTCACGGAGACGAGGAGCAAGTTTTAATACCAACATCCTGGCTGCCATCACACTGCTTGCGCTAGAAGAAAAGCATGCACTGCTGTGTATGCGTCTTCGAGGCTCAATAAACCACCCCGTCCGCTAGACCACTAGACTCTACGATGGCAGCGAGATCGAACAAGCGACGCGATGCTAGCCAGCTGGGGTATCTGGCTCACATCCCGTACGCGTCATGATGGTGTAGTCTGCCTCTACGAACATCCAAGTCACAGATCGGATCAGGTGCAAGGGTCGTGTGCGACGGGCACTACAGGTACACCCGCTCCTCTTCGATGGAAGGTACATCCTCTGCTCGACCTAGAGATCTCCCTGACCGCCGCTTCTAGGTTGTGCAACCGAAGCATGGCTTCAGGTCACACCGTTTCGCAATAAAGAATCTCGCGTTGTAGGCTACTGACGGCCAAACGCGGCTCTTGCATGTGCATGCATAGGTATGGCTTTCAAAAGCAAGCGAGGCCCACCCCCTGTTCATATCACAGCGAGTAAAGAGATGACCGTTCAAACAACATGAGTAACAAGGAGGGTGTGAATGTGACTCGGTGAGATTCTTCTGATGGTGTTCTTCACATAGACTCTGTGCAGCTCCGTGATTCGGATTTTAGTGTCCTTGTTCGTTGAAGCCGCGGCTTCTTAATCTGCCAGCGCTATAGCGCCAATAATTGCTTGCTGGCGCCACCGCACGCCAGATTGGGCAGCGCCGTAGCCGTTGACGGCAGTGCCGCACATCATCTCGAGAGGTGCTCGAGCTGACCGGGCAGCTAATGCAGCAGCTTCGACGAGGTCGACGATACCGGCAGCTTCGACGATACGAGAAGCCAAAGGGCAGGGCCGCGACGCACTGCACCAATCGTGAGCTGCCGCTAATCAGAGGGTCATACGAATCTCCTCTGACACTTGTGGCTGCAACCTCACTCACACCTCCCGTAACATTGCGCAACGATCTGAGGAGAACGGCGGCGGGCCAAAGCGCACTGGCGACATGCCATCAAGAGTTCCTTTTCCCCAGTAGTCTCTTCGGCTCTGTGGATGATTCATGGATCCAGGGCTTGAGTTCGGATGCGGTATATTGATCGGGTACGTGCGTACTCGAGGCTCCGTGGAGCACATACCTTTGCAAACTAGAAGGTGAAGCTCCGTCAATCATGATCATATCATGTAGAGAAGTGATCTGCTTGTAGAGTCGTATGGTAAACCCTCTCTCGGTGGCGCAGCGCATTAGGCGTGAAGTTTCTCAGATTGTTGAAAGTCAAACTGAGTACAACGTGCCGGGGTTGGGGAGGCACCAGCACAAGCCCCCGTGACCTTGAACGTCGAAAGAAACCTTGATCAACAATTGGTGTTTGCAACAACCCAAAACCCCGACGAAGAATCTGAAAACTGTCAAAGACAACTCACAGGATCTTTGACTTTGTCCACCGTCGGATGCGAGGAAAGCGAGAGCTAATTCGTGGCAAGATGCTTAGGCACGTGATATCGAAGTCAAATATGGTAGTGTTGTGTGAACATGCAAGATGCATCGCTAGACCAAGGGCCAGCACATCAAAACGATGGCCAGTACCTCATACACCACTTGGCGAACAAGTATCTGAGCCCAGGGAATCCACGCGTTTCGTAGGCGGTTGGCCGGATAGAGTCAAGGTAATAAACAAAACACACGTCTGAGCTTTGAAGGAAGCAAAAGTGGCATCAGTTCGAGCAGAGATAGGACGCTCCGAGTGGCTCGCGAGTCGTCAAGACCAGTGACGACGACCAGATGACATCCTGCAAGCATTCCTGTGTCGAAGCCGGACGGTACCGTGATGCTCAACGGCGCTCACACTGGAGACACTTGTGCGGAGGCAGTGCCATCATAAGGAAAGACAAGGAGGTCAGGCGGCGGCTATCGAAGGGTTTGGGCAAGCTGAATCCTGAGCATCCCCGCGGGCATGTTAGATAGCGCCTAGAGATTGTACCTAGATGAACCTGGTTCGGCAGGCCTCGTAACGGGGATTGGTCTACGTTTCTTGGGTCTGCCGGTTCCAAGCTTCTCGCAAATTCGCAATTGCGCCAGCCGATGTCAGTGAAAGTTATTTTGATGTTGTAGTCTTACATGCACAAGTAGTCAGTAGAAAGAGGAGAAACGTCTCAAGACCATGCCGATGGCGCGCGGGAAGTCGCTGTGAGTTCTGGAAGCCCTGAACGGCGAAGAGTGAGATCATTCCACAGCAGAGCGAACGTTGGCGAAGAACGGACTAAAAAGCGCCATGGAGAGACGAATACTTCTGAGACAAGAAGAGTAAGTATGCCGGACCGAGTGGGAGTTGAAACCCTGGGTCGGCAAGCGACGGCGTGTGTTTGTGTTGCGCAACTTAACAAGGTTGACGGCGGCCGTTTGACTGCGCCGTAGTCGGTGTGGCTTTCACCTTCGGCAGACTGACCCTAAACAAGGCCACGCGCCAATTGCTTTGCGCACCAGATTTGGTTCAAGGGCCGGTGCACCTTGAAGGGGAAAACGAAAACGTGCGGACCCTAAGAGCTGCATTGTACAGAAGAGGGAGGTAGAAAAGCTGATTAGTGATTACCTGCTCAGAACCAGGACCGTGTCCCTCCGGCCGAAATTTGTCGCCCTCTGCGTGACGCCGTGGCCGATCGATTTATGTCTCGATGTATACATTCAGTCTGGCCTATGATTTGAGAACTAATTTCGAGCAGAGAAGAAATACGTGCGTACACAGCCTTGTACATATACATGTCCCGAGTACTATTTGCGTTTCGGCTCGGATCATGCTTAATGTTCCCAGTGCAGGAGTTCTTCTCGGGTCTAACGAAGAACATGACGTATGGCCAAGTGGTGTCGAGTGTTCTGGTGCGAGCAGGATTGCAACGGCCTGTCCCAACTCTAGTTTGCTCTGGAGTTGCCTCTGCGTTCTGTTCACGAAATTAAGCGTTGGAGGTTCTGGGGCGACAACCTGGACAGGTAATGTCTTACTTGGCCTGTTCAGTCATCAATGTAGCTTGCACAAGCGTACAGTGTGCATATTATTCGACAACGGTGTCGCAGTCCTGCTTGTGTAGCACGGCACTCTCCGCCCAGTTACTTGGGGAGGAAGTACTCGAATGTGGGAATTGCTCGCCAGAACTAGGGAAGAGAGTCAATGGGGAAGAGAGTCAAGATTTTAATGTGGACTTTGGAACCATGGAGGGGGGTTCCGAAATTTCACACCCCCCCTTTGGCTTCCAATGCGCCTGAAAAGGTGTATACCACTGCGAATAACTCGCTGGAGCCTTCCACCGGGCACGGGATCAGGCTTTTTGAAGCGATCTCAAATTCAAATGACCTGTTTCCGTGCCCGGTAGAAGGCTCCAGCGCGTTTAGAAGATACCATGTCTGGTGGTGTACGGAGACCCTTGACTCCGCGCCCTATTGACTCTCTTCCATAACTCTGGCGGGAATTGCTCTCTTTCTGAACTCTAATGGCACATGCGGCAAGCTTGCCATTTGACATGCAAAGATCTCTCCTGTCGATCATGAATCTTGTCCCACGTGGAGATTCCAAACAGAATCGAAGACGAAGCACTACACCGCACAATCAAAGATGAAATGGCATTTTCATGACGAGCAAGTGATGATCTGCGCCCACGGAAGCGCGCGATATACGTACCTATATGGGCACCCGATAGCGGTGCCGCAAGTAGCAAGCATGGCAAGGTGCTGGTCTGTGAGCGGCTCATTGCATCTGATGGCGTTGGTCATATTGACTTTCGACCATCCTCACTTGGGCGTCTTCTAGAAAAAATTGTATCCACTGTGCTGGTACGAACCCATGTCCTGAGCGTTTGACTTTTCTCACGCTGTCGGCCTGCGCTATCTCATGCGAAGAAACATGTATCCATCTTCGTCGCAATGTCGTAAATTTGCTGTCGTCAGAGCAGGTTCTTGTTGTCGTCCCGCCGATTGCATGCAAAGCAGGTCCGCTCCTCGAAGCAGCTAGTCGTGTCATATGCGCCGAAAGAGTGGCGTCGCGCCGCCGCGAAAGCTTTGTCCTCTTTTGGACCTGCCGCTCAATGGATGGATTCGATGATCGAGTTCACATAATTGCAAAACCTGCATGATTGCATGCAATCGCCTGCTCTCCTTTGACAAAACCCCTGCACAACGTGGATGCCGCCGCCAAGTCCAATATGAGAGGAAGACCATCCAGTCAGTCCTGGTCACTCTTGGTCTGACAACCATCTGTTGCATTCACGACAGCCATGACGCTTCAAACAGACATTGGTCTTCAGCCTCGCGGGACAAGACGCGCACAGTGTCTTGGTGTTGTCGGCCAAGCCATGATGGGCAATATGAAGAAAACCATGGCTTGTCGCGGAGCATCCTCCGTACAAACTTCGCGCTGGATCCTTCGGAGCTTGTTGCAAAAATATGCATCCGAGCTCTGGCATTGAATGCTTAACAGCGTGAACACTCTGCGTGATCTGTGTGTGGCGTCCGACTTCGATACTCGAGCATTCGTCAGGACCGAGGACGGTCTTCGGCTTTCGAATATGTGGTCGAATTGTGCATAAAAGGAGTGTGTCTAAAACGCCATGTGCATGTGCCGAGGCAGTCAGAATCATCTGACGTTAGGAGCGAACGCTGGGGTCGGCTCGCATGGCCACCACCCACATGGCACACGGCCACTTCGCTTTAGGTCGGTCATAGTGGCAGTTGCGATTCTTAGGGCACAAGGTGACGCAACCAATTAGATCGCCCTGCCTAAGTGCGATTAGTCGTGACCATTTTGACATTCGAGATGTATCCTGTGATTAGTTATGGGGGAACGAGTCGATTGAGGTGCCATACTAATCATGGACTGGTGGCTGTGTTCCATTTCTGCGCTCGCCGCGGAACCCATCCGATGTGCTCGTTCAGGAATCAGGTAGTCTGTAGAGGACATCGGGTGGTTCAGTCCCGTCTAGCACGTGCCATGGGCAGAGACGGCGCTGCTTGATCGTCGTCCAATGAGTGGCTTGCCGCAGCGGATTTCCGTGCTAAGAGCAAGACCGCCATCAGTCACCTTCAGTCGCCGCTCCGCAGTTTCAGAACACGGACAAGTGGACGTGTCGTATTGTTTTTGAGAAGCGCTCGACCGGGTCGCATCCATACGAGTCGACATGTCAGCCAGCAAGTACGAGACATCTGGGAGATAGATACATGCAAGATAGTGAGAGTATGCATGCTGTTTCGCATTGCGTCGTCAGGCATGCAATCAATTGCATGAGAAACGAAGAGCAATGGTGGTTGTTCACTGTTCGAAGTGCGAGGGCTGGGCCTTGACCGGGCGGCTGGGTCCCTGGGATTGTCTCTGCAGGTCATCATCATCATCAACAATCGCTGCAGTGATCGGGTTCCCGCGCTACTGTATGCCCTTACCCAGATAGGATGGGCATCCGCTGGACTAGGGAGATGCTCCGTCCAGTCAGCAATCGAGCGGCTTCACACCCCTTCTGGGGTCGCCCTGACAGACGTTTTCTCATTCTCACAAGAACCGCCGATGCTAGCTCCGAACCACTCCCGCTCGACTGGCACAATTCTAATTCAATTAAAGACATCTGTGCCTGCTGTCAAGTCGACCGTTTTTCTGGGTTGTGTCTCTGACCTCTTTCCTCTTGATTTGCAAATCTCGCCGAAGCCAAGCACGTCCGATCGTCACCGGCTCTCGCGTCTTCCTTGAACAAGAGCGTCGTTGCGTCGCTTCTTCCCCTCTTGCTAAAAGGCGCCCCCTCCGTGCTGCTATCCAAGTCGTTTTTATTAAACCTGCGGACGCTCACCAAATTACTTTTTACTCTTGTCATCTCCTTCCCCGCCGAGAGTCAATCTTCACCCTCCAAAATCTTAACCCCTCAAACTCTTGAAGTTTGTTTGAGCGCACTCCCGCCGCACGCCATTGTCCGGTCCAAACTCTGATCTTCCCTTTGGTGCCCAATCATTGGTTCACCCATCAACTCAAGACTCTTGATCATTGTTTCCAACCTGATCTGTCCTCGGCCCGAACACCTTGCCAGCGTGATCACGACGACAGTCCTGCCCAAGCTGCCATCCAAAAGCCAATCTTGTAACACAAATTACCCTGCTCGTCGAGTCCCCTCTAGGTAGGGTTCATCCCATGCTTACAAAACAGGTTCCTGAACAATNCGCTTACCCACTCATCAAGAGCTTGACTGCTTTTTCTCGAAAGCTCGCTGACCCGTAAAGAGTCATCCAAGATTAAACAACACCCTCCCTCGAATCCAAACTTGGATTTGCCTTTACTCTCAACTTATCTGCTTTAACTTTGTCGACGGCAGTTGACCTCTATATCGACCTCAGTCCTCAAGCTTACTGCCTTCCTCGTCCGTCATGAGTGGCAGTGGTTCTGGTTCTGGTCCGCTCCAGCCTACATGGCATGGCTTCATCCAGAATAGCATGGATGGACTCGTGCTGTTCGAGGCATGTCTCAGCGGCAAGCTGCATCACGTCCCTCGCCGCCCTCACGATCGCGAACGCGCAAGTCTCATCAAGAGCGGCAGCGTCTTTATATACGAAGAGAACGCATCAGGCATCAAGCGCTGGACGGATGGTGTCGCTTGGAGCCCTAGTCGTATCCTCGGAAACTTCTTGATTTATCGCGAACTCGAGAAGCCTTTCCCTCCTGGCGAGAAGAAGCGCGCAATGAAACGCAAACGATCCTCCCAAGAACCCGAAGGCCGTCGCGATTCCGAGGAGAACGAAGTTGCAGAATATAACAGACTCCCACCAACTCCTCCGTCGCCAGCAAATCCCCCGGAGTCGAAGTCTAGCGCACCCGGCACGACCGACAGCGACAAGGAGGTAGAGCGCCAGCTTATTGGTTCCCTTGTTGACAGCTACGGCTTCAGGCCTAATGGTCTGGTGAAGAAGACGATGAGCATTTCTCTGAACGGCGTCTCGCATCATCTTGTCTCCTACTACACCGTTGAAGATGTCAAGCAACGAAAGCTTCAGCGCCCCTTGACCGACACGCGTTTGAATGGCATAGCAATTCGCCCCGAGCTTTACCTGAAGCAGAACTTCCGCGCACCTGTTGAGGAGTCGGACCAATATGCTGTCGACGGTAACACTGGACACGCGTACCCTCATATGGGTAGCTCATACATGGTGCCGGCTTCTGGCTATATGATGCGCCAAGCTTATGTACCACCCCCAGGCTATCCGATGTATGGCGCCGCGCCGGTATCCACTGGGCCAGGTGTGTACGCCAGCCTGCCAGCTACAGCTCAGCCTGCACCTTCTTGGTCACAGCCATACAGCGCAGCGCCTCCGCAGCAGAGTTACAGCAACTATTACAGCACCCGCAACGAAACGTCGACTCCTCAGGCGCCGAGCAACTCATACGCACCTATGCCACCCATGCAGTCGTCGCAATACCAGTCACCAATGAGAACACCCGCCCAGAGCTACGGTCAGCCTCCTAGCATGACTACTTCATCTACTCCAGTGGCCACACAATCTCAGTATCAACCAGCACAGACGGCCACAACATCACAGTACCAGCCAACAAGCTATAGTGTCCAAACGAGCAGCCATCAAAGCGCCTCACCTCAACAGCAAAGCATGAGATCGCCGCCAGTCGGGCCGCCACAGTCGATGAGCTCTTATTCTGGTGGACGCTCGAACCTGCCCAGCATGCCCAGCATGCCAAATTACAGGCAATATGCAAGCCAGGGCCCGGGATCACACGAAATGCCCAGCATCGGCATGGCTTCTGGATACGGCAGCAGCCATGCTCAACCTAGCAGTGGAAGTTACGGTGCGCCTAGCTACGCAAATCCAGGACTCAGCGCCCCCCAGAGCTACCGACACAGTAGTGACGCAACCCCCGGTGCTCAGAGCTCTCAATATTATAATGACGGAAAGCCTGCAGTGAGCAGCTACACTTGAGCAGACAGATCTCATTCCTGTTAATTTGCTCAAAATAACGACCTTCTATTTTTCAAAAGGCCACGTTCTGCCTGTTCTCGGCTTTTTTCTCTATTCAGAGCACGCAGTTATTTGTCCATAAAAGCGGCGGAGGATCGGTTTGCCGATAATACAGCTCGGGTAGCTATGATGGTGTTGGGCATCGTTTGTGTATATTGTACGGATATGGAATATCAGATCGCGCATCAGCATTCAATTCAGTGTAGAAATTAAAATGGAAAACTGGCATTAGACCGAAACCCTTGTGCACCAGTTTCAGATAAAGTGGTCACTGTAGTTGGATGTATATTTGCTAAATGGTGTTATGCTTTCGCCTCCATTCAGACCTGGAATGAGGGCTTGTGATCAGCCTCTTGGGCTTCAAATGGTGAACAGCAACATTTCGCTAGATCTTGACATTTTTGTTATCTGGTAGATGTGAAATCCTTGGTCCATACAGTATGTAATGCCAATCATTTGATTTTCCTATTCCTCGTGTGTGCGTCGGCAGATATTGCACTTCAGGTCGGGGATTGCCCTTGCATGACAGGGCACCCTAACAGAGGCTTGAGGTTTCCGTGGATGTGCTCTCGAACGCCTCGGACTTTTAGATCTGCAGCGTTTTCAAAATGACGATCAACGCGGAGCGTTGGCGTTCTCATGTGATTATCTTTTTTCCAATGTTGGCGAACGGACCCTTTCGCAAGCGCGCCAAACGAACGACATGTCGCATTCAACAGCAGCGGTAAATAAGACATTGTTTGCGAGCCATGGAGGGTGGTCAATGGCACATCTCAGAATCTCGAGCAGGCTGTCAGCTGTCAATTCCGCCGCCATGACTGGCCGATCAGCCCCTCTACTGTGCCTCGCCCGCACCTACGCCGCGGTCGCAACATCACCCGTATCGACACCAGCAGTGTGCTCCGCGCGTGTCGCATTCCGTCGGCCCATTCAGCAGTATCATTGCGGACGTCGGTACAACCTTGCCCTGAGCTCCTCAACCGGGTAATTTCTCAACCCATGACTGTGTCCTAAGCTATGCTTTTCTTGTGATCTAATCATCGAATCCATAGCTCGTACCCGATCCTTACACCAATCTCACGCCGCTCTTTCTCGACGCCCAAGGGAGACGGCAATAAGGGTCTTGTAAGTTCTGTCGATCATCCCTCTCAACGTGTGCATGACAATTATCAAGACCGGCGTGTATCGGAAGCATGTGTAGTGCTTCACCCTTGGTCAGGCTTGATCACGTTGGAGAAGATTGTGAAAATGTAACATCGACTAACAGATTGCTGAAGCAAAGGGAACAATCGCAACCAGGGGCATCTGATACGGGAGCTATCACGCAGAGTGCCAATGTTGCAAGCCAGAAGGCAAGCATTATTGGTGACAAGGTTCGCTCCTTGACACCTCGCGAGCAGATATACAACATCCCGAACATCCTTACCGCCTCCCGTTTGATCGCTGCACCTTTTGTTGGATACCTGGTGTTGCACGAGCAGCACAAATGGGCGCTTGCTCTGTTCGCCTATGCAGGTATCACAGATCTGGTTGACGGATGGATTGCTCGCAAGTACAAGCTGCAGACTGTTGTTGGCAGTGTCATTGATCCCATGGCCGATAAGTTCTTGATGACCATCTTGACCGTCACCCTGTCCATGAACGGTCTCTTGCCAGGTGAGCAACCCCTTATGTTCACCAGATATCTCAGGCTTACCCAATTTGACACATAGTCTCATTGGCTACACTCATCCTGGGACGTGATGTGTCTCTTGCGGTGGCTGCTCTTTATTGGAGATATGCGTCTCTGCCCGCGCCCAAGACCTTCAAGCGCTACTGGGACTTCTCCCTGCCATCCGCTGAGGTACATCCAACCACTATGAGCAAGTACAACACGTTCCTGCAATTACTGCTCATTGGCGCCACTCTGGCGTACCCTGTCATCACGGCAGACAACCACCACATGGGTATCATGCATGATATTGGTCTCGAGAAGCTCGACCTCGCTCAGTTTATGACCTACTTCCAGATTGTTGTGGCCGCCACCACAGCGTGGAGTGGACTTAGCTATGCCTTCCTCAAAGATGCTGTCAAGATTTTGGGCAAGGATGAGCAGCTGAAGCTTAAGCAAGGAAGAAGAGGTAGAGCCATCATTGGCGTGACATTCGGTAGTGTTGTTGCTGCCGCTGCATACTTGGCTCTGACAAAGGACTTGCCCAAGAAGAAGGAAGAGGGCGTTGTTGCCTAAGTCGACAGAAACGAGAAAGCTCGAGGACCAAGTAAGAAGTAAAGGGCATTCCCACTCAAAAGGGTTTCAATATCGCATACTATACCAGCATTTTGGATATCATAGCTTGATGACTTCTTTTTCTAATTCCGCGGTTGCTGTTCTGGAGGCTCAAGGTCTTCCTTGCGTTGCGAGTCTTTCCTTTCCATCTTCATTTACCTGTCCTTGGTGGTTCCTGCGCTGCACTGGCTTGCTCGTTCTCTCCATCTGTACAATCTTGGCTTGGCGTCTGTTGTCTTCTATTTCTTCCCATTCTTGCTTCCCTGGACCTGTCTCCATTATTGTATCCATCGTCCCTCGCCTATCGTGATGCTGCGTTTATCGACCTCGTTCTGTGTAATCACGTTGATGCGATCATGGGTCATCTATCCACCTCACTTCCGCCAAAGCCTCACATCAATCCACACTTTCGATGTCCTGTGCTCCACAAAGTCTTCTACATACTGCGAATGTCGGCACGGCAAGTTCAGAGGCTGTGATATACTCAACGTGTCGAAGCTATATTGGCAGAGCCCTCTAGAGGCATTGAACCCTTGATCAACATCAAGGACATGCCGTAGTCGTCTAAGGACATCAATGACAGGGTCACCCGCCCATCAACATACCATGGCTCACGGCGGAGTCTACTGAAAGAGGCCATTACAAGCACTTTCGACTTGCACGCGCATTGTGTCTGCTCACCGCAATGTCCCATCATACATTCTGACACAAGTTCACGTCAACAACTCGATGACGGCAAAAATCTCAATCAATCAATCAGGCTGTATGCATGCACGATGAATCACTTTGCATCACCGCAAGCTGCAGATGTTAAGAAATCAGGCCTCCCTCTACATGTGCAACATGCATGCCAGCCCAGCACCGATCAATTTCAATCTGCTGTCTCCCCATCGCCGCCACGCAATATATGCAGTCAACAGGGATACGCACAGTACATGCGAGGAAGCGGTGAAGGCGGAAAAATTCTGCATATCGAAAATGGGAAAATACCATCTGCGGAAATACCATTTGCGGGAATACACTAATGTAGAAGCGCGAACGCCTACCTAGTCGTGCCACCGCCGTTGGGCACGATGATGGTGGAGATGAGATAGAACCAGAAGAAAAAAAAGTTGGAAAAAAAACTGCTGGGCAGATGTTCTGGGATTTGGAGGATCGTTGGCGGACGTTGGGCGGGACTGGATGGCTGTCAAGTTAAGCGAGTTCAATTGATGTATCAAACATATTTTACAGCATCTGCAGCACCATTGAGGGTGTAGCAGGAACGAAGACAGAATAGGTTCATGCATCACCAGGCTACCAAAGTCCTCCAAAAGAAACACCGGGAGAAAAAATTGGAGTGAGAAATATCACAAGCAAGAAATGTACTACAAACAAGGAACGATGTATATCGTCCTTAGAAACAGGGCGACTAACGACAACGAAGTGATCATGATACAACACTCTTCTCAAAGAAGCAACGACCTCTCATTTCCAGCTTTGAATCTCCATCCTACTCGGAACCATAAGCAACATCCTGTAGAAAACTCACCCAAAATTCTACATCAAGACAAGTTTTACAACAAAACTTGATAACCCAGAAAGATGATTCAAGAATAGCCCAACCCTTGTTATACCAAGCCTAGAGGAAAGGAAAAGGTATATCATAGCACTAGGAAAGGAACATTAGAGGTAAGAAGGAACATCACTTCATCCGAGATCGAAAGCAAGCGATCCAGCATATTTTGCAGCTACAACCATCCTGACATCTAATGCCATCCGCGCCTCGAATCACGTATCCTGACGAATGTCAGCCACTAGAGATGAGCTAACGACAAGAAGCAAAGAGTCAGATGCATAGGCTAATAGAAAGCAGCACGAACTACTTGAGCTCATCCCCAATCCTCCCGCTCCCAACGAAGGCAAGAGCTGGAAACAAAAGAAACTCTCGATTGGACAGATCATGAAACAACCAACAGACCAATCCACACATCCGGAATAGAGAAAGTATCAAAAGAGCGGGCAAGTGAGGAGCATGAAGGAGAAAGAGCAGCCCAGGATCTTACACCCTCATACAAAAAGGAAAGAACGTCGCTTGTTACAGGAAGGTGTGACCGACGCGAAATCGGGAGGAAAGGTGCGATGGACCGAAAGACCAGCAAGCGAGAATTTCGACCATCGAGCTGTGACTAGCATGTAAGGAGAGAACGACCACAAATAACAATGTCTTTCCCGAGTTTGGAGAGGAAGGAGCACAGGCGGATATCACACGGTTCAGACAAGGAAACAAGAACTTGAGAGAAATGGTCGCTTCTTGGATATACACGGCAGGTATTTGGGGGTTATAAAAAGACGCAAAAAGAAAAACAGAAAAAGGAAGATACCAGCCGTCCGTCCCAAGCTCCCCATCGCGTTTCATCATCCGCTTTTCGTCGAAAAATACTTCCTAAATTTCAAGACTTTTATGCGACGTCATGGTCTTCTTGCTCCATGTTGGTGTCGGCAGGTTGCTCGGCGGCAGCGGTAGCAGCAGCCTCGGCGGCTTGTGCCTCTGCCTTGACTCTCTCGGCCTCTCTGGCGACATCGGCAATCTCGATGGCGGCCTCACCGACAACAGCCTCTTCGACAGCCATCTTGCGTCTCCAGACACGAGCCCAGCGGGCACCCCACTGCTGGAGCAGAGTCTGTTCGGCACTGTCACCATCGAAGCGCTCGATCATGTCATCCTGGGCTGCACTGGCAACAGTGGAGACAGCCTCGATGATGGCGTTGAAGAGATCACGCATAGTCTGGCGTTCACGAACCAACGTCTCGTCCAGCAAGGCCTTCTGCTCCTCGGAGAGATCGGCCTCGGCGCGAGCGCGCACAATTTGGCGCATACGGTTGCTGACCTTGAACATGGTGGCCGAGATCATTTCGTAGATGTGAGTCTGTGCAAGCGCGCGACCGTGCTGCATGTGGTCGTGCAATGCCCACTCGATAACGCTCATAGGAGTGATGATGGTGTAGTTGAGCAATTTGTCAATGATGTTGACAGCAGTTCCGGGGTGGTCGGCCCAGTAATCAATGACTGATGTGATGATCTGGCGACGAGCAAGCTCGGATTGGGGGCCAATTGCGAGCAGGCGCTCCTTGCAACGCTCAATACAAGACAGAACGTGAGAAAGCGACTTGCTACCGACTGAGCAGATGCTGGTCATGTATGCGTCGGTGCTAGGCACAAGGACATCTTCAACACCGTGTTCGCTAGCCAGGGCCTGGATCTCGTTGATGACAACCTCGATCTCCTCTTCAGGGGCCTTTCTACGGATGAGTGCATGCATGGCATTGCCTTGTTGAGAGTAAGGAGTTTGCTCGTTGAGATATTTGAAGTCGGGAGTGTCCTTCATCTTGCCCTCAGAGATGAGAGGAGCATAGGCCTCGGGAAGAGTCTCCCTGATACGCTTGGCGAAAGACAGACGGATCTCCTTGTCCAGCGAGCCAACAATGAAGGCTTTTCTGGGCTCAAGATCTGAGCGCTCGAGATCGTCGATCCATTCGGCCCACTTCCAACGGAACTCGAAGTTGCTCAAGTGGTGAGCGAACCAGTCCATGTAGCGGTATTGAAGTTCGAGATCCATGACATCGAGGCTACGGAAGAGGAAGCGGATGGCTCTTCCCAAACTAGGAGCAACGGCGGCAGGAGCAATTTTGCACGCCTCGGTGATAACGGAGTGGTAGTAGACCAGCTTGTGTTCCGAGGTTGGGAGTCGCAGGATTTGGGAGAAAACAGCGTCGACAACCAAGTCCTCAGGCTTCCAGGTCGAACGGCCTTCGGGGATGTCCTTGAGCTTGTCAAAGGCAGTAGCGCGCTTGACGAAGGTGTCGGGGCGCCAATAACAGTCAACATCGATGAGGAACTTTGCAGCAGCGTTTCGGTTGAAGTCGAGGATGTTGATAGTATCCGTGACGGCATCTCGTAAAAGCGATGCAGCAATGTTGGAGGTGGGGGGTACAGACTAGGAGAAAGTTAGCTTTGAGAACGATCGAGGGAGGCAGTGAAGTACACACCTCGACATCTTGGTCGGCGAACAGCGAGAAGCAAACTTCGGGGAAGAGTGAGTGGGGACCAGGGTTGACAGGAGAAGGTACGGAGAGCTGGGGGAACGAGTGCTTGCCGGGTGCAGCCTGCTCGCCGTTCTCACCCTCGATAGGGGCCGGAGAAGTAACACGGGTCAAGCGGGGAATGCACTCAAGCTTCCAGCCAGAGGCAGCCTCGCCTTGGAGCTGTGTCTGCAGAGCACTGAGAATGCTGGGGCAAGCCATGGGCTTCTGCTCGCCCTCAGCTGTCGGGTAGGGGTCGACCAGAGCTTCCAGGGCATGTGGTGTGGATGCAACAATGTCCGTCTTTTCCAACAGCTCAGCTGCCTTCTCTTCCAAGCCAGTACCGGGTGCAGCGAGCACATAGGGGATGGTGAAAAGGATGATTTTGACCAGCTCGAGACCAACAGCATCGTCCGAAGAGGCAGTCTGGAGATCAACAGCGCGGTCGAAGAGCTCGTTCAGAATGCCAAAGACTCCATCGTCGCTGAACAGAGGTTGCAAGCAGGCCAGGAAACGCAGCAAAAGCTTGACGTTGCGCCACTCGCCAGCATCGAGATGACGCTGTAGCAGGATGGAAGTACGGTTCAGGACCTCAGCGGCTGCCTCGCTCTTCTCGTTGTTGGCGCACAGGACCGAAGCTGTGACGAAAGGAATCTTGAATGGCTGCTCCAGCACTAGCGACAAGACCAGATCACAATATGTCTCCTTAACGTAATTGTCGTGGTAGTTGTCGGTAACCAGCTTTGCGATGTCCTTCACTTCGTCTTCGGGATTGCGCATAGGCGATTCAGCAACAGCGAGAAGCTGGCGACGTAGGCGGGTTCCTGGAGGTGCATCTTCGTATCTTCTGCGCTGGGGTCTGCGATCGTAGCCGCCTTCATCATCGTCTGTAAACAAAAAAAGGTTAGCTTAGGGATTGGCGACGACCGTGTATTCGCGGTGCTGTGATACCTCTGTTGAAACGTCTCTTGCGGTTGAAATTACCGCCTCCGCGTCTGTCGTCGGCCATTCTGTTTTCGAAGTCCTTGTCGTAGTCGTTTCGTTGGACAAAACGATGAACCGCGTCGCTCGCGACCTTCCTACGTGCTCTTCGAGGAAGTGGTGCCAAGCGTCGTGGAGGTCGCGGAACTTCGGCCTTCGCTGAGATGCTAAACTTGCCTAATTGGGTAAGAACTTCGGCTGCAGCTTCCTCTTCACCAACCACCTTTGCTCCTTCCATTTGAACATCTTCCATTTCGACATCTGCATTTTCCTCAATCTGTACCAGCTCTTCATATCCGATCTTCTTACGAGCCATGATCAGCTGTTTCTCGATCTCGGTTTGTCTTGCCATGATGTGAATCTTGAAGGTAAGTACTCAGAAGTCTCCCTGTTCGACAACAGTAGCGAAGGTTAGACCTATGTGTTGGCGCTGGATATTGGAAGACAAGCAAGTAGTCAAGGTAGTGGTAGAAGTATAAGACGATGTCGGAGGTGAAGGAAGAGGAAGAGGAAGAGGAGTAATGGTTCAAGGAGAAGATATAGCTGGAGAGCCGCTAAGGTGTGATAATGTGAAGTTGAGAGAGAGTGGTGAATGTCAACAGCTCTCAGAGTAGAGAAGTTGTTAAGACAGGATATCCTTTTAGGTGCGATAAAGACGACCCTCGAGCTCTCATCAAGTGACGGCAGACTTGCTGAGGATACATGTGAAACACCCTTGGTCGTCTCGATGAAAGGACGGAACAAAGAGACGGCGATACTGGAGTTCCCTCAATTTGAGAAGCAGGTCTATGACACAGTCTTAGTGGACGGCAGTAAGCAAGCGATCACCTTGCCCTTTCGAAATCAAATTTATCAGAGTGAAGGATAGGGGAAGCAGAAGCTGAAAGAAGAAAATCAATTCTGGTCTAAAATCAGATAGCCAACTGCGAATCAACCATTCACTTTTCGCCCTTGTTCGCTGATCAACTCTCGCAAGAGCAGCGGCTCTAGGGAAGAACAGAAATCGAGCATGATGAAAAGGAGTAAGAGAAACATGAAGATAAAAGGAAATTCCCTGCGTTACTTAATCCTCATTCAGACTGCTCCGTTCTGTCCGCTGTGTCAAAGACAGAAAAAAGCCACTATTCGTCCTGATTCATGCCATCCACTACCTTCAACCTCCATCATAACTTCTTTTTCTCCAACTTGTTGACTCTTCCGAGCGCCGCCCGCAATCCCTTTGTTGGGGCGCAAAAGCAAACAACAACAACAATAGTCGAGAGCACCATCAATTGACTTGACAACCCATCTCTGCATTGAGAGATAGGGGCAACGAGTGTCAAATCTTTGAAAGGACATTCCAACTCAAAGATTTCTACCGCACCACACTTGCAAAAAAGGAAGAAAATAAACTTGCTCGAACCGCCCGTTCAGCGGGTAAAACGAAAGAAAGAAAAGAAGACAAATAAGAAAAAGACATCCACAGCAATGCCGGCGGCGACAAGCGGCGGCGGCAATAGCAGCAAAGCAATTACTCCTGGCAACCAGCTTTATCCGGCGTCTTGTTTTCTGTTCAAGCCGGGGCTTGTCCGCTGACCCATTGTCATATGCGTAGAAAGATTTTGAAAGACTCCAGGGTGGGACGCCGGTAAAGCAGACCGCTGATGGGTCAATCGAAAGGTCTTGAAAACTTGAAAAGAGTATGCATCGCTAATTCATGACCTGTGTATAGTTATTTTTGCCGGTAGTTTTTCTTTTTGTATCTTCTTTAATCCAGTCGTGCCATCATAGCATCCTTGGTCAGGGGCGTCAAGTTGTCAATGTCAAGACCCTTCGCTGCCAACTGAGGACGGACGTGCGGGGGAACGAGTTGGTGGTTGAAGTGGGGTGCGATTGAGAGTTCTGCTACATGTCAGCATGCTTCGGTATTCAACGAGGACTTGTCACACGAACCGTGGTGGTTGAAGTTGAACAGCTCGGGCATATCCTTGGAGGCACCTCCAGGGTGACGAGAGTCAGGGAAGCGAGTGTTGGGGTCTCTCAGCTCATCGAAGAAGGGGTGGACCATGGCTTCAATGGCAGACAAACGCTGTGTCGGTGTGTACTCGAGAAGCTTGGAAATGAGGTCGATGGCGCTGGGGTCAGCCTTGCGGAAGACCTGGAGACGTATAAGTAAGATTTCAAAAGGACATGGCAAAAAGGCAATTACCTTGTTGAAGGGGTGAGGCTTGATCTGAGGGAACTTGTGTTCCATGTAGTTGGGGTTCATGGTGCGAATTTGATCGCGAGTGGGAGTTCCCAAGACCTTGATGATCTCAACCAATTGGTCGATACCCGACTCACCGGGGAACAAGGGCTGACCGAGCATGAGCTCAGCCATGACACAACCAGTCGACCAAACGTCTAAATTCACGAACAGGTCAGCCTGTAATCGTTTCCTGGCACTGCCTCAACGAGTACGTACCAATCTTTGTCGTGTAGTTGGTTGCGCCGAAGATAAGCTCGGGGGCTCTGTAGTAGCGTGAGCAGATGTACGAGACGTTGGGCTCGTTCTCAATGAGTATCTTTGCACTGCCGAAATCGCAAAGCTTCAGAATACCGCTGTTAGGGTCGAGGAGCAGGTTTTGCGGCTTGATGTCTCTGTGGCAGATGCCCTGGCTGTGGATATAGGCGAGCGAGCGGAACAGCTGGTAAATGTAGAGCTTCACCTCGAGGATAGGCATGGTCGTCTTCATCTTATTAAAGTAGCGGGATGCGCGGTAGACGGTTTCGGGGACGAATTCGAGTACGAGATTGAGGTAAACCTCGTCCTTCTGACCAGGCTGCATTAGTGACTTGGTCGGAGGATCAAATGGTCTGAGACCTACGCGATCGCCGTTCGAGTAGTAGAAGGCCTTCAACTCGACAATGTTCGGGTGTCGCACTATCCGCATGATCTGGAGCTCTCTGTTCTGCGCAGTGTCAGTCTACGAGCAGGACGAGTGGGTAGTGGGGATAGCGACCTTGAAACGCTTGTCCTGAAGCACGCGCTTGATGGCAGCATCTTCGCCGCTGGGCGACAGCTTAGTCTGGAAGACAACACCGAAGGAGCCGTTGCCGACGATCTTGCACTGGGTGTACTGCATCTCTTTTGTCTCTCCGGTCAAGCCATCCTGAACCTTTTCGCGAATTACCTCTGTACTGCGTTAGCACATGCAAAGTATGCGGGCATAGCAATGGATTCGACAAGGGCAGATGCTGAGCGATGTGGTGGACGCGCAGCTAGCAGCAGGGGATAAAATGGGCAGCGCGGGGGAGGTTTGGGAATCCTTACCGCCCATGCGTAAGCTGGAGAACGCCGAAGGCCTGTTCTGCGACATGATTGCGAATTACAGAGAGATGGAAGCTGAATTGGGGGCAGGGTCGCCGAGGGTCGGGAGAAGCAGTGGGTGTCGAGAGGGGTGGAGTGTCGGTGGTGATGGACGAGGTCGGAGGATGCGTCGATGTGGGCCTGTGCTCGGAGCTTGTGTTGACGGATGTTATGCAGCGATGCGCGACGACAGGAGTGTCTGGGCGATTGGAAACCGAGTCGAAGCTGGAAGGGACTTATACCACGCCAGGAACAGAAAGTGAGACGGGAAAATCGATGGCTGCTGCGAGGACGAGTGCGGTCAGTCTTAGCGGTGGATGTGGGCAGGGCAGGCAATGTGTGAGGGTCGAGCGAGAGTGTCACCTGCGCTGTGCTTGAAACGAGGAGCACAACCCAACACACGTGATCGTCCCCGATGCTTGTCTTACCTGCAATGCGACTTGTTTCTTGAGCCTTCAATCGCTGATAACAGAGCTGCGATGGACTCGACGATGCTCTAAGGGATGCTCTTGCTGTTTGTGATGTTCGAGCGATGGTTGAAGACCTCAGCTTCCTTTCCCGTCAAACGTTCGTTTTGCCCATCCGCTGCGCACCGCATCCCTCACCCCGCTTTGCTCCTCGCCCAATTGTCTCTCATCTCATCATGGAGCTAATCCATCCCATGTACGCATGACCTGAAATCACTTCATCGAGCCCGCCATCAGTCACGTTGTTTTCAAGATGCTTGTCTGCCCGCTCAAGCCCCAATTCCTTAAGCTTCACCCTCTATACAGCTGCTATACATGCAATTTCCATGTCTGTTTACCAACACAGAGTCCATGACTGCTGTCTCTACTCTGCGTCTGGCCCTCAACGGCTCCCGGCCAGGAGTTCAATCTCTGCAGTCCATGTGACTTGCTCGCTCGCTAGCGTCGGGCCCAGGCGCTTTGCACTCTCGCTGATTCGTCAGGGTACCTAATACGCAAGTGGCTGACATGTCTGCCGGGACCCGCCATGACCATCTCTCTGTCTTTGAATCTCTGCCCAGCCTGCAAATGCATCATGATTCTGGCGACTTGTAACTCGAACCAATCTTTCCCTCTGCCCTCACCCCGCAGCCAGACAAATGAAGGGCGGCAGCGCCCTGTCCATGTTACCGCATTGCGTCAAGATGCTGTCAGTTAGGCAGGAATAGCCATCATGACCACTGACCACGAGCTCGTCTATCCCCTGTCCCTCGATCTTGACAACCTTCCAGCCGAACTTCTCTTCACATGCTGACGAAGATCCCTCGTCTGCATCACGAACTGACGCTCGAATTCACAAGAGATTTGGCTGGTGAAACGGACAATCCTCCCAATTTTTGTTGAAAGCAATCGCGGAATCAAAGTTCGCACTACACCGCAGCCGCATGCTCGTTGACTTGCTGTCTGTTGCTTGTCCCAGAGTTTCCCTCATTGCGCCTTGCTCTGCCGCCAACCCCTACCAATCCAATTGCTGTTCTCTCTATTTTGCTTGCGTTGAAGACTCAACGCTCACACAGCAAAAGCCCAGATCTGCAGCCAAACCTCACAATGTTGCATTGTTGTTGCGGAAAGTCGCACGCCCAAGAAACCGAAACGGAGCTGAGACCCGTTCTCATCTTGAACCGTTGTCATACTTTGGTGAACCACAACTGATAATCGCGATCCCAGATTAACGGAACACCATCACTATTTCGGGTCGGCTAGCGTCCTGTCCTTCGCTGGCCACCGCTAAACACTTTGACGACAGCCAAAGAGCGACTCTTCGATAAATCGATCGCAGTGAAAACGCACATCTTCGTAGCGGAACACTGTCACGCTTCGGCTACGTGTCTGCTTCTGACTTTTGTTGACCTCGTGGCTGCAATCGTGTGCATATCTGCAAGAAGTCGATGCAAGCCGTGGTGGCCGCATCAGTCGACCTGCAGGAACATGATTGATGATCTTGCAAAGCAACCAATCCGCTGCTGGTCAGAATCCTGCAACCTTGCTCATGCGTCTGCGCTGGCTGGACTTCGGTAGTTTGCTATGTACAAACACCAACCCCGCGCCCTCTTCTCACCATCTTGCGTTGGAGTAATACCTATTCTTGTACGCCTTTGCGCCCGCTATACCGAGAGCCACATATCTTCCCTGTTTCATGCAGATAGGCGAGCAAAGAACGCGCGCACCTCAGGCACGACCATTCACGGCAGATCTTCAAGGGTCACGGCTTTTGCATCCTCCAACGAGCTTAATATTGCTGCCTTTGGTAATCCCCCACGTCTACTCCTCATGACCAGATTGATTCGGCACCTGCATGCGGGCGGGAATACCACCAGCATGAAGCCGACCTCATCCTGCATTGAAGACAACATCACGAGGTTATGTTTTTCGAAAGAGTCACATATTTCCTCCGTGCCGCAATCACCGGTAAGAGCAACACAGACTACTACGAGTATGCATGCAGACTTTTTGGCCACCTTCACATGTTCGTTCACAGTCATCATCTATATTGTTTCCTGTTCTTGACCTTATCATCCGGCCGACTCGTGTCGCGTGTCACCGAATACCGAGCACGTGCTTGTTACATTGGTGGGAAGTGCTCGGCTCTTCTATACCATGTCTATATGGAGAATCTTTAGGTCTCACGGCAGTCTGGGCAATGCCTACGAAGGAATATGCAAGGCATCGAGGGCGACGTATTCGTCAAACTCCCTGCATTGACATTTGGCGAGCACATGCTCTGCTTCTTTTGCTGGACGTTCCTAGGGAATTGGCGAGAGGGAGCTCACGGCATTTGTTCAGCACAACAACCAGTCGCCTTTGTAATTGTTCTGTTCAGGATAGCTGTTCCTCTCTCTCACCTCTATTCGCCTGAAGTACAGAGGAGTTGCTCCTGATTGGACCGCCTACATGGTCAGACGAGCTCTTTCAATCGATACATACTTCGACTCCAATCACAAGATGCGTTCTTTTAAAAAAGTCATAACCTCTAAACTCAAGACCCCAGTCAACTCAACACCTTGCAACTCTCATATCCATAGCAATGTCACTCGATTTCACGCTCCTAGGCATCATGTTTCTTCTCCATCATGTCGCTCGTTGAACCAAAAGGTGCAATTATCATCTTGCTCATCGGATGTCGATCACGTCGCATCGAATATCATCACCATCATCAAAAAACTTCGCCGATTTGAAAGATAAAACCGCAAAATGATCGACATTAAAAAAGCACCCACCACCCAATAAAAACGTGGGTCCTTTTTAAAGCAAATTCCTACGATTTTCGATTCCCACGATTCACAGTCACGAACGGCAGTTTGGCTGTGCTGGCTGTTCTGGAAATAAATAGATTGACATGAATATCACTGACGTAGAAGAAGAAGGGTGTCATTGCTGGTGAAACGTGAATCGTGAAACGCCAACATGGCTTCGATGGGGAAGAAGTGTCACACTCCGAGGAACGACAAGCGAAAAAAGGTCAGGGTTGGGCAGTGACCCTTGGCATTTACTCAATTTTTGGAACTGTTTTTTTTTATTTGAGGAAAACAAATAAAACCCACTTTCGCAAAAAGGTGGGTTTCTAGTGGAGAGAATGGGATTGTTGTCAGTCGATGTCCCTTTTTTAGCCCTTGTTGATCGACTCTGAAAGGAAATCAATCATTCTCGCCAACGTCCGAGGGGGATCTCTTGCAGGTCCGATATCCGACCGTGATTGCAATTCCCATTCTACACGACCTCGGAGCGAGAGAGAGCAGATGAAATTGACTAGTTGTTCGTGATCAATCCTCCTTGGCCTGACCCCCTTTCTGCTTGATAAGTGGATAGTAATAGTCGATCTCCGTACTCTCAGGCAAGCGGTGCAAGCATGGCGACTCCCTCCTGAGTGCCAAAGACACGTAGCTTGTTTCCATATACCTTCCAGAAATCAGATGTGAAGGAGGGCATCATTGTGCCGACCTCAGCTTCACGTGCCTTCCACGCATCACTTTCCGCCAATGCTGGTATACTGTCCCAACTGGCTCCCACCAGAGGGTCAGAAACACCATCTGTGTCTGCCACTACGGGATCAGAAGCATGTGCGGTTTCCGAGGGCAAGGAGTCGAATTGTAGAATCTCTTCTGTCGTGGTTTCGGCTTCTTCTTCGTCCTCTTCTTCTTGGGTATCTTGGAGTTGGTCGAACGCTGTGGCGTGGGCGAAGCGGCCACCTTGCTGTGTCGAGGGTGTAGAGTCGGCTGTCTTGGACTTCTTGTTCTTCTTCTTTTTCTTCTTCTTGGATTTCTTGCTTGTTGTGCTAAAGTCATTCTCTGTGATGTCTAGCTCGGCGGTCTTCTCGGCTAGCGAGTCTTCGGGTGTTGACTTGTTGTGTGGTGGTTGCTCGGTCCGTGTGATGGGCTGTTCTTCAGGTGATGTCTTTTGCCCTCCCAAGACCTTGAACGGTGCTTGCAGAAGGCCTCTGACGCTATCAATAGCTGAATCGATCACAGATGCCGTACTAGTCTCCAGCTGCACACCACCAGCATCAACATCCGGCGGAGTAGGAGGAATTGTGTTTTGCTTGTCCTCCTGGTCGTGACTCCCAGCGAGTTCGAGCTTTGCTGAGAGACGCACGGCGACTTCGGCGGTAAGCATGCTGTCGTAGCCAGCTTCATGGAAAGCTGTTGTGTCGGTGTACTTGTTGTGCTTCTCGTGTATGGTGACACTAGGCTTCTGTTGTTCGGCAAGCTTTTCTGCTATTTGTTCGAGAGAGGATTGTGGGTTGATGTCTCCGCAGTTGTGAGTAGCCATGTACTTTGTATCGACAATGATCGGGAAGAGTTCATGGATCAGACTGCCAAACTCCTCCACGGTGTCAGGCAACGCTCCGATGAAAGTTCTGTAGAAGTAGATGAGATCCAGGAAGAGGTTGTGGCCAAACAGGGCAGTCTTTTTGTTACGGATCATGTGCTTGGCACGATTGAAGCGCGACTTCAGCTCGTCAATGTCGACGAAACCAGGAATGCCTCCGGGAGTCTGAGCGAATGATCTGACATCAACACCTTCGGGTGGGTTTCCACAGAGAGCTTCGACGATCCACCTGAATCCTGTCTGTCTCACAATCCTGTCCTGAACTTCTCTCTTCCTTTGGGCCTTGATGTATTCCTCGCGTTCCGGGTCAAGTCTAGACACGCGCACAAGGCCTCTGTTGGGAATACTGACAAGGTTGGGGTATTCGGCGCGAACGATCTGATGTACCAGCCTTCTCTCAAAGCGATTCAACTCTGGATTGGCATCCGCGCCATTGGTTCCCAGAGGAGCTATGACGACCGAGTGAGCACTTGGCTGTCCAGTCTTCAACCAGTCATCAACTTCGGAGCGGACTCTTCTAAGGAACTCCAATGCCTGGATGTCCTCTGGTTTGATTTCGATGTCTGTGAAGGACGATTTGTCGTTCCTTGCAGCAGCTCTATCCTCGGCAAGTTGAGCTTCATCTCTGGACAGGTACGGGACTCCAGAGGTGAAAGGAAGATCGAATTTGAAGCCGACTCCGAGCAGGAACTCGGCCGCTCCGCTGTGGAAAGAGAAGGTGCGGTCAACATCCAAGCGCTCCTCCACTATGGGACTGAGGTTGAAGTTGAAGGGTTTGCAGACATAAGCGCCCTGAAGCACATCATCCTTGACGCACGTGAGACCAATTTGCAGAATCTGATACTGTTCGGCGGCCTTCTTGGTCTCAAGATAGCGCTCCTGGAGTGAGGGCTTGCCAGGTTTCTCCTTGGCTTGTCCCTTGACAGGCACGCCTGAGAGCTCTAGATCGAAAGACACAAAATGTGCTTCCGCAATGGCTTCCAGCACATCCAGAAGGCGAGAGGGAAAAGTGTATTTGTCTATATCCATGTTGAAGTGTGATGAACAGAGGACAGTTGGGCCATGCAGTGTCTAAAATAGAAAAGGCAGGGGCAAACCAGAGCAAATTGGTGTTTAAGTGACGGATGTAAGAGACAATCAAGTGAGAAGAGGCAAACGAATACCTACCGCGCCAAGTCAATAGTTTCGACGCAACAAGCTCTGGATGTAGAGCAAATACCTCGTGGACCTTGCCTCTATCTATTGAGCACGATACAATGCAGTGGTGATATCAATGTGAAGAGGCGAGAAAGAGGCTTGGGCGCGATGAATGGATGATGCTCAGGTGGTATGCTGAGGTCCAAGCGTCGGCGTGTCATTGGACCTCGGCCCATTCCACGATCAGAAGCCGGTGAGGGAGCAACACATGAAGATGAGTTGATAGCCGACAAAGGGGGATGCTTTCTGTTCGTTTCTCGACTTCTATCAAGATTTGAGCGACATGCCCAGTGCTTCGACGGCATCAACCATGTCGTACGAGGATTCGCTCTCGTCGCAATACTTGACCTCGTCCATCTCATCGCTTTCGTCGGCGCGCGCCCAATCCTCGCATATAGCCAGAACCTATCGCCAGGCTGCTCAATTGTTTCTCACCCGTAGACTTTACGAAGCCTTATCTACCATCGATCCCATCATCTCGCCGGAAGCTCCGGACTCTCCATTGCAACAAGAAGGACAGAGCGACCACGACGCTGCACCTGTCGCATTCGCATCCAAGACAACAAGAGTCAAAGTATGGAGCTTTTACTTGACTCTACTCAATGCCATCATAGAGCTGGGTCCTGAGGAGGGCAAGCTGGTCTTTGGAAGTACCAAATGGCGGGAATTGGCTGCCTATGCTCGTCAGGGTACTGTTTGGGACCTCGTTGTCCGCCAGGGCTATCAAGGAAACGAGGGCGCGGTAGACGGCGAGGTTGTTGTCAATCTGTACGAAGCTTCCAAAACTATACTCTTATTTGTCTTCTAACACACGACAGCGCAACCCTACTCCTAGCACATATGCCGTCGCAGAAGCTGAACCAACAACGTCTCGAAACATACCTGTCCGCGCTGTCCAACCCCACCTTTGATATCGCTGCCCACCTTGAAGCTTCTCAGCAACCAATGCGCAACTCCTCTCATCAGAATGGAACGAGCACCCCCCGCGATCTGAACATCCGCCTCAAGCTTCTTGAGCTTTATACTCTCCATGTTCTACCTCAAAACGACGAATGGGACTATGCCCGCGACTTCATCAGCATGAGTGAGGTTCTGGACGACGAGCGAAGAGACGCGTTCCTCCAAGCACTTCACACATTGAAAGAAGAGAAGGCACTTGACGGTATCAGAGAGAAGGAGCTCCAGCGCCGTCAAGATGAGGAGATGCAGCAAAGACGAATGGAAGATGAACGACGCAGGAAAGAGGAGGCCAGAGCAGACCAGGACAGAAAACGGAGGGAAGCTGAGGAGAGGCCCCGTACGGCGGGCTCCCAGAACAGAACACCCTCCACTTCTAGCAATCCCAGAGCTGGACAAGGCAACAGAAACACAGCTGCATCGAAAGCGAAGCCTGCTCAGAAGAAGGCCACGCCTCCCTCACCACGCGTATATCGGTCGGTCTTTACAACAGTGCAGGCGGCCATTTTGAATGCTGGCAAATCTGTCACGCAAAACCCAATGGTTTTGCTCCGGTTCGTACTCTTTCTGATGGCTTTCACTTTGGCCTTTGCGCGGCGCGATGTCAGGGACAGAGTCAAAAGGACCTTACAGGGTGGGTTGCATAAAGTGCAGAGAACTATAGGGATGGGTGTGAAGGTCTCTTACATTTAGTATAATCCATAGCAGCTAACCGAGCCATGATCGAACACGTTCCTGCATTGATGCATGATTACCTAGGTACCCATATAGTTTGTACATTGATGGGATGGCTTGGCGTGGATTTGTTTGGCGCTAGAGCATCACGAGCACTTTTTGTAGCGCGTACAGACGTGTTGTTGTTTGACCTCGACCGTCTCCCTCGGCATCGTGTGTGAATGCGAGATATCATGTCAAAAGTCACGCTCGCACTCGTTGCCGCTGGCGGCGCCGCGTTCGGAGCAGCAACCACTGCCGCGCTGTTTCCTCGCAAGACAGCAAGCCCGGCCAACACTCCCGCCGTCGCTTTCCCTTCTCCGGCCAACTCGACCTCGCCCATTGTCAAGTCTGGCGTCCAGGAAGCTCTTGCTGCCGCCGCAAGACCCGTCGATCCGAACGGACTTTATCAATACGGATTCCCTGGTCCCGTGTCTGACCTGAGAGCTGCCGCTTCCTTGACCTCCGCGTACGATCGTAGAACGAGAAACCCTGCCTGGGTCGTCGAGCACATTACTCCTGCTTCGCTCAAGAACAGCAATGCAGACCGCAAGCACTCTGTCTTTGTCGAGGACGACGCTATTCCCGAGAAGTTCCGTGCTAAGCTGAAGGACTACTTCCGCAGCGGCTACGACAGAGGTCATCAGGTCCCTGCTGCCGATGCTAAGTGGTCGCAGCAGGCCATGGACGATACCTTTGCATTGAGCAACATGTGTCCTCAGGTCGGCGAAGGCTTCAACAGAGACTACTGGGCTCACTTTGAGGATTTCTGCCGTCGTCTCACAGGACGCTACCCCTCGGTTCGCATTGTGACTGGACCTTTGTATCTTCCCAAGAAGGAAGCGGATGGCAAGTGGAGAGTTAGCTACGAGGTCATTGGCAAACCTCCCAATGTCGCTGTTCCTACACACTTCTACAAGGTCATCTTCGCAGAGGATGGCAGAGTTGGCGGAAATGTCAGCTTGGGTGCTTTCGTCTTGCCCAACGCTAGAATCGCAAACGACAAGCCCCTGCAGGACTTTGAGGTTCCTCTTGAGGCTGTGGAAAGGTAATACTCCCTGGTAACATGCAGATTGAAGCTGAGCTGACAATACTCGCAGAGCATCGGGCCTTGAGTTCGCATCGCTTCTCCCTCCTGCCCAGAGAAAGTCTTTGTGCAAGGAGATCAAGTGCTCCATTATTGTCAAGGATTACTCGCAGAGACAGAAGACATTGGCCAACCCTCCTCCCCCTCCAAAGGCGAATTTATAAAGATTCGAGAAATTGAGCTCGATAGTGTACAATTATCTGGACCGCATCTTCATATGCATATCGTACAATTGGTCCCTTCCTCCTATTATTTCCTTGATATCGTTTGAGCGTAATTTACATGAGGGCACCAGAACCGGCCTCTCTCTGTATGCGGTTGATGTATTGCTTGGAGACGACGTTCCATGCCGACATGTATTTCTCCATGCACTGCGAGTAGCAGGTTGATTCGCCCGATGACAAGGAAGATCCGGGCTTGGGGATGCAGCGCTCGAAGCAGTGTTCGTTGAGTTTCTAAAGCGACAGTGGTCAGCGAGTGCGGGAGACATGGACGGGAAAAGCTCAATTCAGTCGTACCTCGACCAGCTGTCTTGCGTTTGCGACGGCGGCTTCCTGTGCGACCTGCTGCTTGATGGCCTGAGTCTGGCTGGCGCTTGAAGAAGCGGCTGAACCTCCGAGGAATGACATGATGTGTTGGGTGTATGTTTTGTGGATTTGGGAATTGAAAGTACAAAAGTCGATATGCACGTCATGCTTCTCGAGTCTCGAACCTGTCGGGGCATGTTTGAACTGTTTGGCTTTGCGGAGCTCTAGATGACACGAAACAACCCCCTTTAGCGCTGTTTATAGAACAGATCAGCTATTCTCATTCTCCATAGGCCACGGGTGCCGTTTGTTTCTTTTGCTCATTTCCATTCGCCATGCGGTTTTTGTCTCTAGTCGGAGCCGCTGCGGCAACCTGGCTGGCTGGGACTAATGCGCAAGACACCTCTGACGTGAAGAGCATTCCCGTATGACTTGCGACTGCTCTCTGTTGAGACGCGACCACCTCTTCTGACACTTGTACAGCTCCGCACGCATTCTTTGGTACAGCCTTACCTCGACTCGGACTTGCAGAGCAGGTGGTGGGACTTTGGCGGCGACACCATCATCCGCGCCGACAAGCACATTCGTCTCACCTCGGACCGTCCCTCGCAGTCTGGATGGATCTATTCAAGAGTCCCTTTGACCGCCACCAACTGGGAGATCGAACTTGAATTCGACATCAATGGCCAGGGCAACCTCTTCGGTGACGGCTTTGCCATGTGGGTGACGACGGACAGAGCACAGCAAGGTCCTGTCTTCGGCAACAAGGACAAGTTTGAGGGTCTCGGTATCTTCTTCGACACATACAAGAACAACAGACCTGGTGTCGTCTTCCCTTATGTTATGGCTATGCTCGGCGATGGCCACACCACCTACGACCAAGGACACGATGGCAAGGCCAACGAGCTCGCTGGTTGCTCGGTATCTTCTCTGCCACTGCAGACCATTTGCTCAACTCATACTGACATTCTGCCCAGGCACGCGGTCTCCGTAATGCGAACACCCCCACCAAGGCCCGTATTACCTACTTCCAGGAGAAGTCCCTCACCCTCGAGTTGATGTACAAGAAGGAAGACGAGTGGACCCCCTGCTTCGAAGTTCCTGGTGTCAAGCTTCCTGGCGTCACCTACCTCGGTTTCTCTGCCGAGACTGGCGAGCTTTCCGACAACCACGACATCATCAAGGTCGAGACCAAGAACCTGTACAGCCCTAGTGGTGCCGCAGGTACACCCAAGGACTACAGCAAGAACGCATACAAGCCGAATCAGTACCGCAAGAAGGAGGGTGGTGGCTGGGGCTGGTTCTTTTTGAAGTTTGTCCTGTTCGGTCTGGCCGTAACTGGTGCATACGTTGGATACACTGTCTTCCGCGCAAACAGAAGACGAGACAGATTTTGAGAGGGCCTCTATTTCTGCTCTGTCATGTTCAGTTTCTGTTTTATCGTTGTCGAAGAAAAAAAGTGTCTTCAGAAAATGCAGGCTTGCTGGATTGAAATACACTAGCAAAAAAAGCGCCTCTACTACATATATTCCTTACATCATTTCCAACTCAACCATTTCTCAGTCTTTTTTGTGTCCTCAGATTTGAGTCTCTCCAATGTTCTCACAGTGACAACCACAGATCTCGGGTGAACGAGCGGGCTGCCATGTCAATTTTGGCTTTTGTAATGATCATCACAGGACGACTGGTTCTCCTCCCCTTGCCCTCCCTTCCTTCTCTCATATCCTCCCCAAACCTAGTTGTTGCAAGCATCTTCGCTTCTGAGGTCTGTGCAGAGAACTCGAAGGCGTGCCGTCCAGGAAACGCAAGAAAGACGGAGCCAGCGCCATCCGATTGAAAACTATCAATTTGTTTTCATTCTCATTGCCGAGTCGATGTAGATCCAACTCCCATAGGGTAGAAGGACCCGACCAACTATCTCTGGCTCGAGTGAGATGTGATATCGTCAAGCAGCGCCTTGAAATGCTAAACACGCCTCTCTCACTTCCCCTTTCTTTGCGCAAATCCGTGTTCTCCAAGATCCAGATCCAAAAAAAAAAAAGACGTCGAACAACAAGTTTTGTGGAAAAGGAATGATGAGAAAAATGATGGAAAAGGTGGAAAAAAGAGAAAGGAAAGGAAACCCGAAAGTGATGGGCAAGATGCGCAATCATCCCTTACGATCTCTGTTCGTTCTTTCAGTCATGTGCGCCGGGTTGCTTTGCACACCACGTTTTCTTGGGGAGACCCGAGAGCGCGGCATGCTGCATGGCTTGGGACTGTAGATGTGTGATTGTTTCTCGGCATTGGGAATCATGCTGAAACAAGAGCGACGTCAGTATACGGCACTATCTCTTGAACACGAAGACGAAAGAAATAGAGTACTTACCACTGCTTGTCAATTCTTGGTATCGGGTTTCTTGTTGTGTGAAAGGAGGACTCGAGGATGTAAGATCTTATCGACTTCACTAGCCTCGAAAAGCGCCACAGCTTTGACATGTGACTTTGGATGCATCAGCCACAAACAGCCACATGCGAAAGTCGCTGCTTCTGGCTTCACGTGCCCTTTCCATCTTTTTATCTCTGGATATCTACTTTTTTGTGTAACGCAATTGGAAAGGCAGGATGTCATCCTGGGTAGACCAAGTCAGGTCGTCACATAACCTGCAGTTGGCAGCCACCGCAGTCGCCTCAGGACTGCTGGTTGGAAGTGCGATTTTGGGTTTGCAAAAGGCGAAGCAACAATATCGAGTTTCTGACCTCAAGAGCTCGATTCCAGATCTCGATAAAGATGAGAATGTCGTAAGAGTATGTTTTACTTTGATGTGGAGTTTTTGATGGGATACTGATGAATTGATAGATAAACGATTTCGGTGGTGCTGTGCAAGATGCTTCAAAATCAACAAAGGAGGATGAAAGAAGTGCTGCTCTGGCTACAAGGGCACGTTTGGGAGATTATGATGAAGGTGGGTATCTTTAATATGGTAAACGAGCATTATTCTGACTGAGAGTGTATAGATCTGATCCTAGAACAATTGGCACGTAACCGCGTCTTCCTTACTGATGACGGCTTGAAGAAACTTCGAAACGCATTCATCATCATTGTTGGAGTAGGTGGTGTAGGCTCTCACGCTGCGGCTGCTCTTGCTAGATCTGGAGCTGGAAGACTACGAATCATTGACTTTGATCAAGTCACTCTTTCTTCCCTGAACAGACACGCCGTGGCCACTCTTGCGGATGTCGGAACACCAAAGGTACACTGTCTACGCAAACGCCTCGAACAAATCACACCCTGGACACACTTCGACTGCAGAAACGAACTCTTCGTCGGCTCAACGGCAGAAGCCCAATTGGCACCATGGGCAGATGGCCACAAGCCCGACTTCGTAATCGACGCTATTGACAACATCGAAAGCAAAGTTGACCTCCTCGCCTACTGCCACAAGCACAACATTAAAGTCATTTCTTCCATGGGTGCAGGCTGCAAATCCGATCCCACACGTGTCTTCATCGGCGACATCTCAAACAGCACAGACGACCCTCTCTCCCGCTCCACTCGCCGCAGACTTCGTGCAAAGGGCGTCAAAGACGGCATCCCCGTCGTCTTCTCCAGCGAAAAGACCGCACCTGGAAAGGCACAACTCCTCCCCCTCTCGGACGAAGAACATGCAAAAGGCAGCGTCGGCGAACTCGGTGTACTTCCAGAGTTCAGAGTCAGAATCTTGCCCGTGCTCGGAACCATGCCTGCTATCTTTGGTCTCTGCGTTGCCAATCACGTGATGTTGGCCATCAGTGGTTACCCCCATGAATATCTCTCTTCGAAATCTAGGGATAAGATGTACGATGGCATTCTAGCCAGTTTGCAAGGCTCCGAGGAGCGCGTCGCCCGCCACATGTCTCACGATCCCATTGGTCTCCGCATCCCCATCACCGCCGAAGACGTCGGCTACACTGTCGAAGAAATCTACCGCGGTCGAAGTGCAGTCAGCGGTCTTGCCAGTCGTCTTGCACTCACACGCTGGCGCAAACCCGAGACCGATTTTATTGACTCTTCAATCCAGGGTCAAAAGAGCTCGAACCTGCAAATCAAGGATTTGGTCTTGATGACCAAGGATGAAGTTATGCAGCATGAGAAGTTGGTGCTCAAGGGTGACAAGACACCTGAGGACGTCTATGATGCAAAGGTTATCAAGCTTGTGGAGGAAAGGATGAAGGAGGAGGCAAAGTATCGTGATTTGAGATAGAATTGATGCGTTGATGGATAACAACACGACTTCTAGAATACAAAAGATCTTCTCTCTCACTTACCTGGTATATCTACTGCATGAGAGGGCTGAAGGAAGTTGTCGGACGATGACAGGGTGATACCGTTAGCAACATTTTCACGACATCGATCTCCTCACTTTTCGTCTCTATCATGCGTCTTCCTCGGAACCACTCCATGAACAACTGTAACTTACGAATGAGCACCCATAGTAACCTGCTCGGTGAGACTGATCAGCTCCTATGGTCGTCGAGGGGAAGGCACGACACAGAATCGAGTTTCGGCACCGGGCACGTTCAATCCGCAATTGAAGTCATGTTTTGACAAACAACAGATGATCTAAAAACTACAGTTGCGAATACTACCACGGATGACTTTTAATTAGCACTATCTTAGCAGATTAATCTAATACTCTAGACTTAAACACTATAATCTAGTTTTTAGATATCGATATCATAATCTAACAATAACCAGATTCTGGATATCAAGCCTCGGTATCCTCGTCGGCGACAAGCTCCTTATATGGAAGTGCTCTCTCTCTAACCTCCAAGCATGCCAGGGCTATACCGCAACGTCACTACCGATCACATGAATCATCCAAAACCCTGTGTCTCCCCCTTCCGCAAAACGCCCAACGGCTCGGTAGGTTTAAAGATTAACTCGGGGCAAAATAGCGAGGCATAGCAAACCATCTCGAAGCAATGTCTAATTTATTTATCCGGAGGGATGGGGTGCTCAACTGCCAGATGTAACTTTATCTCTCCTTGTGAAGAAAGTGTATGTGCTAGAGACCGTTTGCTGTACAGGTATACTATGGATCACCTCGGTAGGCTAGAGACCGAGGATGTAGGGCAAGATATGATTGGGCAAAGAAGAGTAAGGCAGGGTAAAGCATCAGAGAGTCATCACTGATTCGTCTAGCCGTGGTATACCGACATACACTCACCGGAAGTGCCGGAGTTTGAAGGTAGTAAGGTGATCAGTCAGGCGAAGATGTTTATTCTTTTGGATGCATCGAACCACCTGATCGTCAGACACAACCATATTCTCCCCTAGACACAAATGAAAAACGTGTCGAACGGTATGGTTCGTATATAACTGACACCTCGGTAGATCGAAACCAAGACGTGGCAAGGGGATGCCAATAAGGCAGGACAAAGCATATTAGAACTCCATCTGATTCATTGATCTCTTCGGATAAATGTGAACCATCTGTTCGCCAGATATAAATCTATCTCTCCTTGTCGTATACAGACAACGGTCTCTAGCACATGGTCAAGACAATGCCTACCTCGGTAGATTTGAAAAATGAAGCCGTAGAGCAAAGACAAGAACAAGACAAGACGCAGAGGTGCGAGACAATCATCGGACAAACAAATGATCCGGCTATCTTCGGCTGCCAAACATACCACCATACCGTTGACTCATGGAAGCCGTGAATCTCGGACATACTCAGAAAATAAACTTTGCTGTCAAGAAACCGATGGTGTTTGGTACCTTGACGTCTCGGCAGATGCTGTTGCGTGATCATGAAAGCGTGTACGGCAAAACCGTCTGTGTTTCGGTACAAATATCAGGAGTTCAAGAGATGTGGAAACCTTGCTGTCAGGGTGCCGGGGCGAATGTACACGACTGATGGTGGCTGATGGCTATGGTTCGAAAACTGTTTACTAAACGCCATATCTTGGCTCCAGCTGAATACGCACCCGGTATGAGCACATGGTTCCATTTGACTTTTGATAAAAACTGGGGAGAGTTTGACTGATCTGGGGTTAAGGTTGATGTTGACGAGCAGGGCAGTTTGGGTTTAATGGGGCAGATTTGGAACCAGGAACAATCACAGGAAGAACATCAGGATCTGTTCGGTCTTCTACGTACCCATTCAGCTCCCCGTTAGATGTGCATCACATGCTGTCAAAGTTTCATGAGATCTGGGGTTAAATTGATTTTTTGACCAGCCGCTCGAGTCCGGCAGGGAACTCGTAGTTAAGACACTTTTGGCTGTCGCTAAATATCACACACGTTGGTCAAGTTGCATGAATTGAAAATTGAAGTTTATTCATGGTATCTAAGCAGCTGCCGAAGCGCTGCGATTCAAAACTGGAAGATTGGAGAAAGAAATGAGGGATGAGACCGTGAGAAGCGTTTCTTTGTGAGAGCCCGAGGCTCAATCACTCGTCGTCAGCAAGCCATCCTCGGCACATGTTGACTGCTCTCTCCCAGCGCTTGACCATCTTGGCACTGTCCTTGGTGTCCATCTTGGCCTCGAAGACTGTCTGTCCAGTGGTGTTGATCTCCTTCAACTCGTCAAAGTTCTTCCAGACACCTGCGGCGAAACCGGCAGCGATGGCGGCACCAAGAGCGGTGGTCTCACGCATCTTGGGTCTGACGATGGGGATCTTGTTCTCGGCGAGAATGTCGGCTTGAATTTGCATGCACAGTTCGCTGTTTGACATGCCACCGTCAACCTTGAGCTCTTGGAGAGGGTGACCGCTGTCCTTCTCCATGGCGTCTAGTACGGCCTTTGTCTGGTAGCAGACAGCCTCGAGTGTGGCGCGAGCGATGTGTCCTCTTTGAGTATGTTGGGTGATACCGAAGATGGTACCTTGGGTATCGGTGATCCAGTAAGGTGCGAAGAGACCGCTGAAGGCTGTGACGAAGACCAAGCCGCCGTTGTTCTCAACGGTGCCTGCGAGCTCGGTGATCTTGTGTGAGTCGAAGCTGAAACCCAAGTTGTTCATCAAGAACTTGACACCTGAGCCTGCGACCGCGATAGATCCCTCGAGAGCGTAGCTTGGTGTTCCGTCAAAGTCGTAAGCAACAGTGGTAAGAAGGCCGTGGGTAGAGATGACGGGCTTGCTGCCGGTGTTGTACAAGATGAATGAACCTGTGCCGTATCTTTTCTCTTTGTTAGTTTGCTGTTATGTGACACCGCATAAGCTCAACTTACGTGTTCTTTGCACTGCCTGCATCGAATCCTTTTTGTCCTACCAGGGCGGCAGACTGGTCACCCAAACAGCCGGTGAGGCTGAAACCGGAGAGGACTCCTGAGTTGATGGTACCGTAGGCCTTTGCGTCAGAGGACTTGACGATGTCGGGCATGTGAATGTTGGAGAGGTCGAACTCATCGTCGCCGAAGAAAGCGATAAGCTCGGGGTTGTACTTGAGTGTGTGGATATCCATGAACATGGTGCGCGACGCATTGGTGGGGTCAGAAACGAAGACTCTCTTCTCGTGTCCGTTGAGCTTGTAAACGAGCCATGCATCAATGGTTCCGAATGCAAGAGTGCCCTTCTCGTATGCCTCCTTCACCTTGGGCTCGTTCTTGAGCAGCCATAGAAGCTTGGTCACACTGGGGTAGGTGGACAGAGGAAGACCACACTTTTGCATCAACTCGTCGGCGCCTTTTCGTGACTTCAACTCCTTGACGATAGCTTGGGAACGGGTGTCTGTCCAGACAATGGCGTTATAAAGTGCCTCTCCTGACTCGATGTCCCAAACAACGGTGGTCTCGCGCTCTACATGTTGGTTAGTGACATGCTCACAAAGTCAATGAGATGGTTTGTCTCACGGTTTGTGATGCCAATGGCCTTGATGCTGTCGACTGAGTTGCCATCCTTCTTGAAAGCTTCTACTGCGCCCTCGATACAGCTGTGTACGGAAGAGACAATCTCCTCAGGATCATGTTCATGCCATCCGGGCTGAGGGTAGATTTGAGAGAATTCCTGTTGACAGTCAGTTCACTTGCTCGAGCTCGGGGACTAGCTGCTGATAACATACTTCTTGATGGGAAGCAACAGGCTCTCCGTTCTTGTTGAAGATCAGAAACCTGGAGCTGGTGGTTCCTTGATCAATGCTACCAATGAACTCGGCCATGATGTGCTGTTTGAGGGAGAGACGAGCGGAGGTGGAAAACAATAGACTCTGGCTTTTGGATGACAGCTTCGAAGATCTTGGGCAGGTGCGAGTATACTTAAGTACCGGCACGTACCTTCCACGTGCCTGCCAACACGGAAAATCTCGAGGCCGTCCCTTCAGCCTCCACATCTCCTATCGCGAGGTCCGAGGGGGACTGGACCTCAGAATCAAAGCTACTTGCCGTAAATACCTTCCTACGTGTCCCGGCAACAACATTCGTGATGCTTGCGTCTCAGCAGAATCCTTCAAAATTTCCAAGACATGGCCCATCCGTGCGCTTGGAGCCCCGCATTGATGGACGGATGCCAATGGCTTCGAGACGCTTCCTCTAGTACAAGGTCTATGTACACACTGACTCCTTGCTCAAGTAGCTCAAGTAACGTTGCGGGGTCGTGCATGGTGTAGCTAGAATAGGATAATATTGCGACAATCACATGTCCCCCAGCCTTTAGCGCCACGGCCAAGGTGTTCTCTCCGTCGAGTTACGCATATCAATTCTTGAATTTATCAGAGAATCCGGTTTTTCATCTCCCGATCTGATAAACTCACACTAACCCCATGTCATTCCCCAGACGTTCCATTCGGGCTGGACCGAGGTACGACGATCATTTCGAACTTCAGTCTGTTTAAGCCGCAAATTCTGGGCGATTGTCCAGGTCCAAAATCGCTCTGTTGATCACGAAAGTACCAAGGAGGATCCTGTAAGACACGACGTCCGGCCGTATCCAGCGAGAGAGTAAGAGGGACCCCTTTCTGACCTCCATTCCGGCTTCCCCATGGTCACACGCGACCTCCGAACCGTAATTTAGTTGTTATGAAAAGGCAATTAGCAACCGTATTTGCAGATGTGGATATAGGGTATTAGGTTTGGTGAATGTTGCCGACAACACCGCCGTCAATTCACGAGTCGTACAAGCCGCAAACGTCCGCCGAAGCGCGATTATACCTAACTTAGTCGGCGTTGCCGCGTTGTATGGAGCTGTGGCGTCAAAACGCCACCAAAGTATACGTACTTTTGCCTAACCATGCCTACCCGGTATAGACACTAGGCGCCCAGCGGACTCAATCCGCTCTGACCAATGCCTGTAGGCTGTAAACAGCCCGCCGCGGTTACGGTAGCATTGTGTACGTGTTCATGTCTGACGAGCGTGGGGGCTGATGGGAGGCACGACTAAACGGCCCCAGGCTCAAAGGATGCAAGTCTAAGCGTTGACTCTCTCTGGACGACCGCTCTAGTTTGGTATGCCTACTGCAGTTGGGGTCTTCGAGCATCGGTGATATGTCCGTAGTAGCGGAGAGACCGGAAGCACGGGCGAGTAATCATTGACGGGGCTCTAGCTTTCGACAAGCGAGATTTCACCTGTACGAGCACTGCCTTGTTGGAGTACTCCTCATTGCGGACTGTTGCTTTCTGGGCATGTCTTGTAGAGTTCGTCAGAGGCGAGATCTTACGAGATCTCACAAGATCTTGAGACTGTAAACAGTGGTACTGGTTGCGCCGTAAGTTCTCACAGCGGGGTAACAACGTTGAGGGGAGGTACAGGAGTTCCTGGCTGCTTTTTCCACCTGGAAGCCGTCGGCACAGTGAACACTCTGGAATCCTGCAGGGAAGCAGCTGGGCAGTGGCTTACTTCGCAGGAGTCAAGCCGCGGTCAAGGTACAGTACCTGCCATCAAAGCAACGGCGTATTTGTAACGGCATCCGGTTCGCTTCAAGCTGAGTGGTTAGACTGGTTAGGTCTGTGATGATAGCGTGACTTGTGCTCTCATGTCCGACTGCCGAACTACCAAGGGTATTGTTGCGTGGGATCAGATCCAAGACAGGGAGGCGGGATTGGATCGAGAAAGCAAAAAGGTGATCGTAGTGTCAGACCATTAATAAAGGCTCTCCCCAGAGCACAATGATTGTTTTGATCATCTTGTCGAGCATCTTCTTCCTATTCTTCACTTGATCTTATTCATCCAACCATCCATTATGTCAGACGTCAAACATTCTGATGTGTTTTCCGACAAGCTCTCCGACCTGGAGATTTCTCACATCGAGCACAACCGTGCCGACTCGGATGATACTGTTGCGTCTCAACCCAAGTTCGTCGAACAGGGTGTGCCACTGAACCGTTCACCGACTGCTGCCGCTCTTGATAAAACGGATCCGAAGTTCCTTTGGCCTAGAATCCGATTGAGCTTGCAAGACGCCTTCTCCGAGTTCATTGGAACATTCATCATCCTTATGTTCGGTGATGGTGTCGTAGCTCAAGTTGTCCTGAGTAGAGGCAAGAATGGAGACTACCAATCCATCAGTTGGGGCTGGGGGTAGGTCCTCCATGAACCTTTTGATCGTCGCTTTCGCTGACAACGTGATAGCATTGGTGTGATGCTGGGTGTCTACGCTGGAGGTAAGAGCGGAGCCCATCTCAACCCCGCGGTCACCTTCTCCAGTTGCGTCTTCCGAAAGTTCCCATGGAAGAAGTTCCCTATCTATATGTTGGCTCAGGTCCTTGGTGCATTGTAGGTCCATGATATCGTCCAGTATATCCGGCTGTTGCTAACATGCCTGTGTAGCTGTGCATCCGGCGTTGTATATGCAAACTACAAATCAGCTATCGACACATACGAAGGAGGTGCCGGCATTCGAACAGTTGGCGGCGAGAACTCCACAGCCGGTATCTTCTGCACATATCCGGCCGAATTCATGACGCGGACGGGCATGTTCTTCTCAGAATTCATCGCCAGTGCACTTCTCATGTGTAAGCTTCTTCCCAACAACGTCGATATGTGTTAAACGTACTAATAAACGTTGCTTAGTTCTTATCTTCGCGTTGAAAGATGTAAGAACAACTCCTTTGAGTCGCAAAGACGATCGAAAAGAAGATAAGAAAAAAGTACTGACATTTTCCTCGACAGGATTCTAACCTTGGCTCGGGCAACCTTACACCACTAGGCCTTTTCTTTATCATCTTCGGTATCGGAGCTTGCTGGGGATGGGAAACAGGCTATGCCATCAACCTGGCCAGAGATTTCGGTCCTCGCCTCATGTCGTACTTCCTAGGATATGGCCATGGCGTCTGGTCTGCAGGAGGATATTACTTTTGGTTTGTTGATTAAGCGCTAGATCCTTGATGTATGCTGACCAGGTCCAGGATCCCTATGGTATCGCCGTTCTTCGGTTGCGTCTTTGGCGGCTTCTTGTACGACCTTCTTATGTTCACCGGAGAGAGTCCTATCAACGAAGAGTGGATGGGTATCCCCGGAGCTTACAACCGCTTGATGTCGTTCGGAAAGTCGAAAAAGGAAAAGACCGAATCCAGCATCGTATAAAAAAGATGGGTGCGAAAACGTGTAATAGTATGGAAGACACACTTTTACGTAGACACGAAATTCGGCTCTCAATGAGCAGTCATCATTCCAATAAAACTTCGTCCCTTTTGATGGTAGTCAACCAGGCCATCGTCGTATCTTGGGAGGTGAGAAGAAGAGGAAAAGAGAAGAGGGAATCAGAGTGCAGTCTCAATCTTGACTCTTAGCGGACGGTCGCTGTTGCAAAGTTATTCCGTGCATTTTCATGGCGTTCGATGTGGATGTCGTTGTGCTTGGAGGAAGAGCATTTGCTCAAGGCATTCTCGATGTCAAGGTCTCAGCGCGCTGCTGAGATCAGAAAATAAATTTTCCGAGACTTTTGACATCAAGCGATGTGGTGGTTTTGGTGTTTCGAGAAACAGAAGAAGTTCTCTTGCAAAACGTTTGAGCGGTATGACTTCATAGCGAGAGGGTTGAGGCTTCAACATGGACGATGCAGGTGCGGCGGTGTGGCTGCAGGAGGTCGGTGCACGATCGACGAGTTTATGCATTTACAACGTGGGCATAGAAGATGGAAACAAAAGATTTTGTTGTTTGTCAAGGCGGTCGTTTCAGCGCAGTGGTTGAATCCATGTTTGTTGTCTCGATTTGAGAGCGGTGAACAGCCAAAGCTTCGGGCAGCGTCGGACTTGTGGACGGACCCTGAATCGAGCATGCGGCCTGAATTTGTTCAATTTCCTGTTTGTCACGCCAGGTCATGCTTTCTCTCCCCTCTGTATATATTCCTCTCTGAATTGACTTGTTGCAATTGTTGCATTTGCGTCTTAGCGTTCGTTATGATTTCTGGTTGGTTCGAGCATCGCAACTAATCTCATTACTACGACACAAGGGTCATGTCATCATCGCCAACCGATGGTGCCAATGGGTCGCCGGTAGCTCCTTCCGCTCTCTCAGGAGATGTAGAACGTATCAAGGAGCTCGTCCGATTGTCTTCCGGCTCCAACATCAGCCACCAAGTCTTTCGAAGGGCCTTCCACGCAAACATCACCCAAGAATACATCCTCAAAGAACTCGAAACCCTCCAGAAGAGGATACGCATCTCAAGAGATCCCAGCCGGCCCGCCAGTCCTGATTCAGAAGATGAATCCTTCACAGATGTGGACCTCGCAAGAGCACACGACCGACATTTGCAAGAACTCGCTCAGGTCCGGGAAGAGCTCGAGAAAGTCAAGCGCGAAAGAGAAGAATGGCTGGAGAACGCTGAGAACCGCATCGACATCTTGATTGAAGAGAAGGAGGCTGTCGCTGCTCAGCTGAGCCAATTGTCAAAAGAGCTGGAGGAAGGTCAGGTACATCGGGATCAGATCAAGCAATCCCTGGAGGAACTCGTGTCGAAGAACAAGGCATTGGCCGCAGAGAAAGAGGAGAGCCAGAGCCAGTTGTCACAGCTGCGTGAGGACACCACCAAGTACCAGAAACTTTACGAAGAGGCCAACGAGTCGCTTCGTAACCTTGAGGAGGCATCCAAGGCTGCCGAGAAGGATAAGGAGAGCCTCAATACCTCTTTGCAAGCTGCCAACGACAAGATTCAAGAGTTGGAACAGAATATTGCCGAAGCCTTGGCCACTGCCGCAGAAGCAAAGTCTCAGATCAAGAGCCTTGCAGAACTAGAAGCCTCGCTTCGTGTCTCTCTGGATGACAAGTCGAAGGAAGTTGCCGCTCTCCAAGAAGCCAACGTGCAAGCCGCCGAGAGCCTTCAGAGTACCATCCAGGACAGCCAAGCCAGGCAGCAGGAGGCAGACCAGGCTTTGAACAACTTGAAATCGTCCAAGGCCGACATCGACGCCGAACTCGCAACCTTCAAGCAGAAGGCCACCGACCTGGAGAAGCAGCTCATTGCAGCTACTCAGGCATTGGAGAGCGCAACCGCCGGGTACGAAGCAGAGAAGCGCAAGGTTGAAGAAGAGTTGCAGTCACTGAAGGGTGAAAAGGCTAGCGTTGTCGCTGAGCTTGACGATACCAAGACACAACTCTCTTCCACCCAAAAGGAGAGACAAGACGCCGTCCACAAGCTCGAGCAAGCGCTTGATCAGCACACTGAGGCTCAGAGATCAATTGAAGTCTCTCTTTCCAGCAAGGCCAAGGAGCTCGACAACATCCGGTCAGAGCTTTCGAAAGCTCAAGATGACCATGCGCGCCAACTGGACAACCACAAGACACATGCTCAAAAGGTCCACGATGAATTGAAACAACAGCATGAGGCCGTTGTCAACGATCTGGCTACCGTACGTCAACATGCAGCAGAGTCAGACAGCGCGTTGAAAACGAGACTTGCAGAGGTTGCTGGAAAGCTTGCAAAGTCTATCAAGGAGGCCAAGCAGAGAGAGGAAGCCGATGATCAGAGCAGAGCACGCATATCAGAGATTGAATTGCAATTGGCCACTTCTCAAGACAATGCATCGTCACTCAATGAGGAGCTCAATCAGTTGCGCCAGTCCAAGCTTGAGATTGAACAACAATTGATCTCGCTCAAAGAAGAAGTCACGTCTTCAAAACAAGAGCTCGAGCATCTCCGTGAATCTAAGAGCAGCATCGAAAAGGAATTGAAATTCACTCAGGAGCAGGCATCATCTTCTGTCAAGGAGATTGAGTCGTTGCGTCAGTCCAAGCAAGAAGTTGAGCAACAACTAGTCATTTCTCGCAAAGAGGCTTCATCAACCTCAACAGAGCTCCAAGACTTGCGTCAGATCACTAAGGACATCGAGCAGAAGTTGGCAGTCTTGCAGGAAGAAGCATCCAGATCTGGCAGAGAGCTCGAACAGCTTCGTCAAGCAAAGAGCGACGTTGAGCAAAACCTGGCTTCCTCCGAAGCGAAGACGACTGCTCTGTCCCAGAATGTTACCCAGCTTCAGCAATCTAAGGACGAAGTCGAGAGACTCTTGACCCTCTTCCGTGCCAAAGTGTCTTCTCTGTCAGAAGAGATCAAGGAACTTCGAAAGTCCAAGGATGATATTCAGCAACAGCTCACTACTTCTCAACAGCGAGCTTCTGAGGCTGCGCATGAGCTTGAGCAGTTGCGCGAATCAAAACTTCAGGTCGAACAGGAGCTAGTATCCTCCCGCGAGCAGGCGTCTTCCGCATCGAAGGAGCACGAGGCACTGCGTCAGTCCAAAGACCAGGTTGAACAAGAGCTCTCGCAAGTGTCGACACACCTTGAAAAATCTCAGAAACGACTAGACGATTTACGCGCAGCCAAGGAGAAGGAACTCACAGACATTTCGGAGGCACTGCAAAAGGCCACTGAGAAACTCTCTGAGGCTGAAAGGTCCAATGAAGCTAGCAGAATGCAAGCAGATCGCGATCATGCAGAGGCGATAAGAAAGTTGCATCAGGAGCATGAAGACGCGTTGAACATCTCTACCGACCGATCGGCAGTAGAAATCGCCGAGATCAAGCAAGCTCATGGCTCCGCAATCACTGAGCTCGAGCGTCAGCTTGATGAAAGGAAATTCGCCATAGCAACCCAAGAGACCGAGCTGAAGCAAGCCAAGGAGGAAGCTGATCGTCAGATCCAAGCGGCTCGTTCTGAGCAAGACGAACGCGAGAAGAAACATGTCGAGAGTCTTGAGTCTGTCAAGCAAGCACACGAATCAGCCTATGCTGCACTGGAGAAGCGCCTCAAAGATGCTGCAGAAAGCCACAAGTCAATGCTCACCGCCATCAAGAACCGCTACGAGGAGAAGGGTGTTGAGGCTCGAAGCCAACTTGAAGCACAAGTTCAGGAAGAGCGCCGTCTCCAGCAGGAAAGCAGAAAAGCCGCCGATGACGCTGAGCGTCGTGCAAGCGAATCTGAGAAGCGCGTCGTCGAGGTACAGAACGATCTGACATGTCAAGTTCAAGAAGCCCGGAAAAACTTTGAATCGACCAACAAGGAACTCGCATCCACTAAGGCCAAGCACGAAAACGAAATCCAGGATCTAACGAAGACTCACGAGGCACGAATCATATCTGAACAGCAACAGCGCCAAGAAGCTATCGACATTGCCAGAGAGGAGACTGCACAGCAACTCCAGAAGCTTGGTGACGAACACAAAGTGCAGCTCGAGAGCGCGATCAAGGATGCCAAAGATGAACAGAGCACGCTCAAGAAGCAAATGGATGCTGTGAAGGCAGAGTACGAAGAAAGGCTCCGAAAGCACAATGAGGAGGCCAGCACAGCCCAGAATGCGCTGCAGAAGCAGTTGGAAGTCTTGGGACGGCAGCATGAGGATCGTCTTCGTAGCCACAAGGAAGAGGCCGAAAAATCGCAGGCTGAACTGAAGCAGCAACTCGAACGCTTCCAACAGGAGCATCAATCAGAAATCGAAGTAGCGTCTGAGAAGGCTAAGATTGCTGAGAACTCGGTGGCCGAAGCCCAAGCGGAGCATTCAAAGCAACTCCGCGAAATCGAGGCCAAACACGAACAAAGACTCCAAGCATCTGAAGACGAACAATCGAAGAAGCTCGAAACCCTTCACAGTGAGCTTGACAAGAAGCACGAGGACCACATCCGACAGCTTGAAGACGCCCAGATCTCTGCACTCAAGGACATCAAGACCAACCACGTGAAGAACCTCGGTGTTCTACGTACTGAGCTTGAAAAGCGTCACGAGGACCGTCTTCGACAGCTTGAAGAGACTCACCGCGCTGCTCTCAGAGACACCGAAACCAAGCTTCTCGGGAAGCTCGATGAGGCAAAGACAACATCTGAATCTGCCTCAGCCGACGCTGCTCAGAAGTATCAGGCAGAGATCAAGGACCTCGAGATCAAGCATCGTACCCAGCTTGCTGAGGCTCAAGAAGCATCAGAGGCTACTTCTGCTGATATTACCAAGAAGCACACACAGAAGATTGAAGATCTCGAGTCCAAACATCGCGCTGAGCTAGACGAGGTCCGTAAGACATCAGAGACCACTTCTACTCAAATTATGCAGAAACATAAGCAGCAAATTGAGGACCTGAAAGCTCAGCACAGTGTTCAGCTCGAAGAAGCGCAGAAGGCGTCAGAGACTTCCTCTGCAGATGCTAATCAGAAGCACCAGCAGCAAATTGATGAACTGAAGGCGAAGCATATTGCCGAGCTTGAGAAGGCCCATAAGACATCTGAATCTGCTTCCTCTGACACCGCCCAGAAGCACCAGGAAGAGATCAAGGTCCTCACAACGAAGCATAACGCTCAGCTTGTCGAGGCGCGCAAGGTTTCAGAGAGAACTTCCGCCGAAGTTGCCCAGAAGCATCAGCACGAAGTCGACGAGTTGAAGGAGAAACATCGCGCACAACTCGACGAGGCTTACAAGACGTCAGAGAATACCTCCGCCCAAGCTATCGAGAAGCATCAGCAAGAGATCAGAGACCTGGAAGCCGCCCATCGTAGCAAGCTTGACGAGACCGTTCAACTTTACGAACAGCGCTCCGCCGAAGCTCGACAGATTGTCGAGAAACAAGTTGAGGAGCTCAACGAGCAGCTGAGCAAACTTCATATCGATAATGAGGCCGAGTTGTCTACCCTGCGCGAGCAAGTGGAGAACAAATCCGCAGAAACTCAACAGGCTCACAAGGTAATTGAAAGCCTTCGCCAGGAAGCTACCACGGTGCAGAACGACGCTCAAGCAAAGCACGACAACCTGCAAGCTCAAATCGAGGCACTCGGCCAGAATCACCAGGACGAACTCAAGTCTCAGACATTCGAGTCTGAAAAGAAGATTGCCGAACTCAAGCGTTCACACGAGGACCAATTGTCTGTGGTTCGCACAGAGGCTGAGCAAGCCAAGAACGATGAGATGGAGACACAGCTCGACAACTTACGCCAGCAGCATGATAAGGCGATCGGCAGCCACGCTGCTGAAGCCGAAGAGAAACTATCTGAACTCAAGCTTTCCCACCAATCGCAGCTCTCAAAGGTGCGTGAGGAAGTGGAGCAAGACAAGGACGGTGAAATGCAGACGCAATTGGACAACCTCCGTCAAGTGCACCAGAAGGAACTGGACAATTATACCGTTGGAGCCGATGAGAAGCTGTCTGAAGTTAAGCGCACCCACGAGACACACCTGACCACGGTCCGTGAAGAAGTGGAGCAAGCCAAAGCAAGCGAGATGGAGACACAGCTGGAGAATCTACGCCAACAGCACAGGAAGGAGCTCGATGACCATACCGCCAATAAAGACGCCCAGATCACCGAGATGAAGAGCACCCATGAGCAGGCAGTTGCCGATGCTCATCATGCCGCGGAGGAAGCACAGGCTAAGGTGCAGTCTCAACTGGACGACCTACGTCAACAACATGAGAAGGACCTTAGCAGTCATGCTACCGAAAGAGACGCCAAGCTCTCCGAGACCAACGCCCTTCATGAGGAAAAACTTTCCGAGTTACAGCAAACTGCTGAGAAGACTCAAGCGGAGTTGCAGTCCCGCATGGAGCAGTTGGAAGCCAGTCATAAATCAGCTCTTGAGGTTCAAGCCGGCGAAACTGTGACCAGACTTACAGATATGGCATCGGACCATTCGCAAGAACTAGCGAAGGTCCAACAACTGCTAACCACTACCCAGGAAGAAGCAGACATGAAAATCGCGCAGCTGAAGCAGAGCCATGAAGAGGACATCGCCTCCGTCCGTCAACAAGACAAAGATCACCGACTCCAATCCGTACAATCATACGAGCAACAACTTGCCAAACTGGAGGAAGAGAAGAAAGAAAACCAATCATCGGCCGTGCGTGTGCAACAAACCCTGCAAGAAGAGCTCCAGCAAGAGAAGCAAAGACTGACAGAAGTAGAAGCAAGGGCTCAAGAGAATAGTGTCCAAGAGACGCAAGAACGGGGCCGACAATTAGCTGAGGCTAAGGCAGAGCACGAAGCTGCGATCGAAGGGTTAAAGGGGGAGCTCCAGACTACCAATCAAAAGCTGGAGCAGATGGAAGCAGGAATGCAGAAACTCACTGAGGAGAGGCAGAGTCTACTTGGGGAGCTGGACGTGTTGAGGAGGGAGATGGAAAATGAGAGACAACGACAGGTCGCGCTAGAAGAAGAGAGACGTATCGTGACAGAGGAAGAGACACGTACGACATTGAATAAGAGACTGATTGAGGAGCAAGAACTGGAAGCAAGACTAGCCTCCGTGGAGAGCGAACGACAAGAAGCCGCCCATACCATTGCGCAATTAACCTCTGACAAGGACGACAGCTCAAAAGAGTTCGATATTCTGGCCTCTCGACTGGAGAACCTTACCATTGAGTTAGAACAAACCAAGCAAAGCCTGGTCGACAACGGTACTGATTCAGACTTGAAGCTCAAGACCCTCGAAGCGCAACTCCAAGAAACGCTAGCAGAGAACGCAGCGCTTAGCAAGCAACAAGGACAAGGTCTCCTGAGACCAGTTACGCCCCTGAACAAGTCTGTGCCTTACAGCAGGTCCACTTCAGTTGGTGGCGTGAGCCAGCGGTCTGGCGCCGACTACTTTGCTCACTCGGATTCAGATTTCTCTGATATGAGTAAGGTGATCACTGCTGGGGAGCTGCTGTTCACTCAGAGGATTAGAGAGCACGTCGACCACCTGGAGCAAGCCCGAGAGCAGCTCAACCATGATTACCAGCAGAAGTTTGAGGCCATGGTTGACGAGAAGTCTCAGCGTGAGGAGCGGCTCGAATTACAACATACTACAGAGCTCGACGCTGCTCGTAGTAAGCTGAGAGCCAGTTACACCCAACCGGTTGATACTGGCATCAAGAAAATGGTACCTGTTCCGCACGAGGGCCATGTTGACGAGCTTCAAATCGAAGAGACACGCTTGGTCTCTGAGCACGCGGAGCGATTGGCCAATCGGAGGTCGCAGATTCAGCGTCAGCACCAGTCGCAATTCCAGGCACTGAGCGACGAATATGACAAGAAAATCGCCGAACTGCTTGGAGAGAAGGAAATGCTGGATTCAGATCTAAGCATTGGCCCTGAGCGCTTCGAGGAGATGTCGGAACAGATCGATCGTCTGCACAGCGCGGCCCAGAGCCCTGCTTCTGTACGCCATAGACCCTTGCGCTCGGTAACCTCGAACGACTACCTACAAGGCGACCGTAACGCTCACCTATGGCGTAACGTCGAGACGTACGCACCTACTCGCTCAGAGTCCCCTGGTGTCGCATCACCTAGGCCTCAGTCCGCCGATCCGCAAGGCTCACTGAGACGTAAGACCAGTCAGAGTCGCCTCGGGTCGTTCATGGGCAAGATATCATCTCCATTCAACTCCAGCCGCTCCTCTCGTTCCTCAGCCTCATCCTCACGTCCAGGCTCAGCCCGCCCTAGAACCGGTCAACGTGTTGTCTCCACTCCTCCCCCATCTTCTCGCCCTGAGTACAGCAAACACAGCTTTTCAGAAGGTGGAAGCACATTAGGTCGCAGCTCTACACGACCAATGACCGCAGAGGCTAGAGAGCACGCAGACATGGACTTCTCCATCGCACCTGCACAGTTCGAAGCATTGCAGGAAGGCAAAGAGTTGAAAAGTGAAGGGCTCTCGGAGAGGAGAACCAGTGCTGTGGGTATTGAACAGCATAAAAGTCCGAAGATATTGAGACATATTTCTGGCTCGATTAGGAAGAAAATGTCTTCGTAGATGTATGTTGTCCGTGGGTCGAGGCTTGAAAGTCTGGATTCGGAAGGAATTGGATGGCTTAAAGGGGCGGATGTGTATTGTTGATGCAAAAGTTTTGATCGCATTAGCGTTGCATTGCGTTGGTCTTGTGGTGTTTATTGTTCGTTGGGGTTTGTAACATCATTGTACTTTTACAGGTCGCCGTTGTTGTTGTAATGCTAGTCATTCTTACCTACCTGCCTGTCTGGATACACTGTATACTTGCTATCATGTCCCCACCAAGCACTCAAAGAACGAGAAGAGGGCGTTTTGAACACTCGTCTTTTAGAAAAGAAGAACAAGTGATTAAAATCTCACACGAGGAGAGAACGACCGGACATACAAAGAGAACAGCAATGTCCAATCTACAAGGAAAGAGCAGCCAACACCAGATCCGCTAAAACGAAACAAGCTATCATACAAAACGAAAAAGATGAAAGAATCAAGTAGGAGAGAAGGCTTAGATGTTGAACAGCAATACACATGATAATGAAGCAAAGAGAAGTCTAAAGAAGCGAGTAACTGACACAATGTTGAGTTGTGTTTTCGTATTGAGTTGAAAATTATCGAAAGGAAAAGTGTTGTTCTCATCCGGCATCATCGCATCGTTCTTTCGTGGTATTCGTGTCTGTCCTCCCCAAATCCGAAGATATTACCCATATGAACAAAGGAAAAGGAAAAAAGAAAAAGAAAAAGAAAAAAAAAGAAACATAAACGCCTGCATTGCAATCTCCAGCAATGATTGTAAACGAAAGTGTGGTCAACGCTCGCTCTTCTTCATACAATAAATGCTATGATTTTTTTTCTTGTCCTTTTCAGTCGTGTTCAGCCAGCCTTGTTTGCATTTTCTGTGGCCTTTCTTTGCATCTTTCTGAGATTTTCCCGATGAGCATCCTCATACTTTCCACTACGCAGCATTTGCTCCATTTGTATTGTTCTGAGTCGCTGGGTTTCTACCGCTTTCCTGGCCTTTGCGGTGTCTTCGACGGCTTTCTGTGCAGCTTTCTCTCGATCCTCCTTTTGCTGTTTGAGGCACTTCTCCTGCTCTTCAATCTGGTTGACCAAAGTAGACGCAGCTCCTTGGACTGGAACGCTACGTATGCGTGGAGTATGTGGGGTGGGTAAACCATTCTCCTGTATAGTAGGTTGAGGTATGTTGTCGAAGCAAGTAGCGGTGTTTATGCCATTTGGAACCGATGACGGGATTGCATATCGGTACGGAGGTACGGGAGTGAGTTCACCTCCTGGTGGCGGGGGATAAGCGCCACGCAGCGGGAAGGCGGTGGTGATAAACGGAGGATGCGCAGGCGAGGATGCGATGGGAGTTGTTCTTGCGGTCGATTGAACACGTGTGCTGTTTGGAGTGTAGGGCACGTGGGACGATACCGTGGACACCTGACCGCTGCTCATTGTTCTTGCCGCTTGAAGGCTTGCTCGCCTTTCCGCCAGTGTCATGTCATCCTCTTCAGGAGGAGCCCATCCGACACTGTGGAAGTTCTTCATGGCGACATGGCCTGCGGAACCGTCTACCGCCAACTCATGCGTGTACGATTTATGCTTCCTTCTTTGTCCTAACGTCTTCTCCCGATGGTCCAGAAGGTTGGCAGCGGTATTGAGCAGCGGAAGGGATAAATTACGCTCATGTACGCGTGCTGATATGACTGGTGCAGGTAGTATGGCGGTCTTTCCTTCGACGACTGAGACGCGTCTAGATCTGCGCTTCTTCTGCTTAAGGGGACTTGCTCGTACGAGAGCAGATTCTGGTAGCCGCGGTGCTGTTGGACCCTTACCAGCCGTCAAATCAACGATGCTGTCTGTTGTGTGCGTGCCCTCGAAGCCTGACCAAAGGCTTGGGGTGTCTTCATCTGCGGATGAAGCTCTCAACTCTGGCTCTACCGGAACCACTGTCTTACACCACTCGTTTGTTCTTTCCATGACTTCTTTTTTCCTCTCATCTTCCATCTCAGAAAGTTTGCGGACATGGCTACCACTGCTTTTGCGGCCTCGAGATTTAGCCTCCGGCAATTTTGGACTCTGCAATACACTCTCTGACTCTTGACGTTGCTCGTTCGTGCCTTCTCGTTGGACACGTGGCTTTGAATCAGACTCGTGATCGGAGTGTTGAATCGATTCCTGAGCGGATTTTCTATCGCCATCGTCGTCTCCAGAAGTCTGCTCCCACGAAAACAAGTCCAGTTGGAACTCTTTGGGTGTGGTAAGAGCATTGATTTTCCCATGTCCTTCGCTGTCTTCTGTATCCTGCAGCATACGAGACAAGGCTGTGGAACTAACCCTATCCGAGAGAAAAGGCAATGAAGTTCTGGTCGAGTTGAATGGAACCAGAGCGATTCCATCTGAGGATGGTTCAGATTCAAGCCCGTCATCTGAGTGTGGAATAATAGGTCGAGGGGGATGCGAGGTTGGACGCAAAGTGCGGATGTAGAATAAAGCCGAATTTGATTCTGTGTTGTCTGCGGGGACTTCAACAGGAGAGATCTCGTCATCGTGGTGTTGTTCATCATTTGTCGCCACCAGCGTCCGAGCATCAGAGTCTGGTCTGTTCCGTATGCAGTTTGCCGCGCCATGAGACCTTCGGTGGCCAGCCTGTCGTGGAGAGTCTGGGTAAACCTGTGTCTGTTCGACATTTGGAGTCTTCTTCTCCCCTTGAGGTACTTCAACGCAGCTGCGAGTGCCCATGTCATACATCTCGTTCGGAGCTTCAATATCACTACCTCGTCTGCCGTGTAGACGCTCTGGCAATATCTTTTTGATGGATGACGGAGTGTAGAGCTTGTACTGAGATATGAGACCAAAAACAAACAAGACCATTAGACAACCTAGCTCCGCCTTGATGCCTCTGGTCAGGGGATAGTCGGTGGTAGGATAGGAAAAGATATCATCGTTCCTGAAGCCTGTACAGTTCAGTATCAACTCATGTGTATTCGAAGACCGACTCACGCCAGGTGTACACCCAAAACTCCTTCAAACCAGCACGACTGAAACAATCTACACCTAGCACAATTGCGGTTGCTCCAGCAAATGCTGAAGATACGGCATGAGGCCAACTTTTTTTTGCCCCGAATGTGGCCCCGAATGTGCATGCGCAACCAACGAGAGAGGCGAGCACAATCCATATCGCGACCAGCTGAGATTGTATGAGGCCTCCAGATCGTAGCAATTCGAACCACATAGCGATGCAGAACCCTCCTATAAATCCGCCGAACCATTCGGCACTGTCAGCGGAAAGCAGTGAGACGACAGCACCGAGGATGAGAGCTGGCAAGACGATAGCCACTAGATATGCGCCCTGAATTCCATGGGACACCGGCAGATTCGCGGTCTCGAGGACAAGCACCTGTTGCCAAGTCAGCGCTGGCGGTGGTACCAGAAAGGCAGAATGCATACGGTTACACCAAGACCGAAAGAGTAGGTCCAACTCAGTAAACCATATAGTCTGCAATCATTGATTAGCAAGCAAACAATGGTCAAGTGGTGAACAAACGAACGATTGGCTGTTTTTGCCAACGAAGCAGAATGCTGATCCAGTGATGATAAGGATGGCACCAGCGACGCCGAATGCAGGCGTGAGGACCGGAGCAAGAGGCAGTACATTGTCGATTCGATTCGCTGTGATGCTTGGTTAGCGATGGTCGAACATGGGAGTGGTAGATACAGTTCCACGTACACAATGTTGAATTTGAGACACTGGAAGGATCCATTGTCGCAACAGGAGGAAGCTGCGACTGAGAAACTCAGCACTTCGATTTTGGTTAGGCAGTTCGTGCTGACGTTTTGCTTTCTCAGCCGCTTCTTCCTTCACTGTTTCGAAAATGGCATGCGCAGAAGAGGGGCAGGCTATGCAGGAAACACGCAACAACGAGGAAATCACTCGTTCTGGGCACGGCGAGGATAAATATGATCACTGTCGTCGAGTATCATGCTTTTGTTTCGGGATGGTGACAAGGAACTAAACCATGGCGCTCTAGAAACTCTAAGCTGAATATGTGGTAGTTTGAGAGACAATTGATAGAGGGGTAGCAAAGGAGCCTGCCTCGTCGCGAAACGATGCAAAGACAGCGGACGCTCGCGTTACCTATATATCGTAAAGGCGATATGCCTGCATTCATGAGATCGAATCAAGCAGGACGAGACCCGCGGGCATACGTGTAGATGAATGCATGCGAGAACTCTAAGGTCGAGTAAGCATGCAGAGCGATGAGCGCCGGACTGCCTGTTTGGCTTAGATAGAGTTCTTGCCGCTCGCCGGATTCAAGACTTGCTCTCTTCAACTCCACAACTGTCTCAAAGAAGGTGGTTGGATTTGGACCAAAAGAGCGGCACGACTGCACGGGCGGATCTTGTCCACCCGATGCCAGCGAATCGTCGCTGGGCGTGTTGCTAGGATCTACCGGCCGCGCATAACCGCATCCAAGTCTTCCAAGTTGTGGCTGTAACTTTTCCAGGTGAGATCCCGGCGGAGAGGGAAAAGGCTGGTGCTGGATATGCAACATGCAAGCAAGTCAGAGCACGGACTTCATTGACAACGGTTATCTCCACTGCACTCCGGTTCCCCCAAAGAAACATGCGGAGAATGCTGACGATCACAGACCAAACCTGGCTCGAGTCCTGGTCATTATTCTGCCATTACATCCGGATAGCAGAAGGTAGAACCCTGCGGTACCTCCTTGCGGCTGTCAGCAAAAGCTTCACACGATTGAAACTCTGTCCCAGGTACTGGGATACATTGGAGGTTCTGGTCCTCCAAATTCACAGATCATTGCGCGTTCGCAAGAAAGAGCACAAAGAACCGCCTCTCCCAACACAAATTGCTACTGGTGGTCTGACCAAAAGAATCGGCCGTACAACAATACAGCAAACTTCCCCGCCGTCAAAGCATCACATGGAGAATGAGGTCGTTACATGGCACTAGCCACCTCAACTGCTATCACGATGTTGGACGATAAGGTCAAGCTTGGTCTTGGTTCTGAACTCTATCTCTTGATGGCTGTCGGGCTGGTCGTCCGGTATGTCATCTCCGTTCGGCCAGGCAAAAGGGCAGGGCTGGAGGGCAAAAGATCAGTGCCCCCTGACGGAGTCGAACCGGCGACCTCGGCATTACTAGTGCCGCGCTCTACCAACTGAGCTAAAGGGGCTGATGCGAAGCATGTTTCGTCAGCAGCCTTCATGATTTTGCAAATTTTCCATGTGGAACGAGCAGCCACTCCCAGATCAGATAGCTCTCCCGCGGGTTGGTAAGTTCGGAATCTGTTTACGCACTCCTCATTCGTTCTAAGGCTCAATCTGTAGCTTCTAGACAATTGAATTGACATGTTGTATCGTGATATAGATGATGCTACGCTTATGGTCCCTTTTTGTGGTCCATACCTTTTCCCAAACGCCACGCTAACAAGTAACAAGATCAAGTTGTGCAGAGCCGACTATTGATGACGATTGCTTTGAGCACGAGCAGACTTGCCTAGACGAGCAGGACCCAGTCCGAAGCGGATCTCATCAAGCTGCTCCATACCAGTCTGGAATCCTGACTTCTTGATGTGACGACCACGGTTGCCGGCGCGAGAGTGACCAGCAAGGAAACCGTCCATGATACTGTCGAAATCGGTGCGGACGAGGTTGGGTGCTTCTGAATCGGTGGCTCGTGAGTAAGAGCTGATGGCTGAAGCGTGAGACATTCCAGTCATGCCAGAAGCCATGGACTCTGCATCATCGAATTGGGAACCGTAATCGTCAAAGTCGTCTTCGGCGTAAGCTTCTTCGATCTTGTCGAATCTCTGGTCTAGCAGACTTTGAGCGTCTGTGCGAACGAGAGCGGAAGAGGACATGGAGTAGCCAGAGGTTGAGGTCATAGCACCCTTGCGCTTCTTGCGGCGACCTGATGCCAGAGAAGATAGACCGGTGTTGACAGATTGTATTTCTGAAGGAGCTGCCTGAACAGGCTTCTTAGGCAGGGCTTTGGCAGCCTTGACGTCTTGCTTGAACTTGGTGAACTCTTCCATCCAGGCACCCTCGCTCGGATCTGATGGTGGAGGAGCGGCGGTGTCTGCAGGTGGTGGTAGGTTCTCGCCCTTTCCTTCTCCAGCCTTGATAGTGTCGTCTGATTGCCAGCCTTCATCGTCGTCGTCGACATAAGCGTTGCCCTCTTCCTCATCGAATTGGAGATCCTCAAAGTCATCACGGTCGAGCTCCTCAGCGTCGCCTGTGAGTTCGCCGAAGAAGTCGTCCTCATCATCAACGTAAGCCTCGTCCTCCAGGGCCTCGAGGGCTTCACGCAGGCGAGGGTCCATGTCGGGCTGGAAGCCAGCAATAGCATCGGGTACGTTTTGCATGTCCTGGTAGGTGGTCTTGCGGACAAAGTCGCTGGGCAGCATGTCATCGGGCATCAGACTTCTTGATGAAGCGACACTCTCTCCTCCGTAACTCTGCAAGTCGTCGTCCTTGACGTCCATGCCGCGAAGGGCGTCTTCCAGGCTCATCTTTCCCTTATTCTTGTTCTTGGCTGAGGGAGCTTCGACCCAAGTGGCCGCACCACCTCCAGAGCCCAGGTCGCGCAAATGTTGCATGTAATCGTACTGGGTATCGTCGAAGTAAACGCCGTGCTCGGCGGCCTCGCCCTCGTTGGGCTTGTATTCTGTTCCGAACTCATCTTCCAGGTCGCCACGCTCCTTGATCTTGCGTCTGTTCTTTGCATACTGGGGGCCTCTCAATTCGGCGAAGACCATGTTCGGAGCGTCGGCATCGTTGATGAGAGGGTCGTTTTGGGCACGGTGGACCAGGGCGAACGTGGTCGCATTCTTCTTGTCGCTATGAAAGTGTTAGAAGTTGACCGAGGCGTTTCTCGCACGTCAGATACTCACAACTTGCGAGGAGGCATTTTGACAGTCTGTTGTCTTGTATGGAAAGTGACGAAGATTGGGCAACAAAAAAAAGAATCCTTTGACCATGATGGCGGGGATGCACGGACGCTTGAACACATGTGCCCTGACAATGTTTCGATGCTCCTTCCATGTCGACATCGCAATTACCATTCTGCCATGTCGCAAGAACCGGAAAATGAAGCTCCTTCTGAGGAGCTGCTGGTCCATGGCCGCGCCAAAAGAGCGACGGCGGGAAACCGCATGCAGTTTCTCATGCAACATCTCGAAGACGAAGACGTACGAAATGACCTACTAGCCGAAGACGAAACCGATCAACTGGACTACCAACTATCAGACACCGAAGATGTCGCCTTTGGATCCAGTGATGATTCGGACGACGACGGTCCACCACGCGACGGCCAGGATGAGGAACTACAGGGAGAGAAAGAGCTACAGAAGGCCGAACGCGCAGAGGCACGCAAGAAGAAGCGCAAGGCCAACGACTTTGCCAACATGCCACTCAATCCTCTCATGAAACGCCAAAGACTTGCTGCTACAAACTCGCTACTCGCGCCCCGTCCGCGCAAGAAGTCCGAACGCATATCCTGGCTTCCAACACTCGACGATGCGCCAACACGTCAATCCAGACGTCGCCAGACCGTCGCGAACAAGGAACAGACAGAGGCAAAGCTGAAGGAGAGTCAGAAGCGCTCAGAGAAGGCTCACGAGCTTATGAAGATCGCTGCCGAGAAGAAGGCCGCTGCTGCCGTTCCTGCCCTCACTCAGGAGGACCGTATGAAGAGAGCTCTTAAGGTGGAGAAAGAAAACAGCAGGACACTCAATCGCTGGGAGAAGGCCGAGGAAGAGCGCCAAATCGCTCAACAAAGGAGACTGGAAGCCTTGAGAGACAGACAACTGGAAGGTCCCGTCTTCAGGTACTGGAGTGGTTCGGTCGTCTGGGAAGGGGAAAAAATCAAGGTCAAGCGCGTCCATCAGCCTAGGATCGAACCTGTCGTTGAAAGCAAACCGAAGCCTGCCGCAGAAGTCGTATCCACGGACACACCTTCACAACCTCCTACCACCGATGCCGACAAGACGCCAACTCAATCAGACGCACAAGGAGACAAGCCGGTACATGTGCCAGCAGACGCCGAACATACCGAAGATACGGTCATGGTAGACGCAACATCTGAAGCGACGACTATTCCACGGCCAGAACAACCAACGGATGAAGTCTTGGCCTTGGAAAAGGAGCAGGCGATGTCTCCGAAGAACACGATCGAGACGACTGAGGAGACATTGCCGGATGCAGTAGGAGGTGCTGAGAAACCAGTGGAACCACAAGGCGAGCAGAAGTCTGCTGAGGAAAAGGTTGCTGAGGGAAGGCCTTCTGGGGACAAGGCGCCTGAGGAGAAAGTATCTGAGCCAAACACGGCGCAGCCTACTCCCGCTCCTGACCAAAAGTCACCGTCGTTCTTGGATGGCATCCACTACTGGGCTTCTCAATCACCAGAGGCTACTGCACAGAAGAAGAATGATCCATCATTACAAACCCCTACTCCGGTACCTGCTACTCAAACACAAACAGCAGAGACAGCGCCTGTTCAGACACAACCTCAGCAAACACCTGTGCCTGAGCAATCTCAACAAACAACGATCACCGATCATCCCCAAGCTCCTCTCCCTCAGGCTCCTTCGGTACAACCAGCAGACACCCCATCACAACCAACACCATTCGACATATACCCACAAGCCCAACAACCAGAGACCACCACACCACAACCGCCACCCATCCCTCTAATTCGCGAACAAGCCCAACGCTCTCTAGTAATCCTCGAAGCCTTCCCCGAACTCGATCCCTCCATCCTCCCTCCTCCCGCCCCATCAAGCAAAAGGTCAACCGCAACTTCGACTCTCCTCTCCAGCGTCTTCATCCCTGACGCTCTACCCCACCTCACCCCCCAAGAAGCCAAATATCTCACCTCCAAGTCCGCAAAGAAGAAGGAGTTCTTACCTCCCCCGCCTCCAAAACCTGTTTGTGCGATTACTGCAAAACCGGCGAAATTCAGAGATCCAAAGACGGGGATTGCGTATCAGGGGTTGGAGGCTTATAAAGCGCTTCAAAGGGTTAGTGCTGGAGGATGTAGATGGGGAGGGCAAGGGTGGGATTGCTGGATGGGCATTTTGGGAGAGGGTGTCATGGGGAGAGTGGCTAGAGGTGTGCCGGAGTGTTTTGTTACTGGACGGGTTGTTAGGAAGGAGGTGGTGAAGGAGAAGGAAGTTAAGAGTGAGGAGGGTGGGAAGGAGGGTGTTGCTCCTGTTGCTGCGCCAGTCGGGGCATCAGTTGCTGCTCCTATGGCCGCTGTTGCTCCTGTGGCTCATGTTGCTCCTATTGCTGTAGCTGCACCTGGGCCTTCTACGACCACATCTGCACCCACCATTGCTCCTTGATGGAGACACTAGCATAAACCCAAGCACAAGAAATGACATCCCTAATGATTATGATCACCCATCACTCGAATCTCGATATCCATCTCAAAGTGAAACATCTCTTAATACGAATAGGGGGTCGTGCAATAAACAATGCATGATTGGACAAATGTCAATCTATATCCAAAGTCGAGAACAAACTGGACGAAAACACTCTAGAGAGGTTGTGATGGTGAAACGAACTTTTTGAATCAGACTGGTAACGTCTTGTTCAATGATGGCATTTGATATTTGTGAGCGTCGAGGACGTGTTAAACTTACAGTTGTACAAGATCAAGAGACCATAGATGTATGATTCCGAAGGAGGTGTAGGTTAGTTTGAAAGAAGCAACATAGTATATCGTGAAAGTTATTCTGAGGTCAAGGAAGGCTGAATTGTTTACGAGTTCAAGTATACTGTAAACTACAAGGAACACGAAAGATGATGTGACAGAATAAAACGAGACAAAGACTGGACTTTTTGATGATCGTACTTTTCGAGTAGGGGGTGTAGACTACGAAAAGCTAAGAACCGGACGCCATTTTCATCCCCATCCATGACCACTGTAGCAGCATGATACAAGTGGTGGTATCTTTTAGAAGGCCGGGTATTGAAGACAGTGCGCGCCGATGTGTGTTGGGGTTGTTGCGAATACCATGTTCCACAGCCAAAACAACATTTTTCCACATCCGGCGTAAACGACACACGACAGACCACTCCAGGAAAACAAGGCGATGCGCTTATTTGTCCTTCTTGGTCTTGGCACCCTTGACCTTGGCGGTACCGGTGAGGGTCTTCATGCGGTTCTTGCGTTGCTTGCCTGTGGTATGGGTCAGTATTGGAAACTTGACAAGTTTGGGATTCTCTCCACGTACGCTGCTGTCTGGAGGCCTTCTCGATCTTGGTGGCCATGCCAACACGGACCAGACGGTAGTGGGGCTCGAACTTCTTCATGGCCTCGTTGGAGTCGTAGATGAGAGCGAAGCCAGTGGACTTGCCACCACCGTACTGGGTGCGGAAACCGAAGACGGAGACCTGGTCCTTGTCGGCCTTGTAGAGCTCGGAGAGCTTCTGACGGAGCTCGTCCTTGGAGACGTTGGGACGGTTGGGGTGGAGGACATCACTGTATTGAGGAAGAATCCCTCGTCAGTACTCGGATCTCAATATAGAGGAGATCAATTGTGCCGGCTGCCTCAGCTACCACCGTCAACCTCCAGTCTGCCTGCCATGTGATACGAGATACGAGTCGTGAAAATTCTCTTCATATCACAGATCCTTCCACACATTGCGTCGCAATGTTGAATATCGTGCAGGTGTGATGATCCTCCTCTTCCTCGTTTCCATGGCATGATAGACTGGCGGTCGGCGGCGGCTGCGTCGGTGCTCTAGCGGTTGGGGGGGCGAAGAGACTCACACGACCATCTGCTTACGGGCGAGCAGGGGGTTGCGGATGAACTTGCGCGTGCGCAGAGTAACTTGAGCGTCGGCCATTTTTGCGGTATGGGGATGGGATCGATGGTCGTCGAAGTTGAATTGTCGTCTCAAGCAAAGCAAAAGAAGAATCCTCAAAGACGCCGCGCAAATTCGACAAGCCAGCCTGCCTCTGTGTGCGTGGTCCGTGCTCCGGCCTGCTAGCGTGCTTCTCCGACGTCGAGCCGCTCCTTCCCTTCGACTTTTTGTGCATTTATTTTTTAATACTGCGCTCGATCGTCACTTCAGTGAAGTTTCTGTGGTTTGACAACATTCACATGTACTCATCATGACCCAAGGATCGCTTTCAGAAGAAGCGCTGCGCCAGATTCGTCTGTTCCGCAGGCAATATCTGCAGCTTCTCGACGCTCAGAATTTGGCTTGGCCTTCCTCAGAAACACTTCGCTCTTCCCAAGCACAAGAATGGATATACGAGCATCTCTTCCAAACAGACGATGTCTCTCGCTTCCTACCTCCAGAGAGATATCGTCTCCTTATTTTGAAGCCGCTCATGTCTAAGATTGAAAACTCTATTGTAGATCCAGAAGAAGATGTAAGCGTGTTCTGGTCTCCTTTCCTATCTTCCCTGTTTTCTGATGCTTTGTCTTTTCTATGTGATCAGGAAATATCAGACAACCTCATGTCCACCTTGGCTGAACTCATGTTTTCCCCCATGCCGGATGATGCTACTGCCGCTCAACAGAGGAACTGGGTGACCTATACGCCTCTGTCTGAAGATTCTCCCTCACTGGATAAAGAGCCAGAATTGAAGCTACTAGAGAATCGTGCAGTTATCTCGGGTGCAGGTACTACCGGTTTGCGTACTTGGGAGGCGGCACTTCATCTTTCCTCATACCTCATCTCAACGCCCGAATTGATCGCGAGCATAAAGGGCAAGAGAGTGATTGAGCTTGGTGCTGGGACAGGGCTATTGTCCATCCTGTGCGCTAGTCATCTTGGTGCTTCTCAAGTAGTAGCCACTGATGGTGACGAAGGTGTCGTTCAGGCTCTACACGAAAATGCTGCCTTCAACGATGTCAAGGATGCCATGGACATTGGAGTGCTTTGGTGGGGTCGAGCTTTGAAAGGATCATGGATGTTTGAGAAAGACCCATCGTTCTCCTGCGATCTTGTGCTTGGTGCTGACGTGGTAAGTAACACATCGGCAAGATCCAGTGGTACGCTACTGATTATACTCTAGACATACGACAAGGCAGTCATACCTGCTTTGGTGTCGACCATGAGAGACATGTTCGAAGTCTGGCCTCATGTGCAAATCATCATATCGGCGACTATCCGGAACAGTGACACTTTTGCCGCTTTCGAGTATGCTTGTGGTACGTTTCACAACTGATCATGTAATGTTTCTCGACAGCTGAAACTTCCATCTAGCACACAACGAGTTCAATGTCCATGAGGTGGATTATCCTTTGATCCCCATGGAGCAGCAAACATCTCTTTTCCATTCGACTGCAGTTCCTATCAAGATATTCTCTATCACCGCGCCAGCGAAGCAACGAGATCCTTATGCGATCTAGAGCATCTGCAAACTCGGTCTCTCCGTCTTGAGCTCAAGCAGCGTCCGCGATTCTTCGAATATCTGCTCTCTCCTCCTCGGTAGTGGTATTTCTCGGCACTTGCTTGATAACCTTTGCTGGGTTTCCTGCCACAACCGTGTATGGCGCCACATTCTGGAGCACAGGTATCAGCACACGTCTTTCTCAATGAGAGTATGTGGGACGTGGTACAACTCACCTTCGTGACAACGCTCCCGGCGCCTACAGTGCTGCCACGTCCAACGGTGACACCAGGGCAGATGGTTACGTTACCACCAATCCACACATCCTCCTCGATTGTGATTGGCTTTCCAGACTCTGGACCGTTGGTTCCGTTTCGCAGGTCGGGATCAAGAGGGTGAGTGCCGGAGTACAGGCTCACGTTTGGTGCCAACAAGGTTCTTGAGCCGATGGAAACAAGACACGTGTCAATGATAGTGCAATTGAAGTTGATAAAGACGCCCTCTCCGAGACGGACGTTGGTACCATAGTCGGCGTGGAAGGGAGCCTCAACCCAAGGCTCAGAGCCAAGTAGCTCTTCATCATCGGCTTCTGTGCTACCTTCCTTGCGAGGAGGAAGAGGTCTGGTGTCTCCGACTACGCTGTCGAGTGTCTGAGCTCCATGTCCAAGCATTTTGTTCTTAAAGGAATACACAGGGATCAAAATTGAAATGTCATGCTTACTCTTTCCATAACTCCACCTGGCGTCTTCTAGTCATAGTCTCATCTTCTCCTGCTTTGTTGTATTTGGTGCAAGCACGAGCACAACGACGGCGTTCTGCCACCAATTCAGGAGTGAATGCATGATAAAGCTCGCCCCTAAGAGATCTGGCCTTGTTCTCCGAAATAGGCATGATGGTAAAACAACGTTCGGTATATATGTCTTTGTTCGTCGGAGTTTGAAATCAAGGTGATTGGTTCCTGCCAAGGCTGACGCATTCAGGGATGATGCGGGGAGACCCTGGACATTGATATTGTTCATGCGCATTCCGGAAGTTTGGCACTCTGTCCCTCGACCACCTTTGGTCTTGTTTATTCGGCGCCGCCGTGTGTGTTGCCATCTTGTCCATACACAGCAACGCAAAGATGGAACACCAAGGCGACCCGAACATCTCTCTACCCACTCCCATCTCGCCAACAGGGAGCAGCAATGGTCCAGCAACAGCATCGCGCGCATCTTCTGTAGTCGTCGACCCTACCATCTATCCCGGAGGCTCTCGCTCTCTCGCGTCGATTTCTCTTCACGCCTTCTGTTTGGGCATAAGTCTCTCGACCGGCTTGTTCGGCACCATCTACCTCGTCTACTCCGGCCAGCGCATCTGGCGACTCACAGAGTTCATTGCGACATTGTCACTCTTCCACTTCCTCGAGTTCTTCACCACCGCCCGCTGGAATACTTACAATGCCAAAGTCTCCAGCTACCTCCTCCTCTCAAACGGTGCCGCCTACCTCACCGCCCACGTCTCCGCCATCATCGAAATCATCGTCACCTCCCTCTTCTTCCCCGAGTTGCAAGATCTCTACAGCAATAAATACACAATTGGCTTGGGCTTGTTGTTGGTAATCGGAGGACAAACTGTCCGCAGTATCGCCATGGCACAGGCGGGTGTCAGTTTCAACCACATCCCTGCAAAGAGCAAGAAGAATGATCATGTGCTGGTGACTTGGGGCTTATACTCTTACTTCCGCCATCCCAGCTACTTTGGATACTTCTTCTTTGCCATCGGCACGCAGATTTTGGTTGGAAATAAGATTTGCAGTTTTGCTTATTTGGTTGTTTTGTGGTTCTTCTTCAAGGACAGGATTCAGAGTATGTCATTACCTCTGTGTTGTTTGGACGGAATTGTTTCGCTGACTTTGTGTTCACAGACGAGGAGGAAGATTTGGTCAAGTTCTTTGGTGCTGATTATCAACGTTACCGTGAGAGGGTCGGTACTGGTATACCTTTCATCCGATAGATTCCTTTTATACACATTCTGCTTTCTTGACACGTCCTTGTTTCCATTTGCACGTGCTCTTCCTTCCGTGTGCGAGACTTTGTGTTATGACTGCCAATGCCACTTCGCTATTGATAATGGTAGTACTTGCCAAAGCAAAGCGGGCTTTCCCATGCACAGAGTCAATCTGACACCTCGCAACTCATCAAGGAAACAACGACAAGGCCAAACCGCTCCTTCATTTATCGTCTACGCATCACATTCACTCGTGTCTTCCTCGCATCTGTATCAAGGCACTGTTCTATTCTGCTTCTTGAGCACCTATCTCCACCTAAACAGCCTGAGCAAAAGCAAACCTCGAACTATTCGGCACATTCAACTCCCTCGGCTTGGTCCTAAACTCAGCCAACCACACCGCATCCCCATTAAACTCCTCTAGCACACTTCTCTTTCCCTCATCCAACCCAGCAATCGGCGCCAACATCCTAAGCACATCATCGAATTTCTCAGCGTCAACTTCAACATCCTTGACAATCACAACCAGCAAATCCTCAAGACTATGCCATAGTTGTTTGGTTGACGTGTCCACATAACCTAGTTCCAGGTTCCTTGTTATCAAAGCTTGTGTATTCTGTTGTTGTTCTTGTTGTTTTTGCTGTTGAGATTTCGACATCCCTGATGTGATTTCTCTGCTCAGTTTGCGATGCAGAGATAGTAATTCAGGCCACAGCGAGTCAATTCTCGTACGCATAAATGTGCCTGCATGTTCGCACATTGTAGCGATGATGTTGAGAGAACCGGCTACGATGAATGCTTCGGAGTCGAAGAGGCGGGACGTTACTTCTGGCCAGAGCGTATTTACCAGAGGTAAAAAGGAGTTTTCGTGTTTGGCGAGGGCGGGGATGGTCGTGCGGATGAGAGAGAAGAGGGAAGTGCGAAGGGCGGGGGAGGAGGAGGAGAGGTAGTGTTGGGTCAGTTGGGTGATTTTCAGGAGGAGGTTGTAGGTTTTTGGCGCTGGGGGTGTGGATTCTGAGGGTTCTTCTGGTTCCTCGAGTTGGTCTTCTGGAGTAGCATCGTCTCCGGGGTCAAGCAGGCTTGTCGGAGGATCTAAGACATCGACTGGTTTGCGAGAAAGTCCTTTGATGATCCCGACAAGCTCAGCGAGATCTGCTGGCTTCCAGCGGCTTGTGTCTTTCTTTGGTGCCTCTTGTCCATTCGTGATGGACAACATAGGAGACTTGACTCCTTCTTCGGCCATCGTTCGAAGAACTGCAAACAGAAGCTCGACCAGAGTTGTGTATCCGTGATAGTCTTCCAGCGCTGCAAAGATACTCTCGAGTGTGTCTTCCAGATAAGGCAAGAGTGATGGTCCAGCCAGCCTCACCATCATGAGCAAAACTTGAGGTCCTTGTGGTGAGACATCGAATGCGTTGAGCTTCAAAGCTACAGCATTGACGAGGTAGTCAACGTTCGACACAATGAGCTCGCCGGCATCTGCGTAACCACATGAATCCGCCACAATGTTCAGACATGTCATTGCGTGGTTTCGCACATACCCTGACTCCGATCCGAGGTGGTGAAGAATAGGGTAGAGAGCTTCCACAAGCTCGTCTTTGAACTCAACGCCATATCGCTGTGCGTGTAACGCGACGGCTTCAAGAGCAAGACTCTTGAGTCTCCAGTCCACTGTGTCGTCGTCCTCTAGCACTTCTAAGGAGAACGAGTACAGTTGTTCTCTCAGTGACACAGATTGATCCTTCGAGTAGAGTCCGCCGACGAGCATATCGTTCATAAAGCCATCAACTTGGTCGTTGGTGTTTTGGAGGTCCTGGAGTATCAGCCAGAAAGTGGCGACTTGGGTGGTCTTCTCCGACGTTCTCAAAGCTGGCATGAGGTCTGAGGCAAGTCCCAACGATGGTTGAGCTGCTTTAAGCTTCTTGAGCATCTGACCAACATGGTCCAACATAACCTCCTGAGTCTTATACTCTGCCAGTGGTGATGTGAAGATCAACGACTTTTGACTTGTTTGTAAGGTCATGTCTGAAATAGTGACCGGTGTGACTCTGGAGGTCTTTGCTTTTTGGTCAACCGAATGTTGTAAGACTGTCGTCACACTGTCCTTCAGACCAGTGCCCAACATCCTTGAGATGATCGACATGTCGACCTCAGTGCCAGCGAGTATTGTATATGCGCCAAAGAGCTTTCCGAGCGATCGCTCTTTCGCTTGATCATCATTTGATTGCATTATTCGTACCAGCGAGAGTTGTTCGTTACGAAATGCCGTCGACAGAAGTTCTGAGATCTTGGTGTTGTTCTGTGCCAGATTCGCAATCTTGTCCCTGTAGGATGCATTCGAATCTCCCTGTATCAGAAGCAAGATTGTTTCTGCTGCCAAAGCGCAGGATTCTTCCAACGCATGGCTGCATTCGGAGAGCAATGTTAGATTGAAGTCAAGAGCAGCTTCTTGTACTTCTGGGCGTTCGTGTGTGCGTAGCCTATTGATGTTCGCTATTGCGACTTTCAATTGCGCTGCCGTGGCTTTCACCCAGCTACTGTCCAGCTTTGTTGGTTTATGATCCTTGACAACTGTCTTCCTTTCTGCTGAAGACAACTGATCGACCACGCTATCATTGAGAAGTGATCGCAGAAGCGACTCGACAGTGTATAAGCCGGCCACAAGGACTCTCCAGTGTCGACGGCCCTTGGTAGCAGGTGTGAGTGCCATGGTCCATGAGGAAACGATACCCGGTAAGAAGCTTGACAGTACTTCAAGATCATCTATGCAAGCCACCAGGGCCTGTAAAGCTTCTGCTGCTGCTAGTTGAACCTGGAATGATTCTCCACTGACAACACCTTCGAGGACCACTGAGACAGCATGTCCTAGAGAAGGAACATTCGCGGTCGCGACCAGAGAGGACTTTCCCGCAGAAGTCGTTCTCAAAGAATCGAAGAGTGCTTGCATGCAATTGAACCCAGCCGCGCGAAGCTCGTCTGTGGCAAGCCCTGTAGGCACCGTCTTTCCAGATGTGTCGCAAGTGAGAGTCAAGAAGATCAATAGTTGGCCACTCAGGTTCGGATCGATCTTGCCCGACCAGCCTTTGGAGATGAGAACGGAGAGACATCGCAAACATGCTTCCATGGCCTGCACAGGAAGATCCCGGCTGGCTTTGAGAACCTGTGAGATGGGAAAGAAGACATAATCGGCTAACTTGTGATCAAAGGTGTCTGGTCGAGTCGCAATTTCTTCCAGGATTCTTGATAATCTTTCAAGAGATTGAATGATGCTGTCGACATTTTTATGGTTGCCTGCAAATGCTAATGTTGATTGACTGAGAGCGATGCATATTGGTTTGAGCTGCACATGGTAAGAACGACGTGTATACTTGGATTGGCATAGTGCTACATACTTTCTGAAAAGCCTCGTTTCTTCTTTCCATCCTATCGTGTATTTACGATTCAAGTTGTGTTATGTTTCGAGAGGCAGAGTTGTTCGGCGCTTTGGAAGTTTGAGCTTACTGGACTGTGATTGGCTGTGCTCGGGTCTTGGCGGCACATGCCGTGGTCGTCACCCTGGCTCGACTTTCATCTATTCCTTTCGGATCATATCGCAATGATACAATGTGCTGTTCTCAATAATAGTGACAGCTCAAAACCAGTCTTCGCAAATGCACTTGGTGTGGTAAATACGAGTTGTTCTGGCAACGCGACCGAAAGCTCGATTCAATGTTCTTGCATGCACAAGGCTAATTCACGTAACATAGACTGCCACTTCAAAACATCGTCTGGACCACCGACCCCTAGGGCACACACGGCTCACCCTTGGCAGTGATCATGGTTTACAAGAGCATCTGGATCGTCCTGCTTCCTATCGGTCCATTTCACCTATCTTGTAAGTCTCACGCGCTGCTTGAAAAGTCACATACTTTTTGGCAACAAGAAAACATGAAACGAGTCGATCGTAACTATTTGGAAACGACATAAGGTTATACATGATCTAGATATAAGTAGTGTGTTCTCCTGCAGTATGACACGCACTCTTCTATGTCAGATTCAGGGAATATGCTTCCGTTCCGACGGTGTAACTTGAGTAGAGTTTTGCAGCTGTCAAGACCACCAAGGTTGCGTGTAGATCCAGGTGCAGTCACGCTGTCGAGACCGTCATATGTCCGGCCAGATCAACAAGCTTGCAGCCTCGTACCCAAGTACATGTCCAAGAAGATCCGAGCACGCGCCGAGCAGCTCTCGGGCGATGCACCGACATGAAGCAAGTTTGAAGAGGTACCTCCCCGTGTGCTAAATTCTGTCACTTCTAGCCATATCCCACGGCCATGCCCGGGTTTATTTAGTCTGTAGAAATGCACAATGATTTTAAGATCAATGCAGCCCTCCACTGAGAGTGTGATACTCAGCGCCTCTCTGCGGACGAATTCAGAGATATTGAAAACATTGTGCATCTCTACAAGGTGCGCGTAACAAAGTTTAGCACACGGGCAGGTAGCAAAAGTTGGACGTGTACATATTGTGCATAGAGATATGCAAGATTCAGGGCTCGACGCGGGAGATCGACGCAGCCGCCGCGCCTCCAGCTGCTTTCGGCATCATCATCAGTCCCAAGCCAAGGGTTCTGCAGAAGGGTTCCTGTACAGATTTTTCTAGTCGTGGATCTTTGACTCTTACTATGCATGCAGTTCAGGCAGCCTCTGCGGAATTGCGCGACTGAACTCGTGTCAAGCGGTGGAGGGAAAGAGTCATGTAGCACTAGCATCGAGCATCGCGTGTCCCGATGCATGGCAGCCGTTTGAAAGTCGTTGACCACTTCGCGCCTAAACAACTCGACTTTCTTGCAAAAGTTTAGCCAGATGGACCTTATTAGCGTACCTTAAACAGAGTCTGCCCTCTAACAGCTTTAGGTTATGGTTAACGAGACTTGTGCGCGTTCTTGATTCATGATCCTACGCAGCCGTGGCGCGCTGTAATCTCCAGAAATCCTTCGACCTTTCTTACAACTACCGAAGAACTCCATGATGTCGAACGAAGATCTAGCTTGGGAGTAGATCGTGGAGAACTTCGGAAGTTCCGTGAACAATGGCGCCATGCTTGAGGTGAGGCTCCTTGCCTCTTCCATGTCCGTGGTTCAGAAACCAGTGTCGATGATCACCGGCCGTAAGCCCTGATGGAAGATGGTAAACTGTCTTCGAGACGTATCATTGAGGGGACCAAACTTTCATGGCGTCTTTGTGGCATTGTAAGAGATCACGGCCGTATGGTTCTTTGAGCTGTCCATATCAACTTAGACACCCATAGCAAGGACGCTGTTTGTGGTGAACATGAAGCCTATGTCCATACCTAACTCGAGTTCTATGGCAATTCATGAATCCGCGATAAAACACGAAGCAGCAAAGCATGCGATCCAAAAGCCGGGGAAAGTTGATCTCGGCTGCCTCGTGGCTGTGTACCCTATTGTAAAGCATGTCGGAAACCTTGCAGGCGGAGACTGACGGCTTGAGCCTTCTAGAAAGAAGGATCGCAAACTCTGTAGACGACGTGCCTGCGGTGGTGGCCAAACAGGCAACCCGCGATGGAGGATTCGAGGTCGAAGATCAGATAAGCGACAGGAGGATGAATATGAGGATGTACCAGCTGTAGGTTAAGTTTGCCAGTCTTTTGAAACGAAAGTGGCACATCAGGCGAGTGGGCTGACAGGATTGAAATAGAGGGTATGTATTGCCAGGTAGATGAACGATGGCGAGCACACGGCACATCATATGTCGACGCGATGCACTTCATATGGGATCGGATGTTAACCGGTTTCTGGCGAAAGAGAATGACGACGTCCAATCACGCAGGAGGGAGAAATTGAGCAGCGACGGCTTGATGAGCAGGGCAAAGACGATGGCAGAGCATGGCATCGCGTGGGAGACGGGACAGGGTTTGTGGGAAGATTGAGAGTTCAGACAGACCGAAGTATAAGTGGCTAGCTGATACGGAAGCCATCTCCAAGGACCTGGTGGTGCCTGAATGGACGACTGGTGATTGACAGTCGAGCTGGTGGAGGAGCAAGTCTCTCTTGTAATAAGGATGAGCATAGGGTAGCGAGACAAGTCATGTCTGCTTGGTCGAAGTGTTCGCGTGACAGGGAAGACAGCCATCTGGATGAGACAGACGGCAGGTTAGAGCGAGACGAAGGTCGGGGAAGAGTTATGGCAATCTGCACAGGGCTAAGCTAAGGACAGACTTGGAGTTAGCGACTCGTGGCAGCCGCGGGTCCTGGCAGTCGGAGTGCATGGTGGAGCAGAGCACAAACAGAAACGGAGAAGTGGAAGAGTGGGACTCGGCATCATGACAAAAGCAGAAAGCTGGGTGAGAAGTTGGAAGAGCGTTTCGTTGATGTTTCTGATACCAACGGTCTAGCTGGGCCGTTGGATAAATGGAAAAGGCATGGAATATAACCAATATTGGGATGGTCTGCAGGCAAGCAGCGAGCAATGCGAGATTGAGAGACAGCTGCATAATATCAGAGACAGACAGAGGCTTCACGAATCACGATGGGCAATAGGCGAGGCAGTGTATCCAAGACAGGGGAGGGTTGAGATTGAGGGTGTAAATTTGTCGGGCTCGGAGTGGATCAAATTAGGTTGATTTTCGAGACCCTTAAGCGTGGAAGGCCGTTGCGGCCAAAGCGTTGTTGTCGATTCAGAGGGCACAGTTCTGGGAAATGCCCTCGCTCATACTATCGGCACCTCAGACCAGCTGCTTGTTCGTCATTGCAAGCACTCTGGTACATGGACATGGCCGGCCCTCAACACTCGGCGCCTGTCAATTTTGCGTCTGTCTTCCGTCCATCCTCGAGGAGCAGCCACCTACACACGACGAGTCCGCTCGACACAACCGCAACCACGTCGACGCCCAACTCAAAGACGACCAGACGCTTCGCCTCGCTCAGAGGGCTGCATGACCGTCCGACCACCTCTCGTCTGAAGAAGCAGCCGACCACCGCCTCGACCTCGACGTCGACTGTGCGCTTCCAGGAGAAGCAAGACGAACTCGGCGCCATGATCGATGCGACGGGCCCAAAGTCTCGACGCGAACGCACCCTGATCGGCACAGAGTGCGCTGCATGCGAAGAGCCGCTGGAACACACGCTGCGCGGAGAGCGCATCCTGCAGCTGTCGTGTGGCCATGTCGCCCACGAAGCCTGCTTCTACGAGTTTATAAAGGAGTTTGAGTCCCAGGAATGTCCTTCGTGTAACGCTCCATTGGGGCTCGACACCAGCCGGGGCGGCAACCTAAACTTTGGTAACACTGACCGTGCAACACGACCACTCTGTCGGTAACTAATCTCTTGCAGCAAAATTGAACAACCTGGTCAACAACCGCAGCACAAACAGCCCCGACTTGCGCGACCGCACACGGGACTCTGATAATACCCCGACGCCTTGGGACGATCCGCCTCGTCAACCCCATCACAGCCACCACACCTCGGTCCAAACCGCCATCCAGGACCCGAGCCCACGCCCGCCGACCCAAGCCAGCTTTACTCGCTCTCACCAGCACAATAACAGCGTTAACACGCACAATACACACAATAACAGCGTTCAGACTAGATCAGTCGAGTCGCGCCAGCATGGGAGAAACAACAGTCAGGCAACCGACGAGTCTCACAACCGAAGGATCGAATACGACCTTCAGTCCATCGCCGCCGATATTCCCAGTCCACGACCAAACGTCAAGAATCCTATACCTGCTCCCACCGTCACCGTACGCACCGAGTTTCCGACTCTGAACCGAAGCCGCCAACAACAAAGCTTGACTTGTTTGGTCACAGTCGAAGTTGTCGACGGAAAATGGCGCGCCGATGTCGAAGACATCATGTCCCTAGCAGCCGACAACACCGATGCCATGTCAATACCTCGCTCGCCCGAACCGCAAAGACAGTTTGACCTTCCTCACACCCCTTCGCATGTTCTAGACCGTGTCACCGAAGACCTGCACACCAAGGTGGACAATTGGCATGGACTTGATTTCTCAAGGTAAGCATGTTCAAGCTGTCCTAATTAACTCAAACTTACAAGTTTCACAGATTTGGCAGACTTTTGCTTCATGGTACCATCCGCGTAGGCAAGGACCGCCAGTCATGGCAAGATCTGGAGTGCTACCTCTTTACAGAAATGCTCATCTGCATCAAGGAGAAGAAACCACAACATCAGTGGGAGACTGCCTCTGAATCCGCAAAGATGAGAACGAAGTGCACCCTCAAGGGTTCGATCTTGATCAAGAGACACTTGAAGCAGGTCCAGTTTGTGCCTGAGCATGACATACTCACTTTGAACCTCTCAGTCGCCGAGCTACCGCACTTCCACCTCCAATTCCGCGACAGATCGCAACTAGACATCTGGAGACGCGCTTTGATCAGTATCAACAGCCTTGAGCTGTCTGAAAGCGATGAAGATCTCGAAACTTCAGGTACCGATGAAGACGATTTGGCATCAAGAGGAGGAAGACGTTCCTCGATTCCCTCGTCTTACGGTGCCGCCAAGTCCGCCTACACCGCACCTACAGAATACACCAGCCCTACTTTCCGTGGTACACAAGGCTTCAGACTCCCTGCCGCCATGCATGTCCCTCTGGATATTGTCGTTGTTGTACCCATCTCTTCATCCATGCAGGGCCTCAAGATTTCTCTTCTTCGCGACGTCTTGCGATTCCTTGTCAACAATCTTGGCGAGCAGGACCGCATGGGTCTCGTCACCTACGGTTCCAGTGGAGGTAGCATGCCTGTTGTAGGCATGACATCCAAAACTTGGAATGGTTGGTCTAGAGTTTTCGAAGCCATCAAGCCAATCGGACAAAAGAGTCTGCGTGCTGATGTGGTAGACGGTGCAAACGTAGCAATGGATCTTCTTATGCAGAGGAAGGCTGCAAACCCAATCTCGGGAATCATGCTCATTAGCGATTCCACAACATCCGACATCGAGAGCGTTGATTTTGTCGTCTCGCGCGCCGAAGCCGCAAAGTAAGCCTATCTCAACTTGAAACATACCCAAAATCGACAAAAGCTAACAATCCGCAGAATCGCCATTCATTCGTTCGGTCTAGGACTTACACATAAACCCGACACGATGATTGAGTTGTCCACGCGCACGAAAGCAACATACACATATGTCAAAGATTGGATGATGCTTCGTGAATGCGTAGCTGGCTGTCTGGGATCCTTGCAAAGCGTTTCACATCAGAACGCTAAACTGAAACTGCGCCTGCCAGAAGGTTCACCTGCCAAATTTGTCAAAATTAGCGGTGCCCTCCAGATAACAAAGCGTGCCACCGGTCGTGATGCTGAGGCCTCATTGGGTGATTTGCGCTTTGGAGACAAGAGAGGTAAGCTGAACGCCGACTTCATTTCCTTCGCAGCATCAATACTAACGCGCGTATAGACATTCTTGTGCAACTGGCCATCTCACCCGACAACTCAACTCCCGAGCAAGATTTGCAAGATCCTTGGGAGACGATTGTTTCTGGACTTGAGGCTCTAGGTGGGCCTCTTGAACAGGACGACATGCGCCCAGTATCTGTTGAGGAGGTTCCACTCATCCAAGCTGATCTTGCTTGGGGCGATATCCTTCGCGAAGGCAATGTCTCTCAGCTGCCCCGTCCATCGCTTCTCGCAATCACCATGCTACCTCCGGTCTCGAAGAAGGCATCGATGAGCCGCACAGTCTCCCCCCCGATTCCGCCTCATCCTTCGGTCGTTCAACGTCGCATGGAGCTGCTCACATCTGACATGCTTACCAGAGCTTTGACATTGGTCTCAAGAGGCCAGCATGAAAGAGCTTCTCATCTGCTCACCGAGACTCGCAGCATTTTGAAGGGTCTTGGCAAGGGCGGGCTGCCTCCTCTTCCACCCCCTTCAGCGCCACCGACAGCCCGGCTGCCACCCACCCCTACAGCAAGTATCCACAGTAACGGAACAGACCAATTGCCGTCGGGACCACCTACAGGCCCTCTTCCTCCACCTCCCATGTTCATGGGCACTCCGTTATCCATGGAGCCGAGACGTACTCCCACTCCCCCTCGTCTTGAACCTCTCAGTCCTTTCACCCCTGCCGCTGGGATTGACGCAGATATCATGTCAGCACTCGACACTGAGCTCGCATCATCTCTGGAGTGGATTAACCACCCTGCCGTATTTGGCCGTGACAGCCGCAAAGCTGTTTTGCAAGCTATTGGCGTTATCAGCAGTCAGCGCGGATTCACCATGCGCACTCCAGCAGAAAGCCTATGGGCCACACGTGTCCCCGGTACCCGACGTCTCAACGATCGCAGTCGCGAATGGCGCGAGACTGGAGACGAGCTTCTCGCCGAGGAGTCCTGAAAGAAGCAACTTCTGCTTGCTAACTTAACGACGACCCACGACTCTCTTCCGACTCTTTCCTCTTTACCTCTTTCTATTTTCCCATCTTCTGAGATATCCCCGGATTTGTTATTGTTATTCTTGTTGATACCCGTTTCATTGTTTTGGTTTTGCCAATATCCCTTGGATATGCCGCGCTGTTCATTCTGCCATTTTGGAAAGAGGAGTTCCAAAACTGTACAGGAAGGAAAGGAGATTTCAAAAAAAAGTCTTGTCTATAATGCGGTACATGCTTTCCTTACGCTCAAATGATCTTTATCCTTTGTATACTGCGATAGATCAGAAACTGTATATATCCTTCTTCATTGAAGTGGCATCTCAAATGTCGTCTTATCATGTCACCGTTCCTTCTCTCGTTTGACACTTTCTCTCATTCTCATTCGCGTCCCTTACGCTTTCCTTTGTGCTCTTCTCTGACGCTTGTGGCGTTTAGAGATTAATAATCGTCTTGTGATGACATTTCACTGCGGTAACAACCTCGGAAGCCGAAGAACGGGGCTTTGAGAACTACCACAGAAGCCACACTATAGCAGATTTCGAAGACTTAGCCTCTAAGATCTTGAAGCACTCGGCCTATACATACCTTGACATACCTAGACATAGAGCCTTTGCGAATACAGGGGCACAGGAATTGTATCAGAACCGAGCTCTTAACCTAGCAAGTCCCCTGGCAACACATCAGTCAAAAGGCACAATGTGTTTTTAGTCTTGATGTAGGTCCAAAGAGATCGCTCTCCATCCGATGCCGTCGAAAGTTTCTCTCAGGGGTTACTCCAGTATCGCTCTCAAAGGACATGTACTTGATCATTAAAAGCATCCTGCCTTTTTGCAGCCAAGGTTGCAAGGGATAACAGGCGAGAGGGAGTTCGGTGCCGGCTCAGCTTTTTTGTGGCTATATCTACGTTATGGAAAAGACAAGCGACATACGAGGCAAAAGGCGTCGATATTTCAGAGGCTGTTCTCAAGCCTAGAAAAGGCTCGAAAGCCGCTAGAAAGAGAGATGGCCCGGGAGCGCCTATCAAGGCCGTCATCGAGAGCGACGCACCGGCTAGGCCTATTACACCTACGCCTTTCTTCAAACCTACACCAGCCCCTACACTCGTACCGGTGCCCGCCCTCGCACCTATACCTACACTACAACCTACGCTATAGACTACACTACTACCTACAGCTACGAAGCTAATGGCAAGATTTAAAATCGTAAAGGCCCTTATGCCTAAGGGCAAGAATGCCAACAAGAAGGGCCTAAAGCAGGCAACCCTTGGCTGTGGAAAGGCGCTAGCTGCCGAGAAGGACGACGACGATATGATTCCTTGAGCTGTAAGCAATCGAGACGCATTAGAGGGAGAGATACGGAGAGAATAGCTTACAACATATTTCGCTTACATTGCTCGGCAAGGACGAGAGCTAGGACGAGGGCGAGGGGACGAGGATAAGGGGCGAGGACGAGGGCGAGGAAAGGACGAGAGCGAGGGCAAGGACTAGAGCGAGGGCGAGAACAAGGGGCAAGGGCAAGGGCGAGGGCGAGAACAAAGTCACATTAATGCGTGACGATAGACATGATATAATCCATTACAGTAGCATTGAAAATGTCATTCACCCCGTCCCGGATGTAGTGTGGTCTACGGCCCCTCTTCTCTCTGGACATCCACACCAACACAAAAATCATCTTGCCTTTTGACAACTATTTCGATGAACAATCTGCGCCTGGGAGAGATCAAAACAGTGTCCAAGTGTGAAGAGTAGAGGCCGAGTTTTCCGAGTCCGCTATACTCGTATGGCTTCGCGTAGGTAGCGGTATAGATCCCCATTCGGAGTCGGCGGGAATTTCATCAAGTTGGATGTCCTTTCAAGACGAGTTTGGTACCTGTCGCTGGATGGATGGAGGAGCACATCAACTCGTATAGACATCGTCGCAAAAGAAAGGTAACGATCGTCAGATTTAACCAGTCTTGCTAGTCTGTCAAGGTCGATAGGCTCCATGCTTAGGTATGTATAGGCTGAATGCTCTGAAATCTCAGAGGCCGAGTCTTCCGAGTCCGCTATAGCATCAATTCGTGTACGAAGTGAACACTGTGGTAGTCCCTCAAAGGCCCCATTTGAATCCGAGGGTGTCACCGTAGTGGAATGTCCTTACAAGAGCGATTATGCACGACTTGCTTGCTTCACCTTTCGCTATCGCTGCTTGTAAGAAAGGTTGAATTACGCCTGCCTCTAGGATCTGTTCCTGACCTCTCGCCGTCTCCCATGTTGATTGAAATCATCCACTTTGGATACGCTCAGACAGCTTGCTTGGTATCTCCCGGGCGCAGGTTGGTTGTCGAAACAGCCATCAAAACGCAAGATGAGTTTGATATTGGTGTGAATATCCAGAGAGAGAGATAAGATGACACAAAGCCAAGCTGATTGTCCATTGGATATATGGTTGATGGTAAACATGCATGCTATAGTGTTGATTCTCAATGGCTTTGTCGGCGATCCTGTGGGTAAGAGCTTGTTCCGACATGGTTCAATTCTTTACTAATTGAAGGATCATCTCATCCTCCTCCTCGACGATCCGTGACTTTTCGAAAAGTTTCCTAGAATTGGAGCGCCTGACAGTAAAGACACTTTCCACATCGGAGGGGGTGGTAGTGAAAGGTGTCTGGGCCTCTCTGGGGACCGGTTTCTCGGGAGTAGGTTTTTGAGTTCAAGATTTATTTCGAGGCCGGGGTGCCAGCGATACATGAGGTGAAATAAAAACGAAGGGCAGAAAAGAACTGGCAATAAACATGAACCGATCTGAAGATCGTCGGCAGGCGTGACGTGGTGTGCTCCTAATTTCACGCGATCTGTAAGTGGAAATCATGTCGGGCGAGTAAGTCTGGAATAAGCAGGATCGGAGAGCCGATGCCTCCTATCTGGACAAGCGGTATATTCACGCGTCATACGCAAGGGATCGCAGGATCGCAGGATGGCCGTCATAAGCTGTCATATATGTCGTGACTATATGAACTAATTAATATAAAACTCATAAATCTTTTCGTATCCCAACACCGCTGGGCATGAGAGAAACCCGTCTAAGCAGCCTTGCCGCCGGTCACGGTCTCCATAGGAGCAGCAGACTGAGCAAGACGCTTCTTGCTGACGACTCTCATTCCACCGACCAAGAGGATCAAAGCCTCGAGACCAAGAATGACAGCCAGAGTGACCATGGCGCCAATGACGCCGTTGATAACAGGGCTCAAACCGTTACCGCTCTTGCTCTGGGCGGTAACATCATTGCTTCCAGAGCCGGAACTAGAAGCAGGAGCGTAAGCAGCACAAGTGCCAGTGGTGTTGCCGCAAGCGGTGCACCAAGACTTGGTGTCGCCAACGCTGAACTTGTCCATGCCGGTAACAAAGTCGTTCCAGGCGATAAGCTCATTACCAGTACCGAAGAGAGGGTAAGCGGTAGGAGGGCTGCTGGAGTTGGTAGTACCGTTGTGGAACAGGAAACGAACAGAGATGTCATCGGCAGCAGGGAAAGGCGAGGTAGAAGCGTTGGTGACCAGCTCGAAAGTCATGGACGAAGCGTAATCGGTGACACCGTAGAAGTCAGGGTTAGTGACGGGCAAGTCTGCAAGACCGAAGAAAGAAGCAAAGGTGCCGTAGGCGCCGAATTGAACACCGAACTTGCTCTTGCCTTGAGTTTCGATGGTGTTGTTCAGGAACTCAACGATTTCTGCGGCAAGAACCTTGCCAGCAATGGCGCGTGCGTTGTCAGATGCGTTGAAGGCAAGGTTCCATTCGTGAGTGTCGGCCAGAGTGCGGATCTGGAAAAGGACATCGCTGGTGAGGACATCGGATGAATTGATGGTGGCATTGTGGATCTCGGCAACGTTGATCAGATCAAAGACTGGACATGACATGTCAGCATTTGCCAGATAACCATGTATTCACAACTCACTGGTATAAGCGTTCTTGAAGCTGATCTGGCTCGTGCTGAAGGTACCGTTGACGACGGGAATGAGCTGGTTGTAGAAGTCCTGAGTGCTGGAGAGAAGATCGGTGTATTCAGAGGTGGAGAAGTACTCGTTGGAGCTGCTTACAGCAGAAGCGCATCCAGAAGCAGCCTGAAGCCAGCCGTTGTCTTCGCTGCCAGAACCGCTAGTAGTGAGAGCCAAGGGAATCAGTTGGTATCCATTGAGAGGTGCTGTGACATTTGAGCCGTTGCGAAGGGTTTGAGTGCCCAATGAAATGCCGACAGGAGGGTACAGTCCTTGCAAGAAACCAGTAGCAGAGTTCTGGAGAACTATAAATGAGTCAGAAGAGCTGCTAGTCGTACTTTTCCGCGGAGATATTCACCAGTGTCAGAAGGAGCAGAAGCACTGATTTGCGATTGCTTGACAATGTCGGTGTTCATGCCCAAGATCTTGTGGTCGGCATCTGAGTCAATGTAGCGACTGCGGTAGTAGTCGCCAGAGGAGTAGACCTGCTGGTAACCGAGGTCGGTCAAGTTGGCCGGGGCCAATGCCTTGGGAGTGCGATCACCATGTCTGTGGAACATATACACTCCCAAGACTGTCTCCGCCGAAACGGAAGACGAGAGGAGGGACAATGCAACGAGAGACTTGGACAACATCTTGATGTTTGCTAGATGGAACAAAAAAGGTGTTGGGATTGGACGAGGAAGACGGAAACCCAGAAAGGGCGGCTCCTTCCTATTTATGAGTCTAAAGATTGATCTCCGGCACTGCAGAGAACATGCGGGCAGAACCCCAGCGTCTCCATGGAAAATATGATCCGTGACAGCGCGCTCTTTCCCGCTTCTGACAGCGATTGATAAACCAGCTATCGACCGTATCTCCGGTGGTGCTATAGATGCTGGTAGATACGCCCACACGTCACACGCCCCCTGCCTTCGGCGAACAGCGGTCTATCCGTGATTAACCCACTGGAGTTGCGTTGGATCCGCACATGCTATAAACACAACGCACAAATGCGGATACACTTGATCAAGTCTCACTGGCCTGGTACATCAGTCTATGAGCGGAGATAACATGCTCATCAGAGAGCACACCTGATCATGGGCGTGATTACCAAGATCGAGCTATCAAAGTGGGGTGAAGCTCAGACACGAGAAAGCGGGCGCCGGAGCTCCTACCGTTGATAAAAAATGCCCGTTAGGGCAGCAGCCAAACCAATTCTCGTCTAGAACCTCAGCCGCTTTCTAATGTATTGCTCATGGCTATTATTCTTCATAAATCGGAGCTGTGAATCAACAGGGATTGGCCCTCGGGATTGGGCGCCTCGAAATCTTCCATTTTGCTTGCTGATCGAAAATCGATTTCTTCTTCTCATCGCTGAAGTTTCGGGCTTGTTGCTTGTATTTCCTCGGCGACCTCCGCTTATCATCAAGGTCTCTTTCACCAACGTCAAAGCACAAGCTATTACTTCTCGCCAACGCTCAAGGAAGCCTTGTTGAGTAGTAAGATAGAGCAAAGAGAGCCCTTGAAAAATATGAATTGAGACTGAGGGTAGAGAACAAATTAAGCGAAACGCCATCCTAGCTTCGATGACCATCTTTGATGCTCGTCCGCCTGCGTGTGCACCGGCAGCATTCTCCTCATCGTCATTGCATTATTGAATGTGATGAGAGCAAGCCGTAACCATATGCTTCGTTAAAAACCATTCCTGGCCCCATGTCTTGCGCCCGCTGTATGAGAAGAACCGATTATGGAGTATGGTAGACATAAGAAATGACAAAGGAGAAGGATATAGAGTCTGTTGACGTATAGGTGCAATCTTGAAGATACTTCGAAAGCACTTAAGCCGAGCGGGTGTTCATGGCGAATGCAGCTGCTGCAACGCTCATGGCAATTGCAACACCACTATATGATTGGTTAGTAACATTTTAAGTTCTGGAGATGCTCGTAGACTTACGCTGCGCGACCTTTGCCTCCACAAAGACCGATAAACCAAATACACAAGTTTGATGCCAAGCTGTTCTCTGGCTCAATCTTCTTCTCTGGCTTCGCCGAGGCTTTAGTGGAAGGCTTAGCAGTCTCCGAAGGCGAAGGACGGTTGGCAATGTGGTCTGTGGCGTTGTCCTTTCGGGAGCGTGGGCTTCCAACGCGATCAGATACCTCGTGTACATCGGCCGCTCCATCGTGGAGAGCAGCCTTAGATCTAGCATGCTCTGTGGGTGTCATAGGCGGTGTTGGCGGGCCACGGTTAGAGACATCAGCAACATCCGTGAATGCAGGGTTGTTGTCGAGCTCAGATACATCTTGAACCTTGATGTTAATTGGAACAGGTTGCATAACCGAGTCCTTCTTCTCAACAGGCTTGCTCACGGGCTTGTAGACTTCCTCGTCTGTCTCTTCCGTTTCATCGATGGCATCAAGATGGCTCAGATCACTAGACTCGTTGTGGGGAAGAGTGGGAGCGGCCTGAGGTGAGAAGGACTTCGTCTGAGCTAGAGAGGGCGAAGGAGGAGTTCCCTCAAACACAACTTCATCCTCGCGACGGCGAGTTGCAACACGCTGAATGCGTGCCTGGATGCCAGCTTCGTCGACCGGGAAAGGTTCCAGAGAAGGATCGTTGACGTCCTCGAGGTCGAGCTTGCGTTGCTTGCGAGAAGTGGGCGAGGTGGGCGAAAGCGAACTCGCTGACATGGAGTCAATCGGAGACGACATGCTCTCGTGACGGAAGAGAGGAGCCTCGTCGGGGTCGACGTCGTTTGCTGCTCCAGTTTCGTGTCTGAAGAGTGGCGGGGCGTCACGCTCGTCATCGGCGAAATCGTCGTCGGCCTCGATTGCGTGTTCCGATGGATCTTCGAAGGTGAATTTATCAGACTTGAAGGGCGTGACGTGCTGGCTGTCCACACGCTCGAATGGACCAGCTTCGTGCTCGAGGAGCGGCGGCTCTTCGTCTTGGTCGTCCTCGTCAACCTCAACATGCTCGTCCTCGTGATCACTCTCGCCAGTACCATTGGCGACCTGCACAGTCTCATGCCTGAAAAGATTCTTCTCGCTCTCCGGAATGTCATCATCGTCCTCATCCTCCCGATCAATGACAGAGGCGTTCTGTTTGGCATGGGTATCCGTAATGTGTGTAGCAGCAGGAACGTCCTCTTCTTGAGCATTCGATGAGATTGGTGTTTCGTGAGATTCGTTGACGTTCGAGGATTTCGGCTCCACAACAATCATATTGTTTCGATTTCCTGTTCCATCATCGACTGCAATACGTGTCAGTATGTGGTCTCTTCAGACTCTGACATGGCTTTGCTTACCAGTTGGTTTGCTCTCGTCGAGGACCCACCAGTCACCAGGACCGAGTCTGAACTTGTATTGGTATTCTCCTGGCTCTGCTCTAAACTCATGCTCAAAGTCGAGCTCACCATCTTCCTTCTCCTTGTGTGTCATCTCGATAGGCTCCCATTCGGGCTCGCACATGGAACCTGCAATGAACACTGGGGGCTGAAGGCCAGGATGGCTGTAGTGGATCTCGTGCTTCTGCGCCATGGTTGGAATTTCGGGAGTGATTGATCGAGGCAGGTGCTGTTTTCCGATCCACGAAGGCCTGCTGGATGTGAAACTTGGCCTTGGCGATTGTCGACCTGGTTTGTCGACGAAAACTGGTGCTTGGAGGTGGTTCGATGCTTGTTTTTCCGATCTAGAGGCTGAAGTCGACGCCATGATGTCAGTTTCGTTGTTTGTATTCGAAGAATGATGTATAGTGAAGTAGGAGATTTGATAGGTTCAGATGGGAACTCAGGAGAGGTTTGACGGGTTGATATTCCGTGGTAAACGAGGGGTATCGAAGGTATAAGAAATACGTACCGATTCTCGATATGATTTCACTCTTGCGGAGGCAGGTGGACCTGGTCGAGCGCTTCGCCTTCCCCGACTATGTGTGAGATGGCGTGAGCCCGCGGTGACCAAAGCTTGCAACTCTCTCACTGTGACGTATCTGGAGATCGCCAAGGGTAAGGATTGAGGCCGAGTCCTGGTTTCAGAAACTCGAGTAATGGCAAGATAGATACTGGACCAGACAGCAATCGAGGAAACAAAGATGCGAAGATGCAAAACGAGGTCGCGAAACAGCAGGAAGTTGCGCGCACGATCACAAGAAAAACCAGGAATGCGGAGTGGAGATAATACTTGGAGCTTGTTCAAGAGACGGAATGGTTGGGGCCACGGCGTGATGCATACATGCCCTCAACCATCCTCTTTCTACGCCCAGCTGTTGCTCTGTGTGCTTCCCCGGCCCCTGACCGTTACGCACCGATCGAAGGAGCTCGAGGCATCGCACACTGTACACACACAACATAGCGCCCCCTTTGGTTAGCTAAACCTCGACATCAAAACCGCCGTTGCTCATGTCTCTCTGTTGCTCGTCCCGCGCTGGCGATCGTCTCGCAAGTTGCATGTGGGGGGTGGATCTTGGCTACGCTAACAACGTCACCTCCACAGTTCCGGGCCAATCCGAGCGGACCCCAGAGCCGCATCTCGCCCTATCTGAACATGTTCGTGGCCCAGCCGTTTCCTCCATCATTTGAATCTTGATATTGCATACCAAGTTGAGCATCTCGTATTTCTATGAGTGTCTCAAGCTTGGGTGACTTCTAGCCTCATTGACGGTCCAATTTACACACCTTGGTGCAGACGTCCAATACCGTTGATAGTGTCATGTACCTTGAGATGGCCAAGCGGGGAAGGAGCACAAGTAATTCCTGTTTAGACCCCTGGTTCTTGGATCCTTAGGTGTCATTGTACACACGTCTCGCCAAAAAACAGGCTTCTGCCGCATTGTCAATGTCTCAATAGCCGCCCACGGTCTCGGTCTCTTGCCGTGTACAAGGACGACCCAGACGATTTGTTTGTATTCAAGACGTTTACTGGAACACTGGTACGGTACTATTATCGGCTATAGACATGCACAAACGTTACGAACCAGCTTGCATGAGGACGAGATTATTTACAACTTCTTCTGTTTTTTGCGCCACGTATGCTCTCGTTGCTGCATTAGCTCTGCTCGAGAACATGCAACTTCTGGCTCCTCACGCTTTCGCTTCTGGACCTTTTGGCCACGTGCGTAATCAACATCACTATTGGCTGTAGCCGGTGTCCTGGAGATCGAGAGTCTCTGCTTGGACATCAAAACATTCTTGGATCCAGACTGTCGCTTCTTCTTCTTCGATAGCAACTGCTGTGGTGCTTGATTAGCATCTCTGAGTTTGTACTTGAATCCTGGGTCCGGTGTTTTGCAGGAGGTCGTAATCTTTTGCTTAGTTCTTGTCTTCTCTCCTCCCAAAGGCGAACGCACTTCACCAAAAGCGCCTTCGTATGTCTTTGCGCACACCATCGTCTCAGTCGTATTTACGTGTTCTGCGTCTTCGACATTCGTCGCTTCTAGACCCGTCCCCTTACTGTATGCACCTACAAGCCTTAGGTCTGGGTGTATCGATTGGTTTTCGTCTTTATTCCCTACGGTTCCGTTGGCATAAAGTAGCTCATGAGTTGCTGCCGGCCAGGAACCGTTCCCCTCGTCTTTCCGAGGTGGTTCAGGGAGCATCTCCATGGTATAAATTGACTCTGGACTGAGGGGCGTGCAGCTAAGCTCCATGTTGGGAGCCTGATGTACTGGTACAGTTGAGCATCGTGCTCGAGCCCCCTGACGCGATGCAGGATTCTCCTGCACCTGTCTTATGTGACTGATATGGCGCGTCAGTCCAGAGACATCTTTCTTCATATCACGCATATCAGAGAAGACCAGAGGTAACATCTCCATGTACGTCTGAATCGTACCAGCAGTGAGAGAACGAGATTTCACAGTGTCTCCTTTGGATTGTCCGTCCAGATCAAAGATCTGTGTGCTCTGGACTTGTTCGAGGGCGGCCAATTCGTTTCCAGCTTTGAGATGGGATCCAGAGATGGGAGTCTGTGGTTTCTGGTCGACTCTGACAAGCTTCGAAAAGCAGAACGCAGGTGAGGTTTCCTCCGCATCCCGAACCTTTTCATCCTTCGGGAGCAACCTTGTGATTACGGTTTCTTCCAAGCTCTTCAGAACTTCGCCGCTACTGGAGATTTGCTTCTTGAACCATTCTTCTGAACGTCTAAGCGCACTGTCCGTATTAACTTGGTTCACCAAGCATCGATCAAGCCGACAATCAGTGTCAGATATATTTTGGTCGTACGCTCTTCGGAACGCCTGAAGGTCCTGCTCCAGTTTTCCATTGAGCGTCTGGGCATCTTGCTTCAGTGTTACTCCAACAGATTTGAGGTCCTGCCTCATAACTTTCTGTGATGCATCGAGGTGCTGCTTCGCCTCTCCACGAAAAAGCTCTAGACCTTGCCTGATCCCTTTTTGAGATTTTGCAAGTTCGTTCAAGTCTTCTTGGGACCATTCGAGCTTCTCTTCCATCCCTTGGCGGAAAGATTCAAGATCTTGCTTCACTTGCCCAAAGGCATTGCCGACGTCCTGTTTTATTGCTGTCCTGGAGGTCTTGATTTCCTTCTGCATCTCTGTCCGGAAGATCTTGAGATCTTGTTTTAACCCCTTGCCGACAGTTTCAAGATCCTGCTTTAGTCCTTGAGTCACTTCAAGGTGTTTCTTCGCTTCTCTGCGTAACGCATCGAGCCCCTGCATAATTCCCCCCTGAAGATTTTGATTGGTGTGCTGATTCTCCACCATCTTTGCACGGATTTCCTTGAGGTTATCCTCGACTTCATCGCGGAACCCGTCGAGATCCTGTCTTATTTCTTTACGAAACTGCTTGAGATCCTGCTTCGCAAGCTCTCCTTTGATGGATCTGAGCTCTTCAGCGAGCATGCTGAGAAGAGCACTGTGTGTCATGTCCGAATTGGCCATTTTCTTAGCGATAAAGTCGAGGCGTTGTCTGAATGTGCCTTCAGAAGCACTTTGAGCAGAAACCTGTTCGTCATCGCTCAAGACAAGCTGTCGCTCAGGCTGACGGACAAGCTCTTGCCTCGAGCTGTTCGACGGTGTTTCCGTCCTGGCCAGTGGATCCGAACGGCGATTGTTGCAAGAACATGAAGAGCTATCGCTTTTGGGCAAATTGGCAAGCATTGTGGTCATCAATGACGGCAGTCCTGTAAGAACATTCACAAGACTATCCAGTTTCGAGTTCATACTTTGGAGGTCCAAAGTCGCGTTGTCAACCTTTACATCCACACTGTTGACTTTCGTCTGCATCTTGTTGACTTTGATGTCGACATTGTGCAGCTGAGATATCATTTTAAGGGACGACTCGTGAGAATGTTCGAACTTGGCGTCCAATCTGGTCACAAACGCAATCTCGACATGTTTGGCCGCAGAGTGGGCAATATGAGCTTCTTTGGTCGAGAGAGAATGGAAAGTCCGAGATGAAGCAGTGTCTGGTCTCCTGGTGGATTGATCATGTCTCTGGGCCATGGAACCGCCATGAGGATGTTGTGACTGTGGATCTGGTAGAACACCAGATGCTGTGGGTTCGTTGGGGTGATTTCGGTGGAGGATCCGACTCTCCTGGGGAATGTTTCGAGAGACCGCGCTATCATGTCTTTGATGGAGGCTTGGTTGGGATGCCACTGCTTGCACGGGCTGCTGCTGTGTCCGCGAATCGTGCATGTCCATTTGCTCGAGGAGACCTTGATTGTCGCGAGTAACGGGCTCAATACCGGTAGCCAAGGACGGTATAGTTATTTCCGCACTCATCGAGCACGACACTGTCTATCAAAGTCATAGCGAGGAAAAATCTGTAAATTGATCTGATCGTTGTTTAGATTGTGCATAAAATTTATAAAAGTTGGAGATGCCCGTTTGAACCCTTTCATAAGGACGTCACAAGACATTCGAGCTTCCGAACCATCATCAATTCTGACCAAGAATACACTTTCTCGCTTCAAGGAACCTACTGGTGTCAATCAACTACTTCAGTGGCCGAGTCCACACATATCCATCATGTCTTTGCAATCGCTACTCGCCACAGGCACGCGAGCGCCGCGGCGCATACTGGCCGCCGAACTCATCGCTTTCAGCAGCCAAAAACGAGCTGCGTCCCGAGGACGAATGGCGCCGAATCTACGATACAAGGACAGACGCAAGCAACCGGTCGTATTGACACACCAAGAGAAGGTCGAGATGGACATGGCGCGGCAGAAAAGAGACGATTTTATCGCCGAACAAGAGAAGCGAAACAGAAAAGTGACGCCTCTGACAGCTGACGAGAGGGCCCTGTATGCCGAGACCACCAAGGAGGCTGCCATGCTCATGACCGACAACCAAGCAAGATTCCTGCTCAGCTGGCGTGTCAACACGAGGAGCAACAATGGCGATGCAGCCGCAGAGTTCAAAACGACCATCAAGCTCATGGAGGACATTCACCACATGTCATTAGACGACGTCTACGGCCTTTCATTCATCCTACGCAACAAGGGAGGAGCAGGGTGTGCAAGGACAGGCAGAGAGTTGGTCACACTCTGCTCTGAGAGCGGACATGCCGAAGCTACAATTCAAGTCGTAGCATCTTGCTTGCGACAGGATGCGACGAAACCAGGCGTCTTGAGAACTCGAACCGCCATGTTCGCACTGGAACGCCTACGCAACATATCAAAAGCAGGCAACGTACGCGCTATAGTCATGGAAGCAAACGTAGCCCGACACAACGGCCTCATCGAACAAGCCACGGCGCTCTACAACCGCGCTCTCAAGATCATCATGAATCCGAAGCCATCAACCACACAAGACAAATACTCCGAACTTCAGGACGAACTCTCATCCCCCTGGATCGAACTAGCCTACCTCCACGTCACACGAGGAGAAAACGTCAAAGCCATGAAAGCATACATGTGCGGACTAGAAAAGGATGACCCGATGGCCTACTTCAACCTCGCCCGCCTCGATTTCCACATGGCCGGGAACCAACATACCCACGACTGGCTCTACAACATGACAAAAGCCGCCGCCTCTGGCCACTACAAAGCCGCCCACGAATTGGGAGAATACTACGCAAACTCCCCCGCCGAACCGCCCCAACCTCCAAAATCTTTCATGGAAAAGTTGCACGGCTTTGCGCATTACTTCAATTCTCCTAACATCAACTTGGACCCAAAAACCAATATACACCATCATGATGCTTTTGGAAAAACGCCCCAGATGCGGATTGACCTCGCGTGTCAATGGTTGAAATTGGCTTCTTTGAATCATTACTTGCCGGCGAATATCACATTGGCTCAACTGTACCTGCAAAAATTCATATATCCAAAGGGAACGCTATTGAAACCGCTCGATCCCTTCGGCCACAGCACGGAGCCAGACGAGATTCCAAATCATCTGTTCAGTCCGGATTTGGCCCAAGCCGCATTGACCCAAGTGTTGACGGCGTGTTTGCAAATATCGGAAGCAAAGAGTGTTAGCAAGACCAATGCTGAATACCTGCTGAGAGCGAAGCCATGGAGTGAACACAAAGAAGTACTGGAGGTGATAGAGAGCACGGAATCTTTGCAAGAACTCAAGGAGCAAGCGGAAATGATAGCCGATGCGGCTGGACTTGACATTAAGAGTACTAAGTTGCTACCGAAGGGTGTTCCTCATCTTGGCTTCATAAGGTTCCATAAAGGCATACGAGGGCAGGGCCTTTGGGAAGCCGACGAAAAAGAATGGCTCGTTGCGGAAGATGAACAACAAGTGGAAAAGCGAGTATAACAATAGATCCATGATAACAGGGAAGTAGGATAATCTCCACTCCAATGGCTCGAAGACAGCTCCGTCTTTTTGAAGCCTTGTACACCACCACGATCTCCAGCTCGAAGAGTATCTTCGAATGACGCCAAGGATCACATAAAGTTGGGTATGATTGAAGGCGCGTACGACTCGAACAGGCGCTCTTTATTATCGTGTAGAGGTTGGTTCCAGCGGTGGTTCGTGCGGTGTATAGCATGTGCGATCAGACCGAAGGCAAGCCACAGAGCCATGTCCATAGAATGATGGATGGATGACGGCCATGTCATGGGTATAAGATGGTAGAGTGGTGAAATGCCAAATGTGAAGCTTTCGTAGCTTTGTCGGATCACAGCGGTAGGATGCGTGTGTTGTCAAAATGACCGTTCCCAAGGAAGACGGCGTACGGGAGTTCCGTCGGGCAAGACCGTGGCAGTGGGGAAATTGCCATTATTCGGGTACAATTCATAGTCGGGTTCTTGTTCGATGTAGGGTTCAAGGAAGTCTTCTCTCTTCACGGGGTCGTCGATAGCATCTGTGCCTGTGTTTTCCAGGCCGCATATCCAGCCTAGCATTCTCGACATCTAGTCGCTGTTTGTAATCTTGTCGATTTTGATCTTGTCGGTACCATCGGGAGTGTTTTGTAGGCGCTTTGCTAGTTGTTCGAGAAGAAAGGCGCGTTCGAGGCGCATCTTCATGATGGCTCTGTTCAGACGAGCCTTGCGCTGGCGTGCAGCATCGTTGGCTTCTTCGACATCATTCAATCGGCGCTTAAGCTCTATGCACTTGCGATAGTAGGCCTTTTCTACTGATGGCGCGAGCGGCGTGTTCTGGGTTGCTTCTGTCGTGTCTGTCGTCAGCAGTTGTTCGCTCTTGGGTTGTCCATGGGATGCGCACCTGGAGGGGCCATCGTGATGTTGTATATTGGACAGGTTCGATGGATGTAAAGTACAGAGATGATGGTGATGGTTCAAGCTTCCTTCCCTCCCTGTCATCCGCTGTCGCTCGCTGTCCAAACCCCCGCCTTGGCACCTTCCTTCCAAATCAGCAATCCCCATGCGACATCATCCACCATCTAAACTTTCTACCGATACCGTCCACGACGTCAGAGTACGAATAGGTCTAGAGTATATAGTCGACAATTTACCATCCATTATTTTCATGATTCATCTTTCATCTTTCTCACAACTACAACTCAACCTACATCAAATCGATTACCATGCTTACCGTACATCATATGCGCGTCTCTCAATCCGAGAGAATCGTCTGGCTTTGCGAGGAGCTGGAGATCAAATACGACTTGAAGCTACACAACCGTGATCCTATGTTCTCTCCTCAGGCTATCAAAGATCTCTATGAGATTGGTTCCGCTCCCGTCATCCAAGATGGCGACCTGACCATGGGAGAATCCGCCGCTTGTGTCGAGTACATCATCCACAAGCACGGAGATGGTCGCCTGGCTCTGCCACCATCGCATCCAAACTACGCCGACTATGTCTACTGGTTCGCCTTCTCCAACGGAACCTTACAGCCAGCTGTGAGTCGTCTCATGAGCATTAAAGCTGCCGGTGTCGACTCATCCAACGACACTGCAAAGCGCTATCAAGGAAAGCTGGATCTTTACCTTCGTCATGTCGACGGTCGTCTAGGTCGCACCAAAGAGTGGCTAGCAGGCGAGGAGTTCACTGCTGCCGACATCATGACTGTCTTTACTCTTACCACAATGCGTACCTTTTACAGCATCGACCTCAGCGCATACAGCAACATCTTGGCCTACCTCAAACGAGTTGTCCAAAGACCTGGATACACGAGTTATCGCGAGAAGGGCGATCCAGAGCTTCCTCTCATGATTGATGGACCTGCTCCTGAAAATTTCCTTGAGAAACTAAAGTCGAAGGCTTGAGAAGATGTCGTGTACGAGGGGAGTAGGTATCTTCCACGTCGTTTCTTGGCAGACCTGGCCAGGTATCTGGAAACAGCAACTCTTCCGACAAACAATGTCAGTACAATATGACTCGAATGCCGGATCTCATGTATGCATATTACAAACTTCTAATGTAAATCTACATCTCTCGTTGTCGTGTCACCAGATTCAAGATCACAAATTACCATTTTCGGAAGACCGAGGCTTCAATGAGGGGACACAAGGCAAACCCCTCTTCTTCAGACCCTCACCCCCACCTTCTTTGACACCACCATAGGAAACCAAGGTTGACGATCCGTTCGTGAATACATCGTTGCTGCAATGAAGGCAGGTTGTCCGAAGAGATGTCACTGTCCGGGTGTTTGACATCCGAAGAGGCACGCGATACATATTCGACGATGCCTCTTACCCTTTTCACATTGAACTCTGCTTTCTATCACAAACAACAGAGCTTGACTTCAACTCGTTCGTACTCAAGAAATCATGATTGGAGATAAACCCTGGCCCGAAGTACCAATTGGAAACAAAGACCATGCCAATGCAGCAGTAGTCATCATAGGTGCAGGCATATCAGGTAAATCCAAATCATCGTTACCCTTGTAGAATATCATTCATTGACTTGCACCGTCAGGCATGTGCACAGCTATCGATCTCGTCAAACAAAACAACTGCAAAAACTTCATCATCCTCGAAAAGAGCAGCGGCGTAGGCGGTACCTGGCACGACAACAAATACCCCGGCGCTTGCTGTGACGTCTGGTCCCAACTCTACTCCTACTCATTCGCCCAAAATCATGCCTGGACACGCGAATACCCGGGTCAAGAGGAAATTCTATCCTACCTGATGGGCGTGGCACAGGAGTATAATCTATACCAACACGTTCGCTTCAACACCACTGTAGAAAATGCAACTTGGGATGACGAAGCAAAGAAATGGAGGATACATGTCAGCACTGCGAAGGGGAGTAAAGATGCTGAGTTTAACCCTGAGTACGATATCAGTGCCGATTTCCTGGTTAGTGCTGTGGGACAATTGAATGTACCCAAGTGGCCACAGATTCCTGGGTTGAAGGAGTTCCAAGGCAAGCTTATGCATTCTGCTCGTTGGGATTGGAGTTACGACTTGAAAGACAAGAAGATCGCTATCATCGGCAATGGTATGTTTATCAAATCCATCAGCCCATAGATCTTCATCCAATGACAACAACTACAGGCGCCACCGCCGTCCAAATAATCCCAGAAATCGCAAAAGTCGCAGCAAAAGTAGGAATCTACCAACGCACACCCAACTGGCTGACCCCCCGCCTGGACGCTCCCATCCACTCTTGGACAAGAAGTCTCTTCAAGTACGTTCCTCCCTTGATGTGGCGAAAACGCGCCCTCCAGATGGATTTCCGCGAATCCTTCTACCACATCATCGGCGATACTTCCTCGCTAGGAGCAGAAGAGATCCGCACCCTGAACAAACAAATGCTGGATACTGCTTTCGGCGACGATGAAGAAATGAAGAAGAAGTTGCAGCCGAATTACAATCCAGGGTGTAAGAGGATTATCATCAGTGATGATTATTATCCAACTTTGACAAAGGAGCATGTTCACCTGATCACCGATAAGATCTCCGCCATCACAAATTCTGGAATTGAAGTTGAGGGTGGAAGAGTTGATGATTACGACCTCATCATTTGCGCCACGGGGTTCGAAACTTTGGATTTCATGCATCCGATTGAGATGAGAGGGTATGCCGGAAAACCTCTCTCTGAAGTTTGGAAAGGAGGTGCAAAGGCTCTTTATGGGATCACCGTGGAGGACATGCCGAATTGTGAGTTTTGTTCTTATGTTTTTCTCCCCCTTCCTCTCTCCTTCTTCGTTTAGCATCTACTGACTCTGTGGCGTGTGTCGTCGTAGTCGGCATGCTCTACGGCCCAAACACAAACCTCGGCCACAACTCCATAATCCTCATGATAGAAGCCCAATCCCGCTACATCAACGCCCTGATCTGCCCCATCCTCTCCGCCAGAAAACAAAACCTCTCCCTCTCCATCCGACCCAAATCCTCCCGCATGATCGAATTCAACTCCCGACTCCAACGCGAACTCCAAAACTCCGCTTTCGCGGACCCGAATTGTCAGAGCTGGTATAAAAACGATGATGGTTTGATTACTAATAATTGGAGTGGAAATGTTGTGGAGTATCAAGAGATTACTGGGAAAGTGGATTGGAAGGACTATGAGATTGAGGGGGATGGGAAGGGGGGTTTGGAGGGGAAGGGGGAGAGTAGGATTGGGAGGGTTAGGGAGGAGTCGATTGTTAGTAATGAGGTTTTGGGTGTTGTGGGGGTGGTGGGGGTGGTTGCTGTTGCTGTGGCTGGGTGGGTTGGTAGAGGGGGTGGGAGGTGGTTGGGTAATTTGAGAGTGAGGTAGGAGGTGAGGTATGTTGAATGGTTTATGAGTGTATGGCTGTATATTCTTCTATCTCTTGTTGCTCTGGTTCATATCTACAAACAGGCAAGGGAGTCGCACTGCTTCTGTTCTGTCCGTATTCCTTGTCTACACCTTCCCACGCGAGTCAATGTTTTCATCAGCGTCTGCCTTTTCTGATCTCTCCGTGTGTAACCAATGCACGAGTCTCGCAACATGAGAGGCAGCCTCCATCGAGATGTACAATATACATATCTACCAAATCCCACACACCTCTCTACTTAGAATATCTCTTCACCAACTCCTCACTACCATCCTGACAATCCGCAAAAATATTAATCGCATCCACCAATTTCTTCTCCGCTTGCCCACCTTTGAGTCTAGTATACCTGATCCTATATTTTGCCTCTTCCCTCACATCTTCCATCAATTTCTCATCTCCCACTTCCTCACCTTGTACCACTTGATCGAAAAACAATGGTGCGGAGGTAGAAGAAATAGCAGGGGCGGGAGTGGCGGCCAAAGCGGCAAGAAGAGGAGGTGAAATGGTGATGTGGTGGGCACCGCTTACTTGCAAACATTCAGCCACAGAAATCAACGAGGCGGGCATGACGAGGGTTTTGGCGTTGATGCGGGTGTAGAGGTTTTGGCAGGACCGGGTTAGGGTGAAGCCTTTGTCGTTGTCGATGTGGCTGTTTGCTGCAGATTAGTACTACACCATCTATTGAGGAGGAAATTGGGAGTGAGGGGGTTGCTTACCCAGGGACGAAATGTACGGGTAATTCGTTGACGTAGGGGGCAATGTAGGAGCATCTGGCTTGTGCTGCTGCTGCTGCTTGTTCTAAGCTGAAGAGTGTGGTGGCTAGAGTGACGATACCATCGCTCTCAAGTACTTTGCATGCGGCAATGCCTTCCCAAGTGCTTGGGATTTTGATGCAGACGCGGTTGCTTGGGTGAGATGGCAGCACAGTCTTGTAAATTGCAATGATGCGTTTGGCGTTTGCGATTGTGGCGGCGGTGGAGTAGGCATTGTAGGGATTTGTTTGGATGAGAGCGCGGCCGACGAGGTAAGGGATCATTCTTGCCGAGAGTTTGACTGCCTTTTGGAGGTGGTTAGATTTGAGGTGTTGATATTGTTGATACGGATTGGCTTACCATGACTTCTGTGGCGAATTGCTCGAAAGTTGCTTCAGAGGCATACTGCTCGTACATCTGCTTGGCCAATTGAATTGACTCGATGATGAGGGACTCATTCTCGGGTTTCTGCAACTCGACGTTGACGATGGCCTGGTGATGTTCATGTCAGCATCGAAATCTTTTGGTCGACGCACTTGATGTTTTCTCACCTGGTTGGATGTACAATCAACAAAGGGACCCAATGCTTTGGCGACTATGATGTTATAAAGTGAGTATGGCAATACCATTAGGTGTCTGAATATGTATATAAGCCATACCTTCCACGTCCAGGGTATCACAATCAACTGCACTACGAGCACGAAGCTCAGAAAGAAGCGTCTTTTCGTTTGCCATTGTGTTGCTGTTGTCAATGTAGTCCAAACAGATCAAGATGTTCTCAAGTGCTCGAGGGCTCTTGTCTTCTCTTTTAAGTCTTTCTAAGTCTGACTATTCTCCCGGCTAAAGTCGCTTTACCTTCCAGAATTTACGAGGAAGGGAGCTCGGCCGAGTGCGCCACATTCTGTTCCACAAAGCTTCCTCGGTCTAGAAGGAAACATTGCCGAGCGCCCCTGAAGCATGTTCTTGTTACTCCACCAGCTGATGAAGCATGAATGATCGTGTGGTGGAGACAATTACTCACCGTTGGCCTCGATGGAACACGCAAGCCTATCTCGAACCAACAGGTTGCACGGATGTGGGGACGTTACCGATCAGGAACTGGCCAACAGTGGCATTGAAATTGATGACCAGACAGCGGCTGTGTTTCTATAGCGTGCTATCGACATGTCGTGTACCTAGTCAATAATGTCTTGTCTGCTGTGTGAGTGGATCACGCTCGGTAAATGCGCACCTTCTGCTTGATCTTCTTACGACAGACTGGGCAGTTGGCGGGTTTACGTGGCCTTGTTCTGTCGTGTTGCATGACAGGCGAATGCTGTGCACTGCACCATTGACACATTACCAAGTGACCACAAGGTAGACAAGCAGTATCGGCAGTTTGGGTGTAGCAGATCTTGCAGTCCAATTTGAGTGTCATGTCAACATCTTCCTTGGGCTCAGGGCGACCAGAGTCTTCCGCGTCAAGGCCTCCTCTAGCACGATCCTCATCTTCCGATGATTCACTTTCTTCTTCCCAGTTCCCACGGAAGGGTGCGTAAGCATCGCGCAAACGTCGCCAGACGTCGATGGTATTGCCAGTGTCAGGGTGTTGGAGAGCCGCAGCCGTTCCATTCTGCTCCATTCGAGCGATGATAGAGCTTCTTTGCGGCTCAGGAGTATTGCGCAAAAGTCTTTCCAGTGTGGTCATCTGTTGGGATGATTCGGGTTCGGTCGAAGGCTCTGTTGCCTGTGTCGCTGCCTCTGAGACCGACGCCTCAACATTTGGAAGGTTCGAGTCAGTAGCAGTGCCAATGTTTGCTGTGTTCTCTCTATTGTTTTGTGTCCAGTCTTGCTGCCTGAGCATAGTGTAATATTCGTTCAAGCGGTCCTCGTAGACAGTGTCGGCAGCTGGATTCGGTTCTGCATTATTGCCGGAAAACAAGGGTCCGGTGGCCATTTGTTCATGCTCCAAGACTTGTCGCAAAGTTCTCTCATCTTGTCTGACCCCCTCGGCAGCTCTGAAACGGTCCCAGGCTCGCGTGAACAATCCACCGATAGGACTTTCGTAGTCGGCACCTTGAATTTCCATATCTTCACGCGAACCAAAAAGGCGAGCGTAGTTTTCAGCAGTGCGCTGTTCACGACGAAGTTGAGAGACCTGCTCTCTATGCTCAGTCAGGTCGAGTTCTGCACCCTCTAAGATCTCCGACGTCTCTGTTTGGCTGGCCTGGGCGAGCTGGAATTCTATCGCTGATTGATCGCGGAACCTCTGAGCTTGCTCGAGCTGTCTCTGAGCTTCATCGAAGCGTTGTTGAACGTTGACCAGTTCAGGGTCGCGATAGACAGAGCCTACTATAGGAGCGCGTGACTCACGACTCGCAGAATCTGACTGTCTTGATAAAGGCGAGTCTCTGACCGACATGACTTCGAGGGACCTGCCCAGGTCAGAGAGACGAGTAGTGGTCTCTGAATGATCGGGAATAGGCTCGCCTAGATCTCTAAGACCAGATATGACACGCTCAATGCCATTTCTCATACGAAGCAATTCTCTTCTGAGAGCTGAGATCCTACGAGCCTGATACTCAGGATTTCTTGATGGGGCAGGCCTCATAACCTGGCCTGCGACGCGAGAGTTGTTGCTGCTGTCATTTGAGTTGAATGTAAATGGCGCGTGTATGAGAGCTGGAGGATCTTGGTCGGCCTCCTGTCGTTCATCTTCAGCCTCGTCAAACATTTGATCGAGAACAGCTTCAAGGGAAGGGCCTTCTGGAGCTTCATCTCTTATGACTTCGACGTGCTGGGGCTGGTCTGCATTACTCCGTTCTTGACCAGCTCTTAGCTCGTCCAAAGTTCTCGGAAGACGACCGGGAGAGACATCTCTGAAGCGTTCGCCCAAGACAGCAACTCTTTCTTCGGCACCATCATGGCGAGAGACTGTACGATAGCCATTGTAGAATTGGTACCATCGTTCTAGGAAGTCTGACTGATCGGGTGTTTGAGGGATACGAGTTTGCGTAGGGAGTAGGTTGGTTTGAGCGACACGATTTCTCCAGAACTCTGTATGGAATTAGCAACGAGCTTGGGCAGGATGGAACAGATGTTGGTACGGGAACAAGGCCAACAGTAGCGATCCCAGCGGGCACCCCTGGCGACGAAACCAACACCATCAACATAGGTCGAATAACTCGATTGGTGTGGTCGCTCATCAGCGCAAGCACAGCAGTTCGGGATCGAAGATAGGCGACATGAGGTAGGTAGTTTATGGTCGCAATACTCGGGCAAGCGAGGCATCTCAGCCGTCAGAGTGCCCATGACGGAAGGAAGGGTATCGGATTAGGATAGTGGGAACAGAACAGAGATAAGCAAAATGACAAAAGAAAGGTAGGATGTACAAGATGAGGCAAAAAGGCACATGCAATGATATCGGTATGCGATTGACCGACCTCGGGAGACTTTCCCATGTACGTCAGCGATGATCGGAATCCGGGGAAATGGCTTGTGCTTTCGAGCCCCTGCCGTTTCAGATTCACATGCAAACAAGCTGAAGCAGTCACGAGCAGTCAAGAAGAAAGTCGACCTGGCCTTCAGCAGACTTTCCATGGACTTTGTGAGTGACTCGGCCTGGCGTCCTCTTCTGCTCCCAGCTTGCTGACTGCTCTTGCGTAGTGGACGAAACTCATTGGCGGCGTGAGCAACAACAAGTCTGCCACGGCAGCAGCGTCCAGTCCGCAACAACGCCTACAACGATTCCGCCGAGCATACAATCCCATCCTACAACTATGTGGCCGTCCGCAGACCCTGGCCTCGCATGGCCCTGCCCTTGACCAGCTCTATTCCTCCCTCCAGAAGATCACCGCATTACTCGCCGAAGAGAGCCGTACTCCTGCTCCACACCTCTGTCTCAACTTCGCCCAATCCTCCCAAGTCTACAGCGTCGTCGCTCGTGCCGCTTCGACTTCTCGCGATGAACGCCTTGTACGCCAAGCCACTCTTCTATTCAGTCTCTTGCTCGAGAGCGAGGATGAAGATTTTGTCGCCTCGGCCGCCTTTGCCAGATCCTTCATGCGCTTCGCTCTGCGTGTCATCGACTCAAACTCAGGCGTCTACGGAGAAGACATCGAGGCCGATGTAGTCGAACTACTGTTTGCTGTCGTTGCAAAAATTCGCATTCAACCGAACATCCTGGGAGTCTGGTTCTCGTCCTCGGCCACCAAGGACGATTCGCAGAAAGACCCCAATCACTTCGCTGGCCAGACTCAGAAGGACGACTTCCCCTTGTGCTACCTCTTGATCGACCGTATACACCATGATGGCCGCATCGGCGACTTTGCTCGCACTGGCCTGCTCTACATCTTCGAGGCTGTCTCCAACTCTACCCACCTGGAAGATTGGATCATCGAAAGCGACCTACCAACCCTGATGGCCTCGGGTCTTGGAGCTCTGTACAGTCAACTGAGCCGTGAGCTATCGATACTACACGACCATGATCGTCTTCCCATGATTCTTGCTCTATCCGACTACGTCGACGCTCAGCAAACTTCATCAACTGAAAGCATCTTCTCACCGACACACGCTACACACATGGCCACCTTCCTATCACACCTTGCCTTCTGGCAAGATGTTCTTGAACACTGCAAATCAGAAAGTGTCAAGACTACTCTTCTCGACCATTTCCGTATCCTCTTCCTGCAACAACTCTTATATCCGTCACTACTTCAGTCTTCTGACACTGACGGGGGTTCCTCCGTCGCTGTCCTCACTTATCTCACAAACATCTTCGAATCTCTAGATCATCCCGATCTGACGCGATTAATACTACAATATCTCTTGGCTATTCCCGATGCCCAGTCGGAGCCTATTTCACCTACTGTTCAAAGACGGCAGAGCACTCTTATGTTGTTATCTCAGTCTCAAAGTGACGAAGACAAATTTGAGCCTACGTTGTTCAGTCTGGTCGATCTCATACTCAACGGTGTCAGATCCCAGAATCCTCAGACAGTCGTTGCTGCTATGAAGCTTTCGTCTGTTATGCTGACAAGGCACCGCAAATATACCACACCTACTCTTCTGCAATCGAAGTCAACACTATCAGCAGAAGAAAAGAGGACCATTCAAGCGCTTTGCATCGAGACTGATAGTCTGGTTCAGATCGCCACTGACCTTGGTGGTGAACCTGACGTTGATGAGGCGTATGCCACCGCCTGCCAGGATATCACTGTTCCTCTCGAAGTTCAATTGGCGAACAAAACTGCCGAAGAGTCCTCCGTCCTGAAGGTCTTGTCTCACGATCCTTACATCCAGTCCATTACCGATCTTTTTGGATCATTTTTGACCAATAGTGTAGACGTCAACCTCGCCTTGACCGAAGCAACAATTTGTCTAGCGTCATGTGCGAACGTAGGTCTTGATGGTTGGCTTGCTGTGCCGAGGACAGAATATCAAGCGACATCACTTGAGCCGACGTTCGACAACTCTAGTCTAGACGAAGAAGAAGCTGCAAGTCTCCGTCTGCTGCAGTCCGTGTACTCGCAGCAGCGACGAGAAGATTCTCAAGACCCACTATTGCCATCGACTTTGCGCGCCTTGAGAGGTCAGGTCGATCGCATACGTCTTGATATCCCAATCCTTGATTATCTGATTGAGAAACGTGTCGCAATATTGGGTGGAGCTGGTCGGGAGGAGTTAATCACTCAGCCCAAAGTTTCTACCAATTCCAACAGGCAGTCGACCGAATCATCACGGCCAACCGAAAACCGCCAGATACAGCGTCTTCAAGCAGGATCAAGGCAGAGATCATCATCGCGTGAGTCGAGTATCTCCCGCTCTTCGACGCCTGCGAGAGTGAGAGATGGGTCCTTGTCAAGCGTGCCGCCAAGATCTAGCTCTCTGCCGCAAACACCCCAGAGCCAGCAACAGAACTCAATATTCAGACCACCACCGCCGGAGTCGCCAGAGGAAGAGAGTTGGCCAGCTGAGAATCTCTCAGTACAAACCGAGTCCAAACAGAACGAAGCGCAAATGCTGAGAAGCAAGATCCGTTTCAATCCTGGCCAACTCTCAGAGCAGAATACGATTTTCGAGTACGCAGCAGGATCGACGGCCCATGCTTCTACGGGAGACAGCGATGATCCCGAAAGCAGAGAAGCCACTTTAAGCCATATCGTGACGAACATAGTCATCTTACAGCACTTCGTTCTGGAACTGGCTGCCGTGATGAGAACTCGTGCGATCGTCTTCGAAGAGGTTGCCTTCACATGATGAGCTGGACAATCCAGGAAACGATTCGTCGCAGGTGAAGGCAAGAAAGTCCGCCTTAGACCATCAGGTAGTCGGTACATGTCTCTTGAGCAAATATTGGCTCTACTTGAAGGTTACTTGTCGGATATCCTCATATTTTGTTGGTTCCAACACATATTGCAGGGAAGGGCGACATTGAACTTCGTGACTCGTTGCGAAGACGTCCGAGACGGACGAGGTGCATGATGGATCGCGACACCTCGTGTGCAACCATATTCACGCATGTGTTAGCAGATCACCTGAAAACTGCACTACCATGGCAGTACATGCACAGACGCGGAGCTCCAGATGTGCTTGTGCGCAAACAAGATCCCGGCTGCACAGCAGACTGTCCACGATCTTGCGGCTTACTTATTATTGTTAGGCTATTCATCAAGGCTGATCTGTAACATGCTACAGGTTTGACCGGACATGAAAACTTGACTGGCTTTGAGCCGGGAATGGATGGTCACGCTGCCTCGTCATCAAAAAGAGGTGCGGTGAGACCGTGCTTTGCCAGAGATGTATGCATTGTGATCACTCCATTACTACCAACGTCCCTTCGGACCACAACTTGCTCGTAGCCGCTCTTGAAACTTGACTAAGTAAACCATGGCGTGACCAGTGACAAGCTGCATGACCGGCTGGCGTAAGGCAGCACAATATGCGCATGATCTTCCATCCTCTGGATATTGTTCTTAAAAAGCGATAAAGACGAGCTGAAGAAACAATCTCACGTCGCACAGGCAGATGCGGCAGGTTATATTTCGTTTCGACTCAGGAACATGACACCGGTGCAGAAGAAAGTCCTCTTAAAAGTCCAATAGAATATCATAGACCCCGCCCACTTGGGTGCATCTTGGCGTGATTTGACGATCCTTCGGAAACCATGTCTGCCTGCCTTAGCAAGCCACCAGGTATACGTCTTAGTGTGTCTGCCTGGAAAATTAAGAGTTGACCAGTCAACTATCGGTGCACACATATAAACAATTCCCCTGCTCTACCATGTACTTGTTGGGTTGCTCACTGTCTTTATCGCCAGTTTTCTCTCGGCCGTTCGTGGTGAGTGCCCGTGTGTCAGGTCAACCTTGTGTGACGTGGAAACTTTGTCGATGCCACGTCGCACTCTGTCTACCGCGTAATTACTGACAATTGTATCTCCATGAAATCAGCCTTTTTCGATATTGTATTGGAATACCCGAAGCAGGACAAACGAATGAGTCTGCTAAGAAGCCTGTCTCCCACGTCGCAACTACATCTCCTATCAATTAATAGTGATGGCGGATCCACATGAATCCTTACACTGCCGAATCCGCGATCCACTGAAGCCTTCTTTTGATTCTTGTTGTATCGAGATTGGGGAGGAAACCGAATTCTATGATGGCCTTCGTGCGCTGCGAGCGCATCCGAAGTCGAACCATGATTTGGGAAAAGCGTACAACAAAGATGGAGAATGGATAACTTCTCCCTTCCACAGCAATGCCTTATCAGTCTATCCGTATGTGTCAAGCCCCATCCAACCCAGAGCTTGACTAGAGCAGACATCCCTAGGTCACTTCCTTTGACCAAAATTCGAAACAACTCGATTGACTTGCTCTAGGGCCCAAGACCCAGGCCGCAAGTCACCACAGAAGCGCACAAAACCCGGTCCAACATTGAAAGTTCCTGCCGAAATGAAGACTACAAAAAATCGAGTTCCATCATTCCGAGTAGCGCCATCCGATACGACGGCAGCCACAAGACTTGGTCGATTATCCTTGGAACACGCTGATGAAAGAATGGCCATATATCCAGAACCCAGGGTGAGCCCAGTCTCGAAAAAGCGTCCGGCAAGCTCAGAAGTTTGCGCTGCGGATGTGACGGCAATGTATCCGAAAGACTACGACAGAGGGATCGCCATCAGGACTTCTTGCGCAGCATCGAAATACATCAAGAAGAGTACTCCCGAAGACTGCGCAGCGTGCCCCCCATTGACAAGCGACGCATCAATCAGCGCTACGGAAGGACGTTCGTTGTTCCCAGATCCAGAAGATCCGCGAACACCCGAGGCATTCTCAGAAGGCTTGAAGCGCCGTCGTCGTCCGACGGAGAAACTATATCTCGACATTGCGCAGTCAATACCAGGACTGAATGGGCCAAGATCTCTGCGACAAACAGAGCTGATGTCACAAGATGAGTTCACAGCAGAAATCAAAGGTATCTATGCTGCATTAGTTATGGTCGAAGCGAAATGCATCAAGCTGGATAATGCACATGTGAGCGCGAGTGGGAACCTTTCTTTTGATCAATGGCAGGCACTATTTGCAGTGCATCGAACTTTGCTATACGAACACCATGACTTTTTGTCTGCGTCGCAGCACCCCTCAACCAGTTCCTCTCTACGAAAGCTGGCCACCAAATATTCTATGCCGGCCCGAATGTGGAAGCATGGTATCCATTCGTTTCTGGAAGTACTACGACGTCGTCTGCCAGATTCGCTTGACTACATGCTTCAGTTCATCTATGTGGCTTATCAAACGGTCGCTTTGCTCTATGAAACAGTCCCGTCATTCGAAGATACTTGGATCGAATGCCTCGGAGACTTGGCGCGGTACAGAATGGCGGTTGAAGAGTTAGACATGAGAGATCGTGAAATATGGGGCGGTGTGGCTCGTGATTGGTATTCAAAGACGTCAAACAGGAATCCAGATGTGGGCAGACTGTACCATCACTTGGGCATACTGGCGCGACCGAACGTGATCCAGCAAGCATACTTTTATTGCCGAGCGTTGACCTGTGTTCAGCCGTTCGAGTCTGCCATGGAGTCTCTTTCTTCGTTGTTATCACCACTGGCGAAGGTCGAGCCCGAACGGGCAGTGATACCGTATGTGGACGGAACAGATTCCATGTTCCTTTGTCTGCATGCGAAGATGCTGGCTTCAAGACCTCGAGCTTGTGGGCCGCAGCTATCTGTCGTTGTCTCTACATATCACCTACGACTCGACACCCAAATTCGTCGACACGCACTCAAGTGGAAAGATCATGGCGTCTTTATTGCCGTTACTAACATCTCAGCGTGTTTTGGCTATGGCTACTTTGAGAGTCATTTATCAAAAGCTTACAGAAAAGGGATACAGGTAATGGAGACAGTCGATATACACTTGAATCCTTCGGCTGAGACGCATCTGCAACAGGATTCTGGAAAACCAATAACTGATTCTACACTGGATGACTCCCTCTACCTCCTTTCAAACACATTCGCACTGGTTCTATCGCGAGAAAAAGACTTCAACGTCCTCCCTCATGTACATACCATCTTGGCTTTTCTCTGGAGCATCTACAACCTGGCGGTCGGACCAGCCGCCCTGGTTTCAAAAGTACTGAATTGCATTCCCTGGGCGAAGATTGTCGCCTACCTAAACAGTTTCATCAAGACCGAACCTATCGACGACCGAGTCGCGGATGCAGGTCGAAGAGGTAGCTTCCTGCAAGGTGCTATAAAGCCATTGCCTGAAGACTACCTGCTGCGTGGCTTGGTGTGGTGTCGGGATTATTTCGTGTCTGGCTGGTTTGACGAGAGACACGACGAGGAAACTCGTCTTCTTGAGCTTCCCAGTACCAACAAGGTGAGGATCGATAGGGTGATGCGATTGAGCATTTGCTTGTCACAGGTAAGTCTTCTGCAGCTTTTGGCGTGCCCACTACAGATATACCATTACATTTGGCTGATGATAGCCCCGTATAGAAAGGAAACTTCATCTCATTTGATCATTCCAGAAAGGAGTTTCTTACGCTCAGTCATGTATGTCCTTCTTCCTCTTGAGCCTCCACATGTTTGAGCCTTCCCTGTCAGGGTGATGTGGCATGCCTGGAGCACTTGGAATATATAGAATAATTTGCTGACAAGGTTATAGTGAGCAGTCAAGCAATGCTCTCAACAGCGGCACGACCCGTTTCGGTTCACGTCAAAAAAAGGCCTTGAAATGTTCCTCCCGAACAATAGCCTTGGTAGAGCTAGCACTGTACATAGGACTTTTTGAACATTGGCCTTGTACTGCCCCCAACCTTGATGACAATTTCATTTGCATACGAGTACTCGTGAATCTATAGGTTGTCCACATTGACTGACGCACTGTATAAAATTTGCTGCAAAGAGGAACGAGCAGTTCGAGCAACAGAGAATAAGCGCGGTGTGGTAGCTTGGCCTCGGCCGATCGACAAAAGGCAATCAGGCTCGAAAATGGCAGGAAGGAAGCAGCAGGTGGGATTCAACATGTAGGATCATGGAATAGGATGGGCAAGTTCAATAGTTGAACGGTTGGCAAGAGATCCCCCAATAAGCAACGCGGGTAGAATAACAAATGGTATTATTGGCAGTGGAAGATGGTACCATACAAGGGCAAGCTTGGACCTCTTCAGATCGTTTTCACTACAGAAGCAACCCCGTTCTTTTTGGAAGCATCTATTCCGTGGGCAGGGTGTTGGGATGCGAGTAGGTGGCATCGATATTCAGGGCAATTCATGGTGCGGACGTGAAACGGACAGACGGGGCTTGAGACATCGCTGTTCCCTAGTCGACGAAGTTGCAAAGCTCGAGACGAAATGGGAGACGGATCGGGGGCTTTGCCGCGAACGGCCGAATTGATTGCTGCGGGGTGGAGGGAAGAAGGAAACATGGAGGGTTTCGGCCACGTCGTCATGAGACCGGGCGGGTAGGGGCAGGGATGAATTGGACAGGGTAAAGAGAAGCTCATGCACAGAGACAGCTTGATGAACTTGTCAATGGTGTAGAAGCTGCAGTCCCGTCGAGTCAAACGCATGTGAACAGTTGTGATATTGACCATCTCTGATACGAGCACAAGCCTGTCGGTGGTACCCGCATTCCAACGATCTCATTGCCTTTGAGCGAGTCTGGATGCGCGCATAACGGACGTTGTCGAGAGGCTCCACTAGCTCTTTAGTTCCTTGCTGGAGAGTTAACTCTGTGGTTGATCTCGCTTTCCTTCACCTCTCTCGCACAGCTTCAGCTCCAGCTTCAGCACCTTGTTATCCATCACCATCACCTAGAATCGGCAACGCCATCCCTACAGCAGCGCCATCTTGCAGTGAACCGGACAGAGTCAGCTCGCGTCGATCTACTTCCATTGGCGGGCTTTTGCATCGTCATTGTGGTAAATTAGGACACGGAGTCTCAGACGCTTTGTTCCAGCACAGCTGCGGGGCGCGGAGTTACTTGCAGCACCATCTCACACAATGCCATCGCTCGGCTTCCTTAAGAAGAAGAAGACCAAGGACGACCTCTCCTCGCCCACGTCCCCCGTCAAGGGCACCTTTGCGTCGCCCACCTCACCCACCAAGCTCAGCCATACCACCAGCGCTTCCCAGGCCCAGCAAAAGGAGCAGAGCCCCGCTTTATCCAGGGCTCCCACTGGTGCTTCAGCTGCAGCGTCGACAGCCCCTGCGCAATCTCAAGCCCAACCTCAGTCGTCGCTTCCCTCGACCGAATTGACTCCTCCTCAGTCTGCCCACAGCAAGCAAGACCAACAGAAGTCGCCCGAGCCCATGCAGCATCAACAATCATACCCCATCCAGCAACAGCAGGCCCAACCGCACATTCAGCAGCCGCAGCAAGCCTACCAGCAACAACAGCCAGCCCAACCACAGCCCTCGCAGCAGCAGAATGCTGCTAGCATCCAAAACCTCATCAATCAACCATCAGCACAGCCCAACAACCCTCACGACTCTGCCTACATGGCCAATGGTGCCATGGAGAAGCCCAAGACCACCAGCAACCCTGTGCGCGAGACAAAGGGCAAGTACACGCTCAGTGACTTTACCATCAACCGCACTCTTGGTACCGGCAGTTTCGGACGTGTCCACCTGGTCCAGTCCAAGCATAACCAGCGCTTCTACGCCGTCAAGGTGCTCAAAAAGCAACAAGTCGTCAAGATGAAGCAAGTCGAGCACACCAACGACGAGCGTCGCATGCTGCAGAAGGTCAAGCATCCTTTCTTGATCACGCTCTGGGGAACTTTCCAGGACTCCAAGAACCTGTACATGGTCATGGACTTTATCGAGGGTGGTGAGCTCTTCAGTTTGCTGCGCAAGTCTCAAGTGAGTCCATATCTGCATCTCCGACTCATTGCGACAAGGCTAATCCAATGCGCAGAGATTCCCCAACCCCGTTGCTAAGTTCTACGCCGCCGAGGTCACGCTCGCTCTCGACTACTTGCACTCGATGGACATCATCTACCGTGATTTGAAGCCCGAGAACTTGCTGCTCGACAGACACGGTCATCTCAAAATTACCGATTTCGGTTTCGCAAAGGAGGTTCCTGACATTACCTGGACTCTTTGTGGTACTCCAGATTACCTGGCTCCCGAGGTCGTTTCATCCAAGGGTTACAACAAGTCTGTTGATTGGTGAGTTTGCTTCTTTCCGCCTCTCTCCATTCTTCCTACTAACAAGCTTTTCCAGGTGGTCGCTCGGTATCCTCATCTTCGAAATGCTTTGCGGTTTCACACCTTTCTGGGACTCGGGCAGTCCCCTCAAGATTTACGAGAACATTCTTCGCGGAAGAGTCAAGTACCCTCCATACGTCCACCCCGATGCTCAAGATCTTTTGAGCAAGCTCATCACCCACGATCTGACCAAGCGTCTTGGTAACTTGCACGGTGGCAGCAAGGATGTCATGCAACACCCTTGGTTCGCCGAGGTCACCTGGGAGAGACTGGCCAAGAAGGATATAGATGCTCCTTACGTGCCCCCAGTCAAGGGTGGTCAAGGTGATGCCAGTCTGTTCGACAAGTACCCCGAAGAGACTGAAGCATATGGAAACACGGGCGATGACCAGTAAGTCTATCCTAATTTCGCATCTGACATGCACCAACTGACTCTCTTCTTCTCCAGACACGGCCGCCTCTTCCCCGACTTCTAAACGAAAGACGCGCGTTCAAGATTATGCTTTGGAAAGAACATCATACACGAAGCGAACGCGATTGCCAGATCAAGCTGGCAGAGACAACGACCTGTAACGAGACAGGAGAAAGTGTTCACGAACAGTATCAGAGAGGCCAGTGTCCCAAAGAAAGTGGAAATGGCCATTGGAGGAGGAGTTCGTTTTAGGGGAGGATTTCGCTTTCCATGTTCCCCCCCTCAGGAAACAGAGAGAGAGCAACATTTCCAAGCCTCCCTAAGATCTGGACAACCAATTTTTGTAATTCCTCGTCTTTTTATTTTCTATCATTATTTCCATCACTAAAACATCACCACCTCCGGACACTTTTTTATCTTTCACAAACCCAGCACTTTGTTCGGTTTTCAATTCTCATAACCTCTCTTATTACTCTCCTCGCCTACCTTATTTTGCACATTTGCTTCTCGGCTGCTTGTGGGTGACATCATGTGTTGACGCCGCCAACCTCTGCCAGACCTTCTCATTCGGCCACTCGTCGTCGGCGAACTTCCCTCGTGGTTTATTTTCAGTGCTCTCGAAGTTCTTTACACGGAAGAGCTTCAATAAACGTCTTGTATAAAGTCCCGCACTCGCCCGTGATGAAAAGGGGAAAGTAGGTATTTTTGGTAAACAAATGAAATGGCATAACATGGCATAGCATGGCATTACATGTCTGCTCAGAAAACTCGATATCTTCTTCTTCTTCTCAATGCCCAACTGCCTATACCTCCTTTCTATAACCTCTGTTCAGAATCTCACATATTCTCACATTACTATCATGGAAGAAACTGAAAAGCCACTGTATAGGATTACCCAATCTTTCACTGAAGCTAGATTGCTATTTTGCAAAGGGGGATTATCGCAACCATGTTGTCATGTTAAGGAGGATATTTGTAACTTATGAGGGAGATATTACAGTGGATTGCAGATGTCGTATATATAGTTTCGACGAACGTAGTGGGATACGAATAGTAGTGGCGATGTTAGTAGAAGCACATAGTGTCGTGTTAATAAAAGCACATGATGGAACAATATTCAGGTAGGGATATGGCAAAGAGCATCGTGGTTGAAACGGCGGTGTGAACACAAGCCCATCAGAGTAAGACTTACGATCGAGCACAATCAAGAAACTCTCTCGAAGATTACAGTGAGCGACAACAGAGGAATAAGAAGTAGGCAGAAGTATTGTTGCAAGAGCGAGGGTAATCACTAGAGCAAAGACAAAAACGACCGAAGAACCAGGACACTGGATACGCGACGAACAAAAACGAACAACAGACACAGCAGTTTTGCAAAAAAGAAAAGCACCATCCGCGACCTCCTCGGATCTAGACTGACACGACGTTGAGTAACAACGAATGACTGCGTCGTGTTAAGACCACGGGTGTGTTGAACCACTACACTACCACGGCTTATTTGCTTGTTGAAAGAGGATAGAACTTTTTGGTATATAATGGTTGGAAATGCCGCGTGGGAAGAGGGTTTGTTTGAGGTAGTTTTGGTAGGTTGAGAGGGTTTGGTGATTGGCTGTCGGGCAATGGTGTAAAAGCAGACTGGTGTTGGAACTATCGTGCCTTCTGTTAAGTCATATCGTCGGCCAGGTGTGCATGCCTAGTGCTAGAGATGCTTTGCTGTTTGTTTGACGGTTTGATCCGTTTGGTGATGTTGTTGAACATGTGTTGATTGATATTCCAGCGTATAATTAAGGACTCACATAGACGTAAGAGTGAAATGAATATGATTACTTGTTCAGAAGTGCGAGCGAATAAATAGACAGTGTGAGACTGACCTTCTTTGCGAAATGGCTACTCTTGTTTCTACTTCTCGTCGAAACGTTCGCCTCGTTCATGAATCTCGCCAGTTTCACCAAGCTCTTGCTTCCGGATGTCACAAAAAATCAGGACTGAAGAAGGAGGGCGCATCGCTGGAGCAAGATTTTGAATATCTGAATTACTGGATCAAGGCTCTTATGTTCGATTCAAGTATGGTATCTTTTGGTAGAGCATCGGCTCGATGGGATGGCATGTATGACTATGCAGGCGGATGCAATCGACAGATTTGTTCGTGGTCGCGTGTTCGGTTTTGTTGATGGGTGATTCCGGATGGTCGAGGAGGCGGGCGCCGTAAGGTCGAAGGAGATCGGAAAAGCATACGTTGGCTGCTCAATCGCTGTTCAACAGATCCTCAAGATCATCATCATCCCAGCCTCCCTTTCTTCTCGAGACCTTGACAGTCTCCTTCTTCTCTTGCTGCTCTGACATGGCGGCCAGAATGTCCTTGAGTTGGGCCTCGCTGATCTTTTGTTTGAGTTGACCACTGCGTGCCAGCATGATGAGTCTGTTCTCGACATCTTCGGCGCGCGATTGCTTGACGAGGCGGATACGTCCTAGACGGTCTGCGGCATCGGGTTCGAGGATTTGCGACAGAATGCTTGCGCGTGCTTCGGCTGTAGCAACACAACATCAGTCACTGTAACATATGAAGCTAGCATATGTCACTCTCTCACCTTCGCGCTGCTGCTTCTGCTCTTGCTCACCACCCTGACCGCCCGACTGGCCCTGCTGCTGCTGCATCTCTTGCAGGCGCGCACGCCTAATCTAGACCGCCAAGTCAGATCATCTGTTCCTGACAAGGCTTCACAATCATGGTCGTGTTTACTTACCTGTTCAAGATCTGCGTCACCCATGATTCGAATGTTGTTTTTTGACTTCCTTATCTTTCTCGAGACGAAAAGTCCAGAGCTTGGGATTGGACCCCTCGCTGCCGCCGTTCGCAACCCCGCGAAGTGTATGCCAAGGCCGGGACTTCCATTCCCAGATGGTCCTGCTGATACGACTGACTTATCTCACTTATCTCCTTGCACTGGAGCTGCTCCTCCAATAGATACTGGAGATGGCTTGCTACGTACATGGCCCTAAATCAGGCAAGGTAAGTCGGTACAGTCGTGACCTCCTGCCATACTACGCCGTCTCTCTCCGCTCTCGGAACCTATCTCGTTTCAATCTTCCTATCAGACTGCATATAAGAGTTGTGTGTATCCTAAGTACCTGCTTCTTGTTTGACTACATCAATTCAGTCTCATAGCCGCTGCTGTGGCTGTTGTATATCTCTTATCTCAAACCCATATTCCTTGGCAGCCACAAGCATGGCGAGTCTCTACTTGTCTATACTTGGCATCACCTTCGTGATCATCACTGTATCATATTTCGCCCTGAACGAGAAGCAAAGGGCCTTGCTTTCCAGCAGATTCGGTCTCAATTTCCAACGTAGACCATCATGGACTCCTCCAAGATCTCCATCTCCAGCAAAACGAGAACTATCCGAGAAATATACCCTTCCTCCTGGTCAAGAATACAAAGACACAATTCCTCCCTGCAGACGTCCTGCCCTCGCGGAAATCGCAGATAGTAGATTCAGTGTCGGAGGAAAGTCTGGCAAGGGCTTGAGTGAACTACCTCACAACACCGACAAGCCTCTCCCAGACGATCGCAATGTGCTGGCTCCCGAATACAAGAAATACTCTACCCCTACTGGTTTCACCGTGGAAGAAATCAAGGCATTGGGCAACTTCCCAGATTACGCCACCCTCAGTGGTGTCCCTCTGCCCAAACCTTGTACCGATTTCAACATCAACACCGCCATGGCTAGACCCTACCGACCAATCCGCTGGGCCTACCACCAAACAATGTGTAAGTCAAACCCTCCATCCTCTGCTCCTATCCCAGCACACACCATCTAATACAATCTTCTCTCTCAAAAGCATACAAAAAACTCGAACCAGACTGGTGGCTCGAACTAGACAAAACCTACACCTCACGTATAAAACAACGACAAGACCTTTACACCGCCCACGGCTCAGAAATTCTCCAATCCCTGCCCGGTTCGGAAATCGCATGTAAAGAACTCATGGAAATGTGTTTGCAATTCCTCTGCTCTCGATACCCTGCCCACTTCTCCATCGATGCCCGCAACCTCCTCTTCCACAATAACATCCTCAACACAACTACAAATCTCAAAGAGATGGATCCTTTAGAGGTGTTGTTGAACAATATCCCTGAAGACTTTGCTATCGTGTTGAGGAATCCAGAGACGGGATATTATAGTTTCAGAGCCGGTGTTGTTTGCAGTAGTCTGGGCTGGAGTGTCGCCAGTAAAATCGGCATGGATCTCAAGGATATCCACAAGCCTATTCCCGATTACAAGGAAAAGATGGAATTTTCAATGGATAGGTGTGTTCCATCTCTTTCCTCCCCTTTCCCCTTTTGCCGCTATTTCTCTACTTCTTTGCACACATCCAAAACCAGTACTGATATATGTCACGTCACGCATTACAGATTCTTCGCCAAACTCCCCACAGACAAACCAATCCAACGAGGTTCCTGGGGTTTGGAAATAGACGAACCCCTCTTCATGCCACCCTCCCACCCCCACTTCTCCCTGCGAGACCACCAGGACCCTTCTCTCCCTCTCTCCCGCACAAACCTGCGCGTAGATTGGCAAACCCTGCGCCGCCTGCCCCTCTCCGGCGCCGTGGTGTTCAATTTCAAATGCCTATTCACACCGGTGGCTTCCTTTGCGGAGGAAGCGTATATACCCGGTTTGCTGTTGAAAGTGATCAGAGAAGGGAAGAGGGAATTGATGGAGTATAAGGGGACGTGGCATACGGAGCATGTGGTTGTGCCTGCGTTGGAGGAGATGGAGAGGGAGCAGGTGAGAAAAGGTGTTGTGGAAGAGGGGTGGGAGGTGCAGACGTTGGATGAGTATCCTTATTTTCCTGGGTGGGAGGGGAAATGGAGAAAGCAGCAGGGGTATTAGGAGTGTTGGTGAGATGGGGGGTTGGGTTTGATGAACTAATGTGTGTATGGTTATGCTTGTCTGGTTGTTTCACGTTTAGCGTAGCCACATGGTCGTATCTTAAATGTTCACAGTAAAATCTCGAAATTCATTAATTCATGTTGCCTAGTCGTCCTCTTCTACTTCTCTTCCCTCCATCATCATTGCGTTTGTGTATCAGATCAAAACGAAACACCGAGGTGTTGAAATCCAAAGATCAATGCTCCCCCTTCCTCTCCTGATGCTCCAATTCCTTGACATAACGCACAAACGCCTTCTTATGCACCAATCCCTTGAATTTACCCCCATCCAAAACACAGATATACCTCAACCCGAGCTTCGAAAAACACTCAAAGACTAATTCAAGCGGAGACTTGATATCCAAAGCCATAGGTGATGGATCCACACATGAGGAAAAGTCCAACTCGCCGTCGCGCAACCCACGCCCGATTTCTGCATCAGATGACTCGAGGATGTTCATGGATTCGGATGGAGAGCCGGAATCCGCAGAGTAACGCGAGGCTGGGCGACCGAGATAGCACATTGCGTTTTCTGCATCGTCTTCGCTGAGATGGTCGAGGGCGAATTCGAGATCGGGGCCGGGGATTATGCCGACGAGAACGTCATTTTTGATAATTGGCAGACCGCCATCTAATTCACCGGCCATGTGCATGTATTCGAGTTTGGCGCGAAGCTGATGGGAGTGGACAAAGGGAGATGAGGAAATGTCGATGAGACGCTTTGGGTTGGGTTCGTGAGTTATATCGCCAAGGTCGCCGAGGAAAGGTGGGTGGGATTTGGCATCGAGGTATGGGTAGGAGTTCATGTCGGTGAGTAGATCCTGTTGATTGTGTTAGCCGGATTCGGATTTGTGATTAGCAACAGACAACTCACATAGATACTCAGAGGCTCCAACGCATCAGCTGTCCATTTCGATACCAGAACACCAATCGAGAAAGGAAGAACGTGCTCCAAAGAACCGGTCAGCTCGAATAGAATGACTGCCAAAGTGACTGAAAGTCTCGTTACACCAGTCATCGTAGCTCCAGCTGCAACAAGAGCGTATACGCCTGGCACGACGCAAGATTCCGGATTACCATTCGCAGGGCAGTTGCCGAAAATCTCAAGTTGTGGATACTTCAAAGTAAGAAACTGTACTGTGTGACCAACAATACGTCCCAGAAGGCCACCGACCACCATCGATGGCACATATATACCTGCTGGCAGTTTGATACCAAAGGTCACCACTGTTAGTGCTGACTTGATGACGAATGCTATGCAGAGGTATCCAATAACATTGGGAATATTTTCCTCAGTAGGACAGAGACCATAACCGGAAGAGCTGAAGCTGTTACAAGGACTTGCCAGCTCAAATAACAGCTCTGAGACAGGGATCCGCGTGTATCTGTTCCAGAAGCTGACGAGTCCGGTGACCAGAGCGACTATGAAAACTTCGAGCACCGGGTACTTCTTGATACTAGGGATACGCCTGAATGTAGTTGCCCAAAGACGAGAAGCCTTGATGAACAGTGCTCCGAGAGTACCGCCGAGGACGCCCAGAAGTATAAAGATGATCATCTCGAAGAACTGCCAATCTGTCAAATAGCGAACTTCGAAGAGGACAATCTTGTTAGTTCCGTAGGGATTAAGGAACTTTAGAGACAACGCTGCAGCCTGTGGATATGCGGATTAGCCTTTCTTCCAGAACCGGACAAACAAGCGGACTTACGATACAGCAGAAGAAAGTTCTGAACAATGTCTTCGGAGGAAAGTAGTAGCTGACTTCCTCCAAGCTGAAGAGAACACCACCGATTGGAGAGCCAAATGCAACAGCAACGCCACTTGCGGCACTAGCACTAAGAATCTCTCGTCGCTTGGCGTCATTAACGTGGTACTTTTCGAACATACGACATGCTACATTGCCAACACAGGTGGCGATGTGAACAAAAGGACCCTCTTTGCCAAGTGAGAGACCAGAAGCAACACTCAAGATCAATCCCAAAGTCTTGAATATAAGAGTTCGGAGACCCAGATATCCGCGGATGATGAAACCACTGAGAATGACTTTTACCTCAGCCACACCACTTCCTGCGGCAGGATAGTAGACCATCGGAGGCCGTTGCGCGGCTTTGGCAAAGCGACCCATGGGACTTCCAATACTGTCTTTTCTCGCTTCGCCGGAAGCCGGGGCTTGCGCTGCGAGGTTCTCGTCGAGTGTAGATAGACTAATGGCTGAGCTGATAACAGTCTTTGTCTGTAGGGTGATCAGACAAGCTGCTATAGACAGGAATATCACCCAGAAGACGAAAGCCGCATAGTCGAACCATCCGTTCTCCTCTGGGCCAGGGGTAAGATGCAATGACCAGCGAGACCATTGGTCGCAGGTACTGGCGCCTCCACAGCAGCTTTTCTTTCCGTAGTACCATGCATGAGAACAGTATCCCGTCTTTAAATCGAAGATGACAGACTCCGAGACGTCGACAATATAAGCGATTCCAGCAGTGACACATCCAATCAGGGCGACCAGTATCCAGCCCTGGGCGGAATCGAACAAGCCCTCGGCCCTGCCCCTGAAGCCTTTACGGCTACGCAACTCTTTCAAGCGGAAGGCATCGCTTATGCTGTCCTGTACCCAGTCGGTACTCGTGTATTGATCGTACCACACGCGGTCGTCGTAGTAGATGGAATCGGATAACTTTTGCTGGTTGTCCTCTGCGGTCAAAGTCAATGAGAGTCAGGCAGCAGGGCTCACGAGACACAATGCATACCTTCGACAATATTCGCTTCGGCTCCAAGAGCTTTTGCGACTCGCGAACCTAGGGTCCCCGAACGTCGTTCACTGCCTGGGGCGCTATTCCGTCTCTTGAAAGTCTTTCTCGGCGATTGCGGTGCTGATGCAACAGCGCGGTATGAGGGTCGGCCATCAGGGTTGTCCAGCAAGGAAGCGTGATCATCGAGAATTAGTCGTGAGGGAAGGCGGCTCTTCAAGTCCCAGTCGGATGCGAGGCGTCTCCCATGTCGTCTGATGGTGCTGCCTCTGCTACTCCTGGGAGTGCCCGGCGTGTCATCATCGTCAAAGGCGTCTGCGTCGTACGCATAGTGCGAGGCTACAGATTTCGGCATTAGGGGTTAAGAAAGTTATTGCATGTGCATATATGTACGAGGAAGCACCATGTCTGCCGAGATGCAGCAGCTTCGAGGGTGTTGGACAAGATGTAGGCCACAGTCCGGAGATGAGTAAGAATCAGTGGCCCCTTGACCGCTGGCTATCCTCGAGTCGCTACCTGACTATTCACTGTGCCCTCTGACGCGATGGGCCAGTGGAGCCTTGGCAGATGATCATTCGGACTCGATCCGGGGGGCTCATGACATGAAGGACGTCTCAAGGGGCACTCCTGGCTTATCGCTCAAGCTGCCAATCGTCAAAGCCGCTCATGTTTTTCTACGCTTCTTGCTGCACGCCTGTTCTAAATGTGCAGATGACCCTCATGATTAAGCTTCGAGACCCTGCGCTTGCCGTGCCAAGCGCCCTCTGAGCGGTGTGACTGGACAGCTCTTGGACCTCACCTCCATATCTCGTCCTACATGTCGTTTTCTGTCCACAGCTACTTCTCCTTTTCTACCGACTTCGCCCCTACCGTCGTCGCATGAAGTATACAGTCTAAGACGCGGCTCCTTTGTACTCGTATACAGGCCAAGCCCATCGCCATCATGGCCTGAAACAATTCGGTGCTAAGGACCGAGATAAGTGATAGGCAATTCCTCCGTCTGTTTATCCGATGAGCCGCCAAATCCCGTCGTATAGTAACTCCACTTCTCTCCACAACTGCCATATCATCGCGCTAGTGTCTTGTATCTCCCTGCTTGTTTCGTCTCTAAACCTTCCTCGACAAGATTCAGCATGGAGCAATTCGTCTTGTTTGGTGATTCAATCACGCAACAGTCTGCCAGTCAAGCAAAGGGCTTCGCCTGGACACCAGCACTTCAAGATGGTATGCATCTTGTGTTAGATATCTTATATGTAGCTCATTAATTGATCACAGCGTACATCCGTCGTCTTGATGTGATCAACAGAGGCTTTAGGTATGCTATGCTCGGTGCTCGATATGTTACTCGTCCTAACATTATACCATCAGTGGGTACAACACCACCCAGGCTTTGAGTGTCCTGCCTCGTGTCCTCCCAACTCCTGAACAGGGTCGTATCCGCTTAATGGTCAGTCTCTCGCCATCCGATAGGAGAATGACAACTCAATGAGATCTGCAGACCATCTTCTTGGGAGCCAATGATGCTCGACTTCCCAATACTCCCGGATTCTCGCAAACTGTCGATCTCGAGCAGTACAAGAGCAACTTGACAAATATCATCAACCATCCCACGCTCCAGGCACATAAGCCTCAGCTCATCCTGCTTACTCCACCTCCAATTGAGGAGAGAAAGGCACTTGCGCACGACAAGACCAATGGCATTAACGTCATGAGACGCACCGCCTCCAACACAGCCAAGTACGCAGAGGCAGTCCGTCAACTTGGTAAGGAGTTCAGTCTCCCTGTACTCGACGTCTGGGCCGCGTTCATGAAGGAAGCCGGTTGGAAAGAGGGCGATCCATTGCCCGGGTCGAGTGAGATTGAGCAGAACCAGACACTTGCGAACATGCTGCATGACGGACTTCATCTCAATCCTGAGGGATACGAAATCATCTACAGGGAATTGATGAAGTTGATTACCGATAAGCTTCCTGAACATGCTCCTGACAATATCCCATATGTACTTCCATCATGGGATAATGCTGAGGCTTGGAAATAGCAAGGTAGACGACGATATGGACGCAGATACTAGAGTTGTATAGAACATGTGTAAAACATCTATCGCAACCAAAGAAACATATTTTTGACACGGTAGTATGATGCAGTGAAGGTGGGAATAAAGGTGAATTAATATATACAGAGCTCGGACACATTGTGATGACATCAGATTTAAAGAAAAGAAGTGGAAGTTGCGACGCCCAGCCTCGACGGAACGGCGTGCTTGGTGTGACGTCCAAGACGATTGTGCCTTGATTTGCTTGCTCTTGTCATTTTCGACCTTTCATACCGGAAGAGCTAGGCGCGTCTTTATACTCGAGTATACCGCCGAACGCTCCACCACAACGACACACGATCTATACACATCATGGCGACGACGGCCGAATTCACTCCCCTCCTGGGCAAGAAGCCCGATCGACCTGCTCGCAGCGTCACTTTCAATCCGACCATTGCAACGAGCAGCCCTCCCACCCGTAGACCCATGTTCCCTTCGGCATCCGCACATTCCACAGGCTCAGTCGCTACCTTGAACACTCCGCCGAGGGATGGCAGCCAGCCCATGCTCTCGGCTCTGAACAGCAAACTCCGCAGAAGAAATAGTCAAGGCGCGCCATTGTCAATAGTGCCCAGCATTCTCCCCAAAATCGGCCCCCAACGCACAACAAGAACAGCACAGAAGCTGAAACTCCTACCGAATCCGGAACATGGCGACGAAGGTCCGGATGAAGAGAGTGGTCGCGATGTCTACTCGCAATTCACCAGGATAAAGGATCCCACTGCCCGTCGCGATGCCGCAAGGCTGGGCAAGGATGATAGAGACAAGCTGCCTCGTGTCACGGCATACTGTACCGCCAGCTCATATCGCATGGAAGATCTATTGCGCTTCCTCAAAGGACGCAAACTTAAGAAGGCCGCTCCAAAACAATTCGACGAATGCATATACACCCCATACCAATACAACGCCAAATCCGATCCGCAAATAGACGATGCCAAAGCCGTACATTCTACTGCTCAACGTAGATTCTCCGACAGTGCGATCGAGGTAGAAGGCAATGCTGAGAGGAGACGGGAAGATTTGTTGGACCTGCAAGCTCAGAATGGAGAATCGGCCATCATGGATAACCACGAGGCAACCACTTCGAGTGAGGCCCTCATCATGCCCCACAACGATACACCAGACTTCGATACGACGGTACACGTTCCCGAGGTCTTCTGCTTCGAATACGGAGTCGTTGTGATATGGGGCATGTCGGTCCAGCACGAGCAAAAGTTCTTGAAAGAGCTCGCCAAGTTTGAGACTGAGAAGTTATCAAAGGACGACATCCAACAAGAAAACTTCAACTTCTACTACACCAAGGAATACCAGGCTCGAATCTACAATGACTTTATCAGTCTGAGAGAGAAGAAGAACTACATGACAAAGCTGGCCATCAGTCACGCTTTGGCACAGAGCACAAAGGTTGGTACACTTGGAGTTACAAGCAAAGACGAGAGACTAATCTATGGTACAGACTTCACTATACGAGGACTTGGTGGACAACACTATCGATGTCAACAAGGAGATCCCGGCGCAGATCGCATTAACAGGCAAAGTCAACATGTCGCGCAAAGAGATCAACATGCAGATCGGAGAACTGTTCATTTTACGAATCAACATCCATCTTCAGGGATCAGTGCTGGATGCGCCGGAACTCATGTGGGCGGAACCGCAACTTGACCCAGTCTACCAGGCAGTCAGAAGTTATCTGGAGATGGATCAGAGAGTTAGTCTATTGACAGAGCGATTGGATGTCATTGCGGATTTGTTGGCCGTGTTGAAGGACCAGTTGACACATTCACATGGTAAGTGATGAAAGATGGCTTGTCAGGATGCAGCGAGCTAACAAATTGACCAGGCGAATACTTGGAGTGGATCGTGATTGTGTTGATTGCAGCCGAGATCATCGTTGCCATCATCAACATCGTGGTCGATCTGTATGCAGGCGTGGATTGAGGCAGTAATGGAATGAATCACAGAGGTGGGGTAGAGCGGGTAAAGAAGACAATGTCTCGTTGCAGGACAATATAGGCATGAGCAGCTTGCAGGAATGATTTCGAGGAAGAGGGGTAGTTATGCTACTCGGGAAAGTCGCTTTGCTCGTACTCGTATCGGTCTTCTCCGCCATATACATTTGCCATGGCATACAATGTCGAGATGTAGCGGAGGGAGATAGGGGTTGATGAATTGAGGATAAATTAGGGAGATTCGTATTGTACAACAGCAACAACGGTTAATACAAGTACATGACGGTGACGATGTTGTTGTGAGGCAAAGTAAATGGGCGGGCGGAGGAGTCAGGAGAAGGTGGATCCGAGATGGAGACCCTGAAGCACAAGCTAAGCAGACGCAAGTTGCGACCAAAGAGCCTCGGTGTCTTCTTGCGGTATACAAGGAACTTCCGTATAGTCGTACGACACTCGCTTACCTGGAACTGGAGTAATATGCTCAGTGATTGTTGGGCATATATCTGGTCTCGATGAGTTGGAACTTGCTCGAGCGCTTCATCGAGTCGGAACACTTCAACAGGGACCCGTCGTTGACTGTGGCCTATCTGGCTCGATATGCCGACCATGTTGGAATCCAATACGTACTCTGCTCAAGGCTGCGACAATTCAGCTATGAAGACATTGAGTTCTTCTTGCCGCAGCTATGCCACCTGGTCATGTCGCTGGACAACGAAAGCATGGCGCTCGAGGAGTTCATCCTAGACCTATGCGAAGAGTCGGTGAATGGCGCACTTTTGGTACGACGCTCCTTCCTCGCAGAGCTCACCTTTACTCATGCTTCTTCTAGACCTTCTGGCTCCTACAAACATACCTCCGAGACCTCGCCCAAACTCCCACCTCGAACCCATTCAAGACATGCCGCCGCATCTACAACCGAGTCCAACGCATCGTGTTTGGTTCATCCGAGCCCGTCCGGCGAGAGAAGATTACCGAGAATGTCTTGCCAGTCACACTGTTGTCGAGTCTCGTACTCGGTGCCATAGCCGCGCCATTCTTACCACGTCATGCTGGTCCGCTGGCCATCGCACAAGCCAGGAGACCGCGACCTGTTGAAGAGACGATATCCGATAATGTACAACCACAACGCTTGTCTAGAAGTCATACCGTGTCAGGCGCCCCTGGCCGTACGCGAAGACCCCGTCCTCCGCCGCAATCGTCCAAGGATGCCTCGACTCCTCCAGCTGCCTCGACCCCGAGAAGACCATCACGGCCCATGTCAATGCTTGTCAAGGATGCCCCGACACCTACGAAAGATTCGCCTGGCAATCGTGCCATGGCAGAGGCTCTGCGCGCAACTACAAACAACCAAGCTTTCGCGAGCACATCATCTCTACCCGACCTTCCCTCACAACCTGCTCCTGAGCCGCCGCGTCTCACTCGCCAGCATACTGAACACTCTGTCCGCCGTCATTCTGCTAGTAGCAAGGCCATCAATCTGGCAAACATGTCGCGTTCGCAGAAAGTTCGCATGCTTCGCTCAAACTACTTCCGAAGTCAAACACAATTTCTGAGCGCTCTTGAGGATATCTCAAACCGTTTAGTTGCTGTACCGAAGCCTGCTAGACTGAGTGCTCTTCGTGCTGAGCTGGCTCTGATCGCTCAAGACCTACCCGCTGAGGTCGATGTGCCCCTGCTTTGTCCTGCCACTCTTCCAGATGGTAGTGCGAGTCGCAGCCAACATCATCGTATCGTCAGGCTGAATCCTGCTGAGGCAACTAGTCTGAACAGTGCTGAAAGAGTACCCTATCTTTTGATGGTCGAGGTTTTGCGTGAAGATTTCGATTTCGATCCAGAATCTGACCAGAACACACAGCTTCTCACCAAGCTGATTCTCGAGAAAGGGAAACCTAAGCGTCGCCTGTTCGACATTACTGATGCTTCACGAGAATCTGCTCGCTACCAGAATGAGGCCCCGGTCGAAAATGACAGCGTTTTCGAACCTGCAACTGGGGATTTAGCTAGTCCTGCATTGCTGCAAGATTTGGATGGACGCGAGACTCCTCGTAACATTTCTAGATCACACACTCCTTCTAACGCCGCTATGCTGAGGGAACTCCCGCGACTATCCAGCGGTGTAAGTACCTTGTCATCATTAAGCCTTACTACCCCTAGAACTTCAGATCTCCCACTAAGCAGATCTGTGAGTCCTTCTCCTTTTGCTGGAGCGGCTGGCCGCTCGCAAGCACCTGATCAACCTGATTTCACTGCTCTGGCGACCCACATGCGAGCTGCCTCATCAATGCTGTCTCAACTCGACCTAAGCAGTTCGAAAAGGCCGAAAGCTGAGGTCGCTGCTATCAAAGCGAGAATCATCGCCAGTATGCAAAGTCTAGAAGAGCAAAGCTTCTATACGGATGACACCGCACACGCGACCAACTTCGACGCTATCATGGCCAATGCAAACAACATTGGTTCGCACGCTGAGCCAGCTGACATTGAGGATCCCGCCTTGGAAGCTGCTGACGCAGACCCGAACCTGAGCTCGAACGCAGGTGCCGCTCGTATGGAGAACGATATCAAAACAGGAGGTGTCCAACGTAAAGGCGATCGTGACGATCCCTCAGCAGCGACCTTTGGTGAAGCCTGGGAGATGAAGAAAGAACGCATCCGCCGATCTTCACCTTATGGCTGGATGAAGAACTGGGACCTGATCTCCATGATCGTCAAGACCGGAGCAGATCTCCGTCAAGAAGCTTTTGCATGCCAGCTCATCGCCGTCTGCTCCAAAATCTGGGCCGAAGCCGAATGCGACGTCTGGGTCAAAAACATGCGCATCCTTGTAACAGGCGAATCCTCCGGTCTCATCGAGACTATCACCAATGGCGTATCCCTGCACTCACTCAAACGCTCGTTAACCCTCTCTTCCATCTCCGCCGGCACTAACCCCAAGAAACGCATGGCCACCCTCTACGACCACTTTGTAAAAACCTTTGGTGCACCAGAATCTTCCTCGTATGCTTTCGCCGTCGACAACTTTGCGAAGAGTTTGGCGGCGTATAGTGTGATAAGCTATATCCTACAACTCAAAGACCGCCACAACGGTAACATTCTCATCGACAACACCGGCCACATCGTGCACATCGATTTCGGCTTCATGCTTTCAAACACACCTGGCAGCATGGGTTTCGAAGCCGCCCCCTTCAAACTAACCCAAGAATACATCGACGTGCTCGGCGGCTTGGACTCCCCTGCGTTCAAGAAATTCAAACTCCACATGAAAGATGCTTTCCAAGCTTTGAGGAGAGAAGCCGAAAGAATAGTCATGCTCGTGGAGTTGATGGGCAGGGAAAGCAGAATGCCTTGTTATTCTGGCGGTGTGGTTAATGTTGTCGCCGCGCTCCGGGCGAGATTTGTGTTGGAGAAGAGTAAAGAGGAGGCTGGGGTTTGGGTTGAAGAGCTCGTGGCCAAGAGCGCGGGAAGTTATTATACCAGGCTGTGAGTCTACCTCCCCTTTCCCTCTTTCTTTGATTGATACCACACCTCTGTTGATGGAGACAATTGCTGACTTTGAGGACGACAGTTATGACACGTTTCAATACCGTACACAGGGGATTTACTAGATGCATCATCGTACACATATACAGATGGAAAAATGACTGTTTTACATGAAATGGGAATGGAAGGCGGGAGTGATGTGGTGTTTTACTGCCGTATATGCGCATAGTCCAGCAAGCAAGCAAGCAAACAAGAAATCAAATGCATCAGATGGCGTTTCTTTTTCACGAACACAATCGAAGCATGAAAGAAGATCAGAGAGGATGCGAGAGAAAAAGGTCACAAAGTTCAAATCCACATGGACTCGAGTGATTGTTACATATATACTTGTATCGTGTGGTTTCCTTGTGTCTCATGCAAAGTCATGCAAGGGGGGCTGTTTCTTTTTCCCATGGGTATACAAACAATAAAGGGGGGTGTAATGCCTTAATCGAAAGATCCAGGCATCTCTGGCTGCATCGACTTTTCTTCGAGTGCGTGGTTCTCTTTCTCCGTTTCCACGTCTACTGCGGGAGCTTGGTTCTCCTTTTCCGTCTCTGTTGTAGGAGCTTGGTTTTCTTTTTGCACATTTGGCGCAGGTAGAGTCGTATCCGCAGGCATATCAGTGCTATCTTTCGCTCCATCTTCTTGTCCTAGCCTCGACGTCTGCAATTCGACCGGTTCACCAGACGTCTCCTCGGTGATGATTGGACCGGTCGGAGTGTGTAGAGCATGATCCACTTCGCTCTGTGCATCTGCAAAATCTCTCGTGTCCGAACTTTCCGACGTCTGAAGCGAAGTCGTGCTGCCTTCGCTAAGGTTATGAGTCGATCTGCTATTGTTGCGGCTCGGAGGTCGCGGCTCGTTCAGCTTCGGCACTTCCAAGGCCTTTGAGTGGACGCTTTCCACCGATTCCGAGTCTCTAGAGAAACGCGGGATACTCGATTCAGTGCTGTTTCTTCGCAAAGATCTTCCATCTCCACGGCGCTGTGTTCCAGTTGGGCTGGGTTCTCTGGCATTTGCCGGAACCACACCACCTCCCAGTCTGGCCCAGAACATCTTCTCTCTCAAGCGCACACTCTCCTCCCAGGCAGTCTTGATGTCTTCTTCGGTAGCTGCTCTCCAGAGTCCGTCGCGGACCATTCTTAAAAATCCTAAGAAATCGCCTGTCGCTCGGACGCGACCTAAGCAGAATTCACACAAGGGGTATCTTTGTGCATTCTCGTCTTCACTAGTACGGAAGCGATGGCGACGAGCATGCGCGTCTGTTCGGCGAGATTCTCCACATAGCGCGCAAGCGTAAGCGTTCGCATAAAAGCGTGATTGCGGTATGAACGGTTCCACTACCAGAGTTCCTCCGGTCACGGCGCCAATCACTGTACGTCGAGCAAGCCATGAAAGTCCTGGCGCTAGGTCAAGACGCAATGTGGGTTCCACATCCTCGACAAGACATCTCTTGTAGAATTTGCTATCTTTCAGCGGTGGTACCGATGCTTGGAACGACGTCTCGCGTGGTGATGCTGCCGCACCGGAACTGAAAGAGCCAGGAATGTTAGGCGAAGATGAAGAGGCGGAAGCAACAAATACGCTTGAACCAATGCTCGACGAGTTGCGTGAATGGGTGTGTGCGGCTGGTCTGGCAGACTTGAGCAAATCTGCAAACTCAACGTGAGCAACCACATCGTTACGCATGACCGGAGTAATGAGATGCGAGAATCGGAGAGGCTGGTCCGGAGGGATGTCGCCGAAGTTTGTAGCATTCGGTGAGAAGGGAAGGGAGTCGAACATGGTGCTCATTTTGGAGGAGTCTACGCCAGGAGTTGATGGCGCGGTCGAAGAACGAGGCAAGGTGTCTGTCTCGTCGCGATCTCGGTCTCTGTCCTCGGTCATCTTCTCCATGACGTTTTTGAGATCATGGAGCTGTTCTTGCTGCGAAGCCAACAGAAGCTCTGTGTCGTTGAGTTGTGCCCTTAGCTGTGCGTTTTTGCGTTCGACAGCTTCAGCATCTTTGCGTGCAGCGGCCACCATCTAGTCAAAGTCAGCAACGAAGACACACAGACCGGAACTTTGCTCCTTACAGTATTGGCTTCCTCGAACAAAGCACTAGTCAGACCCTCGAGCTCGACTTCCATCTCCTTCCTGCCCTTCTCTGCGATATCTCTTTGCTTTTGCGATTCTGTCAATTCTTGTTTGAGAGAGTCCACCTCGGCCTTGTTGACGAGGGCACCGCTCGACACCATGTCCTTGTGTTTTTGTGTCTCTTGCTCCAGCTGAGCTATGCGCTGTCTGGCAGCTTCCAGCTCATGACGAGTGTGTTGTAACGAATCATCCAAATTGGTTTGATAATTGATTGCGTTGATGAGTTTTGTGCTGAGCATAGCAACTTCATTACTAAGGTCGGGATGCTGGTCTTGCGAGTCTTCTGCTGGACTTGTACGCTGTGGGTTTGGACTCGGCGTTCGTGGGTCGGGAATGGTGTTGAGGTAATCGGAATCGTTGTCGAAGTTGGAGCGGCCTCGAGGTGGTGTTGAGAAGGTTTTCATGGTAGACAAATGCGAGGCAGATTTGGCCTTGGTTAGAGTCGGAGAATCTGATCTAGTCGTGTTGGGTGAGGGCGTAGCAGAGCGGACGTGACTCGAGGTAGGCGTGGCCAGCCCGCCAGCCATGAGGAAGCCATACCTGAGTCATCTTGTCAGCAAAAAGTCAGAGCTACCAACATGAGTAAAAGACTCACTCGGCCATGTTGCCGGGGGTTGTGGTAAAGGTTGCGACTCGAAGCGTGTGGTGAATGGATTACAACAATGCTAGTGGCTGCGACAAAGGAGATGTCATGCATGCAGTGTGCTACTGCTGGTCCATGGATGAGAAGGCTAAGGATATTGTGAGATCAGGTCAGACTGCACATTGCGGAAGTTGCATTGCAGAAGAAGGGGAAGGCGCGCATGGCAGATGCAGATGCTCTGGCCAAAGTCCATGTCCCTGGAAATCACACATGACGATGACCGCCCAGTCGTAAGTTCGGCTATCAAGCCACTCCGCCCGCTTGGACCCTCTGTCACGGTCCGGACCTTGACTGCTCCTCCATCACCATTACTGTCGTGACTTTCGTATTCATAGAGTGTATATTGTGCGCTTCTCAAATCGCCGTTTTCCTCATTAGCATGCGTATGGTGTCTTCTTCAACGATATATATTTGAGCAGTTCTGCGTAAGGTGTTGTTCAGATTGTGCTCTTCGGTTGCATCTGTCCAGCACGGGACAGAAGTGCAGTGTTTGGTCGGTTGCTACGGCATATCAAGCAATCAATCCCAGGTGGCCACCCTTTTCTTGCTTTTAACCCTGTGATAAAATCAGACCATCCAGAAACTGTTTGCTCAGTGCAAACCCACGGTCCATATCTCGATGAAGAACAGGGATATGATGCATGCGGTGAACGAGTCAGGGTCACGCTCTCAGCGAATCCGACTTGACGACATAGTATGCGTGCTTCAGGCGTTGTTCAGGCTCGAAACACCACGGCAATGTAAGATGTAGGACACAGAGAGCTCGTGGAAGTAGTCACTAGCAGGATTGTAACCCGGAATCCACCCAAGTGCCATTTGGAACATCGAGGATTCATGTAAAAAAAAAAATCACGTATACGGATGAATTTGTGGCAGAAAGCTATCTAACTGAGGCTCGGATTCGTTTGAAAGCCACGGCTAGCGAAAAAAGTTCTGCGATTTCGATCTCGACGTCTTAACAATGGTCAATATGCGGTTGAGGAATCGAGGCAATTGGTGATAAGAGACGTCTGAAGAAGAAAAGAGGAAAGTTGAGGAAGGAGCGGAGGAGTTTTGTAGAGAAGCAAAGCACAGACCGTCAGCCAGACTTGGCAAATCGTCTCTCTCGAAATGTTTCTCGAAGTCGAATGGCGGTTTGGAGCGCAAGTCTTGAAGCCAGCATATCACCATGAACGCAGGCCAAAGAACCGCCAGGCAGCTAGTCGTGTCATCGAGTGAGTCTTCGCAATCGATCTTGTGCGAGAATTAGTTATTCTGACCTAGCTTAGCACGCACGACACCAGAATCTGTATGCAACTCTTGCCTCTCGCGGATATCTCAATACCGATCAGCATCCACTGCAGCAGCTGTCGCCCCTGCAGCCTCGACTTCGTCGCAATCTCAGGATGCTTCTGGCTCTCCTGCCGTCCGACCAGCATATCAACTACGCACTGGCGTAGTACTATCACGACCTCCCGTTCTCACACGCGCTCTCCACCCCTTCGAGAAAGCCTTCTTCCTCTACCAAAAACGATTGAACGAACGTCTGGCACTCCCCTTCACCCGCTACTTCTACTACAAGAAAGGAACGCCAGGCGACCGCGAATGGAAGCGCAAGATGAAGTTGAGGCAGACCCCTGCCCGTGACATCGGTGTCTACAACGCATACAGCGAGTCAGGTTGGAACGACGAGGTTCTCGTCAACGACAAGACGAGCGAGCCCGAGTCGCAAGTCGAGGCTCTGATTAGAGATGCTGAGGGAACCGATGGCGAAGCAGGAGTCAAGAGAGAAACCAGTCAGGACATTGTTGTACAACGGCCATTGCCCAGAGTTACAGAGGAGGACCAGAAGGGTGATCAGACCAGCTTGAACAGATTGCTCGACAGAACCTTGTACTTGCTGGTCAAGAACAAGAATGGTGTTTGGAGATTTCCCGAGGACCAAATCAAGGGCCCTGAGGGTCTGGACCAGGTTAGTTGAAGACGACAGCGAAGAAGGAAAGTTTCCATTCTGACAAGTTTAGGCTGCCGAGCGTATCCTCGTCCAAGCAGGAGGCATCAACATGAACACATGGGTCGTCGGAAATGCCCCCATCGGCCACTACTCCGGCAACTTCAAGAAGACCATTACCAACTCAGAGAAGAATGTTGAGGAGGTGGGCGAGCGTACCTTCTTCATGAAGGCACGTATCATGGCTGGTCAGGCCGACCTGAAAGCCAACGCCTACGGCGACAAGGAGTTCAAGTGGCTCTCGAGCGAAGAGATTCAGAAGACTGTCACTCCCAAGTACTGGAGCTCCATCGCCAACATGCTTGCAGGAAGATAAACTGGACGCGGGAAAAACGTTTGTATAAACTTTGTACATTATCAATGAAGGCACACTTGCCGTGGGACATTATGCTCGATCTCAGACATCTTTTCATCATACACATCAAGAGGGTCAAGCCAGATGCAGCCTCAGAACGAAAAACAGCATCCGAGATCTATGTTTCTCTCAACCAGAAGGTCAAGGATGCTACAAAAAGGCATTTGCCATGAACAATTGTGCCTCACATATTTTTGAGCTCGACTTGTCAGCACTTTGGTTAGCAATATACGCAGACGCCCAACGAGTGCTTTGATCGTTCTGGCATACATGCGCATAGACGATGTCACCCCGGTAAACAGCAATCTGAGCCTCTATAAGGAGTAGTCATATATCCAAACACGCGGCACCTTCTTCTACAACAGATCACTGAGTATATCGGCAGATCGCAAGATCCATCGGTCACAGTGCCGTGTTCGGATGAAACTCTGACAAGATGTATGCTGGGTATGCTAGGCACAGCTTGGTCTCTTCAACTTAGCGTCCACAGTAGAAGGCCTGATTGTATGGAATCGAGGTCAAACTCCGCAGTGCACCCTCATCCGATCCCCACCGCGTCTCCACGCATCTCCATCTTCATCAAATATCTCCAGCTGACTCACCATGTCCGACGTCATGACAATTCGGATGCATCTTTTGCGAAAGGCGGGCGGCGGCGTTCTTGTCGGCTAAGATGGCTGTACATCTTAACATGTTCTTGGCCTAGTGCCCACGTTTCCCCAGGACATATCCTTCCTTAATGGGCATAGTGGTCTGCCACGGACCCTCTGCACTCCACCTTTCCCCAGCAAAGCCCCGCTCCATCATTCAAGATTCTCTGCCTCATCACGGACTTCCAGGTGCAATATTTTGCTGCACGGTGTGCTGTGGGCCGGCCACCCATTGCCGGCCGTCAAAGTTACCTTCGGTACAATGTAACGGTAAGTCGCAGCGAGGACATGGGTTTAGTATAAGAGTAGAGTGCCGCTTCAATGTAGGTATCTGTGTTACTTCTCCAAGCAAGACATAGGACCTGCCACTCGAGTCTAATATGCATCCCTCTTGGTCTTTGCTACCGCTCGTGGCCTCTGTCGCCTCAGCCGCCCCTTCTCTACTACGCCGGGCACCTGTTGGAGCACCTGTCGTCAACCTGAAGAATGGTTCATACTATGGTGTACACAACAGCCAATACAACCAGGACTTCTTCCTTGGTGTCCCTTTCGCACAGCCTCCGATTGAGCAACTTCGTTTCGCCAACCCCGAGACACTGAATCTTTCCTGGACTGGTGCTCTTCCGGCGACAAACTATGCCTTTGTATGTTGATACAATGCATGAACCCTGAGTCGGTACTAATACGGAGAACAGGAATGCATTGGTTACGGCGGTGATCAGATTGGCTATCAACAAAGCGAGGACTGCCTCTACCTTAATGTCGTCCGACCTTCTGGCTACGAGAACCAGAGCCTACCTATGGTAGTCTGGATCCACGGTGGTGGATTTGTAAGTATTTCACCATATACTATTCCCATCGACAATCTTACGAGTACTAACAACGATGAAGTATATGGGTGGAGCAGTTGATCGTAGATACAACCTGACCTTCCTGATCGAGAACTCTGTCAAGATTGGTAAACCGATCATGGCCGCCAGCATCGCCTACAGACTTGGACCTTTCGGATTCCTCAACGGCGACGAAGTTGCTGGTGCTGGTCAGACCAACATCGGTCTCAAGGACCAGCGTCTAGCTTTGCACTGGCTTCAAGAGAACGGTGCTGCTTTCGGTGCTGATCCTAAGAAGGTCACGATCATGGGTGAATCTGCCGGAGCTGCTTCCGTTGGTTTCCAGCTGACTGCGTTCAACGGACGTGACGACAAGCTCTTCCGTGGTGCAATCATGGAGTCTGGAAACCCAATCGCCTATGGTGCTCTGAACACCTCTGCGTAAGTCCAAACTTCATGGTACCCCTAAAGTCTATCACTGATGATTGTAACAGTGAATACCAGCCCAAGTACGCCGCCCTCACCAAGGCAGCCGGTTGTGGAAATGCCACTAGCACTCTGGATTGTCTTCGTGCCCTGCCACTGTTTGTTCTCAACAACATCCTGAACACCACCGAGTTCAACAGCCGCTGGAACCCTGCTCTCGATGGCGACTTCATCGCTCGCTACGGTAGCGAGCAACTCGCAGAGGGAGCTTTCGTCCACGTCCCCATCATCGACGGCGCCAACAGCGACGAAGGTGTTTCATTCAGCCCCAACGGAATCAACAGCACCGCCGACCTCGAAGTCTACCTCAACACCACCAGCAACACACAATGGGGCCTGACTCCCGACCTCGTCGATGACTTACTCCGCGTCTACACTTCCGGCGCCCAAGACTACCTCATCCCCTCAACCGAAGAACTAGGCCAAAACGTCACTTCCCTCGGCCCAGCCTACGGCCCCTACTACCGCGCCTCAGCCGCCTACTTCGGCGACGAAGTCTTCATCGCCAACCGCCGCAAGACCTGCGAAACCTGGGCCGCCAACAACGTATCCGCCTACTCCTACCGCTTCAACGCCATCCCCACCGGCTCCGACTACGTCGCACATTTCCAAGAAGTGGCCTTTGTGTTCAACAACCTCCAAGGCTTAGGCTACGCCATCCCTCCCTTTGCAAACAAATCTTCCGCCTTCACCGAACTTTCTGACTTCATGAGCAAGAGTTGGGTCACTTTTGTGCATGATTTGGATCCTAATGGGTTTGACAAGGGGGTGAATTCGAGTTTGCCCGCTTGGCCGGTGTATAGTGTTGATAAGCCGCAGAATATGGTGTTTGATGCTAATGTAACCAGTCATGCCGAGCCTGATACTTGGAGAGCGGAGGGTATCAAGTTGATTAGCGATAATAATGTTCAGTACCATAGGTAGAATGGGTGATTGGTAGTTCTATATGAGAGAAATGGTTGAGGAATGAACGAATGTAATGTCTTGTTCCCCATACGATGCTTGGTCTTTTCTTTTTGCTCTTGATTGGATTTACAAACTTTTCAGATAGTAATACTGCTTTACTGCATTGTAATCAGTGTAGGTGGTTTCTCCAGGCTCTAGGGGGAGATGTATACTTTATGCAGTAAGATCACGTAACGGAATTGGATATTGATGATGGATGAAACATAGTTAGTTGCATAAGGTTGAATTACTGCACTTTCACGGCAAGAAATCAAGGAAAATATCGGAAGGACACTGTAATCAATTTTATTCGAATGTCAAATAAGGAAGCTCTGTCTAACTCTGCATCCTGGGCTATAATTGCCAACGCAGTATCCTCTCTGTATCGAATCGAACGGTTCAATATGCACCGAGTAACGTTTAAGAGATCAGTATCTCTAACGATTTTCAAATCTCTTTTCTCACGACGAGAAACCATGGCCTTAGTACTTCGAACCATGGGTGACCAGACCGGGTTGTAGCCATCAGAATCAAGCTCTACGACTTCCTCCGTACTCGAAACGCTCTCCGTAGTATATGCTGTCGCCATGGCCTTCAAGATTTCCGAGTATCAGTTCTTGGAGCAGAATATCGTCATGGTATCGTGGTTCGCTGTCAAAGTCACGGAACTCCCACGGATAGCCCGAGTCTTTGAGGATCTTCTTCGCATTGATCTTGAACTCGAGCTTCTCGTCAGGAGAACTGGTGACGGTCATGTGTCCATGGGCTATCTCTTGAGCCGAAGCCATCCAAGATAGTAGCAAAGCTTCTACCTCAAGGATTTCAGACTCCGTTATGTGCGTGGGTGAGGTTGAGCTGAACCCTCCCATAAGAGTGTTTTTCCTGTCGGAGAGTATAGCAAGCGGCAAGTTGAGCATGCTGGTGTGAGTTAGGGCCAAATCGTGGTTAATGATGCGTGATGTCTTCTGTAGCACTAATGTGCTGATCCAGTATGCTTTTGCCGTACGACGTGCTTCGACAGATGCTGAAACGCCACCTTGGATATCGGAAACGTTCATGAGCACCCAAGTCAAGGCGTGGAGGTCAGAGACACTCCTTTGATATGCGATGAGCCATGGCATGAAGCCTAGACTGAGGTCGATAGAGGTGTACTTGATAACCTTTTCTAGGCCACAAAGTAATCGGCTACTAGTAAGTGGAATTGCCAAAAGCTCCTTGTCTTGGAGCAATGCGGCAAGGCGCAGGTATGCAAGTGGAAAGAAGATAATTTCTGCTTCAGGAACGATGTATCTGATGAGCTCGCCGAACTGTCGGCGTACAGCCTCCAGAACTCCGTAGAACTCAATCCATTGGACCATGCGGTGGATGAAGCAAGTCATTCCAACTTTGAGACTCCTTAATTTGACATGTTGGATGTGTTCGAAGATGACTTTGTGATCCAAAGGCAGTTTGCAGAGCATAGCAAAGCCAAACAGATTGATTGCGATGTCTGTTCTCCACTGAACATCGGGGCTTTCATATACCCCCCACCCCAGGCGTGGGACCGGATCATGACACAACGACTTTCTGAACTCGATCCAGTAGTCAGAGCTATTGATTGTATTCATGGCGACTGCTCTGCGCAAGTAGGGAGATCTGGTAACGGGCTGTTCGCACACATTAGCTTCTCTCTGCATAACGATAGGGAGAACTTCCAGAAACTCACTTTGGCCACGATCATAGGCCCATCCTTGTCAAACACTAGTTCGAACCGCTTGATGGGGCATACGGTGCCATCGCTCAAGGTAGTTGTTCGGCCAGTAAGTGTTCCTTCAACCCAGTTGTCCGAGAGTCGACCAGCGAAATAGGGTGATGCGTTCTTGAGAAGGGTGCTGGGAAGGAAGAAGTCGTTTTTAGCACCTGGCAAGATTGAGATCTCAACGTCTGCATCCTTCAAGTGTACAAGAGGGTGTGTTGAGACCGAAGCTGCCGATGGTGTTTGCGAGGTAGAGTCTGCAGACGACGATTGCGATGCTGGAGCCGCAGACGTTGATAGCGAGGTGACAGCAGTGTAAGATAGCTGAGAGGCCGGAGCCGTAAGTGATGGTGTTGACTTTACGTCGGCCATGGCTGATGGTAGACTATGGAAGGTTTCCCGTAGAAAGTGGCAGTTGATATTGTGTGGCGGACTTTGTATGATGGAGGTTCAGTAGTAGTGTGAAGGCGTATAAAGGGTAGAGTGAAAGTCAGACTTTTTGTGGATAGTAGGTGATAGAGGAACGATGAAAGGAGGAAGGGTGGAAAGAGGAAAGGAGGGAGACTTTAAAGGCAAAACTTTTGAGTCGCCGACAATAGCTCAATAGTAACAATAGCATCAGAGACTATACTATCACAGAGAACCGCAGTAAAGACCGGTGTAAGTTCGATATCTGCAGATATCCGCTCGCGGTTATGGTGTCCGGGGCGGACCATTGGCTTCAATAGAGATATTGCCGACTGCATGCCACTTACTTTCATGCATGTCAGTTCCCGAGATCGCATCTTGATAGTTGCAAGACTGTCGTCGCTTCCATATTTCACCAGATAATTCGAATCGCAAATCTCAATTGCAGGGAAAGCGCAGCTACGGGTTCTCCAAGGATTTCAGAGGCTCAAGGAAGTTCACCAGACTCAGATTCACTTTGCATTTGCATTATTGTCTTTTGAAGCTCTCACGAGGAAGCAGCACAAGCTACGTCACGGTGAAAATGCACGATCCTTTTTTGTTCAATCCCAAGCTCCAATGAGAGTGTACAGATGTGATTTATAACAAAAAGTGGTTTCTATCATTGAAGCGACGATCATGAGATGAGTCAAGCACTGTTTCAATGACCGATCAGATCACTCAAACTGTTGTTCACCACGAGTTGACTCAAAAGAATGTCATCAATATCCGTGGGACTCTCATTCCGGCGATAGTCCCAAGGACATTTGGAACGCTCGAAGAAGGTGTCGTAGTTGAGCCTAAAGCCACCCCTGACATGGGCCTTATCCACGTGTGCCCGGATCTGATCAAGGGCAGAAGCAGTCCAAGTTCTCATCAGCTGTTCGGCATTGTTGACTTCAACTTGAGTGAGTTGCGGGTGCGAGTTCGCAATACCGAAGCCAGTGAAGCCAGTGAAGAGAGCAGCTCTAGCGGGTGGGAGGAGCGCGAGCGGCAGGTCTAGCGCGCCAGCATGAGACCACGTGAGGTCGGTGAAGAGCTGGTGGAGCGATGCCTCTTCGCGAAGCTGCAGCATCCACTCATACCAGCGCTGACATGCTGCACGAGGTGCAGGGGCGGAGAACTCTACGCCTTCAGATCTTCTGGGAGTGCCAAGGAGGTCCCAGGATATGTCGTGCAAAACGTATAGGCTTCTTTCACATTCGACAAGCCAGCGTTTCACTCCATAACGATTTTCGAGTGATCCGCACTGCGAGACCAGGGATTCACCGAATAGCAAGTCGTTGTCGGCCAGGTGTGCTAAGAGGTCAGTATCGCGGAGCAGTGATGCGAGACGTAGGTATGCGAGCTTGTGCTCATTAATCTCCTTTTGGGGCACCATGTGTATGATCAAGAGTGCAAACTTGTGGCGTATGGAATACAGAACTCCGTAGTAGTCTATCCATTCAAGCATACGAAAGATAATACACGTAACCCTTGCGGGGTATCCCATTGCAATCATTTGCTTGGCATCAAGGATGTTTCTCTGAACGGATGTGTGCTCTAGAGGTAGTTCGAATAGCATGGCGAAGCAAAGGTAGTTGATGGCCATGACCATCCTCCACTCTCTTTCTGAGTATGGGAGGCCGAACTTGGTGTGGCACAGTGATTTCTCAATGAAGGATCTGTAAACAGCCCCTTCGATCGTAGCTAGGGCAATAGCTCTTCTCCTATGAGCATTCTCCGAAGTAGCCTTATTGAGTTCGTCAGTGTCTTTGATAGAGGATCTCGTACACTGGATAACGAACATACCTTGCCGAGTAGATAGGACCCATTGTTGTCGAAGACAAGCTCAAAACGTCTGACTTGACTGGACGTGCCGTCGGCTAAGCACACTTCTTCGACTGTGCGTTTGTTGTAGTCCCATCTTGAGGAGAGCATTGCAGAGAAGACGTGCGATTTTTCGCCAAGAAGAGTGCTCGAGACACGAATCTCATTCTTGGGTCCAGGCATGATCGATATGACGACATCTCCATCGCCGATGGTGAAGAGAGGAGGATAGAAGGGAGGGGGCGGGGTAGGTTGTGAGGGAGCCGAGCTCTGAAAAGTTGAATCCTGAGGAGCTGTGCCAGACGCTGGATCTTGAGAAGCGAAGTCTTGAAGGGCCGAGCCTGGAGCCAAGCCTGAAGGCATCGAGTCTGATGTATCAGTAGCCATGATACCAGCTGGCAGATAATATGGGAGGGGGGACTCTATGAAGAGTGCTGGGATGCAAGACTGAGATTACACAGTGCAGAGAGCTGTATCTGTATACCCGCTCTACCACAATGACGATCAATTCATCGAAGGTCTTGTTTGTCACTAGACCAGATCAGAAACTTCTACTTGGTACGCAAAGCCTTTTGTATGAGCATCGAATGGCTTCCTTCTAAGGCTCGATATCAATCAAAGCTTCTTTCACATCGAGCAAGTTGTTTGTCGCAATTAGGCCGAACAGACGATCATCAGTCTCATCTTCCTGTCGATAGAGCCAAGGATAGCCGTATTTTGCAAAGAAGCCGGCATTGTTGATGCGGAAGCCAAAGATTTCGTCTTGGTCAACTGTGATGTGACGATAGATTCTCTCTTTGCAAAGCTGCGGGCAAGTCAAACATGCCATTTTGAAACACCTGTAGATTGCTCTACGATGTCCTTCCATGGAGGCTCGCCATCATCATCAAACTCGGCCCATTTGAAGAAGGTGCAGCCTTTTTGACCAGGTGTGTAGCTGGCATGACACATCCACATGTATCGGCCCAAGTTTTCAGACTTCTTTTGTACGCATCTGAGGACTGTAGGTATCTTGCAGTGGCATCTCGGTGTGAATTTCGGATGGAAGTTTGGTTTGTAGTATCTGTAGGTGACGTTGATTCGCTTGTTGCCAGCAATAGGATGTGGGTCAATGGCGGTGGTTGGAGCAATCGAGTGTTTCCATGTCTCTTGCATTTCGGCATGCATGACAAGCAGAGAGTTGTGAGGTAGGTGGATCGATATTTGGCCTTGCGAGTCTGCTGCACCTGCATCCTCGGATTCGTCATTGACATCTCTTGGAACAATCTTGCGAACTCGAAATTCTCGAGCCACTCCTAGAGAGAGACTGCCAATGACAGCGCGAGGCCCGAGGTATGTCAGCTGGTCAGAGTGATAACCAACACTCTCCTTGGGCCCGTCATAGCAATTTACAAAGGCAGTATTTGGTTTCCATTCTTTGGGGTCTTGATATCTCAATTTCTTACCATCAGGATAAAACTGTGCTATGCGGCGCTGTATTTCGAGATTGACAGCTCGACGCACCTTTGCAGAGGCAGACAGCATTTTTGAAGGTGTTTGTCGAATGTCTTTGATTTGACTCCCATTGTAGACGTAGGTTGTCTTCTGCTCTTCGACTTCCTTAAAGCTGTCGACATAGAAAGACATGGTATGCGGGCTTTCAACAGTACGATCAAAGAGCTGAAACGTCTCTTTTTCGAATGTCTTTGACTCATGCAGCAGCTCCTCAAGCAAGGCATTGGCTTCGTGAGCAGGAAGGAAATTGTGGATAATGGAACAAGGTGTATGTGTTTCAATATCCTTGGGGCTGTAAAGAAAAAGAGTCTTGCCTTTCTTGGTAAGAGGTCTCGACGAGAGAAGCTCACCCCCGGCAGCGCGGATGAGATTGCCCAGAGTGGATTGGTGACCCACGGTTTTGGCTCTCTTCGGAGGACCCAGGGACGTGGCTCTATCTGCCAGGCTATCGGAAGCCTTATCTACTTGGCCATCTTCAGAGAGTAAGGCCTCAAGTAAGGTGTCTTGGGTAATATCGGGGTGCAGGGATGCAAGCAGAGCAAGCTTCATCTCGGTGGTCTCCTCGTGATCATGTTGCTGACCGGTTCGGGCAGATGGAGAAGACACATCAGAGATGCGTCTTCGCTTCTTCGATATGAAGGCATCCATGGGACAGGTAAGCTCCGAACCGCATGGTTGTTCACGATCTGGTTCCAAGAGACGCACGAACAACACACGGTGTGCTGTTGGCGACGCGTCGGACAGAGCCCGGCAGAGTGGATTGTGGAAAGGGCACGGACGCTCCATGCAAGCCCGGGACCTCGGCTTCGGCCAAAGATTGCTTGCAGGCGTGCAGGAAGGTGCGTCACGCAACAGAGCTGGAGCTGCTTCACGGCTGTGTGGAGGAAGGTGGGGTGTTGAAGGTGTGAACAACAATACCACTCTATCGAAATTGCTACCCGACACCACCCTCCCTCTCGCAAGCCGGTCGGACTGCAGTCAAGGGATGCACTTGCGATAACAGCACCGACATAAGTACCCCGAGTGTACTCCTCTGCACCCTCTCGTCATCCAATAGCAGCCATGCTTGAATTCCGAACAGCAGGCTTCAATCCTTATGCCGTCAAGTACTCGCCCTTCTTCGATAGCAGGCTCTGTGTGAGTGCCGGCGCCAATTTTGGGCTCGTAGGCAATGGCCGCCTCTTCATCCTCAATCTCACCGACCGCGGCATCGTCTGCGAGAAGTTCTTCGAAACCCAAGATTGCCTCTTCGACACAGCGTGGTCAGAATCACACGAGAACCAACTCTTGACTGCTGGTGGCGATGGCAGTGTCAAGCTCTTTGACATCAACCTCGGCGAGTTTCCCATTGCCAGTTGGTCTGAACATGGCCGAGAGGTCTTCTCGGTGCATTGGAACCTGGGCCACAAGACAACTTTCCTCAGCAGCAGTTGGGATGGCACTGTCAAGATCTGGAATCCCGAGTCCAAGACGTCGCTCCTCACACTACCCGTGCACTCATGTGTCTACTCGGCCCAGTTCTCTCCTCACAATCCCGACATCATCACCGCCGTCGCCAGAGACTCCCACCTCCGAGTATGGGACTTACGAACTCCCGCAAGTGCCTCGAACCACTTAACCCTCGCCATACCCATCCACGCCCCTCCAAAGATGACCCCCGCAAACTTCACACCTACCAGCGTTGGACCGACCGAATGCTTGACGCACGATTGGAACAAATACAGAGATACAATTGTCGCAACGGCTGGTGTTGATGGTATGATTCGTACCTTCGACATCAGACAACCAAGTGGACCCATGGCTGTCTTGCCAGGCCACGAATATGCTGTCAGAAAGATTAGTTGGAGTCCACACTTGAGCGATGTCTTGCTCAGCGCTAGTTATGACATGTCATGTCGCGTCTGGACTGATGGCAGCGCTATGGGTGTGGATCACGCAAAGATGAACATACCCACAGGACAAGGTGCTCGTGAGATGGGACGTATGGACCGTCACACCGAGTTTGCCATGGGCGTTGACTGGTGCCTTTTCGGCGCAGAGGGATGGTGCGCCACCTGCGCTTGGGACGAGCGAGTCTTGGTCTGGGATGTGAGGGAGTTCATGAGGCGCTGACACAAGCTTGACACCAATTTCGATTGAACAACACCAAAAAACAAAGGGTATCAAATGCTATGCAACCAACTCTACCAAAGACGACCTTCCGATACTCCATCCAATACGCTATGCAGAAGTCGATTTTGCTTTTTCCGAAATGCCGAACTTGTCATCTACTGGGGAGACGAAATCAATGTCACCCTCTTCCTAAGAGAGTCCCACCGGTCGTACTCCGCTCAGCCTTACGACTCCGCCTGCGTGTGTTGGTGCACTGGTTTCCAGTTTCCAGCCAGGCACCTCGGCGTCGGCTCGTGCTTCGATGGTCTTCCAAGCATTCGGGAAACCAGCTGCCAATGCTCCCTTGAGCTTTGCACCCTGGATTGCAAACTTCTCTCTCGAGAACGATATGTAGCCACCGAGCAAGCCTTGATGGATGAGCGCTGTCATCTTGGAGTGTATGTTGTTCATGTCGGGGAGATCGAGAGCGTCCTCTCCGGTCGGTTCGTCCACCATGCCGACGAAGTCCGGATCGATGTAGTTGTCGGGTTGAGTGGCTCCAGGCGGTGTGGCATAGATGGTTTCCTGCCAGCGGAAGATAGCAAGCACGTCCTTCAAGTCGAAGGTAGGAGCCTTGCGAGCCTCTGGGTTTCCTGGGTCACCATATAGAATGAAGGTTTTGCGACAGATAGACCGCCAAACAAAAACCTCACACCTGTTCCTCAACTGCAAATCCAACCTGTAACCCGAGAACCAAGCGTAGTGTTCAGACCCGATATCCAAATGCCTCCTGAACCCCACGATATTGCCCTGCGCGATGTACTTGCACAGCGGTCCAAATCTTTCTCTCAAGCCTGCCGCCTCTGGTCTGTTGAATAATTGCTGCGAGGGCAATCTTCCACACACCATATTCGCCGCGATCAAGAAAATCAAGATCAACCTCCTCTGCTGCAAACACTGCGAATGACACTCATCGAACGCCTTCTGCAACGCCTTTTGCGCCCTGTACGCATGCCCATTCGCCCACAAAAACCTGCCCAAATAATACAAATACATACACCTCTGGGCTTTAGGATACGCACTCAACGGCGGACTCTGCACAAAGATGTTTTCGAAAATCTGAGCAGCTCCTCTGGTTTTCCTACACGCGAAGAGGATTTTCAAGCAGAGGTTTGCGAGGGTGTAGATGCCGCGTCTTTTGCTTTCGGGTGCACCGGTGGGGGAGAGGCCGGTGGAGGAGGAGCCGGTGCGGTCGTTTAGGCAAGCGACGAAGGCGTAGCGGATTGTGTTTGCGGCACGCTCGGGGAGGGTTTCGCGGGGGCCAGAGTCGTCGCCGCCGCCGCCTCCTCCTGCTGAGGAGTTTGATTTTGTGGTCAGGTGGGCGATTAGTTGGGGTTGTTTGTCTAGGCCCATGGCGAGGCGGGCGAACATGCGGGAGTATGAAACTACGGTGTCCAGGATGATTATGCCGTGGGTTTGATTTTGGAGTGCCGAGATTGCTTTTCTGTTTTTTATGATATTAGTAAATGTGATCATGAAAGATTTTGATGTTTTTTTCTTCTTCTCTGGTGTTCCTTTTGATAGCATGAGTATGGCATGCATACCAACACCCATCAGAAACCCACCAACAACCCTCCCGTCAAAAACCCAAACTTACTGCAAAAGCTCACTCAACAAATTATAAGTCTCGAGCAAATTTCCCACATCCACATCCCTCAAGAATCCAAAATACAAGACCATAAACCTCGCAAAGGCGGTCCACGCCGCAACTTCCATATCATCTCCTCCATCGATAATCTTCACCGCCCTGACGATTTTCTTTTCCAAAGCATCGTCATTTTTGCTGTTGGCGTTGTTGTTGTTGTTGCCATTGGCTTTGGGAAACACACGTCGCAGTTCGGAGATTATTGTCGTGTAGGATGTTGCGAAGGGGGGCTCGATGACCAGGTATTGGGATAGTTGGGCCGAGTCTTTGGAGCTGGTGATGCGGTTTATTTCTTGCAGGAATTGGTCGAGTGTTGGTGTGGTGGCCATTGTCGGGATTTTTTTCACTGCCAGTTTGTGGGAAGAGGACGTGTTTCGTTGCGTGTGTTGTTACGCGCTGCGAATATGCGTCTCTTGGTTCGAGAATCGCGAAAGTCGGATGCGGATGCGGGTTGGAGGTGGTCTGTGCGAGGTGGTGGAGGTCCACTTCTTGCTTTCTTTGACGGTCGCTTTTCAGACAGAGACAAAGGAGATTCTGATCAACAATGACATGAGTAGGTTGATATTGATCCAATGTTGGTCAAGTGGTGCAGCAAGACATTCGTTCACACGTAAACCACGAAAATGTGTGATAGAGTGGGAATCGGCAGTTTTTGATGCTTTCGATAAAGGTAGTCTACATACAAAACATTACTGGCTCTGGGCCTTCGTAATGCTATCATGATGAGAAAAGGAAAATTGTTCAGCGAACGACAGTAAATGAGCTAAGTGAATAGAAAAGAAGAACGACGATGCAGTGGCATCCCTCTCCAATAAGAATATTTCCAACCTTGAAGAAAAGAAAAGAACAAGGAGAATCAACAAAACGAAAAAGGGTATTTGTGAACTGAAAAGGCGCTTGTGTTCTCTTTGTGCTCGCTCGCTGCGGTGGGTCTGTTCCTTGAGTTTCTTCCTTCGAGCGTGATTGTCGCGTGTCTACGTGTTGCATGCTAATCGTTGGTTTGATAAAAGGCAGTGTTCATTAGGATTAGAGAGCTTGGCCAGGAACTGGCTTCCTTGCAGGTACTCCAAGAGGGGTAGTCGCACCAGAAGCGGTTGAAGACTTTTCGGCGCTTGATGCAGTGCCCATAGAAGCGCTGCGACTGTGAGCTTCAGCGGCTGATACTGCACGCTGCTGCTCGGTTTGTCTGGGAGCTTTGGTGGGGGATGCAGCGACAGACATGCTTCGTTGGCGTGATTGGGCTTGCTCAGCTAGCGTTGGAGATGACTGCTTGGAAGGCTGGATTGAAGGGCGGCGGGGTTGAGATACGGCAGAGCCTTGAGACGATGACGAGTTTTGACGGACTTTGGCACCGGGAATGGGTCTCGGAGGAGGACCCATAAGACCTTGACCAGGGCGAGGGACAGCACGAGGAGGTCCATTCTTGGCACCGGGAGGAGGTCCCATAGGTCTGGGCTTCAGCGGCAGCTTGGAAAGACAAGTCCTAGGTGCAACACCTTGCTGAGAGCGGTCCATACGGATGCAGAGAGCCTGCATTGTGTTAGCATATAGATCACACGCTTTCATTGAGCGGATTCAGCTTACCCAACCATCGTCGTACTCATGCAAGACTCTCACAATTTGACCAACCTTGAGTTCGAGCTCATCATCCATGGACGGCTTGAACTCAAGCTGGACACGGTGGACAGTGCTACCAGGAGGGTCGGCGATAACAGCACCAGGAGCAGCACCAGATAGAGCTGCTACAGGTACGACAGAAGCCATGCCAACCTCGGCCTTGACCTCGGCGCCAGGAGTTACAGGGGAATTGACGTTGAAGCTAGCCGCAGTGGGGCTGGGTACAGGACTGCCCTGAAGCTCGACAGGTGGGCTCAATGAACGCTCCTCAGGAATAGGCGAGATGACATCCCTTGATTGAGCGTCGACGGTTTGAGCGTGAATGCCGAAAGGGTTGGACGGGTCGCTATTTCTACCAGCCATGACACCGGCAGCGGCCCCGGCAGCAGCCTTCTCAGCATCTCCAAGGACACTGGCAGAGAACTGAGAACCAGGACGGTAACTGACTCGTGGTGCAGGGCCGCTGCTATGTGTTTGAGGAGGAGGTTGAGGAATAGTCATAGTGCTTGGGCTTTGAGCCATGAAGCCCTTCTTCTCATCGTCGAGTCTCTCCATGCCGATAGCTTGTTTCTGCTGAGCTTTCTTCTTGCGGATAAAGAAGTATGCAAGACCAGCGCATACACCAATGACACAGATGACCATGAGAGCGATACCGGCTTTTGCGCCCGTGCTCATACCACTTGAGCTTGCATCTGCCACGGCCGATGACGAGGCTGAACTTGAAGATGTTGCTTGAGCTTTTGCGGCGGATGAGTTGATTGATGAAGTTGCGATCGTAGAAGATACAGCGGCAGAAGAGGTAAGGACGGCCAATGAAGATGAGACGAGTGTTGACGAAGAGGACGAGGAAGAAAGTGTTGTGGCGGTTGACTTTGCGGTCGGTGATAATGTGCTTGTGACCTTGCTGGAAGATGTGGATGTAGCAGAGCTGGACTTTGCTGATGCTGTCGTCGTCTGCTTGGCTTTTGCTGTGGTTGTGTTGTCATCGTCATTGTCTCCGTTGCTCGCAGCTGTGGGCTTAGATGCCTTTGCTGTGGTTGTAGAATCGGCTCCGAGAGTAACAAAGCCGGCTGTAGGTCCAGAGAAGGTGGCAGAGGCCGTCACATAGACAACTGAGAAGACTGTCGCAACATCGTTTGCGCGTTTGTCGAGGGATTCTTCAAGAACATCAGAATCCAAAGTTGGAGGGTCATCACGCTTGTGCAGTCTGCTTGCGACGTGGCGGTGAGGTTTGAGTTTGAGATGCATGGCGAAGAACGGATTAATGTGATTATGGGCTGTTGGTTAGTAGTGGACGGATGGTTGATGGAAAAGAGTGAAACGTCGAGTAATCGGCAGCAAGGTTGAAAACGAGTGTGTGGGTGGTCGCCTGCGAAGAATCGACAACAAGCAAGAAACGGAGGCGTGCGCGACGAGGAATGTTTGGTATATGAGACGTGGTGACCAGACCGTTCGGCGCGTGATAAACAGAATTAAAATGAGCGAAAGCAGGTTAGCACCAGGCGGACACAGCGGACGTCGATAAAAGAGGGACAACGTTGCAACGACTGTGAAGAGCAATTCGGATTAAGGTGAAGAAGAAGAGAAAAGAGCAGCAATTACACAACCGTCGTCCAACCGTCCCCTCGGTGACTTGGTAAAGTCTTTGTGAAGCGCCTCGCAAAATGATGCGACGCTGCGACGACCATCAAAATCTGGAGAAACCGCGCTAGCCACGAACTAACCCAGCTGGCCGGGCTCCCATTGGCGAGCACGGGCTCCATGCAATCTCCAGAGACACAACATGAGACGACGTCCCCTTATCTTCCATACAGCATGCACACCACCCTGATCTCCCTTGACTGTCAATCAGCCGCGCCGAGAGTAGATCTTTGCACTTGCGGTTCAATGTCTGATCCAAGCTGTCACACTTCTGTTTCCTGGTCATCGTCGACGCTCCATCATCCGCCTTTCCGTACTGTCATAACAACCCGGACGCCCAGTCGAACGTCAAAAACGTTGCAAAGACAACGTCTCATTTCGTGTGCGCTTTTTGTTCCTGCTGCATATCAGCTCGCCACTATGCATATACGATACACTACAGCTATCCCCTGTGTAATAGGAGTTCATAGAGGCTTGTGAAAGGGGAACTCCCGTTCACGCAACCCACTCCCGCTGTAAGATCGATTTTGCACGTTCTGCTCCACCAGACCCATCGCTCAGCCACACACGTCGGGTCCCTGGTCTCTTGCTGTCGGACATGTGTTTGACTTGTCACGGCAGATAAATCCGTTCCGGCGAACTTACGATTGATATCTATCCTTACTCATCGTCAGCTAATGCAGGCCCAATACCAGGCCTAATCCAACCCTTCATCTATTCAAGACGTCGCTCTTGCTTGACTATAGGCTTGTTGTGGTGCTTCGGTCTGCTATAAGCACTTGAAACATGGTGGTCAAACGCAGCTCCAGCTAAGTCTATTTTCAGTTCCCGCTTCGGACTGCGGGATGTGCCTTGGGAGGCAGGCCTTGCCTATTATTACACATCTCTTGCTTCAGAATACCTTGTCGAGACTCTTCCAGGATGGCAAGACATTCCAAATCGCCATGGTCTGTTCGAGTCTCACGATCGATTACTTGGTTGGTCATAGGAGTCAGTCGGCTCTGACACCCTGGCCGCCAATGTCATTGTCGCTCTTGGGACTTCTACCTCCCTCTTTCTGGTCTTTTGCTCTCAAACAGTGATCGGAGGCATTGAAATACTACAAGAACATGCGTAGTGCCAAAGAGACCATCACGTCGATGCCCACGAGTCAGCGATCCACTTCAGGGGGTTAAAGCCGTTAAGGTGTGCAGACCGACTTCAGAAATACCGTCTCACCCCTGACTTTCTATCAAGCGAGTGTCTACGCGATTGTGGACACCGCTCTCTTTTGACATCGCACAGCTGATATTTTTTCGAGTCAAACCAGGTCATGGTTCACGCAGTGTACGTTTCGTTCATGCAATCCATGCCCGTGCACAAAGGCCCATCTACCCTGTCGTTCCACCCTCATGCTCCACTCATGATGAAGCTGTCGAGATGCAAACTGCATTTGAGAGGCTTGCGTTGCGTGCCCGTTGATGTTAGGAAAAACCTTCATCCTCGCCGGACGTACTTCAGAAAGTACAACGACATTATATAGACAACACCAATGCTCCGTGTAGAGGATGAAGCAGCACGACCTTGTATAAGATTCTCGTAGAAAGTCTTGTATAACCTCTGATGTAGAGTGTAACCTTATCCACAGTCATCTCAGTTTTGAGATCTTCCTTCTCGATAGCTATCACAATGCACAATGTTTTCTAGAATCGCAAGCATGTCCGGTGAGAACAACAAGGGCAGTCAGTCGCATCGTAAAACTTCGAGATCGTTTTCGACGGCTCCATACCAACACCGCTCGACGAAAACGAAAACGACGACGAGAGCACGTTCATCAAAACACAATCACAACAGGCAAGCATATTTGAGATCAAGACAATACACACACATGAACAAAAGAGATACGAATATGGGAAAGCAATTTTCTTTAATTTCAACGCTCGCATGGGTATAGTGACTATTTTGCACGACTCATTTGTGTGCCTGTATGCCTCGTCGACAATAATGTTTGTCGAGCTTGCATGTGTGAATAGAAAGGAAAAGCAAGTTCGCGCCCCCGAATGCCTGTGTCTGTCCGAATGATTGTCCATCGTGGCAATCATGACCTCAAAACTCCGTCCGTGAAGGCAAAGCACGCCTCAATACCCCATTCGTCGTACCATGTCGGAGAGATGTGTTGTCGACCCTCAAACGCAATCACGACAGCTTCGAACTGGTGATGATTGCGAGAAGGATCTACTCGAGCTGAAGTTCCTTGAAGAACACCTTCTTGCGCTCTTCAATGACCTTGTAGTCGTTCTCGATCTCATCCTGGGAGCCGAAGTTGATGTCGCTGAAGCTCAAGATCTCTGCGGCCTTCTTGCCACCCGTGGAGTTGACATACTGGATCCAGAATTTGAGGTCCTCCACAGCGAGGTGCTGCAGGTACTCGGGGAATCTACGTTGGTCCCAGAAACCTTGGTCAGAAGATCCGCTGACTTTGCGGTCGAAGCGGACGCTCTCGAGATTGTGCGCAGTGGTCAACATGGCGAAAGCCAGGGCAAGCGCGTTAACCCAGCAGGGAATGTTACGTTCTGCCCAACCGCGGATGACGATCTTGCGTAGAAGACTGAGGGTGGACGGAGTGATGCGGGCGAGGAATCTCTTGAGAGCGAGAGGATTCTCAAAATAGAAGGTTTGATCGTAGAGGAGGGGGGTGGCCTCGGCGCGGATGAACTTGCAAACGCGCAAGATTGCAGGCTGAAGGGGAGTCGGCTTGTCGTGCTCATGCTTGGGTTTGAACGTGACCCAGCTGTCATGCCCAGCGCGACCGTGTTTGCCAGGCACTTTGGTCAAGCAACCGCGTGAAAGGCCTTTTCCCTGTCCGCCGGTTCTGTAACTGAGCTCGACTGAAGACTCGACAAGCAGGTGCTTGTAGATCATTACACGAATCTCAGCCGGGAGTTCCAAGAAGGGAAAGGGAACATCCCTGATCTCGGCTTTCTTAGCCTGGCGGGGGGCGGTCTTGCGCGGGGCTCTCTTGCGCTTTGGCTTCTGCTCTGGCTTCTGCGGATGGAAAGGTCAATAGTGTTTAGATCGTGCGCCATAGTGCTCGACTTACCTTAACGACAGTATTGCGCGAGGGGCGGACGCCGAACAAGAGGGGGCCGGGGTACTGGGCGGACGTGAAGGTGCCGTGGTAGAGGGCGAACTGGGCGAACGTGGAGCTGCTCATTGCCACATTAAATTGTTGCGACATTACGTGATTCTGCATCTTAGTGTACCGTTGTCGACGATGTGTCACGGCGGTGATGTCGTGGTTAAAAAGATCTCGGCGTTGCGACGTCGTTAAGTATCCGTCACTTGAATATCGACAGTGGGCGGAAGCATTTCCACAGACCGCCAAGAGCGCGGTATAGCACGTGAGAAGGTCGCTCTTCCGCGACCAGAAAGTTGCCAAGATCGATATTAGCACGTAGGGAGGTCGGTGGTTCATGAACTTGTATAGCGATGGATTTTTCTAAGAAACATGGAGAGGCTGAAGAGACGAATCTACCTTGGCTTACACAACCTACTGGTATGCACGGAATTGCGCTATGGGCTTCTTCTCTTCGAGGAACCGCTTACTGCATCATCGCATACCACAGGAAGTGGCTACGGGAATTTGGATGAGTCTTGTCGTCACAGCATGTGTCTTAACTTGGCCATGCATTAACGCCGACAGAAATTGGCCTGCCGGATATCTTATACTCCAGATGTTGAGGTGGTGGACCTGAGCAGACGTATCAAAGACCAATGTGGGTGCAGTCGCGGGTTAGTAGGTCCCTTCCTACAGCGCGGAAACATAGTGCCAACATCGAGGAGGGGAGCCAGACCATATTATTGTTCTATGTGCTGAAGGTTGCCATCAGATATCTGCGATCGGCCGGGACCAGATTATGATAGGAGGTGGTCAAGTGACAAGATATGACGAGGGCACGGCAAGATGGTGTGTATATTTGCTTTGTCCGTAGCGGTTAGGTTCAGATGATTCATGAATCGAGGTGGTCCGATGATGATCAGATTTGCCAGAGGAAGAAGAATTGAACCTGCAAGACCAAGGAACACCATGAGATGAAAGCGCATGAATGCATTGACAACATCTGAAGGACTGGAATGCTCATACTCAGTACTCCAGACCAGTAAAAGATATCATCGTGCAAGCAAGGAGGTCGCGACAGCCAAAGCGGGGAGTGGAAAGCATCGCCAAGCGAAAAGCCGGACAAAAGCCGGCGTTCACACTGACGAAGCTCAATTTTGTGTTTGCTTTGGCAGGAGCACGTGATTTCTACTCCGCTCTTGCCGCTTCTTCGACGTCTTGCGAGCTTTTCTTCTGGACGAGAGCGACGGCTACCCATCACTAACGACAGCAACCCTCCATACCCGTCAAAATGTCAGTATCAGCGAACCGCCGTCCGGAGAGAGTGTCGACCGCCCAATTCTGAAAAAACCTCGTCGTCCTACGCCATCCACATACACCTGTCGACTCTTCTTATCAGCGCTCCTCCGGGCGGCAAAAATCATCACACAACATGACCCAGCATAACAGGCACTGACATGCGTCTGCTACAGGGTCAACCTTCGCACCCAGAAGCGCCTGGCCGCCTCCGTTGTTGGCTGCGGCAAGAGAAAGATCTGGCTCGACCCCAACGAGGTCAACGAGATCTCCAACGCCAACTCCCGCCAGACCATCCGCAAGCTCGTCTCCGATGGCCTCATCATCCGCAAGCCCGTCACCATGCACTCGCGCTCCCGCGCCCGTGAGCTGAACGCCGCTCGCCGCCTCGGTCGCCACCGTGGTTTCGGTAAGAGAAAGGGTACCAAGGACGCCCGTATGCCCAGGTATGGCTGCTCCACCTACGACCACACCACCCCGAGCAGACACTGATAGTCTGTCCACAGCCAAGTCGTCTGGATGCGCCGCCAGCGCGTTCTCCGTCGCCTGTTGGTCAAGTACCGCGCCTCCGGCAAGATCGACAAGCACCTCTACCACGAGCTCTACCACCTGAGCAAGGGTAACACCTTCAAGCACAAGCGCGCTCTCGTTGAGCACGTACGTTTCGCCCGACCTACCTCCGCATACTCGCACTCTTCTAACACACATCGCAGATCCACAAGGCTAAGGCCGAGAAGGCCCGTGAGGCCAAGCTCAAGGAGGAGATGGACGCCAAGCGTGCCAAGACCAAGGCCGCCCGCGAGCGCAGACAGGAGCGTGTCGAGCAGAAGAGACTCGCTTTCGCTGCCGACGACGAGGAGAAGAAGGCATAAACGAGACAATGTCACGGCGTGGCTTGATGATATCTGAAAAACGCACAAGTCCGTTACGGCGGTGCTCTCGGTTCGAATGGTGTTCTCTCTTCGTGGGCTTACGTTCTGGCGTGCGAAATATACCGGGGACCGAATGGATCAGTGCAGGCATCAGTTTTGCATGTACATCGGTTTTATGCAATGAGGGCAATGTGATCCAAAAACTTCTTTTTTTCTTTGCCAAAATACCACTTGTGTTTCCTGTTCTCTACCTCGCATCAAGGTATGAATCTAGAATGTTGACTCGCGTGCTTGGGTTTGAAACAAGTCTTTGTCTTGTAGGTCTGTCACACTCTAAAGCTCCTTTGTGCTTTTATCAGACTAATCGTGTCTTCCAGTCCTGTTCATATGCTCGGTGGGCAGCACATGTAGTTCTCACTGATCCAGTCAGACTCGTGATGCTGTCATCTCGCGAAGGTAATATGCTCTAGATTAGATGCACGTGATGTTCAGGCTGCAGCTCCACTCCGCGCTTACATCTCGAATTTTCCAACGGCTATCCCCAGTTCTATCTTGATGTTCGACACTTAAGGTTTACTTGCTCGTTCAAGAGAGTCGGCAACAATCAAAACTTGTGGCTCGCAAGCCAATCGAGCTTTGTCGAGTCTTTGGTTCACCGCTTGAACATCTCACAACTCGCTATTCGACATTCATCGCGCCTTCCTCACGCGCATCAAAATTGTCATCCACCACCATGCTTGCTGAGACAGAACTCAGCAAGCTGGAGGGCCAACTCGCCAACTTCAACATCTCGACAAAGGCTCGCCAAGATGCGCTAGAAGAACTGACCCTCTCATACGGTCAACTTCTTGAAGATTATCGTACTTTGCGCAGTGACTACGAAGAGGAGAAGGAGTCACGCGAAAAGTACAAGAAGCTCGCCCGCGGTCAAGAGCGCAATCCTTTTGTGCTCGTTCTCGTCGACGCCGATGGCTATGTTGTGAGTCTTTGACCTTCAAGCCTTCTTGAAATACTGCGTTACTGACGGTGCACAGTTCGAAGATTCTCTTATCAAAGGTGGTGCCGAAGGTGGTGTGAGAGCAGCTAACCTCCTCCATGACACCATTCGAGACCGGCTCTCACGATATGGCCGTGAGTATGAGAACTGCAAAGTCATGGTCCGCGCATACACCAATCTTGCTGGCCTGTCCAAGACTCTCGCACGTGCAGGTCTCGCCGGAAACGAGGCACGCTCGCTGAGTCCTTTCTGTTCCAACTTCACGCGTGCTCACGACCTCTTCGACTTTGTGGATGCAGGTGACAAGAAAGAAAATGCGGACAACAAGATCCGCGAGATGTTCCGTCTGTTCATCGAGAACAACCAGTGTAAACACATATTCTTTGCCGGTTGTCACGATACCGGCTACTTGAATCTCCTGACTCCTTATATTGGCAAGAACGACAAGATCACACTTGTCCATGGATCGTCGTTCAGCCCTGAGTTCAACCGCCTTGGTCTCAATATTGACAGTCTCAATGGCCTGTTCCATAACAACCCTCTTGATGGTTTGGAAGCTCGACGTCCTAACAAACCTCCTCCAGCCTCCTCGCAATCTATGGCTATGTCCAACGGTCATTCTGGATCTGCTCCTCCCAGCACACCCATCTGTACACATTACCTACGAGGCACTTGCAAGTTCGGAAACGGCTGCAAGAAGTCGCACTCGACCGGAGGAGACTCGTGGCGTCCGAATGAGCACACCTCTGGTCGTGAGTTTGCTCATAGAAACTCTATACAATCATCGTTCTTTCCACCGCCGGCCAGTTACAACACTCCGGTACCTAGTAGTACGGGTGTCGACTCTCCGTTGTCCGGTATGCCACTAACATCTCCGGGATATGGCTCTTCTGCATTCCCTCCAGCCTCTCCATCTATGTCACATGTGCAACCCTCTGTTGCTCTACCCAGACAATCACCGGAGAACGCCAATCTTGTCCCCGTCAACAAAGACGGCCATAGGTTGGACTTTTACCTACAAACACCAACCAGCGAGGACTGGAAAGCTTACAATGCTCGAGTTACTCAGCAAAAGCTTTGCAATGAACACCAACTAAAAGGATACTGCAAGAAAGGACAAGAAAGCTGTGGGTTTGACCACAGCCCTATCTCTGATGGCATCAAGCTCGTCCTCAAACATATGGTTCATGATTATCCGTGCGGTCGCAAAGGAGACTGCCGCTTCAAGAACTGCAACATGGGACATATCTGCTTCCGCGAAAAGTGCGGCGGCTCAAGTGGTAAAGGTGCCTGTAGGCTGAACCGCTTTATGCATGGTATTGATCCTGTCGTCGCTCAGTGGGTGCCAGCTGTACAAGATATGGAAGTTTACAACCCTGATTCTTTCGGCATCACCTCTGGCGAGAATAACGTTGGCGAGGAGAACGACATCACCTCGCATGCGACCAGCGATCCACCTCAAAGCGAGAACGGTGTCAACCTGCCTTTTGATCCAGAGCCGCACTCGAGCGACTTGGATTAGTTGTCTGAAACGCTTGAGCAACAGCGACTCGAAGTATCCCCACGCTCCAAGATCAAGTCACTGACATTTTCGAAGCTGGCGGTTATGAGAGCCGAGGCCAAAGCTAAGGGAGAAGCTAAAGACTAATCCACTGAGCTGGTTTTTTGATAATGCTGTCACCGATCATACATCTTACAACAAATATGTCGAACGACTACGACGAAACGTCAAAGCAAGCAAATGGCCTTGCTTTGATGACATTCTGCCCATGACTAGGAAGAAGGAATTATGGAGCAATGGGTGCTGCGAAGACGAAGGAAGTCAAAGGAGCTGTCTCAATACACAATAACAGACAGAGTAAACGTCTCGTTTTGGACCGAAGGAGGAGTTGCTTAATTGAAAGGCAGCTTGATAAACGAATTATTATCCTTACCCATCGCTCTCTCTGTAACTCCATTTCCCAAGCCATTTCATGCTGGAAGAAACGATCGCTCTTATATCTTCGTAACACTCATCTGCTCAACCACGCACCGGATCTTTCTGATGCCTTGGGGCAGCCGCATCAAAGACAAGGTGAGGCACTACGTAGTGGTGTTATCGGTGCTCGAAGATAGGTAGCTCCATTCAGTGACGCCAGTGGTAGTTTCCATCACCATCCCAATAGCCAAGCCTGTCAGGAACGGCGAGTCTGTTCTCGTAATACCACATTCTCTTGTCGGTGGGCTCCCAGTAGACCCTGTAGACGTGCTTTTTCAATTCCTCGTCGGTCATGGGCTTCTCGCGGGGTTGACAACAGGAGGTGCACCAAACAAGGCAGAAGATGAGGCAGAAGATGATCGAGAGGATTATCGCGTCGGTGTTTTCGATCTGACCGTTCGCGTCGGCCATGTTTGCTGCTATCTGGTATCAGCATGTCAGGTCATAAGATTGGTTTGTGCGATAGAAAAGAGCAACGTACATTGTAGATCAATGCTTACGCGTGTGTCGTTGTTATGGTGTCGAGATATCTTGGGCCAAGATTGGATCGAATGCGCTTGAACTATGTTAACTTCTTCTTAATGCGAAGTTCTAAATGAAGAAGTGCAGTGATTCGGTGCCTAAGTGAATTTTCAATCTCGATATCTGCACAAGGTGTTTATGTGTTGCAAAGACATCAACACTACTTTTAGCGATACAACTCTTCCTCTTCCACTCAGTCAAACCAATGATATCCACCCTCATCATACCAATAACCAGCTCTATCATCCTCAACAAGCAAATTCTCCCAATACCACTTCCCCTGAACCCATAGACTTCACATAAACCTTATAAACATGCTTTTTCCATCCCTCCTCATTTTTCTTCTTAGCTGCTGCCCTCTTTCTCTCTCTATCCTTGCATCTTCTGTACCAGCAGGTGAAGAGAGTTGTGAAGAAGAGGACCCAGGCGAGGAGATAGAGGTATGCTATTAGCATGTTTCGTGCGCGTGATTGGAAGTTTGTGGTGTGGGTGGGGGTGGTTTGATGCATCCAGAGTTGGAGTTGGTCTTGGATGGCGTATGTTTCTTCTTCGGTCAAGGCTGGTGGTTCTGCTTGAGGGAGATTGAGGAGGTGGGTTTGGGCGAAGGGGTCTTTGTGTGGGTGTTTTTGGATCATTGGGGCTGGGTTGTTGTGTTAGTTTGATGAGTTGTGCGATTTGTGAGGATGGTGTACTTTGCGATAGACTTATGCGCGTGCTTGATGTGGTGTAGAAGTGTTTCTGACTGAAATTGAACTGGTTACAGTCACCGTTGTTGGGTAGGTTTGTATTTTCAGGCGGAAGCTGCGATGAGCTGGAGTGTAGAAGGTGGTCCGCCTCTCCAGATAATGTAGCTATATACTTCTTCACTGTTTCAACTTTGTCGACCGAGAAGCGAAGCGATGTTTTGATTCTCGTATAATTCGAAGTCAAAGCTAGCCATCCAGCAACGATATGCCGCCTGTCAAGTAAGCAACAAACCCTCAGCTCCTGCCAGCATCCATACAGTCCGTCCTCCTTGTCAGACTTCATCTCCCTTGCCCTCGCATCATCTCAACTAATTCACCATCTTCTCTCACTGAAACGCAGAAGTGAATCCATCATCTCAAACGATGATACCCACCCTCCCTATCCCACCACCCCTTCCACCCCAACTCCTCCCCAACATCCACATAATGCCACCTCCTCTCATCCTTCCAATCAGGATAAACCTTAAACCTCTTAACCTCCTTCACCTCGTCCTCAGAAATCAGCGCAACATAAATCATCCTAAGCGCAAAGAATCCAGCAGTCCAATACAAGCCCAGATCGATCAGGTAGTGGTAGATCAAGCCCAGGGCGATGAATTCGGGGTCGATGGAGAAGAAAGAGGAGGAGTGAGAGGTTGTTGTTGCTGTTGGTTGTTTCTTGCTTGAGTCGTCAGGGCCAGAGAAGATGGAGTAGAGGATGCGGAGGCCGAGAAAGAGGTAGGCGAGAGGTTGGTGGTAGAAGCTGAGAAAGAAGTAGATGATGGCGAGAGGGAGATCTTCGCGGGTGATGAGGGACATGGTTGCGATGGCTTTTCTCTTTGGTTCGAATCAGTTGCGCCGGCGAGGCGAGGTTGACGATTGGAGTGGAGACTTACTTGTTGGTCGGTGCAGTGGTGTGGACGTAGTTTGTAGACGGTCTGGTTGAAATGACTTGGTGTGTGAACGAAGACTTGGTTCTGGAAGGAACGATGGAGGCAAGATTTGTGAATGTAATCTTTTGCCTATAGATTTGGCAATTGCGCGGCTGATTTTTGGCTCGCTCCTCACTTCATCCACTTATTCAAGCGTCGGTCAGAATGGAGGTTGCATGTCAAGAACCAAGTCATTTCTCCTGCTTGATGCATCAGAGCTTACTCAAAGGCATAGCTGCGTCTCCCTTCCAAGCTTTGACGCCCTTCAACCAGTTCTCGTCCATACACTGTCTGCCCACCACATCTTTTTCATGCCAATTCTTATCAATCGTCACCCTTTCCAAATCTTTCCAGATCTTAACCTCACTATCCAACCATTCTGACACTTTTTCGGCCGTCTCCTTGATCTTCTCAAAACACAAGAAATGTCCGGTATCTTCGATGAATTCCTCCTTCACTCTTCCCATTGCCGCGCCGCCGGAGCCATTCCATTCGGTGCCTGTACGCTTCATTTTCTCGCTGCGTTCGATTGGATCCATAGTGTAGGATTTTGTACCGTAGAGCCAAAGCACTGAAGGCCGTAAGTAAGGAAGGAACATCCAAGCAGTTCTACCTTCAGATTTGTAGAATGGAGGCATATAAGGAGCACAAGGCCATATATCTGGATGTGTGTGTCTTGCCTTTATATCAGGCTTGTTGATCCAATCGACATGTTCGTAATTCGGGCGGGCGATTGAAAGGGCTTCTTGATGTTTCGGAGTCGTCAAGGTATAACTCTGCTCTCCTTTTTTGTTTTCCCCTTCTTTTTCCGGATATAGTAGTGTCGGTGTGGGTCGTATACTGTGTTGCAAGATCTTGTCCACCACGCGAGGATCAAAAGGCTTCAACAAGACGTTTTTGCGGAATGCTGCCTCTGCTGCTTGACGAGAGGGCCAGAGGTCTCTTCGAAAAGATGGCATGCGGGTCATGGGCACCCAAGCTGGTAGAGGTTTGTGAACGATTATTGCGTCGAGCATGACGATGGATGTGAGAAGACGAGGATGCATTTGTGCGAGGAGGGAGAGGGAGATTGTGCCCATGCTGTGGCCAACGCCGATTATTGGGCGGGTGAACTCGGAGCGGTGTGTGTTGATCAGACAGAGGAGGTCGCGGGCATGGTCGGCGTAGTTGGCTATACTGTTTGTCAGAACATCGTCTCCTACCTCGAGAGCAGGAAGGGGCCACTACTTACGGTCATTTCCTGTTTTACCTTCGTTGAGCACGTAAGATGCGCCTTGGTTGGCCACATCTGCCATCCATATGCTTCGGATGCCATAACCGGCCTTTTTACTCTGCTTGAGTAGATCCTCCCATAATGGTTCATAGAGCTCTTTGGGGAATGCCGACGCGTGAGCTGCCAGTATCGTTACATCTCCTTCTTGGGGTGTACGATTGAGAGGAATGTATTGTTTTGCACTGAGGTATAGCACTTCTTCTTGATATGTCGAGGTTGCTTGAGGATACTCCCTGATGCTTTGACAGGGAGTATGGTGTTCGACTACTTTGAATGAACTGGACATTGCGATCAGAGTATTTGGAGCAGAAGATTGGAAAATGCGGAGGCTATCTGGGAGATGTCCCATGAGCAAACCAAGTTATATACTACCTGTACGCTGACATGACGCGCCAGATCGGAGTCTATCTAGAGGAAGAGCTGGGACCTCTATGCTTTGACCTAAACAGTCAACGATGCATCTTGATTTGCAGTGCAGGGTTCATTGTTGGGGAAAGCGTTGCAGGGCTGAGAGATCAAACATGATACAAGAGGATGAAAAGGTTGTGATTTGCAGACTACTTGCGGAGATGCGAAGATGGAATCGATCTGCCCCGGGGCTCTTTTCTGTCTAGCGCGATCTTTCCTTTGTGATAAGTCATGGATGTTCGTGTTGAAGGCGGAGTTGAAGTGTTGTGAAGAAACCGTCGAACTCATGCTTTGCCCGCTTGTGGTTATAGCAGGATGGTTGAACGAGGTTGGCAGAGGGTGTGCTTTTTTGTCAAGGGTTGAGGCTGACGATCGTCTCCTTCCCTGACGATCATCTTGACATCATCCAAGATCTCGGTCGCATTTGATCTGCCCGAGCGGCCGCCGCCAACCTTGACTTGCATTCGCTGATTTGAGCGTGCCTGCGCTGTGATCTCTTTTGCCAAAGTGGGATGAGTTGATTTGTCTTGAAGAATGGTGTCAGTTGAAAAAGACATGAGCACGTGGTGGAAAAAGAAAACATACGTGGAAGTGGTATCGATAGAGCACCGACCACCTTCAAACAGCAGGCGGAGAAGCCAGCAAGAGAACACCGTCCTCAACAACCACATCGTTCTTCTGAACGCCAAAAGGCTCCCCCTGTGCATCTCTGTTAAAACACCACCCAGCGAAACCTCGTATCGGGATCGCAAACTTACAATAACCATTTCAGTGACCTCTTCGTCGTCGTCCCGCATGCAGCAGAGCTTGTTTGTCAGGCGTCGCCAAAACCTGGACATCTCGGACAACATGTCCGCGACTCTTGACCGGAGTTTTTGAGTTGAAGCAAAGAGTCGAGAATGTTATGGGAAGGGATGCGCGAGGGAGGTGGGTCGAGTCATGCTAGGGTGAACGTTGAGAGGGGCTTTGAGTGGCTTAGGTACAGTGATACATGCCGAGACAAAACTGTCAGCCCGAGGTGTTGAAGAGACGACCAAAGTACTGAGCATTTCTCTGTACTCATGTCACTTAGCGAACTCCAACAGCGAGTGAAGGTATAAGGAGGTCATATATGTTCATGTCATGACATTATTGCTAAGAAGCTAGAAACTAAACCAGGCCACGTTCGCCTATAAGACGTAACGATACATAGGACCGAAGTTCTCGACACCGGTATTGGCTTCAATGCCTGCTTCCTTGGATCCCTCGGTCGAGGCAATTCTGTTCTTCTGCTCCTCAATGGTGCCGTACTGCTTGTCTAGCTTGCGATTCTCATAAGCCAGAAGCGTACGCAACGACAAAGCCAGGATACCGTTGAAGAACATGAATGCAGCGCAAATACTCTGGCCCTTGACGTAGAAAGGTGCATCGTTGTAGATACGTGTTCCAAGCAGAGGACCGCATTGTCCGATGAAGTTGAGGAGGACAAATGCGGCACCACGGCGATCATCGTTACCTTGGTTGTTGGTGACCCAGGGAAGGATGTTGGCAATACAGGGGAAGACTCCAGATGCTGCGAGGAAGACACCTGCGTAACGAGGTCCGGTACCTGTTGTCGTGGCGAGCATGACATAACCGACACCTCCGACGATGGACAGAATGATGATGGTCAGTCCGCGCTGTTGAGTCTTGTCTGCGATGTATGCAGAGGCGATGGTGATTAAGAAACTCAAAAAGTATGGTGGTGCGGAAAGACCTTGAGCAGTGATAGATTCAAAGCCCATCTCTTCCAGAATCGTGGGAAGGAACACTGGCAGCGACGAGAACGACACATTGCATGAGAAGTACATCAATGCCGTGCAGATGGCTTTCGGATCGATGAAGGTCAGACCGACATCCCTGAACTTGATGCGACCAACACGCTCGGTTGTTCCAGTTTGACGAACACCTCTTGCAATCGCAACGCGCTTCTCGTCCTCGGTCAAGAATTTGGCCTTCTGAGGGCTGTCGGGAAGGAAGAAGTATGCGATTGGAACCATTGCCAAAGTGGGAAGACCTTCGACGAGGAAAAGAAGCTTCCAGTTCGGGATGGATGCTTTTCCAGATGTGATACCGTATGCGAGAGCTCCAGCGAAACATGTTGCGAGGGGTGCAGCTATCCAACCATCAGTGGTGATATATATGTCGTGAGACTTCGGAAACATACCAGCAAGGAAAATACCGCTGCGGAAACCGACTTCATGACGCAGATAGAAGAATGACAACAGGTAAGGGACACCAGGTCCAAAAGCTGCCTCAAAGACACCGAGCAAGAATCTAAGAACCATCTCTCCCTCCCAAGTAGTTACTACGGCTTGACAACTCGAGATCACACCCCTATGCTCTATTAGCTGTCTCCTCATCTAGAATTTACCGACTGCAGATCAAATGCCGATGTCACTCGACAGCCCATCAAGTACGTACCATCCAAAGATTGCCCATGCGGCCCAAATGTGAGGAGGGAATCTCTTCCAGCCAAGGACTTGAAATTGGAAAAGGATATACGAAATGTAGAAGATGGTCAAAAGCCAGGAGTAGCGATCGTCGGTGAGGTTCAATGCGTCTTTCATACCAGCAATTTTCGCATTGCCGATATTCGAGCGATCGAGGAAAGCGAGCAGGTAGAGTGCCATGAGCAGAGGTACCAAATGCCAGTCCAGTTTGCGAATGACACGCTTCTCGATGACGGGGTCGATAAACGGTGCTGAGCCACCATTGTCGACTGAGGCCTGCCTTTGCTCTAATTGTACATCTTCGAAATTCTTTTCCAAATCTTTCTCGTGTGCGATGTCGTTTTGAGGTTGTTGAGGATCGACACCCTCGGTGTCCTTCTTAAAGAGGCCCATCTTGGGATTGGTGTGGGGAGGAGAGGCGAAAGAGGGAACGCGAAAGCAAGTTGTTTCAAACACAGAGGCAGGAACTTATCTTTAAACACCCTTCATCATACTCTGACATACTCACCGTTGCTTCGCCGAAGCATGGTTATGCCGCTCTGCCGATCATGGTCATGCAGACTACGAATGGCGTAAGTGTAGCACATTGGTGCTTTTTGCCGGGGCGTGTCGGTGGGTCAAAATCGATTTTAGTGGGACCCGTTCTCCACGCAAACCTCCGCTTCTTCGAGACATGGAGACGTAGATCAGCCACGGGGTAGCACAGTGGGGTATTGAGAATTCCGTCATATCCGCCTCTGACTGGTCAATCGACTTTGGGCTGAGGTATACCTAGTATAGTTGCACGAGGCTATCGCGAGGGGCTTGCATGTACGACTTTCTCATCAACATGTGTTGGCAAAGTAAAAGAAATGGATCTGTCGAGTGGTATTTTCGACGTGGCCAAGCAATGCCAAAGGTTAACTTGGCGTTGTGGGATGAAGTGCTTGACAAAGCTTAGCTTCGAGAACTGCACGAGATATATGAACAAGATCTCCGTACTTCTGACATCTGTGGTTTAAGGCCGTGTCCTCATTGGGGATATCCTGGCGTGGCATCTTGAGGCTTCTGTTGGATCATGGCTAATAACCAGGATACTGTATCCAAGTGCGTATCCGGTTCGGCCATCTCAATCGGCCCTTTCGGCAGTACCTAGATAAAGACTCCAGAGTCCAGAGAGTTCAGTCTATCCCCAGGGAGGCCTCGTAAGCCGGAAATAAAGACTGTGCCTCACGTGGAGATGCTTTCGAGAAGATAGAGAGATGGGTAAAAGTACATTGCTCTTTTTTCAGTCCCATATAATATACAAAGAGGAGATGTTTATATATACGCCTACTTTCTCCTCTGCAAAACTTTTGTACACATGTCCAGGAGGCCGGCCTTGGCCTGGCTCTCGGGGAAGAAAGCGATGGCTTCACGAGCCTTGTTGATATAGTCTTCAGCCATGGCGCGAGTCTGCTCGATGCCGTTGCTCTTGATGACGAGGTCGTGTGCCTGGAAACTGTCAATACGCGTTGCTTCATGATTTGGACGTAGTGTGAACTCACTTTTTGCACGTCGCCCTGCTCGGCAAATCGTCTGCCGACAAGGGTACCAAGCTCCTTGTTGTCTTTCCATGCGAAAAGCAGAGGGGCGGTAGCCAGACCTAATTCCAGGTCGGCACCAGCAGGCTTGCCGAGCTCGGCTCCGCTGACGGTGTAATCCAGCATATCGTCAACAAGCTGGAAGGCCAGACCAAGGTTCTTTCCGTAGCTGTAGGCAGCTTCTACAACATCTGGAGAGCAGTTACCCAAGATTGCAGCGGCTCTCGTTGACTTGCTGATAAGCGAAGCCGACTTGAGGTAAGTCTTTTGCAGATAGTATTCCATTGTCTCTTGGCTGTATGCAGGGTGCTTCTCATCCGAGGCAGTGTTGCGCAGCTGCATGAATTCACCCTCAATCAAGTTGGCGATGACGGTAGCGAGAAGCTCAGTGACTTCGGGGTCTCTCAAACGGGCGAGAGCAACGGAGGCACGGCCGAGCATGAAATCGCCAGCAAGAACGGCCATCTTGTTACCAAACTGGATGTTGGCAGAAGGAGCAGAACGGCGTGAGACGGAGTTGTCAATGACATCGTCGTGGAGGAGAGAGGCAGTGTGGATGAGTTCGGTGATTTCGGCGAGGCGACGTTGCGAAGGAAGGACAGAGGTGTCTGAGGTGTCCTCGACAGCGGGTGGAGAGGTCAGAGGGGACGAGGGGTTGGCATCGGCGAGGACGGCTGAGGGTGACATGGGCGAGTCGACATCGAGGGCGGCGGGAGTTGATCGGTCTTGCTTGACAGTCAAGGCGGTGGCTTGTGACATGAGCAGGACCAGCATGGGTCGCACGTACTTGCCCTCTGACTGGGTGTAGTATTTGGCGACAGTATCCAGCATGGGGTGGCCAGAGCCGAGTAATTGCTGGATGTTTCCCGTCAAGAACTTGAGCTCTTTGGCGACACTCTGCAGAGGATCAATGCCGATTGGTGAAGGCGCGGCATTGCTGAACATGTGCTTGGCCGTCTGGATGGCAGCGGCGACCGACGACTGATGCCGCCGTTGCAAAGGCACGCATGCTTGTATTGATCGTGGGCGCGGCGGCGGGAGGTGTGCGAATTTGGAACATGAGGATCGGTATGACGGTGGGCGAGAGGTCATGGCGAGCGCCGATGCTCGAGCTCGGGGAGCGCTCATCTTCCACAAAGCAGACTGCGCAAACAAACAGACTCCCGCTGTAACTCCAATTGCACTGGGAAAGAAAGGCCGGAATATCAAGGGAAAGAGCGTTGGTGGCCAATCGTTTCGTGTGGGCGTAACTTCTGTTTCTGACCAAACTCCATCCAACCATCATTGGAGCGCGCTTTTTCCTGGAGTCTTGGTGGCCCGAGCTCGACTTCAAGATATGCGATAGTGACCAGCATCATCGACTTTCTCCACTTCGCCCTCATGGTCCTATTGACCCTCACGCCCGCTGCCAAATCTGCTGTTGAGCTCTATAATCAGCTGCCGGGCGAGAAAGATCATGTCTCGACGAGCGACCCCTCCCTGAGCGAGCCCACCATCGGAGCCCCTGTATCTCATGCTCAACTGATCCAAGTTGCGCGATGCCTGCGCGAGACTGATATTCCTAACAAGAATGACTTTCGTCTTGATGCACTGCTCAAGGGGGCGAACATCTATGTGCCCCCTCCAAAACCGAAGCCTCAGCCGGTATGTATACGTTTCCATGGCCTCTGTCGCAATCGCTCCTTGCTAACACTCTGCAAATAGACTGCTGAGTACACTGCTTTGATGGCTCGACTTCGCAGAGAAGAAGAGAACATTGCATATCAACGCATGATCAACCCTACAACATCCATCCCTGAACCCGCTCGTATAAACAAAGAAGACGAAGATGACGAGGTGACCTTCACAGACGTAAATCGGCAACTGGCACTCATCATCAACGTCCTTGTATCCATCATTGCGTGTAGCGTCGCTATATGGATCGCTGCTCGTCATTGGAGTGTTCCTCAACGCATGGCCTTGAGCATGTTTGGCAGCGGTACTGTCGCTATTGCCGAAGTTGCCATCTACATGGGTTATATCAGACGTATTAAGGAGGCAAAACAGGTTGAAGGAAAGAAAGTCGAAACAAAACAAGTCATGGATACTTGGGTCATTGAGAAGAAAGATCCGAAGAAGGAACATGAACTCAGGCAGAGAAAAGGCGGCAAGCATAGATGAATCGTATGCATACTACTTGTTCACCCTATCCATGGATTGACCGACCAGTTTCCAGCGACGTGAAACTCTGAAACCATAGTGAGTTCTAATTAAATCATACGTATTTTCGTTCGAGATATTGTCCAAAGTGTGTTGCTTGCAGGAAAGCGTGAAGCAAGCATCCAGATTTGTGATGATAAATCATGTCAAACATAATTTTCATGATTGGGAACCAACAACAAGGTCAAACTACGGCCGAACCAATCTAGCATATGTATAGGTCTCTCATTGATACACCGTACAAGGTATAGGTCAGAGAACATCACACATATCCAGTCATCGTCGAGACAAAAGAAGGAGATTATCACGATCAGGGTCGTCCCCCATACATCTGACATGGTCCGTCCGCCAGCCTCGGCCGACACGAACCTTGCGCCAACTTTATCCCAGCCACCTGGGAAATATTATTCCAGACACGCGTTCGTTACGACGCGTGATTGTGTGGGCAAGTCACACACTTTCGAACTCAGAGAAGTATCAAGGCAGCTCGTGAACTTGATGAGGCACCTCAAGCTCTGAACTCTTGATGAGATGCGCCAATTCGGGAAACATCGCATCGGCCTCCATCTCCCCGGCCTCTTTTTGACCATTAAGCTCATGAACAGCTTTGCTTGACACCGTCGAGTCTCCGGAGAGTTCTGGCTTGGAATCCACATCGTCCGGTGCAGTAGATGCAGCTCGCCTAGCGCGTCTCTTGCGAACCCGGAGGACGAAGAATATCATTACACCTACCAGCACGAGACATCCAAGAGCCACACCGACTCCAGTGCCGGCCTTTGAGCCACTCGAAAGTTCTTTCGGCGAAGAGGATGCTGTCTTGACGACTACCATGTTCGCGACTCCAGTTGCCGGAGCAGATTTAGGCGTAAACAAGTCCAGGTCCTCCGAAACCCATACCACGTTCAACGCCGTAGCGACACCGATGAACGGAAACTTGGTAATGGAAAAAGTCTCGAGATCTGGCATCAGCGCATAAGTCGGTGTAGTTATCGTAGTGTGGCACTCTGTGTCCACAAGGTCCATGCCACTAGACGATCGTATTAGCCTCTTCAATCCTCACATCTACCGAGGTGGACTCACCTGGGACAGCAGTTGACCGACGTATACTGGGAAGAGATGGGTCCGCCCAAGGCGAGTCTAACGTAGGCGTGGCCGCTTGGACACGCTCCGGGTCGGTAATAGTTTGTCTTCGCTGTTGCCCACAAAGGCGGATAACAGGGATCTGCGGAGTCGTTATGGTATCGCCATACACCCAGCGACGTGTTGCTCGATGCTGTTAACGTGAAAGGTCGCAGGTGGCAAGGTGCCGGTGGTGTGAAGATTGTCGTCAAGGGGAGAAGCGACAACGTTGATGTAAGGGTTGATGTGAAGAGAGGTGCGGAGGATGATGCAGACCTAAGAGCAGTAGTGGTTGATGGACGAATGACAGACGTCAAAACCACGGTGACAGGAGCCAGACTGTTCGTACCGGATGCAGTTTCAGTGACCACGGACGTGATCAGTTGCGTAGGTATCGTGAACGCCGAGCCTATTGAGACAACTTGTCTTTCGACAAACGGCACGTTGGCTGTTCCAAACATGTTGGCAGTTGATTCAAGGATAACGCGATTTAGCCAGTGCGCGTTGTTGTGGACGAGGAAGAACTGATGATGTGTGTTTCCGACACAAAGTGAACCATAGCATGGACTGGCTGAAGTCTTTGCTTCAGCTGGCCCCGCCTTGTTATCTTATGCATCGTCATGCAGGCGTATTAGCAGCGTAGCTGCGTTCTCAGCCTTGTGCGGGAGATATAATTGTACTTCGATGGAGGTCGCGACTTCTGGTGCCAGAGAGTCTCAACCAAGTATCGCAACACGCTTTCATTTTGATATAGCCTGCACGAAACTCAAATAGGAAACCTCGATAAAATGATCAGCACAGTCGAAGCACACGAACAGAGGATCTGAATTGTAGGTTTCAGCAGTCTTTCACAGAACACATCAATCGTAGTACCAAGTCATCGTCCCGTGGCTACATCCAAGCTGTATTGTCTTGGCCATGCACGACGAGGCCTTCGCCTCAAAACAGCCATATCCGTGCACTAAAAAAAGTCGATCTCAGGTAGTGAACATTGATTCACGAGCGATATCTTATGACCGGTTCATCTATACTACAAGCTCAATATCGGAAAAAATGTGGTCGCAAGCACTGTCCGTGCATCAAGGGAATTTCGAATGCTCCCTTCATACAGTCTCCACCCATACTGAAAAGAGACGAAGGTCCGAAACATCCAGAAGAATATTGACGAGTAATTCATTAGGGACGTACTGGGAATATGTTGATTGTGGCGCGACTGCCTTGACTTGCAGAATTTAACCCATTCTACCGGCTGTAGGTTGCGCATGGTCGGAAATCTGTTGCCAACTTGAATCCAAGAGGATGGAAGAGCATGATAATGAGATCAGACTGTACTTAGATGAGCCACTCCAAGGAAGTTAACGATGGAGGATAGGTTCAGATATCAGGTCAACAGTTGTGTTCGTGCGAGTGGTCATGAGCTCTTGCGGCAAGTCAAGGAAAGGTGGAGCTATTGTACAGGAGGAAGGGAGGAAGGCGTGGCAAGAAGAACACACAACACTACACACCCTGGCGGATCGTCTCATGTCCGCGTGGCATTGTTGCCAGTTCATAAGATTCCGGTCGACCTTGATTTGATTGTGGCGGCTCGTATGTTGGCAATGGTTGAGCAACATCATAAGACGGAGGGGCGAGCTCGACCGCCTCACCGTGTCTGTATGTAGCGTTTCTTGATGATGCGTCTGCTCCAGCAGTCTTTCTTGTGGGCCACTTGGTCGGCCACGATCTGATTCCCTCTTCGGCATTTGCGTCTGCCAAGGATTCGGTGTACTTCAGCTTGCGGTTGCGCCATAGAAACCAGACAATCAAGAGCAAGAAAAGGCCGACGATGATGACTACTGCAGCTATGATGCCGCTGCGTGCGCTCTTGGACAGCCCGTGGGACTTTGTTGATCCTGAGGCCATGATAGACATACTAGCGGCTCGGTATGTGATGACTACAGGATGAAGTAACCTAGATTCTGGTTAGTGATTCGAATCTTGACTTCCAATTGATAGAATACCATACTCTAAGAAGTTCAGACCGAGGTGGAGCTTCAAGAGTTCGAGCGGTACGTCCTACATGATTATGTACCTTCACGGCGCGTCTGGCGACAGTAATTCCTACGCATCCTTGTTGCCAGGTCTCGCGATCAGCGCAACAATATGCCGCACGGCTGGGCGCTCAAGACAGGCAATGCTTATCTCGCGTGCTAAGAAAGACAAGCTTAATAGCCAATGGCCACGAGCAGACGAGAGGGGGATGCGGCCCTTGAACCAATAAGGCAAGCTTCGAGAACGTACATAAGGACCCGAACGCATGCAAAAATAGCTGGCGAACCAACGAGGTGGAAACTAGGCGTGTGACACAGTCGAGAGCTCGGTTGTCTTATCCAGTGGCTGCGTAGGATTTCGAGAACAGAACGCCTAGCTCAGTCGGTGTACTCACCTGCCTATTTTGTCGTCGCAATAGCAACATACATCATGGAGGAAGACCTAGAGTTGGCTGATAAGATTTTGTGACTGGATGCGTAAGACTCCTTGCTGTAACGAGGCGATCCTCCTTCAGGACGTGGATGTTGTAAAGATGATTGAGGTTCCCGAAGACGCAACGCGACTGCTTCGGCGCGAGTCTTTGAGACACCGATGACTCCGTCGCGGATGACGGATACAATAGTTGTCAGACAATATATTGTGTTGGAATCTCGGCTCTTTCACATACGGCCACAGTCAGCTGAAAACTGGGCATCCCGTCCGCTCTGCCATACATAAGCAGTTGAACGGCAGATTAGTACTACGGTGGGTGACCACGTGGGAATCCCTGCTGCTGTATGTTTTGCATCTCTTTTGATTCGCAGACATTAGACAACCATCTGGGCCACTATTCTCAGTAGACGACTGTTGCTCAATCCACTGTTTTGCTGGAGCATTTGGATAGCAGTGTCCACGGGTGTCATCATCGGAAAACACAACCATGCGTTATCGCCTACGAATTCTTGTGTTCATGCGGGCTGATAGCCCAGCGCTACGCAAGCGAAGTGCAATATAGGAAGCAGGGAGATGAGTGACGCACCCTACCAGGCATTCACTTCTCGGCTGGTCACCTGGGAGGCTACAGAGCTCACAGCCAATGGGTCAACTGCTTTGGCTTCCCTAGACATCTGAGCACTCCCAGAATTCACCTAGTGAACTTGTTGAAGGTGCGTTATCGACTCGCCATCTACCAGTGCCTATCAGCTTTATTCCTAAGCTGCACGTACCCATTACAATGGTGGCTATGATCAGGTTGATTAATGTCTGTCTACAAGTATAGTGTCCACGAAACCAACGAACGATAGGTGTGGTATGTAGAGCTTTCCCGCAGCCTGCTTGTCAACAATGTCATGCTTTGCGAGACTCGGTCCAAATCTCCAACGATGTCGCATTCAAGGTGACCCAAGCGTGATCTGGTCTATTCGTGGAAGCCGACTTCTCAACAACGCGCGGGCAGGCCCTGCAGTAGTCAAGACGATCTTGATCTGGTGTTCTTGAGCATCGCCACTGCGGGTTATATCCAGCAACAAGCTCACGAAGCTGTCCAGAAGAGTTCGCGTAGACCTGTCATCGAGCCAATGCAGTCCATCAATCACGCAATATAGTAAGTGCGGTGCAAATTGGAAGGTATCACGCAGAAGATCTAGAGCTTCGGAGAAGGTATCCGTTGTCCCATCGAGCAGGCGAAATCGTTCAGCGCTGAGATCCACATCTACCTTTGTCTCAACCGGAATTAGCTCGACAAGCTGCCAGATTAAAGCGTAGACCAGCGCGATCAGAGCGTGCGTCTCTCGAGTCTGAGAAGATTTCAAGTCGCCAGGAGTAGCGAGCGTGCAGAAGTATGACACGACCGGCAGTTTTGCGAGGTCGGCGAAAGCAATCAGATTCGCCGCTACGCTGCTGAGCGAATCCGGCGTCCGGATATCAGCATAGGCATTCGTTCCAGAAAGTGAGATGATTGCAGAGTTGTCGCCTGTGGCCCATTTTTGCAGTCGCATAGCAATAACTACTGGCATATTGGACGCTGCGGAATGCGAGAATAGTCTGAATCGGCTTTTGTCAACGAACTTTTGTAGATTGGCAGGAAATCTGGAAACTGTTTGGCGTTGTCGCTCCTCGATAGCTGAAAACTTGATCGCCGGCATGTTGCTTCCACCAGTGGTGTTGCCATTCCCGCCGTGGAGTCGGAGGTTGGCTCCAATAAGAGCGTCTTCGGCGATTTGTTGCAAAGCTCCTTTGAAGTGGCTTGAGATGAAACCTTCCAGGTCAAGCTTTGACTGGCGTCGTAGTTCCGGGATGTCTAGGCGTTTCCGTTGCTGGTCTTGTTCAAAGAGTTTTTTGAGATCCGCAAGATTATACTGGATGTCACGTAGTTGCGCTACGCTTCCAACCAGTGCACGGTCTTTGATTTCTTGTGCGCTCTTGCATATACTTATGATCTGATCCTCATGCTCCTTGTAGAGATCCTGATTGAACGCCTTGACAGCACGCTTCCAGGGTGCCAGAAGATACCAATCGAGCGCGCTGCTCAAATACGAGAAAATGTTGGCGTATAAGCTCATCATGAGCTCCTGGTTCTTCTCCGTCGGTAACAAACCAAGAATGTCCTCTACCAGCGAGACTTTTTCTGTAATTTCTGCCCATGAACGTGCGAACGCAGCACATACTTCTTCATGGTTACAAGAAGCCTGAGCGGTATCAGCTTGCGCGTATCTAAATACATGCCGCCGATGAGCTCACTCACCTTGATGATGGATTTCAGAACGCCAGTAAACAGAGACACGTACTCACTCCCCTCGGGTAGGATACTGAGCAGGGTATCATGGGCCTTCAGCTGCTCGCATGATTGCCGGAAGTACCTGTTAATGAGCCCGGTCGGTCCTCGTTTGCGTTTGTCCTCGAATTCAGTGCTGATATTGTTCATCAAATCGAATACATCTTTGAAATCCGGCGCGCGATGCTGCCAAGACGCCGCCTCCTTGTTCGGGACTTTCTCTCTGAATCGAGCCCATGACACACTCAGCTTCACGGCTGCAGGCCTCAGCAAATAGCTACCACTTCCGCTATGTCTCGTTGTTAAATGCGTTGGTTGCCGTATGGGATGGAAACTCACTTGGTAGCCACTGGCGACCATTTTTTGAAGTGCCTTTCCCAGTTCTTATCTTCTCCATGACTGGATCGCGCTCGATCATAATCTCCTGCGATGATCCCACGCAGCGTGCTGTTCGAAGCATCTTTGGGATCGTAAGACGCCGCAATTTGAGCACTGAAACTTCTCACCAGCGCTTTTGGCTCCTCGTCGTCGTTTGTAAAAGGCATAGGGTTTGTCTGCTTGCTCCAACATCACTGCATTACATTGTCCAGAGACGATTATATGGACATACTAGGGACGACAGCGCACAGCCCTTGCGCCTCGCGTCAGCACTATAGCTGGTCGCTGACCCATATACGCCACATCAATATTGGTACAGTAGCCTTGCCCTACTCTACGAAATCAAAAGATGCAACAAACGACAAGTTTATTGATGGACATTGCTTATCGGCGGAGGCGCTATGCGACCCCACTACACCCCAATCATACCAAAACTGCTAAGAGAGAGGCACCCAATCGCTATATACGATACAGGTGTAACGTTCCACTCAAAAGGCCAGGATATGGCATAAGATTAGGGCATGCCAGCGAAAAATGCCATACCGGCTCATCACGTACTGAGCTGGCCGGAATCCGGGACTGTGGCCCCGAGACGACCACTCGGCCCAACGTGTACTACTTCTTGCTCCTCACGCCCGTCGAGGTATATGCACTCGTTATTGGACGTGCTTATCCTGGCCTGCAGAGGTGCTGCATGGCTTAATCCGCTTATGTTGGATCGGTTAGTTGACGAGCTCATGCGCTGAGGCGCTTCACCGGTTGCAATCTCGCCATATGGGGCCTCTCCCATGTACGCAATCCATAAATTCAGGGTCCTGCTAAGCATGATGAACATCTTGACTCGTCTCACAAGTGCCGCTCCTTTTCGATACTGAAGTGGCAAGTCGTTCTGTTCCACATTTCGATATCGCAGACACTATGACGGGTGCAACGAATGAAGCCGACCACGACAGGCAGACACCTTCGGATGATAGCTTGACCACTGTATCGAATAGCAACATCGCGGATGACGACCTGGAACATACCAACTTTGATTCTCGGGGTGTCGCTGACGAGAAGACCGACGAGCACCTGATACAGGACACCGTATCAGACATTCAGGCATCTCTTGGTGAGCCCGACAGTGATCAGGAACCCCGAAAGCCAATGAACACCGTCGACGATGGCCATGCTCAGGCTTGTGCTGGAAGAAGACACCGCATAAGCTACTCATTTCATTTCCATTGCCCCAAATGCGAAGAAACTGTCGAAGATTCAGGATACATGTCTGCCGCCGAAGAAACTAGTCCTCGTGAAAAGGCGCATCTAGAGGACGCCAAAGCGGACATCGGAAGACCCCGGTCCACTGATGCGAGGATAGGGCCGACAAATGATGCATCCAGCAACAGTGTTGATGGTGATGCAGAGGTTGGCGACAGCGCTAAAGCTGCACCACTGCTGGAGCAAAACAAAGCCGAAAAGCCTAGATCTTCAGAATCAGATAGCATTGCCGGACATGAGGAAAGGCCTGGCGATCGCGACGATGACTTGGCCTCGGAGAAGGGTGACTCTTCGTCCTCCGTCTCCTCTTCCGACAACTCCAAGCCCTTGTCGCCGGAAACTGGTGTTTTCGTGGAATACAAAAATGTCTACATGGATTTGAGGGACAAAGATGACCTTCTGTATGTTCAGACTTCTTATGATCCCATTGTCTCTGTGGGGGGTGATCTTGACCAGAGCAAGGCCATATTCGATGTCGTGGCTCATTATAGGTCCGCCATTCACTTCACGGCTTACGACGAAGCTCGTTTCAGACGAGGGGGACTACTGTCAGGTCCACCTCCAGTGTTTGGCCAGCCGAAACACACCATCACCGTCCGATCACAGACAATCATTCGCGCTCTGCAGAAAGTTGTGACGTACTATCCAGGCTTCGACCTGTCTCGACCAACCGTCGAGGTCAGTGAGCCATACGCACCCATCGCAAACCATTACGATGAGTTGCGCGCCTACCATGAGAAGCATGGAAGACAAGGAATGGACGTTGCCGATGAGGAGACTACTCGGATTTCAGAACATCTCGGGCGTCTTCTTGCTTACGCAGACGAGAGAATCATGCCCCCAGTCCTCGAGGAAATTGAGCGTCGGAAGAGAGGATTCGTCACATGGAACATGCTATGGGTCCTTCTCAGACCTGGGACAGACGTAAGTGTGCTTCGGACATCTTCTACGCAACGATCTGGCGTTGTCAATCGCGACGGGGCTGTCGTGGAGAGCGTTACATACGAAGAAGATGATGAGGACATGTTCAATATACCCGTTGAGTTGACTATCAAGCTCTGGAATCTGCGTTTTGATGGCTACAAGCTTGGGCGCTGTTCTTCTCGGGTTGAAATTGATCGCTTTAATGGTGAAATGGAGCTCTCGAGATTGTCGGTCCTACCAATGGAACACTCATCTCCTCTGGATGATGGTACAAACTTGCGGCAGTATCTGGAGATTCAAGGAAAACGCTTTGTTGACATCCTGAAGACAAGTGTTTTCCAACACAGCGGCAATGTTATGGAGTACCCTTTTCATCGGGTAAGACTTCGACTATTTTATTGTTGCCTTATCCCACTAACATAACTGCACAGTTGGAAGGTCAAGTCATGGTCGATGCCCCTGTCTATCTGAACGAATTCTCGGATGACCGACCGGACTTGATCGAAGGTGATGGAGATTTCGGTCGCTACGACAACATCATCCCAGGGGAAGTCAGCAATCTTGACAATCACATGTACTTTCTATGCCCACAAGTCGTGTACTGTTACATGTTCAAGTTTCGTTCGTGGAGTAAGCTTGATAAACAATAAGATTGAGGCCGACTTACAATGCTTACTCGAACTGCAGAACTGGTCGATGTATCCAATTTGCATCCGCCTCAATTCGCTCATGACATGATCAACACCTTGGTCATGGATCCCAAACGTATCACCCTACTCAAATCTTTGTCCAAGAGCTTCATGCGGCAAGATATGGAAGATGAAAGTCAACATTCTGAGCCATGGTCGGCGGATTATGTCAAAGAAAAGGGCAACAGCCAAATCTTCTTACTCCATGGGCGACCAGGAGTAGGGAAGACCTACACTGCAGGTGTGTTTCCCTCTACCATGTGATCACAATACACTGCTAGCGTCTTGTGAAGACTGACATGGTAAAGAATGTATTTCCGAGTACGCACGTCGACCCTTGATGACGCTTTCCACCAGCGACATTGGAACAACGGCTGAAGCGGTGGAGGGTAATCTGCAGCATCACTTCACACGGGCGAAGAGCTGGGGAGCGATCTTACTCATAGACGAAGCTGACATTTATCTGGAGCGACGGTCTATAAGTGACCTTACCAGGAACGGCCTCGTCGCCGGTGCGTTAAAATGCAGCTGATCCCGTGGCATGAGCATGAATGACTGATCAATTCCAGGGTTTCTTCGAGCACTCGAATATTATGAAGGTATCCTTTTTTTGACCACCAACCGCGTGGGTGCCTTCGACGACGCCTTCGTGTCCCGCATCCATGTCAAGCTCCACTATAAAGCGCTGTCTGACGACGATCGTCTGCGCATCTGGACGAATTTCATCAAAAAATTGGAGGCAGAGCGAGGGGACAAGATGCGGGTAATGAGGGAGACCCGAAAGTATATTGAAAGCAACGAGATCAAGCGGCTGAACCTCAACGGGCGTGAGATACGCAACAGTAAGTACCTGCTGTTATGGAGGCGAGGATTTGGTCTAACAGGCATACTAGTCTTCCAGACGGCTGTGGGCTTGGCTGAGTTCGAATGTCACAAAGACTCAGAAGGCAAGATCAAATTGGAGAAAGACCATATTGCGCAAGTGGCCGACATTTCCGGGGAGTTCAAGCAGTATCTTGATGATACGTTGGAAGGCGACGAAGACAAACGAGCGGAGATGTCGTTCTTGCGCAAGAGCGAAACCCCGTCGCCAGAAATCAGTAGGAGGTAGTAAAATAGGTCGCTAAGCATCGCGGATACTCACGAGGAGTGAGTACTGTGTGTACATGGCGGATGATTAAGGTCTAGGGTTAAATTATTCAAAGTCGTAGAGCTACGTAAGAATGAACACGGGACTTTGCTACTCTTCGAAGACTTCTCTCACTATGAAGCAGAGCTCGCTAGTATAGCAACTATTCGGAGCGTCGCCGTGGAAGGCCTTAGTATTACTAACGAGATAGAACGCACTGGTTCTACCGTATAGGGACACGAAATTGAGGGCACAATACCTGAGAACTGTGTGGACTAGCTAGCCATCGAAGAAGAGCATAGACAGAATCGCCTACGAATTCTTGCTTGGCTCAATTCCATGTCACAAGCAACATGTGCGAAGGTTTGCTGGGGATCTAGAATGCAATACGCTTCCGTAAAGCCCTTTAAGACGCTTTCGCATGTTTTGATTCCACGGTACCCTTATACATCGATCGCATCACCTCACTACGAATCCCAATCACGGCTGCCAACAAGAACAGGTGGATCCAAGCTTTGCAACACTACTGAAACTGTCTCAAATATCATCCTTGCGTAGAGTGCAGCTTGATTGCATATTACGCCTATGCCGTCCAGTTCCACCTGCTTGTCAACAACCCGGCACTTTCAACGTGATCGAGCTGAATTTCAGCTTTCGGAGGGAAGGGGTATCACAGTGTACTTTAATTCATGCAGGTGGTGGGGCTTGAAGGAGAAATGCAGGACATCCCGATATGTACGGATTTTGGTTTCCGGCGGACGGAGTTTGATTTAGGGAAATTGAACGGAATTCGTCCGACCGAGATCGACTAGTGGTTACAAGAACATAGTCGGCGTGTTGCTCCTTGAATGGATATGATGTGCTCTTGATGATGGCTTACAATCAAGCGCTGCAAATGGTAGGATTTTTGAAGTCAAGCCATGGCAGATCGGTTGTGTCGGCTGAGCATACTTTGACGTGGAGTTGCAAAAACAGTCCACTTGGAGAACGATTGACCCTGTATTCGTCAAAATTCTACAATCTGTCTAGGAAGTTGTCATGGCCAAGGAGACTATTTGAGTCGAGGTGCTCGTTGAAAAAGTATTCTCGAAAGTCCCTGAATAGGCAGCGTGGAGCCCTGTGTTTTCCAAGAGAAGCCGGACTGAGAGCTGTAAGAGCCAGAGCGATCGTAGTCCTTGTTACTTGCGGAGCGATTGATGTTGTAGTGCTTGCCTCTAGCAGTACCAGTCATTGCAAAGAGCCACAATCGGTTCACCTCTCCCGGAATCTAATGGCCCTATGATGCAATGCCGTGTGCACAGCGCGGCTCAAGTTTTCAAGGCTTGTTGCGTGTGTTGATGATATCGTCCAACACGGCCAACGTCCTTCCCTTTCGCATGCGGATCTTTCTTTGAAGTCTCCATTGTCTACATTCGCGAACGGAGTTTCTCAAGGACATATGAGTGTCGGACCGAGACCGTTGGGAAAGCTAGATGGCGGCTAACGGCTGTGCTTGTTGCAGAGTCATGGACCGCGATGCGCATGTCATGGTGGATGCCCGACTCCAGCATTCGTTATTCATCCTGAGTCGAGCCAGACCAATGCTTCAACGCCCTCGGTCTGTTGAATCGACAGCAATATGATCCTCCTCATACAAAACCAGTGTAAAAGCTGGCGTTCAGGCTCCTGAGCTCTGAAATCTGTGAGCCTAGAGGGCTGCCCGATGATTTTGCTTCTTGCACTGCCAGGAAGTGTTGACCAAAAACTAGAGCAACGTCGCTATTGGGGTATTCGGTATCGAGGGCGCTTTTAGCTGAATCGGGTGTGAAATCTCCAGCGATAAGGACGGGCGAGGACTGACCCCAGATGGCGAGGAAAGGCTTAATACCTTCGTACTTGTCGCATTCGAGGTTGGTGATGGCATGCGACTTGATGATGTGGATGTAAGCCAGCTTGAGCTCCCTCAGCTTCTGGGTAAGGCAAGAGAACTCGGGCGCAAGGCTGGACATGCGGAAAGCGCTAGAAGGATTCATGCGGAACCCAACCCGGTCAGCACCTATGGCATCCGCGATCGCGGTTGTCACCTCAAGGGCGAATCGGACACGACTCTCGACATGGCCGCCATACTTATCTGTGTGCCGGTGCAAGGACTGGTAGATGAAGTACCCGTTGGCACCAACCTCGACACCGTCGAACCCAGCGGCCATGGCATTTCTTGCTGCCTGAACGAATGCTCTGGTCGTCGACTTGACTTCTTCTTCGTCCAATACATGGGGGAGTGATTCGGAAGGTGAGTCGCACCTCTTGAGGGACAGGCCGTCGTTGATTTCGCTGGACTGGCGGCCTCTGTTATCTGCCGAGAGAGCTGCGTCTGCCAAAGGTTCGAGAGAGTCGATCGAGAGGAAGATGTGGGCTCCATTGGCGTGCACGGCGTCTGTGATCTCTCTCCACCGTGCAATCTGTTGACGCGTCCAGATACCAGGAGTATGCTTGCCGCCTCCGAGTTCTAAAGACACAACAGTAGCTTCAGCAATGACAAGACCACCTTCGGAAGCGCGCTGGGCATAGTATTCTACCGCTAACGGCGGTTGAACGTGGTTCTCATCTGTGAAGAGTCTGGTGAGAGGCGCCATAACAACGCGATGCTTGAGCTCATATTTGCCCAGCCTGAGTGGTCGGTAGAGATTCGAGGACGACATTGTTGTGTAGAGGTGGGGAGAGCTATGAGAGCTGGCGTCTGTTTCGTGTGGAATCGGAAGCTCTCATGGGGTATCGTGTTTGCTACTTTTGATCCCAAGGTCGACAGTCAGGATGAAATGTCCATGAGGTGAGAGGAAGGTTGTCTGCTAGGGAAAGAAGGGGGGTTAGCAAATAAACATAAAGGTCATACTAGAATTAGGAAAGATTCTCAAACGCTGGCTTTCCACGCCCTAGACCCATGTCAGTCGTATTGTAGTTCCATAGTAAGCATGCGCGCGGAATTGCCAAACTCAGAAAGGCAGGGCTGAGACCCACTGGCTGGAGATTGACGCTAGAATTTGGAGATTCGGGGTACGTGTAGCATCACATCGGGAGATAAATTTCTCCAAACGGCCGAATTCCCGTTGGAACTTCCACCAACCAGGAGGTTAGATGCAAGTACATTCCGATGCGGATCTCGTCGCGTGATATAGATAGGTTACAGGCACATATAGAGACGATCTGGCAATGCAAGGCTTCCCTCATTGAATAAGAAGCATACCACTCTCATAACTTTTGACTGTCATAAAGATCGCGTGGTTGACAGACACCCTTACCCTTAACACGGCAATGGCAAACCTTAATTGAGACGTGTTCCCGTATTACACCAGTACTCACCGTATTCCTCGCTGCCAGTGTCCTTAAAGGCGGATGTTGTTCGGGAACCACTGCGGTAGAAGACACATCCGCAAGCCGTGAACCATCAACGAGTCACTCGTCAACTCAATGCGTGCTTTTGCAAGCCATGGCCGATCAAAAAGGAGAAACGGTCGAAAGCTGGAGGAAGTTTACCCCGAAAGCACGACTTTGGCCCGAAGTTTAGGGCTCGTGCTTGATAAAAGCCACCGCCAACTCGCCTGAAGTTGATTTTAGACTCGTTAGATCTCGGCAGCCGCGATTTGCCGAGCTTCGAAGCCCTAGATCCAGAAAACGGTCAACGTCGTGACGAACCTGGCCACGTTATGTCCAGAGCCGCGTGTGAGATTCGATGTAACGTCACTTCGTAGCTGATTCATCGCCAAAGGCGGTCAAACACAACTCCGTCCGACATCGTTGTGGGAATATCCAGAATCCAAGAGACGGACTGTTGTTGACTCAACAGTGCGATCATCTCTGAGCAGCGATGGATAGCGGCACGCTTTCGAGCTGAGCTAAAAACACATGTACCATCAATCGACAAATGCGTAACTTAGCGACAGCTCGATGCTTGATCTGCTGCGATCCCTTTCATTGAGGCATCTGCGTATTCGCATCTGCGCCTGCGCTAACCATCTTTCTGAAAAGAGAGATTTGGCTGCGACAAACCGATTTCGTGCGGGAAGATCCGGAGGTTGATGCAAACAGATCCTGTCCGGAGTCGGCGCGAGATGATCGCCAATACGCGTATGACGCACGGCCGTGTGTCTGAGTGGACGTCAACGGACCTTGCAATGGTACCACCGTGACGGGGTGGTCCAGGACAGAGATTGAGGAGTCCAAGTGCCTCGAGTCGTGGTCAGGCCAGATCACACGTTTGGTGTAATTTACGGCGTCTGACGGGAATTGGAATTGTCAGACTGATGCCAGGCTGAAGAAAGCAGCATCGGGGTGGAGAGTGTCTTGGTTTTCCAGCTGTGCTGAGTGAATTCGTTCGAGATGTTCTGACGCCAGTAACTTCGCCGCGAAATCGATGATCACGTTTTGAGAGAGCACCGTCGTGAAAGTTGCTCGAGACTTTTGCTTGTTGATGGAGAGGAACATCGACTCCATTAATATTGAGGCATCTTCTCGGCTAAGTATTTAGCCGCCACGGTCGACCTCCGTCCTTTTCGGACAGCTTCCGTGAGATTTGATTTCGGTGATTATTATTGACCAAGTGAGCCACGTAGACCGAAGACTCAAGTCAAGCCAATGTCTGGATCTCCCCTGCGACCCCGATGATGTTTGATTAGTGCTTGTGAGATCGCTCGGTTGGTAATCACAATGTGCACGACAGCAAGTAATACCGTTGGGAACGGCACCATGTTGGCAACATGACGAACGTCAGATCGTGCTCCTGGCAGGTAGGCAACACAAGACTGGAACAAGCATACAATGTTACACGAAATGGAATTGAATATTGCACATGTCGTTCCTACTCTGACGTGATGGTTCCAAGTTTTCAGACACCGAAACAAAAACCGAAGCTCGACAATGCATGAGATTTCTTGAGGTTTTTTGAGATTGAGCCCAGCTGCCCAGATGACCAAGCTAGGAGACTACAGTTCAAGACATAGATTGTGAAAGAAAACTAATTGGACCAGGGAGCTACACCGGCTTCCATCAAAGTCCGACGGGTTCAGAGCACAGGCGAAGCAGACTCAGTCTGATTCGGATCCAGAAGGTTCTGGTACAGGTTAGAAGATTGGACCTCGTGGGTCCACAAGCCCCAGGGTCGATCTGATGTACCCTGCATCGTTGTCCACGACTCTACTGTCTGCTGTGTAGTCAGGAACGCTAGGCCTTGTTGGCTCCTGTTCGGATTCGCGTTTTGAATTGTCAAGGCCGTAGTCTGAATACCTGCATTGACTTGCGTGTAGACTGCTTGCATGACGGCGAGCTCGATGCTCGAGGCTACGGTGGTAAAGCCGTGATTCTGCATCAGCACTACTGCATAGTCGGCTCCGGTCTGAGTCGCATTTGGCAAGGTGTGATTAGAAGAGAATTCTGCTGCAAAAGCCGCACCCAAACGCTGCGAGCGGATTAGAAGATCTTGATTGTCACCAGCTTGGTAGTGTTGTGAGATGTCGAAGTTGGGAACGGTTTCGCCTAGCATCAAACAGTTAGGTGAGCATACACAAGATAGCGTTCAGTCCCACTCCATACCCAAGAAACCTGCCATATGGATACACGGACGCAGCGGAACGCCGCTGAAGCTGTACGGAACGACTTGCGGCGAGTGGCTGTGGACGACACTGTTGATGCTTGGAAAGCGCTTGTACAGCTCGCTGTGTATATAGCGTTCGATGAAGCCAGAAGGAGCATTCGGATCAACTGGAGCAGCATCTTCGACGAAGTATTCGACCAAGTCGCTGCTATTTGCGACCAGAGCAGGAGCAAGGTTGCGAGACATGAAGAAGTTCGAGCCATTGTTTGGGTTGCGGACAGAAATATGGCCATACGCATCCAGGACTCCGTTGTAGTGAAGGATATGTAATCCTGTAATGAGAGTGTTGAAGACAGTGGTGAGATTAGTTGCGATCATCTTCGGGGGGGACAATGGTTGCGAGAGTTGCGATTGTTCGGAGGAAGGGACCGCCATGAGGAAGCGATTGTAGCAGTTTTTGTATGCGGAGCTACAAAGTTTGTCTACATATGCATGAAGTCGTAGGTGATATGTCAGACTCGCTCTTGCCTTGTTCCGATGACGAGATGTTGATCGACCGGATGATGATTGCGGGGTGCGGCTCCTCGGGAGTGCTTTTGGAGGCAGACCCTGACCCGGCTTTCGGGAGCCTTTTCGCCATCAGCACCTTCTTCCACTGTATCGAAAGCTGTTTTCGCGATCTGTGGAACATGATCTCTGATTAGGTGACACAAGGGAGATAAGGCTATAAGACTGCGTAGAACAAGCAAGATGCTTTGTATGTGCAACCAACGAAAAGAACTTCCCCACGCTAGCAGATCATACCCCAAGTCCATCATCCTCATGCTCCTGCGTGCTGATTCCGAGTGACTTTACTGAATCTTGCCGACCTCGTGATGCCGGGCTTCTACATCAACAATAAGATCGACCTTGCTGGTTCGCTCTCTGACTCCAGCGTCCTGTTCCTCCACTCTATGAACCTCATCGTTCTCTTTTTCGATATACTTCAGAGGTCTCTTGCTAGAGATGGCATCCTTGTCTCCGACGACGATCAAGCTTGGGTCGGATCGGAAGTATGCATCCAGGTCTTCGAGAGTCCGAGAGGAGGTTTCTGGAAAGAGTAGGTAGATGATGGGTAGGAAGAGAGCATTGGTCACTACCCAAATAGGCCAGAACTTCCATCCAAGATTTTGAAAGCCAATCGGCGTGATCTCGACTATGACAAAGTTTGTGATCCAGTTCGTCGCTGTTGCTACTGCAGCGCCTTTTGTTCGCATTGGTAAGCTATTGATCTCCGTAGGATATAGCCAAGGCACGCCGAGCATACCCACAGCAAAGGCGATGTTGTAGAAGAAGAAAAAGAAAATGGCGGCTTTGGCACATTCGGTACTACCATTAGCCATAGCATATTTCAGAAGGATTGAGATGCAGAGGAAAGCAACAAGCTGCAGGAATGTCGATATCATCATCAGAGATCTCCGGCCAAGGCGCTCGACGAAGAGTACTGCGACGCCAGCGAAGATGAAATATGAGACGGCGTTGCAAGCCGATAACAGTCGTGCCATAGAGTTACTTAGACCAACGTAGGTAATCATGATCGTCGGGGTATAGTACGACATGATGTTGATGCCTCCGAACTGCTGGAAGAATTGCGTACCAGCTCCAAGAAGTAGACGACGAGCACTTTTTGTTCCATCCTCGGTGCGACCACGAAGAAGGTCCCTCCATTTTATCGAGTGTTCGCGTTCATACTGGACACCATAGACGATCTCCTGATGCTGTGCAACGATGAAGGCATGGTCCGTGGACTTGTTTTCAAGATCGGCCAGAATTTGAATCGCCTCTACTTCGTGGCCATGAGCAATAAGCCACCGTGGAGACTCGGGAAGCCAAGGAACTGTAGCAAACAAGACAAAGATGAAGATGAACTGCAACGCCAGAGGCAGTCTCCATTGGATTGAGCCGGCGACAAAGCTCAATCCGTAGTTGATCCAGTTCACAATCATAAATCCGCCGACGTTCGTCATCATTTCCAGTATAACGAGCTTTCCTCTCAGCCGGGCTGGTGCTGTCTCGGTTTGCCAGATAGGAGCAGTTGCAGTGTTGATACCATTGCCAATACCAAGAATGACGCGTCCCACGAACATTTGTGGTAAGCTGAATGAGCTAGTCTTTAAAATCACTCCGATGGACATAATTGCGGTACCGAGAATAATGGTCTTCTTTCGTCCGAGTCTCTCACCGACGGTGAAGGCTATGATTGCCCCTATGAAGCAGCCCACATCGTAGATCGCAGCAACAGTAGACAAGACTTTGGTCTTCGAAGGCCCAACAAGGTTGTGCAGTTCGAGAAAGTCGTCGCTAACGACAACACCAGAGAAGACGCCCTAGCAGAACAGCGATTAGCTGCAATTGCTTTGTATGCGCTTTCAAGACTTATGCTCACCTGATCATAGCCAAACAGTGTCATGTCTGTTGCACAAGCGACAGTGATCCAAAACACCAGCCATCCTCCCTTGAAGCCAAAGTATCTTTGCTTTGGAGCAAGCCGCATTGTTACGATTTGTGGGTTCCACAAGATACGGTTCTGTGAGGAGAAAATGTGTACGAGAAGTGTGCCATGACCGCGGCTGGAAGGACCAACTATTATACCTAGATTCGCATTTCCGGTAAGTTCTCGAGAATGGTTCGGGTTGGTAGGTGTCTGTTGACCGAATACCTTGTCAGGAAAGCGTATTCTGCCTAAAGTGATTGGTTTCACCTTGCGCAGGTTAACGCGACTTTGGTCCCCGCAACATGCCTACGCTGAGAAGGCCGCTGTACAACGGGATTGAAGAACTGCCATGGTCTTGAGGTCCTACTGTTTGATCCCCAGTCTCGGTCTGAGGAGAGCGAGTTATACATAATCGATAGCGCCCCAAGAAAGTAGTCATGATGATGCAGTAATGGACATATTATGTTAGACATATCGGTGAGAGTAGAGGAACCCCGGACACTCTCGCCTGACCGTGTAAACATTCAAGACACTGTTATGCGGGGAGAATAACCGGACCTAGCTGATGCAAGGTTGATGCAGAAGGATCATGTGGTCCAACGCGACGGTGGCACAGCATCCTTGCCGGTCTTGCGTCTGCAATAGACTGGGCGGCCAGCCACCAGGCCAACTAGAAATGGAGACCTTGATCAGCAGTAGTTTACTTCCAAAGAGAGACGACATCTCATGGTTCGGATCATGTGTTTTGGACGGTGCGGACGCGTTCCTCAAGTCGCGAACATCTCGCGTGTGTTCCTGCAGAAGATGTCTTGGCAGCACGCCCAACAGCAGTATTTGGCATAGTCTTGGTCTAGCATTGTGGTTTGTAGGCCTTGTATGCGCGCGCAGAAGCTTAGTCAGGTCGACGAGAGTGTTCAGATCGAGTGGGATGTCGATTGAGCAGACCTTTGGTTGAAGTTTGACCGAAAAGCCGAGGGACTGGCAAAACTCCGGGCAAACTTTTCATTCTCCATACGGAGCTCAGTTTGCATGAAGTTCATTGACAGCTCATCAAACGAAGGCCATGTAGTTCGACGTCAAATTTCATCATACGTGCTAGCTATTCTTGTTCACAGAGCCATGAGATTGATCTAATGAGTACAAGCATCTTCCGGCACAGGTACATATGAATGGGACCACCTGGCCGTGGAAATCTGAAATGCCTTTGAGACTGGGCGACCAGACTGTTCTCAAAGCTTATTGTACGACTGCGACGAGGCAATATGAGATTGGATGGACGTTGATGGGTCTAGGGTGTAGCCGCGGTTTCCAGCGTACTCTATAAAGGTCTGTCTTGTCACTTGTTTGAGACGAGCAAACGAAGCAAGCACTTTGCTCAACTCAACATAAGTAGTCGCACCTTCTTCGTCCCTTCCTAATTCTTCAAGATCGAAATCATGCTTACTCCGACGTATGTCAATCTCAAGTCGTTTTTCTATCCGATAGGTAACACGCCTGCTGCCAACCTATTGCGCGACTACCGTCCACATGACGCGGTCAAGGTACTTGCAATTGGATGCGGCGACGTTCGAAACATTCTGTTTACCCTCTGGTCTAACCAAGGGGCTGAATACACTTTCGACTTCACCGCGTGCGATTCAGACCCTGCTGTGTTAGGTAAAAAAACTATCCAATTTCTGCCCCAGCCGAGCCCGTATGGGGTCTCGCCCTAGTCATTCATGCTAATCATCTAAATAGCCCGCAACGTGTTCCTTCTGACAGCTGTTGCCTGTAATGCCAAATCTGCACCACCTAAGCAAACGGAGCAAATCGAGCGCTTGTGGAGAGCATACTACCACTTCTACGTGACCAGTACCGACCTTGCGTTCATCCAGGAACATGCCAGACAACTCCACACCGCCTCAGAAAGTCTTCTAATCTGGAACCAGTCCCCTTTTGGAGCATACCTCAAGTTCACGACTGAGGCTACTTTGACCGAAGTGCGCCGCATCTGGTTGTCATATGCTCAAACGAGAAGCTCACAGGAAGATTCTGAGTCTAGACATGCGATCAACCTCGTCTTTGACACTCACTACAATACCAGCGAGAGTAGACCGAGCATTGTGGGCCATGGGGTGCGTTCCGCTGGAGCCCACGGCCTCTGGGCAACTCCTCAACTTAACGATGCTTTCCATGCCTTCTGGAGGACCGGCGTTGTAGCTGGCAATAGAAGGGACGTCTCTGCACTCAGCCAGGATGGCGGTGGTAGAGTCAATCCTCTGATGGCAATTTCCCCGGTCCCTTCGAGCAAATACAACGTGCACTATGGCTCCGACCCCCTTCTTGGCTTCCATCTGGCCGAGCACTTCGATCTTGCTTCCCAGGCAGCGGACGTTGGCATGGAATCTCTTGCACTTCTCCTCAAGTCTCAGTTCTCCAAGTGGTGTCAAACTTTCATATCTTGTGTTGCATCTAGGACGATCAACATCATGCACCATTGCGGCGAAGCTATCAACTTTGCCCATGCCTTGCAGGCTATCAAAGGCTCTGATACTCTATCTCCTCTGACCCGCCACTACGTCAAGCCCTGGAGTGCTGTTCCTCTCAGCCTACCATCTACATTGTTCACCGCATACCACGTCATCGACACTTCGAATGTCATCGACCACGTCGGTATCTTGAGCCTTTTACCAGCCATCGTTCCTCTGTTGTCTGAAGTCTGTGGTTCAGTTCTGTACACCGAGAGTCTTCTACAGGGGGCGGAGGAGTCACAAAACTTCTTGAGTACCGTCCTGCACTCGGACGTTACGATGTCATCTCTCGTGTTCGGTGTTGCTCCTGTTGGGTACCTGTTAGGAACCATGACGGACTCCACGCATATCGAGCACCTTCTTGAAATGTCTCTTGGAAAAGGTCGGCAAAAGCAGTACCGTATGCGTCTGCCATGGAGGCGTGCGGCTCAAGGCGATCTTGAAGTGCTAAAGCTGATGCATGGCAGCGGCGGGTCGGCTTCATACCGCCTGAATATGGATCCTCACGAGCTTGCTGCCTATTTCATGCAGGTATATCTAGCCATGTTTCGAGAATCAGAGGATATTAGCATAAAACTGGAAGTGCTGAAGCGAATGATGGCCACGCCTTTGGTCAACGATCTTGGTTTCTGTTCACGCTTATCTATCGTCGCACTGTTGGCCACTGCTAAAAGAACGATCTCTACAGACTGGAAAGTTTGCATTGGAGAGCTCGTGAGCATGATCGAAAACAATCGCTCGCTTATGATAAGCTCTAGTAGTCTCCAAGAGCTCTACTTGCACCTCCATGCGAGTGATCTTTGGAGTGCTGAGACATTCATGGTTGAGCCTAGAGCCCAGTTGAATCCATGGGGCAGAATGCGACCTCCCGGCGAATCTGGTCTGCTCGGAAAGCACAATCTCCCAGCAATTGTTCACATCGCTCTAGTTGTGCCTAGGAGAAGCCTCGTTGTCTTCACCGAGCAGCCCGTGGAAAAAGTCGGTACGCCTGGACTTCACTTATCCTTGTCCAATGGGATGAAGTTCGAGAACTGTTTCTATGCTATCGACACTTTCTTCGGCAAGCTTGAGGAGATTGACGATAAGGCACAAGTCTTTGAAGACCATCAAGGCTGGGCTGGAGAGGCTGACCTTATCGTCACCTGTCCTGTACCTACCTGGTCTCTGCTGCTAGACCGTCGCAAGGACCTTAACATCTCACTCTCAGTCAACACTTCACCAGCTACTATGCAGTACACCAAGAAACTCGGTGTTCTCATGAGAGTGTTCACAGCAAACCTCGAAAGCAAGCACGTTCATGTTCTGGCTCACGCGCCCAGCTCTGAGCTTGGTCGTAACGATGGAAACCTGCCTTCCAACCACAGAGCGACACTATCCACTGAGATAGCTCCACCCATTTCTGCTGCCGTGGCTCTTCAAAGAGACGGTACTGTACAATGCATCAGGGTCACCAACAATTATGCAAACTGCTCTAGAGAGAGCAAGGCTTTGAAAGATGGAGCGACAGTGGCGATCTTGCAAATCTCTCCATGCGTTTTCATGGCTACCATTGGTGATTTGCAGAGCCCGAAAGGGTTTGTCCTTCCATTCCCGGTGGACGGCGCCGCCTGCAAGATAAGAATTGCACGCAAGTCCTCGTGGATCGAGATCAGCGCTCCTACGTCTAACGCTCTTCAGCCCGGTGGCTTCAAGCATGATTCCTTCCCTGTGGTCAGTCATGGTGGCAGCGTTATGGCTTGGGGGATGGGTCGCGTCAACCCTGATCTTCAACCCCAGGTTATGGCCTCAATTTCCACTCTCGCATTTCTACAGCCCCTTTTCAGCATGGCGCTGAGTGAGAGGGAACGTACATGCGTCAACCATATTCCACCTCTGATTCAGGCAAAGGAAGTGATTCGTCAAATGTGTCTCGGCTCTGTAGGTCTTCATCCTGACAGTCCTGGCAACAAGGTTCGTTTGTTTATGTTGAAAGACGAATCAACTTACCAGTTCTTCATCATTGCTAACGCGCTCCGTCATGATCGTGACACCGGGTCGGTCTTCTTGGATGCTTTCTACATGCCTGCCACTCGCGACCTAATTGCGCACAAGTCGTTCCAGGCAATCTTGAGCCCCAACATCAACCATCACAGCCTAGTAATCAACGCTGATGCAGAAGACATAAAATTGTGGCAGTCTCTTATTCCTGCTCTGGTTGAGCGTTGTCGGTCTTGGGAGCATGTCGAAAACTGCAAGTGGAAGACTAAGCCAAGCAAGGCTTCTATCTGCGATTGCGGCTTGGGCAAGGACGTCTCGAAGATGTCCAGTGACTTTCGAGACATCGCCCGCTTTGCCACTCGCATCGCTATCCCGGCGATGTCTGCTGTTCCTTATCTCGAATCCATGACCTCGCAGGAATCCATGTATCGGCTCACTGATGAAATGCAGACTGCTCGCTTAGAACAGCGCCAGCAGCAGCAGCCGCTCATTCCGTCTTCCAACGCCCCGGATGCTTCTAATATGGATGCCTGTGGTCACTGCCGCACAATCAAGCCGGGTCTGAAGGCCTGCACTCGTTGCGAAAAGGTCAAGTACTGCAATCATACTTGTCAGAAGGCAGCTTGGAAGACACACAAGAAGGAGTGCAAGCGTTGAAAGCTCAGCGGTACATTTTTCATACCACGAAGAAGATAGATCACAACTTACATAGAACAGCTTTTAGATGGCGGAGCAAGGAAGCTAGTGGTAGTCATCACTTACAAGATAGCTCTTTCAAGGAATGATTGCTATACTCAGTTTTTCTACACATCGCTTCCTTCTGTGATTTGCATAGTCATTTCGTTTCATACAAGATCAGGTGGTTATCAAGCAGTTCGACCTAACAAATGTGACCGTTTCATGCACCATGACTAGTCAAATATTCTTCTTAGTATACTTCTTTCGTAACAAAAATTACACGAGGAAGATCAATATGCTAGAAATGTAGCAGATGCCTGATCTGATATGTGATAGCCTATCTGAAGAATTTGCAGAATGATCCTTAAGTATTGTTCGGACTCAGAAAGGCGATGATGAGTTTGACGGAAAGCGCCGACAATTTGGCGGAAGCTCGGGCAAACTTTTCGTTCCAACGCAACGCGACTTCCACTTTAGAGCTCCAGCTTCTATTGCAAAAGAGGCATATGATGAATGACTACAGAGCTTTCATCAAGACTCTCATAGATGGAAGAGACTCCAGAGACCAAAACTCTCCTTTTTTGATCTGCACCGACCGACCACGAAATGTATTTGGCAAGTAAACAAGGATTCACTTGAGTACAGATGCAAGTGGAAAAAGAAAGGACACCCGCGAAGTCGCAAGTGTCATTGGCATATGTGCTCACACACAGGCTCCGGCGACATGTAGAATAAGTCGTACTCACGTCCATGAACTCGTTACAACTATACGACATCTCACAGAGCCGATAAGGGGTCGTGATGCAGTTTGTCGACAAGCAGCGTGCAACGACATCAAACACAGCGTCCCTACGAGCATATCGCTTGCTCTACGACCCGTCAACGACACGGTAGAGCCATCTCAATAGCGGCGTAAATATCGCTCGCCTCCATGGAGAAAACCATTGAGGTGCTCGCTGCTCAGTCTCTACCAAGTACGACTGCGATCGGTGTGTGATGATTTGAGCTTTGAGTTGGAAGACCTTGTATAGTGTCCCGAAGCTTGAATCTTGTCTCATTGTCACAATGTTCATATTGGAGGACATTTCAGCCCGCCAGGCATTGGGTGTAGCGGTTTGTCAAAAGGCAGGTGGTTTTCGTTATTGGTGGCATGTCCACAGAGAGGGCGTGAGATTACAAATTCTCACGGTGTTCACATCGTACAAGGATACAGCATCTCAGCATGCCAGGCGTTGGGCTTGTTAGCTTGTCAGAAGACAAGATGATTTTTGGAATCAGCGGCATTGCCAGAGACATTTTCACAGCTTCCCAACCCCTTCTGATGCGCACTATCAAAGCGGTTTCAGCAAACGCTTCACTTTCACCAACTCCTCTCGACAACACGGGCAATCTCATCAAAGAACACGCCGCATATAAGTTGATCCCCTTCTCCCCCGACACTTTTCTGGCCACATCCTCAGTCAAGCAACCGCAATGCTTACGCCTACTGTCGTGGACCTTGCAAAAGGCCACTTCTACCCTTTCGGCAATACGCCTGCTGTTAATTTCCTGCGCGACTATCGCCCTTCGAATAGCGATAATGTCGACATACTCGCGCTTGGCTGTGGCGATGCGCGCAACCTCCTGTTCTCCCTCTGGTCTGAACACAAAGGCAACGGATGCAACTTCAACTTCACCGTTTGCGACCTCAACCCTGCTGTTTTTGGTAAGTAATCCTGAACGTGATAAATTCCACTTCCTGCATGTGACTGACACATAACAGCTCGAAACATATTCCTTTTGAGCGCGATCCAGACACTTTCTCTCGACGCCGGCGATGCCGACTATGATCTATTGAGCAGGCTTTGGAGGATCTACTATCATCTCTTCATTACTCAGGATGACCTCACCTTTGTGAAGCAACATGTCAGCCACCTCCGAGCCGCGTCTGGAAGCCTGGAAACTTGGCTGCAATCGCCCTTTGGATCTGTCTTTCACTTCTCTAGTGAGTCGACATTGATGGAGATCCGCTCTTTCTGGAACTCATACTCTGAGTTGCGTACAACCGATCAAGATCAGCAAGTCCGACAAAGTATCGCCTCTCTTCATGTTGGAGACTGGCATATCAATGGTAGAACAGCCAGAGTTACGTCGCACGGTATGCGCTCAGCAGGCGCCCACAGCCTGGAGTCTGTTGACTCGATGAACCAAGCCTTGCACGAATTCTGGAAGACTGGAGTTGTAGCAGGCAACTTCGACGATGTTGCTATGCTACGTCGCGAGAATGGCGGCTGCGTGAACCCCCTCATATCCGGTTCCCCGACTTGTCCAACCGAGTTCGCTGTCCCATATGGCGTTGAGCCCTTGATCGGCTATCATCTTGCGGAGGCATTCAGCTCCACTCAGTCCGTGCCAACAAGCATGGATGTGTTGGCAAAACTGGCCAAATCGCAATTTTTCGACTGGTGTCGCAGCTTCACTCTCTGTGTCAAGTCGAAATCTGTCAGCGTCATGTGCCACACTGGCGAGGCTATTAACTTTGCTCATGCCTTGCAAGATCTTCGTGGCTCTCCCACTTTGCCTGCTGATACGCATCGCTACACCAAGCCATGGTGCGCAACTCAGCTGCTACTGGAACCGACTCTTACCAGCCAGTTCGACATAATCGATACCTCCAACATCATCGATTACCACGGCATCTTGAACGTCCTCCCTGCAGTAACACCTCTACTGAAACATGCCCCATGTTCTATCCTTTACTTCGAAACCCTTTTGCAGGCAGCCGAGAAGCATGAATCGACTCTGGTAACCCTACTTCATGCTAATGTCACAACTATCTCGCTGTTGCTAGGCGTTACGCCTATGGGCCACATCCTTGACACTACGACCGACTCGTTCGAAAGCGAAGAGATCTTCGACAGAGTTTGCCCACCCACAACAGGATGTCTGGCGCAACTGCGTCTGCGTATTCCTTTTCGCAGCGCGTTTCATGGCGACAGAGAATTATTGAGAGACGGGCCTTGCAAGCCTTTCCCTTTGCTCCGGATCAACCCTCAAGAACTTGCTAGTTTCTTCAAACAGGCTTATCTTTCTATGTTCCGTGAAGCAGAAGATACCAGTATTCGCAACGCAGTAATGCTGCGCAAGATGAATCGTCCCTTGGCTGGCGATCGGTTCTTCTACTCTAGGCTTTCACTTGTTACTCTTGTGGCAGCAGCAAAGAGAACTGTACAGACCGACTGGAAAGCTTGCATCGACGCACTCATGGAGTCAATTGAGAATGACCGAACGCTGATCCTGGGATCCAACGGAATGCAGGAGCTGTATCTCCACTTCCATCAGACTGGCCTTTGGGATGTGCCATTGCTGAGGGCAGACCCGAGAGGGCAGATGACTCCGTATGGCAGAACGAGATCTCGTGACGAGAGTGGCATGCTGGGAAGCGACGACTTGCCGGCGATCGTTCATGTCGCCCTTGTTGTCCCGAGATCTAAGCTGCGTATCTTCACTGATCGCCCTGCGGATCAAGTTGGCACGCCTGGCCTACGTCTTACCGTTTTCAATGATCAATTGTTCGATGACTTCAACTTCTATGCGATTGACACCTTTTTTGGACGTCTCAAGGAAGCCCCCGCTGCTAACGGCGATATAACCATTGACGAAGACCCTCTGGGTTGGTCGGGTATGTCAGACTTGATTGTTACTTGTGCTGTTCCAACGTGGCCTCTGCTTGTTGGAAACAGAAAGGACGTTTGTCTTGGTCTGGTAGTCAACAGCAACGCCTCATTCGACACTGTCCAGTATTCACTCCATCTTGGGTTCCGCACCCAAGTTTTTACAGCAAATCTGGACAGCAACCATGTCAAAATCTTCGCTCGAGCACCTACTAAGGCCGTATCAGCGACCGCACAACCTACACAAAATTCCGCCATGTGTATTGACAGCATCGACGGCGACTTTCAAGTCTCGGAGGAGAAGCCGGCACCCGAAATTAGTAACAAAGGCAGTGATGATGGCCCTAATTCTACTACAGAGTCCGCTGAAACCATCTCATGGGTGGTACAACTCAAGAACGATTGCACCGTGCAATCAATCACAGCCACCAAAGCCTTTGCACCAAACTTGGAGACAAGCCACGCTCTCAAGAAAGGCACCGCAATCGAGATCAGTCAAATCTCGCCATGTGTTATGGAGCTTTCTCTTGAACAGCTCACCCATCGTATCGCCTTTCCATACCCGATCAATGGCATGAAGGCTAAACTTACTCGCAACCCCGTGTCCATCGAGTTGAGCGCTCCTACTTCGAACTCCATTGAGATTGGTGGCTATGCCATGAACCCTTTCCCTGTCATCGATCAAAACGGGACTGGTGACTTCCTGGCATGGGGCATGGGACGTGTAGATATCGATCGCCAGCCCTTGATCAAGCTACCAGTCGACCATTTATGGCTGGAAGGCATGTTCGCCACGGCATCCACTCGAGCAGACCGTGCCTTGAACTTATCGGACATGGACTACTCGCGCAAACCCGCCATGTTGAAGTTGAGAGAAGGCTTGCCACTGCTATTCATGGGTCTTGTCGGCCTCCATCCCCGTTACCCCGGCAAGATATTCCGCCTCTACGTCTTGACCGAGGGCGACAAAGTGGACGCATTCATCATCTCCAACGCCATACACCACGACCGAGACTCGGGCTCCATCTTCCTGGACGCATTCGTCGTGCCATTGACCCCCGAGGTCGCCAAAAGCGGACTCGTCCAACCCACTCTCAACGCCAACCGCAAAGAGCTAATCGATACGGCCAGAGAAGAAATGATACTTTGGAAACACCTGATCCCCGCAACCGTCGAGCGCTGCCGCACATGGGAACACAAGGAAACCTGCGAATACAAAATCAACACCACAAACACAATCCCCCTGTCCACCTTCGCCTGCAGATCACCCATCTGCACTTGCGGAAACGGACAAGATACAAACCACCTGCCACCGGATTTTAAACCTCTGGCTGACTTTGCCACTCGCGTTGCTATCCCTATCATCCATGCTATTCCTTACATGGTGGCTATGATGATGGATAAACTCCCCAACAGCACGTCTTCTCAAACTCCCGCCGCCCCTCGCGATATTTGCGGGCATTGTGGAAGCATCAAGTTTTCCGGTTTGAAGGCTTGTACGAGGTGTGAAAAGGTCAAGTATTGTAATCATGCTTGTCAGAAGGCCGATTGGAAGGAACATAAGAAGGTGTGTAAGCGTTGAGATGTGTTGTGGTTGATTGTTCATCGAATGGAGGAGATGATCAGCGGAGGAGGAATGTAGACGGTTGATGATAGAGGGAGTAAGGAGGAGTTAAGGGGGTAAATAAGGAGGAAGTAATGCTGCTACCGCATACTTGTAACATAGCAATCTCGAGCAAAGAACTCTGGACCGCGGCTTTGCTTCATCCGCTCCTTCCGTAGTCTTTACAATATCATACCCGATGAAAAAAGGTTAGAGTGCTATAAAAACAGCCTGACCAAATACGAACCCTTTCCGCCCATCCTGAATTAGTTGGAGTCTCACATACTAGGTGCTTATTATGCTTGTTCTTCTTGACACCCTTCTTTTTTAACATTCTTCATGACAATCTTGTTGAACGTGAAAATATGCATGGACATACGCTTAATCTACCTCTCTTCCTTATGCAGACCAGAAAACCAAACTCAACCCGTCCTCTTAAATCTCATCTTCAAATCTCCTAATCAACAAACCATCCTTTTCCAATTCCTCCTTGACTTGTCTCACAGTCCATTCTCCCCTGTGGAACATGCCAGCCCCCAGCGCAGCGTCGACAGTCGTCTGATCGAATACCTCTTTGAAGTGACCGGCGTTTCCGGCACCACTGCTCGCAATAACAGGGATCTTGATGGCCGCTTTGACCGACTTTACGAGTTCCAGGTCGAAGCCGGAGTTCGTGCCGTCTTTGTCGATGCAGTTTAGGAGGATTTCTCCACAGCCCATGGCTTCCACTGCTGTGCAGAGTTGAATGACGTCGAGGTCGGAAGTGCTGCGGCCGCCGTGGATGGTGCATGCATACCAGCAGTATTGCTCCCCGTTGGGGCCGGGGTAGGGTGTTTTGAGCACGGCGTGAGTCGTGTCTTCGGGGCTGTTGACGTAGATGCGGCGGGGGTCGACGGACACGACGACGGCTTGAACACCATAGGCGTTGCTGATTGTTTCGATTGCGGTTTTGCCGGAGAGTGTTTTATTGGCGGCGTAGTATTCTTGGGCGGCGGTTACGGCGTCGGAGCCTATGCTTACTTTGTCGGCGCCGGATTTGAAGTAGAGTGTTGCGACCTCCAGGGCTGGGACAACTTTGCCGGTCTCTGGGTCCTTTGTGTCGCGGATGCCGCCGCCGATTGTGAGGGGAACGAAGACGGTTGATGAAGCTTGACGGAGAATCTCAAGCATAGGTTGGTCTTTGAGAGGAGTTTCGCGGAAGGAGGTGATGTTTAGGAAAGTGACTTCGTCGGCACCTTGTTCGTAGTATTTCTGGGCCATGGAAACAGGCTTGCCGAGGTTGCGGACAGCGGCACCTTCCTCCTTTTCACGGACGTCGTATTGGTCGCCTTTTGTTACTACGAGGTCGCCTGAATCGTTTGTGCGGACGTCAAGGCAGGCAATGATGCGGCGGGTAAGGCCTTCTTTTGTTGTTGAGGCGGAGGGTGTTTGGGGGAGGGTAGAGAGACGGTCGCCTTCCAGGAAGGCCTTGAGAACGCGGAGACCTGCTGCACCACTCTTCTCGGGGTGGAATTGGGTGACCAGGACATTGTCCTTTGCGACAGCTCCGACGAATTCTTGGTTGCCGTAGCGGGCGGTGGCTACAGACCAGCCGGCCTTCTCGAGAACACCGGGTTCGTACATCTTGGCGTATGAGTGGACGTAGTAGTATTTGCTGTCGGGACGCATGCCGTAAAGACTCTGGTTCGCGTCCAGGCCTTGTTCCGAAGCAGTGTTTGCTGAGTTCCAGCCAATGTGAGGCACACTCTTGTCCGAGTCGTCGAATCTTTCCAGACGGCCAGGGATCAGACCAAGACCAGGCACCTCCGAGTTCTCCTCTGAGCCTTCAAACAGAGCTTGTAGACCGACACAGACGCCCATGAAGGGCTTACCAGCGGCGATGTGCTTCTTGATGGGCTCGACATATCCAGAGTTGTTGAATTGGCTGAGGCAGTGACCAAAGTGACCTACTCCGGGGAGGATGAGTTTCTAGGGAGCCTGTCAGTTATATCAGTCCCTAACGCGGTTGGGAAGACGCATTGGTGGGGTTGGAGGGGCAGTACCTCTGCCTTTTGCACATCTTCAGGTGACTTGATCCATTCGACCTGGTAGCCGACCTTCTCGATGGCATTGACCAGCGATCGGATGTTGCCAGCCACGTAGTCCAGGAGGTGTACTGTCGGCATCTTGTTGTATGTAGAATTGACTAGAAGAAAGCAAACAATGAGCTCGGAAACAAAAAAGATGAGCACATGCCGATGACTCGGACGGTGACTCTTGATTGCGGGCCGATCCGATGACCGCCTTCGGCCCGCAACGCAGAGCTGGCAGAAATTATCTCAGCCCTATCGACAAGGAAGCCTTTCTCTGCAACTCCAACTCCGAGAGGCGCCATCTTGTCGCATCGCAAATAGCATAGCAACCAGCACATCATGGTTAGACAACTCAAGCACCATGAGCACAAGCTCCTCCGCAAGGTCGACTTCTTCAAGGCCGACACGAAACAAGGCACCATCAGACAAAACGATGTAGTCCGCCGCGTACGTTCTTCTTCTTTTCCTGATCATGGAAATCGCAATACTAACAAAGGCGCATACAGTACATGATCCAAAAGCCCGAAGACTACACCTCATACAACCGTCTCTGTGGTCAACTCCGCCAACTAGCCCACCGCCTCACAATGCTGCCCCCGGACAACGCCTACCGCCTCTCGACAGAAAAGAAACTCCTCGACAAACTCTACGACATGGCCATCCTCAGCGAACGCAGCAAACTCTCCGCCGTCGAGAACAAAGTCACCGTTTCAGCCTTCGCCCGCAGACGTCTAAACGTCATCCTCACAAGACTCCAAATGGCTCCTGATCTCAAGGCCGCGACCACTTTTATTGAAGGTGGTCAGGTCAGAGTGGGTACCGAGGTCGTCACTGATCCGGCCTTCTTGGTTACGAGGAATATGGAGGACTTTGTGACTTGGGTTGATTCGTCCAAGATCAAGAGGACTATCCACAGATACCGCGACAAGTTGGACGACTTTGACTTGCTTTAAACAGCTCTTGCCGGTTGTACCACTTCTCGGGTTTGATTTGTATTTATCAGCGTGGCGTTCTTTGGGTCAAAATCTGCATAAAACATGCATGTGGTTAGGAAATATCGAATCAATGGGCAAATCAAAGGATGGAGGAAAATACAAGATATTGTAGAATGGATTGTCTCTTCTTGTCGGGTATCTTTGCGAAAACGAAATATTGAATCCTCCAGCTGAACTCCAAATACGCCATGCTTAACCTCCCATATGCTTTTGTAATGTTCAAAGACTAGCTGAAGTGAATACCTTCCTGGTTGAAGGCGTACAACAACTTCAAGAAGTCACCCTCGTCACACATTCTGGCACGCTTCTCGCAGAGTTCGGTTGTCTCGATGAGCACCTTTGTGACCTTCTGGCGCACAAGCTCAGACACCTTGCCCTTCTTCTTGCGGTTGGGGTTGCCTAGCAGCTTCTTTGCCTTTTTGTCTGCCTCCTCTCTGAAGAAGTCGGGAACATCATCCTCATCGTCAACATCCATGATAGCCTCCATTTCGTCATCCTGTTCATCGGCAGCCATATCTGTGTCCATAGCGGCATCTGCAGGGTCCAGCGGACCATCATCCAGTACGATGTTGTTCTGAGCGCAGTAGGTGCGGTAGTTGGACTCGAGCATCTCCATGACACTGGTGGTGCCCAAGAAGCCACTACGAAGAGTACGGTTCTTACGGACAAAGCAAATGCGCAGAAGACCATCCCACTCGTCGTAGCTGATCTGTGGACGCGGGACCTTGGGCACAATCTTGACGACATCACTCTCAACTTGAGGAGGAGGATTGAAGTTGTTCTTTCCGACCTTCATAACGTGGCTGATTTTAGCCCACATTTGAGCGTTGACAGACAATCTCGAGTATAGCTTTGTTCCAGGTTGAGCGAACAGACGCATGGCAAATTCACGTTGGAACATGAGTACGCATGAGCGAGGAGCGGGACTCAAGGCCAAGAGTCTGAAGGTCAAGGGCGAGGAAATCTGGTAGGGGGTGTTTGAGATGCAGACGTCGAAGTAGGGTAGTTGTGGGTGCTTGAGCACATCTCCGAGGATGATTTCGAGTCTCTTTTGGGCAGGAGTTCCTTGAAAACGCTTTGTGATCTCGGCAGCCATTCGGGGATCGGCTTCGCAGGCGATGACCTTTTTGGCCTTTTCCAGGATCTTGGTCGTCAAGTTACCGGTACCGGGTCCGACTTCGAGGACAATCTGTAAGAGCGTCAGAAGGGCTATGCAACTCGGATGGACAATCGAAGACATACATCTGACTGCTTCAGGTCGGCCTTGTCGACGATGGCCTGGGCGACACCGGGGTTCTTGAGAATATGCTGACCGAGATCCGTGTTGAACTTGAAGACGTTGTTGGCGGCATGGCCCTTTTTGCGCGAGGCGGCGCCAGCATAGGGGTCGCTCTTTGACACGCCACTGCCGTTGTTCTTTCTTGCTGATTTGGGCATCTTGACTTGTATAGTGGTATAGGGAAGGTGCGGAGGCGCGGAGGAGAGAAGATGGAAATTTTGGCATCGACCAAAAGCTTATCGATAAGCGCCATCTCCAGGGTCTCGTCCAACCTTGTTGCCCATCCAAGCCATCCACCAAACTTGGCATCAATTCGACCTCGTCACAACCATTGAAGTACAAATATGGCTCGTCCATCGAAGGCTAGAGCTGCCAGTGAAGAATCATCCGCCTTGTCATCTGTCGTATCCGACGCTCCAGAGACTGCCGTCGCCGACACTGCTCCCAAAGGAACTAGAGGAACCAAGCGCAAGCGCAACGTCAAGCAACAAGTCAAAGAAGAGTCGGAGGGAGAGAACGACATTGAAGAGAGGCCTGCTCCTGTCAAGAAGACCCGTCAACGTAAAGCTGCCAAGGTCGAGGAAGAGGTTGAGCCATCACCCAAGAAAGCCAGGAAGTCGAAGAAGGTCATCGAAGAGACCCAGGAAGCTGAAACTACCACTGTCGACGCCCCACCAACCAAGGCCAAGGTTGTACGAAAGCGTAAGACCAAGGAAGGGAAGGAAGCTGAAGCGATGCCCTTGGCTGCACGTACAGTCGGTCACAAGCTCTTCATCGGTGCTCATGTCTCGGCCGCTGGAGGCCCCCCAAATGCTGTCCAAAACGCAATTCACATCGGCGCAAATGCCTTTGCTCTCTTCCTCAAATCCCAAAGGAAGTGGGCAAACCCTCCTCTCGACGAAACTCACTCAATCAACTTCCACGAGAACTGCAACAAGCACGACTTTGACCAGAACAAGCACGTTGTTCCTCACGGCTCATATCTGGTAAACCTAGCGCATACCGATCCTGAGCGTACTAAACAAGCATACGACTCCTTTCTCGATGACTTGAAGCGCTGCGAGAAGCTCGGTATCGCCCTGTACAACTTCCATCCTGGAAACAGTGTTGGCGGTGACCGTGCTGCTGCTATTGCCCACTTGGCTGGCAATCTCAACCGTGCTCACAAGGAGACTTCCAAAGTTGTCACTTTGCTCGAGAACATGGCCGCTGGTGGCAATGTCATTGGCTCGACCTTTGAAGATTTGCGCGATGTCATTGAGCTAGTAGAAGACAAGTCTCGCGTCGGTGTGTGTCTAGATACATGCCATGCCTTTGCTGGCGGTTACGATCTGCGTACCCCTGAGACGGTTCAGAAGACCATGTCCGACTTCAACGAGACTGTCGGTATGAAGTATTTGCGTGCTCTTCATCTCAACGACAGCAAAGCCCCCTTCTCGAGTCATAGAGATCTGCATGCCAACATTGGCACTGGCTTCTTAGGCCTCCGCGGCTTCCACGCCATCATGAACGACGAGCGTGTCATTGGTCTACCCATGGTCCTCGAGACTCCCATCGAGGTTCGCGACGAAGACGGCAACCTCCAGAAAGATGCTAAGGGCAAAGACATGGAGGACAAGGGCATCTGGGCCAGAGAAATCAAGCTGCTCGAAAATCTTGTCGGCATGGATGTCGAGAGCGAAGAGTTCAAAGAAATCGAGGACAGACTGCAAAAGATGGGTGCGGTCGAACGCAACAGAATTGCCGAACAAGTCGAGAAGAAGACGACCAAAGTCAAGGAGAAGGAGGAAAAGACAAAGGCTAAACAGACAAAACTCAACTTTGGCAAGGCGGTCCCAGCAAAGAAGGGCAAGAAGGCGAAGAAGGAAGAAGAGGCCGATCAGAGTGATGCTTCGTCCTTGAGCGCACTGCCTTCCGACAACGAGAGCTAAACACCTTGCGTCGACTCAAAAACATGATCGAGGAACGACAGAAGAGAAGCATGACATTAATGGAAGATCGAAGCATTCTCAGCACCACTACATACGATACCAAATTTGTCGCTCCATCGACAATACGCGCGTGAACATGCTTTGCAAAGGAGCACTACACGAATGGACAATATCTGTAAGTAGTCTCAACGATACATCTTAATCAACAGCCTTGCGTCACCACATACTCGTCTCACGCATGGATGTCTTGATACCTCAGGCGCATCTCGTCCCCGCGCCTTATGAAAGTAAAGCTCGCAGCTGACCAACAACTAACTCAATCAACCTCTTCATCTTGCCACCAGGCTCATCGCCGCCTGTCACACGCAACCTTTATATTTTATAATATTCTAACCCTTACAAGTTCTCAGCCGTGGTAGTGTAGTGGTCCAACACACCCGTGGTCTTAACACGTGCGCAGTCATTCGTTGTTACTCAACGCCGTGTCAGTCTAGATCCGAGGAGGTCGGGGGTTCGATTCCTTCCCATGGTGCTCATTTTTTTCTATTTTTTTTTTGAGACTTGTAAATCATCAGGTCAAGGTATGTCTCTACTTTATTGCATGAAGATGGCTTTCTAATGTGTTCGTCGTGCGACACTTGGTATTTTATGCTTCTCTGTCCCCCAGCCTCGCACCGTCTTGTGCCTCCTTTCTCGTTACCCTCCGTTCTCCCCACTATAGTATATACCATCTGCTTCTTCCTTCATAAATATCTCATCCACAACACAACAAAGTAGAGAATGAAAAACAATCATACACCATCCCAACCACCACTTTCTCCTATTCATCCACAATGATTTCCGTATTTTCTTTTTCGGTCACCACCACCACCCAACCCTTCTTCTTATCTTCACGCCTGCGCCACAACTTCCAACTCCACCAACGCGCCCTCCTTGGCCAAACCCGAAACTTGCACGCACGTGCTCACGGGATACGGTTCCTCGAAATATTCGGCCCATATCTCATCCACTTTGCGGAAATCGGACATTTTCATGAGGTATATTCTTCTGCGGACGATTTTGTCCAGGGAGGAGTTTGCGGCGAGGAGGCAGGCTTTTATGTTGAGGATTGCGCGATGCTTGGGGTGGGGGATGTTAGGATGGGAGGAGGTATATGAGGAGGAGGAGGTATAGGGGGGGATGAGGGATGGTAGGTATAGGAGGGGATGGATGAATGAATGAATGAATGTCAAACGAACCGTTTGTGCTTCTATACCTCCCGGGACGATATCACCAGTAGTTGGATCATCACCCATCCAACCAGCTTTTTCCCCACATCAAATCAGCATTTCTCAACTCTGGATATATACAAAAGGATCTAGAATATAGGATTGGGGTGGGTTGGGTATTTGGGATGCTCGTTTTGCTTTAATTACCTATATGTAATGTATTGCCCTCGCGTACTACATGGGAGTAATTGCCATTGGGCTTTGGTGCTGAAGATGCATGGATGGCTTGTCTTTGTGATGGCATGGTGTGATGTTGATTTGAGGTGTGGGGCCCAGGAAGGAAGGCTTTTGGGGGATTTGTATTGGAGTAATATCTTCGAGAGGTGAGGTCTTTTGGAAAAAGAAGGTGGTACCGTACTCTGAGAACGTGGAACGTCATGTTGATGGTCTGACGTCACTGATATTATCCATCTCTCCGAGATAGTTGTATCCAAAGTTGGAGTAGAGAGAAAGCATATCATGAACTTCATCTCCGATGGATATCAAGCATGTTCCGGTTGCTTTCGCAGTAAAGTGTTGAGGTCAGTCGTCACGACGTAAGAGACAGGCACTCATGAAACATCAAGGGAAGAGTCAAGAGAGACTGGAATGGGAATTTGGTTTCATTGATTTGGACTTTTGATGTCATTGATCTATCTATCCGATGTGAGACCAATTATACGATATTATCTGACCAAGTGAGAAGATAGCATCCCATGTCCCATGACTAAACACTCTTGAAGATGTGACAGCCCATCAAGGGCGTACAAGCGAGGTCGTGATGGACAAGGTGATGGAGACGAAAGTGCAGAGACTTGCTTCTCAATCCAATCTAGACCAAGCAGAACAAGCTGTTGGAAGGAGTCATGCCGAGAAGACCAAGGTCGCGGTGCTCGATGTTCTCGCACAGCCAAGTCATCTTCTTCTCATCACCAGCAGCGTCGGTAGCAACGATAAGCTGCTGCTCGAAGATGTTGGTGGACGAGCCAGCCATCTTGGTCTGAACAAGGTGGGCAGTCATCAGAGGAATGTCGTGGTCGACGCAGAGCTCCTCGCGAACAATGTTCGAGTTGATGCCGAGCTTGAGCTGAGCCTGAGCCATGTAGTGGTACTGCTCGCACATGACCCAGCGCTCGGTGGGAGAAGAGGCGCTGAAAGTGTAGAGAATGGCAGCAAGGTAAGAGGCCAAGTCGTAGATGCGAGGGTCGGCAACGATGTCGACCTCGTGGGTGGGGTTGACCCAATCGGTACCGTAAGGGCGGTCCAGGCAGAAGGCGCGACCGACACGGCCAGAGTCGAGAGCCAGCTCGTCGTTCATGGTGGTGTAGTTGAAGTTCTTGCAGAGCCACTGGGCACTGGCCTCGTTGTTGTCACCAAAGGCGTTGAGGAGTTGAGTGATGAAGATGTCGGTGACTGAAAGCTTGATCTCGGCAAGGGCAGTGGCAGAAGCGTTGGAAGGAGCACTTGCAGCGGTGCAGAAGACGTCTATGAATCATAATCAGTATTGCCGGTTTTAGCAGTCTGACTTGGGGCATATCTACCCTCAATCACGTCAGAGTCGAGACCGACGGAGATCCAGTTGCCATGGCCGAGAGAGGTGATGTCCTTGCATCCCATCTGAAGAGGGGCCATGCTCTGCTGAGAGCCGGCAAGCTGCCAGCCCAGGACAGCGGAGGCATTGCCCGTGATCTGAGAGTGGGCCTCGACTATAGATCGTCAACATTGAATGGTACACTTGAGATGTTGGGTTGACATACCAAGAACCTTCTCGCTCAGGGCAGCGCCATGGGCAAGGCCGAAGACAAGGTAGACAGAGGCAAGACTGGGGAGCTTCATGTTGTTCGTTTCGTGCTGGTAAAGGTTGGAAGAAAGAGGTATAGTGTTTTGGAGACGATTGGAAGACAGAGAAAACGAGTGTGTAAATGATGAAGGACGCCGATCGCTAGCGCGGTTTCTATGATAACAAAAGTGAAGCGGTGTTTGGACGGAGTCGCGCCTTCTGAAGGTGGTTGCGAATTTGGCAGTTGCCTATCCTGGCGCTATGGTATATCAAAAGACCGGTCTCCAGCTTGTGCCGAACCCCTGAACCCGTCTGTTCTCTACCTACATGTGTTTGGCCGCGATGAACTTGCGATGGGTTTTACTTGACACCCTTCATTTAATCCTTGTGAAGTGAGATACTCCTCTTGAGGAAAGAGCAATGATGAGTCTGGAGTCGGTTACCAAACGAACCAGCAGGAACTCATGAAGGCGATATCGGATGCGATCGAATCACCTCTCATAACCAACAGCAGCTCTTGTCAAAAAGTGTTTGGAGCAGTCTTTTGGATGTAACTTCGGTGTAATCTTGTGAGAAAAGAAAAAGACAGGCTTGACATTACAACGCCTTGGGAATCAAAATAACGGTAGAAACATACTGTACATTCTAAGAAGCATCTAGTCGAGAGCGCCGTCGGTTCTGAGCTTCTCATTACCCCACATCTCGCTGTTCAAGCTGGTCAAACCCTGAGCGGGCTCGCAGGTCTTGCGGCCGCTGAGGGGACCGGGAGAAGGAAGCTTGACGCCCTGTGCAGCGTAGGTTCTGCCCTGCTCGGGGATGGCGGTGCCAGAACCTCCAGCTCCCTCAGCCTTTCCAGCCTCGCCAGCAAGACCAGAAGCCTGTCCACTTGCACCGGCCTTTTGTGCAGCTTCCCTAAGAGCCTTGAGCAGGGATTTTGTTGTCTCGGGAGTCAGATCCTCGTAGTAGTCGTCGTTGATTTGCACCATGGGGGCGTTGGCGCATGCACCCAAACATTCGACCTCGGTGAAGGTGAAGAGCTTGTCCTCGGTGGTCTCGCCGTGGTGAATCTTCAGCTCGTCCTCAATAGCCTTCATGACGCCGTCGGATCCTCTGAGTTGACAGGGGGTCTACAAAGTGTTAGTTTCTGCAAATGCCCAGGTTTTGGCATGGCGTAAACGTACGGTGGTGCAGCATTGGACGTGGTAACGGCCGACGGGCTCTCTGTTGTACATGGTGTAGAAAGTAGCGACTTCGTAGACACGCATCGGGGGCATTTCCAATCTGCGGGCGACCTCGTTCATGACACTGATGCTGCAGAAACCGTGCTGGCGCTGACCAAGGTCGAGGAGGGGCATAACGGCGGCCTTCTTGTATTGCGAAGGGTATCGGCTGAGGACTTCCTCAATGAGCTTCTCATTCTGAGCGTTGAAAGTGAAAGGGACGTCGAGGTTGTTCTCTGGTGAATCGCGGTGCTGTGAGGTAGTCGTTAGAGAGGACTGGCGAGGTGGGCGGCGATTGGACATACGACGAAGAGCGAGTCGCTGCGGGAGACGGAAGAGACGGCGAACGAGCGGCGCGATTGTTGTCTGGCGAAGACGCGCAGAGCTCTGCTGCTGCTTCTGAAAGCCATGGGGGCGAGCTTAGATGCCATTGTGTCGAGGGGGTGAGGTGGTGGTATGTGAATTGGGTCAAGATGCGATCTCCAAACCAAGTCGTCAAGAGTCCAACTTCGACTTCGACTTCGATCCGCCGCCCGATTGAGTGGTCAGCTTCACCCAGCCAATCAGATGCTCTCAAAACGCCCCAGTTCACGTGACGCTGACCTACATAGAGTCCTCTTCGTTGACCAGCATTTAAGCCACATCTGTACCGGGAGTTGCTACCATGATGCTGAGATCCAATTTCTCTCTTTTCAAATAGGAACAGAGAATGCCTGATCTATTCAGTTGTATAGATTATTGTATATTCCTGGCAATCCTGTCTTCATTACAATCGTGCTCCTTGGTGATGTTTTGTATATCGATAATGTGACCTTGTTTTTTATCACTCGATGAAATGAAGTGTAAAGTTATATATGTACTTGTACAAAGATTGGATCACCCTCTATCGACCAAGAGATCCTCTTGGTTGCAAGATCTCAGGATGCCTGTGCACACTAGGCATCAGACCAAGGCCAATTGCTCTTCTGACGGCTTTGGCCACCTTCCTTTGGTTCACCGGTCTCAATCCTGTGTCCTTGGAATGCTTGATCCTGCCCATCTCGGTCATAAACTCAGACATCATGGAGAAATTCTAGCAGCGTCAGTCGAGCGTCCGTAGTGTACTTGTGTGAGGGGAAACATACCCAGTAGTGGTTCAGAGGGTTGATCTTCAGCATATCAAAGACGTCCTTCTTTGGCCTGCCCTTTGGCTGACCCTTGCTCCATTTGCTCATCTCGACGCCGCTCAGGTCGTGAGGTGCGTAGACATCTCCATCCTTCCATTTGCGCGTCATTTGTCTCTCGTATTCAACAATCTCATTCGCGGCAGCCAGACTTTCGGCGTTGTTAGATGCACTTTTTCTAACGTCCTGGAAGTTCTGTTGAAGCAGCTTGTAAGGGTCGTTCTTGGTGATCTCTCCACGCCTGTTGGTTGGTCGTCCGTACTGTGGAACTCTCGGGCGCGCATTGTTGTTGTCGGTCTTGAACGTGTCTAGCAGGCCTGGAAGAATGAGCTGAATGAGCTACAAGATTCATACTCCCGTACATACCCTCAAAAACGCCATTTCGTTTGGGCTCGGACTCATCGGCGCGCGGAGTTGACGAGGTGAATGTGCGCACACAGCGTGTGTAGGAGGAGGAGCCAGTACGAGCAGCCGCTCGTGAGAAGGGACGTATGACAGACATGGTGTGATGTTGTGTAATTGGTATATGCTGACGTGAACTGCCTTGTCTGCTTCGGAGGTTCAAAAGTTGGCCGCAATTGAAGGCCGGACGGGGAAAACCGAGACTTTAAGAGCAGCAAGAGCATGGAGAAAGTGCCAAACGCCGCAACAGCTTCGAGTATTCGAATCACATAGCCGCACTTGATCTTCTTTGTATCCTGCTTTACTTGCGCCTTTCTCTTCTTGTACATGTCTCTCTCTTTCGCTCTTCACGACTAATACGCCCGTTTCGCACCCCGGCATGCGCTCCCACCTCAATCGCGTCGTCTTTCGCAAATTGCTAGCTAGCGAACCCATAGCACACCGCGGTTGTCTTCGTCCACGCCAATACCTCCCATCATGTCTGCCGGATATCCAAGCCCTCCCGAGGGCTCAGCGACGCTCCTTTTTCAATATCTTCAAGAAACCTCAACGTGTTACCTCGGAACCTAGGATGGCTCCAGGTCTGGAAAAGATGATGGAATATTCAAAGATGGAGAGACTCAGTGCCAGGCTGCCACCTCCAGATGATGTCCTGAAGGCTGTCACGGTCTTTTTCAGTCACAAGAGAGACCGGAAAACCTCGACTCGCTACATACCCGATATTCAAGCACGCCATCTTCTTCGCAGTCTGAACTATCTGGCTGAAGCCGAATCCTTCTCACACCTGGGTCCTTCTGTTTTCTACGAATGGCTCCAAGTCTTCGATCATGACGCCCATGCCGATTCTTCCCTTCACCGTGAGATCATCGACATCTTATATCGTGCGCTCTGTCAGAGCAAAGTCCTAGACGGTCGTCTCCCAAAAACCAAATTCTTTGTGGCTTATGTCAATGCTCTATGCGCTACTGGAGGCACTTTGACTGCCAGAGACGAACTCATTCAATTCACAAAGCAAACGCACTCTCCACTCCAATCCACGGAAATTAAGAGTCTATGGGGGTCAATCTTCAAAGGCTTTTCGGCCGAGAAAAACGAGGTCGAGCTTCTTCGCACTCTCGCGATCATGAATGAAACTTCTGCTGAAGGTCCTCAAGTATTCGCTCATGAAGTGATTACAAGATTCTACATCTCCCAGCAAAATGTTGACAAGGCCTCCGAATGGTACAACAAATGTAAGGAGCAGGACTTTGATTCGAGGCTTGAGCTCCTACAAAGGGCATTAATTGACCTGGGCATGCGAACATCAAACACGAATTTGGGAAAACTCATCGTAAAGGACATAACTGCAGGGACGCCAACAAAGTATCAATGGGATCTGATCTTCCAATGGGCTGCTGGAACAGGTAAAGGTGCTGATGAGATTGATCGCATGATAAGTGTCATGGAACGTGCGAATCAATCTCTCCCTGAAGCAGAATGGCGAGTTCCCGACACTTCTACCTTGAATAAATTAGTCAAGGTGGCGGTTGACCGAAAAGATCCTTATCTTGCTGAGCGATTCATCGCCCTAGGCAAGTCAAGAAATATTCAGCCAAATGCACTGACACTCATCTACCAAATGCGATACCGTCTCGTTGTCAAAGATGTAGACGGTGCTCTGACTGTGTACAAGCATCTGCAAGCTCAGGATCTCTCGAAAAATCAAGACGTTATCGTCGTCAACGAGCTCATCCGTGCCATGTGCACTTCTGGTCGTCAAGACTTTGAAAGCATCATGAACGTCGCAGCAGATTTGTCAGACCGGCAAGCTTATTTCGAACCCGAAACAGTATCCGCACTATCGGTGTTGCATCTTTCACGCGATGAGGTACACGATGTCATTGATCTCCTTAACACTCACGTCTATGGCTTCGACATGGCTGGGCGCGCATCTGTACAGAGCACCCTCATCGACTACTGCCTCAAGCCTTCGACGACAACAGCCCAAGCATGGGACACCTACATCATCCTCAAACAAGTCTTCGATGACACAACCAGGGAGCAGCGTGAGAGCATCATGAATGAGTTCTTCAGGCGCCAGCGTCCGGACATGGCAGTGCATGTCTTCAACCATATGCGATCGCACACCCGTCAAGACATCATTCCCACTATCGATACTTACGTCGCATGTTTATCTGGAATCGGAAAGTTGAAAGATGAGGAGAGTCTGGAAGTTGTGCACAATCAACTCAAACTGGACTTCAACATCGAGCCGAATACAAATCTTCACAACGCACTCATGCAGGCCTATACTCTTTGCGAATCACCTAGGACAGCGCTAGGTTTCTGGGACGAGATTGCTTCGAGTCGTGAAGGACCGAACATCAACAGTATCCACCTTGCGATGCGAGCATGCGAAGATGCTCCATGGGGCGACGAGAAGGCACGACTGATATGGACAAAGTTGAGTCGCACTGGGATTGAACTCGACCAACCTCTTTGGGCTAGCTATGCAGGAGCGCTTGTAGGCAATGGAGACGTGAAAGGCGCCATCGATTTGCTAGAGGAGGCACATGCTCAGCAGGGACTCGACATGGACACTCTCATGTAAGTTCGGTTATACGGTTCCATCGAGATGAGAGCTGACACATTGACAGAATTGGATCTTTGTACAACGCCGCTCCAGGTCATATCAAAAAGGGAATCGTCGAGGCTTGGGCTAAGGAGAGATATCCGGAGATCTGGGCAGCACTAGAGGAGATAGGCACACGCTCGTCAGAACAGAGCGGGCTTCCTGAGTTCAAGATCGATAGAGAAACCGGCCCATAGACTCAACAGAGAGCGTCGCCTCTGTATGTATATATCAACATTTATGAAGAGTAATGCCCATCAAAATCAGAAGTCTCTCTTGGAGTCACTTGGCGCGTCACATGCAGAATGCTACGACGAGAAGGGGAATCGAGACGTCAGCATGCATTTAACTGGCTATCCGACGAATGGGCAGGTGCAGGTTTGGGGAAGGAGGGGTCAAAAATCAGGCTTCGGCTTTGACAGAAGTGACCCAACGATGGCTTGAATTGCCATGGCATTCTGTTTCCTGTCAAACCTTGTGATGTTTGGGCAGCAACATCAAAGAAGTTTATTTGTCGTAGTTTGACAAGATCTGGTTCTCTCTCGTGTGAACTGCGTGCCTGCTTGTTTGAATGCGTGCACGTGGAACAGACGTCACCGCTTTCAAGTGAAGAAGGAAGGAGGGAAGGAAGGTGGGCTGGGTGATCACCAGCCACCACCGTCGGGAGTCCCTTGGTCGCAGCAGATTGCACTCGTCCGCGCCTGGTTGCCTGGCTTTGCATAATCTTACTCTTCAGCCTGCTTAGCCTCACACTTGCACTTTCGTTTAGTTCATTTACAGTTGCTTGTCGACCTGTTTCCCCACGCCCTCTCCAGCGTTCACCTCCACCATCCGCTCCACCCGTTTTGTCGACCGCGGATCCTAACGGCCAGTACCAAACTGCCGTCTCCGGACCTGCGCCGTCATCATGTCGGTCATCTACAAAGATCGCGACGAACCGCGCACATACACGACTGTCCGCCGCTATCGAGTCCCCGACCGCGCATTTGAAGAAGAGGATACCTACGAGAAACAGATCGTCATCAAGCGCGACCGCGAACAAGCTCCCAGATACGACCGCGATCTCGAGTACCGCACCCGCGAAAGGGAGGCCCCAAGAGAAATCGTCCGCTACGAAAGAAATGTTGAGCGTGCGCCCTCCCCTCCTGATCGAGTACGCGAATTCCGTTATGAACGGGAAGTAGAACGTGAGCCTCCTCGCCGCGATCAATGGGACCTTGAAAGATACACTCGCTCGACCGAATATTATCAGCCGCAGCCCATCATCATACGCCAGGACCCACAGCCCATCATCATCAAGGAAGCCCCTCGTCAACCCGTCGTACTTCAACAAGAGCCACAATACGACGATGCACAGAGGAGAAGGGATGACGAAGACTACTACTACGAACGCACGACTCGAGCAGTTGATCGAGGCCCGCGTCGTGGAGGCGGTGGTGAGGACTTCTATGATGAGCGTGATTACAGACACGATGTTGACCCTCGGGATTCAGCGTCCAATTATGCCGACGACCGCTACAGCAGCGACGAGGATATCGTCATCACTCGCACAGAACGCAACGGCGGCTCGCGCGATCACTCACCTCACCACCGCCGTCACCTAGCCGAAGGCGCCATAGCCGGTCTTGGAGCCGCCGAGATTCTACGCCATCACCGCCGAAAACAAGGAGATGAGTCCGGTCACCGTGGTCGTCAACTTTTGGGCGGCGCTGCATTGGGTGCTGTTGGTGCCGAAGCACTGAGCCGTGCCAGAAGTCACATGCGAAGTTCACGCTCAAGATCAGTTTCCACCGATCGTTCGCATCGTTCCAGCCGTCGTGAAAGACGCCGTCGCCATCGCAGCAAGAGTCGAAGTAGGAGTCGTTCTCGCGCACGTACTTTGGCCAAAGTTGGTACAGTAGCCGCCGTCGGCGCGCTTGCAGCATACGCTCTCCGAAACAGAGGAAACAAGGAAACGGTAATCGTTAACAACGAAGTGCCACCAACACGTCGCAGCAGATCTAGAAGACGCCGTGCCTCGGTCGGTAGTGTCCCTCCCCCTTTGGATGCCAGACCCAGAAGCAGAAGCGAAAGCAAGCATCGCGATCCCGAACACCGCAACCGTCGTATTGCTCAGGCAGGCCTTGCAACCGCTGCAGCCGCCGGAATCCTGGACCGTGTTCGCAGTCGTTCAAGAGGTGGCAAGAAATCTCGCTCCAAGAGCAGAATCCGTACAGGTGTGCCGATTGCTGCCGCAGGACTGGGTGGTGCTGCCGTCGCCGGCTTGTACGAGCGAAGTAAGGCTCGCAAAGAAGCCGTGAGAGACGACGCATCCGAGCCTGGACGTGCCAGGTCCAGATCTCGTAGCAGATCTCGCAGCAGATCTGTCCCCTACCCTGATGACGAACCTCGTTTGCGTAGAGCTTCGAGTGATCCCGCGCTTATAGAATATGGCGACGATCCGATCTACCCGAACCGACGCTACGAGGAAGCACCCGCAGAGTACAGACGCAGACGCAGAGGTAGTTCTGCTTCGTTGAGTCCCGACAGACGCAGACACGACAGATCGAGTCGCTCCAGATCGAGAAGCCGCAGTCGGACTAGAGGTTTGGCCGAGGGTGCTGCCGCCGCTGGAGTCGCCGCTGTAGCTGCACACGAGCTGGGCAAACGGGATGAACGTAGGAGATCAGACCGAGACAGAGACCGTGATCGCGATCGTGACCGCAGACGTGAGTTCAGAATAACGCAATCGCATACACCAAGCAACTAACAGTTTGTCGCAGGTCGCGAAGAAGAGGAAGACATGTATGCACACGACAGACCATACTCGCCGCCACCAATGGGTGCCAATGCTGCCTACCCTCCCACTCCTCAAAGCCAGGACTACTATCCCGCCACCAACTCTTTCCCACCCCCACCCACAGACAATTACGGACGTCAGCCCGACTATCCCCCACACGAATACCCACCCTATAATCCTGCCGATTATCCACCACCTCCCGGTGCCGCTGGTGTCCCTCGTGGCCGACATGACGAACGCTATGCCAGCCCTGATCCCAATCTGGGGTATCCTCCTGCCAACGAGACCTTTGCTGGTGACACGCGCTATGCTGGCGACAATCGCGGCAGGCCGGGTCCAGAACACGTGAGTTCGACTCCTCCTTCTGATGCACACGACTCAGCTTCTGGTGGGTGGTTCGGCTTTTGTACTGCCTCGTCCCCTGTGTCCCTTCCTTGCCATCACTTCCCCTATCTGCCAACTTTTTTGAATGATTTGAACTCCGGCTAACAATTCTGCAGATGGTATAAACAAAAAGAGCGTTCAGTTCAACGTCCCGCCGAGTGAAGGCATGAATTCACCGGAAGCGAAGAGGAAACCCCCAGAGACAGATTATTCGGAGAGCGACGGAAACGACGACAGAATCAGAACCAGAAGCGAGTTGAGTAGCAACGGTACTACAGAGACAGAGCACAAGCGAAGAAGACGCAGACGCCATCGCTACCACGACGAAGACCAAAATGAGCATGAACATAACGACGACACCAACGATCAACACCAGCATCGCCATCACAGACGTCGTAGATCTCGCGATCCATCAGCACATCGCACAGGCTCGCCAGACAGCGTCAACTCCAGCGAGACCGTTGAATTGCCACCTCGCTTTGATCCAGAAGGCAGAAAGGTGCCAGAACGAGGCGAAGACCCTCTTGCTGACAAGATCGAGGACCTACTCAGTGGCAAAGGCCTTGCCGGAGGCATTTTCAAGCGCCTTACTGGTGACCTTCTCGGTGACGGTGCTGGCAGCAGCAGCAAGAAGAGACGTTGATACCCATGCCCATACCCATACCCCTTGTTTTATTCCAACCACCATCATCTTGCTTTTTGCCCACAATTCCCCATTTGCCCCTTGTCTTTTTTTCTTGCTTTCTAATGAGAACACGACTGTTTTCTTGCTCTTCTCTACATACAAGGGCGAGCGGCGCTTTTTTGGCTTTTGCCGTCCCTTCTGCTTCTTTGATAGCTAGTTTTTTGCTGCTTTGCGCATAATCACAACTACCCAATTTCCCCTTACTTCTCTCATGTGGCGATTGTCTTCTGGGAAAGCAAGACAGTTTTGCGCCGGTGAGAGCGCATGACTACCACGCTCTCAGAAGATGTAGACTACAATCTAAAAAACACTGTGATTTTCGACAGCTATGAACCGTTGCCCCCTCGAAGACTGCGAGCTCTTCATCGTCGTCGGTTGTTCGGCTCTTCTACTCTGAGTCACTCGTGACCACTTCGATCCTGACACACGCCTCCATAATCCGTCATACTGCCGAAAAGACGCCTCCCTCCCACTAAAAACCTGAATATAGATATCTGCCTGAAAAGGAATGAGGCATATAAATATTCAAAAACGCCACTATATAAACGTCGCCAACCCCCCTACCCAACAACACATTTTCAACATCTACACTACAGCTATTCATCACGAAACACAAAAAAGGTGATTGGAGGGGAAAAGATCATGTCATCGGCAAGTCAAAAACTCATCAATGCGGTTATCGGGATTGGGGGGTCTGCTGTGGGTATAGCTATTTATCAGAATTTGTCTGGTGGAGCTGCCACTGCCACTGCCACTGCGTCTGAGAAACCATCATCTGTTGCTATGGTGTCGACATCGAGTCCAACGGGAGGAAAGCAGGTGCAATGATTTGAGCCATGCTGTGAGTGCTTTTTTGGCGATGGCATTGGGGGAGGTGCCTTTGCTAACGTTCGATATGTAGAAGGCATTGATAGGATTACCGCTTGATGTTTTGTTTATCGAGAGAACGAAAGGAGTAGCGAATTGGCTTGCGAAGGTTGACTGTTGGAGGATCATGATGACACGGACAGGATGAGATTTGATTATGATGAACAATAATAAAGAACCTACGGAGACATTGAAGGTACTCACGTCATTTGTACTTGCGTGTAGGCTTCATGATACGAACAACTATATTCTGGACACTTGAGAAGGTCGAAGACGCGTCACATAAAACTGTAGACAGGGTGACACTCTCTGTCACTGACTTGAGACTCTCGGGTTATCGTTTGACGTGCTAGCGATAAAGATAGCCATTCGAAAAACGATTGCCATAGTAGTCAGCCCATACCTCATCGTCTTCATGCTTTGGATCCACATTGTGAGGCCTTCTGATGACCTTGATGTTGCCCTCCCAAAACCCGTCGACTTCCGGATCTTTCTCCCCAGCAGCGACGCGAGCCTGATACTTGGACTTGGTCGACTTCCTGAACTTTGAGATCTCCGAAATGACATCGACTTGTGGTACTTGCGTCTCCTGAGCCGACTGGTTCTGTAAACGCTGATATTGTGGTGATGGTTGGTCAACAGAAACCTCCATGCCAGACATGATGCTCATAGGCGGTGGCCGTGCTGGCTCCAAGAAAGAGTCAAGGCTGTTGGTCTCGCCTTCGCCGAAGAAAGAAAAGTCTGTCTGGGAGGCTGCCCATAGAGCCTCACTATCCTGATCTTGCGTCACTGACTTAGTGCCTCGATGTCTCCAAGCACTAGCGGCATCTCTTTTCTTCTGGTCCATGCTCTGTGGCGCGACTTCGAGAATGACCTGTTCGAGGGCAAATGATTTCCGTACGAGCTCCTTCTGGTGAGAACAGCTTGTTCGTCGGCCTGGCGGCAATGTCCAGTCTAGTCTAGCCTGAAGTTTTGCCAGAGCAGTCTCTTCACCGCACGAACGTATGAAAGAGATCAGTCTGTTTGGTGTGTCTAGTGTTGGAGAAGATGATGGAACTTCTGTCAGAATCAAGGTAGTCATATGAGGCAGTATACCAGGATGAAAGCCTCTGGCCTGCGTCAAGGATGTTTGCACCCGAAACTTGCGCTCATCGACGACCGAGGAGTAGCTGCGACTTCGACCGCGGAAGGAAACAACTGGGCTCGGTGTCAAAGATCTGTCCACAGCTGCCGTTGCCTCATCGTGTTCTCGTTCAATTGATGCTACGTGTAGACCGTTCTCATTCATCTGTTCTGCATCGACGGGTATGGGCAGATCTTGACTGCCACTTCGTCTTTGCCGGAAGTCTCCGGTAGACTTGGTGTCGGCTGTTGGACTCACCACAATAGGGACAGCAGTATCTCCAGATACCTCTGCTGCAAAAGAGGTATCTCCCATGAGCTCAAACACCTCAGTGTCATGACTCAATTCAGCGACTCCCGCTGGGTAATTTGAGGTATCCGCGAGTTCACAATATCTTGGAGTCGGCTCAACACTTCCCTCTTGTGACCTCGGCGCTTCTTTGGTTACCAGACTGTGGTCGATCCTTAGATACGTCAAACTGTGACTGGCAGATTCAGCTAACACAGGAGCCAGCTTGGCCAAACTAGGAAACTCCATGCTGAAGGATCCGTCGTGTGCGACCATTGCAGGCAAGAGGCTTCCAGCATCGAGGACATGTAATCTTCCAGATCTGACGAGCCCAGATAATCCCTCGACAGTGAACTGATTATCCGAGAGATAGAGATGAGTAATGCCACTCTCTGGGGCGTCCTCAATGGCAAGACGTCCGACAAACTTGTCTGTGAACTCGTTTCTTAGGAAAGCTTCGAAATTAGCTCCTCGGTAAATCGCAAGCATCTCAGCACCCAGATACGGTAGGAGTGAGGGAGACATGACTTGGCCATCATTGTCCTTCCTGGGTGGGAGCGTGAAGCACAGCTGTAGTAGAATACGCACACTCCTGTCCGTCAGCTGATTGTTTCGTAGATCCAAGCTTCTAACCCGAGTCTTGATTGCATTTGCCAGAACAAGCACATCGTCGTCTTTGAGTGATATTCCTCGAAGCTTCAAGACTTGCAGACCGCGGAACTGGCTCAGACCCCGAAGGACTTCGGGACTCTTTGCGGGATAAGTCCACGAAAGATCAAGATAGAGGAGTGAGTCAAAACGTCTAAGGGCTTGTTGCAGTCCAATCGCAGTAACATTACTGCATCTTGACGCGTCAAGTAATCGCAGACCGAAAGGTGTCTGAGCTTGGGCCAGTTGTTTTCTGTTGCTCGAAAGTCGTGTATACTTGAGTGCATTCAGAGCTGCATGGTCGAAGAAAGGCAAGCCACGAACGACCAATGACTGGAGATTTGGGAGACCTTCGAGTACTTCACGAAGCCAGTCATCGCTAGGTCCGTTGTAGATTTCCGCATGCGCTGGGGGAAGGTGAAGTGTATGTGTTAATGATCTAACAGTTCTTCTGGCCCAAGGGAGAGTGCGAATGAATCGAGTAAGGGCAACTAGTGTGGAACATAAGTATTGCCGTGTAGGAGCAGGACGATGTTGGAGGATGTCTCGATGCTTATAGCGCATGCATGTTACTCACCATAGACTTTGTCATTTTCGTCTCCAAAATGAGAAGCAGGATTACCCCAAAGATGCGGCGCGAATGTTGCATGCCACTGCTGACATACCGAGGCGGCGGAGCAGAGGTCCGATGAGGGGATGTATTCGGCAATGAGATCCCATGCGTTCACCGCAGTGGCTTGTCCGTAAGATGGAGGATTTGCTTCCATGATGTAAACATTGTATTTTTTGGTCAAGTTTAGCAGGTCGGACCTTCCAATACTTTTATTTACGACACAAGACAGGAAGGTGGAAGTCATGCGACCGCCAAGAACGTGTTGAGCTGGAAGGATTTCGCCCAATCTAAAATCAGGCAGTTTATGGAGATCATCAGAGGCATTTTCAGGCATCCATCTAGTTTACAGTATATACAATGACATAATTTCATATGTCCACAGTGTGTAGATTTATTTCCTCTTCTTCTCCTGCTTCTTCTTCTCCTCGGATTTCTCCTGCTCTTCATCGATGAAGAGCATTTCCTGAGCACTCCACAATTCAGAGTAGACACCTCCACTATCAACAAGGCGCTCGTGTGTACCTTGCTCTGCTACATCGCCATCCTTCAAGACGATGATAATGTCGGAATCGTAGATTGTGCGGAGTCTGTGAGCAACGAAAATGCTTGTTCGAGCCTTCTCTTTGAGGATACTGTTAATGTTGCCCAGAAGTGCCTGCTCTGTATGCGTGTCAAGGGCAGATGTTGCTTCATCAAAGAACAGGAAAGGTGGGTCTTTGAGCAGCAGTCTGGCAATGGCCAAACGTTGCTTCTCACCACCTGAGATCATCATACCACGCTCACCCACCATGGTGGCGTACTTGTCAGGGAACTTCTGAATAATATCGTGGACCTTAGCACGCTTTGCAGCTGCTTCGACCTTCTCAGAAGGAGCTTCAAGATCACCGTATCTGAGGTTGTGCTCGATGGTGTCATTGAACAGAGGTGTGTCTTGCGGCACAACACCAATGGCTTTACGAAGACTCTCAATCTGAACATCGCGAATGTCTTGTCCATCAATCAAGATTCTGCCACCTTGAACGTCGTAAGATCTAAACAGTAGACGAAGAATGGTCGACTTGCCACATCCACTGGGACCAACGATGGCAATCTTCTTGCCAGCAGGGATTTCAAGGTTGAGATTGCGGAGAATGGGTCTATCAGGGCGGTAGCCGAAAGAGACATTCTCGAACTTGATACCACCACCTGTAAGCATCAGAGGCTTGGCATTCTCGGGTTCCTTGATAGCCACGTTGACCTTCTGAAGGTTGAAAAGTGTCTCCATGTCAAGCAGACTTTGTCTGAGTTCGCGGTATACGGAGCCGAGGAAGTTCAGAGGCACCGAGAGCTGGAAGACGAGTTGGTTAATCATGACAAGATCGCCAACAGTAAGTTGGCCGGTAGCAACGCCGTCAGCGCCGTAGTACATCATAGCCGTCAAAGCGCTCGAGAAGATTAGGTTCTGTCCACTGTTGAGGAAGGCGAGCGAAGTAGCAACCTTGATGGATGCGTCCTGGTAGTTGCGAAGAGCGGCGTCGTAGCGTCCGACTTCATAGCGCTCGTTGTTGAAGTATTTTACGGTCTCGTAGTTGATCAGCGAGTCTACTGCGACCGTTGCTCCCTTGTTGTCAGCTGCATTGGCGGCCTTGCGGAACTTCGTCCTCCACGATGTTGTCAAGATTGTGAAGGCGGAGTAGCCGACCATGGTGGCAGCTGTGATGAGGGCGAATTTGAATCCATATTGCCACGTCTGCGAATGTTAAACCAATACATGGACGACATGTTGGGACAGACTTACTAGGATACCGCAGACTAACGAGATCTCAAGCGCAGTAGGGATGATATGGAAGACCATTGACTGCAAGAGGAAACTAATACCCTTTGTTCCTCGATCGATAGCTCTGGTTAGACCACCAGTCTGTCTCGATAAGTGGAAGTTCAGATCCAGCTTGAGAAGGTGATCAAAGACAGTGGCAGCGACCCGGCGAATAGCTTTCTGGGCTACACTGGCGAAGACTGCGTTGCGAATCTCTTGGAAGACAGCAGCACCTATTCTAGTAGCACCGTCTGAACACGGATTAGAGGAGGATGCTTATTGGTGGATAACGGAAGGTCTTACAGGCGAAGATGGTGGCGCCAGCGACGGTGACAGCAGTGCCGCCAACAGCAGCAAAGTCTATGTTCATGGAATCTACGATGGATTTGAAATAGAAGGGGACTTGGACGTTCAAAACCTTGGATGCCATTAATACTACGGCACACTGTCGAAAGAAGATGATGGATAATTACCTTTGCGCCTACGAGGAGTGCGACGGACAGGCCGACTCTGAAACGAGTACCAAAATCATCCTTTGGCCATAGGTAGCGGACCATGTCCTTGATAATAGCCCAATCAGCCTTGCGCTGTTCCTTGTTGGAGACGGTCTGCTCGGCTAGCAGCGTGGGTTGTTTGGCTGGACCAGTGGCCTTCTCTTGCTGCACAGTGGGAGTCTTGGTAGCTTCAGCAGCTTCGACCTTGATCTCAGACGGAACATTTTTGGCACGAGAGTCGTCTTTGCAGCGCCATGGCGAGGTGGTGAAGACGCGGACATTGGGGCGGATGCTTTTCTGGCAGGTCGAGATACGGGAGAAGGTTCGTGAGGGATGGGCCAGTCTATGGCAAGTATAGATGCCTCGAAGGGCACAAGTGGCCGACATGACCTAGTGTGCTAAGGCGAAGGGAGTCGTGTATGGTTGGTGGGGGTTCAACAGCTCAAAACACCATGATGGCCAGCTTCTCGTGAGAAGAAAGAGATATACGGAGTTGATGCAAGTTTGATGCAGAGTTCGGGTCGCCGAGATGGAGCAAACGCGAACAAACAGACAATCGGGCTACGGACGACGAGATGGGACAATTGATTGCTAGAAGGAAGATTGATAAGAGCGGAGAGTGGGACCAAATGACATGAATGAAGCTCGCACGGACAGCACGTCACCTTGGACCTTTCGGCTTCGGGAAGGCACGCGTCCAAGGCGGAGAGAGTTGGCAGGTGCAGCTGTGTAAGGAAGAAGAAGAAGAAGATAGTTCCCAGCACTGTCGACGACACTATATCGCCAATTGCGCAATGTCTATCGCAATGCGCTGCCGTGCGCAAGAGCTGCTCCGTCGCACTCAGCCATGCGACGTCTTGCGCTCATCGCCGCGACGATTCGTACAGATCGCGGCCACTCCATCGTCGACCAATCCCACCGTCGCCTCTGCTGCCGCCGACAGCACTGCTCCTGGTATCTACTCCCGTGTCATGCGCAAACTTGTCTCTCCACTTGCTAACCCAAGCCAGATGCCCAATTCGAGGTCCTCGGCAGCCCTTTCTCTCTTCTTTCGGCATCCATCTCTGCATCGCAGAACCTTTATACCCGCAAAGGCTCCCTCGTTGGCTTCCACGGCGATGCTGAGAGCACTGTTTCTTCTCTTTCCGTCCTCGAACCTTTCCGCCGTGCCGCCTTCGGAATCCCTTTCCTCTACCAAAAAGTCACCTCGACCGCTCCCTATACCGCTTTGATCTCGTCCAAGTCTCCTCTTACCACTTTCTCTGTTATCCACCTCGATGGTCGCCTTGACTGGATGATCGCCCAGAGAAATGCTCTTCTTGCCTGGACTGGTCACACTCTCTCCATCAAGCCTCAGATCAACACCTCGATGAGCATTGCGCACTGGGGCAGTTCTCGCGTTACTGGCCGTGGACTTCTCTGCTTGTCAGGCAAGGGTCAGGTCTATCAGCTCGCCCTGAAGTCTGGCGAGGAGTACATTGTCCACCCTAGCAATGTCATTGCTTATAGCATCATGCAACACGCCCCTCAGCCTTACCGCTTCAAGTCATCGAACCTGCGCCTGCAGATTCCCAATGCCTTCTCATACCTACCCGATACCAGGTTCTTCAAGGTCGTCCGTCAATCAAATGTCTGGCGGGTCGTGGCCAATACTTTGTTCACCATCCGTACCTGGGCTCGTCGCTCAATATGGGGAGATAGAGTAAGTTATCGCCATCATCTCTCCTTGACCTGTCTGTATCACCACTAACCCGCTCTCTTTGCAGATGTTCCTCCGATTCCAGGGACCTGCCAACATCCTTTTACAGTCAAGAGGTGCCAAGTTGACCGACGCCTTTACTGCTCGTGATGTTAACGAGGCTGCCGATACTCCTGCCGGCGTGCTGCAGGCCGGAAAGCCAGTCACTCCTGCCGTCACTGACGCTTCTCCTTCTACCCCTCCTGCCCCGACCAAGCTCAGCTACGCAACAGTGGAGAGCGATGGCAAGGTCACTATTTCCAAGTCATGATCCATCCTTTTCGCTCTCAAGATTCCATGTACATTTATTCCTTGCATGACCCCACTTCTTCACCTTTCAGCATCTGGACTTGTTTCCACCTTTTGGGGTTCAGTCCACTCTATATTGACCTGAGATCCTTGTAAAAGAAGACTTCATCAACCAAACGTCTGTCCTTAGGAGACACACCATATCTCGGGATTGCTCCAAGCCGAGTATAACCAAGTCGAGGGTAAATGCCTTCTGCTGGACTACCGGCCTCGGTATCGAGAGACTTATGTGCAGTCAGTTTTTAGCTAGACCAACAACAGAAAAGCACTCATCTTACCAGCAACGTCGTTCCTCTTGACAGTGCCACTTCTTCCAGCTTTGCCATGAGACGCTTCGCAATGCCCATTCGTCTGTATCGTGGACTGACTAGCAACTTCTCAACACTTCCTCTAAATGGACCTGTTTCGCATGCTTGGCTTCCTAGAGCGACATAACCTGCCAGTTCTCCGCCGACCATCTGCATGAAGATGACTTTCTCTTCATCTGCTGCCTTTGCAGCATTGTTCTGCCAGTACTTGAGGACCCTCTCATCCGGTGTGCATGGGTCCTTGTGGTGGAAAGGTGGATGGAATGTTGCTAGAGTATAGTCTGTTTCGACGCAGTCCTCATGGATAAACGCAAATGCGGGTATAAGATAATCATGCTTTCCGGGCTCGAATATGATCACAGGTGACAGTGCCATGATTTCTTTCGACGGGACAAGATAGTCACTCGCCTATGCTTGGTTGGAAATTCTGGAATGATATACACGTTTCTAATTGAGGCAGCAGTAATTGCTGGAGGATCTTCGCTTGGCGCGTTTCGCGTTTCAATCTCCACCATAAAGAAGGTCAATATAAGCTGCCGTCGACATGAGACAATGGCCATATATCCAAAAGTCAAGGGAGCCTACCTAATTCATTCGCCGAGCGCTCTCGAAGGACGAGTCCGATTGGGATTGTCAGGTAGGTTCCAGCCACTGGACAAAGGAGAAGGGCGTGCGCTGAATACGGGTCCCCTCCACCGCCTCTGACCAAAGCGTTTCACGAGGATTCCATGAACATCATTTTGCCTGTACTCGAGTAAGTGAGAAGTCAAAAACCCGAGATCCGAGATGGAGTTTCAGAAACCAGATTTCAGAACCAGAAAAGATGTTCGATGTTGGTCATGCACGAGGTCCGCGGGCTCAGCAACAGGCTGGAAGTGATGTGCATGAATTCTGCCGGTCTACGTCACAGGAGCATAGAAATCAGGGATCCACGGGGTGCGGCTGGCGGCGTCCGTTGTTTATATACACGGGATCTTCTCTTCAGCACTTTTTGGATCGTCGCTTCAGCTCCTGGCTCTTGTTGCTCGTCGCGTGTCTACTTGAACACTTCCACCCCTAATATCGATATCACAGTCGTTCCTCCTAGAGACAATCTTTCCATCGACGCGTCCTTCTCGAACACAAGCAAGGCCAAGCTTCCTTAGCCTCCGCGGCAACAATGCGTTCCTCTTTGGCTTACGGAGCCCTGCTTCAAGCATCTCTGTACACCCTCACTAATGCCTCGCCGGCACCTACACCTCGTCGCGTGGTTCATGGAGAACCTCAGGCACCCCGTGTAACCGGATCGCCCGTCGACTCGCACCCGTCGCGCACTGAGAGATACCGTCGCGGTCTCATCGACGATGTCCAGTCGGACATTGGCTCAATCCTTGGTGGACTTGGCTCGGACCTCCCTTCATGGGTCGCATCTGGTGTACCAAATTTCTTCCAGGGCTTCCCTACCGGAGACGCTGTTGTTTCCTCGCTCGGCCTTGACGATAGCCAGGTAGATGCGTTGCCGACTCAGGTCCTTAACCTTGACCCTTACGCCAACTGGACCGAGTCTGGCTGGAACGTGAGATTCCACGGAAATGTGTACAAGCAGCCCAACACCTCTACCCAGGACCTGAACCGTTTGGCCAACATCTTCCTCGTGGACACTTCTGTTGGAGAACTTCCTCAGGATCAGGCAGACAGAGCACGAAATGTTACTGCATCTATCTTCGTCATTCAGCAAGGTGATGTAGCCGTTTCGCCAATCCACCTTGACCCTGCCGCGTCGCAAGGCTCCTCTGGTGAGCCAGGTGGTGGCGGTGCGGTTACTCCCAGTGGAGGCAACCAGACCATCACTCTCCCTTACAACACCACCGTCGAGGGTGACTTCGATGTTTTCGTGCCTATCAACAGTGATGGCCTTATGGCTGGAAACGAGACCAACGAGGTTCAGCGTTTGAACACTCACGTCGAGGGTGCTTCCATTGGCAATTCCACTGCATACCTTGTTCCCACTACCGGTCTTACCGTCGTCAGTGATATTGATGATATTCTTCGTATCACCAAGATCTACGAGCCCTCCCAGGGTCTGCTCAACTCTTTTGCAAAGGAATACGTTCCTTGGGAGAACATGCCTGATATCTACGCCAACTGGAGCAGAAGTCTTCCCAACACCCACTTCCACTACCTGACCACTACCCCTGAGCAAGTCACCAGAGCTTACATGGTATGATTGACTTCTCCCAAGCACACGAATAACACATGCTAATCACAAATACAGAACTTCACCTACTCCCATTACCCTGGTGGCTCGTTCGATACCCGCCCTCTCAACTTCTCGGATGTTTCGGCAACCCTCTCCATCCGCAAGTTCCTTCTCACCAAGGTCTTCGAGACTTTCCCTCAGAGAAAGTTCATTCTCGTCGCCGACACAAGTAACAGCGGTATGTGCCTATTGATCGTATTTCATTATGCAAGATACTAATCAAAAACCAGATGTCATGAAGGACTACCCTCAAATGGCAACCGACTTCCCTGACCAAGTCCAGTGCATCTTCTTGCGCAACACCAGTGGCACAGACTCTGGCGACAAGTTCCCCTACGATACCAGCGGTTTCAAGAACTTGAACCAGCAGAAGTACATGTTCTTCTTGAACCCCGATGATCTCAGCAACTTGGACATTGCCAACGGACAGTGCTACAATCAGTCGATTGCTCAGAACCTGACTTTCGGCTACCAAGGCCTACCCTTCGGTCTTGGAGACTCTCCCTCAGCTGTCAACGCTTCTGCCAACCAGACTGGCAAGAGCATGGCTGCTGGATTCAAGAACAAGGATGTTGTTGGTGCACAGAGTTCTTTGGCTCTGGTTGCCGCACTTGGAGCCGCCATGTTCATGTTCCTTTAGATTTTCTGATTTCACGACCCGTTCAAGATGAGATACACTTTGTAAGATTGTATAGTAATATTCATGAAGCCATGCGAATTTTCGAATTTAGATCAAGCCTTTTTCTCTCTCCATGAACATTGCTCTCGTTTGTGAAACCATCGTGCATTTGGTCAGCTGTAGGAGTAACAGACTTTGGCATACGGGAGATGGTTGAGTAATCGCTAAATCGCATCATTTCGCTAGCCTTTGTCCTAGGTTTTTTCCCGTATCTGCCCTCTGTCACGACCAACGGTTTGTGACGCGACTGAGTACCCTTCGAGGTGACAAAGGTCGACCGAAAATTTGATCGCGGGGTCTTCTCTCGAGTGGCAGATTGCAACGTGTGTTCAAAAGGGGTCACGGAATAGAAGTTGACTCAAGCTGAGAGCGGTCAGAAGTGGGAAGAGTGGTGAGAAACAGGGACGCGGAGGAGTCTGAAGAGGCACTGGTCCCGAAGCCAATCGTCGATCAATGGCGGCATCATGAGCTAGGTACCGCTTTGACTAGGCGGCTCCTGAGTACTGTATTCGGCGTGCGCTTCTGCACCACTCATCGCGATAACAGAGGGGAATATATATAAGCAAGAGAAAGTGCAACAGCGCATGTGTAGTGGTGATAAGAGGGATAGTAGTTCATAGAGGATCAAAAAGCATTAATTAGTACGGATTGGGAATGTGCATTAGGTTTGGGTAGTGGATGAAGGGGCGGCAACTACGTCAAGGAACAGCCTTGTGGGGACAGATCTGTCGCGTTGTTGGAACTTGCGAGTTGCTTGTTGGTTGCTTTCTCCAAAGATCTGCTGCAGCGAACTGTTTGTTGCATGCGTTTTTGCTTTGCGACAGACCCTCGTTCTTTCCATGACTCTGTAGACGACTGCGACGGCCACGATTAGGGCCCCGAAAGCGCTAGACATGTTGGAGGCCAGAGTCAAGTCGGAACTGGACATGCAGTTCTTGGTTGCCCGCCTCTTCGAGCGATTGCGAACTGAGGCTCCTGCTTACGATTGGGACGACACCATCGCTCCATTCCACTCCGTATGTTATAGGGCTGCTAGTTTATCATCCAAACGTCCATTTACTGACGCCGGAGTACAGTCCTACGACAACTGGCACGTCCATGGATACCGTCGTGCTTCACAACCCGTCGATCGCAAATCGAGCAAACCTTCAAGTAGAACTGGTAGCAGAGACCGCCGAAAGGACCGCGAAGCAGACAAAAACAAAGACAAAGAGAGTGAACGAAGCCCATCCGATGCGCAACAAGGCTATGATGTTGTCGCTCGCATCTCTCGCCACACAACACGTCTCGAGCGCGAGTTTGGTCTTGCGAAGAGACTCAAGGCAGAGGATGACCCGGAATGCCGCCATTTCATAGACCCTGTCGAGTTTCGCAGACTACCAGTACGTCAACCAGGTGATGTCAGTCTCGTCGCCTTTATTGCTCGTGCCCCTGACAGTGGCGGCGACTACATGAAAGAGCTTGTCGAGTTTGGTCCAAGTCTGCGCCGTGCTCAGCTTCCTACTTCGCCCATCAGTCCACGCGGAAACCCCGAGTTCGAGCAAACATTTACCCCGGAGCTTCTTCCTATCCATCTTTTCTTGGATTTCGCTATTGGTTCGACGGAATGTTGTGAGATTTTGCATCACAGCAGGGAGCTGGTGCACGGGGAGCTTCGCGGCGATGCCTTCCACTTCAGCAAAGAGCACCGCACCGTACGCCTAATCAACTTCGGATCTGGTGCTAGGTCATTCGAAAACGGTCTTACATCTGCTGGTTGGAGCTCACTGACCTCCGAAGCTGGTGTTGAAAACCGTCTTCAGTTCATCGCGCCAGAACAAACTGGACGCATGCCTGCCGAGCCGGACACGCGGACGGACATATACTCCCTTGGTATCTTGTTCTGGACCATGCTGACTGGAATTCCCGCATACAGCGGAGGTAACCCTCTCGAGATTATGCAGAATCTATTATCACGTCGCATCCCTCCAGTTGACAGTGTACGGCACGACGTACCGGCGATAATTTCAAACGTGATACAGAGGATGACACAGAAGAAGATGAACGATCGATACCAGTCATCATCAGGCTTGAAGCACGATCTACTTGAAATAAAGAGGCTACTCTCGGAAGGGGATGCTAACGCGCTAGAGTCTTTCAAGCTCGGTGCTAAGGATGTCTCTTGCTTCTTCAACCTACCAAATTCGCAAATCGGACGGGAAGATCAACGCAAACTCATTCTTGACGTTATAGAGAACTCGGCGTGGCGCGCTGCTCAAGCCATCTCAAGCTCCAAGAAAGGCCTTTATAGCTTAAGCTCACATTCCACGACATCAACTCCCACCGGCGAACGGCATGAAAGTGGTATCCTGGAAGAAGTCATGTCTGAAAGTACCGGTTCCGGCATGGACCAGGAACCCAAGCTTTCTCTCCCTCTGGATAGGAACCACATCTTGAAGCAGCAACATGAGCATAGCTCACAAGAAAGTATTGTAGCTCACACTGGCGCTGATCTAGAGCACAAACCGTCATTGGAGAGCAGGCCGTCCGTCTACAACCTTGAGAACAGCCAACGGTCGACTGTGTCAAATTCGTTCACTGCTCAGTCCGAGACTTCTGCGCTCCGCACGGCCCAACGACTCAAGCAGATTGGCCATACCGAACTGCTATGCCTCAGTGGTGCCGCAGGTCTCGGTAAGAGCTCGTTGTTACTTGACGTCCAAAACATGTCGAGGAAATACGGCTATTACGCAAGTGCAAAGTTCGATCAGGTTAAGCGTGCACCCTTCGAGCCCGTGGTCAGGGTGATGAGCTCCCTATTTCGACAGATTTTCTCTGAGGGTGACGTATCTACTCCATTCCACGACAATATTCGCACATATATCAAGCCTTACTGGAGCTTCCTTTCAGGCTTCTTGGACCTCCCGCCGTGGTTGCTCTCTCAGTTTCCCACCCACCAGGGCTCTCTGAGTTCGGATTCTGCCGCGCTACGGGTGCCTCGTGAGAAGTGTGGCAGTCAAGGAGATACGGCTTCAGACTGGCTCAGAGCAGGAGGCAGTAACTCCAGCAAGTCGAACCGCTTCGTTCGCACCTTCCTTGACGTGCTGCGACTATTAGCTCTGCAGAAATTCATATGCATAACGCTTGACGATTTGCAGTTCGCTGACGAGGAAAGCATTGACCTATTGACTAGCATTGTTCAGGCCAAGATACCTGTGGTCCTAGTCCTTACCTACCGTGACGAGGAAGCATTGCCTTTGAAGCTTCGTCCCCTACTCGAAAAGGCGACAAAAATCGACTTGAAACCTTTCACGGAGGAAGAGACTGCCAAATACGTGGCAATTACTCTGCATCGTTCACCCGAGTACGTTCTACCCCTAGCTGCCGTAATTCAGCAAGCTACTCACGGTAACCCGTTCTTTGTCCGGGAAATGCTCGACACTTGCTATCGGAAACATTGCATATACTACTCATGGCGTTCATCGCAGTGGGAATTCGACCTCGACAAGACTTTTGACGAATTCGCCTCGCCTGATGCTAATGAATTCTCTACGAACAACTACCTTGTAAAGCGTTTAAAAGATCTGTCAGAGGACTGCAAATCGGTGCTTGCCTGGGCTAGTTTCATCGGCAACACGTTCTCGTTTACCCTCGTGAAGAGAGTCATGAGTTGCGACTGCTCAAAGCAATCGAAGGACGAGTACCTACCACTAAAGAGGGACCCTGTAACTGGATTACAAGACGCCATCAGTGCCTACATAATAGTGGCGACGGAAGACGAGGATAAATTCAGGTTCTCTCACGATCGGTACATGCAGGCTGCTGAGCTCCTCGCCAGCAACTGTATAAAGTCGGAAATGAACTACATCATCTGTGCCTCGATGATGTACCACGACCCTTATGATAGTGCCACCAAACCCACTCAGCACTTATTCGACCAAGCAAGACATATTTGCAACTCAGTCGAGGCCATTCAGATTCGACCTAGTCTTGCCAAGGCTCCCTTCCGAGACCTTCTTTATCAAGCAGCAGAAACGGCACGAGAGCAAGGAGCAAGATCCATATCACTGTACTTTTTCCAGCACTGCTTGATGCTGCTTCCTGATGATCCTTGGAACGATGACACTCCTGACGGTTCTTACCAAGAAACATTGACGCTCATGACTAAGGCAGCCGCTTCTTACTGGTATCTTGGGTTCTTCGAGGAGGCTGAGATCATACTCAAGGAGATCATGAGCAACGCGAAGGTCGCCGCCGACAAGACACCGGCTTTCATAATACAGAGTCGAATGCATGCACAAAAGGGAGATTCGCATATAGCTTTCTTGAACATGAAACGAGCTCTGGAAGACCTCGGTATCGAGATCGTCGACACAACCTACGAGGAATGCGACAAGGAGTTCTACGAAATCGTGAAACTCGTCAAGGTCTCAGACAGACAATTATTCGAGGGAAGAGACGCACCCATCGATCGAGATCTCTTCACAATAGGAGGCGTCCTAGTCGAATTGTTGTCGGCAGCGTTCTGGACTGACTCCTTGTTGTTCTACTATCTGACATTGAAGATGATGAGGGTTTTCCTGCAGCGTGGTCTTTTTCCACAGATTGCAGTAGGTTTCATCCACCTGGCCTCTATTTCCATCGGCCGCTTTGAGATGGTGGAAGAGGGCCTGGAACTCGGCAACACAGCCTTGAAGCTCTTCGATCTCTTCGACACGGACTCGTATACGATTGGCCGCGGCGTCACTCTCCACAGCCTCTTCCTGGGGCACTTTGTGAGCGATATCGAAGATCAGATTCCAGTCTTGGAACGTGGCATGGAAGCAACCATTCTGGCTGGCGACCGGTTGGTCCACTTGCTTAGTGCCGGCGTGATGTCCGCGTACAAGCTGTGGTCCTCCCATAATTTTGATGAAGTCAACGCCTTTGTCCAGGAATGCTACGACAACTTCCCTGAATGGCCACAAGACTTGCGCGGAGGAGTGTTTTTGACTAGCGTACGCCAATGGATATCAGCTCTTCAGGGAAAGACCAACTGGCGGCAAGCAGAGACGATCTTCGACGACAGTTCTCACCAATCGAAACAGTACGTCGAGTTCATACAGTCACACTCTACTGCTGCGGTACGGCCTTTGTTCTTCTACAACAGCTACAGGATTGCAATCTTGTACAGATTCGGATACTGGAAAGAGGCTCTCGAGCTCGGTGACTCTGCCTTGGAATCCATTTCCAGTGTATGGTGTATGCGACATGCCTATTACGACTATTTCTATATCTCGATGGCCATGATTGCAAAGTTGAGGGAAGAACCCAACTGTTCAGATCGCCGAATAGTCCTTGAGAACATTCACAAGTTCAAGCAAAAGATCGAGACCGTGAGTCGAGTTAACGAGTCTAACTTTGCTGTCTGGCTGCACCTTCTTCGCGCAGAAATTGCCGACATCGAAAAGCGCTCTGATGACGCGACTCTTTCCTACGAGGCTGCCATTGATCACACCATTGTTCATGGTCTTTTGTCGGATGAGGCTATGTGTTATGAGCTGTATGGAGATTACCTTTCTCGTAAAGGAGCAACTCGTCCAGCCCGCTCAATGATCCGAGACTCTATTTCTGCCTACCGCCGTATCTCTGCGACCGCGAAAGCGGACCACATTTCTGAGAAACACGAATTTTTGCTGCTCGGTTCGAGAAACTTCACGACGGCCGAGGCAGGCACTCAGACCGTGGAGAATGAAAACATTTCGTTCTCCATGGTACAGAACGAAGCCCCTCAGACATCCGATGATAGGACGCAAGCCTGGCTGACTCCTAGCGCGAACACAGTCCCCCATCAGCATGAAAACCAGCATGATCTCCAAGGTGGGTTCTCTGCGGTTGGTCTCGATATGATCGACCTTGCAAGTATCCTGGAATCATCGCAAGTGCTGTCTTCGGAGCTGAGAGTCGATAAGTTGCTAGCGAAGTTGACGAACATCATTGTCGACAGCACCGGAGCCGCTCTTTGCGGCCTTGTGGTGAATTCAGATGAAGTTGGCTGGAACGTGGCTGCCGTAGGCGGTCCTGATGTTTCTTATCAAGGTAATGTTGGCCAACCCATCGGCGAGATTGATGATCCGTTGTCCAAGCAAATAACCTTCTACGTCTTGCGCTTCAAAGAAGAGCTCTTCCTACGCAATGTTCTCGACGACGAGCGCTTTGCGAACATGCCTGCGTCATGGCGACAGAAGTTCCCCGACGGCAAAGCTGTTATTGCGTTGCCCATCCTGCATGGAGACAACACCCTTCTCGGCTCAATATACATCGAAGGACCTCCGAACTCTCTATCTCAGCGTAACATCACCGTCCTCCGCCTCCTTGTCAACCAGATCTCGATTTCGATTGCCAACGCATTGCTCTTCAAGAAGGTTGAGAAAGTCTCAGCCAGCAACTCCTCCATGCTCGAAGTACAGAAACAAGCACTCGACCAAGCCCGCGAAGCTGAGAGAAAAGCCAAGCTTGCAGAAGCTAAAGCAATGGAAATGGTCAGGCTCAAGGAAGAGGCAGCAAAGGCAAAAGCAATGTTCTTGGCCAACGTTTCCCACGAGCTGCGTACTCCTCTGAACGGTGTCATCGGCATGTCTGAACTTCTCAAAGGAAGTGGTCTCAACAACGAACAAGAAGGCTATGCCGACAGCATTCGTGTGTGTGCTGACACTTTGCTCTCGGTCATCAACGACATTCTGGACTTCAGCAAACTCGAAGCGGACAAGATGGCCGTGTACTCGGTTCAATTGTCCCTGACCCAGACTATCTCTGAAGTTGTTAGAGCTCTGTCGTACACCAATCTTGAAAGAGGACTGCAAACTGTCGAGAAGCTAGAGATGGACCCGAACATGCTTGTCATGAGCGATCCTGTCCGCCTGCACCAGATTTTCATGAATCTGCTCAGTAACGCGTACAAGTTCACAGCGAAGGGCACAGTCACAGTCAGGGCATTCGTCGAGCACGAAACCGAATCCACTGTTCAGGTTACCTGCAGTGTACAGGACACTGGTATTGGAATCACAGAAGAGCAAAGAAAGAAGCTCTTCCAGCCTTTCAGTCAGGCCGACAGCAGCACTGCACGTAGCTATGGTGGTACTGGCCTCGGTCTCTCCATCTGCAAGGCCATCATCGAGAAGGTCTTCCATGGCAGGATTTGGATGGAGTCTGAACTTGGCGTCGGAACCACAGTCGCCTTCTCCATTCCCTTCCAGAAGATCAGGCCTGGTGCTGAGAAGGGGGCCCTTGGACCACCTGTGGATTCTCTTGCAGCCATGTACCAACCAAGCGAGGCCGATAAACTCAAGTCTTCCTACATTAGCTTGGCTCACATCCCTCGAGACAAGCTACGTATCTGCATAGCAGAGGATAACATTGTCAATCAGACTATTGCCGTCAAGATAGTGAGGAAGCTTGGGTTTGGATGTGAAGCTTACGGAGACGGACAGCAAGCGGTTGACGCACTTGCAGCAGCGAGCAAGGCAGGTACACCTTACCACCTGGTGCTCATGGACGTACAAATGCCTGTCCTTGACGGCTACAACGCCACGAGAGAAATCCGAAAGCATCCTGACCCCGTCGTACGCGAAGTCCTGGTCATCGCCATGACCGCTTCCGCAATCCGTGGCGACAAGGAAAAATGCCTCGAAGCCGGAAGTAAGTCTTACTCTCACCCCTTCCCACGTCGTTCAACTCGTGCTAACCGTACTTCCCAGTGAACAATTACATGTCAAAGCCGGTACGCGCCAACCTGCTCAAGCAAATGCTCGAAGGATATCTCAACCAAGTCCCGAAGACGATACCAAATTTGCAAAAAGAAGCCAATAAGCTGTCTCAAGATGTGCTCAATCAGGAGTCCATGTACGCACCAACTGGAGGTCAAGCGGCGGGCACTTCGCAGCAGCAGAGTGATGGACAAAAGACACCCACGCCTGCCACTGTTGGGTCAATGGCCATGAGACCCAAGTGATGATGACCACCAATACAATTTAGCGTACACCAGTCGCATCTTTTCTCGCATCATCGACGTGCTTTGCTTTGGAGGCACGAGGCACTATGGGTCAGCGAAGGAAGGAGCAATTGAGGGTAGCCTTCAGGGTCTCTCTTTCTCTTTCTGCAGTCATCCCGTAGAGGAAAGGAACAATCAGAGCATTTGCTACTTCCTCGCATTTGCATCATGGACTTTTGGCGAAGTCTTTTACACCTATCTTTCTGTTTTTTTTTTTTTGTTTGTTCGTTTCTGTATAGATGTTGAATGATACCTTTTTCCCCTTTTCTCGCCAATGCATACATCATCTCATCATCGTTTCTCTACGTCATCTGACTGAACGCTTCCCTTCCTCTTTGACGGCGCTTGTAGTCATGCTAGTCTACTTGACAGATGATCCATCAACACATCGCCGCAAACTAAAAGCAGGGATCCTGTCTACGTGGCAGGCAGCTGTTTCCAGAAATCAAGGTTTGGTATATTTCGACAATCAGGAGCTAACACAATACAAAAGTTGATGTTCAAGATCAACGCTTCCATATCCAATTACACCGACTAGCTCAGAGTAAAAGCAAACAAGCGGTGACAATATAGGAAGGGGTGGTGATCAGTTGTTGCTTGTCAGGGGAGTGACCCTGACGCTTGTTGGCCGTTGTCAGCTCCCAAGGCTCGGGCCTAGATATTAACGGTCACAAAAGCCTAACGCGAACGCGATAGAGGGGTAATCGATAAGGGGTTTGATAGTCGTGAATCTGATGAGAGTTCATCTCGAAGAGTTCATAACAAGTATATGTAAGAGAAGAAGAAGAAGAAGATATGATGATTCGTGAATCAGAGAAAAGCCGTGAAGCCACAGGTAGCTGTTTGGGACAGAAAAGAAAGACAAGGAAGCCACCCAGGAATCGTGAAGCAGATGTAAACATGAGTAGGAAAGAAAAAAGGAGTAACAAACGAATGAGGTGGTTGAAGAAGAGAATAGCCCGTTCTCATTCAGCCCAAGAAGGTAAGAAAGACACAAAACTCCATCCACTTTTGAGGGAAGCGCCGCCGAGAAGAAAAAGAACACCAAGATGCAAGCCGGATATGGAACAAGAGGAATGAAGGAAGAAGGTCATGCAAGGAAGAGTGGAAGTATTGTCTGATCACCTCACACTCTTGGACATGAGCTCCTTGACCTTGACAGCCGGACTGCGCTTGGAAGAGCTGGTGCTGTGTTGCCACGAGCCTGTGCTACCGGTCGGACTGCCAGGCGAGTCTTGGAAGATGTACTCGCCGTCGACGTATCGTGCGTTGAACGTGGTAGTGGCGCGCTTGTCACGACGAGCATAGCGTTGTTCGAGACGGTAGAGCTCAACCTTTGCGCGAATAGAGTCCATGAAACCCATTGTTGCTCTTGTGTGTGTTTGTTTCTTGAAAGGCGGTGTGTTTGTCGGTATTGACACGGCTTGATGCAGTGGGAAGATGACGGGTAGGTTTGAGTGATTGTGTTGACTAGTAGATCGAAAGTAGAGGTTCAAGGGCGAGCTGTTATGGCAAGATCTTGTCGTAAGAGGGTCGAGAAGAGCACGTGTGTAGACAGCGGAGTTGGTAGAGGGAATGACGAGTTGGACGTTCAATCAATGGTGAAACGAGTGGATGTTGACAGCAGAGTCAGGGTCGTAAGGTGGCTGCAGGAATTGGGGGTCGGTTATAAAAGAGAGTGACGTTGGCCTGGTGGGAGAGATTGAAGGTCGGAAAAACAACAGAAAGTCGGAGAGGGCCAGAGGGGAAACGAAGGGCATGGATAAGGGTTTCGTTGGTAGTGCCTTCCCGGATAGGATCTTGCTCCGCCCTGAGCCTGCATAACCGAGCGACGATCTGTGCGTGTCAAGAGCCGAGTCATGTTAACGAGGGGTCCATGTGGAGACAAGATGCTCCTACCATCTTGCATCGAGAGGGACTTCTCACCTTGCCTGTCTTTTGTCACTATCGACGATTCAGGCCCATCTATCAACATGCCATCTGCCAGTCTTCTGCTTCCTTTACGCCTTCTCCAATTCCCTGCCCTCGCCACTGGTTGCTGTTCTGAGATTCTCGACCAAAGTCTGGGCAAGCCACCATCAAAAACACGTTGTCGCTAGATTCCCAACGGCGCGTGAAACAAAGCGACCGGTATCTTTAGCAGATTTTGAATGCTACTGCCGAAATGTCTACCATTCTTCCATTGTGAATAATGGCGCTTTCTCTACGAAAATACTAATGCCTGAAAGTTACAACGATTGCCATGTCTTGCATTTACCTCGCCCGTGAAAGCCATCCTTCCCATGCCTATGAAGCTCTACCTCTACGCCGAGTGTACCAAGAGAAATCCTTCTAGCTCTTCATTCACATCTATCCGCTGCGTGTTTCGGGAACACTGCCCTCTACCACTGAGGCAGGCCCGACATTGGGTGCATCGACATTGCCGTTGAGCATGGCAACAGCTGAGATGACATCCATCGGTTCGAGCAAGTGCCAGCTAGCCAGAGTCTGTTTCGAGCTTGCGCCAACTGTCACTGAGAAGACGTGCTCCTTGGGGAGTTTGGAGTTGCTGAGTGATCTGAACATGTCTGCAATGTCGATGTTAGCTTTCAGCCTTGTGTGCAAGGAATGCGAGTCGATACATACCTTCATCGGTGAAGTCGTCTCCCAAACACAAAACGAACTCTGGTGCCATGCCCTTCTCATGCCCGTACTCCTCAACCAGACGTTTGGCAATCTCTCCCTTGTTGACGAACTTGGGGCGGACCTCCAGGTTGGCTTTGCCTGGCATAACCTCGACGTCGTACTCCTTGGCAACAGTGTTCTCCAACTGCTTACGGCATTCACGAGCCTGGTGCACTCCCCAGTCAGGGTCTGCGCGGCGGTAGTGCCAGGTCAAAGCAATCTTTTTGCGCTCGATGAAACTGCCCTGGGTACGTTCAGTGTAGTGCTGGAAAGTGTCAATGACCTTCTGTTGCCAAGACATGTCCTCCTTTTCGGTCAAGTTCTCCCAAGTATCGCTCTTGGGCTTGCGGAGGAAGCTGCCGTGCTCAGCACTGAGTCCGAGCTCCGTGATGTGACCCATCCACTCATCCAGGAACGCCTGATCACGGCCACTGATGATCCAGACAGCATTGCGGGGATCCGAAGCCAGTGTCTTGAGGGTACGAATAACGCGGTCGGAAGGAATGGCGGCCTGGGGATCCTTGACGATGGGCGTCAATGTTCCGTCATAGTCAAACATGAACAAGCGCTTCTCAGACTGGCGGTATTGGCTGAGCAGTTTGGTCTTATCCAAGACTGGGGTCACGAATGCTTGGTTGAACGACGTGAGGTTGGTGAGCAGACGCTTGACGTAGTTGCTCGTCCATGTCTGCACAGTGTTGGTTGTGACATTTCTGTACAACTTCTTGTGCATCTCGTACTTTTGCTTGGGGTCCATGACCAAGGCGTGATGAATCTCGTCTGCTGTGCCTCCAAGGTCCCAGGGGTTGATGTGTGTAGCATTGCCTAAGCTGCCAGCAGTTCCCGAGAATTCCGAGATGATCAAAGGACCATGGTTGTCCTTTTGGCAAATGACATACTCGAGAGCAGTAGTGTTCATTCCGTCACGAACACTGGTGATCAGTCCGACGTCAGCAATACGAAGGAGCGCAAAGTATTCCTCTCTTGACAAGTACTGAGGGTAATGCTGAACTGGGGTGAAGCTTAGAGATCCGTAGGTGCCGTTGATTCTGGCAACCAGGTCGGAAATCTTATTCGCGGTCCTATCCGTGCCTTCTTCCTTGTCCTCCACACTGGTCGGGCTGGTTACCTGGATCAACACAACCTTGTCATGCCACTCGGGGTGACGCTCCAAGAAGATTTCGTATGCTTGCAGCTTTTGTGCAACACCACGAACAGAGTCCAAACGATCACGACCAACAATGATCTTCTTGCCAGCATACAGTTCTCTGATACCGGCAATCTTCTCATCAACAGCAGCATCATTGAAAGCCATCTCATGAGTCTTAGCGGCGTTGATACCAATAGGGAGTACTTCCACAGCTACATGAGCTCCGTAAGCATCGACCCCGTTGGCCGAAGAATCGAATCCGAGCACTCTGGTGCAGCACGATGAGAAGTGACGCGAGTAGCTGAAAGCTTGGAAACCAATCATGTTGGCGCCGAGGACACCCTCCAGAATATCCTTTCTTCTGCTCAAGCAACGGTAGAACTCACTACTGGGGAAAGGTACGTGAAGGTAGAAACCGATGTAGATGTTCGGGATGCGCTGACGGAGAAGTCCTGGAAGTAGGAGCAGATGGTAGTCGTGAATGAGCACAACGTCTCCAGGCTTGTATGTCGAGCAGATGGCATCCGCGAAGGCCTTGTTCAGACGGAAGTAGTCAGCCCAAGCTTTGCGGATAGCACGACCATCGGTAGGCTCGTTTTGCTTGTAGTGGAACAGAGTGTACAGCTCGTGCTCGGCGTAGCGGCGCCATCTAGCTTGGTCCTTCATGACTGCCACATCGCCGTCCATCTCGTCCGGCAACCAGACAGGCAAGGTTCTGCCCTGAGGATCGCGGTCGAGGATGCGTTCCAGCTTCTGACGATCCTCTTTGGTGATTCTCATGCCTTCGGTGGAACCGGGCTCTGGCGCCGGAACATGAGCATCGACGGGAATAGGCGCAGATGCCTTGTTGAGAGGTGCGACGTTCATGGAAGACACATTGTTCTCGTCCATGAAAACCCCGTTGCGAGTCTTTGGCTGAATCTCTCCAGTCCAGCCAACAAGCGTGTGGTTCCATGGAGATCCGTTTGATGAGAGATGGGCGAATGAATCGAATAGTGCGGAGGTACCTCTACGAGACGCAAGATCCCAGTCTGATCCTTGAGCATAGCCGATCTTGTAAGGTACCGTGAAGAAAGCACTGATCACTTGACCGCTCAGGTTCAAGCTGGGGTGGGCAAGCTTTGGGTCAGTATCGGCTTGGTCAGTAGGTTGTTGATGTCCTCTTAAGCTCAGACGACGAAGGACGTCTTCTCCAGCACCATCGTTTTGACCTGTACACGAGTTATTTGACTGTATTTTGACACTGATGCTGTCTACTCAATACCTTCAGGCGAGGCCACTTCAGGGGAAGAGATCTGTTGGGTCTGGAAGAAAGAAGTACGTCCAGTAGTGTCAACAGCCGGGGTCACGGGAATTTCACTGTTCTTTGGGTCAAAAACCGGGTTGATTGAGCCAAGTCGCGGGTTGGGAGGGCGGTTTGCCATGGTGGTCCTGGGGGGTAGAATTATAACAGCTAAGCAGTTGGTCAGCATCCCACATAGACGAACATGGGACATGCGCTCGCCGCTTCCATTCCGTGAGATCGTGCGAGTACAGATCAGATTGTTGGTTCGTACGACCAAAGCACTGCGATCTCAAGGCAAAGATGATGGGTGAGGCTGAAGTCGCTGTACATACCTCTGCTATTTCCAGGTGATTACACCGCAATTTGAGCTGTTTCTGCTGTTTCCGCGGGTGTCCCGGGCAGGTTGTAAAGTCGTGGGGGTCAAGAAGAATAGAAAAGTCAAAAGTGCACCGATTGACCCATACTGTTATCCTTTTAATGTGTATGTGAGCAGGTTTTGATAACAATCAGTTTGGAAGATTCTACAAAGTAGGCGCGAGTGACGTGGGTACCCAACGCGCACCGACGTTTGGTCCATCCCCCCGATCGTTCGATAGTTCCAGCACCACGTTCTGGACTTGAGAGCGAATTAGTTTGTCAGACGTTTTGTAGGCAGCCTTGACGTTCTTTAAGAGCCAACGCGCTTCCATGGCTTGGCTCAACAAAGTGAACAAACAAGCCGTGAAGCAAGTGAGCAGTCATTTTGTCGTAATGGCACTGCTCTCCTTGTTTTGTAACCAGAGAGCCTTCCTACGATGTGAGTGATTGTTAAGTGGAGCTTCAGCTGCCTTGTGTAGCAAATTGGGTTATGTATAGCACGACTCAAAGTGAGTAGAATTATTGTAGCTCGTTGAAACACGTCCTTGTGTCTTCTACAAATAGGTAGTGCGTGCAAACAGTAATAAATTCCTAGTGTAGGTACTGTAGCTACTCATACATGGTTCAGTTGCTTCGGCTTGGTACTTTATGAGACAATCACCCGTCAAACATCTGCCCAAAGTACTATCAATAAGTAGAAACTCTTGGTCCCTGGATTCTATGATTTGTGCCCCTGTCAATCTATTCCCATTTGAACTGACTGAGGTGTCGCCGCATGTCAATAACCAACCACAAAACATAGCACGGGCAGAATCAACATGTACGGTCGTATTCGCTTTATTGATTCAAATGAGTCTCCTGTCTCTGGCACATGTGTATGCTTGATAGTGAAGGTAAGATACAGCCCAGGGTTCGGCAAGCTGCAATGTAGGTTGTGAGTGTAGTGATATGTCAGTGACCTGTACAATGAAACAGGTCTTCTGTAGCTAGGCGGACATGAGCTACCCTGGCCAAAGTTCAAGCTGCCATTCGTGCATCAGCTCATGGAAACACAGTGCGAAGAGGGTGGTAGAAATGGCAATGACGAAGCTGATTCTGCTGCCCCGCACAGGCGCCGAAATTGAGCTGTGCACCGCAACCACCGAAGTTCCTTCTGCGACAACGTCAAAACTCTTACACACCTCTTTACATATTCCCTAGATCTATTTGAATCCAAACCAGATCTTCAAAATGGCCACCGAATCAGCTGAGATTGGTAGGCGCAACCCCGACATGATGTCGAATGCTGGAATAATCAGAAGCTAATTGACTTTGCGAGTAGACTACAGTCTGAACAACCCAGACACGTACGGCCCAATCCCCGACTGCCCTCGAAAGTGACATACGCTGACGTCGACACTAGCCTCACCAAGTACAAGACCGCCGCTCAGATCTCTCAGAAGGTTCTGGAGGCCGTGACAGGTACATGGCGTGACCGCAAACAACAGGCGACTGAAGACTGACATGTGTTCAAGGATGGTGCACTGAGGGCGCCAAGATCGTCGACGTCTGTGAGAAGGGCGACCAGCTCCTTGACGAGGAGATTGCCAAGGTCTACAAGGGCAAGAAGATCGCTAAGGGTGTCGCCCACCCCACCACCGTCTCGCCGAGCGCCTTTGTCACCCCCTACACTCCCCTCAAGAGCGACGCTGAGGAGGCCGCCGTCGAGCTCAAGGCTGGCGAGTGCGTCAAGATCCAGCTTGGTGCTCAGATTGACGGCTTTGGTGCCATCGTCTGCGACTCAATCGTCGTCTCCTCGACCAACGGCGAACTCGAGGGCCGCCAGGCCGATCTCGCCCTTGCCACTTACTACGCCAACGAACTCCTTCTGAGAACCATGCTCCCTCCTGGTACCCTCGCCTCTGGCTCCGAAGAGGAGATTGCCAAGGCACGTGCCCAGAAGCCCTACAGCCAGGGCAAGATCACCCAGCTCCTCGAGAAGGTCGTCAAGAGCTACGACTGCAACCTGGTCGAGAACACCACCTGCTGGCAATTCGAGAGAAACGAGATTGAGGGCAAGAAGAAGATCATCTTGGCTCCTGGCGAGGGCGTCAGAGGCGATGGTCTCCCCGAGGTCGGCGAGGCCTGGGGTGTCGAGATGGGTGTCAGCTTGGGTACCGGCAAGGTCAAGTCTCTGGGCAACCGTGCCACTCTTCACCGCCGCACCACCACTACCTACGGCCTGAAGAGACCCAGCTCGAGAGCCACTCTTTCCGAGGTTGTCAAGAAGTTCGGTACTTTCCCCTTCTCTCTCCGCCAGCTGGAAGACGAGCGCGCCGGAAAGGTCGGTGTCGTCGAATGTGTCCGTGGTGGCGTCCTCCGCCAGTACGAGGTTATCGGTGACAAGGACAACGAGGCTGTCAGCCGTCTGTTCACCACTGTTGGTAAGTTTGCGTGATGTTCCAAAAAAGTGGTACAATTCTCTAATCTAGAAAACAGCCGTCACCAAGAACGGTATCAGCCGCCTGAGTGCACCCCCCACTCCTGACCTTACCAAGTTCAAGACCGACAAGAAGATCACCGACGAGGAGGTCCTGAAGATTCTTGAGCAGCCTCTTGCTAAGGACTCGAAGAACAAGAACAAGAAGAAGAAGACCAGCGCCAAGAAGGCTGAGACCACCGAGGCATAAGTTCCTACCAAGGGACACAAAAATGTTCAAGGATGAAAGCTTCTGATCGAGGCTGAGCAGCCATACTGAAAAATCTCTCATGGTGGAGATGCAGTAGGATGACAGGCTCAACGCATGAACAGCAGGGCAAGACACGAGTTGAAGGTGCTTATGGCTCGAGGGGGAAGTCAGAGATGGCATGCCAGGCACTAGTCGAAAGCAAATCGAAGTCAGATATGAGTGTTCATACTCAGCCCTTAGCAATATTACGCATCACGTCAGACAAGTTAGCAGACAGACTGGGAACAAGTGATAACGTGAAGGTGGTGTGTGATGATGATGAAAGACTGTTGAAGAAGGGGCTGGGTGTTTGGCTCCCCTTGGCACGGCGATGAGATTCCTTGAAGCCACACGCCTCGACACAGCACACATAGGTCGCAGTGAGGCCTCGAAGTGGAGAGTGAGCGAGCCGGACACGAAGAACAATCCTTTAAGCAAGAGCGAGAGCGATTCGGCGTCTGGAGAGGGTGTTTCTACGCGACCAGAAAAAAGTCGTAGGCGTCACGGCTTTCGCACGCTTCAGATTCGACGTACCTGCCTCCCTACCCAACATCGCGACTTCCACCGAACCGAATACTGTACCGCCGCATCTAAGAAAAGAGGCATCTCTGGCCTAGAAAGAGCTATAAAATAAAATGGATTCGACGCCGTCGACCAGGAGCAGGAACCGGAGCCCCCGTGCATCGACCGCAGCGTCAGGCCAAAACCGCAGTGTCGCCCAGCCTCCTGCTCCGAATGTCTCTACCCAGGACTGGATAGAACCGCCACTCGCATCGCCCATCCCGAGTTTTGAGGACCATGGTGGAGGCCCCTACGGAGTGCTCGAAGACATGCAGGCTCTGGGTAGCCGGCCGACAGCAAAGGTCAGAGGCAGGGTGAAGCCAGACGGTCCCAGAAAGAACGCTCTGAACAAGTCCCTAGCCAATCCCATGGCCACTGCTTCCAATCAGGCTACTCCAGAAACAACTCCTGCCCCCATGGAAGTCCTGCCCGAGCAACCTCTGGTCATTGTTGATGATGAGCGTGACGATGACTACACGCCACGCCCCTCCAAGAAGCCTGCAAAGGCCCGTCTCTCTCGCTCAGCTGCTATCAACGCCAAGTCAACTGCTTCGCCAAAACCCACTACGCCTTCGGTCACGGCCTCTGAGACCCCTGTGCCCTCATCTGTTGCTACCCCTGTCGCTTCAGCCACACCAGTTGCCCCTCCTGTTGCTCCTCCTGCTTCTAGTGCTCCCACCGCTTCTGCCAGGCATCCACCAAACCCCTTGCCAAAGGAGGAAGTCATTCGTCACTTGAAAGCATTCGATCGGGTGGTTCCGATACCGTCTGACCCAGACCAGCGCAATCTCCACAATGTTGTGAAAGCTGCAGTGAGAAAATCCATGGAGGTTGGGAACAAAATTCTTGGTCTCGCCATTCAAGACGTTTATCTGGAAAGTTTCTCAGACCCGCGTCTGGTACATTTATTGAAGGGTATTCTCGATCAGACCTCTACGCCAGGTGAGATTGCCGTTTTTAGAGAGCACATCAATCAGGCCAAAAAGAAGATCAAGGCCAAAGAAACTGCTATGAAAAAGAAGTTGCCGAGTGAGATCAAACGAACCTCTTCACCAGCTCCCGAAATGGTTCCGCGCCCTTCTATCGAAAATCAGGCTGTTCCACGTAAACCGAAGATTTCACTTAAAATGACGAAAAACACGAAAGCCGTCAGCAAGCCGGTTGACTCACCAGCACCTCTTCCAGCCAAAACCAAGCCGCGCGCATCTAGCGTCTCGAGCTCTTCGTCTCTTTCATCACTCACCTCAATCGAAGAAACCCCTGAACCTCAAGCACTAATGGCACCACATTATTCTCCACCTCCCTATCCGCCCCGTTCGACTGTGGCCCCAACAACGCTTGCGGCTCCCGTAGACACAAACGGCTCTGGTAAGCGCTCGTCCATGGAAGCCGGAAACGACGAGGATGACCGGCAGTTCCAAGCAAAGAAGCAGAAACTCGACGAGACTGTCAACCGAGACGCTCCCACTGAAGAAAGCCACGTACGACCAGATTTATCCGCCATCCCCAAGGTGCACAAAAACTTGATGGTGCCACCCGTGCAACTCACTGCAAGTGATGCGCGCAGCAGAGACATTTCTGCAGATGCTGCATCGTCTTTGACCGAAGTCTCGTCACCGCTCTCGTCTACATCTCGTAGAAATACGCCAAAGAGAACCAGCATGCCTGCCAAGCTCTTCAAGAAGAAGGCCAAAACCAAAAACTCGTACGTCTCTCCCATCTCTGGAACTACGCGCAGTATATTGAGCGGTTCTACTCTTCCGCGTATCAGAGACTACGGTTATCAAAATGCTAACCACAATTTTGCGCGCAGGCCAGTCAAAAAGCAAGCACCGGGGCAGAGTGCTGACGAGGACGGAACTAGCCGGAGAGCCAGCCCCGGCGGGCCTGATGTGAACGAAGAGGTACGAACTTCCTGCAGGCCTCCATCTGTGCACATTCGTGATCTCTCCCCTACTTACATATTCGTCATGCTTGTTGCATCTCGACCACGTCTACCATGAAAATTTGCTGCAAAAGTCCTTCGCTAACACCCCTTCTTCAGTCCGACAACAACGACTATTGCACAGCTTGCAATACCAGCGGATTCCTTCTTTGCTGCGATGGTTGCGATAGCTCGTTTCATCTCCATTGCCTTGATCCTCCCTTGAGTCAAGATGCGCCTGAGTTGAATGAGGCATGGTACTGTTTTGGCTGTACAGCGAAGCGCGCACAGCCCCAGAGACATTCTCGTGGCCTCTTCGCTGCGTTGCTTCTCAACCTTGATAAGCGTAACCCGTCAAACTTCGTACTCCCTCAGGACATTCGCGAATACTTTGATGGTGTCGCTACCGCTAAGGACGGCAAGTTCGTAGAGCAGCTCGCTACAAAGACTCGGTAAGTCGATGCGCATGAGATTGGAACCAAGCACCAGAAACGCTTGTTGTTTAACAGACCTCGTGCAAGCGATATGACTCCGAAAGATTTACTGACGTTTGTTACAGAAGAGGTGCCGGATATGATGAGCTGCCTGACCACTTCAAGACAAAGGATGCTAAAGGTCAGGCTATCTTGTGCTACAACTGCTCGCTGTCATCTCTTGGTCGACGCGAGATTATCACTTGTGATCAGTGTAGCGCTCACTGGCATCTTGATTGTCTCGACCCACCTCTTGCCAATGCTCCTTATCGCGATCATACTGGCAGAAAGATCCGTGACTGGCTTTGCCCGTTGCATGCCGATCACGCGCTTCGCGCGATGGAAGTGCCTCGTCTTGCTGACCGCCAGTTCCAGAGGGAACGAAGAATACACATGCGCAGACCTCGTGGTGCAAAGGTTGTTGACACTGCACTCAATCGTGACTTCGTCAACGATGGTGTGATTGAGATAGCCAATGACTCGAGCGACGATGATTCCGAATTTGAGGAAGTCGATGTCTCTGGAGTTGTTTATCGCCTACCTGAGAAGGGTATCAAGCTCGACTTCATTGACAGAGTCAGACGGTAAGCTGTTTGCACTGCGATTCGACAAATCTTGTTCTAACAACTTCTCAGTGGCCGAGCAGCTGAACAGTACTACAGCAATCCTCAGGCTTACTCTCGCCCCAACAAGAGAAGGGCGATGGAACAAACCGATTTCTTCCGTCGCTCTTTCGTGGAACAGCGTACTGCTCTCGATCTTGTCGGTCTTGCCAATCAGCAAGCCGACCTCGACTTCAACGGTGACCAAGTCAGTGGTCTGCTCACCACCCTCATTGTAAGACACAGCTTCTTGAACAGCTTTTGAACACCGTGACTGACTCTATCTACCAGGCTGAGGCGCCAGCTGATGTAGTTGCGCAAATGATCGAAGCTGAGAAGGAGGCCAAGTCATCGGACACGACAGGCCCACCCTCACCTCCCGCATCGGATCAACACACAGAGCAAAGCTTGGCGCAGCAGCGTAAGAGTTTGGAGCTGCTCCAGACACTGATTGCCAGAAAGCTTGCCGCCATGCCCGACCAGTAATCGACACGGGTTCACAGACGGAATTCGACGTCTACACTCGATACAAAGCTTATGCAAGAGAATCATTGTTTTCTTGCTGAGAGTTTAGCCACGTCCATGACTCTGTAACTCTTTATCATCAACGAAAAGAGAGGACACGGCTTCGGCGCTCGCCGGCAACAAGCCCGCTCAAGCATCGCACTAACACTCACACCGCGCTCCACCACTCCAACTCGATTCCGCGGTCACTCTGTCCATCAATCGCTTTCCGATTGCTGCAGCCTTGGGTATTAGTTTCGGTGTATCAGTTCGGATCTTGTCATTAGCATTCTTTTTTCGCGGAGTGATTAGGAAGGGGGAAGGGAACAAAACATTGTACAATAGCTAGTAATATTTCGTTGGTGCGCGAAAAGGAAGAACGAACGCGCTTTGCATCCATCTCATACACTTCTCATCGACTTGTCTTACTCATCATTCTCGTGTTCGAAACTGATCGTTCTCGTTAGTCGCATCAAATATTGTTGCGCTGTTGCTGCACGTTTATTGTCCGATTAGATCGCAGGAACGAACATGGTCACTTAGGTCCTCGGCGAGCTATCATAGTTGCCCGAGTGTGAGCATATGAGTCTTGAACATTGAGTGTCAAACTTACTGGAGGTAGCGACTCTTTGACTTCTCCAAACAGCGATATGGCTAATGCGATGTCAAATGGGGAGGCTCAAAACTGACATTTCATCTGTTCAAAGCTGTATATAAGTCTGGACTCAAGCCAATCTGTGCGTTTCAATACTCGACTCAGTTTTACCATGCTCCCATCACTCTTAGCAGGCTCTCTCGACCGTCTACATACCCCTCTCAAATGCCCCCATTAGTACGATTCTCCGCCGCCAACGAAAACCCCGGCTCCATTTTATGTCCCTCATGCAACGTACTCCCCTGCGACCCCAAACTAAACACCTTCTGCATCCCAGGACTCAAGGGCCCCTGTTGCTGCCCAGAAATACCACTCTTGGTCAAATGCAAATTCAAGCCTTCTTCTCCGTGTTCGTGAACGGCGGCCCCTTTACCTATTTTTTGCAAGCTGTCTCGCATGAGCATTTCGTAGTAGGCTGTGGCGAAGAGGGTGGCGGGTATGTTGACGAGGATGGAGATCCAGGAGTAGGAGTGGTAGGTGAAGGCTTCGCGGCCGAAGAAGATTAGGGCGACGAGGCGGGTGCCGAGGTCACGGGCCATGTTTGTGCTTATTGTGATGTCCGCGAACGACCATACCATAGTAGAGTATGCGAGGCATAAAATACAGTCAGTAGGGTTGTTGAGTGGGAGGGGGGTTGGTATACCATCGGCCAAATTTTGGAGGGTGGATTTTGGGACTGGTATACCAATTTGGGATATTATGACTTACCGATGGCCCAAGGAGCGGCTTGAGGAGATACGAAAGGATTGGCAGGGTCCAGACAAGCCCAGATAATGATACCGATGTATGAGTCGACGAAAAACTCGATCATGAAGAGGTATCCGAGATTTGTTTGTGTTTCACCGGGGAAGGAGCAGAAGATGCTTGCAGGTCCGCCGTTGAAGACTGTGCCTTTTCCTGCTGCGATGGTTGCAGCAGAGTAGGCGACTATTTGTTCATGATATTGGCCATAGACGAAAAGACCGGCCATGAAGGCACCGAAGATTTGGGCGAAGATGTAGTAGGGAACCTTTTTCCAGGGAAAGCCTTGCCAAGTTGCAAAGCAGATCGTCATGGCTGGATTGAAGTGACTATGACGATGTTAGATTGAGGCATGTAAGTGGAGATGAAGTACTTGCCCTCCCGAGGTCGAACCACAAGTGATGATAGCAAAGGCGATACCGAAGCCGAATGCAAATCCGACTTGAAGCAGACTTCCGAATGCAGGATTGGTTTCATTGAGCAGAAAAGACGCAGTTGAAGCAATGCCAGGATAGACGTAGAAGAAGACTCCAGTCCTGAAATGTGAAACAGAGTCAGCACAAGCTCGACAGACAGTAGACGGAACTGTTCCTCTGATCATTACAAGGCATAGACATGAGCAGTTGGGTGCCATGACCAAGAGAGCCTTGCCAGGTTATGACAGAGAAGGACTCTCGACGATAGCTCACAATCCTCCCCAAGGCTTTTGCGTTGAGATGATCGAGATACACCATGATTTAAGGATTGAACGACGTCTGTTGGATGTTGGCTCGTGCCGATGTACCACGTACGCTTCAGCCATCATCTCACGAAGCCATCTTGGTCTCGCTCGTTCGAAGTCTAGTTTACGCTGAGAGACAGCCTTGGTAGAGACGACATGGCGTTCGTAATGTTTTTGAATTGCCTTGTAGATGGTCAGAAAGGGAGCAATTTAGAGACAAGAGTGATACATACCTCCGTTGCTCCCAACTCGAGATCATTCGTGTGAAGTCGTTGAACATGTGACAAGTCCGACATGACTGTTATAGTTTTGGAGCTGTTCAATAGCTCAGAAAAGTCAAATGGGTTCGACACATCACAACAACAAGGGTAAGAACGTCCTCATATACCATTCCCTTGCCGAGGTTACCAGCAGCAATACTTACTCCATCGTAATAATGAGCTCGTCTCATCGACCGCTGCGAGACGGCAAGTGGTAAATGAGACATACCGGATCTCTCGGCCTTCCAACCGTGTTCGCCTCGCGAGGATCGATGCTCCTGCATACATGCAGCGTGGCTTGGAATGAGATGTCCCTCTCCGGGGTCTCCAGATCGACACACCAGTACCTGCCGTTTACGGTTGCAAGTGACGGACTGAGAAAGTACAAGAAGAAGCGTGGTTTTGAAGTTCGACACTACACCGAATAGCCTGAGTTGCTTCTTACTTCAACGTTATCTGTCAGGACCTACCTTGTGGTCGCGTAGGTTTAGGCAAGGGGAATGTGAAAACAAGCTCACCAAGAAGACATCACAAGCATCAGGCTTGAAAGAAGACGCGTTGACATGTCTACATCCGGCTACGCTTGCTATAACGGCAACGAGGCTTGCGTAGGTGTGAAAGAGGGGAAGCGTATACGACGCAAAGGAAACATGAGGTCCGATAACTCCGGTATGAGATTGGAAAACAAAATAGCTGGAGGCTGCCGAGGCAAGCGGCTCAAGTGATGTAGTACCTGATGTCTTGTACTCGAGTATTGATGGTTGACGGAGCGTTTCCGCTTGAAGATCGATGTGAGATGATTGTCGTGATGCGTTTGGGGCCCCGCGCGGGGTACATTAGGCGTGGGGTGGTGTCTGATCCGGATCCTTCTGAGCCGAATAAACCGGGTGCGGTTGCTTTGTGATCTAAACGCAGAGGAGGAATAGGCGTGTACTTCAAAACTCAGACGACATAGTAACATAAAAAGCAAGAGATTGGTCTTATTCTCTGGAAATGCTACTCCAATTGGAAAGAGCTTGTCAGCATGTTTGCTTATCATTCTAATGGGTATCTCGAGTAAAAAAGCAAAGTCGTAATCATATCATGGGCCATCATCTCTTTGTGTATACCATGGCCTCGTTTTAGCGTCAAGCGACGAGTCAACACGCTCGCTCATTGTTCTTGGTGAAGTGAGTTGCTGCTCAGACAAAGTTTCAATCCTCTTCATCACTCGTGGCCTCATGGTTCTTCTTGCCGTATTTGAACTTGTCGAGCTTGTTGGATGAAGTGTCGGTCTTCGTCTCTGGTTCAACGTCGGCGGTCTCAGTCTCGAATTCCTCTTGTTCCGACTCAGCGGCAATCGAAGGACCCTCTGAGGCGTAGTTTGGACGAGGGAGCTCTTGACCCTTAGACTTGAGAGCTGCTTCGATTTCAGGAAGAACCTCGAGGAAAGCCGAGAATTGTTCCAAAGAAAGAGAAATGCCCTGGATAGGTTAGCTGGCATTGCAGAAACGGCAGAAAAATCAACTGCATACCTTTTTTCCAGGAAGCATCTTTCCGTCTTTCTCGTAGTACTCGCGGACGTTGATCTGTAGATGTGCATGAGGATTCGACTTGTCACAATTTTCCAATAGAGGAATGTACTAACCAGGTGCATCTTCTTGAACTCTGAGAGAGTGACACGACGCTTTCCAGAAAGCTATTTGAAAAGGTCAGTATCTGATTTATAGGTACCATGTGCGCTATAGCATACCTCCCAGTAAGGGTTGCCATCGTCATCAAGTTGCTTGTCTTTGGAGATTGGCTGGCTGGTTTTGGCACGCTTGTTTGATTTGGGAGCGTCTTCGACGAAACCGTCGTCAGAGTTGTAATCATCAGCCTTGCTGGCACGCTTCTTGGACAACTGAGGAGGCATCTTTTTGACAATGTTCAATTCCGCTGAGAGAAGTTGAATGGACGTGAGATGGAAGACGCGAGCGCGTGGTTGGCGTCATTTGATATAGACCGCAAACATGTCCACTATAGAACATCAAGGCGGACCTCCACTGCGCTCCATTGCAGCGCACGTTCTCTAGGAAAGCTTCTGTGCTTCGAATTAAATCTACCTCTAGACGGCAAGAGCAACAGAGGAATCGGCAAAAAGCAATTGTTCAATCGCGCAAACGAGCATTACTGAGTACCGGCAGGCGCAAGGGACATATACACACAAGTCCACCTGGTCAGCTCTCGTGTTGCAGGAATTGTGCAACCCAACATCACTCAGTCGATTGCCACCAACAATGATGACGAAGGCATCATGACTGGCCAGGACGTCACGTTAGACGATGGCAAAGAAAGCGACTATGGATCCGACTTTGGAACAGACGACGAAGCCACCCTCTCAATCCTCCTCACCGAAGCCGTATCGCAGCCCTCTGCCTCGGTAACCAACAATGTTGAAGACCTGCCGGGCACGCTCTCTTTGTCGCCTTTCGCCAGAGGCACTAGGCGCAAATATGTCGACGATGAGGGCGTCGTCTTCGAGATGGTCTCTCGTGATGGTCCCGTCGGTGAAGCTTCAATCGAGATCGAATACGACGAGCAGAATCGTACATCTTTCTCCCGTAAGCCACTCTTCCTGTGGCCGTACATTTGGGCTGACCGCTGACGACAGCGTTTTACAGCTCGTCCAGATGCAGCCCGTCTGTCAGTGCCATCGCGTGAAGTAGACACTGGTCCCGAACAACCAGATCCCTTGGACCCACGATCCCCGATTGACCGCTTTCGCACCCCACCCAAGAAGAATCTCTCCGTAACCGATATCGTATCACCTGCCTGGTGCGAGCTGCAATACTGGTACAGCTTGACCAAATATGGAAGAGTCCGACGAACCGCAGCCATGAAGCAGGGCTCCTCGGTTCACAAGGTTCTTGAAGAGCAAGCTGCTACGGTTCTGCCTGTTGACACGATAAAGCTACTTGTCGAGAGGATTCTTAAAGAAGAGTTGAAGGCAGTTGTGCCAATCGACACGGTCCAGCAGGTCGTGCAAAAGGCACTCGACCAAGAGAAGCGTACCGCAGTGCCTTTGGACGTTGTTGGAGGTCTGATACACCAAGTCCTGGAGAAGGGAAAGCTCGAGCCAGTCGCCGTGGACACTGTGAGTGCATCAGTACACAAAGCTACTGGAGCCCAAGTACAAAAGGCTATTTCTGTGGACGTTGAGACGAAAGAGGATGCCTTTGGCTTGCGGATCTGGAACATTATACAAAATCTACGTATGCTCAGGACGACTGGAATGGCTCGTGAATTTGAAACTTGGGCTGTCATCGAAGGTCAGGTCGTCAACGGCATTATCGACGAGCTCAGTTACGATTGCCCCGATGAAGATTTCGAGGCGGACATTATTCAGAAGAGAGAAGAAACCAAAGCACCCAAGCGAGGGAGGCCAAAGAAGCAAAAGGTCGTTCCCGAGAGTCAGACAAATTTGAATACTTTCTTTACTGGATCTCAAAAAGCCGAAACCGACGACAGCGCATGGCTTGGAAACCCACATCACAATCGCAGGATTTACATCACGGACGTCAAGACTCGTGGTTCGAGAAGCATGCCAAAGGGCGAGGCCTCGTTCCGACCGACCTCGATGCAGCTGATGATGTACCACCGGATGCTTTCACTACTTGCTTCGAACTCGGTACCTGCTGAGCAAGTCTTCACTCGTTATAGCGTCGATAGCAGTGCCTCGTTTAGCGACATGTTTATTGCTCAATTGGGAAGCATCGAAACCGATTTACACAGTGGATCGGTTGAACACTCAGACTTGCCTGTTCATGAGGGACAGGACCCGATCGATGAGCTGCTCGCCCACAACAGCCTTGACAAACTCTGGAGTTTGATGATATCGGAGTTTCAGCTCACCATACCATTTTCCAATAAGCCATCATCACCGTCTCCCATCGGTGATGTTTTGAGGGCCGAATTCAGGGCATCCGGCAGCGGCTCTGTCATCGGATCGAAGACCTTTGCGTACGATTCTGATGTACTAGACGCCTACCTGAAGAAGACAATGGCTTGGTGGAACGGCGAACGGATGCCGAAGGGTGTGGAGATCGAAGAGGCTTTCAAGTGTCGGATGTGCGAATTTGCTGAAGTCTGTACCTGGCGTAAGGACAAGGTCGAAGAGGGCATCCGCAAATCCAGACTCCGGAATCAGGGCAAGAAGAAGAGCGACGTTTGATCGATATCAACATGCATAGCTGAGGCTCCGACCACGATTCAGGATCAAGATTATTATCAATACCGTATCCGTACTCGGACCTAGATACGGGCATCAGGAGTCATGCGTCTGTCGTACCACGCATGGTGTCGTTGGACGTCAAATGTCGGGGATGAAATGGCGTCTTCCAGATGCTAACGTGTATACCCATGCGGTCACTCCATCATCAAACACGATTCGGTATGCATAGCGGATGAGAGGATAGGGCTGTGTTAAATTGTCCAAAACAATCCTCCGTCACGGAAGATGCTCGGTCCGTACCGAACGACTTTCCACAGGCAACGGCGATGGCGGAGAACAATTTACCTGCAACCCGCCAATCTGAAATTGCGCAAGAATGAAAGCCAGGTATATGGTAAGGAAGGTGCATCCTTCGAGATCGAGATGAATGTCTTGGGTGGCTTGGAGGATCATATGAATGATAGCTGACAGGAAAATCATCTGGAGTAAGGAAACGAGGCATGGACCTTTTGATATCGCGATGAGGTCTGCAAAGAGAAGAATGGCAATTGAAAGCGAGCATGCAATCTCCTAAACAAGCGCAGGTGTCCCATAATGGCGAGTCTGTCTGAACGTAGCTATCAACATTCCCAAACCTGTCAAACCAAAGCAGCGTCCACTGAGAGCATGGTTGTGTATAACTCTCTCTAAATTCTGCCCATTTCCAGTCGAGTCTATGCATTGATGCCGCTAGACCTTGTGTCAACTCTATAGCAACATGTGTCACTAGCATGAGGCGACGACAGGCAACACGTAAGAACAGTACTGTCACTTTCCACCTCCTAGCAGCAAACCAGGAAAGAGTAGCTGTCAGGTTTCTGTGTGGCTGCGATGCTGTGGCAACCAGAGCCGCCAACTCTCCTGAACAATGCTCCTTGCACCGCCTTGTGGGCTTGTAGCATCAGAGTGACTACTGCATGCTTGCCTTGATGCCTAATTCGAAAGCTCGACCTCTCGAATCTGCAACCCCCACACTCAAGGTTGCGGGTATCACTAATGGTCGGTGATCAGCATAAGATAGAGTTTATGATTGACATTATGCTAAAAGCTGTGTAACTTTTTATCCACGTTTCATGAGAAGCGGAGAGAGGCACTGGTAAACAAAGTATCGAGGATACCTAGCTCCAATGTCCACGACAACAGCAATATCTGTATTTGAGTTGTTCATGAGGCTTCAATCCTATGAGATTCGTCAGATGATCGTGGCTTGTCCTTCTCATCTCTTGCTCGCGGATGTTGAACTGGGCATTGCAGTAAGGCCGACCAGATGGTCCACAGAATCTAGGGTTGTCTTTAAGATCGGCTGCAGGTCGTCTGGGACCTGCATCGAGGAGCCGGCAGCGGTGAGCAAAGCACAAGGAGTGACAGGGGCGCACGGTGCGGTCTGGGGGAGGGAAGTGGGTTCGTGGGTTTACCTTCGCCTTTTGATGCCTAGGCGCGGCGTTCGCGCCATGAACTTTTCTGTCCACGAGGGTGATCGTGGTCATCGGGACTCGGAAATAACAAAAAAAAAGCCACCATGATGGGTTTGAGCTGGCTAGGATATCGGCAGGAACATGTGCTCTGTTGTGCTCGGTGTAGTCAGAGGTGGCATCCCGAGTCAGAAGCAGAGATTATGAGCGAAACGTTGAGGAGTGGACAAGCACGAGATGTGGATTGCGAGTCAGCCGGTCAAGAGTATTGAGGAGATATGTACGGACAGTGAATCCGCAGAGCCCCCCCTTTTCCTCGTGGTTGCCCTGGATTCAATTGCACGCCAACTATGCAGCTACATAGCTAGGCCTTTGTATAAACAGGGAAAACCCACTCGAGTCAACCAAAGCTGAAGGGGGAACCACCCCAGGGTATTGGTACAACGTTGATGTACAGCCATCTCGCAAACGGTACGGCATTAACTTCATCCCCTTCCATGACCGTTATGCCAGAGCAGCCTCCTGGTTTCAGACAATCGAGTGTATGTTGTATAAATAGACAATCGACAATGGCCATTGTGCAAGATCGAGAGGAGTCTTGCAACTTCAATTTCCAAGCGGGAAGCGGGCAAGTCTTGTCCAAGGCGGTGAAACACACATCGTCTTGAATAGTGGGAAGGAAGTTGCTTAGCTAGTCCCAGCAATTCCATCATGTGAACTCTGGCGCTAAGTCATAACTCGATTTAGCTGCCCCCTCGGACATGTTGTAGTTGGGGAGCTTATGAACACAGCAGGGGGGCCAACGGCAATGAATCGTCCAGCTGGAGGCTGGACGGTAGACGAATAATGTGGCTAGTGCATAGCGAGCCGGTGATGTACAGTGGTTCAACTAGCTAATGTACTAAGGTTGTGAAAGGAGAGGATGTTCATGGCAATGTGTCATTAACATAAAAGCAATTACTTATACAGAGCGCTTTGTTTTGATTCCGATGTTGTTGTGTAAACACATGGAGTCGGTCTTGGCGACTGAGAGCTCAGCTCATTGGGGCCTCTGAGCAGGACATTTGACGTGTCTGAAGCAGGCGGACCAGAGTTCGCAAGGTGTCAAAAGAAATTGGTCGTCATCGTGTCCGTTAGGTAGTTATGCACATAGGCGCCAGTGCGAGTAGTGGGTTCAGAGCATTGTTGCCAGTTGAAGAGAAAGCTGCAATGCGGCCTGTGCGTGGCTGGCAGGCAGCGCCTTCCTTCCAGGTCTGTGTGTCTGCCCCGAAAGCCGCGCCTTCGCGACTTCCTAGATACTCGTCCATTTCACGACTTCCATCTCGCATTCTTCCTTCCCGCCCGAAAGTGCTCGACTTTGTGATTCCAGTTCTACGACATTCCAGCAAAGCAAGAAAAAGAACTCCGAGCTGTCAACAAAGCCGCCCGACATCTTCTCCACTCGAACCGAACGCGCATACCCTTGTTTACATTTCGAAGCACCCAAATCGAAGACGACCTCAGCACCACAACGTCGCTAATTTCCATCATTACTCGACCTCCTGCGATCGCCGTTTTCCTGATTCCACACCTATCCTCTATCCAACAACCGTCTGCGTGTCGTGGTACACCTGACTGCCGCGCCGCCGATCGCATCTGTCGCATCTGTCGCATCCGTCCTGCACACGCCCTCACCCAGACTCGAGTCAAGCGTGTTGATGGCAACCTAGCTCTGTCAACCGTCTCGCTTCGCGACACAAGCTCTTCCATCTACATACAAACCTTCAGCGTCCACCTCAAACGCGCTTCGTGCCGCCCCGTCCTCCCAGACCAACCGTCATTGTGGCCATGGACTTCGAATACTCTCCCCACCGCTCAGCTGGAGGAACTCTGCATATGCTTTCGCCGACCCACTCTCAATACTCTATCGACGCGTTTCCCTCTATCAAACAAATCCGACGCTCCTTGTCGCGTTCTCCCTCGAAGCCGTCGCGTTACCATCTCGTCTCCAGGTCTCCCAAGAAGTCTCCTCCTCGCTCTGGTCTATCGCGTGCACTAAGTGCAAACACTGGCGCCGATTCGTCCCTCAAGAACAAGTTGTTGCTGCGACGGAACGCCCCTGTTCGCGCCAATGCGCGCAAAGAGACACCACACACTTTGAGACGCGCTTTGAGTGACGCCAGCAGCCAGGCCAACACAGTAGCCATGGAACTAACTCAACAACCCACTCCCGGCGACCAAGAGAACGCATATCTGACATCACCCACCTCAAGACATCTGGAAGTGCCCCGCGACACTCGCTTCGAAGTCGACGATGAACCCATCAAGTTCGATTTCCTCAAAGGCCGCAACAGCTTGTCATTGGCCATGAGTGGAACTCCGGCAAAATCAAGTCCCCTGAAGCGCAGCGATGGGGTTATGAATCTCGATCAGGTCAACCTTGGTAGTCCCAGAGCCAAGCGACGTAGTTTGCATAGCGCCTCTCTCGGTGTTGACTTCGATGTCTTCGAGCAGGCCTTCGAAGGCGCCAACAATGGCTTCAGCGACGATGAGCCTACTTCCGTATCGCCTGTGCGTCAAAGATCTCCTCAACGCAACAAGCCTTTCAGCCTCCGAAGGACCACTCTCCAGCAACGAGTAGTTGGAGCACCTCGTGCCAGGCCTTTCTCAGACTTGAGCGAGTCACCGAGTGGCCACTCAAAGGCACGGGCTAGAATGTCTCTTGATGGCTCGCTGCCGCTTCGTGGTCTTGAACCCTTGATCCACCTTCCTCCCCCTGAACAGAAGGCCATTTCTCGTTCAGCACCGAAACCTCACCCACTCTCCAAAGCACTGAGCCCATCAAGTTCAGCATCAAGCCTTGGTGAGGACACGCCACGTCTATCGCCGAAAAAGCCACAGTTCTCTAGACCTTACCCCGGCTTTTCCAAGAGTCTGCCTATCGGAGCGCTCAGACCAAAGCCACACACCGACTCGAGTGGCTCGAGCGATTCGTTCGAGACGCCGGAAGCCTACAAGATGGCAAAGCCATTGCCTCAGGCTTTTATGTCGACCGGCTTGATCTCTAAGCGTAATCGAAATGTCGACCTTCCCCAGTCTTCATTTGGTAGCAGCATGAACATGCCTGACACGCCCTCGAAAAAGACCATGCTGCCTCACCTCGGTGGAGGCACCCCAGCTCCTGCAGCCAATTTTGGCAAGTTCTCTCGTCCGCTTCACGAGTTTGGTTCTCCCACTACTCCTTGGAGTCCCCATCCAGTCCAAGCATCCCCTGAATCGTTCGGAAAAGGCGTCAACATCTTTGGTCTCGGCTGCTCCTCGGGAAAGTCAAACCGACGTAGCAGCTTCCTCAGTATTACTGATGAGGACCTCTCCAAATCGCCTTCTGTTCATATGGACGTGCAAGCAAGCGGCGATGAGATGCCGCCCACTCCCACCAAAGCCGCTTCATCCGGATCTACCACCATCCGACCAACATCCAAGGGCAAGGGAAACAGCTTGCGAAGCTCCCTGTTTGGACGCAGATCGTCAATTGCACCTGACACATTCAACCCACCCACCTCAGAGGATCAGCAGCCAGCAAATGACTGTAAGTATATTTCCTCAACTACTCCTGCTTCGGAGTCAAAGACAAGTGGGGCGTCGACTCCATCTCTTACTATCACTCCATGTGGCTCGCCATCTTCTCCTTCATTTGAACAAGCCATGAGCCTCCGGCAATCTCATCGTAAATCTTGCCCATCTCCTCTTACTCTTCGGTGTCGGGAATTTCCTTCTTTTTCTTCTTCTTCTACCTCATCTGCAGGAGATGCTGAAGCAAAGCAACTATTAGCAGTCACACCATCTAGCCGATCCAGCTTTACGGATACGAATCTCCCACCGCAGACTCCTCAGGAGAGCTTCACCCCTCCGGATCCCAGCGGCCTGTCTATCTCCGGCGAACACCGCGGACCAGTTTTGTTTGGTATGAGCGGCCTCCAAAGCTCAAACAGTTTCCCTCCTGCTACACCCACTGGACCACGAGACTCGGGCATGAACTTTGGTGCAAGCATTGGCCCTGGTGCCTTTGGAGCCTCGGTGTCTGGTTTCTTTGCCAACGATGTCGACACAGCCCTGACGTCCCGTTTCGAGAGTGTCCAGGCCATTGGTCTGGGCGAGTTTTCTCAGGTCTATCGTGTCTCTAAGCCAGTTGTTGGCAGTCCAGCTGCTCGCCATGGCGTCACTCGCAAGCTTGGAAATGTTTGGGCTGTCAAAAAGTCGAAGAAGCCATACCTTGGCGTCAAGGACCGTGAGAACAAGATGAGAGAAGTCCACGTCCTCCAGGCTCTTCGTGGTAACGAACACATTCTCGATCTCTGCGATTCGTGGGAATCGAAGAACCATCTTTATATTCAAACCGAGTTCTGCGAGAACGGCAACCTCAAGGACTTCCTTACTCAGACTGGTTTCAAGGGCCGATTGGACGACTTCCGCATCTGGAAGATCCTGCTTGAGATGTCTCAGGTATGTACATATCCAAGAAGTTCTTATTATTATCTATACTAACGTGTTGTTACAGGGCGTCAAATGCATTCATGATGCAGGATTTATCCATCTTGACCTCAAGCCAGCCAATGTGCTGATTGACTGGGAAGGAGTCCTGAAGATTGCAGACTTCGGCATGGCTACGACATGGCCTGCACCCAGACACATTGAGGGAGAGGGCGACCGTGAATACATCGGTCCCGAAGTGCTCTCTGGCAAATTCGACAAGCCCGCTGACATCTTCTCCCTGGGCATGATCATGCTTGAGATCGCTGGAAACATCGTACTTCCCGACAATGGCTTGCACTGGCAGAGACTACGCAGCGGCGACCTCAGTGACGTTCCCAGCCTTACTTGGAGCTCGGAGAATAGTCTTCCCAGATATGAGTCTGGCGAGCCTATGATTGATGACAACGAAGAGACTATTCGTTTCGACGACGACATGGACATGGGCAATCAGCCTACTGGGGGCACACACCGAAGACGTGAGCTGGCGCAGCCACCCAACTTCATGATTGACCCCAACGACAGCGAGGCTCTGGACAAAGTGGTCGAGTGGATGATTTGCCCATCTCCTGAGCAAAGACCGGTCATTAACGAGCTTCTCAACTGCGGTGGAGTGCAGTGGGTCGAGCAAAGGAGACGGGCAGGCGCCACGATTTATGAGGGCAACTGGGGGCCGGCAGATGATGTCCTCAATGCTGGTCACGACATCGACATGGTTGACATCTAATAATGTCAAAGAACGAGGGTAACAGACCCTTTACACCAACAAAACAGGCCAACAGGACAGACGTGGCAACAGAAGCCACACTTTTCATGGCCAACGAAATGCAAGCAATCCTGCTACTCAAGCAGTGAGCATGACCAAACACTCACGCAACATCAAACTTGTATCAGTAACGACGGCACGATTGATTCCCAGGAACCACGGATTCCATCTTCTCAACCTTTTTATTTCTCTTCTCTTTTTTCTTTTTGCTGCTCTTCTATCTCTATTCTGGTGACGATGGATGAGCATCGTCGAGGAGAAGGATACTTTGGGCATTTCTGTTTTTGTTTTCTCAGCACAACTTTTGTTATTCACCATTGCTCGGCGATTGGTCTATTGATTTTGCTCACGGGGTCGCGAAATACCAAATGGCGTTGATCATGGGATAAATGGCTTTTTTCTTGGACTTTCACAGCGAGCGTATAGTCGTTGACCACGTAGTGGCGTAGGCGTTCAAAGTGGCATGGGAGCACATGTTACGAGTTACAAGGCGGCAGCATTCATGGGGACCACAGGCAAGGGGAGATTAGGCGCGTAGCTGATATGGCGACAATTCATCGATTCTGATATGCTGAAACACTGAAACATGGCTTGTGCTTGTGCATTGTGTTTGTCGACTGGGTGATTGTTCTTCCCAAACTTGGAAGGCGCTGTTTGTTTTGTATTTTGAGAATAGATCTCGGGAGAGATGGATGAGTGAGGCTCGGTCGGACAAGGAGAGCGCCACGATGCAGAGAAGCAATTGTTGTATGCAGAGTACGGGATTATCAATTATAGTTTTGTGCAAGCAGCCCTAAGGCAAGATTGAATTGTTCTGGAAAATTGGTCGAAGTGCGGATACAAGGAAGCGATGGCTGATGGCTGATGGATCTTGGCACATTCGACGGCATTATGACATGGTTTCCACGGCCTTGATTGCAGCACTTGGACTCGCTTTCTCACCCCCTGGCGGCGCCCTCGCATCTGCCTAGGCTTTTTGCTTTTGCTTCTGCATCCACTTCAGCGACGAAGTCAGCAACCCCGGCTTCTCCACGTTCAAAGTCGTTGCTGCAAATTGAGTGTCGCAAACACAACATGCAGATGCCGTCTTGCGTGACTCCCGTCTCTGAAGCTTGATTTAAACTCGACCACTACAAGGCACAAGGCAATGGCCGACGCCCACGAAGCGCCCCGGAGCGCATCCAGCAGAGACAGCAGCCCTGTCACTGTGCGACACGCCTCATCCACCTCGATATCCTCGATACCCACCCTCCGGAAGCAAGCCTCAGCGACCTTTGCTCCCTCGGAAAGCCCCCGCTCCTCGAGGAACCCTTCGCCGGTGCGCTCTGCCATGCGCCAGCACGGCACTCCTCCAGCCTCGTCGGTCCAGAACAGAGCCGGCGTCCTGCGCTCCCGCCAGAGCAGCCACGACACCAGTCCTCACCGCACCCCGGCCCTGTCTACGCCCACTTCCACTGTCCCTTCAGCCGCTGCCATCCAACGTGCCCTCTCGGCTGCCAGCATTCCGCAACTCCAACAGGCACAGCCTGCTCAGTCGCCCAACTCAGTCACAGACGCAGTGACTAGACTCACCGCCCAGAAACGCCCACTTGCGTCTGGCGAGAACACTCCAACCTTTGCGCCCCCATCACCTCGTCTCAAGTCTCCTCCTCCTTCGTCTGCTCGCTCTCGCAGGAACTCTGCCTTGACACAGAACCAGAAGCCTGCTCCTCCTTCGATTGTCGTTGAACCCTCATCGACCCCATCAGAAAATACTATCTTGAGCGACGGGCTTAGGGAGGAGCCTATCCAGCTACAACCACCACCAGGCCCCAAGGCTCCATCAAGAGGTCCAAGTGGTCCAAGGCCTGTTCTCGAGACTGTTGTCGAAAACATAGCGCCCAATGGTAGCACCGACTCGAAAGGGTATCTTCATGTTGGTATAATTGGCATACGACGCATAAGCTTACGTGACGTGCAGGACCAAGGCTCAATCCGATGATGACGGGCCTCCGACTGTCCGTGGTAAACCGAAAGATAACAATGGAGAATCCTCATCCAAACTCGCAGAAAGCGAGAGCGACGCTAACATGAGTGACGGTCGAGGTCGAAGAACAAGTCAGAGCTCGACGATTCGTCCCAAAAATGTTGCTGCACTCAAATCAGCATATCCGGGACTTGGCTCCAACAAATCGCGTTCTGGAGAAGGAACTCGAAACATGACCGTCGAAACCGAAACCGTCAGCTCTATTCCTCAATCGCAGATAGCCACCATCGACCGCTCTACCCTGGGGAGACCCGATCTAGGAGGCTCGTTACGCATGAAGCCAAGCACCGAGACCATTCGACCAAGAAAGGAGAGGAAGAGGGCGACTCGCAAGGCGCCCTCGATTAACAACGGAACGGGTGTGTTTAATCCCCCATTGCATTTGCATCATCGTTCGTCTGTTGCTTCGTTTTCTTCCCGTCGCAGAAACATACCTACATCTTCTGGCGAACCCCAGTCCGAGTCCGCCGATGATTACGAAGATACGCGTTCAGAATCGTCTTTTGCTCACTCGCCTCGTCGCGTTTCTGCTTTCCGTCGCGCTGCTCTAACCTATGTACCATCACACAATACTAACGCATCCATTCGTTCAGCCTCGTCCAAGGCCGACATCTTCGAAGCCAGAGTTGCAAGCGCCGTCGACCAGGCCAACTCATCAGATTCGGACGAGACGTTTGTCTACGAGTCAAACCCGCCGGAACCACAACACAGAGCCAGTCGACATCATTCACGAACACCGAGCGGAACATCTCTCCATAGCCAAAGCGACTTCCGCCATGGAATGCGGCCTTACGGCGACCACCGTATTGCAGGAAAGCGGAGTATGAAATTCTCTAACAATCCATATAGCGTCTTGGACAGCCCGGAGGCCATGGGCGATGGTACCGTTCGAGCACACCACGCCAGACATATCGGTAGATTCGGTCGTTCTGGCGGCAGCAGTCGTGCTTCGCTATATGACAACCAAGACTCGCCGTTCACGCAGGCCTCCAAGCTGCGCAGCACCACATTGTCCGTTTCTGAGCGGGCCCCTTCACGGCCGGGTACACCACGCAGTGTTCAAAGTGGCCAACATCGATCTTCGGGCTTGTTTGGCAGGAAGAATGACGGTTCACATCTTGACTACGAAGGAGAAGGCGCAGATGACGAGCGCACGCCTATGCTAGGAAGCGTCAGGACACCGAGAGGTCAACGAGTTTACAGCAGACGCTATAACAGCGACAACAGCATGCGCTCAATTGACTACTACGGCGTCAGAGAGCCAAGATCTAGATTCAGCCGAGTCGGAGGTTTCATCCTCGGTCTTTTGGTTGTTATGATGGTGGCCATGGGTGCTGTTGGATTGCTGGTCATGTTTAACAAACCCTTGACCAACTTCCATGTGGACAAGATTCAGAACGTCTTGGCAAGCGAGCAAGAAATCATGCTGGACCTGCTAGTCGGCGCTGTAAATCCCAACATCCTAAGCGTTACTGTGACGGATATGGATGTCAACATATTTGCGAAGAGCAAGTATGTCAACCCCATTGGCAGAGACGACGGCACTGCACTAGCGACAGCGCAGCGAAGAAGATTGGCCGCCAGTGGAGAAGCTGGCGGTACCCCATGGCAGGACGAACACGGTCACTGGCACGCAGGCTCGGGTGTCGACAAGGGTACGGATCCCATTGAAGGCGACTCACAGACGATGCTCCTCGGAAGGATACTACATTTCGACCAAGCCCTATGTTTTGAGGGATCACCTATCAAACGACACACACACTATTCCCTGGGTGAACTTCGTCTTGGGCATCCTGGCAACAAGACCGAGAGTGGAGGGTCAGAGCGATGGGAGAGGGTACTTCAATACCCCTTCGAACTCATTCTTCGAGGAGTTCTCAGATACCAGCTCCCGATGAGCAATCGACACCAGACAGCAGCCATCGGAGCCAGCGTGATAGTACATCCCGAGGACCCAATTGACAGTCATGGACGTATGCGTCTAGAAGAGGTGAATCATAGCGAGGAATGGCAGTGGATAGAGGTTGACGACTTGGAGAGGGTGTCGGCGTTCATGACGGAGCTGGATTAGCGCTTGTCGGGTAACAGCGGACTCGAGGCTTTTTCGGAAAGATTTATGATATTCAAGACTTTTTAGCATTTGAGCGAGTGGCTTTGACTTTTTGTATGGATGGAACGAGAGCGGGATTAGGCAAGCATAGATTTGAGAAGGGGAATCAGGGAAGGTGTTGATGATTTGGGACAAGATATGGTCTGGCTCAAGCCAAGTGGAGGAGATTTTGTACTCGAGTAGTTAGGCAATACCGTTGAGGAATCGACCGACCGTTTGGAACTTGGATGTATTGCCCGGTGTACTGCAGAAGGAACGAGCGACAGCTGTCTTGTCCAAGAAGTTGGCAGAGGAAGGAGTTCATCAAGTGAAGTGCAACGGAGTCGTGGCAGCGTCAACGGGCCGCAGAGCCGCGGTTGCTTTCTCCAGACATCAGTTCGCGGAGTCGTGGCAGATGGCTTCAAAAGGAGACACAACTGGCCAACAACAACAAGCCAACAGCATTGTATTATCAGTATTTCTATTGTCGCGTACGCTCACCGAATCAAACGACACCGACTATGAGTGGGTCAAAGTGAGAGAAGCGGCACAGAGACTTGCACAACAGCCACAGTCGCGTCGCATAGCCATAGCAGAGTCAAGACGACCGCACTCGATCGATCCACAATGGACGGCCCCGACCTTTCGCGCATCGAGTCGGCCGACTCCAAGATGCAGACGCCCTCGACGATGCGTATGGGCGTGCCACGTATCGACACGGAACCCATGTTCACTGCCCTGAAGGCTGCTATTGGTGAATCATGGCCAGAATACAAGACGACCTTGTCTTCCTTCTTCTTGGGTACCCACTCTTCACCTGCTTCTTTCATACCTTCCATACATGTGCTGACCATCTCGACCCCAGGAAAACTCAACCAGGCCGAATTGTCCCAAGTCACGGATCGACTCCTCTCATACGCTCCGAGCGTATCATACAACGGTGCACTCGTCTCGACAGTCCATCTACACAACAAGATCTTCGGTGCAATACACTCCAACATCTACCGCGATCCTCCTCCAGAACCCGTCGCATCATGGGTACTCGCTACCGATGCCCCGGCCTCGGCCAGTGCAAACAAGTCTGTCTCACAGGGCGGTGGTGACAAGGCCGAGGAAAGATTAAAACGCGAAGTCATGGCTCTATCCGCTCGTGACAGAAGGAGGATAAAGAGTGCAAAGGATAACCTCGCTGCCGTACCACCATCCGGCCCTCTGCACGAGAATGCCACCTACGCGACTGCCCTCACAGTACCCATCACTTCCTCCCAAATACCAGACGCCATACCCACCACAGCAACCTCTCTTAGCAAAACAAATTGGGATCTGGAGATTCGAAGGCGATATGCCGTGCCCTTGGCCTCGGAGACGCTAGACTTCCCCTCACGAGCTGACATTCAAGCCCGTATTGAGCCCATATGCTACGAAGAAGGCGTGGGCTTGTCCGCTGTACCAATGACATCCGCCGCTCTGCAGGCCATAGCAGAGCTTGTCGAAGTTGCCACCGAAACCTTCATCAAAGAGAAACTCACGGCTTGGTTCTCGACCACACGTAGCAACGCCCCTGGAGACTTGGGTCCAATCACTGCAAAGTTCCGAGCTCAGATGCGCAGAGAGGAAGAAGCCATAGATCGAGGTCAGCTTGGCAGGAGTGCTGCAGGCTTCTTGCCTTGTGAGCAGGAGGCTTTGACACGAAGAGAACCACTCAGTCTGGATGAAGTGCGCATGTCACTACGCCTGGACGATACCCGCCTTCGTCTCGACCCCTTCCTCGGCGAAGAAATAATGGGTGATGTGGAGATGGAAATGGTCGATACACCCATGGCATTAACGAATGGCGACCATCACGAACCCCTGGACACCAAAGAAGCAGACGGCGACGCCATGATGACTGATGATGATGATTTGGGCGGCTGGGAAGGCGCGACTGCTGCCGACAGAGACAATCTGTTTAGCGTACTGGATTCCGTACTCGCCCCAGGTGGACCCTCATAGAACGTCGGCTCGTACTTGAATGGCGTGCACCCACTCAACTTGACCATCTTCATGGCCAATTCGAGCACGCCAAATCCAAACGCCCCGGACAATGGATCTCGTGCTACGTACACGGAGAACTTGCCGCGACGTCTCAGAAGCTCCGGCCCCATCGCGGGGTCGAGTTCTTCTACCACCGCTGGGTCGAGTTCTTCTACCACCGCTGGGTCGACTTCTTCTATCGTGCCCCCTCATGATCCAGCAGTTCCTACGCCAGCGCCTCCAAGCGACCCCGCTTATTTGCGATGCGACAAAGCCATTGAAGATGGCACTCAATGTACGTGGGATTTTGGCACTCAGATCCAATTCGACAACCACGTCAAAAGCACAAGACACGCCAAGCTCGAGATCTGTCCGATTTGTCCCACTACCGGCCCACTACGGAAAATGTTCTCGAAACTCAGCGTACATGTGGCGGGGAGCCACCCAGGACAATTCCCCAACCCAAAAATCTTCAGATGTCCGCAACCACAGTGCGCGTGCGGACCGTGGAAACAACTCTCGTTCCTCCTCATCCACATTGGCAAGGAGCATCCAGACATTTCACGCATCCAAGCCAAGAAACAAGCTCGCGGATACTGATGAGATTGAATCTAACCTCCTAGGATGAACACCACATGATATCCTTTCTTGATCTCACGAACTACCCAAAGTCTCTTGCTCTCTTTCTTCTTTCGTTGTATAGAATTAATTATTAGTAATTGTCACTTTCGTTCTACTCCACGTCTCAGCGTACCTTTTTCAATTTCGCTCTTTCTCTCATATTTGTGTTCTTGTGATCAGGCGGACTGCAAAAGTGCGCAGTCGATGTTTGAAGAGAGCAATCTTTACATGATGAGGAAGCTACTCGACATGTACTACCCTCTGTATAAAGTCAGGTGTGGATAGGAATGTACAATCTCCACATCGACAAATAGCTTCTGGGTCATTTTGGAAGAACCGATGGAAGGGGTATCTGACAGGCAGGGTCATACCCTCGATCACTTTTTCTCCCATGGAAAACGATATTGCTTCTACTATTTGGACTATATGCTAGAAAATTTCACTTTTATAGCGGCGGAGACGCATGATGCTTTCTGCAATGGGTCTTTGCTCTAATAAGAGTACGTTGTGCTGCTTGTTTCCAGAAAACCCTCCGTTTCCATTAAGGGGCCCTATCTCCTCTGTTTCGAACATACGAAGAATGCATGTTATATACTATCTCCATCTATATGTGCTAAGGTTTCCGTTAAAGAACAAGGCCGCGGGCTATGCGGTCAAGATTGACGTCATAGAAACATCTCGGAGTCGAGGACCGACGCCGGAGGCAGGAACGTTAGAGATCTCGAGAGAGCTGGGACCGTGTTTCCTCATGCAACAGCCAAAAAGAGTTGCGACTTTCTAAAGATCGGGGTAAAGCCTTGGGATTTACGCCATCACCTGGAGTCTATCTTGATCTTTCTACCGTTTCCGTCGTCATTGGTGAGTTTACTCCATATCGTAAGTTGTTTGATTTGGAAGAGTGGTCGAGCTTCGTCATGACATATTCTTCTTTTTGCGTATATGTATTTGGGGGAGCCTCAATGTTCATTTGAGCTGTTGCGACCACGAGATTCGACATGTTCTTCACTCGGCAATTTCTCTTCGCCCTGGTGGCAGGCGTGAGGTCTGGCCTTGCGGATTCTGCATCGACTTACTATGGCACTCCCTTCGATATTGGAAATGGCGATTCTTTCGGTATACCTGGAAATGCAAGTTTCGATTACGTTGTCGTCGGTGGTGGTGCCGCCGGTCTTGCGGTAGCAATGCGTCTGGCTGAGGATAACACACACACAGTGGCTGTAGTGGAAGCTGGAGGATTCTATCAGCTCGAAGCCGGCAACAAGAGTGTAACGCCTGCTTACAATTCTGAGTTTGCAAGCATTAATAATCCGCTATCGGATCCTTTGATAGACTGGGGCTTTGTTACTACACCGCAGCCCGGAGCGAACAACCGGACTTTGCACTATGCTCGAGGAAAGACTTTGGGTGGATCTTCTGCACTCAACGCCAATGTGTATAACCGTGGCACAGTCGCCTCTTACCAGGAGTGGGCAGATCTTGTTGGAGACGACTCGTACACCTTTGACCAGTGGTTGCCATACTTTGCCAAGGGTGTCAACTATACAGTGCCGAATGGCATCAGAGCGGCAAATGCAACCGTGCCTCAGCCCTCATCTGATGCGCTTGATTTCAGCCCCACTGGAGGACCGCTGCGTGTGTCCCATTCGAACTTTGCATTACCGTTCTCATCGTGGGCCCAAAAAGCATTCCAGTATCTCGGATTTGCCAATATCACAACTTTCAGCAATGGCCAACTTTTGGGATCTCAATATGCTCCTCAAGCCCTGAACCCAATCTCCAACGAGCGCGAGACATCCGCGACATCTTACCTGGATGCCGCTTTGAACAGTAATCGCACGAATTTGAAGGTGTACACGCACTCCCTAGCTCTCCAGGTTCTGTTCTCGGAGAACAAGACTGCAACAGGCGTGCTAGTACGCAGTGGAAGACTTGACTATGTGTTGACTGCTCGCAAAGAAGTTGTGCTCTCTGCTGGTGCCTTCCAGTCGCCTCAACTGCTAATGGTTTCTGGTATCGGACCCGCCGCACAACTTCAACAGCACAATATCTCCGTGGTTGCTGATCGCCCTGGTGTTGGCCAAAACATGTGGGATCACGTCGATATGGAAGTCACATACAAAGTCGACGTGGTTGGTTTCAACACTCTCAAAAACGAGACATACAATCAAGAGCAGCTCGATGGCTTCCATACCGTACCTGCAGTGTCAATGTACGGTTCCTATGGCGCTGATTATATTGGCTGGGAAAAGCTTCCTGACAACTACCGCGCCAACATGACCTCGACCGCACGCGACCAACTTGCCACCTTCCCCTCGGACTGGCCAGAAATTGAGTACGAAGTCGCTTCCATCTACGAATCAGACTTCCACGGCTATGGAACATTCGTCGTCATTCCTGTCAGCCCCCTCTCCCGTGGCTCGGTCTCTCTGCAATCAAATTCGATGCTCGACCCTCCTATCATCGACCCACAATGGTTGACCAATCCAGCCGACGTCGAACTAGCCATTCAAGCATTGAAACGAGCGAGAGAGATCCTCGCATCTCCTGCTCTCGCACCCATCAGACTAGGCAGTGAAGTCGCACCCGGCGAGTCGGTCGTCACGGACGCACAAATTCTTGAATACATCCGAAACACCTTCTTCATGAATTGGCACGCAGCGGCAACTTGCAAGATGGGACGCACCAATGATACCATGGCTGTTGTGGATAGTAAGGCACGTGTTATTGGAGTTGAGAATTTGCGTGTTGTTGATGCTTCGGCGTTTGCGCTGTTGCCTCCTGGTCATCCTATCTCGACTGTGTATGGATTGGCTGAGAAGATCAGTGCGGATATTGTTGCCAATCGTTGAGAGATTTGCACACCCAACTGTGTATGTAGAGAGAGCATTTCACGAAAGATTGACAGATAGAACTTACAGCAATCACACAAACACAGTCATACAGCAATGTCCTACAAAACATACAGGAGGCTACCGCAAAATTACACTCGTCTTGGAAGCTGTCAAGTGTGTAGTAGTGATGTCCGAGCAAAAAGACGATGCGGAACAAAACATACAGCAGCAGGGATTCCCACGTGGTCACCCACCGTAGTACTAATCTGCCGTTCAACTGCTTATGTATGGCAGAGCGGACGGGATGCCCAGTTTTCAGCTGACTGTGGCCGTATGTGCTTGTTTCCCAAGCCCAATAATACATGTTACTTGGGAATGTGATGCATTCCATCGAACAACCCTAAAGAGCACTCCTTCATTGTGTGCTCTGTCACTTCTAGATATCTCCCGCGGCCACACCTCGGGTTTTTAGCCTGTGAACATGCACGATATTTCTCGGACCGGTATAGTCGTCCGCAGAGAGGCGCTAACTAATACGCTCTCGGTGCATGATGTGCTGTTGTACAATACCATCGTGCATTTTGATGAGTAGATCAATTTGCATCGCTATAGCTTGGGACTCAATGTAACAAAGTCTACTCGTAGCACATGGGAAGGTTCGAGACCAGCAATCCAGTCCTGAATTTGCGTTCTGTCATGTCGATGGATCACAGCTACTATCAATCATCTCGCTCTCAGATTCAACATTCCACAGTTTTATGATGCTCAAGATGGTAGGTAGAAGGCTCATTTGATTGAACGAGTAAGAAAAGGTCATTAGAATTTTATGGAAACAGACTGCCATGATACATGTAGACAGACGAAAGAATATTTACAGATACGAAAAAGTAGTTTGGTCTGGAACTTATTAGAGAACCATGGCGAAAGCGCCCAAGAGGACAATGGCAAGGGAGCCGGTGACAGCGCCAGACATGGAGCTTGCGGCACCAGTGTAAGGCATAAGAGTGTGGGTGCCGTTGGGGGCGCTGGAAGACTTGGATCCAGAGGAACCGGTGGTGGCAGCAGCGCCAGTTGCAGAGGCAGCGACGCTCTGGCTGACAACGGCAGTTGCGGCGAAGGCAGAGGTCCACGAGGCGATGGCGGAGGTGTCGACGGAAGCGCAGTCAACGGTGACGGTCACGGTTGTGTCGGCAGTGGGGATGGGAAGAACCTCGGACTGGATGGAGGAGAGAGCGGCAGAGTTGGTGACCTGGGGAGCGGTGGCAGTGTTGTTGCTGTAGGAGAAAGTGGTGGGGACGGCCTTGTCGGTAGGGACAGTGGCGACTGAGGTGAAGGTGCTGCTAGGGGAGACGATGGTGCTTGAAACAACGACATCGGCGGCCTTGACCTGCTCCTTGACCCAAGATGCGGCAACTTCGCTATAGAGATCGAAGTAGTTCAAGTGGTCCTCCACGTTATCACCACCTGCGCAGATGGGGTCCTCAGCGACACAGTAGTCGTGGTACTTGGCAGTCCAGGTTGCGAGGTTGGCCAACTGGTAGGCAGGGCGAGGGAAGATACCGTTTCCGGAAGAGCCGCTGAACTGGTTGTAGGGCTGGTTGGCAGTGTGTCTGGTGTTACCGAAGGTGGTGACAGCGACGACCTTCTTGCCGACTTGAGAGTTAACATCAAGGTTAGGGGAGGGCTTAGTGGTGCAACCCTGGAAAAAAGTTCCGAAACCACCGCCGAGGATGTCGCTAACAATCTGGGAACCCTGAGAGTAACCGCTGATGACCAGCTTGGTGTCGGGGCATCTGGCATTGTAGCTGGAGAGCTGGGCAATGCCGTTGGCAACACCCTCCTCTACGGATGCACAGAAAGAAGATTCAACGGGGTTGTAGAAAAGGATGTCCTCATAGTCGCAGTTGTCAAGACCATCGCAAATGGCGTTTACGAGCTTGCCCTGACGTCCGGGGTAGGGCTCGTTATTGCCCTTAGCAAGGAAGATGTGAACGTCACTGCAGGCAGACTGGCGAGCCTCGAGCTGAGGAACGGTAGCAGCGACAGAAGTCTGCGCAAGGGCAAGAGCCAAAGAAGGAGCGGCGACACGCATATTTGCTGTGGATGTGATTGGTTGGTTGAACGAGTGTGGAGTGCCGGAAGCAAATGATAAGAATGAAAGATTAAGAATTAAGAGTACGAATCGATTTGTGAGTTGAACGATAAAGAAACGAGGTGGAAGGTATTTACATATGTACCTACTCGGTAGCAATCAACAAACGGCCAGAGCGAGACTGCGGACCTTGTAAAATTGTGTTAGGTCATCCTTTGTCGACGGGCGAGTCCGGGGATAGCAAAGCTAGCGGCTAACTATTGAACGTGGAAATTACTGGCGCTTCTGGCTACCATGTTCTGAGTCCGACCTGCTATTCTAGGATGCGGGATTCGATATACTTGTAGGAGAATACGAGTACTAGAACCTAGTGCGTTTGTGCCATTGTGCCTATGGTCAGCTATTCGCTCGCGAGCGTATGAAGACTGAGATGCCATCAACTCACCACACAAGTATGAGGCTCCGAGGAGATTTAGAGGCGTTGACCATGGGAAATAATGTGCCGACTCACGTTGTAAATACGATACGGCAGTTCGAAACCGGCCTCTGGCCAGGCAACACCACGAGGTTTCCTACAATGTTGCTGCTGGTAAGATTGAGACCAGAAGAATCCATGGGTTGGATACGAGATCCAACCCACAGTTGTGTGGTGCAAAGAGAGTTGTTCTGGTGGTGGCGCGAAGAATGACAGATAATTGGTCAAATTACTGAGAGAAAGGCCCCCACTGAGTCAGGCATCCTTGGCAAAATCGCCTAAAAAGCAACCCTACAACCCAATCTACCAGTTCTCAGACTTCCACCGACGCAGTGTTTTGCGTACAGCAAAATGCACAATGTTTGAACGAGAACGCGTCATCGATGGAGAGTGACTGCTCAACTATTTCTCTCTGGATCCAGCTCCAGTTCTGTATACCATTGTGCAATTTGAGTGATGATCCCCAGCACACAGGAAGCCGAAGCATACACAACAACGCCAACATCACATCGGCACTCTACACTAAAATATAGTTGCGACAGAAGGAATTCCTTCATTATGACTGAGCGAAGATATCCCGACCGTCCAAACCTGTCAGCGACACATTGCTGTAAGTGCATCAAGCACAGGAAAAAGGCAGTGCCATATATATCATGTCTCATTGATATCGGAACCTTAACTCGACTACTTTTTTGAAAGATCAAGCCCAAAGGATCACTTTTTTGCATCAATGATTCCCACTGGGACACCGATCCAACGACTGTCCCGGTCCTCAAGATCGCTCGCAATGAACTCAGCGTTCTGCTCCAAGGTGGTGTCATACCTAGAAGCATTCATGGCAGCTAAAATCACCTTTCCGAAGAATGGAATGTATTTCAACCATGAGTCCATCCACATCGGAGGAGTTGTGGCACAGGCGGTCAATTTGCCGGACGTCTTTGTCGGCACGCTGATCTCCAGGTTCTCGGGTGTCATCGTGCTCGGGCACAGTAGAGACCAATCAACGGAGTGAGGTGGCAGGGCTCTCAGCAGTCTTATATTCTGGCGGTGCTCCAGGAAAATGGGCACACTTCGAGCGTCAATCTCCTGACTTGACCAAAGGATAGAGCACTCTCGACTTACTAGTTCGAAAGCATGGTGTTGGTTCCTGGGAAATGCAACACCCCTAAGCCTGCCAAAAACCATACTCTCAGTGGTTCTTTTCTTTCTGACCCGGCTTGTTGTACAGCTTTGAGTACTGCAGAGAAGATCTCCGGCAGGTCGCTTTTGTTCCAGGGCGCCATCGCGGCTACACCAGCGGTATTGACGACAGCATCACAATCGTTCTCCAAGATGGTCCCTTTGATCAGAGCCGTGTTCGTAGCGTCACCCTCTACAACGATGATCTGGCTGTAAACATTCGATGGGAGTAGGAGTTCGAGCTTTCTTGGAGAGCGGACATATGCGATTACGATGTGGCCGTGGGTGAGGAGTGCTGCAACGAGTCGCAGACCAAGATTTCCGGTCGCGCCAATGAGGAGGATCTTCATGTTTGTTTTCAATTCAACGTGCTAATTCTTGTGTAGTGATAATGATACTGCTGGGATCAGCTGGAAATATATAAATAACGCTCTCGGATTGATCTTCATGCCAGGCACCAAGCTCGGGCAGTCAGAAACTCGGCCGGCCGCGTTTTCTCAGAAGCCGGAATGTGTTGCATCTGGCTTCTCAAAGAGCCACTTAAAGTCTCGGTGTTTGGCTTAGAGCGATACTCCGGGATGGCTGAGTATGCAAAGCGATGTGACTTTGATGATCCAACCGGTCGCAGTCACAGCGCATCAATTGAGAAACGATGAACTCGGATCGACGCCTGCAACAGGTGCTGGAGACAGGAAGGAAGGAAGGAAGGAAGGAAGGAAGGAAGCGGGGTCAAGAAACAAAAGCCACCGGCCAAAACATTCCCCGATCACCTCGCATCAACTATGCGTTGGTCAGCGACTCTATGTTTCTTATCGAAGGAGTTCAAAGTGCAGAGGCTCACGACGATCTGCTACCCGAAACGATGTGAGATATATATCCCAATGTCCGCCATGTGAAGACACTGCAATCTTATCACCAACATCGCAATCATGTCACGTCCGTGGGCCGACCAGCCATATTCGTTGATCAACACGAAACCATTTTCGCAAGACGTACGTCAGCTTACACTTCAAGAGGTATCCCTGTCTTACATGAAGCTCGATTTTTAGTCTTCCCACGCGGCATACTACGTAGCAACTCAAATGGCACTTGCTCACAACGGCATCATTAGAGGCCTCAACTCAATTTACCTTCAAGCACCGAACCTACCAGCAAACGATACGGTCGTTGCCCGAGATTTCCTGATCTACTGCCAGTGTTGGAGCGAGAGCATGCATCACCACCACGATGCTGAGGAAGAAATATTCTTTCCAGATATTGAGAACGTCACCAACGTCAAAGGAGTCATGGAACAGAATGTAGAACAGCATCGTGCCTTTACTCCGGGATTCGATAAGTTTTACGACTATTGCAAGACCTGCCCACCTAAAGACTACGATGGAGCAAAGTTGAGGAGTCTAGTGCAAGACTTTGCGGAACCACTCGTTAAACACCTTCACGATGAGATCGAGACACTTCGAGGATTGGATAAGTACGACAGCAAGAGAGTCAAACAAGCTTACGGTCGACTGGAGAAGAGCTTGATGGCAACTGACAATGTCAGTAACATCTCTGTCCGTCCACATCTCAAATTACTGACTCTCTATTAGTATCGAATCGCACCTCTGGTGTTCGGCACTGCAGACAGGAAGTACGAGGACGGAATTCACAACTTTCCAGCTGTACCATTCTTCGTACCTTACATCATCAACTATGTCTTTGGGATGCGATACCGTGGAGTTTGGCGATTCAATCCATGTACCAGCTGGAGAGATCGTCGGGAACTAGCTTACGCATAGGCTGACAATGACACTGTAGCCACTAAAGCTCGATATATCATAATTGACAGTAAGATTCTGGTTCTTGTCTCGCACTCTGGTTTCCCTGTCATGGGTGTTAGTCCATAGACGTCGAATATCTCCAAGCACTGGAGTATGCTAGGCACTTCCTCTTGTGTCGCACCTTCGCTCTACAACAATATGCACACCAAGAGTCACCAAACCTCTGGAAAGATTACATGCTGTCGTGCGACTGAGCATCTATCTTTCAGTGAAACACAATTGAGATGGCCTTCGGCAGTGAATTATTGGTTTGCCTACGCTTGCAAAGTGGTTATCTGGCCATGGGGCTACCTCTAACATGGCATGGACTGTGTATTTCTACAGCTATACGCGTCGTAAGAGTTCAGCACACGGGGAGCTGGCTAAAAACCTGATTTGCCGCTCAATAGCTCGCAAGGGACTATCAGCAGTAGGGTTTCATGACCTATCCAGCCCGAAGTTCGCTAACGACGAGATTTCCAGACGCAGTCTGTTTACGCAGAGGGCTCAACATAGGTAGCTCTTTTGACGACAGATGAGCTGGATGGATATGCATAAAGACAGCAGCATCAGGATACAAGATAACAAGCAGCAAGCGGTGAACATGATCTGCCACAAGGCTTCTTCGGACACACGTGCCAATATGTGAACCTTAATTTCTGGCCAATCTTTGCCTTGATGGGTACGCAGATTGAATCGAGGCCTTGGGATTTTGATTAAATATTCCTCGCTTGTCTTCCTTCCGCAGTTTAACCATATTGCTCTTCGTTCTTTGGGGATTTGTTCCTGCGACTGGCCTTGGTTACACAGCCTCGTTTCGCCCAACAACTACCCGCAGGTCGAGGTATTGGGAACGATTGGATAGTGTGCTCGGGATTGCCATGTCAATTGAGAGTTCGCTTTGACAAACGGCATATCATGTAGGATTGAATGGTAGATTCGGAAGCTACTTGACGCGTACAGTCAGCCCTCCATACTACTATATATTGGCCCGGCAGATATCCATTTCCTATATGAACTACCTGTTGAACTATATAACATCGACTCCCGTCTCTCGCTGATCCTCTGCACCTTTGTCTCTCAGTTCTCTCGGCCTTTGCAAGAAATCGGGAACAAAATGCACATTTCTCTTCTGGGGGCTGCGACCTCTCTGCTATGCGTGAGCGCTAGTGCATTCACTCCGGCCTCAACTTCTGGAACAGACAAGCTTAACGACCATGGCATGACAAAATTGAAGACTTATCTGCACAAGAACCGTGGTCAGAACTCTTGCAGCTTGGACAACGCCGTCAAACGTCAAGAATGGTACGTCTACACCCGTAGGCTCGACAATGAAATGCGCTGACGATGTCTCCCAGGAGCTCGCTATCCAGATCAAACAAGAAGAAGTACACGGATGCAGTTCTGTGTCTTCAATCGAAGCCTGCAAGAAGTGGAAGCATCGCTCCCGGTGCAAAGTCTCGCTACGATGATTTCCTTGCGACTCACATCAATCAAACATTGACCATCCATGGTACTGGAAACTTCCTCAGCTGGCACCGTTACTACGTCTACACCTTCGAAGAGGCTCTTCGTAACGAATGTGGTTACAAGGGATATATCCCTTACGCAAACTGGGGCAAATACGCCGAAGACTTGCTCAACTCTCCAATCTTCGATGGCAGTGATTACTCTATCTCTGGAAATGGCGAGTACAGAAACCACACTGGTGCTTCTATCCCGAGTGTTGCCACTCCTTTCATTCAGTTGCCTGCAGGCTCTGGAGGTGGCTGCGTTACCTCGGGACCATTCAGGAACATGACCGTCAATCTCGGCCCTCTCGCACCTGTTTTTGACGACATAACCCCGAACCCTCGTCCTGATGGCCTCGGCTACAATCCTCGCTGCCTCCGCCGTGATATTGGTGTATATGCTGCCAGCATCGCCTCGACAGATGCCAACAGCACCGATCTAATCAGAGAAAATAACTATATCGGTGACTTCCAGACAACCATGCAAGGCGACTTTCCAGCAGGCCTTCTCGGAGTACACACAGCAGGTCACTTCTTTGCTGGAGGCGATCCTGTAAGTAAACGAGATCAATCAAGATGTCAAATAGCTAATCATGAAAAACAGGGAGCCGATATCTTCTCTTCTCCTGGTGACCCATGGTTCTGGCTCCATCACGCACAAATCGACCGCACCTGGTGGATTTGGCAGAACCAGGATCCTGCTAGCAGAAGCAGTGTCAATGGCAACAACTCACTGGCTGGCACCATCACGTTAAACAACAGCCCGCCGTCTAGAAACACTAGATTGGACGATGTCATTGATTTGGGTGTCAATGCTGAGAGTATCTTGATCAGGGATGCGCTTAGCACGACCGCCGGACCATTCTGTTATGTTTATGTTTGAGTAGTCGGTCGTAGGAGATGATCGAGATGAGAGTCATGAAAGATAAGATCTTAGTTGATAATGAAGTGCAGCAATTTCCCCTCATCTTGCCCTCTTGCGGATCAACTGGTGACATCGCCAACTCCATTGAACTAATGCAAGCCATGCCCAAGATCAGGTAGAAGGAACGGACGAGTCGAGGACCAGTGGAAAGAGACACTTGATTTGGCATGTAGGATTGACTCGTGGGTTGTGGCAATGCACGCATGAATCAAGAAGTCAGAAGCCCGGGAAGTGGAGGAGCGGGATGGATGAGTAAGGACGACCGACCACAACCAAGTCAAAACTTGAATACAAAGAAGCAACTCACAGACTTCTCATTATTGACATGGAAGGTGTTGACAACCCACAACTGTGGAGATGTGCGATTCAAGAGCGAGTGTCTACAGCCGTCAAGTCTCGCTTGTAAAACGTGTAGCATCTGCAACAGTAGCGGAGAAGCATTGATACTGATCTTCTCCTTACACGTGGACCGCGATCTTCTATTCCATAATCGGCGCTGGAATAGGGCATGGGTCCAGCTAATTGAGAGCGACGCACTCGCTCCGACCATGGTACGACGTAAGTACAAACACGGTCCTCGAGCGTTTCAAGCGACATGTATCACCGAGTGGAAGATGAACGATGCTCCAGAACCACCAGGTGAAGCGGTGTTCATCATCATCAAAGAGATGAGCCGAGTCGTGTAGGCGAGTGACGGTAAATCCAACGTCGAAGCACAGAAGTGTCTCGGGCCGCACGCGACATCAAAAAACCGTCGTCATGCGAGCACACAAAGGAGATTTCGGCTTAAAGGAAAACTGCGGCTGAAGATTGAAGCAAAGTGTATCGAGCAAGTGAGCAGAGTTCTCGTGTTCGCAATGGTCTCCTTGAGCTGATCGTTGTGGCATTGCGAAAGACTGAGGATGCCATGGTTTATCAACAGAACTCTGTTGTAGAAATGGTCCGAATGGCGTCTCAAATACGATGTTGCAAGGGTTCGTACTGGCCTGCGCAGAATGTCACCGAGTTCAAAAGCTTGTACAGTAACATGCGCACCGTGATTTTGTACATCAACGGGTTCAAGGATCATACCGAGGTGCAACACCTGTCATGTCCATAAGCTTTCAAGCGCGGTGGTGATTTCGGTTGACGAGCGCTGCCGGATCGACTTTATGCATGTGAATCTCTGCCAACGGGGCATGTGGGATGGTCCCAGGAATGCGGGTGGTGAACAGGACGGTAAACTTTATTAGGACATGTAGGAAAGTGACCACCGATGGGGAGTGGTATGGGATGTTGCCAACAGAGACTGGACGGTGGGTGACACGTCTGCGCAGAAAGCTTAATACAATGATCGATCTGGTGGTTTTGTTGCGACATCTCCACGGTCGCTGGCGTTGCATGTCTGCCCGTGCAGAATATCAACAAATAGAACGATTGTGTTATAACAACGACTCGTTGTAATAATTCATCATCTATTGACTCGACCTTCCTGTCTTCTCTGTCAGCGATATCTGAATAAGAAGAAGATAGGGCTTTGTAAGCATTCAACTGTCATCGGTCTATTGAATCAGGGGTCGTCGCAGTATGTGGGAGCATACAGTAAAACACAAGGAACTGGGGCGGCGGCGGGCCGTCGGTTGGAGAAACCAATAAGCACCCCTACAGGGCACGATTCATGGGGTAAAACAGCTTGTGCCTCTGACTCGTAAACAGAACCTGTCGAGCCGACCCTGCGAATCATGAGATGTCGTCCATGACCATGGTAATTATGAGGCTGACGATGGGACTCGCGGGATGCAAGGGGTCGCGACGACCGATATTGCTGAGAGATGTGACAAGGTGGTGCTCGACCCGGACCGTGAGAGCGACGATGTTGGGAGTCCCGGTCTGAGTTTCTCTCAAATAGGCAGGCCGCCTGAGAAGAAGCATCGTCGTCTTAACTTTGAGCCGGACGTGTTCGTGCTCGGTACTATCCGCTGCTGGTGAGGGTTGGTCTTGCGAGATACAAAAGTACCACCACGGCGCCGAGTCAGAGACTCACCCATCGTCGGCCGGTTCCGATGGAACAGCGGGCGGAGATGCTGCGGAAAGGCAGATCGACAGCAAGGACAGCGACAGCGAGTCGCGAACTTCTCACAGGGCGTCTCCGCTTTGCCCTGTAAGCAACCCACTTTCACTCCGCAAGTAATTGCGCGACATATATCTGGAAGAAGGATCACTAGACTGTGGTCGTGATGACAGGCTATATTGAACAGCCAGATTACGATTCATGGATATGCAGCAGGCTGACAAGCAACCCAGAGCGACGCAAGACAGACGCGAAGTGGAGATTCGCGGCCACACTGATGGAGGTCTGAATCGCTTGCTGAGACGATGGAGTCATGTCATGTCGTGTAAGCAAAGGTTTGACAATGAAGTACGAATCGTGAGACGTATGGACGTCAGAACATCATTTTTTAGAAAGGGCCTGGAAGGCAATCCTTTTACATTGTCATAATTTCGTTAGAACTGCCGATAAATCCTTGACTCGAAGGCATCCCATTCGCCTGAGGTCCGTTGATGCTTGTCTCCTGTCATCCAAGCACCGGGTATTGATAACAAAAAGCAGATATTTTGACTCCTTCTCAAACAACGCTCTGTCGTGATAGTGACATTTGTCATGGAACAAGAGTAAGAAAAAAAAAACATGAAATGCAACGCTGGTCTGAACGCGGCAAGTGAAGGGGCACCATACAATGGTCATGTCGTAAAAAATTGTCTCCCGAGTGCGGTTCGAGATCCGACGAATAATTTATTGCTCGGTCCCACCTCAAGTTTGAATCATCGGAAGATGGTGACTCGTCGTGTCATCTCATGGATGAGGCGGCCTGCATCTGCTGAGCCGATTTTAGAGAGACCTTTCCAGTTGGAAAAGGGGGTATCAGGGTTGTTGATGCATTTGACCTGATCTGCCTTGATGCGAGTAAGGTGTGCAATGAATTCAGACTCGTCCCGGTTATAGAAAGTTCTTCTCCCTTGGAAGCACAGATCTAAAGTCTTGAGCATAGCATGGTCGCCCAGCATGCGTAGTGTATCCATCAGATCCTTATCGTTCGTAAATCTGCGTTCGTCGGCATCCTTGAGGTGGGTATTCATAGAAGGCTGAGCATCCTCGAACATCACGATGACATGACGAAGTAGACCGACGTTGGCGAGGCCAATACTCCTGAGGAAGAATCGAATGTCCTTGTAACCAATCTCGTAAACGTCAGTGGTCCAGCGAACAGCACGCTCCTTCTTGCGACGTTGAAAATAGAAGGTGTTCTCGGAGTACAGAATACTGCGGCCTTCCTCATGAACCTGACGACAAGTCTGGAGGAGGGCTGAAGATCGGCTGAAGTTGTTAGGATATGCGAAGTCCAGCTTCTCCTCTGAAACAAATGCAAGGCGATAGATCTGGTTGCGTATCTCAGCAGGCAGATCCAGAAAACTGCGTTTCGAAGTGGTATCGGGCTTGCTGATCTCAGATGTAACGCTTGCAGTACTGGAGTAACCTGAGTCGGCGCTCGAATGGGAACGAGAGAGGCATGTTGGAAGTGGGCGTATTTGAGATTGAGCCTGAGCCAGCAGGGAGTTGATATCGAGGTTTACTACCAAGGGTCCTTGGTGACCTTGGGGGACGTCGATGGTCAAAGTCATAGGTGGTAGATATTGATGCCTTGGGCTGAGTTCGAGAGAGCTGCAACTCGAAGCAGAGTCGCTGTCCATTCCAGCCGAGAGTGTTGGAGTGGATGGAGGTGATGTTGATCGCTTGCGTTTCAACGAGTTCTGAGAATATACATCCCTATCGTCGACATACAAGTCCAGGTCGGATCCAGTCATATCTGAGCTTTTATGTGCATCGATGTCTTGTGATGAGGGTTTGGTTGCATTGGCTTGTGCTTTCCGGGCTTTGCTGACAGGAGCCATCGTTTGGTAGCAGAATTGCAGTATGGGTGTCAAATGTTTGTTGGTATTGATCAAGACACAGAGTATCCGAAATATGAAGGGGTTGTTTGGAACGGTATGGGACAGTAGGTGATAAATGTTGCAAGGGAAGAGACTGTAAACGGAACAGAATAAAAGAAAGCGGCACAGGGCTGTTTTAAAGGGAAGAACAGAAACGATGTGATGATCGAGAGAAGCGACTCGTACTCCGCCCACGGGCAAACACCATGCACATGTATAAGTCAGCCCCGCGATGGAAATTACCTAGTGAAAGCTTGTGTTTATTGGGTGTGGTCCTCGCTGTATAGAGTCAAAGGACATGCTCGGAACGTTGATGCTCGGTAGGGCATACTGAAAACAGCTAGGTGCTAGCGGATGAACTTTGGTGTACAACTCTGAGTTTGAGATAGGAGCTTGCGACGACGTAACTAACTGCCGAACCACAGAGCATTGACGACATTCAAAGTTAGCGAAGGGACATGACTCCAGACCCTCAAACGTTTGAGATTTTTTTTTGGGATGGTTTTAATTTTTGATTGTTTGGCGAACGGCAGGGGGCGGCGTAAGTAGCCGCAGCCATCAAAGTCTCAAGATTTGCGAGGCACGCCAATTTGCAAATGACTCGAGGTAACGCAGGATTCGGAACGCGAAAGGCACATACGGCGGCGCAGCAACAACGGAACGGTTTGCTGATGCGGTACATACGGAGTAGGATCCCTTGCGGATCTCTGGGAAAGACTTGATCCGATCTGAAGCGAGCACCCGAATTCGCGATGGTCCTGGTGCGCTTGACAGATCGAGATCCAAAGGATTTTCGACACTGTTACAGACGTTGTTTATGCTGATACTGAGGGCGGAGACGGTTCCGCCTCCATCAAATTGATCGCAGGACTGGCAATACTTCGTGACTACTTTAGACAGTATTTGTATGCATACCTACAGAATATTACCAGGAGTAATGTCTTAGCCAGGAATACCTTCCTAACATGTTCACCTCGAGTTCTTACCTACAACACGATCGTTGACCAGCAACAGTGCTGCTGTTCTGCGTCGTGGCTCAATGCAAATTCGACCATTGGACGAGCACGACGCAGCAGAGATATAGAACAACTTACACACTTATCATTGTATGTAGAGTCAGAGATGAACAGCGATTTGGATGATCGGTGAGAAACATATCAGATATCGGGAATGTACCTATTGCGGTTGCCGCCTATGTGTTTTGACATGGTGAGGCCCTCATCGAAGACATCGTATTCGTACACTCGTATTCGTATCCTTTGACGTGTGTGACGCAGCCGCCAGCGACGGTGACTCAAATTGGTATACCGTGAAGTTGAGCTGGGCTCTGGAGTAGCACATAAAGTACTCGCAATCCCTTCTTCTACCTAGAAGCTATTTTTCTCAACTCCCAACCGCCAGCTTCGAACTCCACCCTTCTTGAGCCTTCAAAGATATCATAGTTCACCTCATTCGCATCACAGTCACGGTACCCAAGACCGACCTCTCTGCTCACATCACGATGTCTTCCACTTCCGCCGAACCTGTCCTTTTCTACGATATAGCGTTCAAAGCACCTCGAGAATCGACAAACTGCGCTCCCAATCCATGGAAGTCGCGATTGGCTCTCAACTTCAAGGGCGTCCCTTACAGCACAATTTGGGTGCCTCTGCCAGACGTGGAAAAGGTCCGCCGAAGCGTGAAGGTTCCTGCATGCCGAAAATTTGGCGATGGCAGTGACTATTACACTCTACCTATCATCACAGATCCCAACACCGATGAGGCAGTCGGCGATTCATTCGATATCGCTGTGTACCTGCAGAAGACATATCCCGACTCTGGCTCTGGAGAGTTGTTCCCAGAACAGAAACTCGACTATGAATTCACGGAGCAAGCATCAGGAGTTCCATTGTCAGAAATGCGCAGAGGAGATTATGAGGAGTATGCACGATTCAACAAGAACGTGGATGCAGTGTTCTCAGCTCACGTTATCCTCATGTTACAAGGCATGCTCTTGGAGCCAGCTGGCAAGCAAGTCTTTGTCAAGCGCGCCGGCGTCCCTTCGTTTGACGCATTTGCATGCGTGGGCGAGCAGCGTGAGAAGGTGCTGTCTACCTTTGAGAAGAATCTGGAGGGATTGTCCATGTTTTTGAAAAAGGACAAGAGCGGACCATTCATACTGGGCAACAAAGCTAGTTATGCAGACCTGATCATTGGCGGGTGGCTGCGTATGGCGAGCAAGTCTCTTCCACAGGCCGAGTGGGAGGCACTAAGAAGCTGGCATGGTGGTGTGTTTGGGCAGTTGCATGACGCGCTCGACAGGTACGCGCAAACCGACAAAGGACGAGAGGCCTAGATAGCCCAATCGAGACAAAAGATCCAAGCTTTCAGATAAACACTAGCCTCACGTAAAAACCTGAGATGGGAATTGGAAGTGATTGAAAATGATGATGTGATTTCTGTATAAGGATATCGAAGACAGTGCCGTCGAGGAGTTGAGAAGTTGACACGAAACACAACCTTCCAATCAGGAAGTACGAAAATCGCCTGCAAAAATGGTGGTTTGGGACCCCAGACGTCTCAGCAACACCCACGTCGTCTGACAGAAGCCAAACGAGTGAGATTGTCTGCCAGATAAGTCATCTCATCATCTTGGATTTAGTTGTGTAAAGAGGGAAAGAGGATCCAAGGCAGGTGCCCTTGAAATAGGCGTTGCGTGGGAAGGAGCGCACGAGCCACCGGGCGCTAACTCGATAAAGAAGTCGATGTCGCGGGAGTGGGATGATGGGCGGAGGTGAGTCGTGAGTCGTGAGTGATGTCGACAGTCGACAGTCGAGAGTTTGGCAGTTGCTCTTGTCAACCAACACACAATGCAAGCCTTGAGGACGACGTCGCTGTTGCGTGCGTCGCGCACATGTAGGAGGCCGATTGCTGAAACATGCCGCCCCTTGCAAGTGCAAGCACGCCGTGCTTTGTCCATCGAGGGACAGCAGAAGGTAGACGACCATCAGCGCGCCACGACACGTCCAACAACAAGACATGGCTGACCTGTATACAAGCTGCTCTCGGCCGACCTTGAGGAAGCCGATCCTACCGTCTACAACATCATTCAAAAGGTCCGACACGTCCAACGCCGCCGATATACGCGATACTAATGCCCGACTAGGAGAAGAGGAGGCAAAAGCACTTTATCAACCTGATTCCTTCCGAGAACTTCACATCGCAAGCAGTACTGGATGCCTTGGGCAGTGTCATGCAAAGTGGGCAGCCTCCTGTCATATCAATCATGCTCCTAGACTGACCGAAACAGACAAGTACTCGGAAGGTTACCCCGGAGCCAGATACTACGGTGGAAACGAGCACATTGACGAGGCCGAGAGACTCTGTCAGCAGAGAGCACTCCAGGCGTTCCGTCTCGACCCCGAGAAATGGGGCGTCAACGTCCAGCGTACGCTTGCATCCACACAGTCAGTCTCGGTGCCATCAGCTCACAAAACTTACAGCCCTGTCCGGATCACCCGCCAACCTCTACGCCTACTCGGCCCTCCTCAATGCTCACGACCGTATCATGGGTCTCGACCTCCCCCACGGCGGCCACTTGTCGCACGGCTACCAGACACCTACCAAAAAGATCTCGGCCATCTCAAAGTACTTTGAGACGCTCCCATACAGACTCGACGAGAAGACCGGCCTGATTGACTACACCAAGCTGCAAGAGCTGGCTATGCTCTACCGTCCCAAGATCATCATCGCTGGTACATCGGCATACAGCAGACTGATTGACTACAAGAAGTTCCGCGTCGTTGCCGACAACGTTGGCTCATACCTCCTTTCCGACATGGCTCACATCTCTGGTCTCGTCGCTGGTGGCGTCATCCCCTCGCCCTTCGACTACTCGGACGTTGTCACCACCACTACACACAAGTCTCTCCGCGGTCCCCGTGGTGCCATGATCTTCTTCCGCAAGGGTGTGAGAAGCGCCGACAAGAAGGGCAATGAGATCATGTACGACCTCGAAGGCCCTATCAACTCATCAGTCTTCCCTGGCCATCAAGGTGGTCCTCACAATCACACCATCACCGCATTGGCTGTCGCCTTGCAACAGGCTCAGTCATCCGAGTTCAAGCAGTACCAACAGACAGTTCTTGACAACGCAAAGGCCTTTGCATCTCGTCTCGGAAACACAAAGGACAAGGGCGGTCTTGGCTACACAATCGTCTCTGGCGGTACCGACAACCACTTGGTCCTGGTCGACCTCAAGGACAAGAACATTGATGGTGCTCGTGTTGAGCGTATTCTCGAGCTCGTTGGTGTTGCTGCCAACAAGAACACTGTACCTGGTGACAAGTCAGCCATGAAGCCCGGTGGTCTTCGTATGGGCACCCCGGCCATGACCACTCGTGGTTTCCAGCCCGAGGACTTCAAGCGTGTCGCTGATGTCGTTCACCGCGCTGTCGAGATTACCCGCAGATTGGACGGCGTCGCAAAGGATGCAGCTGAGAAGGCTGGTCGTAAGAACCCTGGCAGTGTGAACGCCTTCCGAGAATATGTCGGCGAAGGCGAGGAGATCACCGAGGTCGTCCAGCTGAGAAAGGAGGTCGAGGACTGGGTTGGCACATTCTCTCTTCCTTGGGACAAAGCATAAAATCAACGCGCGCATGTGAATTAATGGGGAGTGCAAAGGAAGCGATTGTAATAACAAGGAACAATGATAACGATGATGGAAGAATACTGGACTTTTCGCATTGTGAGTGTCCTGCGAGAACAAACCAAAGTCCAATCTCAACTGCTATTCTCTCAACTCCACACAATACTCAGTCTTGCGTATGTGTGTTGCGCGACACAATTGTGCTCGCCTTGATATTGTATGACCACGAGAAGAAACATGGTACATAAATGCCTCTTTCCATCCTTCCAAATCCGTATCACCAACGCCGCAGTCTTACCCCTTGCAGATCTCTTACCTAAAATCCGCTTATACCTTCACCATCCCAACAACGAACGCCATGCACATCATCACGAACCCCTCCACCGGCGAAGGACGCAATGTTAGCTTTGAAACAAATGCCTCATATGTCAACTTTACCAACGACAACAATTCGACCACCTTCAACAACTCCACTTTTATCAGCAATCACGAAAAATTGCCTTGGTAAGTTGTTTACTCGGAGCATCGCACGTGAGAGGAGATGAAAATACTGATGGGTGTATTTTTGGGGCAAGCAGGTATATGGGACAATATACTACACCCGTCACAGCTGTGCTGGAGGCTTACGTCCTGATATCGTTTCTGATCTTCTTCGTCATGTTTATGCTGTGTGTGCATCGGCATGGATGTTGTGTGAGTATCTCTTTTACTTCCTTCCTTTCTTCATCTGCTGCTCTGTTCGTTTTGTTTGTGTTACTGATTTTCAAACACAGCACATCTTTCACCGCAGAAGACGTCGTCATCGTCAAAGAGCTGTGCGGTATCAACAACAGATGCGAGTCAGGGCTTGGGAGGAAGAACAAGCAAACCGTATACATGATGACGATGACGAAGATGAAGATATCGATGGTCATGAAGTCGACAGTCTCGACACGGAAAATGGTGATCGTGTGCAGGAGATTCAGAGGTTGGAAAGGGCGTTGAGAAGTGCTGGGATCGCTTGATGTCGATGGAGACTTTTTAGGAGGAAGAGGTAATGGGAAGGAGATGGATTACGAAAGACATGAGAACATGAATGGGGGATTTGGTTGCTGTGTCAATTGATTTGACAGTACAGCAGATGGAATGCTTGAGAAAAGCTTTCTCCTAATTCCTTGTTTGGGAGCACAGGCAGATCTTTTGTGTCTTAGCCGTGGAAAAGCACAAGTGTATACACAGATCGCGTCCATCCATTGAGACATCAATCAACATGATCGTTGTGCCCAATCTAGAATTTGAAGAAAGCGATGCACTGATACAGAACTTGCTAGATTTGTCTTTATGCTATGGTTTCCGCCAGAAGGATCTTCTGCATGATGGCTTTCTGGTGCAAGCAAACAGATGAAGCTATATAATCTTCTCTGCAGCCATGAGTTTCTCGGATCGCTCATCAAATACGCGATGGACATCGATTCATCGTCCTCTGAAGAATCCATGGACAGATCTCGTGAACAGATGCCAGATACATCTGAAGAGCATCTCCTCTCCCGCCCTGATGAGTTGACCGACACAAGCATGAGCATGTCCGAATCTTCACGCGACTCGTCGAGTTCATCCAAGGAGAACAGACCTCCACGTTCCATCAAAGCTCCATCAAATGCAGTGTTTGAACCTCCTTCCATGATCGAGAACGAGAAGAACACCCAGACTGGAGATGTATCCGCCAAACAAGATGATCACCCCAAGCGCCTGGCCTTCGAGGTTCCCCAGATGTTTGAATCAGAACCAAATCACGAACTCGGACCTCAGCTAGTAGTCCTGAAAGTACACCCCGCAGACGCCAGCGGAGGTAGCTGGGACGTCAATTTGGTCGTTTTGCGCTCTCGCCAGCAGCTTGGACAGATTCAGCCGAGGGGTGAGATGTGGTGGCATCATTGGGGAAAGAAATGGCTGCATTCGAGCGATACGCCAGAGACAGTAAGCGCAAAAGTAGAGAATGTGTCGGAGGGTTTGAAATTGACTTGTGTAGGCCGATATCACCGATGGAGATGTTATTCGTGTTGTTCATGTTGCTGAGCCGAATGATCCACCCACAAACATCGCAATCCTAAATCGTATGTGTCATATCCTGCTGATGCCACTGTACTGATGAATTTGATTGTAGACCACTTCCCGTCGAAAAAGGTGTAGATAAGCAGAGAGGTCGCGAGATGAGGAGTAGGACGATGGTATCTTGGTCATTCTTTTACGATGGCGAGCTGCACTGTGCTAAGATGAAGATGGAGGGAAGAACAAGGATAAGTTCATCTCAAGGTTGCTCGGTACAGCCGAGCAGCGGAATCCAAGAGACTGCAGTTGAAGCAGACGGAAAACATACACTTTCGGGTAGTGGAGTATCGGTGAAGGTAGACATGGTATGGTTGTCAGTCCTTGGGTCAGGAAGCCGTGAAGATGAGACCATAGAAATCAGAACTTGCTTAGTAGGGGGAGTCTGTAGAACTTTTCATATCGTAGCCCAGGTCAAATTCTCTACATTGCCGTGACTATCTTCCATTTTATGGACTGTCTGGAGACGGAAAGCAAAGAGGGCTCGGCTCTTCAAGCTAGACGCGGAGTTGAGTGACGCCAAGGCGTGGAAAGCCAGACATTTGCGCACGGACTCCATCCACGCACGGACTTCAGTATCTGCAGCTCAGACTTGAATAATTCATCTTCTCGGATTCTTCTCTCAATGGACCTGTGGCGCAGCGGTAGCGCGTGTGATTCCAGTCTCAATTAGGTAATTCCACAAGGTCATCCGTTCAAGTCGGGTCAGGTTCATGAATTTAGCAGGCGCGAGCCATGCAAGATTGTCTTTTTGTGTTTTTTGAGGTGTGCGATGTATTTTGGTTGTGCCAAGCTTCGACTCTGGACCTCGCGGGTTTGCAGGCAGCCTCAAACGCTTGAACAATAGACGGCAGTTTTCAACAACGTGCGACAATGACATTCCTTGCGGCTTCAATAGCTTTTTACTCTTTGTACTTTGACCACGGCAAGACTGGTTACTACAGTCATCTGTCGGCATGACTGGACTTCTACACATGTCTCTTCTGATCGAAAACCCATCCTACTCCATCAGTACACACAACTAGTTGTCCATCAATGTGCCAGGATCCCGATTCAGGCAATAGCCGTCGTGGCACCCCATCGTGACCAACGAGGAGAACAAGGTCCAAGCAACAGTACACGGCTCTCGAAGCCAGTGCCGCCTAACCCACTGTGTTCAGTGACCCTCTATACCGGACACTGCTTCGTTTTCGGGCAGACTCTACCTCCACGCACATCAAGCTCTTCGGAACACAGACGTGTATCAGTATTGATTCACCCCTGGTCTCGAAGATCAGCCTTTGCGATGGCTGAGATCACTCCAGGACTGGCGTAGTCGTTTGCAGGCTCTAGACAGACCAGAAAAAGACAGCTCCTGGAACACCGTGGATCCGGTTGATCATCGCCGTTGGATTCGTGAACCTCTCGCCATCTTATGCTCTGACTGAGTGTACGCAGTGACTTCTACCAAGAGAATATCGATTCGTCAACCAGATGGCCCCCAAAGATCAGAGGAAGGATTTTCACCACGTGTCTAGCACATGGAGTGCAGGGTGAAATCTCTGTAGCACTGACAAGTGATAGTGACTGCAAGCGCCGAGCAGACGCCTTGTGTAACAATGAGCGGCACCATATCACTACAGCGCCGCTGCGACAGTCCTCTACCTTCGTCTTGCATCAACATCGTTTCAGTATTACGCTCGTTCCACAATGGCGCTCGTAGGAACCCTCCTCTTTTGTGAAGACTGCGGCAGTCTTCTGGATAGACACCCGCCGGAACAGCTCTTGATCAAGTGCGATATTTGCTTCAAGCAGAACAGCAGTATGTTCCTGCTTGAGCAGATGAAGAAAGCGGCACGCTGATGTGAACAGACAATTGGCCAGCCTCTCAGAAAACCGTTAGCAAGCCTACAGCGTTCCCATCCCGCCTCCGTGACAAGCGCTCCAACGTACAGATCTTGACCGCCGAAGATCGCGACACCTGGGCTACGACCTCAAAGGCATGCCCCAAGTGCGATCACGACAAGTTGAAGTTCCGCGACGTCCAGACAAGAGGCGCAGATGAGGGTAGCACTATCTTCTACAAGTGCCCTGCTTGCGGTCATGGGTATGTGAGCAGAGGGAAGCGTGTCTGAATCTTTTGCTGATGGTTGCGTAGATTCAAGGAAGACAACTGATTACTGTCCATTTTTCGATCGTGGGTTGCGCATCGTGCCTATCCAGGATCCAGAACATACGAGAGAATCTATCGTCAGCATCACTTGGAACGATACAAAAAGAGGAAAGCAAGGCGAGGATGATGGAAAATTACCAGAATCGACCATGGAGCCGGACGCCAAGTGGTATAAAGAAGTAAGACCCAGAAGGCACACACAACAAGAACACTGGCAACATGACTGGAGACTTGGGATCTGCCATCTGGGATGAACAGAAAGTAAATCAACACTATCGAAGAAAGAAATCAAAACAAGGACATCACTGGAGAGAAGAGTGCGAGTGAAAGGAGACACATGACGATATGATTATCTCTACCTTTATATACGGCCTTGCTAATTTGTCCTTCATCCAAGTCGCACCTCCGGTGCGGTGGCCGAGTGGTATTACTGTTTGAAACTCGGAACGCCCACGATCATGACCACGTGTCAGCGTCGCTTGAAGAATTACACTGCCTGATGTTTGAGGAACAGAGGAAGGAAAGTGTTCCCGAGTGGGTTTTTTTGCCCGAGGTGCTTCCTATTATTGGAGAGCATCGGTGAGATTTTTGCCCAGGGTGTCTCCTAGATATCGGGGGTATCACTTGGTGGTGGTGTTGTTGGTGTTATTGCGGTATATCACTTTTGAAAGGGGGACAGGTAAGCTTTGAAGACGCGATGTATTTTATACCACAGAGTCGCGGTTCGAGCTCTGCTCTAGGCTTTTCTTTTGCACTGGTTGTCGTACGCGTGACTTGACACGCTCAGCACGTCACGTCGCCGCCTTGAACACTTGACTAATCTCTACGCGTCATCATAGTAGCCAGAGATCAGAAGTGAGATAAGTATCTCTAACGCGAAATACGCATACCATACTCACCGTCACGTCTCTATCTTCACGCCTTCTAGGCTTTCGACAGCGTGCGAATCTACTTCTTCTCCAGGCACTTATTCCAATGCCACTCATTTCCACCACAATGAGCGCAGAATTTATACCCACAAGGGCATTTCATGTGCGGACATCCTTCACTCCTACCTTGACCTCCATTTCTCTCAACCATCTCACCACAACTCTTGCACTGCTTGTAGTTCTCATCTTTACAAAGCTCCAGCGTCTTTTGCAGATTTTGATCTACGCCACACTCGCCCTCATGATAGACATCCTTGCATTTTTTGCAAGTCTTCTGGGAGCAGGAAGGGCATGTTGCGATATCGCCATTTACTCCACTGATAGGAATGAATTTTAGACAATTCTTGTGAGCGCAGAAGACGCGGAGGTGGCCAGGGGTCTCGTAGACTGTGAATTTGGTCTCGAGGTCTGCGATCAGATCAGCAGAGAGGTGCTTCTTGAGGTTAGTAAAATTGAGCTTTGAGCAACAACGGGGTGGATAATGTTCTTCTGCTCTGGCGAGGGTGAAAGAGGTGGTTATGCAAGTTGAGCACCAGAGGCAGCGGCAGGGAAGAGGGATCAGGGGGTCTTCGGAGTAGTCGTCGCAGTTTGTGCAGAAGCCTGGTTCGGACATTGTTAGTGTTGTTTGTTACGTTGGTGGATTTGGAGGGGTGCTGAGTGGGGTGTTGCAAGGCATGGGCGATGTTCGGGCTATATGGTTCTTGTCTGGGTACAAAGAAGACGCTTGGTCAAAGGGAAAATGATAATCGAGATCAAAGCAACACCTGTCGACAAAGAGGTCGATTTTGACATCAAAGAGTTGGGACAGCAAACAAAGGGATCCTCATGAGCAAGTTCATCGAATCCCTTAGCGTCGACAAGCGACAGTCAACATCTATTCATAAACGATCGCAGACAGCCATATCACCCACCCCCTCTCTCAGTGAGGTCACGCCTAGCCTGTTTCGATAGGAATGTCTTGAGAAGAGAGGAAGAATCTCAAAGACCACACTCATCAGAAAAGAAAAAAAAAACATCAAGGAAGGTACGATCAGACATCATACTCACTCCTCTCCAACTTCTTACATATTCTGGTGTAGCGCTGAGAACCTCCTATCACAGCACATCCAGCCCCCTCAGCGGCTTGGAGCCGAGAATGTTGAAACAAGAAGATACAACTAGCGCGGTCTATCAACGACGGGGGCAATAGCGAGAGGTACGGAGACTTCGAGACACAGGTCGACATACCAACTCCCCAAGACGACCTATCCGCGAGGGCGATGAGGGGGGCATTAATGCTTTCGGAAAGCAGGCAGAGATACACTTATGTGAACGAAGGTGGTGGGAGTAGGGTGGATAGGGGAGATTTTTGGGTGCTGTCAGTAGAAGTGTCGTCCGATTGTCTCATCACTGAAAACTTTGTCCCATACTCGCGTCCGCGAAGGTCGGTCCACTTGACCTATACCTGTCGCTGCAAAGCGGTTAATGGAAATCGTGCTACTCTACCGCCGTCGGAGATCTCTGCTTTGTTATAATGATTGCTCTGCGGGTCGCCGACGATCGCTTTCGTGGCTCTTGCACTCATAGAGACGCTGCTGCCTTTGATGTCACTACTACCCGCTACACAGCGTCAACTTTGCACCGCGAGCCTTTTTACCTATTCATGAGATTCTGGTACACCCGCGGTATGTTGCATAGATGTGACTTCTACAAGACTACTAATCCCTTGCTTTCCAACACCCTTGTACCCGTAGACCTACCCCTTTCTTCGATGTCGCTGCACGCTGCCTGCCTGCCAATCTGCGCGACAGCGTTGACCGGCTTGGGAGAAGTTGCATCGACTGTAAATGTATTCGTAGTTCGTGACTATGATCTACTGTTTAGGTCACCGATCCTACCTGCCGTGACCTTCTCGCATGGGCAAACGGGTGGTGGCTTTGCAGTGATTGATGAAAGGCAGCGACTGCAAAGTGTAGTAGCAGAGAAGAGATGGAGACAGGTGGGTATGTATTAATGATAAGGCTAAACAAACACTTTTCTATACAACCGCTAATATCGACAATCTCCCCCTTCGCTCCCAAGATGTCCAAAAAGAACCACCTTGCACCGACTCAAGAAAATTACTTCCTCGTCGATTCAGCAGCAGCAGGACCTCTAGAAACCTGTCCTTGCTCATCAGCCCTCTCCTCTTCTCCCGGCAATAAAATCTCATGCCCATTTCCATTCCTGACTTTGAAGCTCGCTGCGGTGCCCAGAGCGGAAATGGCAGCGACATACCACCACGCCATTCCGACCACTCCTCGTTCAAGCCAAGTGCCGTACCAAGAGGCAGAAAGAATAGGTCCGATGGTTCTGAACGCCGCAGAATCAGCTTGACCTAAACCATGGATTGTGGCGAGGACAGAAGGATGAGGAGAGCTGTTGTTGAGCAGTAAGATAGAGGCAGGGAGGGCGAATGTGCGGGCGGCAACTTGGAGTAATACTACACCGCCGATACCGAGCCAGATCCAGAATCCTGATGCTGGGGCTGGGGATGCAGAATCCGAGGGCATGAGTGCGATATATGGTGCCAGGAAATATGCTAGGGGAAAGAGGAAGAGTGAAGAGCGGAAACAGCGCATGAGGCCAAAGCGTGCGTTGGCGCGTGGGTATAGGACGAACTGTAGGATGATGCCTACAAAGCCGATGATGGCCATGGCGAGACCGATTGTAGGGGGTGGGAAGGCAAGACCACCTCCAAATTTGAAGGCACCACGTTCTTGCTTTTGTGGCTTGCCGTCTGTGCTGTTTCCAGGCACGAACTCGCGAGAAGTGGAGAGGAAGAGGATCCAGAGAGTTGAGAAAGCGCCCATGTGGAAGTCGAAGATGGCAATGGAGAGCAGAGTCCAGCAAACATTCGGTGTCCAAACACGACGGAAAGGCAAACGTTGCATAGGGCGAGTAGCATGGGAGTCTTGTCTTTCGCGAAGCTCGTTTGCATCAGCAATGCGATCGAGTTCGATGCTTCCTTCCTCGCGTCCAGACAAGAGACCTCTCCTTGCCATGGCAGTCTCGCCAACCAACTTGTATCCTTTGTTCTTTGCTTCAGTGAGACGGCTCCAGATGCCTTTTGCGATGGTTACGGGGTTGAAGGCGGCGACATCGACTTCGGTGAAGCCTTTCAGTGTTTCGTCGAGGAAGAAGGTGCAGAGTAGGGCTTCGATTACGAGTAGCAGACTGCAAAGGAGGTTGGGGGCGGCGTAAGGATGATTCTTCATCCAGGCGATGCCTTCTGCACCACCGAAGGTCGAGTTGGGACCGAACAAATGGGGATACGAAATAAAGGGATCGGCGAGAAGACCGCTAAGGACTATTGTTACAGAGATTAGCATTCGAGAAGTCTACGATTGGCGAGCTTGCGACTTACTCGGACCCAAGACATTGGCGACATTGAAAGCAGCAGGGAGGAGTAGGAAGGCACGAGGATGCCATCGCTTGTCTGTACATTCAGCAACCATTGTTCTAGCCGCTCCCACAGTGCCGTTGATGGCTCCACTCAGCACTCTCCAGACAACAGCCTGGTGGAAGCTGGTACTGAAGCCTACGCCAATGCAACCAATTGCAGTACCAATCATTCCAATGTTGAGTACCAGTTTCCTGCCTACTCCTGGCTGATCTGCTGCGCGACCCCAGAGGATACTCGTGATGATTTGCGCCGCTGTGAAACTGCCTTGTAACATACCGGCCTGATGCGATATGACAGAGTCTGGCTGGCTGCGATCGAAGCTCTTGAGCTGATGTACCATGTACGTTTGTAGTGCTGCCATCTGGAAGAAGTCGACGAATCGACTCGCTGCCAATAGCGCGAGTTGGCCTTTGTTGGGCATGTTCCTCCATGTCGCAGGTTCCGGGGGATATGTCACCAGTCCTGGCGTAGGAAGGTTATCCAGCGGTGTTGTCGCGCCTTCTGGCAGTTGGGCCGCCCGCACGACATCCGTCTTCAGTTGGTATGGTTTCAACGATGATGACCGCGTCGGCATTGCTGGCTTGGACGGTGTGCCGGGACTGGGCGACACGACGGGACCAGGAGTGAGGCCACTGCCGGCCTCGAGGGTGCGTGGTGTCGTGGGGCCGCTGCTTGGCCCATCCTGTTGTGGTATTTGGCGCTCAAAGTAACTCTCCTCCTCTTCCCTTATGTAGGGTGATCCGAATGGCGAGCCTGTGCCGTCGCGCTCGGGTCGTCCTGGTTCGGCATTCTGGTGACCTGATCGTTGGCGAAGATGGCCAGACTTGTACTGATGCCGGTGCATAGCAAACACGCAATGCTGCTTCGACTTTCTTGTCCCACGATTTCTAGTGACGCCGCTTATGACGTGCCGAGAACACGAGCTTCACTTTCTCGTATTCCTCGTGCTTCCAATAGATGGCAGTTAGGGATACGGACTGGTGGTAGAATTGAAGTATACAAGAGAAACAAATGTCAGAAATGATCTTCAAACTTCCAGTCCGGCCAAGAACGACCTTGATACATTTTGATCTGTAACCTGTTCATCTTTCTTCCACCTCGCCAAGCCTTTTCGGCCGCGCATCTGCAGACGACTGTTGCTCGCCGTGTCAAGCTCGTGGATATCAGAAGTGGGGCTACACAAAGCACCGCCCCATGTCCGCTCAAGAAGCCCTACTTCCGCTGCCCCTCCTCGAAACACCTCTCCCAATTTCATGCTTATCGAGTCTTCTGAGTCCTGAGGGACAATAGAAGCTCGCTAGAAGGGGCAGTCGCCTGAAACTTCCATACGCCACGCCCTCCTCCAATACGTGTACGATGCTATATAATCGATTCATCACTGAGGCTCGGTAGTACTCGTACCACTCATGCCTCTGTTTCAATGCGCTTTGCCGACGAGACGTTTGCTCATTCGCAAGCTTGGAGGAAGCCACCACCGCTGCTATTCCCACGCCGAACCCAACCGCCGCGCCGCCTTTGTAGGGAATTTCCGCTGCCAGTGCTCCGCTACCCGCTGAAAAACGTGTGCCGACACGCCTTTGTTGAACCGTAGGCGTTGTCGCCTTGTGTGATGTTGGACTCAGCCACGATGCATGTGCCCTCCACCGGTAAAGCCAAACAAACTCCTCCCTATCTGATATCTACCTGTCCCGGCCAACCGCCGCGCCGCGCCGGCCAGCGGCATAATCGGCATCGCTCTCTTCCATTTCCTCTGCATACAGCATGTGTGCGAGCTCCATCCGATGCCGTCGACAGGACTTTCAGGGGCCACTCCAAAAGGTCGATCATGATTCGTGACCTTGTAGCTATCGGGGTTAAAAGTCATGGTTCAGGTTTCAGGACTTCAGGGTTTGAGGTTTCAGAATATGTGTAACAAAGTAGACGTGGAGGGTACAATAATTGATTTGGTATGTAGATCGTTGTCTTTTTATATTGCTGACTGACTTGGTCAGATGAGCCTCTCACAAAGAGAGCACTCTTGGTATCATGGTATATACAGATCTCAGAACTCGCTGAGCAATGTCTGTGAAAAAAGCATATGGTTCGAAAATTGCAATTTTCGTCCATCCCAAAAAACTCCACCCAATGCTCGCTTTGGATATATGACAGGAAATGAGAAAAGGAAAGATAAAAAGACAGGACATAAGAAATGAGGAGAATTTATGATCGATCAGAGAACTTCTCTTCTTCATCGACCTGAATGTACTTTTTGCCCAGAAGCTTTGCGCTGATGGCATCTCTGACATCAGAGACTCTCCTGACGAAAGAGATGGGCATGGCGCCTGATATTTGCTTGCGGGCAAGGATTAGGACGAAAATTGCGAATCCGATACCAGCGGTGACACCAAGAACACCGACCAACATTCTAGCCTTGACAGCTCGCTGGTGTTGTGCCTTGATCTCTGTCTCTGCAGCTTCATGCTCTGCGGCAGTCTCAGGCAGCTCGGCATAGTATGCGCTTGTGTTGAAACCGCGGTTGTTGCTCAGGTACTCAGCCTTGACTTGGCTGTAGGGATCGTAGTGAGCGTCCTCATCACGAATTGGCTCGGCCTTTCCGCAAGCCCACTCATCACAGAAATCGCGAAGTGTGACGCTTGGTACAAAGGTCTTCTGGATGACACTGCGCTCGAGAGCATTTCCGTCCTTGTCCAGAGCCTCGGCGAAGCCCCAAGTCGTAACATTATTGTAGCGCATGGTCGTCTCGAATCCAGTCTTCTTGGTGTTTCCAACCAAGTTGAAAGGTCCGCTTCTGTTCGCACTGGCATAGAAGTTCCAAGATGCGATTTCGGTCGCACCATTCCAGGATACATAAAAGACCATGCCAGATTTCTCATCGTTAGTCTTGGAATATGTCCAGAGAGCAGGCTTGGTCAATGGCTGACCGACCCAGGGAAACTTGTGCGAGCGGTAAATCATGACGTTACTTGCGCGATATGCGACCTTTGCGTACATGACAGCCGATCCATCTGCTGTGTGCTCGCTGAAGTAAGGGTGCTCGCCCCAACCAAGATGGACGTTGCCATTGGGAAGGATCTGCATGTTACCCTGAGATCCGGAAAGCATGCCACCAGAGGATTCAGGAGCGCCATATTCCTTGATCATAGTTGCAGTGTTTGCAATGTGGTCGATTGATACGACATAACCGTGAGAAAATTTGTCTGTTCTGTTGAAGCCATTGCTGGCGTTGTCGTAGAAGGTCAAGATTGTGTGGGTCTCATTCTCACTGACCCAGCGAGCGTGATGCTGAGAAGAGAAGTTGAAATTGGTCTGGTGGAAAGTTGGGTTTGCACCACCCATCTCCCACATGATTGATCCGTCTACACCGGACAGTTTGTAAATTGCAGCCATGTGTCTGGCCGAGATCAGGTAGTCGCCGTCCTGATTCTTGTCGATAGAGTTGATGTGGAAATAATCCCAAGGAGTCTTTTCGGTCAGACCATTTCCTGACGTGTCTGTTCTTCCAGGAAATGTGTAGGTCAAGCTGGGATCGAGATGATCCGTACTTCTCCACTCAAACACCACTCTGCCAGTATCGATCTCAATCTCTTGGAAGACACCCTCAACGATCCAACCCATGCCATTCTGGATTTGAAACTTCGGGTTGGTCGTCAAGTCGTATTGTCTCGGTTGGTAGACAGTCATGAGAGCGGTGGTACCATTCGAGTATGGTGTCAATCTGAATTCGTGCATGTCGCTCGATGCGCCTGCTCCAGAGCTTTCGACTGTCTTGACGATGCGATAGTGTTTGTCCATGATGACTCCATGACCTCGAGCGAAGCCTTGGTGTTGTTCTCCTTGGAAGTAGCAAAGATGTTCTTCTCCCTTGTAGTCGCAGGTATGCGGTGCGTGGGCAGTCTTGGGTCCGCTCGAACCAGCGCCGGACCAGACTAGTTGTCCCCAGTTGTCGTAAATATACGGTCCCGGATCCACGTTTCGGTATGGTGCGAGCATTATGTATCCTGGCGCGACCAGCTCCGGCCTTAAAAGGGTCATCTCAAGCATGGGTGCATGCAAGTCTGGCCTCTGTTTGCAAATACTAATCAGTGGCCTGCTAGTGATAGTTGTGTTGTAAGACTACGACAGAGTCGCGTGCCTCTACGTCATGCGATTCCACTTACCGATCTGAAGACATGTGTGGGACTGGTCTCATTGTCCAGACCTGCGAATGCTGATCCTGCCAGCAGCAGTGCTGAAGATAGAATTCGCAATGAAAGCATGTTTGTGAAGATGGTGAGAATTAGGTGGTTTTGCGAACGGCCACAGGCCGTTTGGTAATCTGTTCAAGGAACGAAAAGCAGTTGGATGATAAAATGCTGCAAAAACAGAGGGGTACTCGGACAATTATTGTAATCAAGAGTAAGCGCGAGAAGCCGTTAAGCAAAAGGGATAGGGAGACGACGTTCAATGCAACGGCGTCCGGTCTGGGGCAGCGATGGTCTATCTACACGGGATCCAAGAGGTACAATTGCCAAGGGACCCGCAAGGAAGTAAAGATGCACACACGGTCCAGCTAGGGGCAGAGCATGGATGCATGGCGGAAGAAGAGATCGTGGGTCCCAGCATGCAGTGGTGCGGCAGTCGGTCCAGCAATTGTGATTCGACGTGGAGAATGTTTGAACCTCACAGAAATTCTGTCAAGCGCTCGACTTGCCGCGCAGGGTCGAACGCCACTTGTATGGTCCTCTGCAAGACCACTGACCGCTTTGGCCGCCTCTTGCATTGCATGATTTCGAATAGAATAACAGTAGATGATCTGGTGATGAGATTGGTCTTTGTTGTTGCTGCTGTTTTAGGGCTCTACTTCTCCATCCCTCCACGCGGCAGGAGACTCAAACACGTCTTGGCACTATCTTTCCAGGGCTTGCAAGATCGATTCTTTAACGAAGGAGTTTCAGTATTTCTCACCAACATACGTAGACACACCGTTGCACGGCAAAGAGTCGTGGGATCGTTGGAACGGACTCGCTGGAATGGTAATACAACTGCTTTGACCGTTGTACAACATGGCCAAACTAGCGAAAGAGCATCAAACTGTGAAGCAAGATCAGCAAACCTGAATCATGACGCCTCCTGTCAAGCAGCTTCCTCCGGCTTCGGCAAACATGTTCTGACTACCCGAGTGGAAATTCCCCCTTCTCTCGGGACTTGCTCCTCGCGCCAGCGCCACATCATCTACGAGTAATGCATACTTTTCGCTAAGCCCTGCCGCAGTTTCGTCCTGAGGACACAAAGCCACCCGCTGTGTCAAGTCTGTTCTGCGAACCAGACGAGAAGAGATTTTACTCTTCTGTCAACAAGAAAGGCGCCACTGATGGCAGAGGCAGGGAATTGGAAAATGTAAAACGCTCGTGCTCTCAACCAAAACAATTCCATGGCGATCGATTAGATTGTCTGTAGATTGCTTGCTTCACACGGCTTGGAAGCACAGCGGAGCTCCGCTCCACCGCTGTTGTTGTTGATGACAACTCCTTGCTGCATGTCTGGCGGGCCATGAGGTTAGTTACCAGCCGTGTAACTATTCCCTGTTCATAGTACTGGTGACCAGGGAACCGGCTTTACTCCCTTCGGAGTCCGATGCAAGATTATATCTCTGGTGGTTGGCAAAGCTGTGTGTCGTGTGCACATCGATGACGAAGGAGGCTGGAAAGATTGTGTATCTCGGATAATTATTTTCTGAGTCGGGACCAGTGGTTGGGCGCGATCACAATTCGACTTTGAGACAAGCTACTGTACTGCGGGATCTTTCGAGATTGAGCGACTATGATGCCGGGTGGCTGGATGATTGCGAATGCGAACAACTTGAGTATTGTTGATGATTTTGATTTGAAAGGTAGAAATTTGTACACCTGCCTGACCGATGAAGTCAAAGCGGACCCAGAACAACAATAATGCTTCTATGGTAAACCCCATATGCCCAAGTACACTCTCCAAAAAGTGCCATCGAAAGGAAACCTTGCTCCATAGAATCGAATCAGAACCTCGAGCCATGCCGGCCGAAAACGCCACCTTTTGTTAATGCTCCCAGAACGCTCATTGCAACCATAAAATCGACTGTAGAGAACAAGAAAATGAAAGATGAAAGTGCTTAGGCCAGAAGAGATCCTCTTGAGCCGACAAAGCGACGAATGGTCATGGCAGCACTGAATGCTGTGGCAGCGACACTACCGCCAACGACCAGAGCACGGAAAGCAACGTTCATCATCTGAGCGCGGTTGCGGGCACGGCAGCGGTCGACGAAACCATCGGTGTCGTTGGTGTGAGGGAACTTCTTGCCCTCGGGGACAGGTACTTCGAGGAAGTCGCAAAGGGGCTCCCAACCCTCACCCATTCTGTACTCGAGAAGGTTCTCCTTGGGAACGAGAGATCTGATCTCCTCGTAGTAGTCGATGTATCTCTGCTTTCCATTCTTTTCAAAGTCACCACCAAAGAAGACGTCCCAGAACTTGCGCAACATGGGTTGGTAGAGGCCGGATCCCCAGTCGAATCTCGAGACCATCTTGAGCTCCGGGTCGTTTGCGCGCCAGTCAACAGTCTTCAAGGTAGAGGCGTGCCATGTGTCGACGTTGCGAGTGGTGACGAGAACCTTGGCCTCGGGGTAGGCCTCGATAAGCTCCTTGGCGAACGCAACGGCAGGCCAATCGCAGACGGCTTGGCAATGTCCAAGGAGTTTGTCCCACTCCTCGCGACCAAATTTGCCAACGCCATCGTATTTCGCGGCAAAGGCGTCCTGCCACATCAAGCAGTCAGGGGGGTTCTCGACCGAGGCGGACATCATGTGGTAGCAGTCGTCGAAGCCGAGCTCCTTGAGGGCGGTGCGGAGAGCTGAGATTGCATGTCAGGAGCTGGCTCGATGAGAGCGAATGTTGAGTGACTTACAGGCAGTTCCAGTACGTCCAAGACCAAGAGCGAGAACCCGCATGGGGACGACACGCTCGCACTTTCTGCGATCAATGTCGGTGTCGGCCGTGAAGATGTCCGTAATGGGCTTGGGTGTGTAAGGTAGGTTTGCGTAAGCCATTGTAGCGGTGGTGTGGGTATTAAGATATGGTCGATTGAAGGAGGTGCGAATGGACAGGCGTATTATGTCGGTATGTTTGGATGAAGAAAAGGACGGGAGGGACTTTCAACAGGGCAAGCTCAATGTTTTGAAAGAAAGACTGGCCGGCTAAGCGTCGTAATGGAACGGGAGTGGGGAGAGACAAGGCAAGATTGGCAAGCAAGAAGTGGCTGCGGAAAGGAAGGTGCAATGGCGTAGGTATTTCACTTAGCCGCCTTGGTTGCGTGGGCAGTGCAGTGTTTATCAAGGGCTGCACTCAATCCGCCTAGGGCCCCCTTTGGAGGTCAGGAGAAGCCCACATCCCCACTTCTAGTGCCTCTTTCGACGTTGAACGCCATGTCGTTGTTTGAACATCCATGACTCTTGGCCGTGCCAGGTAATCACTGCGAAACCGTTTCACAATTGTGACGCGGATCTGTTGCGCGGCCGGCACAAGAACATAGCTTCTTGGCAAGAGGCGAGTGTGCATCCATGCCAATTTTCCCATATTCAACACTTTTCTAGAACTAGACATGTCAATCGCTATTCATGCCAATTTGTTTGCATGGGATCGTGGAAACTCGCCCGCTCAAACCATCATACACCTTCAAGCTCAAGGTGGCTGGATGCGATCATGCTTGCTACTTTCAAGACGCTTTATTTTTCCCATGAACGGAGGTTAGCAGTCTCGGTTCCGGTTAACAGCGAGATAAGCTTCAAGCCATCCACCGTGCGGGAGCGCCACGATCCCCACAGAACTCTGGGTGCATCTTTCATGCAGGAGTGCAGGAGAACCTTGTGCAATAATCGACCGCAGCGAAGGCCGTCAAAGCATGCGTCGTCCCTCTTTCGTAACCCGTTGACGATGCAATTTCACAGCAACAACGAGCTTCACCGTCTCGACCTTTGACTCGCGTGGTCCCTGGGTCCTGACTACTCTATTCTCACTGCGACTCGCTCGTTCTCCTGAAACGGCTTCCCAATAGCGATCAGCGGATGTCACCCTGTTGCGAGCATCTGTCACGCCGCGACTGCAACACCCACCTTATCGATTTCGGCTTCGTCTCGAAGAGCCTTGTGACTTCGGAGTTTGGCTGCGTGGACGCGTCGACAATGATTGATAGTCGCAAGGAATCGATTCGAGTGATCGACCGACTCGGGACGCGACTGTCTGTAATTGACGAGTCCATTCTTCCAACAAGAGTGTAAGGGTCAGCTTGCATTCCTGCTACAACAGAGCAAAAGTTGTCTCTTCAGCTTTTTTCTATCCAATAAACAGTATAAGCTTAATGTTTGGACCACACGATAGCACCTCGTATTCCCACGTGGTGGGCTTGGAGCCTTTGCTGTTGGGGCAATACGGGGGATACGTGATACGAACGGCTGTCATCCGAAGGTCTTCTGCTTTGTACAATTCCCGGACTCTGCAGGATCCCGCTGTATAAGTGAAGCAAACATCCGCAAGCACCCGTTCAAGAGGATCAAACATCATGCAGGTCCCGTGCTTACACATGCCCAAGGCTACGAAACACCTTTCCCGTACAGCGTTACAGCTGTTGTAACAGCTTTTCTACTCGATTACCCGAACTGGTCAACCAAGAACTCGGAGCTCGTCGATCGTATTCAACATACCATTTTGAGTACAAAATACATGAATTCGTTATCTCTTATACTATATTGCTGTGTATGATCGACGAGAGGCAACTAACAGATCGCGAAATATTGCATTGGAACCGAACTTCTTCATCCCAGCAGAGCTTGCTCTAGGGTCAGCACAAGACATGATCTGTTCAAGAGGCGAGTGTTGTACACCAGGAGCGTACCGAGTCGTTACTTTCAAGTGGTGAGCGCCGGTTTCGAAAAAAGCATCCCTCTTTATGGTTCCAACTGGGTAGATCGGTTCTGATCGACTCGGGTCGTCTACTCTATGCCAGGACGCCCATAGGATCCCACAGTGGTAGCACCTTCGGGTCTTGCTTGAGTATATCTCTGACTTCCTGGCTGACACAGCTGGGATCTACAACAACTTGGTAGCAGAACTGGAAATGGAACGTTTGATCAGCACACACATGTCCAATAACTCAGGTTTGCAGCAAACTTACCTCGTCCATCCACTTGTCAGACATGACGAAGTAGCCGTCGGTACCAGCATTTTCGCTCCACGAGTTTTCGACACGCCAGCGGATTGGCTCTCCGGAAGGCGACAGGTGCACGGCTGTCAGTACCATGGCATGGGTCATAGCGCTCTCGCCGGCTGTCAGTCTTTCGGCCTTGGACATACCCAGCTTCACGTTGAAGCCGAGTTCGTAGTCGACGAGATCAGGATCCATGATACCCAGCTTGGAGTCACTGAACTTGCCGACGTCGGACCCGAAGAACACAGGCCAGCCTTTCTTCAGCATCTCAATGGCACCTTTCTTCCAGACTGGCTTGTCGACGTTCACGTAGGTCACGTACTCTCCGCCTGAAACGTTGGTGAGGAAATCAACGGTCAGCAGCCTGTTGTACTCGTTGCGAGGGTCATTGACCAGACTGAATAGGCTGTGGACATCAGTTCCACCAAGTGCACGCAGTCCATGGGTGTCGTTCAAGCCGCCTGCGAACTCCTTGGGTGACACCTTGACTGTCTTCAGCTTGTGCGCTTTGTCGTAGAACTCCCAGGTAAACTTGGTGTATGATGAGGGAGGGCGGCCCAGAGTAAGCGTCAAGATCCTAACAATGTCCTGCATCATCTGTTCTTTTGCGGCTGCAACAGAAGTCGCTGCAGTGCTAGAGCCAGAGTTCTTGAGTGCCCTCAGACGCAGTGCGTCCTCTCTCAGCTTTGTCGTCAGCAGACGATCCATCACAGCCGAGTTCTGAGCGTTGAACGAGTCCGGGTAGAGCGTTTGCGGCACCAACCCATACTTCTCGACCAAATTCTGGATCATGGACCACTGCCCACCATCACTAACAGGCTGACTCATCAAAGTAGCAACAAGACGATCATCAACAGGCAGATCAGCCGTCTCCAGAATACTCTCGAGGAAGAAATTGCTCTTCTCAACTTTATCCCAGAAGAAAAGGTAAGCTTGACTCAACTCGAACTTCTCGATATTGTATTTCTTCATGATGGCGACGCGGAAGACGTTTGTGGCGGCGAAGATCCAACATCTGCCTGAGCTGCGTTGATTTGTGATTGGTGCTCCTTCGAATGGGATGGCGACGTTGAAGGTCTGTGTGTCTTTGAGGATGGCGGCAGGCTTCTCGAGCACTGTTGCTGGATTGGCGGTTGACAACGCTGATAGAGCTAGACGGTTCTTGGGGTCTTGTAGGATAGTATGGATAAGGGCCTCGGTTTTGGCACCAGAGACGTGTGTTTGACGCTGGCCGATGTGGTCTGTTTGGTACTCATGTCAGTGCTTGCTCTAACTGGAATGCTCGCGTATGGAAGCTGTGCTAGCTGTTGGAAGCTTCTTACCTCTGTTCTCATACTGAACATTTCGCTCGACAATCATGCTGTCGGTCTCACGGTCTTCAGTGATACGGAAGGCATCATACTTCTCCTGCAACGCCAGCAGATCCATTCTCGACGACCTCTGCTGAGGCCTCTCTCTAGGAACAGACTCTGCACCACCCATCTTTTATGCCTCACAACAGTGTCCGAAGTATGTAGCGAGAGATTGGGAAAGGACGAACACACAACACAAGGAGAATAGAGAAGTCGGGAAAAGAGGTCGGAGGTTAGAAGCTCTTCTTATGATCGGAGGCTAGATATGTGGTGCAACTTAAAACGGTTGCCTCGTGACAGGGACAGGGACAGGCAGCAGGGGGGTTGGGAAAGATAAGCTGCATACATCGGAGCTGCCTATCTCGGCATGTCGTGCCCATCACGGTGTTTCCCCCGGAAGTCTGGCTCTCAAAGTTTGTCACTTGCTGCCCTTCCTCTCGAGCGCCGGGTGGTGGCACATGAGCTGTAAATGTGCATAACAGATCGAAAGTTCAGAACAGTAGTGAGTAAAGGCTCATCTAGCGTGCTGTCTCGACAGATTGGTCTGGATTTAGTCAATATGGTGTACATCTCCACGACTGCGCGTGTGACATACTTTGCTGAGGTTTATCTTTCTACCCCGCCTTTGCTCGCATCCCCGCCTGCCTACTCCGGACCTTTGGTGGTCTTTCGAGGCAGACAAGAGACCGCGAATTATTAGAGAGGATGAGAGTCTTGAAGACTTCCTTTGGAGTAGTGTAACTGCGCTCAAAGAAGTGAGATTGACGGTTCGCTTCTACGATCAGTGTTGCGTGTTCTCGTAGTACTAGAGATTCAGATGCGATTAACAGAGCTCGGCGATGATCAATACCAATATCGTTCGTAGGAGGTTATTAGAGGCGTTTAATGACATTATGTGCTTGAATATAACTCCATTAAACTATCTCGCAACTTAGATCACGCAAGATACGATCCATGGCGATTCTGTTTGAGATCGAAGTTTGAGACAGGGTGATACACCTGACCATTATGTCTTGGCATCAAAAGCGACCCTGTCAATCAGATAGCGAATTGTTTAGATGACCGCTCTACATATTGTCAGAGACGGCATCTTACACCTTTATACCAAGATGATATGCATGTTACGAGTGTCGAACAATACGTGGCGTCTTTGGATGAATCTCATCTCCAACAAGCCCACGTGTGTCATGGAGAAAAAGGCTTTGTGACACCATCAAGGTGGGGCTCGTTCGTTAGCGGAGGTATATGGAACAACTTAGCAGCGGTATCGATTTTGCTGAGACCATCGACGGAATAGAAAGGATGAGCTCGAACCGGATAGAAAGACGTGTGGTTTGATGCAGCAAAGAAGGTAACAATATAAGCAAGGAAAAGAATAGTCCACGCCAATGCACCATACAGAAAAGAGAGAAGCGAGAAGAAGAAAAAGTTGACCCCATTGAGCGCCAGGCTCATGATATACGCCTGTTCCATGATAGCAGAATTGTAGGCTTAATCCCAAGCACTCTCCTGGGAGTCCCTCACGCATCTTCTGACCTTCTTCTTGAAAGAAGCCGGATCCTCGCGCCATTGTTTGCCGGCCTCGATGTTTGCGGGTGATTCGTCGTTTGGTGATGAGAGCATGCTGATGACGGAGAGGAGGATGGTCTCGGGGGTTTGGACGGGGGACCAGCGTTCGGCGGCGGATTCGTAGCCGTACTTGTCTTCTTCCGGAGGATGCAGGATGGAGATGCAAACTTCGCCGCTTTCATAGACTGTTGGGTGCATTGTCAGCAATTGTAGGACGGAGGCAGAGAGTGCAACGATACGAAGGAAAGAGAACTCACTATTCGGGTGCCAGATGGGAGTGACAAACTTCATCTTTGGCGGCATGTGCGGGTACTCTGGGGGGAAGTCGAGTCTCGATCTGAAGCAGCCACCGCCGTAGAGACCGCCGCTCTCGTCGGGTAGCATGAGCATGACCTCCCACGAAAAGACGTTGTTGTCGATCAGACCGCAGCTGATGCCGGGGAGGTCCTTGTCGTTTTGCATCTGCTTGTATTGCCGACCGAGGAGGAGAGCTGAAGACGAGGTCCCGCCCGGCGAACCGAAACGCGGTACTGGTGATGAAGTCGACATGATGTGTGTCGCGAGATGGAGGGGCCTCTTTTGTGGAAAAGGGTGGCGTGCTTGGTGGCTTTTACGCCGATGTAAAGGGCAGCAAGGGTGTTGGCGAGAGGGAGAAGGGTTGGAGTATGGTCAAGTGGCGTCTGTAGGGTGCTAAAAATTGTTTGGTCCTGGATGCTCTTGCGTGATGCAGGAATCAAGAGAAGATCAAAGTCCCGAGTCCACGCTGGAAGCCCATGACGATGCTCGGATCCAGGGTCCGGCCCGCATTGCCGACTGCCGTCTCAGCCCTACAGATGATAAGAGCCTCTCACCGGTGCTTCCTTCCTCTTTTCATATTCATAACTCATCAAGCACAGGTGCGATTGCAGAGAAGACTGTTGCCCATTGGTTCGTCTACATAGAGACGACTACAATCATAAACCCTCCAGACCAAGCCTTCCCCATCTAAGCCAAATCTAGGAGAATGACGGCTGCTCAATTATCAACGCCGGACCCGCCACAACACTATCCAAACTAGGAGCACCGACTTCATTCGCAATCACCGCAACAATCATACCCTCTCCAGTATCGAACATAGTCGGATGAGCAGACTGATTGGTCTTGGTATCGAAAGGCATAGTCATGTTGTGGACGCCATGGAAGTAGACAGCATAGTACTGTCTATCCTTCTGCTGCCAATACCAATCAGGCTGGTTACCAGCATCAGTAAACTCGAACTCGACTATTCCATTTGCTTTCTCAACGACAGCCGTTGTTGCAGGTAGCTTCTGCCTAGGCGATGGATACACTGGGTTTGCAGCAGGACAGCTACCAGGCACCATGTATCGATTGGTGAGATCGAGTATCTCGTTTGCATACGGGAAGACCGTATCGGCAGGACCGGAGAAAGGATTGATGTCGAAGATGTCGATCAATGCCCATGTGTTGTGTCGAGATTCTACTTCTGCGATGGCGACAAGAGCGCTCATGGTGTCCTTGAGCTCAGCCTCCCTGACCAGACCGGTCAAGAATGCCATGCTGCTCAACTCGAGGACAACCTGGAGCGCCAGCCAAGTGGAAGCGTTGTTGAAGCCATAGTCGTAAGTGCAAGGTCCAGGCTTGACGCTCGTGGCACTGATACTATCTTGGAAGATACGCAGATGACCAGCCTCGTTGTCTCGGATGTTGATTACACGATGTATGTCATGTTGGGTAAGCCGAGATTGGTAAAGGATGATTGATTGAATGCCTCGACGCCTTGCTGATAGAAGTTGAAAATGGCCCACTCCGCGCTGAGCAGGTTCTGGAAGAGAAGGTCGTCGGGTCCTGGAGGCCCAGTCTCGGTGGGTATGGCCGCACCGGTAATGTTTCCTGGGAATGGCGCGGCTGTCTGGTTGTAGTCGACGTATGTTCTCGATTCTCCAGAAATGGGACCGTAGTTTGGATCAGAGAGCGAAACATTTGAACTGTCCTCTCGGGTCGGCAGTGCCATTGTGCTGATTGCAGCGAAGGCAAGGCAGAGAGAGGAAGCATGCATCATAGAATATTTGATGCGGAATGTAGATGAGTAGAGGTTCTCTTGTGAGTATGGCAGAAACATTCTCTACGAATTGCTGCCCTTCTTATACCTTGCATCTCATCTGATGCGTCGTCAGCATGTCAACAATCACTGCCTTCTACCATGGACAGGTTTCCGAATCAAGTCTGCTTCGCGTCAGGCTGTGTTTTCGATGTCTTCCGAGCTTCCTGAAATTCGTCCAACCATTGTTCCTGCGTCGCGCTGGTTGCCTAATTGGGCATGGTTGTGGAATCCTCCCGGAAAGGCTTCAGTGTCGATCTGCGGATTGATCTCAACCTCCTTCCATCAATTACTATGTGCCTATATAGTCGACTGTTATCGTCGTCATGAACTGGGATCTCGTTTTAAACGGCAGTGAGAGAAGATTTGTTGCCAATCGTTGCTTCTGTGTGCAGGGCGATTAATCAGACACGTGCAAGTCAGGAGTAAGAGAAATGCGCGCCTCTGGGACTGATATGCCTGCGATGGTACGGAGATTATTTCAGCACTGGAACTTGCAGAAAACGCTGTTGCGAGACAGAAATCAAGAGGTTGGTCAGGGCGCGTATTCAGAGAAAAAACTGTTCTTGTCTTTGCACAAGACACAGCCTTGCTTTCGAAGAGGATCATGCCTTCCCATTGTTGCTCGACACATTACTACGGGATTTCAACCTCACTGTGGGCTTTTGCCTGCTAAATTTGCATCGTGTGAACACTCAAATCACAACGTCAAAGGAAGAATAGAGATAGTCGTCCTTGTTTGATGATAAAACTTTCTGATATCTCCAAAAGCTACAAACTGTGCACAAAACAAAAAGGCTACAAACTCCAAACCTCGTCGCAAATCATTCATATACTCGTCTCATAAAACATACTTTTTCACTTTTCGAGATTTAAGCAAAGCTGGTGCCAACAACAAAGCTGACATCATTGTTGAAGCCAGTAGCAGAGTCAAAGTCGTGGACACCACCGTTGGAGGCAATGTAACCGACATTGTTGTAGTGACGGAAGAACTTGGCAGGGTAGCTCCACGATCTGATGGTGTTACCAGTGGCAAGACCGGTCTGAGAGCAGAAAGTGGCGTCTTCCTTGAAAGCCTTGGTGTTGTCGTTCTTGTTAAGCTGGAGGACGAAGTTGTAGTGTCTGATGAAGCTTCCGGGGGTGTCGACGGATTCAAAGGAGTAGCAGTCGCTGTTACCGAGACCGGTACGGACAGTCCAGCTGGATTGTTGCTTCAAGGCGGTGGCGCTGGATGAGGAGACAACTTGGGTGTTGACAGTGGCGCCGGAGTGGGCGAGGTAGCGGGTGTCGTATCCGGGGGTGGTAACCTTGATGGAAACCTTGTTGCCCACGGTGAGAGGGGCAGTGTTGAGCGAGGTAGTAGCGTACTTAGCAGCAACGATGTTAGCCTGAACTGAGGCCTCGACAGAGTCGGATGGGTAGCCCGAAGTCATGACTCCCTCGTAGAATGTGCCCTGAGCGCCATTGCTGTTATCACCACCGATGCCAAGGATGATGGCACCCTCGAGACTCATCGGGTTATAGCCACCGACGGTGGGTCTGGCGCCGCTGTAGTAGGTCGACAAAGCCCCTGAGGCGGCATTGCCTCCGCGGAGAGCCCACTGGTTGGGCTTTCCCTTCACCATACCGGTGAAGAATCTGTTGTAGATGGAGGGATCGGCAGTGTTTTGAGCAGGGCTCTGGCCAGAGAACAGACCGTTCTCAAGATCAGCCATGAGCCATGGGCCAGATCCAGATCCAGTTCCCCAAATGGTGTTGTTGCCATAGTAGATGGCCTCCATGTGACCATTGCCAGTGTCAGTGTTGCTGACCTCGGCATTTCCGTAATCGAAGCAGCAGGCATCGTTGTAATGAGTGCCATCAAGGACGGCGTACATGCCCTCGGGCTGGTCGCCAGTAGCTGTGCCGCTGACTTCGTCGTTTCTGTAACCAGTTCCGGGGCTGACGAAAACACCGTATGCCTTCTTGCCGTTCAGAGTGACGGGAGCACCGATAGCACTCGCCAAGTTGTCGTTGCCGTTGACGTCCGGTCCGCTGAAAGCACCCTTGGGAGCCTGGTACAAGTGGTTTGCACGGCCAGATTGGTCGTAGATGATGGTAATGAGACAGGTGGTGCTTTTGCAGAAAGAGTCTTGAGCGGCTGCGTTGGCTACACCTCCGGCAGAGAGAGGCGAGATGTCCGCAGTGGTTCCATCAGAACCGCGTTTGATCTGGTAAAGAGGACCAGTGTAGGCATCGTACAAGGCGCGAGTAGTACCGTGAGCAGCTACGCAGGGTGTACCGCCATTTTTGTAAAGATCACAAGGAGCTGCGGCAACCAGAGATCCAGTGGCAGCGAGGCCAATGGCAATGTTCGACTTTGAGCGCATGTTTGAGTGATGGCAGAGTTCTTTGTAGAGAAGCTGGCTGTAAGTGTAAGAGTGTGAGAGGAGTTGCTTGTAAATTGAGAGATGTCCTTGTCCTCTATATTTATATTCCAGTGTCGAGATGGAGAACTTCCAAGAGGCCGTGGTATCCACAAGTATGTCAAGGCAAAGCGTTTGAACTCATCCTGATATCTACCGTGATCCGGCGGGAATATAAGGATGATTATACTGACCGGTCCTTGCTTCGAGAGAGGCTTCAACTAGCCTCATGACCAAGTCCAGCTAAGACTTGCCATATCGTTAAGCATTTCGCCGACAGCGCTCTGATGTTAGCCATGATTACCTACAAGAGTCCGTGTAGTGACATGCCCCCGCAGTTCCCCATACGATTCTTCCGGCGGGGGTAAGGGGAAGTCGAGACCGTCTATGCATTGCATGTTGATTCCGATCACACGGATGATTGTCGAAGTGTGTCAGGAACAGGCAATCACCTTCCCCACACAGCAACACGTTTCTCCACGTCCCTCGGGCCGCAGTCAAGCCTCGCGATCTTTCCGGGGTTGTCTTGGACGGCATCTTACCAAGCATCAAACAAGACCAACAGCATACGACTACTCTCATGGCTGAGTGTACTGACATATTGTACTGGTGAAGCAAGCACACTTCACAGATGCAAGATCAGGCACAAACTGAGTACCTTTGCCTCCTCCCTGCGTACGTAGCAACATCTTTGTCAGAACGTCTTTTCAGACTTCCCATCGTACTTGTCACGAGGCGAATTACGAGAGCTTCGCTAGAGGCTTGCCCCCGCTCTCTGGCCACAAACAGTATATTAGAATGCATATCACTTGCAATATGACAGTCGTTTTTAGCAGCTTTTAGCTCACCTATTCATCCGTCGCCTTGAAATAGTGTCTCCGTGCTCGGAGTATTCTCACGGTTGAAGTGATCTGTTTCCGCATGCTGATCATTGCTCTCGCGAAGAGTGCAATGTTTGTCCCGCGAAGGTTTAGGGCAGGAGACCAGCTTCACGACAAGAAGTGCAGCTGGCAGTGTCTGCCTCGACGTGTCTTGTAGCCGAGGACACTTGAAACAGTCCCGAGCATCAGAAGCGACGCTTGAACTTCCAATGCATGTGGTCGAAGAAAGAACAGTGGCGCGAGTTGGGCTTGAGTTGGGCGTGAAGGAGCCAGGGTTCGGCAATAATTTGGCCTGCCGGAGGATGCGGGAAGAACGGAGCAAAAACGAGGGGAAAGCTTTTCGCGAAGCTTTTGATCAAGCCTCATTTTACCACGAGACCGAGCATCCCTTCATGCCTCGGCCATCGGAAACAATAACAGCAAGAGCATTTGTTCTCGGCAGCCAACATTGGGGCGAGCTTGAAAGCCACGCCTGGTCTCTCGCTCACTATCTAATTCAGACTCACCGCAAACCCAAATATATCGACGTGCCGAACGCCTCTGCTCGATAGGCGATTTCACTACAGAATAGCAAATGGTTTCAGGTCATTATATTTTGACAAATCTGAGAAACAAGCACATACGGCCACAGTCAGCTGAAAACTGGGCATCCCGTCCGCTCTGCCATACATAAGCAGTTGAACGGCAGATTAGTACTACGGTGGGTGACCACGTGGGAATCCCTGCTGCTGTATGTTTTGTCCATTAGTCTTGCTCAGGCAGCAACGACCAACCACTGTAATCGAAGGCTAACATTTTGCTCAATCGTTTGCTGTCTGCCGCCTCATCTGAACACGCACACGAGACTTATCAGAAGTGCTGCAGCGTATATGTTAAGCTCAAGAAGAAAAACCAGACTCTGATCCTAAGGAACAGTTCAACCTAACTTCTTCCTCGGCGCAGGTCTCCCCTTCTTACTCTCATCCGGCGGCTTCGTCCTAAACACACCATTTTCCCCTACAAGCCCTTGAGTCTCCTTGATATCGAAAGTGATCATCATAATCCTGATCAACTCCGCATTGATCGTGTCAAAATGTACGCGTACAGAATGTACAACGCTATTTTTGATCTGGACAATAAGACCAGAATCCGAGAATATTGATTCTTCGTCTAGGATGACGAGGAGAGTTGGGTGGAGGTTAGAGGTTGGCAACTTGTTAATGTGTGACTGAAGGAGTTTTGCTGTGTCCTCTGCAGACTGGCCGAGAAAGGGCGACGAGAATGGTTGCACAGGTGTTTGACTCGCGATGAGTTCTTGACTTGCATTAAGATCATTCAAAGACGAGATGAGAAAGAGACTTGGTTGACAATCCATCTTGCTGCTATTGCGATAGGTCTCATGGAGGAATTTGTTGAGTTTCTTATTGAAAAAGTTAGTGTTGACCTCACAACGAAAGGAAGCCACGATCTACTTCGCTCGGAATGTCTGCCGTGCAGCATAATGCAAAGAGTGCCATGTTGAATGCTGCTTGGGAATATTGGAAGCAACCACGATCGAAGAGCTGAAGTCCGAGACTGTCGATATACGTATGCCAAGATAACCATTGCACCTGCCCACGAAGAAACGATGATAATCTGCCATGAGGATTGAACAATCTTGAACCGAAAAATTTGTATTCCTTTGACTTCGTAAAATCTACACTCCAACTATTGGAAGCCCATGCTAAAATCCATATCTCCAAACTGTATATCATTCATATCCAAATCTTGCATCGTCATATCCGTCGCCAATAGCCCAGACTCCTGTCCTGCACTCGTGAAATATTGATTTTTATCCTCCCATGCGGGGGCGGAGAGACCGTCATAGCTTGGTGTTGTTGTTGATGTTGAGTTCATCAAATCCGAGAACTCTGCATCCATACCGAGATTGTTGTAGTCCATGTTATTCGTATATTGGTTGGCCACTGGCATTTCGCAAAGTACGGCTTGTTCGGTGAGTACAGCCATCGCAGCGTTCAACTCAGCGAGTTGCTGTTGTGCTCGCTCCGGTGTCAATGAGTTGTCTAGGCCGTATTGTTGGGATATCATGGCGTTTTGTTGTCGGGCCAGGTCACCCGCATTGGCTTGATGCGGGGCTTGGTAGCCTGCTTCTGCTAAGAAAGCGTCGATGTCTGCATCCAAGCAGTCGCCTGTTCCCATCTCTTGAGGTGTGTCGAGCTGTAGAGGTGTCGAACCTTGACTTTGGAACGTTGCTGGTGTGGCGGAACTAAAGTCGTATTGCGCCGAGGCGTGCGAGAAGGACGATCTGCCGGAAGTCGAGTCGTTATGGACAACTGGGCGTAGCCGTGGACGGTAAGCCTGATCTTGCGGTAGCGTCGTTGTTAAGCCGTCCAGATGCCCCTCTGCTTGTCCGATCTCTGGCAAGCCAGCTGGTGGATAGCCGGGCGTCATCCCACGGGCCAATTGAACACTGAAAGGGATCCGCATACCAAGATCCGTGTAGATTTCGAGGTCTTCCGGAATGTTCTTGCCTATGCCCGAGACCTCTGTCGGGATATAATCGAGCGCATGAGCTCTTTTGAATAGATCCAGCCACTCAGGGTTGTCAGCAGCCGTGTTGTCCCAAGCATCATCTGAATCATAAAGGATGCGTCGTGCTGCGCTCTGCAACATCTCGTCGGTGAGGATGACGCCCCTATCCGTTTGATCCTTTGCAAACTTTCCGAGGCGTACAGTCAAGATCTCCCAACATGTGGTCGGAGCGCCACCATTTTCCAGATGTGACTGGACGGTCATACATCTCGTCGGGTCTGTTGCAGTAAAGGGGTTTACTGAGTCGGTCTCCATGCCGATGAGGTATGGCGGCATGGCGCTGTTGACAAGTGCGGCGATGGGCGGATCGAGACCCCGACAACCTTTCCAATCACTCATCCTAGCACCGCTCTTGAAGTGCGCGGCCAGATGATCGTTGCGCTCGGACCATATACTGAAGCGCTGGTTGCAAAAGCCACATCTGCTGTTGACATTGGTGAGATTCGTCTTCCAGCCTTCCATGTGCGGCAGCAGCTTAGATTCATGCACGAGTCGGAGATGTTGTCGCAGATGATCTTTACGGTAGAATGTCCGTCCCTCGAAGCCTTTGTCTAGACACTGGCGGTGGTTGTGTGACTCAATGTGATCTTTCGACGGCTCAGACTCACAGCAATAAGCGCAGATGGTCTTCCCTGTCGCAGGATCCAGTGTTTCAGGGCCCAAGGGGCAGCATATGTATTTCTCTAGAGAAAGATGCAAGGTCTTCTCGTGGCGTTGCCAGTCGTACTTTGTCGTGAACGTATCTGTGCAGAAGGTACACTGGTAGATCCTGTCTTTTTTGGCGTTCTTGTCGTTCGATGGCTTCCTCAGAGTAGTGCCGGGTACCTTGCGTCGTCGTCTTCGCTCCTTCCTGCCGTTAAGACTGCTTCCAAACGAGCTGTATGATCCCCAGGACTCGCGTGAGCCCGACCAAGCTGCAGACGACGCAGCAGAGTTAGAGGTAGATTTCTCTAGAGATGTTACAGATGCTGCTCTTCGGTTTGAGGATCTCGAGTCATCGCGACTTGAACCAAGGCCCTGCCAGCCCAAAGTGGACGGGGAGCTTGATTCTTCCGCTGCGAAGTCAGGCAGATCTCGTCTGTCCAAAGCGTCGGCAATAGCATTGAAGGGAGCAGGTTCGTTGCTTGGTGGCGAGTGCTTCCATCGCTCAAGAGGGTTCATATCACTCCACTTGTTGACCTCAATTTCCGTGGAGCCAGGGATACCAATCGCGGCGGTTGGCGGTATCGAGGTTGTGGTTGATTGTGGCAACCCGTCCATAGTAGCCTTGTTCTTGATGCCAGCCTTGCCTCTACGACGAGCATTGGCAAGCCATGTGTTGATTTGAGCAACTCGTAGTCCAGTGGTGCGACCCAGCTGTTCTTTTTCGTCCTCGGTTGGGTAGGGGTTGCTCTGATGTTCATCCAACCAGTTTCTTAGCACCTTCACGGCAGCTTTAGAGAAGCGGCTGTTAGACTTCTTCGACGCATCCGGCATCGATTTGAGAGATCGGACACCGGTAAGTTCTCCCTGTTCTTGACAGCAATCCTCAATAACTGGATGCAAGGTGTCGACAAGACCCATTGCCGACTCCCCTTCAGGCACTTGGTAAGCATCTTGGGTACGAGACTTGACGAAGCTGCAAGGTCTGAAGAGCGTATCCTTCAAACGAACGGGATTAGCGCGGAACATAGGAGTAAAGGAGATCTCACTGGGACGTACGCAGGCAGTACAAGTAACCTTGCCATAACTCAGATAGCAGTTGAGCTTGCGGTCTCGACAGTAAGTGCAAGGCTCGTCAGGCTGAATGAACCTGGGTATCCATTTTGAGAAGTTGCTGTAGTCTGAAGCTTCTGCTTCCTTGTGACCAAGAGCAGGGTCGGTGGCCTCGTTGTAGTGACCGCTAAGCTTGATATTAGATATTATACATGAGTAACCTGTTGATGAGCTGACCTCTCGGCAGTATGAGAAAGATGATCCAGGTCAGCAACCGCACTAGTCTGCATGCTACCACCATCCGAGACGGCGTTCTGGAAGTCGAAGAATTCGCCAAGGTCGGCTTCCTCTTGCATGATTGGCAAGGCCGACATGTTGAAAGGGCATACAATCGAGAGGAAAAATGCACAGAATGTCAAGAGCGATGGAAACGGAAAGCGTAGGGCGTGCGACCCATATGGATAATAGGGAAACAGAGAAGGATGTCAGATCATTGACTTTTGCTTACCGTTGAGTACCTAGACAAGCCAGATGACTGTGACTCTTGAGAGGGCGCGCCCTTCGATTGACAAGTCAGCCCTGTCAAGAGGCTTCGAACGATTTGCCGCTAATTAGGCGAGCTGCGGCTTGGTATGGCCATATATCCAAGCCTGGTCGTCTTGGTTCACGAGTTTGATACACGGCCATCTGAGAAACACGAGAAGATGGATCCTTTGGTCTTTACCGAGGAGTCAAAGAACACTCTCGAACTGATAACTTAAGACTGACAGATGGTTTCTCATAGATTCCAGTGCTCAAGCCAATTTTTTGTTTGTAAGGCCAAGTCTTTTGTCAATCGCATCGACTTACTACTTTTGGCTGAACACGAACTGCGCAATCGGCGACCGTGAAACAACACGAACCTTCGCATCGTTGCAAACACAATCCTCACAGAACCTCACCGGAAGGCGACACTCTGCTGCAAAATGCAAATCTGGTGGGACGCTTGACGGCCGTGTCACAACGACAAGTCAGCTAATGATTGTCAGCGGTTAGACATACTACTCGAGTACTACTTCGTCAATTTCTACACTCATATCGTCTCATTGTCTGAACATCGTCTCAAACATCATCGCGACGATGCTTTCGAGATTTTTCAAATCGGGCGGTCGACTGGCAAATTCGCCATGGAATTCGACACCTCTGCGCTACTTTTCCTCTTGTCCAGTCAACCAGATATCCAGAGCGAGATACGACCAATTACGCCTTGATCCCGAGAAGCACAAAGTCTACGTTGAAAAAACCCGAGCGTATATGAGGCAGCGACGAAAAGATCCAGAACATTGTGCCAAGCTACGTGTTCAAAAGGAAAAGACTTATGCTCGTGAGAGCTTCCGCCGAGCAAGACTTCTCCATATGTGGTGTAATAGGTATGTGTGGTTTCGTGAGGAACTGCCTTGGAAGTCTCGTCGTCCTCTTGTGCTTTCTGAGCCCACGAAACACTACTGTGAAGGCTGCGAATACACGCGGTTTGGAGGCATGAAGATGTGGTGGTTCGATTCTGAAAGCTATATGTGCAATGCGTGCTACGCGAAGGCGGACTGGAACGAGGTGATGCCTAAAGGCTACGAGGACTGCAGAAATATCAAGGAAGTAGCTGCACGGAAGGAGCAGCTCGGCGCGTTGCCTGATGCAAACAAGCCAAATTCAGTATCATGATCGACTAGACCGAAAGAAGCACAATATTAGTACTGGGTATGCTCAATGTACTCAGCTCTCAGTCTACTGACGGACATTCTTAGCCCCACTATCAACATGCATATTTCTTGCCGCGAGTGGCGCATATGCAGTGGAGACATCTTCATACGCTCCCTTTAGACGATCACACTTAGACGATAACCACCCTGCCTTTCGACAGGTCTATGCCAAGCCTCACAAGGAAGACGAAGCTTAAGAGGGTTTGGACAAGGATGTTGGGCAGTTTTGTCTATTCATCATAAAAAGTGCGGATAGGATTATCTTGTCTATCGACAGCTCAACAAAGGAAATGGGTATTCGCGTTAGAAAGTTCAAGAATGGAGCAAAAAATATGACGAACCGAACTCCGTCCATGCACCAGAACATGCAATATAAAAAGGAAAATGGACCTCAGGCGTCAGAGGGCAAGCGGATACCCCTTCTCTGTCGCCACTTTCTGGTTTGGCGCCATGTAAAGAGACGTCTGCATAGTTCGTAAAGAACAAATAAGATGATGACGTTGACGCAGATGAGCATGATCAACTTAATAGGAGCGACATCGACAGTATTGAGCTGGGTCATGGAGCTTGCCAGGCCAGCGCTCCAGCCCATGTCAATCTCTCTGGATACTCCCAACATCACGCCATTTTGGTCGACAGCCTTGACACGAATGTAACGCAGAAGCTCTTCGTCCTCAATGTTGATTGCTGTCTCGAAGCCAGTCTTGTCAATCTGAAGGACATTCTCCCAAGCATTTTCGGCTGCAGGGAATGTACGAGTGTGTTGAAGGGTCCAGCCTTTGACTTCGGTAGCTCCGTTCCAACTGACGTAAATTTGGCCATCGCTCGAAAGCAAAGCACTAGGAGGATCAACAGGACGACCAGTCCAAGCAAATTTGAAAGCACGATACGACTGAACCTCGCCTCTGCCCCATGAGTAATTGGTTGCGAAATGGTTGTCGCAAAGCAGAGTGCCATCTGCGCTGTATTCGGAAAACAGAGCATTGTATCCATAGCCGACGAACACTTTTGAATCTTTGTGATCATCCTCAGAAGGAAGCACTTGCAGCGATCCTTGACTGCTTGATAGGGGGCCTTGAGGATGGTTGTAGGATCTGATTATTTTCACTGAATACTGATCATCTTGTGCGTCAGCGGCATTGCGTCGGACAAGATCAACGGCAGGCTGGGGTCGTGGTAGGTGAGCAGAAGGATATGTAACCTCGAGCATCAATCCGCGAGAAGAGTCCAGAGTATGCTCAATGTCTTCTGCGCTGTTGTCAAAGAGTGTGACTAGTTGCTTTGTGACACCGTTCTTCTCTTTGTCAGCACCAAAGAGCGCAATGTCGTCTCGGAAGAGTTCAGGAAACTCAGTCTTGGAGTGCAACCGAGCATCGTGTTGCCAGGCGAAATTGGTAGCAAATCCACCGTCGAGGTCCTTGAACATGTTGCGCTTGCCACCAAGAACCCAGATGATGTCGCCAGAGGTTCCGTTGATGTAAGTCACGGTATGTGTATAGCGTGCGGAGATAAGATAGTTGTCGAACTCATCCTTCTCGACCGAATTGATGTGATACCAGTCGAAGGGGTCGTTCTTGGTACCTGTGCCTCCGATCGATTTGAATGTCTCGTTGATAGAGTAGTGGTCTGATGCGCGCCATTGGAAAAGAAGCTCGTTGGTCTCAATGTCGATCTCTTGGAAGAGGCTGTCCCAGATGTAATGAGGGTCTTCCTCCCAGTCCTCGAAGTTACGAAGCTCGCTCAAGTCGTGTTGGTACACTTCGTAGACAGTGAGCAATGCCGTGCCTTGGGGTGTGATTACGAGTTCATGGAGGTCGGCTGCCATGCCGTGCAAAGCCGAGATTTTGTGCACTTCTTGGTAACCAGTGTTGAGCTTTGAAATGTTAGCAGTTGAATGACGAGGTTGGTAGAAGGGTCGCATACCATGTAATAATCGCCAGCACCATGACCTCGAACTCGATCATCACCAACCCAGTACGTCAAATACTGTTCACCTTTGTATTCTTGTACCGTCAAGTCGTATGCCTGTCCTTCAGTACTCTTTGCCCAGATAAGGTCGCCATGACTATCCACAATCATGGGGCCAGGGGCTTCAATAGAGAATCCTCGAGGAGTGAAAAACACATGTCGGTCGTCATGGCATTCAGGAGAGTCGACTAACGTCCTGAATTGTGGCGAGATGAGGTCGGTGGTCTGGTAAGATCGATATGGGTAATAGCCATAGTTCAATTCCCATGCCTCGCCATCGCCAGGGTCGAAATATGCTTCCGCTCCTACATCATGAGCTATCGTGGAGCCATGGAAAAGACCAGCCAGTGCCAGAGCGGTGAGTCCTTTCATCATGATTGTGGGGTAAATGTAGCAGCTCGTGCCGTCGTATAAGATGATTCAGGCGAGCATATATCAATGAGGAGCTTGTTGTGTTGTGGTTACAAACAGACGTGGAAAGCAAATCCTAGATCATGTGTTGGGCAAGCGAGTTGGCGCGCAAACAATTGTGTTTTTTCGGGCAGGGTACAATCACAAAAACCACAATAGAAGGCAGGGGCGGAGAATAATAGCAAGATCGGATAGGCGGAATCGGTTCTTGGGTGACGAGTATCGGAGCAAGACAACTTGGCCACGCACCTAATGACCGCGTCACCTTATCCTGCTTTCCGCGTGTCTGAGACGGAGTTTTTCATATCGATACCGCGCAGAATGCAGTCGCCCATGGCCGCGCGGCAGACAAACGATGGACATGCGCATCCCTACTTCTTCGACCCACCTTCCCCAGCTTAGACTTGTATAAGATGATTATCATCTTCAGACGATGAAACTCGTGTTACAGAGCATCGCAGTCTTGCATGTGCGCCGAGATCAGTTTGTTGTCAGTAATCAATGCGGACTCGACGACGCAAATTGCTATCTTTGATAGTCCATGTCCTCACGCTGCTCGGATGGTGTTGAAGAAAAAGGAACTCTTCGGTGATTTTCTGGAAACATGACGCGGATCATGGATTTGGCTTGCGCCAACGGCTCCCCCATGCAAGCCACTCCCGCTTGCACCAGCCACTTTTTGAAACTCCATCAAAACCTCCACTGCCAAGTTGAAGGAGTCATGCACGCCGAGTAGCCAAGAAAGATCCATCTTGTCTCTGTAATAATTGTTCTTGATCTCGTCCTCAGTACCTGTTTGTCGTGGGAACGAGCACTCTTGGGGGAAACACACTAATCACGCGGTGATGCGGCTGTCTACATTCTCAAACAGATCGGCAAACACGGCAAATCTCGACCAAACAAGATGCAAGACTGAGGGGGCTGGCAAACATACGTCTGCACGCTGTCATCTGTCATTCTCTAGCCGGGAACGGCGGAAGGTCTGCGGGAATAATCAAGACTGGTACTTGTCTTCCGCCCAGAGCCAACACCACTTGCCAGTAGTTCTAATCGACTAGCCTGTACCCTGTGCTTTTTCATAACTTGAACCCATTCGTGATCGTCCTCGTCTGTCTCTTCTGGCTTGCCAGCTTCACCTTCCTCGTTCAATTCATCTTCCAACAAGGCAAGCATCATACCAAAGTCTGCACCCAATCTGCCCAGAGAGCCTGCGCAATACAACACCTGAGTTAGCAGGCTGTCTCTCGAAGATCTTTCGGAGATGTTTGGCATGTAGGTGCGTAGTCTTTCAGAAAGCATGTCTACTAGATGTGGTGCGAAAGTTGCAAGTGCCGAAGGGGTCTTGTCGTCCTCAGCTTCGAAGAAAGGCGTTGAAGTGCTCTCTGAGATAGTTGGAGTCTGAATTGGCGTTCCAGTAGGCGAAGTTATATCAGCTCCAGCTAGTCCAGGTATCGGTAATGCTGAGGGGAAGATGCTTTTGTACATGGAAATGATGCCGAAACTCTGTTCACGGAATACCTCGACATATCTCTTCAAGTAGCGCTCGGTTTGAGCTCCACCAATCCAGGTCTCCTGCCGATCTCTGCTCTCGAAGCGACGAAGTGCCTCTTGATCTGCCAGGTCTTTCAGAGGATCTAGTGCGTCAAGTGTCCGTCGTAGTGTACCTAGCCTACACACCAAGAAGAGCGCACTCAATGAACCCTCACCTGTAGCAGCACCCAAAGACCTGCCCTTTGTCTGCCCGTGGAGACTACCATAAGTGTCGTCGGCGAGCTCGGGAGCGACTCTGCGGAGCCAGCCAATCATTCTCATTGCTCCGGCGAGTTTGAGCGAGGGATTTTGAAGACCGTTTATCAGGACGGTAATGAGATTCTGGATCTCGTCATCGGCCTGCCGAGAAATATCGCCTACCAGGTCGGAGTCTGGGTATAGTGTTCTTAAACGCTTGACGTGAGCATGCAAGTCGAGAGCAGATGCATAGCCAGAAGCAGCAGCACCACCTGTGCCTTGGGTGACAGCGGCAGACGAAGAATTGATAGCGGTGGACAATAATGTTGGCAGCTCCATAACATCGCTGACCCTGTCCACATTCCTGCTCAGCAGCATAGCTCTTTTTCGGCGGTCGAGGACGGCATTCTCGGCAGCTCTGTCATATTTTGTCGCAAAGTTGGTGGCGGCAGTTTCTAGTTGTGGTAATGCATCTCCTAGCTCTTTTGAGCGGGTGTAAAGCGAGGGAAGAAGGGCGGAAAGGTTGGAGAGATGGTCGGTTGCGGTAATGACAGAGCGATGCGAACGTTTGGACAGGGCCTGCAAGGAGCGTAGAGACGACTGAGTTGCTGCATTGAGGTATGATGATTCGGTCGTGGTCAGCGATTGTAGCGAGAGGGTTGGTAGTCGTGCCAGATAGGCATTGGTAGTAGGATCGGTGGGTAGGGGTATCGCTTCGGATGTGGACGTTGTTGATGGTCGGTCGAAGTACGGTGCCAGGAGTTCATACAGTGGGTCGGCCATTATGGACCTCTTTTATATCGAGCGTAGCCAGATCAGGAAAGCCTTCGTATAGCGCGTTAGGACCAATCGGCACCAATCACGGAAATATACGCATGTTGTACAATGTTTATAGTTCATGACAGACCATCACGGAGGAGACGCGGAGTTGCGGCTCTGCCCTGCCAAGCCAACACTTGTCTTTCTTCCTTCTCTAAGCCCTCTCCAACTTCGGCCTCGTCTTCCACAAGCATCACTACCTTAAAGTCCCTTCACGTAGCAAAATATAAATAAAGCATCGAACTCGAGTGCGTGGAATCACCTTGTACTCTGATAGAAGTCAGATGGAGGCAGATGTCGCCTTGCCTCAACAGGTGTGAAAAGGGGACATGTCTTGAACAGTACTCTAGGTACTTTACGTACTGTCTGGTTCATCCGGGACAAGAAGGCTTGCCTGTGCCTCGAAGGTTTGCCATGAGTTCCAGTCAGAAGTTGTGTCGACTGCAGTCGGTAGGTCACGCTGCGAGTGGACTGCTCCTTCCTCCCGAAGCCTCTTGCCCAGGAAGGCACGACTGGCTCTATCTCGTAGTCTCAAGGCTTCTCCCTTCCTTCTCCCACTCTCCCCTCCACTCCACACACACCCGTTTCGCCACTTTCTTCAATTCCATCGTTTGAGGCCTACAACTCATCCGATCGCTGTCATGCCTGAGCCGAGTCAAAGATCAAGCCATCTCAGCCAGATGACTAGAGTCGATTCTTCGGATGATCCCTTTGAGTCGTCTTATCATGAAGACAAGCGCACTACCAGTGTTCCCACCAAGTCCGGCACAGACGTGGCCTTACGTCCTCATTCAAGATCTGATAGCCTCCATGCAACAAGCAGGCCTAGCAGCAGAGCGAGCGAAATGACTGACGACATTAATCACGATGATGTTGACCTCATCAACAAGCTGACCGCAACCCCCTCCGCCGTCGAGCTTGATATTACGACCAGAACAATCTCGAAGCCTGCTGCTGATCCGATCTCTGAAGGTTTCAATCCTTTCAAGATGAACGCACCAAGAAGCCTTCTCCAGAAAGCGCAGCCGAACCAACCAACTCAGTCAAGCCAATCTAGTCAATCAAGTCAACCAAGTCAATCAAGTCAATCAAGTCAGCCTGTACCTTCTGCCTCTTTCGAGAAATCAAACCAAGAACATCAAAGTTCGGCTCTCAGCGTCCGCGAAGAGCGTTCCGTTACTCCTATTCCTCAAGGTTTGAGATCCATCGTCACTTGGTTGGGTTCCTGGCTGACACTGAACCTCGAAGCCCCTGCCGAGTCCAGGGAAGATGTGCAATCACAGCTGTTTCAGACTGTGCCCAGTTCGCAGATCCATAAAGCTGCACCGAGAGCTCGCGCACCCTCGAAGGGTCGTCATCGTCCAGATCGCTCTTCTGTGCAGAGTCAAAAGCAATGCAGACGCAGAAGGTAAGCGTTCTCTCGAGACGATTTTTTGCATGATGTTGACTTGTACCACAGTCCCGTTTCACACGGTACCACTATCGACCTGTCGCGTTCCGATATACAGATAGCCAAAAGTCCCGTCCTCAAGAAAACGGTTGCCACTGCCAACCACACCTCGACATTACAGCCTACCTTGGAGAGTAACAACGTTGTCGAAGAGACCATAATTGCAGATCCTGTTCCTGTTTCGGTTCTCGAATCTGACACCAATGACATCTTCGTTATCACCAGAGAGGCACCAGCCAGCCCTACTGGCGTGTTGACAGCAGCGATGTCTCCCTCTCCCTGTACTGAGCAGCAGCATTCGGACATTGAGGAAGAGGTCCAAGTTCAGCCGGAAGCCTCGTGGACCAGTCATAACGACGTCGTAATGCAGGATCTGACTTCAAACGGCCTGCCCGAAGATGAAGATCTCAGTTCTGTCGTACATGCCGAACATCCTGGAATTCGCGCTGCAAACTTCCAAGTCGAACACCATCTTGAGGGCAAGCACCCTCTGGATGATGAGCATGCTGGCGTAGGTCACCAGCCTGTCAAGGATCAGCAGTCCGCCGAGGAGTCTCAGCCTGCAGAGAAGCCTCAGACAACCCCGCCGGATACTGAAACCAGTGCCACTCAAGAACCCCCCGACGATGTCATTGGGGCGCAGCAACTTCCAACTCCACCTGACACAATTCCACCTAATCAGCAGTCTCTACGTGGAGTCACTGACCGCTCTGGCTCGATAAGAGTGACGAAAAGGAAGACGAAGCCAACCCCGTCCGGCCTCACTGCACGGAAGACAACATCCAAGTTGAGACTTGGATCTGTACCATACACTGCTGCGGAGTTGTATCAGCTTGCTGATTTCATCAAAGAACAAGAGCGTGTGGAGGAGAAGCGAAGTTGGGTGAAAGAACTTGCAGCCAAGCAGGCCGAGCTGGAACACGCCAGCCAGCACAATTTGAGCCTCCAAAGCGAGTGTGCAGAGCTCAAAACTAGTCTCGAAAAGTATGCTGGCTTCTCTGCAAAACTCAAGACAGTTATCTTGGCTTTCAATGGCTTTGGTCACGACATGAAGGCGATACAGAAGGCCAAGGCTAGGTACGATAGGGAGTTTGCACAACTCAAAACTCAACTTGACACCAATCTGGACGCAGCCACAAAGGTCTCGGATCAAGGTCTGGAGAAGATCAATCATCTGCGGGTCAAAACCTTGGGCATGCTCCAGGACTGCAGGACCTTCATCAATGCCCTGAAGAAGGACAAGTCTGATCTCCAAAGACGTCTTGATAAGACATCCAGAATACTGGCTCAGGAAAAGGAGCGTCAAGCCGCTTTCGACAAGCGCCTCCAGGATCTCCAGCAGGAGAAGAAGTCCAGCGATGAAACTTTCAATGGACGCACCAGTAAACTCAGCGAGCAGCTGAGCGAGTTCAAGATTCTGATCGAACAGGGTGCTTCCGCGAGTGCCACTTTCTCGCGCGAGCATGCGGAGTCGATGAAGAAAGAATACGCGACTTTGTCTGAATCAGTCCGTTCTTCCGGCACAGACACCGAGAAGATCAAAATGTCCATTGATCAGCTCTCTTCGGGGTAAGTTTTTCATAGAGGTCGCTCAAAGCCATATGCTAACAGATGTCTAGCTTCCAGAAGCACATTGAAGACACAAAGGCGACCAAAACTGAAGCGATCAATGCCCAAGCAGAAACTCACACCAAAACCGAGAGCAAAATCGTCGCGCTACTCGAAGAGATCAAATCAGGGTTCAAAGACCGAGAAGATCTTGCAGAGAAGAATGCTGTCTTACGTGAAAGTATCAGCCAGGAAAAGCAGAAGCTTGAGGAGAGCACTGAGAAAGTCAGCAAGCTGGAGGCCGACATGGAACAGAAGAACAACGATGAAGCTCTGCTCAAGCAAAAGATCCAGGAGCTACAAGCTTCTCAAACCGTCTTGCAGTCAGAGAAGGCTTCCGCAGAGGAGAACAAAGTCAAGCTATCGGCGCTCACGACCGCGGAAGGCAAGCTGAAGCAAGATATCGAGAAGCTGAAGAGCGAAAAGGCCGAGAGCATGGCTGCCATCGCATCGATAAATGAGCAGAAGAAGACTCTGCAACGTGAAAAGGCAGAGCTACAGGTGAGTCGACACACGATCAATGTTTTCTATCCATACTGACTTGCAGCAAGGGTCAATTCAAAGAGACCACCAAACGCCTTGAGGAGGCCCGGTCCATTGCCCCTGACCTCAGCGTGGAGAGAACAAAAATCGAGGCAAAGGTAGGCACCCCGTCTCAACTCTGACTTGACCAGATTACTGACTTTCAAAAGGCCAAGCAGCAGATCGACGAAGCCATCGCAGAAGCTCACGCCCAAGCCCGCAAGCTTGCCGTCAACTTTGGCAACCAAAAGCTTAGACAAGAGAAGAAGAAGGAAGAGGTCGACCTAGCACTCGTCGCCAAAGAGAACACTGTCCGAGATCTACAGTCAGAACTCGAACGCCTGAAGCAAGAATTCGGCGACCGCAGTCTTGCATCCTGGTCTGATGAGGTAAAGCACAAGGATGCTGAGATCAAACGCCTTGATAATGAGAGCACCGTAGCACGCGGTCAAGTTGAGAACCTGCAGCGACAACTTCAGGAGGCACTTCAGTCAATTCGAAACTCTGCGCAGGAACAGCAGAGAAAGCTAGACGAGAAGGATTCTCAGATCAACCGTCTCAAAAAGTCGAACACGGACACTCAAAGCACTGTCGAATCACTGCAGCAAAAGCTCAAGGAGGCTACCCGCTCCAGTCAAGCAAATAACAAGGCCCACGAGGAGAATGCGACACGCAAGTCACAAGAGGCGAAAGATCAGCTCAAAGTCATGGAGACTCGCTTGAGTGAAGCTGACTCTGCCAAACGTGCTGTCGACACCAAACTCGTTGATCTTGAGAAGCGCAACAAAGAAGAAGCCGAGGACCGACAGAAGGAGATTGAAGACCTCCGTCAAAGCTTGGAGGGTGCCAACAATCGCGTCAAGGAGACTGACGAACGTTTCAACCAGCAGCAGGCGATTGTCGGCCAAAAGGACTTGGACATCGAGAAACTGAAGCAGAACAACGCAAAGACTGCCCCAAGTGTTGTCGAAGTTGCGAACTCTCAATCTGAGTCTCAGTCACAAGAAGGTGTTGACGCTCAGACGTCTCTCTCGCCTGCCAAAAAGGCCAGAAGAGCTGTCAACAGAGGTTCTCGCTCTGTCTCGAAGCCCACCAGCCCAGTCACTTCCACTGAGGCAATTCAGAGTGATGTTCCCGAGAGCACACAGCCAAGAGGGACGGGCTCATCAATATTTGGGCCTTACAGCAAACCTAAAGCTAGCAGCCATCACGCCGCTGGTCTCAATGATCCTCACCAAGATGGCGACGACGAGATGCTCGACATGGACAATTCGCAATTGCAGTTTGCCAAACCAACCTCCAGGCCAGGCACCTCTCAATCCGAATCTCGAAACGCACTCAGTCTCGGCTCTCAGGAGATTCTGGATGCTGAAGGAGTCAGAAGTCGACCGCAGATAAGGACGAACTTTGAGTCTCATTCTCAGAAGTCTTCATCGTCTCTGAGTGAAGCCGAGGAGCTTGATGAAACGTACGCAAAAGCCGCACAGACTGAGATGCAGGTATCGCAAAGCAGAAATAGCATCAACGCCTCGCAACAGCAATCTCTGGGTATGAGTGCCCTGAAGCTCAACACACAGCAGGGACAAAATTCCTTGGACCTCGGCCTGCAGGAACAGCAGCAGTCGCTCGATCTCAGTGCACAAGACCAACAGTCACTTGACCTCAGTGCACAGCACGAATCGATTGACTCATCACAGCCTGGCTACGAGACGCCTATGAAGACAGGCAGAAATCTTCAAGGCGTGGGAAGGAAGCTCACACCAAGACCTGAGAGCCAGTCAAGATCACAGAGCAAAGCCGGAGCGCTCCCTTCCATGGGCAGACTAGCTAAAGGAGCCACCATGAGTTCTCAACAAAAGAAGATGTCGGCATTGAGCAGCGGACCTCACAACTTCAAACCTGGAGGCAGCGGCAAGGGCAAAGGAAAACGCGTGAGCTACGCAGATGGAGACGATGATGACGACGACTACGCAGTGCCCAGCAGCTCTGGCCGCGGCAGCTTGAGTCCAGCAAAGCGACCTGCAGCTCAAAGCACAAAGAGCAACAAGAGAGTTCGCACCGAAGCCTCGACATCTACCCTGTCTTCCAGTCAGCGCAGCATTGCTTCCACACCTCGCCGCTCTCAGACCACAGCCAAGAGTAGCTCACAGAGTAAGGCATCGCCCTCGATGCAGGGAGCAGGCACACCTGGTCCTCCGAGACGTCGTTCTGGCAGAACAAGTAAGTCAGATGAGAGGTTGGCTATATTTGACACGACTGACAATTGGGCACAGACAAGGAGCAGAATATGGTGAGTCGCTTCAACGACGAGATTGAAAGTCCACGCGCTACTCGCCGTGGATAGTGCGGAGACGGCGATGATGAGAGATGGGGGAGGTTTTGCTTCGGAGCACATGAAGAGTATTTCATGACGGTATCATTGAACAAACTGCACGGACGCAGTCGTTCAGGAAGAGAGTGGCTGTAAGACTGTCGCTTTGCTGAGAGAGATTGCTTGAGAATGGCTGGGTCGAGAGGGAAAGCACATGGCTTCGACGGGAAGATTGTATGATTTATGATACAGTTTATACATGGCCTGGTATGGCATCTTTCTGCTGATGATGTGGGAACGCAAAAACGCCGTGCCCATGCCCTTCCCTGACTCCGAAAAAAGTGAACCTGGTAGCCTCGAAGGGCGAAAATAGAGCGACTGGAGAGACGACAGGATGCGGCTACGGTATGACGGCGGGTCCAGACAGATTGGCTGCAACAGATGGTGTCGCAATCGGTCGTTTCTCAGTTCGTTTGGCTCGACTACTTCGAACCACCGCGCTTTGCCTCGAGGAAGAGAACCTTCTTCTTGACTGTATGCAATCCGTTAGCTCTTGTCTCTTTAGACTTCCACATGTTCTGTATCCGCGCACGAATGCGCCACGCCAGTGTAGAACCCTTCTCTTTCTCTTCCTTCCTCCATCTCTTTTCTTCGACGTGTCGCATCCAGATGAGAGGCAATCACATACCAACAGGGTCGTACTTGAGCATGCTCAAAGGTCTATGTTGGCGAGGTCGGATAAGAGTCTTGTAGTAACCGGTCAAGGCCATGGAGATGATGCGCACCGCGATGGTGCGTGACTTTGCTATTGGTGTGGATCAGTCGCTGAACATCTTATGCTCAAACAAGAGGATTGCGCACCTTTCTTGGCCATGGTGCCTGTGGTAGATTATTGTCGATTCTTTTGGCGGCTTTTGGCTGGACTTTGAGATGCGATTGATGATGGCGGAGGATTGGGGTCTGTGCGTCTTGGGCTTGGCGAAGGTTCGGTTCATGTTGGAGATGTGGGAGCCCTCTCGAACTCCTTGAGAAAGACGAACATCATGATGTATCAGAACATGCTGAGTTCCAATGCTGTACGACTAGAATAGCTTAGGTGGGATATCACTATGTTTGCCACGTATCCGCAGTTGGGCTTTTGATCAATAGTCATATCACTGAGCTTCCTTCGCGAAGCCATGCTGACGACAGGATCAACGAACTCATGTCAAGATCCTTTCGTCAAAACATCTATCCGAATCAGACGATTCTCTACAGCCACAGCCAGACGATTGGATGTGGCGTCTCGGGCGTGGACTGAAGTTCATCCGTCTGCATGGCTCCTTCCTGCGACCACCAGAAGTCTCCGAGATATGTCTCCGGAAACTCCTCAGAAGTCGCCGCATCACTTACAGGTCAGCCGCATGCTTTTATCACCTTGATGTAATGTTTCCGAGCCGACAGGTATAAGTCATCGGTTGTCCGCCTGCTGATTCTTGGTCTTCTTTTATGTTCTTACTACGCAGTTTAGTTCTACTAAAGTTCAGTCTCCCACTTCACATCAAGATGTCTTCTACCACGACCACGACTCCCATGCTCAAAGTCAGCTCTGCTGATTGGGACAAGACATCAGCTTCGTATGCCCAACATTCTTCGAAAAGTCCTACAAGCATACCAATACAGCGCTTGATCGAGCTGCTCGACACACTTACACCTCTGAGCACGGCATCGGCCATTCTCGATGTTGGCTGTGGTCCCGGAGCAGCCACTGCCCAAATTATTGACACCCACTCTGCCAACATTGACACCGCTACTCAACTTCTGGCCGGCGATTTCAGCATCGGTATGGTTCGTCTCGTATCTCAACTACGTAAGACCAAACTCGCCGAGCTGTCTGTTGGTCACGAAAGAGATCTTTGGACCCGTGTCACGCCTCTAGTCCTAGATGCCACCGACATGCGACCTGTTCTCGACGAGTCCGTTTCGCACATAATCGCAAATCTCGTCTTCTTCATGACCGAGAATCCTGCCAAAGCCGTCGCTGAATCCTATCGCGTGTTGAGTCAAAACGGTGTAATGGCTTGCTCATCCTGGGCCAGAATGGCATGGATGGAATGTCTCGCCATCGCTGCCGAGCGTATTTTTCCTCCCCTCGGCAAGCCTGTCCCTGCGATGCCTCAATTCCCTGTTCAATGGGCTAGTGTTGAAGGCATCGAACAACAGTTGGCCAACGCAAAATTCAGAGACATCCACACTGAATACACTCAAGCTCCAATTGTGATTCCTAATCTCGAAGCTTGGTCGCACTTTTTCATGAATAGTGGCAATCCTGCTGTCTCTTGGATCACTGATGATTTGGATGATGCCGGCGTGCAGGAGGCGGAGAAGCAGTTTATCCAGGTGGTCAAAGAACAATGCGAGGTGAACGAGAATGGCGCATATGTGCTTTCTGGTACTGCTGTTCTGGCTGTTGGTCGCAAGTAATGGATGGATCGCTCACGTGTTGTAGTCATTCTATTTCAGTCTTGTTTATGACGCATCCGCTATCGCCTTCGGAAACTTGAACCAGGTAGCGAAATCAATGCTGTCGTCCAGGATTTCGATCATGATATCGTCGAGAATGTTGTCGTCGGATTCGATCTTGACACTACTGACGAGTCCGACCATGATACCTTCGCTGGGTTCGACCATCATGTTGATGAGAATTTCGACCATAACGTCGCCGTCGTGTTCGACCATGATCTTGTTGATGAGTCCGAATACAATATTGTCGACGAGTTAGGGAATAATCTTGTCGACGATTTCGACTATGGTGTCTTTGCTCAGTTCATTGATAGTGTTGTCGCCCAATTCGACGATGATGTCGCCGAGCCCGTGTGAGTCGTTTGATTATGATGAGTCGCTCGCTGGCCAAGCCATATGACTATTTCTTCCATTACCTAAGCTTTCTGGTTTTCGGTTTGACAGCACAACTCTCAATCTTCTTTTATCTCTTGGTTTTCCGACAATTCGTCAGCAGCGTTGTGTTTTTCTGTTCTGTCATCAAAGCAGTCGCATCGCAAACGCATCGACATCCACGTTCGAAGTCGAACATGACCTCGTCGACGATGGCATCGATGGATGGTCCCATGCCAATCCAAACTTACATCCTGCATCGCGACCAGTACCACAAGAGTTACCCACCTCTCCTCGAACACCCGTATGACTACAAAGTACACCCTGCCCAGCCCGCTCTCGTCTATATCCACAGTGTCATTGCTTCTTCCCAGCTCGTCGAGAAAGAACTTTACGCTCTCAACCTAAAATTTCTCGAATGCCATTGCTTCACACGCCACAATCCCAACATCAAGCCTCAGTATCGTTACCCAGTCATCTCCATCTCGGCGACTGGACACCCTGATCATTTCACCTCTGCTGTAAAAGTCATCTGGAAGAAACTCGCAAACTGCAGAAAGGACGAGTTCATGCAAAAGCTTGTCGTCGAGATCTACGATCGCGCCCTCATGACTTCGAGAGAGCGTTTTGAGATCTCTGAGCCTGTGGCAGTAGAAGCAGGACTGTCGCCTCTACCTGCTGGACTGCAACGCTTCAGAAAGCAATTGAATGCGTGGGTGCAGTTTACACCTTGTCTGATGTACGCGCACTGCTCGGCCAGTACTGAAGACAACAAGCCCATCCCCACTCTACTCGTCCGCTGTCTGCACAACAAGACTGCCGACTTCGCCAAGTTGGAAGACGACATCCAACGCCTTCTCCCCAAGGCTCAGATCATCTTCAAAGCCATCCCACCTCTTCCCAACGACGAAGCAGAAGCCCGCTCAGCAAAACAAATCGCCAACCGTCTCGACTCCGACCTCTGGGCGCTTAGACAAAAAAGACACCACTCCTTCTTCACCTATCTCGTCAACATGTTCAAGCACCCTTCTTTCCCCGCCCTCACCGCCACACAACAATCCTCCCACATCTTGGAAAAACTAAACGACCGATACCACCATTACATCTCCTCCCACACCCCCGATATCCCCGGCCTCCCTCCCCCAAACCTCGAATCCATCATCTACCTCGCCACCGAACTCGACGCCAAACTCAAACACCCGGGCGAATCCGAATCAATGTCGTACGCCCTGTTTTTCGCGGACACAAGAAGACAGCTCAATCAAATGGTGGTTCGCGCCAACGCCCTCGCCGCCGCTGAAAAAGAAAAGCCAAAGCTGCCGGAACCTGTGGAGTTGGGATTGGACTACGGTGAGGAGATGACGTGGTTGGAATATTATGTTCGTTTTAGGACTCCTGGTGTGGAGATGAGGTATGCACAACGTATGCATAAGTTGGAGAAATCTGCCGCTGCTGCTGCTGCTGCTTCTACCCCCTCTACCACCTCCATCACAGAAGCAGAAGCAGAAATCTGGCACCCATACCACCCACGCACCCACTTCCCCCCTACCATCCCCTCCCGCCAATCAGCCATCCCTTCCAACTGCACAATCCTCGGCTCCCTGGACCTTCCCTTCCCCATCGACCTCCGCGCAGTCTTTGAGCAAGAGGAAGAAGATCAATGGAGCACCATCGACGCCACTGAAGCTGTGGGAAAAGAAGACGAAGATGGGCAGAGAAGTGCATTGGATGAAGTGGTGGGTTATGTCAGGGGAAGCGTGTGGTTTGACAACGCGTGTAATGCTGCTGGTAGGGTTGCTTTGGGGAAGGAGTGGAGGAAGTGGAGGAGGTGATGGGAGGGTGTGAGAATAGGGGAGTGGAGGGGTTGCAAGGAGAATAAGGGTCTAAATGAATGATCCCGGATATATACATGGCTTGAAAGTTTAGCTGAATTAATGCAATAATGCTTTTCGATATCTGTGCTTAAAAGTCCAGTGAGAGTGTAAAGACATCATCGCTCTCACTGGACAACCATCCCGATCTGAATTCATCTGTGCATTTTGATGGGTTGTATGAGCAGTGCTCAGGAGATGGGAGATCTATGCAGGGTAGCAGGAGACATAGGGGCAGGGTAAGGAAAAGGGGTATCGCAAATATACATCCCCACTACACCTATCCTTGTAGATTATACACATCAAAATGCATAGTGTTTTTCGGGACCAGAGGCATGTCCACTGGAATGATGAGGGGTGGATGACTCTCAGTGGACAAGTCTCCATATCTCAATCTCATTGTGCATTTTGATAGATATATTTTGAGGCCGGCGCTGGCATTGAGATACGGCAACGGTACAACCTTTTCATGCTGTATCACCAGAAAGCCCATCTGCACTTCGTCCTCAAAATTTGATCATGGAGAAGTAAAATTGATGAATCTATCAATCCCAAAACCTACCTGAAAAGTAACCTGGGAGAGTAACCTGGAAGAGCAAAATAATCTAGAGCCCATTCCACCACTTCGTCTTCTCGACCTCAAAAGTCTCCTCAACAGCACCCTCGCCGATAGCACTGCTATCAGAGACGATGACCTTGTATTTACCCTTCTCACTGACCCATGCATTTCTGCTCTCGTCCCAGAAACTGGTGGCGTACTTCAGAGATTCCTTCAATTCAACAACCTCTTCTTCTCCAGGTTGCAAGAAGACCTTGTTGAAGGCTTTGAGCTCTTTTGTGGGGCGGCGGATGGAGGGTGAGAGGGGTGAGATGTAGAGTTGTGCGACCTGTGCACCTGAGACCTTGCCTGTGTTCTTGATGGTGACTTTGGCGGTGAGATCGTCCGAGGATGTTTGGATTTGGAGCGAGGCGAAGCTGAAGCTTGTGTAGGAGAGACCGTGACCGAAGGGGAAAGCGACGGGGCGACCAAGAGTATCGTAGTAGCGATATCCAACGTAGACATCCTCGCCATATAGTACTCTACCGGCTTCGGAGCGGTAGTTGAGGAATGCAGGGTTGTCTTCATTCTTGATCGGGAAAGACAGCGAAGTCTTACCGCAGGGGTTGACATCGCCGAAGACGACATCTGCGATACCGTTGCCGGTTTCGTTACCACCGTACCAGGCTTGAAGTACAGCAGGGATCTTGCTCAACCAGGGCATCTCGACTGGAGTGCCACTCTGAAGTACAACTGCTGTGCGAGGGTTGGCCTCTGCAACTGCAGAGATGAGGCGGTCTAGATGACCCGGTAGCTTCATGTCTGGTCTGTCGAATCCTTCACTCTCCCAGTCCATGTTAAGACCTGCGCAGACGAGGACCTGATCAGCCGACTTTGCGAGCTCGGCGGCACGGCGAACTTCCTCATCAGCGTCAATCTTCCAGGCACCTCCGATACGAACAGCACCGCCACCGAAGTCGACACTACCTCCCGTCAACTTGCTGGTGGGTGCGCTAGCAAACTCCAGACGAACGTGGTAGGTCTGTCCCTTCTTCATGGGTACGGCGCAGATGTCTTCATCGGTACCGAGACCGAAGAAGGCAGAACCTTGACGTTGGTTCTCGGTGATGTCGAGAACGAGCTCATCATTGATGTAGACCTTGGCTGATCCGTACACACAGACACCGAGTTCATAGTCGCCGTCTCTGTCGGCTGTATAGTATGCCTCGATATCAGCGTACCAGAGTCCAGACTTGAGTTTCGGGTTCTTGTAGTCCATGAACATCATAGATGTGCTTGTGAAAGGTCCAAGGACGTCCACACATTCGCGCTTCTTGTCCTCCGGAGGTTCATTGTAGGCTTTGAAGAGTGCTCCATGCTCGCCATCCTCACCGGCTGTTGTTCTCCATTCTGCTCCCAAGCTGGGCATTTCCTTGTGAGAGTAGGCGCCGATACTGAAGTCGACGTTGTCTTCGCCGACCTTGTTCACAATGCCTTCGTAAGGAGTGATGGCGTAGTAAGGTCGTAGAGAAGCAGAACCGCCACCACAGTAGGTCGCGGCCTTTGCGTTGGGACCAATGACCAGAATCTTCTTGTCCTTCTTGAGCGGCAAGATGTCACCCTCATTCTTCATCAACACGATTGATTCGGCAGCAAGTCTGCGCAGCAAAGCTGATGTTTCCGGTGTGTCGTTGGTAGTCTCCTCAGCATTCTCCTTAACGCCTGATGCAGCGCACTCGTTGACCAGCTCCAGCACTTGTCTTGCTCTCTCATCGATGACGCCAGCGGGAATCTTGTTTGCGGTCGAGGCGTGGACCAGGGCTTCTCCTCTGAATCGAGTGGGACCAGGCATCTCCAGATCCAGGCCAGCGATGATAGACTTAGATGTTGAGTATACACCAAACCAGTCCGACCTTTGATATGACAATCAGCATGCTTTCCATCAAGTAAATCCCGAGCTCAAACTCACATGACCAAGCCCTTCCATCCCCACTCTCCTCTCAAGATATCCTTTAAGATTCTGGTGTTCTCGCTAACATGCGTGCCGTTGATCTTGTTGTACGCAGTCATAAAAGACTTGGGGTAAGCATCTCTCACGGCCAATTGGAAAGGCATCAGGTAGATCTCCCTCAACGCTCTCTCGGTAACGATGGAATCTACCCTGTTACGCTCATGCTCCTGATCGTTACCCACGAAATGCTTGATAGTAGCCACCACGCCGTTCTCCTGCATTCCCTTCACGAGAGCTGCGGATCCCAAACCAGCTAGTACAGGGTCTTCGCCGATGGATTCAAAGCCGCGGCCGCCGAGGGGTGAGCGCTGCATGTTTATTGTAGGACCGAGGATTACATGGGCGCCTTTTGCGAGAGCCTCTTGGCCCATCAGGCGGCCGGCTTCCTCGAGGAGAGCGGTGTCGAAAGTTGCGCCTAGGGCGGTGCCGCAGGGGAAGCAAGCTGCTGGCGCGCCGTTGAAGAAGCGAGTGCCGCGGACACCATTGGGTCCATCTGAGAGTCGAAGTGAGGGAACGCCATGTTTGGGAATAGGTTGAGTGTGCCAGAAGTCAATTCCTGAGATTTTGTGATTAGAAACAGAAGATCGTTGTTGAAGCCGCGAGTGTTTTCGTGAATGTACCTGCGAGCAATGAAATCTTCTCCCTCTCTGTGAGCTTCGAGAGCACATCCTCTACATCTATGGAAGCCATGATGTATATCTATCAAGCGATTGGGTATCAAAGAAAGCAGCAATAAAAAGGTTATGGTCAAGAGGAAGTGACGTGGCACAAAGGCAGGAACAACGCTCTTATACTTTCAAATCCTACATGATTTGATTCAAGCAGTGAAGCTGTCCAATGTTTGCACGTGTCATTGTATTAACAATCAGCCTGGAAAAGGGACAGGGCAAGCTCAAGAAACCACCGGTTCTGACTCCACACCATCTGCGGCAGGAACTGTTTCGGCTTCCTAGCATCTCAATTCCAATGAGCACGCGATGGGAAAGACCAAGGCTCCACGGATGTTGAAGGAACTGCGGCCCTGGATGCCGACCGAGAATCAGCCGTGGCTAAAGTCAATCGATGACCCCTCTTTTCCCTGCCACCGCCATTCCTTCCTCGTTGGTCATGGAGACAGCTGTTCCGGCATGAGATAGGAAGACTGCAAGCGAGCCGTAGATAACGCATGACCGTGAACAAGCACATCCAAATTGGTTTTGTATGGGAGGAAGGTCCGATACACCGAAATCGATCCGTTGCCCTGCTCCTCAATCAACCGAGGTTTAGGCTTCGGCAACGACGAGGGTTGGCGACAAGATTGACGATCGCATTTTGGAGTTGAACTGCTTGACACGACTCTCACTGGACATGATGATGGGCTAAGAATAAATCGTGATTTCTACAGCTACACCCGAAAACACTCTGGCACTTTGAACAACTTTCTAATCTGCAAGCAAAGTCGAACATCTCATTCATTCATGACTATCATAAATCTCAACTCTGCCTATCGTCCCACCCATCAAACAATTACACCACCGTCAAAGTAGCATTAGTACGGAAGTCAGCAGAGCTACTGCCGATGAAGACAGTAAAGTTGCCAGGCTCAACCACGTAATCCATGCTCTTGTTCCAGAGACCAATGTCACTGATCTCCAGCGGAATTACAACCTCAGCAGTCTCTCCAGCCTTGATAAACACCTTCTCGAAGCCCTTGAGTTGGATGTTAGGAACGGTAACACTGGCTACCAGATCCTTGACGTAAAGTTGAACAACCTCGGCTCCATCATAAGTGCCGTTGTTGGTGACGTGAACAGTGGCGGTGATGGAGTCGGTCGCGGAGACTTGCGACGAGGAGAGTGTTACGTTGCTGTAGTCGAAAGAGGTGTATGAGAGACCATAGCCGAAGGGGAACCAAGGTACAGGAGTGTTCAAGATATAGCTGGAGCCAAAGTAGAGGTTTCCATCTCCGCCGACGTATCCAGGGTAGGTGGGTCTACCACTGTTCAGGAAGTCATAGTAGGCAGGAAGAGTGCCTACGTCGTGAGGGAAGGAAACGGAGAGTTTGCCAGATGGGTTGACTTTGCCGAATAGGATGTCTGCCAAGGCGTTACCTCCTTCCTCGCCAGGGTAGAATTGTTGGACGAGAGACGCTGTGGTGTTCGAGATCCAGTCTTCAGTGAGAGGCTTGCCTGAAGAGAAGACGACCACGGTGGGCTTTCCTGTGTCAATGACAGCCTTGACAAGAGCTCTCTGTGCGCCAACAAGGCTCAGGTCACTACATGGAGTCAGTACGGTTCTGTCATCACTCTGTCTTGACAACTTACCTCTCATCGATATGCTCTCCAGTGGTAGCGTTCAATCCTTGCCACAGCTCACGCTGATCTCTGGACCAAGTACCAACAATAACGACAGCCACATCAGCCTTTTTGGCAGCATCGACAGCCTCAGGAATGCCAGACTCATCGGTCGACCATCTCTCAACACCCTTGGCATAAGAAACAGTAGCATTGGCGGAAGGACCGACAGCATTCTGGATGCCCTGAAGGTACTCGACACCTCTGTACTGCGACTGGTACACAACATAGTCGCCGTAGTTCATGAAACCGGAGGCCATGGGACCAATGACAGCGATCTTGTCGGTCTTGCTGAGAGGAAGTGTCTTGTTAGGATTTTGAAGAAGCACAATTGACTCTGCATCAAGGTCACGAGCAAGCTTCTTGGCGGCAGCATTGTTGATCAGGCTGTTCCACTGGTCCTTAGGAGCAGCAGGGTTGGGATTCTCGAACAGACCCATCTGGAACTTGACTCTCAGAACTCTAGCAACAGCCTCATCGACAACGCTGATGTCGATAGTCTTGTTGCCAATGAGACTTGGGATAGCCCGGAAGTTGAAAGAACCACCACCCATCTATGTGTTTCGTCAGTCAAGGCTCCGTAAAAGCAAAACATCGTGACCTACCTCAACATCGTTTCCTGCGGTCAAGCATTGCTCGGTGACACATTCGAAGTCGTTGACACCACAGGTCAGGAAGTTCTTGAACAAACGATCAGTAGCACCAGCATCACTCGATACAAAGTACTTGTAGCCTAGCAAACGTCAGTCAAGGAGTATCAGAAGAGTCATAAGATTCATGCTCACCCCACTCGTTGCGCAAGATCTCAGTGAGCATAAAGTAGTCAGCCACGGCCGGAATGCCATCATAAGCATGGTAGGCAGACATGATAGAATAAGCACCACCATCAATGATGGCTCTGTGGAAAGGGGGTAGCCAAGTAGTACGCAGCTCACGCTCACCACCATGAACAGGTGCAGTGTTGAGACCTCCTTCCGGCTCGGAGTAGGCAGCAAAGTGCTTGACCATAGCCGAGACATTTTGACCTTGACAACCAACAATATAGTTGTAGGCCATCTCGCCAGCCAAATAACCATCCTCACCATAGGTCTCTTCAACACGACCATAGCGTAGTTCGCGTGCAAGATCAGCCAGGGGAGCAAAGAGCTGGGTGACACCGAGAGTAGCAGCCTCGATGGCGATCTGTTCGCCCATTTGACGTTGAAGCTCACGGTTGAACGAGCAAGCCTGAGCAATTGGCGAGTTGAAGATTGTCGCATTTCCGATCAGGAAGCCGTGAATACCTTCAGTCTGGACAATGGCCGGGATACCAAGGCGAGTGTTGTTGACGGCGTAGTCCTGGCCGACTTTGATGCCTTCTGCAAGCCAATCCCAGGTGATTGGGTAGCCGACATAGAACATGCCACCACGGTTCTCGAAGTTGAACTCAAGACCGGTCTGGTTGTATTCACCGGAAGTCGTGTTGAGCCAATTGGAGATGTCACCTGTGAAGGGAGGTCAGTCATGGGCTCCTGAAGGAGTGCACGAGAGATGACTTACCTTGCATCAATTGAGCCATCTTCTCTTCCAAGGTCATTAGAGATACGAGGTTCTCAACTCTTGCATCGACAGATTGAGATGCATCTTTGTAGATGGCATTGACCAAAGACGAATTTGATTGTGCTTGAGCAATGCTCAGACCAGCTAATGCCAGGCTGGTGGTAGAGAGACGGACCATGACTGCGTGAACTTCTCTTTCTCTAGGAACGAAAGACGAAGCACGAAATGGAAAGAGAGATGGAAGAGGTTTATACTCAATCTACAGCACTGCCTGGCCTCGCTGGAAATCTTGGACACGATCGCTTAGACGCATGCCAGGCACCAAGTCCGAAGTCATCATGCATTGCTGATCCCTATACAGGCTAATTCGAAGCAACAAAGTATGCAATTCGATCAAGAAGAAGAGGCTTTGTTGTCGACGGAAAAATTATCTGAGGGATTGAGGAGCAAAAGATGAGGATCCCCGCATCAGATCACTCCATGCCCCGCCTTCTGCTGTTATGCACCATAGCCCACCATATTGGTTAGCCCTAAGATATTGATTGGAGGACTTGACATTTGTTCGTCACTATGCTGGAAAAGAGCAGCTAGACCGGCCTCCTTGTGCAGGGCTTCTGGACAGCACGACAACACGAGATTGCTTGGAGGTCCGACGGGGTTCGAGGGATCTTCATCACTTGACCTCGGCATGATGTAGACCGAAGCTCTTACGTTTGTTCACTGCAGATGTGGAGAAGTCATGTTCTATGCTAGAGCTTGGGACGGTGAAGAATTAGTTGGGACTGTTCTGGTGGACCTAACAATAGACGAATAGCAGAAACGCCGTGTGAAAATGCTCCAAGAAATCGGGCTAAAGTCGCTTTGGACTGTGTTCAAGAGGTCGTGACAGCAAGAAAGAGAAAGTTGAGTATCAAGGAAGACAGATCAACCGAATCTGCTCCTGACTCTCCGCATGCCTACGCCGCCGGCCTCGCTAGCAGCACCAGCCTCACTACCAGCATAGCTTGTTGTTCTGCTCATAGGTATGGCAGCGCCAATGACGCTGGCAGGAGCAGCCGTAAGAGCAGCAATATTGCCATTGACAATAGGTGCTGGCGGAGGGGCAGCAGCGGTGCCAACACCAGCGCCATTTCTGAGTGCAAAGCGCAGAGACTCTGGATCTGCGAAGCCATATGGAGGGATTCTGTTCACACCACCACTAATGGCTGCGGGGCCAGTCTCGAGTATTGGAAGTCGGAATGGTGCGACGCCGTTTGTGGTTTGGCAGGCCTGCTCGAGCAGACGTTCGCGTATTTGTTGGAGGTTGCTGAGATTCTCGTCTTGTTCTGGGTTTGATGTGGGGGCGTCATCCTCTCTAAGCATGAGCGCAATATCGCTGTCGACTTCGCCAGCGCTCACACCAGGAGGGGTGGGTGCGCCCTTGTCGGTTTTTGTGATAGGGATCAGAACAGGTACGAAGGGATTTGTGGTAGTCGAGGTCAGAGCAGCGGCTTCTGAGAGGGCGGCCAGGGGGTTGGCTCTTGTAGCACCACGTGTAGCATGGTGGGAGATATTACGCTCCATCTCTGGTGCTTGTGTGGGCGGTGGTGAACCGTTGGGTTGAGTCGAGACAATGTCGTCGATCTCGGCGGTGATGGCAGGCGGCCCGGTAACGGCATCGGCAGCACCGTCAACTGAGGCGAGCGAAGGAGGGTTTTCGGGGTTCTGGTGATTGGTTTGGGGCTGGTGGAAGAAGTGGTGGGTTGCGAGCTGGGCGACAACAGTTGCGTGATTCAACTCTTTCTCTGTGAACAGACGATCGATTGAGAAGGCGGGTGCTTCGTATTGGGTGTAGAGAGTCTTCGTGCGGGCATCGTGGAAGGGCGAGCTTGCACCGTTGGTGTCGTTCTGCAGGGGACGGAAGGACGGGGCAGGCGAATCGGTGGCCTCTTCGTCGGCCGGGGCCTTGCGCTTTCTCTGGCGTTCTTCTTCGGCTTCGCCAACGCGATGGCGAGTGTGGCGCGTCTTACGGTTGCTCTGGATACCGCCGGGGCTCTGGGGGATGTTGACAGTGAACTGGCTGGGATGGAAGAACAGGGCCGAGTTGTCTGCAATGTCGAGCTGCTCCTTTTCGCGCAGCAGCTTGTCGCGCTTCTTGGTGACACTGTTGATCAGACGGCTTCGCACCGTTGTCGCCAGTTCCAGGTGCTCGCGCTGTGCAACCTGGACTTTGTAACTCGAGCTCTTTTCTAACTCGGCCACGGCTGCATCGTACCGGTTCTGAGAGGGAGAGAGTTAGTCTTGGTCGCGGCGGCCCGTCGCAAGCCATGTCAACGTACTTGTAGAGCAGTCAGATCAGCGTCGCGTTGCTCCAGGGCGTGGTTGATCTGCTGGACGTATTCGTGGTAGCGCTTGCCGGCCAGAGCGAGGTAGTCCTTGACAGCAGCGTCCGTGTTTGGCAAGCTGCCGCCAGTGACATTCTCAATCTCCTGCTCGACATCTTCGGCCGAATCGTCCAGAGGTCTGTTCTCGTAAGGATTCGCTCTCAGGATCATCGTCATGTCGACCTGGATAGCCTGCAGCTGTGCACGGTAGTGTTGGTGCTGGTCCTGCGTGAAGGTCTGGATCATGTCCGATAGCTTGTCCGTAATGTTGTTGCGTCTTTTGTCTCTCTTGGACAGAGGCTGAGGCGGCGGCGAGGGCGATACCCGCCTGTCGAGGGCCATTGGTGAAGTATGCGCCATGAGTTCGGTGTCTTTGGTGTGTTACAAGAAAGGTTCAACTTTGATCTCTCGTCATGAGCAAAGCCATTTTGAGATGGTTTGGAATCTGGGGATGCTCTGAGCACGGACTACAGTCGGCCATGTCTCGGCCCGAGCACCGACCGCCCGTGAGCCTCCCTCGTTCACTTGAGCACTTTCCTCGCACCATGCTTTCAATCAAGTTAGGTGATCCATGAAAAGAAAAGTTGCCTGACATGCTTTCATTCAGCAAGAGCTTTTTTTGCCTTCCAGATGCAACTCCTGGAGTGTTCTGGCGAGAGGAAGTCGGTGTTCGCAGCTAGTCGCTGCAATCGATCCTCTCTGTTATGAAAGCCAGCATCCTCTTTACTCAGCATTGGAAGCTGCGAGTCGACTCTCACCTTCCAGAACTCACAAGAGAATGACTGCCAAAATGGACGATGCTATTCAAATCCAGAGTCACGTCCACTGAGAGTGCTCTTTTCTCATTCTCAACATCTCAAAAGCACCATGGCTCTTATTAAAAAATTTATCTGGCTCCTTATGGCGCTTGTCGCCCTGCTTGCCTCAAGCCACTACGAAGCTATCGCTATGTATCAGACTATGTCACCTTCAAGGCTTGAGAAACTCGCCTCCTCGTCAGCCTGGGCCTCCGATGAACCACCCGAGTATGTGGAGCCGCCTCTTAAGACACCATTCTTGATAACACCTCACGAAACACCTTTCACACTACTCAAGCAACTACCGTCACACTACATATCCGCCAATTCCTTGACAGCAGGATCAATATGCGGTACTGACAAATGCTGTCGACCCTCAGGAAATTGCGACAAGGATTACTGTTATCCCTGCTACTGTGACGAGGACCTCCGCTATCTGGAGACTGGCAAGAGGAAGTACTCACTTCTGGATAAGCAGCGCAAAGCTGATCGGCTGATCACCATGCCTGGGTTATCTGGCCGTTTCCTGATTCCTCCGGGGTACATTTTCGAGTACCTTGATATCATCTCTGCACAGTGAGTCTAGATAACAATGTGCATCTACCATCCAAGCTAATAGTACATGTGCAAGGCAACATCTGATTCGCCTAGCCGCCATTGCTCATGTCGATGAACACATGTTCGAAGCATACATGGCTGCTGCATTCTTTGAGCCCTGATGTTTGGTCTGCTTGGCACGTTCTCACTGTCGCAATACATGTCCTGAAAAGCATCGCGCATTGTACAGCTCGTTTTTTTCTACAATTCATCTGCAAGAGAGAGGAACAGTCATGCGTTAAGGAAAAGCAATCATCATCCAATATCCTTAGTCTGTTATTCCTCCCTACATACCACAGTCTCTACCCAAATAAAACCAACCATTCACTCCATCAAACTAGCATACCTCCCTAACTCCTCATCCTCCCTCAACCTCCCCTGACATGCATCCTCAAGCAGCACACAAACCTCCACACCTTCCTCCCTCTCCGGATACACAAAAACATACCCCTCCCAATCCGGCTTCGGAAACCTCACAGCCTTGGGCACTCCAAATCCAAAGTCCTGCTGTGTGTATGAAGTCATTTGCTGCCAACTTGTCGCAGCTAGATCCATTCCTAGAAATGCGTCGACATTGATGCTGATATGTGACTTGTTTTCTGTCCCTGCCACCCATTCTGCTAAATCCTGGATACTCTGTGGTGTTATCCTAGAGATCGAACTGCGTATTGCGAGAGCGATAGCAGGGAGTGCATCTTCCGCAATAACATCTTTGATAGCTGTGGGCGTGACTTGAGCCAACGAAACCGCATTACCCAGATATCTATCCGGCAGTGGCGGATCTAGGATCTTGCGATTGTTGACAGCATGGGTGAGATTGATTTTCTTGTCCATGTCTGGTGTGAGCATGGGGATTTTGGCGCGGGTGGTTGCGCGCCAGAGAACTGCCATTATGCAGTCGTAGGTTGAAACCCATGCATCTGGATTTGAAGGTTTGCAATCGTTTTTCAATCGCTCGCATCTCTGCTTGTGGAAGTGGTACATTGTTGGTGAGAAAGAGGGCATGATGAAACTTTCAGATAGTGTGGGTGGCTCTTTGACGAGACGGAAAGCAGGGAGTTTTTCGCTCAACTCTTGCATGCGTGTGGTAGTTGGCGTGGCGGTTGAGTTTAGACGTGAGCGATCGAGGTTCATTGGGTTGAAGCGAGGAAGACGGTTTCCGTCCTTGATAGCACGAGTGTTTTCCGCCCATTGAGATAGAAAGCCATCGCAGCCAGGTCCATCAGAGACGGAATGATGAACACCAATGCCCAGAATCAAACCGCCCCTGATGAAGTTGACTTGGAAGGTGGAAACAGGTGTATCTTTCTCATCGTTATCACCTCGGAAGAGCTGCTTGGCCGTCACGGCTCGAGGAAGCAATTTATCTCCCTCCAACATGGCAGCAGGAAATCCTCTCCTTGCCAACTCTCGATAAGTCGGCCATTCAGTATCTTCCTCTCCATTCTGCCAGTTGACAATCATATCCACTGTATTTTCTTTCTTCCTCTCCACCCATAGACTACCATCTTTCTCATTCGTCTGCAATGTTCCCGCCAGAGCAGGAAACTGAGCCACGGTGATTTCTAATCCAGCTTTGAGATGTTCAATGATCTCCGATGTATTGACAGAAGCATCAAGAGCGAAGACAAGAGCTATCAAAACATAGATGCGGGGCATGAGATGGTCGAAGGCGCTCAGTGAGATTGCCTGCGTGTCAGGCTCATCTTCCCAGCACATGGGGTGTATTTGGATGGTCTCTTGTCTGCCCATGATATTTCGTGGTGTTTGATTGAGGTGTTGAAGAAGAAAGTGCGAGGAGATTCACACGAGTGCGGGACTTGTGTCTCTTATAGGCTCGCATCCGTCAAGGATTCATCTACAGTGTTTCACGAGTCGTTCATGCAGGTGCTCTACTTTCTTTCCACGTCGAAGCAGATCGTCAAGATAGATTGAAAGCCACAACTCATGACATGATTTAAATATGTTCAGGCAGCATCTAGAGATTCTTTTGAGTGTCGAGACACACGTATTCGAGGTTGAGGTTGACAGGTGTAGCTAATGATGAGGGCTCAGAAGGTGAACAATGCGGCTGAGTTCGGCCGGCTCGAAACGACGATCCTCCTTTATCAAGACATACCTACGTTTGGCATCTCCATCTGCACCCACCATACCCTACTCTTTCACTCATATGACTACAATCACGACATCACTCAAGGCCCGAACATGTTTTGTATAACTCTGACGTTGCTTTTTTTTTTGTCTATCTATGTGTTTTTGTGTCGTTGATCATTATTTTTTCCTGTCGTGCTCATGCCTATCATTCAACTCTAATGTATGCTCTTTTCGCGCTCCCCGGTTAACCCAAATTAAACTCCCTTGCTGTGATGCACATGCCCTTTCAAAGACCCTCAAGAAAACAAGAAAGAAAAAAAACAGACTGTGAATGCTGTGGTGCCGTGATAATTCATGCTGTGGTGGTGTTGCTGGTGAGGAAAACAGGAAAACAGAACGAATCAAGAAAAGGTGTCGTTCAAAGAAGAAAAAGCCCCTTCTTGATGGAGACCAAAAGCGTTCTCTCGTGTTGGTGCAAAGAAAAGTCAAAAAAGGTCAAAGTGTTGTGATGAGGGGCAATCAATCATCCTGAGTAAAGGCTCTGGAGAACTTAAGAAGGTTGTTGAACTTCTCATATCCCATGATGCGCTTTTCGGTCTCAAAGATGGCCTTGTTTCCCTTTCCAAAAGCGAGCAGCATCTTGCGGGGCATGAGCTTGATCTTGCCATCCACATCGCGGATGAGCTGCATCTTGTCGGGCACGTAAGGTTTGGCCTGGCCCGACTTCTTATAGGCGCCTTCAAAGTCAGTGCCGTCGACTTGCATCTGGGAGGTGTCGGATTCTTGCATCTCTTCCAAGACTTTGGTATTGCGCTCACGGTGCTCGAGAATGTCGACGTCGATTGTGTCAAGAGCGACGATGCGGTAGACAAAGATGGGCTTATTCTGCTTATGACGGCGCACACGACCGATGGCTTGTGCCATCTGGGCCTCGTACTCATATTGTGTTGTCTTGATCAGGGGGCTGAAAAAGATGACGTGGTTGGCACCGGTCAAGTTTGCGCCAGCGGCAGACTCGCTGTCTGAATTCAGAATCAGCACCTTCTTTCTGTTGATATGCTCGGCCTCGTTGTCGTTGTGGGCTTGGAATTGCCGGAGGGTTATGCCAGTATCCTGGTTGGTCTTGTAGTATGTGATGGACTCGCTCTCAAGAGCGTTGGTCAACTCTTTAATCTGATCTTCAAACTGCACGAACAGGATGACCTGGTCATCCTCAGGGACAACAGTCTTGAGTAATTGGATGACTTTCTCCACCTTGTTGCCGTATGCGCTCTTCACTGAGTCTCCAAGCTTGCCGAGGCGGAGAAGATTGAAAGAATGAACCTCCTTGCCACACACACTGACAGGACAAATGCCAAGTTGTTTTCTGCTATCGTCGATACAGTCTGCACACAAGACGTGACCGCATACTGCCGACACATCAAGGTCATCGGCGTCTGTGACGGCACCCTTACAATTTTCAACATTGCAAGTTAAGCGTTTCGAAGGGTCATGGCGACTATGCACATGCTGCTCGGCGTGTTTGACGAAGCGAAGGGTTCTCTCGGCGTTGAGGTAAGATCTGACATCTCTGATGGCGATGCTCATGGCATCCTTGAGTGTCTTCAGTTTGCCAGATTCCTTGGCATCCTCCGCATCAGCAGTGATGCCATCGCCCTCATCGACCTCACCTTCAGTGTCTTTGGAGGCGACTTCAATCTCAGAGCGCTTTCGCTTTGCACTCTTCTGAGCACCAGTCGTGTTATCGTCCTCGGGGGCCGAAAGAGAGGCTTCATCACTCGCACATGTCTCTGCAGACTCAATGCCGAGTTTTGACAGCGATAATCCGGACATTTTGACGACCTCCTTAGTTACAGACCAATCTCCCAACGACTTGGTCGACACAATGTTCTGAAGCCATTCTTCGAAATCCTTGAGCTTGGCGTCCTGAGCTCTCTTGGAACATTTCTTGAGACTCGCCTTGAGAACATCCCTGGCTTCCTTGTGGTCGGTCTCGCGTTGCTTCGATAGTGCTTCTAGACCTAGGCCCACATCGTTGATGACACTCTCCACAGTAAGGTCACAAGTCGTCTGTTCGCCAGCATCTGAGGATTGGTCGTCGTCAAGTTCGTTGGCCTTTCTACGAGATGGCTTGGGAGCCTTTGTGGCCTTTGTGTTCTCGTCGACTGTAAGCAGTCGCTTCTTGGGATCGAAGATCGCGGCCGTGCTCACAAGAGCTTCCTCAGCAGTGGACAAACCAGGCATAACTCTCAGTCTGCCCTTGAAGTCTCCCTTGCGAATTCGCATGTCCTGCGAGTTTAGCTTCTGCGACAGATCTGTGTAGACTAGACGATGGTCGGCGTGCAATACAACTGGAACGATGATGTCTCTGTAAGGCTTATCGTCAAATGCCAGAACGTTCTGTCGAACGAATGTGTTCAAGAAGTCTTGTGCAAGGGTATGGATCTTCTCTTGCGAAGTTCGTGAAGGTAGCTCGCGGAAGGTCTCAAATTGCTCCAGGTTGGTCATGTCCTTACGCAAAGCCGTCATGTTCGCATTCGACAAGAGGCCAGGTGCACTTGCTCCGATGGGCAAATTCAAATCGAGGAAACGGGCCATCCTAGAAACATCGTAGGTATCCTTCATTCTGGGGGTGGCTGAAAGCGCCCAGCGCTTGTCTGCCGTCAAGCTGCAGTAAGCAACAAGATCATCACCCTCAGAGTACGAGAACTCGTCCACTATTAAGCGGTTGAAATGAAACATATGCAAAAGAGCACACTCCGGAGCGTTGGTGGTATCCAGCTGTTCGTTCTTGAGCAGCTCGATCTCTGCATACTTGAGCTTCCCGGACATCTTTTCCTGTTGGACCAGATATTGTTTTCCCTTGACGCGCTTGGACTGTTCAGCGAACTCGCGGTATTTCTGGTCGTTCAAAATATCCTCATACCGCTTCTTGAGTTGCTGCTTGAAAAGTTCGCTGTCAACTTCCTTGCGCATCTGGAGATGCTTCTGTGCGCGAGAAGCGGCGTCCTTGAGCCATGACTGAAGAGCTCGGGATTTGTTACCATTGTACTCAGGAATCGCGGCAAACATGGCAAGATGGTCTCTGTATCTCTTACTTGAGAGCACCTTGTTACTCACAAGGATTATCCTCGCGGCCTCAAATTCCTCCACGGTCTTCTTGATGAGTTCATCGGCCTTGTTGATCACCACAAGACGATCACTGCTGTACTCCCTGCCAAGAAGTAGCTCGATCTCACCTTCCCATTGGTGGACGAGGTTAGGGGGGCATATGACAAGCGTAGCAGCGAGCTTGTGCAGCTTCACTTGCTTGCCATCTTCCTCGATGTCAATTGATAGATTTCTCATGCCAGCCTTGATATGGTCTGCGCTGCTCTTTTCGCTGAATTCTGATTGAATGAGTGCAAGTGAAGTGACCGTCTTTCCGAATCCAGCATGATCGGCAAGAATGCCACCCTTGACGTGAACCCTGGCGGAAGCTTGAGCTTCAAGGCGCCAACCTAGGTAGGGCAAAAGAGCCTCCTCTGTCTCCTTGAGATCAAACACTTGACCGGAATCCCTTTCTTGATTCTTCATCCAGGTGAGAGATTTCTTTTGAATGGGGAACAGCTCAGTGTTGTTCTGAAGCATGCCATCAGCGGACTCGTCCTCGTTCCTGTTGTTGCGCAGAATAAAGGCAGGCAAGTTTTCAGCAGCCTCGTCAAGCCAGTTCGTGTCAAGATTCCATGAAACAGAACCAGGAATATCTGTCAATCGGCTGAGCTTTCCGACAGCTCTCTCGCACAATGTGAGGATGTTGATTTCAACTTTCAATGTGACTGATTTTCCTCTGAGATCACTTTCGATCAAAAACGGCTCAGGACGCTCCTTGATTGCCTTCTCGTACCTTCTGGCGGTCTCAGGGTCCTCGTAGGCGCGGAGCTCGGGAGCCTTTGTCCCATTCATGAAGATTCGCCAACGTACCTCAGGCAGAGTAGGTGCACAATCCGTGCATTCAACGTCGCCATGCAGATCATGAGCGCCTGAAAAACAATGGTTCTGACGGAGTGGCTCCATGGCCCATCCGAAAGTCTGGAAGAAAGCCTTGTTGTCGGGAGCAATGCTCTGAAGACCTTGGAAGCGCGCCAAAGACTTGTCATCTACCGAAGAGGGCAGGTCGAACTGAAGGGTGGCCACAGCCTTGGTAGACTTGCATTCGGAGTTGAGCAGAGAGTTTTCATTCAGACAGATTGAGGAGCTCACGTCCAGAGCAGCGAGGGAACAAGAGTTTTCTTCCGCCGATCCTCCATTGAGATAAACCGCGACTTGGGGAGAAGCGTTCAGCTTAGTCAAATTCTCGGGCCGCCACTTTGCATCGAGTCTAGCAACAACCTCTCTGACTTGATCATATTGTATCTTTGAGGGATCAGACGCGAAGACAAAGCCGTCGTCCTTGGGATTGCCAATGCGTGCAGGATCGAGAAACAAGAACATTTTGGTGTTGCTAGGAGGCTGTGTACGCTTGTACAAAGACTCGCAAGCGGTGCCACAGTTTTGTAGAAGTCTGTAGCGTCCCTCAATGTCAACACCATCGGGAAGAGGTGGGCTCAGAACAGTAACATCTAGTTCGGTCCAGACTTGCTCATGCAGATGTTTGGGGAGACCAAGTCGGGCAGCCCATGATGGAACTTTTCCCTCTTCTCCTTCCTCGGAGACGCCTTCGATAGTGAGCTGGCGTATTGAATTTGTGGCAAGCTCAAAGACGCGCCACTGCCATTTGGCGCCTAGGAAAGAATCTCCGAGCGCTTGGGTGGTAGCAATGGGCTCTTCCAGGAAAGTGCGCACCTCATTGTCGCCTTGAAGAGCGTTGGAAGGCTTGGCGTATAGCTTCCACTTCGGATGCTTAGAGTTCAATACCAGTTCGAGGCGGGCGAAGTTCGACTCATAGGTGAGGATCCACGAAGATGCCCTTCTGAAGCCACTGAAGGTAAGAGGAGTTTGGACGGCGTCGGCAACTGCGTTGGCATATTGTTTCTTCAAGCTCCTCTCCTTGTCGTACTTCTTGGTGTTACCACCAGGAACCTTGAGTGCTTCTTCAACGATACGAAGAACATGCTGGATGCCGACAAATTGGACGAGCATGGGGATTTGAGACCTCCACTCTCGAATGAAATGTTCGGGGTGCTCCCGGTCGGAATTCGGAAGAGTGTGATACTCGTGACTGGGTTTTATACCGCAAGCTATGCATGAGGTATGGCCGCAACCGCTGCATGTCTGGATAGGCTTTTCAGTCGTACCAACTTGACCTTCACAGACGCACATACTAGCTGATTTGGCGGCAGCCTCCAGTAGCTTCTGCATGTCGATCTTGTGCAAAGCTGCCTGAGAGGTTGACTGGAACGGTCCAAGCTCTTCGTCTGCAGTAATTCTGGTTTCGAACACGCTGTTTTCGTTTCCAGACTGAGCATGAGACGGCTTGTCTAGAATCTCGAAGCCTGAGATGAGGGCGGACAAGATGGCAGAACCAACAACCGTGGTACTCATCGCGTTTCCGGCAAGATCCTGGACGTTACGTTCTGTCTCAGTGGTGAACGAGATTCTGCCAAGAGGCAACCCCTGCAAAATCAAGCACTCAGAGTGCGTCAAAGGACCGCCTCGATCAGGAAGATAGAAGTTGCCAGAAGGTGTTAGGCAAGGAGCGATGCCGAAAGGAGCGGTATCGGTGAAACGGTCGATGTTCTGGGAAACGTCCCACACTCGCGTCTTGTATTGGCCATCGTAACCAGGAACAGACTTTGTCTCTGGACTCGACGTTTCAGAGTCCTTCGTCTCGGGATTTATCGCGTTCTTTGTCTTCGGCTTATTCGCATTCTTTCTCGGCTTCGATTTAATGGTCGGCTTCTTGTGAATTGTGACGGCCCTGCGAAGAAATGACATGTCGATGAAATCCCACACCCTCTCCACTTGCTTGCGGAACCAGTCAAGGTCACAGTTTTCGGGAAGAACAAGCGTACCGCTCTCCTGCCATTCTGTCAAAGGCCTAGCGATTCCAAGGTTCATGGTCTTGCGATATTTGATGTGTCGGATCTCGCACTTGGCCCAGTCGACATCCCTGAGTGTACTATCAAGCGCTGACTGTCGAGCCATGCGCTGCTTCGAACGAATGACAATCGCATCATCGTTCGACAGAAGAAATTCCGACACAGGAGAGCTGGCGTGTCGTCGGAAATCTTGCATGCGTTCGTAGAACGTTCTCTTCATCAATTCCTCCATGGGCTGGTTCTCAGCCTCGCTAGCGTGGATTCTCTCCTTGTCGTAACAGACCATGTAGCCGCGCTGACGAGTCTGAGGGAGATAAAAGTTCTTCGTGTCAACCAAGACACCAGCTGATAGGTAGCCTATCGCCTCATATCTGGCCAGCATGTCATCCCATGGTGCGCCGAAGACATTCTCCAGCACGAGCATTGCTGGGCGATACTTCTCGGCGTACTTCAGAACGGCAGTAAACGTATCACCTGATTCTCCTCGGTCTGCGAGACCCTTCTGATTGTTGTTGAGGTTCGAAAAGTCAACGCAAGCGGTACCAGCAATGACTATGTCAACGTTACCAGGGATATCGACCTTGGCGCCGTATGCAGTGGTGGCTTGGCCATCCTTGCTGTGGGTGATCTCTGTGATATCCCTGAAGATGATGGGTGGGTGAAAGTTGCGTTCAATGTAAGCCTGTTTGAACGGCACGATCTCGGCACTGAACACAGATTCGTACTCCAGTTCAGCCAGACCCAGGCTCTTGCTGGCCTCTGAAATCATCTCCAAGGCGAGAAGAGGGCTCTCGGTGCCTGAACACATAGTAGCAACCCGAAGACGACGACCACCCAGATGGTCCAGCACATCCTTGTACGTGCGTTCGGTGATGTGATCAATGATCTCGGGCTCGTCATCGTTCAGCTCTGGATCACGAACAATCGGCTTGGACGACTTGTTGGTTATGTCGGAAAATATGTCGCCAATATCTGACATTGGTTGTGCCTTCTTGTTGACGGCCTTGGGTTGGTTGGAGGCAAGGTTCTTCATGTTCGACTTGGACTTTCTGGACGCCTTGACCTTTTGGCCAGGTACATTGACAGCTTCCTCCCCCTCGACCGGGGTGTCAGTGCCAGCCGCTGACTGTGCAGGCTTGCGAGCGCGTCCGTTGTTGGCCCTTGCCTTCTTGGAGGCAGTTCCATGCTCTGATTCAGTCTCATCGGATGTGTTCTCAACAGAGGAGGTGGTGGATTCGCCCAGTGACATGGTGGAAGACATTGACCCTCGAGTCTCTAACTCCGAGTAGTCGTCTTCAGATTGGACGTATGATCTGCGCTGACCGCGGTGAGACACTTCGGCAACGGGATCCTCGACTTCAGGTTCGGCGTAGTTGACAAGCACGGTAGTACGTCGAGATCGGCGAGTAGGGAGATCAGGCGCGGCCAGGGGTGGAAGCGCACTGGCTGCTGTGGAGGAGCCAGCACCCTTCTTGGATATGCGAGCAGTAGATGGAGCCTCTGCCATCTTCTTCTTCTTGGGTGGCATGGCTGGTGAAGCGGGACGAAGGGGTGGTTCGTCGATTGGCGGCGAAGATTGCTGCGTGACAAACTGAGTAGGGGGGTTGTGAAGTTTGCGCGCAGCAGGGGCCGTGACTGAAAGAGCAATGTCAGCACAAAGCAGCTACACAAAGCTTGAGGATAGATTTACTCTCGACGTGCGAGAGAATACGTCTGGGTGTGGTTGTATTCCTTCGCTTTGGCTTAAGGGTCGTGGTGGTCTTCGCAAGGGTCGAATTCTGAGCGTCTTTGTTATGATCGGATTCGCTGGCAGAAGCATTGACTTGATGGCGCTCTCCTTGGGCACATCTGTTCTCCCTATCTTCGAGCCAAAAGCGTATATCGCCCACCCTCTTTCTCACACCACCATCGACCGAAGGTTTCCCTCCCACAAAAATGTGCTCTTCGGCATCAGAGTCGTCGCTATCCGGCCTCTGAATGTAGGAAGTGTACCTTCGGCGAGCCATGGTAAACAGATGTACCGCTGACTGGTAACAGACCTACAATTGATAGGTGTTTGAGGTTGTGACACGCATGTCCACCTTCATAGACTCGAAGAGATGTGGAAGACGCGACGCGCCAACTTGGCAGGGACCTCATACTCTATCCCAAGGGGGCTGGCGTCGTCGGTCTTTCTAATCTCCGACTCTACTGCCGAAGATCAGGCGAAGATCCTGAGGGTAGTCCGGGTCACCCCCTACACAAGGTATGTCGAGACATAAACCAGTACCACATGGCTACGACAATGCTTGAGGGTTATGTACACCTATAGAGAGCAAGCTTGGAGTTACTCCAAAGTTATTCGAGGTCTGCAGATACCTCAATTCCTGGCATCGCAGTGGGTAAATGCGAATGACTGATGGTCGCGCAGCTTAATCTGGAGTCTCGAAGGAAGCATCACTGAAACATCTCTACCATGAGCAACGAAAGGTCCGGACGGTACCGAGCATGGATTGAGGTATGCCCTCACCTGAGCATTGTCGCTGTTGGGATGTCCACCCAACTGATATTGCAATGAGATGACGTAAATCAGGCAGTTGCTGCTGTCTACCAGTGGCCAGGACGCGAGCACCGAAGATGAAGGACTGGAGTTTTTACCACGGACCATAGCTATGGACAGGCAAGAGAACCGACGGGCAAGAGTGTGACAGCTGTCGACCTTGAGTGGCTCAGTGTCACAATTTATGGCACTTTTGCAGTCGAGGTTGTCTGCTGCAGGATCGATGAAGACATGCAGTGTGGAAGCGGACGGTGCTATCGCAGGTCCAGATAGTTGAGTGGTGCTCGGCCTTATTGTCGACCTCACGGCAAGTATTTTCGCTGCTGGCGTGAACGATTTTGCTGTTATGGTAGAACTTCTTGTTGGTGGAGGCGACCAGAGCGCAACTTCCTGGAGCCGGGTTCGACTTTTGTATGACCGTTCTTGAAGCCAGTGTGGATGTTACATGGAATCTTTGAAATCTGGCCATTATTCCATGCCATTCCACCTTGCTGACTAATTATTCTATTCTATGCTATGTAATCAATGGAATGATGCCAATTCCACCCTCGTCGTCGTCGTCGCTGTGACCCTGTCCTTCCTCCTCCTGTATAGCTTCCTGTTATATGGCTTCCTGTTCTGACACCTCCTCGACCGCGAACTCGACCCTTTTAAAGTAGAGGTTCTTCTGCCAGTTCTTAAGACACTCGATATAGCTAAGGTTAGCGGTAGAGAGCTAAGCTCGGTCCTATAAGAGGGTCCTTCTATAGCTACTAAACACCCTCCGAGTCTCTAACTTAGCAGACATTAGATTAATAGAGAGTACGTTAATAGCCATATGCGAGAGGTTAGGATAGTTCTATTGTTACGTCGGTTTAAGCTACTACTTAATAGGGTCCTTCGTTAGCACTAGTAGTAACTTCGTAAAGTAGACAAACTCCTTATAAACCTAAACTAATGTTATATACTATATAGAAGCCTGCTACATAGCTAGCTTGCTTAGTTGTTCCTCCTCTTATAATAACCCTATTTAGAGGGGTTTAATCTTATCCTTATAGCTCGCTAACTAGAGAGCGCGAGCGGCAGCAATAGCTAGAGCTCGCTATAACTAAGGCTAATGCGTTATAATATAAGCTTCGCGGAAGGTTAGATAGAGGAGGAGGGTAGCGGTATACGCTAGCGTATAGTTGTTAATGGCCTACTACTTATTAAGAGTAAAGCGACTAGTGCGTATAGTAGTAGTAAGGACTAGATCTAAGCTATAGCGGACGATAGACTAGTTATAATGCTTTCTAAGAAAATCTATCGACATTAGGACCTATAAAAATGTTAGTGCCTAAATTATTGCAGATTTTAGTAAGGATATGGCCAAATTTTAGGTCGGGGATTCTTACTTAGTTAAGAGTTGCATCGTCGCCTTTGCATAACTTAGTAACTTATTATAGAGGCTCTATAAACTTGACGAGGGCCTTAAGGAACTGCTAATAGCGTTATTTTAAGGTAGTTTGTTCTATGTTCTTATTAGCGTGCTATATAGAGCGTATAGTTACTTGGCATCTAAGCCCTCGCTTAATTATAGCTAGCTAGCTGTTCTACCTCGTCGTATTATTAAGTATAGGTGCGAGGCTAGTAGTTACTTTAAACTTACGACAACGACGAGCTAACTTTATAACCTACTTAAAGAACTTGCAAAGGTAGTTGATAGCCTTATAGTTAGCAATTCTAGTGCCCTAGCTAATTTTAGCAATGGCCTCTAATAGGTCCTAGCTCTTAGCAATTATAGTAGTAATAGCTTCCTCTAAGCTCGTAGACATAAACGCTTAACTAGCTAGATTAATCTAATAGCCGAAGCATCGCCGAGTTCTATGCTAAATAGGGTCCTAGTCGACTAATAAGCGCTCGCAAAATAAGGTAGTAAGGTGCTTCATTATAGTGTCGTTATAGGTAGCATTATTAGAGGTAATATAGCTAATCCTTTGCTCGATATTATAGTCGACAATAGTCTAAAAGAATAGAGGTACGTAGTGCTTACTAGCATAACCGACAGGTAGTTCGTATAGAGCGAGTAGAGCCTTACTTAACATACTATCTAGTGCGACAAACTAAGCTATAATACTAAGTAGCTTATAACTACCGTAGTTCGTAGTCTAAGCATCGTAAGTAAAGTAGATTACTAACCGTAAGGTTGCGAGTAGAGCCTTAAGCTAATCCTTATAGAAATCGTATTATTTTTTAATATGCCTAGCTACTAAGTAATACGTCTTAATTAGTAGCTTAGATACGCTAGGAAACACCTTATTAAGTAAGGTATAGAGCTTCTTATTACTAGTAGTACAGAAGGGGATATTACTTAAGGTAATATAGTCGATTAGGCGCTTATTTAAAGTAGCTCTATTAATATTATTAAGAAGGTAAGAGGCTCGAGGAACTGCTACTAATACGATGCGTAGAAGCGATCTAATAGGGTTCTATACGTGCTTATTTCTAAGATGTAACCTAATATTCTCGTAGTTAGTAGTCGAGTACCTATAAGGATAGTCCTTATTCTTATAATAGCAATACTAGACCTTCTTCTTACCCTCGCGCTCTAGTTTGCTAGCGCGACGAGCTCTTATATAGGCCTAGAGCTGCTCTAAATTGCTACGGGTAATAGTAACTTTACAAGGGCGTTAATATATAGGCTCTAGTTTATTAATAGTATCGTTAGAAGTAAGGGACGGAGTAAGAGAAGGAGAGGGAGGCGTAGCGGTAGTCGTACGTTATTACTTCGAGGGTCGAGGTATCGGTATTAGAGGTTAGTCCGTATTAGTATTAGATTTAGAGGCTTTAGAGGCTTTAGAGACTTAATCTTTAACGAAGATGCTCTCTATATAACCCTCTAAGTTCTAGTATTTAGCTTTAGGTACTCTAACCCTCTTATTACGAGTAGCGTATACGTAGAGCGTACTCTATTTAGCCGCGCGAAGGAGCTACCTATCGAGACATTAGACGTATAGCTAGCTCTATAATTCTAGGTAGTTAGTGTCTTAACTAGCAGAGGAATACATAGTATAAAGGTTAGTGTTAGGGTTCTTTAACGTGCTAAATGCAATAGGAAAGTAACTAGAGACTTAGCAGTTAATTTAAGAGAGTCGAGAAATAGTTAGGGTAGTTAGTATAGGAAGGAGGAGAGGAAGTCTTACGAGGAAAAGATAGCTAGTATCCGACACGAACTCGACGCGTCGCTTCGCGTAGCTAGACTAATCGGAGCTTCCGATCTGATCTCCGAGATTAGATCTAGCTAATTAAACGCGTCAGAATTCGCATGACCTAAGCGAGGATTTTTGGCACGGCAACCACTAGTCTCCTACGAGTGCTAAATTGCCTTAAAGTTGCTGCTCGGTTAACCCTAGCTAATACTTTAAACTACGACGACGACGACGACGACGACGACGACGACGACGACGACAGTAAGTTATTAGTTGAAATGTTGGAATATTCTACTCGATTAGCTGATTCTATTCCATGCCAATAGAGTGAAATATTTCACCGATTTTGAGTGGAATATTCTAATATTCTAACTATTCCATGCCATTTAACATCCACACTGCTTGAAGCTCCTCTGGTTCTGTGACACTCACCCTTGTGGAGCTGAACACGGACCCCCAGGAAAGAGAAGGCGAAAGTTGATGGCTGATGTAAGGTAGAAAGTAGTGTCGTCAGTCAGTCGTTGGTTGAAGAAATCTCTCGAATCCTGGAAAATAACCAGATATCTCGACCACCAAAAGATTGTCACGTCTCGCACGTCTTTCAGTCTGTCAAGGCCATGGGAGATGAACAAGCCCTTTCAAGCGGCCCTGCTCACTGGAAGGGCCGCTGCAGTGTACGGACAAAAGATGCTGACGAACAAGCATCATTTCGAGCATGCGGTCGCTGATACAAAACAGAAGCCCGTTCAAGAAAAGTCCGGTATGAAGTCCTGACCGCAGAAGAGCAAGGAAGCAGTGAGGTTGAAAGCGTAAGTAAGAAGGAAGTGGGAAGGAAGAACAGAAGAGAAGGAACGAACATACCCTGACACGTGCGATGGTCGAGGTCCACGTGTTGAGGAAATCATCGCAAAGGGTCAGATGGAACTGACAGCGAACAGCAAGCCCACATCCGACGTGTTGCAAGACATCAGATATCAGACATCTGCGATGGAAACACCAATAACACGTGTACAGTGTCGGATGATGGATGGTCGTTCAAGCTCACCAGAAGGTGTTGGAGAAATTACTCCGGATCGTGCGTGGGCGAGTGACGCATTCACCCAGCGTAATGCACTGACCGCCTGAAGAAGTCTCGGCGACGAGGACTTTCTTCTAGAGAAGGAAGGTATGGAAGAACGTGTCTGTGGTGATGACGAGACAGTGGTCATGCTTATCGCAGAAGAGATGAAAATGGTGATTCAGCTGAGCGAAAGGAGTAAGTCAGAGATCTGCGCCTTACTCTTTCAAAGCCATACTCACACGTCATCATCGTGAAGACACATGCTGACAGAAGTTGACCAAGACTGTACTTCATGGTCGGTGAGGCAGGAGCTGTCTTCGCAGAAGAGAAGTTGCGGTCGTGGTAAGGTGTAACGTACAGTACGCGAGCAACACCTTCCATTTGCCAGAACATCCCGACTTGTCACCACTGAACAACTCGGGGAGCAGAAAGCAGTGCTCTTATAAAGCACTCAAGACTGTCACTGTCGATGAAGACACATGTTAGCGGAACACGAGAAGTCGTGATTCTGGACGAGGATGTCATCTCAGCAGTGACTTCCCAACTACGGAAGCGGTCACACATTTTCGAATATTTCTAAGAAGCATATCATAAACCACTGATATCTTGGAGAATTGTTTGTGAGCAAGACTGCTCAAGTAGATGTATTGCGGAATAAGCTATCGATTACAGAGCCCAGCTCTCACCCATCATACATCCAGTCGCCTCATTTGGATCTGCCCGACATTAACGATCGAACCAGGCACTTTAACGCAGCAATGGCTTGGTGCCGTTGTTGGGCAACTTGGCACGGAATAGGGAGAAGGGACGCTGTCTCCTGTCGGTACCGGGCCAGACGAGAGGACTGAAGGCGAGCTGATTGTTCGTGAAGTAAAGGTAGCCATCAGTACCAGTGCTCATCTGAGAAACCATGTCAGCAAAAGTTCCAACCGAGGAGAAATGTAAAGTGCTTACCGTGTCGACCCAGTTGAGGCGAGGGTCACGCACGAACAAGGAGTTAGTTCCGTTGACAGGGTTGTAGAAGCTGATGGCGTTCTGCTCAGCATTTCCATGGTAGATGTAACCATTAGTGTCAGTCTCATATCCATCCGAAACACCCTTTTGACCACGGCTGACAACGGATGCCTGAGCAAGCGCTTCCGAGAATTGACCGTTGTCACGCAGTCTGGCAGTTGGGATCGAGTATAGGTATCTCTTTCCGACACCACCGAAGTAGAGATCCTCGCCATCAGCAGAAAGACCAATACCATCAGCACCGAAGCCCTGGAAGCTCAGAGGCTGACCGGCCTGGAAAGCATAGAAGGGTACGCCCCAGATATAAGCAAGGAACTGGGTTGCTGATGTAACATACTCGGAGCCCTGTAGATGACGCCATGATTCACCAGTTCCGAGATCGACTATAACAAGGCCTGTACGCCCTTCGATGGAAGAATCTGTGATGTAGGCGACGCCCTTGCCACTGGCTGTGATGTTTGGACGCAAGTCGAAGCGGACGTCGTTGAGATAGCTGTCTCCAGGGGCGACGGAGGCAGGGAAAACAATAGTCTGGAAGACAGTGTTGTTCGATAGATCGATACCAACCAACTTGGGTCCACCGACAGTGGCCTCGACAATCGTGCCGTCAGTGTGCTGAACTCGACCTGTATCAAGAACCCAAAGGCGGTCGAGGGAGTCAGTGACAACGCTTTGTACACCGATGAAGTGGTTTTGGTAGTTGGCACCCGTCGGGGGTGTTGTGGTATAGTTGATAGCTTCCAAAATCAGTCAATGCACTGTACAACTTGACAAGTTCGACATACCTCCTCCTGGAGGGCTGTTCCAATCGGCATTAGGATAAGGCGCCTCAATCGAGTTTCCGGTCAGCTCAGCAACCGTATATTTGCCATTGGAGCCATTGTTGGTGTTATTCTTGTCCAGACCACCAGGGTAGTTCGAGAACTTGCGGCCAGTCGAGGATACAGCAATACCTGTCGGCCATTGATCGTAGTACAGATGAACAAGTTCGAGCTCCGGGCCGGCCTTACCCGGATCTTGAATAAGTTGCTGACTTGAGACAAGTAGAGGCAGCAAGCCAGCTGCAGTAAGAAGAGTCGACAACATGATGACGATTGGTTCACGAGTGCAGAGAATAGAAAACACGATTGACCTACCTCGAAGGCCTGCTAACTATTTGTATGCGTGCCTGACCTATCATGACATAACATTGATTTTAGAGTGCCAGAGCACGTCATGAATGTGCTTGGTAGTCTCGGCATTCAGGCACTTCTTGCGAAACGTGATGCGGCACGAGGACAAGAGGAGATAGATGGAGTTGTCTGCAAGAACGGCTCGGAACTGGAAGTGCGGGGTAAGCATTTGTCCTCGAGCAACCGTCTTTGACACCTCAGGCATCATCCTGCCTCCGCGTGAAGCTATAGAAATGCATTGTTCTTGCTGCGTTTTAGATGGCGTCCACTGAGAGCGTGCCAGTTAATGTTTCTCTTGCGGACGACCGTTATCATCTCAAACACACTGTGCATGTATTCAGGCCGGATACCTTCAGGTGTGGTCGCGGGAGATGGCTCGATGTGACGGTTTATAACACATGGGGAGGTGTTATACAGTCACCTATCGAATGGAATAATGAACATGCCGGGCTAAACCCCGAAGTGATTGTTGGTTTGTTGGTACTGACTTGAGGCGGCTCGAAGGTACAAGTAGTCAAGATACCGAAGTGTACAGCATCCATTTGATAATCAGGACTTCACATGAAACGGACAGTCGAGGAAATGAATTCGAGAAAGTGGTTCATGAAGACATCGAAGTTGGCACGAAGGCTGTTGTAGCTGAAAGGCAATGATTTTTGTAATCGTTTTCTTTTCGCGCTCTTTCCACCCGACTTTTTGTCATTTCGCCGTGGCGGACCAAAGGAGTAAAAGCAACCCCAAGTCGAAATGCGTGACTCGTCCCAGCCCTTCGCTTACTCCGTGTTGACGATGATGATATTCCATTGAAGAAGCACCAGCCCAGCAACGTTGCCAGAATACACAAAATGCGCTTAGAAGACGAGAGCGGCACCCTTGGTCTTCTTGTCACCACTGTGAAGGAATGTAGGTCAGTATCTGGTGGACGAGTGACCGGGAACAGCAAAACATACCCAAGCTCGAAGTGCTTGCAACGCTTAAGGGCGAGCTGTGCCTTGGTCTTGCATTGTGTGCACTCCAGTCTCAGGACAACCTTCTTGGTGGTCTTGGCCTTCTTGTGGAAGACGGGCTTGGTCTGACCACCGTAACCCGACTGCTTACGGTCGTAACGACGCTTACCCTGGGCGAAAAGGGAAGCCTGTAAAATATATGAGTTCCTGTCGCCAATGTATCTCATCTCAAGGGCGCCATCCGTACCTTGCCAGCCTTGTACTGGGTGACCTTGTGCTGGGTGTGCTTCTTGCAGTCCTTGCCCTTGCAGTAAGTGCGGCGAGTCTTGGGAACGTTGACCTGGAAAGCGCCTCGATCAGCAATTGTTCAAGGGGGTCTGTTCAGTTGTGCGCCGTGTCTTTTTGTTGCAACTGTCGTTCTCGCTCGGCCAGGGCTGATCTCGGGGTGTCCGTTGTTTCTCATCGTCTCTTTCGTCCTGTGTGATTGCGATATACGGCGTTTCAAGGTCTTGTTCGAGAAGGGCGAGAGCGGCGCAGGATCAGAGTGTTTGTCGGCTGTTCAGAGCTCGTATGCGGTGGCGTGCGCTTTTCGGTCGGAGAAGGGACGGGATCAAGATACAGCCTCGGTCGAGTCGAAAATGGTTGCGGTGGTTGCTTCGAAAGACACGGCGTACAGAATAACATGGCTCTTACCATTTTGACGGATTGGGGTGAGTCGCTGGGTGTAGAGAGGAAATCGTTCTTCGCGCGCGTTGTTCAAAATCCCACTCCTCCACCCAAATTCAGTGTGCTCGCTAAAAGCCGTGGATCAACCGTCCGTGCATCATGCTTGGCGACTTATGCACGTTTGTGCACCCCGTCAGGCCTGGAAACGACCTTGCTTCAGAATATTTGTGCATCTCGTTGCTTGCGTCTCACAGGGTATGATTTCAGATGAAGATTGTGACTGATATTTCTAGCTGGGTGAAGAGGTGCCGTCTGTACAGTCTCGCATAAATATCGCTGGGTTAGAAGTGCACATCCGATGTTGACTTCTGAAGGTTGATGGGAACGAAGCTTTCTTTGATACCTGCCGCTGTTGGCAACCATCACTATCTAGCTATGGAATCCTTCTAACTTCGTACCAAAATCAATAATAAGGTCTTGATTCCTCCCACTTGCGCTTCTCAATCTCCATTCCGCTGCCAGATGCTATGCCATCATCCAACCTTCCCGGAGTCGTGATCTTGCCAACTGCTGGGCTCTGGCGTGCCGAGCCTGCTTCAATGCGGTAGACTGCACCAATCCATTCCCACATTCTGCTAACATCTCCTGTGCGGCCCTCGCGTACCATAGTTCTGACATTGGCGTTACCCTCAACCAATTTCTGCACAGCCGTCCAAATTCTGTTGCGTTCTTGTGCACGGAACTCATCACGAAGCACGTCGTCTCGTAGGGCGACCATACTTATCAAGGGTTCCGGGTAACCGACGGGATCTTGAGCGTGCAAGCTTGCCTGTGCAGCGAGCTTGTCGAGAGCCAGACCTGCCAGACGCTTCGCCTGTGTTGAGGTCGAGCGGCTTTTTGAGATTGTACGCTGGCCATAAATAGCCGCTAAGCAAAGCAACATGGCGCCTACAAGTTCGCGAAGATGCTGTCTAATCGTGAGGCGAACGGATCGTTTGAGGGCGCATTTGAAGGAGACGGCTGCAAGAGAGTTGCTGCGGAAGGAGCGGACAGAGGTTTGTCTGTTGTACCGAAGGCGGGTCTGTTAGTCAACACTTCACGTAAGCCTGATGATGCATAACTCAAACAAAACATTGAGTGTGAACAGAAATATGACTTACGAATCAACTTTGGTTTTGACCTCGTCGCGCTTGGGAACATCATTGATCGCTTGGTCAATCAACTCGAAGATATCTTTCATGTTTTTACCCTTCTTCGTGATGGTTGTCTTGAGGTCCGGCTCGCTAACATAAGGAGTCTTGGTCTCGCCGCACTCATATGCAGCATTGGCCTTGCGAAGAACAGTCTCGACAGCATGGTTTGTCAAGGCTGTGATCTTACGAAGCTTATCGCTGTCCGGTTCGCAAGTTGGCGGTACAGGAACTAGACCACCAAGCGCGAGGGGATGTAAAACAGGCACAAATCCGTCATCGCAGACGATGTGAAGGTTCTCCCTGCATTCAGCATGCATGGGACACGGCTCACATTCTGGCTGCAAGAACGAAGCCCACTCGGGGATCTGCACACCAGCCAAGGCTGTGGATGGCTCGCCAATACCGCAGAAGCCGACCTTAACCTTCTCCTGGCGCCAGACAGCAGCAACACCCACAAGCATGGTGAGCAATATGGTCCAGGGAGCGGCTTTGGCAGCGCCGGACCTCGGTCTTCTTTTGCGAGGAACACGACTGAGGGCGGTGCGTGGGTTTTCTTCTTGGGCCTTGATTAGATCATGTTGCTCTTCCGGGGTAAATTCCTCGCCAGCAACCATCTGATCGTACTCTTCCTCATACTCTGGCTCGACCTTCACGCGAGAGACAGGCATCCTGGAAACGGCTGTATCGTCTTCCTCCTGGCGGTAGAAGCCATCGGTTCTGCGTCTGCCATCCCTGCTTTTTCTTCTCTCTCTATCAGCTGAAGGGCCGATCGTAGTGCGTCTTCGATCTCCACTCTTGCTACGAAAAGCCGACGGCGGAGAGCTTCCACTCTGGAAAGGGTTGTCTTTGGAGAATGGCGAATCTGCGCCTTGGTCGCGATAGACGGGTTGTGGAGGTTCGCTCGGGAAAGAAGACCTGACGGGACGTCTAGGAGTGGGCTCAGGCTCGACAGTGGCATGCTTGCTAGAAGCACGGCGAGCACTTGTCGAAGCAAAAGACTTCCTGGTCGAGCGAGGAGTTGGCGCAACAATGTCCTCGGCAGCCGGTCGCATGACAGTGCGCCTAGTAGTCCGTCTTGCTGGAGTTGCAGTGACCGTAATGTTGTCGTCGGCACTTCCCTCGTCGTCGTCGTCGTTGTCGCCGGTGCTGGACTGGCTAGAGGGCACGTCGACTATGCCTCTTGTTGAGCGCACAGTGCGAGACTGGACGTTGAGTATCTTTCTTGCCTGAGGAGCGACGTTCGAGTTGAAGATGGCGATCAGATCCGACTTCTTTGCTGACGAAGGATAGGCGACGTTATGGGCAACCAGGATAGAGCGCAGGCGGGGCACAGTGAGAGAGCTGGGATCAAACTCCGGCTGCAGGTAGGCATATTCGTCGTCAGCCATGACTGCAGAGATGCGACAAGGATCGTTGGTGGTGTGGTCTAGAAGGTAAAGGTAGGTAGAAGCTCGTGCTCCAACTCGTTTGCCCTTTCTTTGTGCAAAAGGAAACAAGGCAGGAACACTGTTTATCGTGGCCCGTGCCCACCGTGGTTGCCTATCCGATGCGTCTGCTACGTCAGTTCTGTCTCTTTTTTACTGTGGGGAAACGAGGACTGGGATGTGAGTTTTTGTTCGAGCCAGGTAGAAGCTTCCGTAGCTATACAACAACTCTTTGTCTCAGAATGTCGTGCTCAAAGTGCCAAAACCCCCTCACTCTCGAGGTTGACTACTCGGACGACGAAGATGTGTCCATGGGAGCTGGCTCGTCCAGCGCTGCTGCAGCTCAGAACTCTCACACTGTCCCGGACGATGTAGCTCTTCACTGTGGCTGCCACTTTCATTGGTATCGACACATTCCATGTATACAACTCTATATTCTATCTAACCATTTTTCACAAAATACAGGCAATGCTTGATCGATGAATACCAGATCACCGAATGTCCTTCATGCCACCAGTCCCTACTCACACCAGGCCCCAACGGAGGCCAACAACTCCTATGTACCTTGCACAACGAAGGCGGTGTACAAGAAAACCTCGACATCCTGCCTATCTTGACCGAGGAGGCTTACCTACACGCATACCCTGAAGATAGGATCAGCCGCGCTTTCCTCGAGCTCTGTCGCGAAGGCGACGTTTCTGCTGTTGTAGATTTGTTGAAGAGCTGCAACGAGCCCGACTCGGACGACGATGACATGGACGACGAGCCTCCGGTTCCCAAGAAATCTATGGACGAGGTTCTGCGCTACCAGGATCCCATTGGCGACATGCAATCTGGTCTCCACGCTGCAGTTGCAGGAAACAGTCGTGAGGTTGCTTGGCTGTTGTTGCTGCTTGCGTCCCAGTTGCCTGAGATGGAATTCCCTGCTTTGGTCTACCAGCAAGCCGCATCTTTGGGTATCATGAGAGAAGACCAGACAGGCAAGGTCGACATCAGAAGCCTACGGGATGGCCAGGGAAGAAGCGCCGAACAGCTGGCCGTCGAATTGGGCGGTGTGTGGCATGGCTGGCCCGGTAGTGGTCGCTTGTCGGTTTGATACCTTTAAGTCTTCATATTCTGGTAACTGCTTGACTTTCGCACTGTTCTCTGCCTGGACAGAAGTTGCGATATCATGAAGTGATTCACATCTTCATCCGCCCAGTAAGAAAGATGCGAAGCTACTGCCGCGATTAGCGAGATGTCGAAGGCACCCCTATGTCTCGTATTAGCCATGCTTGGTACTGAGGAGCAGCTTTCCCACTTACTCTTGGATGCTATAATCGACTCTTCCGTTCGAGTTCAATGCTCGAACCTTGGCCTCTTCTTTCTTCAGCTTACGTCCACGCTCTTCCGCTTCTGCTCTTTCACTCTCCGCCATGTCGTGATCCAGATCACCCTGTGCACTTTTTCGTGTATTCTGGAAGCCCGCATATAGTGTCTCCAATTCAGCGTCGATGAGGGTTGGTGGCCGTTCTCCAGCTTCGTCTGCTCTCTGAGCATCACTAGCCAGTTTCTCTTTCATGTCCCCGTCGACCTTGTCGATCTTGGTGTTCGTAGATGGCGCTGTGGGGACTATACCTCCTGCTACGTTTGTTCCTGCGCCAAGTGATAGTGGAGTGCGAGATTGGCTGATACCTGCGGGCCCTCCAAGTTTGCCTGCATCTTCAGCCGTGAATCCAAGACTGCGGTTCAGCAGACTGCTTGCTATGCCAGAGCTGAAACTTGACCAAAGGCCAGAAACGCTCTGGCCAACACGAGCGCCAATACCTGTAAGACCCTGACCAGTCGCGGTACTGAAAATGCCTCGCTTTGTGTAGGGCAGTGGCTGTGGCTTGAGAGACGACATGGCAGGAGAGATCAGAGGCTCAATGCGATAACTGATAGGATCCGTAGGATGGAAAATGTTGAAGACCTGTCTGCATTTTGGCGAGGAAACAGGCAGGTCAGAATTCTGCGTGCCCATACCCGTCAGATTGTCGGAGCTTGAGGACGAGGAGCCGAGGAAGGCGTTCGACGAAGATTCCCTGGACTTGTTGTTACTCTGTCCCGCATCTCGGGCAGCAATCGTGCGGCCTTTGAGCATTTGGAAAAGGCCGATCGGCGATCCAAGGGCGTAGAAGTCCTCGACCTCAAAGTCCAGCTTCATTGGATTGCGTGTAGCCTTGCTAGAGACCCTTTGCTGAGCTTCATGCTTCTCCTGCAGACACAAGATATCGAACATGATGGCAGATCCCAAGGAGTGACCAACCAAGCTGACCTTTCCTTTGAACGAAGGATTGCGTTCGCAAAACAGCTTGTAAATCCGGTTACACTCTTCAAGCACAATAGTTGCGATGGCATCTTTGTATGCTGGACTCTGATACAGCAGAATATCCAGAGCCAGATCTGTGATGAGGTTTCGAACCGCAGGTACGCCCTCAACCGAGATGTTATCAAGATTGGGGTAGTCCTCCTCCTCACCGAACCCACCGAACGCGAGATCATGTTCCTTTCGGTTGTGCTTAAGGGCACGGTTGGGGAAGTCCAGCTTGTGTCTCCAGTTAATTGGCAGCACCTGGATCCTGCAGTTCTTAGGCAAAGATTCAACTTCCGAGTTCAGCGCCTGCAGGTCAGCACTTTCGCCATAGACTGCTTTGAGTGTCTTTCGTAGAGTCGTAACGTCATGCACGAAGTTTACGGACTCCATGCGTAGGCCTAGTCGCTGACCTATACCATGAGTGACCAGAAGAAGATGCTCGATCTCTCGATCTTGTTGCTCTCCTTCTCTGTCACGGTAGTCATCCTGGATTTCCTTCTCGTCACGCTTCCGGACCTCTTCCTCCTGCTTTTGAGGGTCTTCTTGGCCGGCATTAACGAGAGAGTTCATCTGTTGCTCCAGAGTTTGCCGATGTTTTTCCGATTCAGGACTTGCAATTTCAGCATGAAGACTGTCCTGTTTGTTTCCACCCTCTGCAGCAGGTGATTTGCCTTTGCCAGACTCTTTGGAAGACACATCTACTGTAGCGGGCTTAGAAGCAGCGTCTGGGTCCGCCTTCGGATCTTTGTCTTCGGCCTTCTTGGCTTGAACGACGTAACCACGTGTGACCTTGATACCAGCGTAATGAGCGCCTCCAGCAAAGCGTCTATAAACACCACTGCTCATCCGACTTATAAAGTCATCAGTCAAGATCCATGCAGTCGTGGTGTCTTGATAAGTCACGACGGAATTTGAGTGCGGGCCAAAAAGGCGATACGTTTGAACACGGTGAGCTGATTGTGGATCCTCAGCATCTTTAGTGTTCTGGTCTCGAAGATTAGGAAGAGATCCTTTGGAGGCCAGGGGTGACGAAGTGGCAGAGCGAGATTGTGAAGCGGACCTTGTCGGCTCTTGTTTCTTCCATCTCCACGGTGTGGCTTTCAGGTATTGTTCTTCCAGCTGAGCAGCCAGGTTTTCATCGCAAGGCTTCTGAACGGCACCCTCTGTCATACTGTTAGTCAGGATCGATTAGTTCTCCTATACGTTCAGCACAAACCCTGATAGAACCACGTTCCTCGACGAACTTCGTAGACCGGACCCAGCCAATAAGCAGGAGCCAGCTCCCTCTCTTCAACGTCCACATCGAAAAGGTAGTCTTCGTTGACGGGCACTTTGGCGGAATCGTGATGGGACTTGAGTCCAAGATGTTGTGTATCTGTTATGTCCTCGGAATTCTCGAGTTCTCTCCTTTCGGCAGCATCCTCCTCCTTTGATAAGTTGTGGAAGGCGGTCTCGATGGCACGCGAGTCCTTCTTGGAGAAAGGAGCGTACTTTTTTGGAAGAGCTTTAGGAGCTTCAACACCTTCTGGTTTGCCCAGAGGCTTGTCGGAGTAGATGGGTTTCCGCTTTGGTATGTCGACAGCGAAGAACCACTGGACACGCAGGGGTGGGCAGTCTCGAGGATAGCGCTTCAGACTCAGACGGTGTCTATGGCTGACTTTGTGGTCTCCTCCACGCTGTTGCTTGAGGCCAATGTCGCCAGAGGATTGCTCAGGAGCATCTTGCTGTTTGGTGACCGGGCTACCAGCACGAGTACCCCAGGGGGACAGCTTGTTGATGCCGGCGGCCAGGTAGGATTGGTTCTCAGGTGTAGACATGTTGCTGCCCTCGGCCCGACGGGCAGGAGAGTTGTCTCTCGACCAGACGGGAGTTCGCGACGGGTGGCGCGAGGGTGAAGGGGCAGTTGGAGGGTATGCAAGTGGCTTCAGCACACGGTTGATCAAAGAAGCGATTCGCGCCAACGTGTCTGCAGCTCGAAGCTATCCGTTATGTCGTCTCTCGTCTTGGCAAAGTCACGCTGGCGATGGTCTGCAGGTCGACCTTGAAGATTGAAGAACTAAAGATGAAGGCTGGTTGTCTCTACTAAGCTGGAGGTCGGCGATTGAGCGCTTGTCCAAGCAGAGCAGCCCTGCATGCAGCGACGTGCCTGCCAACGTGCATGCTGGCAGCTGCCCCTCGTTGTGAAGCTAACTTTGGCCTATGACGCTCATCAGCCCTATCGGCACCACAGTTCACCCGGCCATGTCTCACATTTCGACTCTACTTTTTTCTTGCACCTCTGCTGCTTTGCCTTCTTGCATCAACATCCACACCAACACCACAGCAATCACTGACCCGTGTAGTCTCTGCATCATGGCCTCAGAAAAGTCGGCTGAGCATGCTCATATTGAGAAGCTCATCACCAACAATCTACCAGGCAGTCCCATCTATGCCTTCCTGCTCACTCCAGTGCGTGTCGTCTCGGCGTCCAAGGGACATGTGCTATGCCGCTTGCCCTTGACCCAGAATCACATGAACTCAAAAGGAGGCATCCATGGCTCGGTTTCTGCCACCATCGTAGACTGGATGGGCGGTATGGCTATTGCTTCGTGGGACTTGCGCGAGAAGACTGGTGTCAGTGTCGACATTCATGTCACCTACCAGAGTTCTGCCAAGGAAGGTGACGAGATAGAGATCGAGGGTATCGCCGACAAGGTCGGTGGGTCGTTGGCCTTTACCAAGGTCAATATCTTCAAAGTCCAGGACGGTCAGCGCGCCGCCGCTGTCATAACTGGCACACATACCAAGTTCGTCAGAGCTTGATGAACTTCCCACGCTTTCTTCTTTGCGTCTGCCATACATTTGCTCTGTGATGGCCCGGACTCACTCGGAATGCGAAGATCAACGTCTTTCGTGCTTTAGAAGCCACTGCGATCTCCTGAACAGTGTGCAATTTTTAAGAGACTACAAATCCACTAGATATCATCGCATATACCTTTGCATATACAAGGCCTGCCAAATCTCCCGAATCATGCCACTGCCCATGTGCTCTCCTGCAGCCTGGAAGCCTTGCATCGAAGCCCATGCAAGGCCTGGCCACATTGCCGCTATTGTTTCATTGACAAGTCTTTGGTACTTCAACAAAGTACGGACGTACGGTCGGCAAAGCCCCTCTCAGGGGTTGCAAATAGTCACTTCTTCGACGGCCATCCTCACCATACCCACCAACTATTGAAATTCTCTCCGGCCTTCGTCCGTGCAGCCGGGCTGGCTTGTGATTTTCCCACCAAAACTCCTTCCGTAGACGGGAACCGCAATCTAGTTTCTGCACCGAATAGACACACTCGTTCTAAAGGATCGAACATCTCATCTACTTTTTTAAACTCATCGTATGCATGTCTGTCATGCTGCGTCTGTGGGGTTTAGGCGCAGTAGGTTCCGCTGCACGCCTTGTCAATCCGGTCGTTCGTGGATTGTTTCATGGATAGAACGCTCACGCAGAGAAGAGTCGAAACAATGGTCCGCTAACATTGCTTACAGATGTCAAAATTGTCAAGGTCCACCGTCGCTTGTTAACAACTGAGACACGGCAAGGTGTAACTGCTAGCAGTGCTAAGTTAACTCAGCAAAGAGACCCGTTCACCTAAACCTCTAGTAGCCGAGCACCTCACCAATTACTTGCCCTGACACATTGAGTTTGGGAGCCAGTCCTCCCTGCCGTCTTGGTCATCGGCTTTCCGGGAGCTTGTTCACGAGTAATGGCGGTGAGAGACCACATCTCGCTGATCCGGAATCGCATGCTTCTCATTCTTCCTCTTTCGGACCAGCAATATACGCAGATACAGGGGTTCGTTGGGCCTCCTGCTCAATCAAATTCGCCCAGAGTCGTCAGACGACTGGGAGGTGGCACGGTCGAGTAGAAGGAAAAGAGACATCTCGGGGCAGATGATTCCGCACGAATCTGCGGCCTGGGAAAACGGTTGGCTCTGCAAGGGACAAGCAGCTCTGTTTTCTAGCACGGTGGCTTGGGCTAAGGGCTTGGGAGTGGAGGATAAGCCTGATTGATGATGTGGCAGCTGTTCATTGGAGCCGTCTGCTGGACCAATCAGCTCACTATCTCCTTTAGTCGCGACTACTCTTGCTCCTAGGCTCATCGTTCGCTTCTCAATGGACTTGTGGATTCAAGTGTTGGCGAGGAATGAGAACAAGCTTTTGTCCGTTCATGGCCGCATTGCGAGCAGGCAGTTTCAGATCATCAGAGGTGCTGGACAGACAAAGTTTCTCGTGGCTTTTGCAGTAAACTGCACTGAAGCGGAGATCGTTCGCGCACTCGCGTCATGCAGGCGGAGCGGGAAGAGTCGAGCCAGTCTCAGACGCTATTCAGATGGCGCAACTCAGGCGGCGCACCCGATGCCTAGTGCCGCTGTTAGTGCCGTTGTTACATCTGGGATCCGTGCGGTATCACACAATGACCGGGTCGAGGACCAGAGATGAGGACGACCAAGTTCTCGGGACAAGCTGGCGGACCAACGTTTTGCAGGGCAGATTGACATGCTCCCTGCGGGAGCGTCATCATGGATTCTTGGAGGCGGAAAGGAGACACCAAGTGTAGCGTCTGCCTGGGATCCTGGATCCGTATCGGCTAGACATGCTGGACTCCACACATTCTCCATCTATCTTTTTGCATATGACTCGCTCTGCATGATGAACAAGTTGGCAGTTGTAGAAGTGCTGGGAGCTGGATTTCTTGACAGGACCAAGCTCCCATGTGCTGTCATGTACGTAGCTTGACAAGTGACTTGATACACTTGCTTTTGCGGCGATAAAGCTGCCAATCGTTGGCAGAGTCTTGCTGGCCCACGCCATCTGACATGGAATCAAAGCCAGCCGTCATGCTTGTGCCAGTGGAGGCGCTTATCTCTGAGCGATTGGCGTCTGTGGTGCAAGTAGAGGCGCTACCTTTGTTTAGGTGTTGGCCATGCCCGTTTCAACAATCTCGACCGGTTCGGTGCGTTTCACACAACCACAACTGCTCCGACCTCTCCGCCTGCAATCTGTCAAGCAGAACAATCGCACCAAGAGACAAGAGATCGCAGAATCGAGACGCCGATCCACCGCACGAGTAATGCTCAATTTGTGGAATTTGGGAGTAATAGATTAAGCATGACCCGATGGACAAGAATATTCACTCTCTGCCCACGAGTGCGCACCCGTTCCGCAGAGGAAAGTCATCATGTTTCCTCTGCCACCAAAAGCCATGTCGAGGTCTAGAAAAATATCAACCCTCTCTCTGGGACGGCCTGCCCTAACCCTTTCGGGGAGGCGCAAATCGAGCAGCAGCGAGCGAGGATGGAGGAAAGCTTGCACTTGCGTGCCGCGGAAAACGGTTCCTGCTCTGCCCACTCGTGGGTTTCTCTTGATGCCATGATCATCGTCAATCATCCACGATCCCAGCGCGACTTTGCTTCGTGAGGGTGGGTCCGCATTCCGGATAACGCCACATATCGCGCCTTTTCCCCACCCACCTCAACGACGTTAAGCACCCACGCCGCTGCTAGCCAACCAGCGTCCGTCTGCACATCGCGTCGGGCCGCTGTTTGCTGCAGAGCTCCGCAGCATCTTCATCCCGGCGCGTTCTGCTGACCTGCTTTCCCCGTGAATACGTGGGTACTTGGTTGCAATACCGACACGGGACGGCGAGCCTCATCCAGAAAGCTTCGTGAGTGGTGAGTCCATGTGTGTGCCTATCTATGTATGTCTCGTTTCGCTCTCTCCTCTTTCCCTCTCTCAAGTCACGCAAAGCAGGGAGAGCTACGGAGGTGGCCAGAATTAGATCATCTCCTACGTCTTGCCCTTCCCAACACGTGCTGCTTACGGCTGTGCCTCCTCCTTTGTCTCCCGCCTAGTTGCTAGTTAGGCCAGGGGATAAACAGCATTTTACCCAGCCGTCGGCGACCACGCCAAGCAGATCCCCGCTCGCGAGGGACAAGTTTAAACGGCCTAGCCGCCAAAGACCCCTGCACCTTCTTAGTCTCACCGAATCGTGCACGCTGCTCCGGCCTTGCGCTAACGGGCGCCTTCCTCCTCGGATAGACCCCAACCTCTTTGCAGAAGAGCTCCGGCCTGTTCTAATACTATCTATCTGAGGGCTGCTCCACGCCCTTTTTCTCGTTCGCGTTCGTCTTTCATGCACTCCTGCAGCTAGACTAACTACGAGGTGTGTGTCTCCAGCTACTTCTATCTGCTGCTTGTCCGTTGCCGATGCACCTGCATGCTTTCACCTTGCCTTACCTCAACCACCTCCACCTCCACCACACATCATCCACACACACACATAGTCGCTAACCCGTCCCGTCGCCCTGCAGCGTGTTTCTGTCCACGACCTACGAACTGCTACGACACGACCTTTTTACGACCATTCAAGGACAATTTATTCGTTTTGACCACATTTTTGTGCATCCTCCGCAAAAGTATTCTGCTTTTGCATTCTGCACTCAAAGCTATAGACGTTTGATTAGTGCGTGCTTGCGACTTTTCTCTCGCCGTACTACTGCTCGTCGTCTGTTCACCCGAGCTCAAGCTTACGACATTAACGACCGGCACTCTGAATCACCTCGCGCACGCGTCTCCCCTGATTCAAGTCATATCACGACCTGTTTGCGATACTGCTTTGTTTAGCTTCGAGGTCCAATTGATCCAGTCACCACTCAATTGACGTCTTGACCTTGGCTTCAATCCTCTCGCCGACTCTCGTGGTTCTTTCGTAACCACTCCACACTCGCTTCATCCTAGTCCAACAAGGATTATCGATAGGAGGTGCTTCTTTTGAGCAGCATCTTCTTCGTCAACAACAGACAAACTGGCTCTACCATCCATCTCTCACGTTTCAGCGCGCGGGTTCGACGACCAGTGGTATCAACCATCCAACATCTTGCAAGCCACCTCGACTGCTGAGCGTTTGCCAGCCCTCTCCCAACTCCAGACCTTCCCGTCTGTGGGTTCATCTCCAAGAGGAAGCTCCATCACTTCAGCAGAGCCTGTTTGCGGCGCCGACACAGCTACCACCTACTCCTCCTCCTTCCACGGCGCATACAGCACCGGCCTCAAGACACCCTCGCCCGACCACACCCCCGCCTATCGCAGAGACAGTGTTCAATCCGGACTGCACGGCCAATCCATCCCTATCACGAGTTACGACCATAACAGCACTTCTTGTATCAGCATGAATCAGACCCAGCCTTACATGGATGTGAGCCAGAGCCACATGTCTAGCAGCATCCCCTCTTCGGCTCCTCCGTCAGGCCTTTCTCACTACGCCAACTACCACCAACCACAGCCCATCTCGAGCCAGCCTCATCCCTATGGTTCATCGCCTTCGTCGTACTCTCAATACTACACCAATGGCCTCGCTCCTCTCCACCACCCCTCGGCAGGTGGTTTGGGCTCCCAAATGGTGCCTCAATCGCAGTTACCTCTTCCTAGTAAGTTGCGCGCCAAAGTGGTGCTTGTTCATGACCATAACTGACATTTTCTCCAGCACTTGCAAACAGTGTTTCGCCCAGCTCTGCTCAAGGACAGTACTCGGGTGCGACATTTGACACCACAGGACAAGTTGCGCCTCCTGGCATGAAGCCTAGAGTGACTGCTACACTCTGGGAAGACGAGGGAAGCCTTTGCTTCCAAGTCGAGGCAAATGGTATCTGTGTGGCAAGACGCGAAGATAACCACATGATCAACGGAACAAAGTTGCTCAATGTGGCTGGCATGACTCGCGGTCGCCGCGATGGTATTCTCAAGAGCGAGAAGAACAGACATGTGGTCAAGATTGGACCCATGCATTTGAAGGGAGTCTGGATCCCCTTTGATCGCGCTCTTGAATTTGCCAACAAGGAGAAGATTACCGAAAAGCTTTATCCTCTGTTCGTGCACAACATTGGTGCTCTGCTCTATCACCCCTCAAACAATGCTAGACAGAGCATTGGTGGTGCTACTTCGGTGGTTCCTGGTGACCGCAGACGCCCCGAGGACTATATGAGAGCGCCTGTAAGCCAGCCGCCCACTATGCCTCATGCGCATTCCATGGCCATGCCTCAGCCGCCGCATTCGCTCGCGCCTCACCCGAACGCTGGAAGACCCAATCTCGACAGGGCTCACACTTTCCCCACTCCTCCTACCAGTGCCTCCAGCATGATGGGAATTGGTAGCTCGGAAGGCTCCTACCAGTGGAGCGCCCAGCCCCCTTCGACTATGCAGCAACAGCAACCTTCTCAACAGGCCCTTGCCATTGACACCAACATGAACAACGCGAGATCTGTGCCTACTACTCCTGCCACCACCCCTCCAGGAAGTGCTATGCACAGCATGCCCCCTTACCAGACCAGTCAAGCATACGATGGTGCTCGCCAACTTTATTCGGCCCCCTCCCAGCAGCCGCCTCAGTATGGTCCCCGCTATGGTCAGCTCCAGCCCAGCCCTTACATTAAGAATGAAATGGCTCCTCCCGCTCGCGGCGGTGCTGAAGCCGACCACGCCGTAGATCAGAAGCCTCAGGACGGTTACGCTAACCACAACTCTGCACACGACGATGCCGAGGGTGAGCACGAGGGTGAATACACTCACGCCTCTGGTCCTTACGGTGGAAACCGTGCTTCATACGCATATGCCACGCCTGCCACAACTGCATCTCTGCACAGTGATCAGACACATATGTCTTCGGACATGACTGGCTCGCCTCACCACAAGGCCTCTGGCGGTGCAACTCCTCGTACGACCAACAGCTACCACGCTGGATACTCTACTCCCCAGCGCCCTCAACAGCTCCAGTCCAACTTGTTCAGCGTTATGAGTGACAACCGCAATGCACCCAACGGTTCCGAAATCTACGGACAACCCAGCCACGCCTACGGGTCTCAAGGATATCCTGGTGTGAACGGCATGCAAAAGCGTATGCGCGACGACGACGTCGAAGATCGCTATAACGAAGACTCGGACGGCCTCAAGCGAAGAAAGACCGTCCGCGAAGGCAGTGCTGGAATCGGGCGCCCTCGCTCCGTTCTCGCCGGACACCGATGAGATTGCCTTGGAACTTTCATCTGTTCATTCTCACTGCATTTTTCCTTTCTCCTTGCTGTGTTTTTCTAATGCCTCCCTTCTTTTTTGAGGTCTTTTCGCTTTTTTCCTTCCTTTCTGTGTTTTTGCGCTTTCATCTCTCCTTGACTCTATAACGACACCCATGATGACGAACAAATAACTTTATGATGAATGATGTTTCATTTCATAAAGCGGAATGAGGGAGACCACAGACGGCATAACCGGTTCTCCCCTTTGTGTTTGGATTTCAGAACATTGTTTTTTCTTCTTTGCTATCACACATCTCATTGCGTTTTTGCTGTCTTCTGCATTCTGATTTTTTGTTTTTGCTTTTTTCCTCTTTTTTCCTCCGGCTCTTCTGGGGTTGAAGCATGATGATGGTTGATGAAAAGCATTGTGCTGGTGCCAAGCGGTTGTGAATGGAAGAAGGAAGAGGAGCTATGAGGAGGAGGAGGAGAAGGAAAGAAAAAAAGGGATCTTTCACCTCTTGGGGGAAACGCAAATGGTCTCTTTGTAATGACAAACAACACACATCACAACACAACAACAAAAAGGAAACAACATAGACCCCAAACTCCACCCCTTTCGCTCCCTTCACTACGCGTCTCTTTTGACAGTCTTGTGCGCATTTTTCTAAAAAGTTCAAATCGTTTTGTTTTATGATCTCGTGTCTTCTCTCCATCCGCACCATCGTGGAATCTTTTGACTTTTTATAATATGGCAAGGTTTAGGTTCAACGCTTCCTCGTTTTGAGATCGATATGCGTGATGTTTTGCATGATGATCGTTAATGTGTTATGCATGGACCTCGCGTGCGTTTGGCGTGTGGCTCTCGAGTCAACTCACTACACAATCACCGAAATGCTTTTCCACATTCATCAGCTCCACATTCCATATCATCTACAGAGGTGAGACAACCTTGTCAGAAAACACAGGTATAGATGAGGTGAAATGGTTGGAAAGAGAAGTGGCATGGTGATTTGTGCTGTCTAGCAGTAGAAGTGTGCGATGCTCAACCGTATCTTGGAATTGATGCAGAGATATACGAAAGTATTGGATAGCAGCGGCTGCAGTGGATGAGAGGTAGGCAAAACGTACTCGACCGATACTAGATCATGTCTCTTTGCCATGATAAGTCTCATGATGTCGTAGTGGCTCGTTGGCGTGGGTTGTCGTCGACATGATATCCGAGACAGGGTGACAAGACTAACAACATTGACTTGCTCAAATTGGCAGGGCACATCTTACAAGACTTCAAAAGACCAATATTTGCGAATCAGATTCCGGCGATCGGAAATACTCTATGACTTGTTGACATGTAGAAATGTTGGGCGCACCTTGTGCGATTCGCCAGAGACTTGTGATACGCTAAATACGAGCATGCTACTACTCCATCCAATCAATCGTACTTGTACTTCTCACTTCCCCTCTTGACGAACTTGACAGGCACCTTGCCCGTGCGCATCTGAATTGTGATGATAGTTCCCATGCCATGCTGGAGCAGATTCTCCGCTGTAGACTTGGCCTTGTCCCAAGTTGACCTCCTCAATGCTTCGTCCGTGGCTGCAAGCTCTTCATCGCTGGCGTACTTGTCCAAGTCCAGCTCAACACTGTATTCGCGGAAAATAGCTGCGAGTACAGCGAGAACCTCGACTTGAGCGAAACGACGACCTAGACATGCGCGGTAGCCTTCTGAAAAGGGGATGAAGGCTCCACGTTCAGGGCTGAAGAGATGAGATGAAGTATCCGAGGATTGAGGACCGCCGATATCCTCTTCCGAATCGGAGTGTGCATTTTGCTGTGCGTGTTTTTGTGCTGCTGTCGAGTTCGACTTTGAGGGGTCCAAAATCCATCGCTGCGGTTTCCATGATGCCAGGTCTTTTTCGATTTCGGCCTCTGAGGCATTTGGACCGCAAAGGGTAGGCCAGTGTTTCGGGTTGCGGTGAGAGGCGACCGTGATCAGAGTTACTGCAGTACCTTCTGGTACGATAACACGACGGCCAGAAAGTGTCAGTGGTTGAGGTGAGTCCTTGAGTGTGCATTTGGGAATGCCGACGACAGGGGGGATCAGACGAAGCTCCTCGTTCATGACTGCACCACACATGCCGCCAAATAACTTGGGAACGTCCTGCTCGTAGTCCCATTGGTCAATCGGTCGGTCACCAAAGATTTCGTCCAAATCGTCTTGAAGAAGTTTTTGCGTAGACCAATTCATGGCCAGGTATAGCATGGCGAAGTGCAACGTGTTTGCTGTGGTCTCATGACCTGCCAGGATGAAGACGAAAGCATTTCCCAAAATCTCGTCGTCAGTGAGGAGTTGTTTGTCGGCCTTCTCTGGGTCTTGATCCGGTTTGATACCAGCGCCACTCACGAGCGCTCCCATAAGGTCCATACCCTCACGCTTCTCGCCTGCTTGAACCTCCGCCCTCTTCTCAAGGTACATTTCACGCATATACTTGCCCCACTCGGTGAAAGATTCGTAGGCGACCTTATTTTGCTTGATGGGTGAGTTTACTTCAAGCCTCAGTTAGCTTCGAGTGCTTTGCTACACTTGTCAAACAATTGCTTACCAAGAAACCACTTGGGGAGCAGCATCACAGCGATGATGTTCTCCAATAGCGTGCTCAATGCATCCTTGTAGGTCATTGTGTGACCTTGCGGTACCACACCAGCTTGGCCATTCTCCTCGAGTTCTTCATGCGGCCACAGCAGACGTCTGCCAAAGCCAGCACGACTGATGATATGCAAACTCAACCGCATAGTGGCGGCAGCGATGTCTGTCACAGTGCCCTTACCCTCGGAGTTCTTACCAACCAGAGAAGCCATCATGCTCTGTGCCTGATGCAGACTCTCCTGCCACACAAGATGATTGTTCTTCTCGGTAAATGGTGGAGAAGTGATCTTGCGATGGTGGCGCCAGATCGAGCCTTCTGTACTCACCACGTTCTTGCCAAAGAGATCCACAGAGCCGTAGATTTCAATTGGCTTGGGGAAGTCATTGCGTCGGGTAACGATCTGTGTTGTTGCCTCGGGATCGGCTACGAACAATGCGTTCTTTCCTGGAGAGCACACAATGAAGATGTCACTACCGATAGCCTTGAATGGCTCACGTCTCAATAGCCAAGTCCATTCAGGATCCAGGAACCTGGAAAAGGGTCAGCTCATGTCTGCACCGTAAGACAGGTATACATTGCTGCAGTGTGACCTAGATGCGGACGTACTGTAACCACGGATCTGTCCAAGATTTGGGGAATTTCTCCAACAGCGGAATCCAAAGCCTGTGTGTTACGAGCCAGAAACGATTGAACCCATAGACTGGTGCTACAACGTAGGGCAGACCCGATTGTTTGGCTGCGGCGAGGTTGCGGGCGAAGCAACGATAGTAGTTGTAAATGTAGACACCAATTAAAGTGGCGGCTGCCAACCACACAAAAGGCATCATGGTGACGGCAATTCTCAGGTATCGTTTGTAGAAACAACAGTAGGAACCTCCACCGACTTTTATTCCTCTTGCGCCAAGCAGACTGAGCACTTGAAGGCGATGGTTCCTTCTTTCTAGCTTTCTCGCCTGATGATGTCGTACATGTACGATAAACGAGTGATCACGAAACGGGTGGAAGCTTTCCGAGGAATGGGGTGAAACGCTAAAAACGAAGATCAAGAAGGGGAAAGAGCACACTCAGCTCCTAAGAGAAATGGAGGCGGTAACGACATATTTACATGAACAGAACTTCAGAGCCGCAAACGCGGCAAATACGTCTGCAATGGTCATTGATGCGGTCTGATGAGGAAAGATGATCAAAGAGCCAGCCGCCATGCGCCTCGGAAGCCGGCACCTTGAAAACCCTCTGCAATCTGCATCTCGGGCGCAATGCCATGTCATGCAGCAAAAGCTTGATCCCCTCGGTTGGCATTAAATAAATAGGGTGAGCTTGCCCTCGTCGAATGACCTTCCGTATTACAGCCAAGACCTTCTCATCGCGACCAATTGCCGCGAATTTGAAGTGCACTTCGCGTAGAAAGGCGTCTGTTGATCAGATCTCGCTTGGATGCAGCTCAAGAAGATCATTTGCAAGCGACGTTCGAGAGCCTCTGTGCCCCAAGGTCGTCCTTGCCATGAACCAAATATTGAACGAGCATGTGCTGCAGTTGAGGCAGCGACGCGTCTCGCAATGTCGCGGAAGTAAGTCAGTATCGTACCTTCCTGTCACCTGGGTACGCTTGGAGAATGGGAATTTTCTGCTCTTGTCTTGCGACTTTCGTATCGTCATTCTCGCAACACGACCTCCCATTATCCATACCAATTTCCATTGTCCTATTTCTTTTCTAGTCACCTGAACCGACATCAACTAGCCCTGTAACCGAAGCAGCACGAGACCTCGTACCTGTACCAAACCTTCGAACCCTGATCATCACCTGCAGAAGATCATACTTTTATTCCGATACCCTTGTTACACTATGCAGCTTTTTCTTATCAACTTCATCCTGATCATCTCCACCCTCTTCTGCTTCGTCCGTGCCGATGCGATTACAGATGCAATCCACATCAAGGGCCTCGCTTCCAGTACCGCGGACACCATTTTCGCTTCTCTGAATGGCACAGCGTATCTTGTGAGCATTGCAGGTCTTGATCAGCGAACATCAATTGACGATCCTCAGAACACATCGGATCTGGTCTCTCAAGTCACCGCCGCTATTCAAGGAGCTGATTCGTTGATGATGTCCAATATCGTTCGTCATGTCTTGTTCTCAATTCATCATTGAGAGCCTTGTTGACATGTTGCAGTCCTCTCCAGGCGTTGCAAACATTACCTTCAATGAAGCCTACTTCAACGTATGGCACCATATTGCAAGGCGAGTATTGGACATAAGCTGACCCTCTCAGTACGTCGACTCAGTGCTCTATCTCGCTGATACCGTCCAACGTCGTGGTCGTCTCTTCCACTCTGAGCTGAACCAACCAGTCTACCAAGCCCTCCAGAGCCTGTCTTCTGCTGTTTCTGTGAGCTCCCTAAGAAGAGTCGAGTACAAGGAATAGTCATACTTACACACTTCCAGATGTATGGTCACGACCTCACGTCACAAAACATCATCCAGCGCAACAGCACCATCCGAACCTTGACAACGGGCAGTGCAATTGTCAGAGCACAGAGCGCATGGGCCAACAACCAGAACTACCCAGGAAAGAGGGAAGCTTTGGAGTGGACAAGCTAGAGGGTGTAGTCTGTTCGAACGTGGAGCATTTATCGCAATGCACGTTAGCCTCTCAATATGATCTGTTTAACAGCATCGTTTTTGGTCCGATAATGTGCCTTACTCTGTGTGTCTACGCGCAAGTCTTGCCTCCCTACAATGCATACCTATCTTAAGTAGCAAACCGAGGGTCGATGGAAGAAAAACAAATATCATATCATTCAGCAGAAATGCTCCAACTAAGTAAAGAGTCTCTATGACTGCAGAAAAGGGGTATCGCCCAAGAACAGCCAAACCACCAAACGCCATGGACCTCGACCGCGAAGACCAAACCACCCAAAAGAATGCGAAAACGATATTGAACTTTCGAGACAATCACTTGCCAACTTGATCCAGATATGCGGCAGCATCTCTAGCCTGCACCAACCTCGCTCCAGTCTCTCCAATCTTCTCCTTGATATCGACCAAGCCTTTTGTAGCTTGTTCCCAATTTCTCTCCGCCTCTTCCCAATCTCTGACGCCTTCCGTGCCCAACTGCACACCCTCCTCTTCCAACATCCTCTTCCTCTGCTCTTCAGCTCTTTGTCTCGCCTCTTCAAATTCTTTCTCTTCCTTCTCCAGACCAGCAGCATAAGAAGCAGCCGCCTGCGCCGGAGCCGTTCGTCGCAGATTGGCGAGTTGCAACGTCAAGTTTTCAATCTTTGCGGAAAGATTCAACAATTTCGTCTGTAGTTTCGAATCATAGGGTTCCAATTCTGCATTTGCACATCAATGATTAGCCCATCATCCTTGTCCCTTCCTCACACCTTCTCATATCAAGTGCGCAAAAAGCAACTCACCATCCCTACCCATCTCAGCCACCCTCATCGCCTCTTCCATCTCCTTGCCCTCCAACCCATTTACCGCCAAATTGGGTCCTGCATTTTCAAACACTTTGCTGATGTATTGTTGCACCAATTCTTCAACGCGTGATCGCAATACATCGTCGGAAGCGGATTCGGGGGCGGCGGAGGGAGGGAAATGGAGGTCGAGCTTTTCGCGGGCGGTGGAGGTGGTGTTGTTGCGGAGGTAGATTAGGTCGAGAGGGGATTGGAGTTCGATTTTGCGGTGGGTGGTTTCCATTGTCTTTACGTGATGTTGCGCGTGTGAATGTGGTGGGTATGTGATGAGCTGGAGAAGTGATAGATTGATCGCACGCGTGTGGTGTTTGGTAAGGTGTGGGTTTCGTGGATGTGGTCGCGCGGCAATAAGGTGTGTTTTCTTTGAATTGTTTACTTTTGAAACAGCTGCGCGACCGGGAAGAGACAAAAGTGACGGGGATGCATGTGGAGACGGCGGCTTCGTGCCAAGACGCTATGATCATGCGGGGTATTCGTGTTTGCTTATCGTGAGGCTTATCGCCGAGAGACGCCATCATGGTACCAAAACGATGCCCGACCTCGGCGTGCATGAACGACACATTCGAGCGCTTGCGTACGTGGACAAGCTGCGAGATAAACAGTTGCTGGCTGTCAAGTAAAAGAGAAAAAGAGGAAATCAATTCAGACCCATTCTATAAGCTAGCCGGTAATGCTAAAGGAGCCCGTCCGTCCGAAATCAGCACTGCCCTTCTTCCGTAGCGCCCTCTGTGCTTCGCTTTGCCTTGAGAGCCTTATATATACCTGACCGTCTGCATGGTAGCCTCCAAAAGATGTAAACTCCATGCGTTGTAGGAGAACAAGAAAACTAGAAAACAAAACCTCGGTATCCCGTATGTGTGCCTTGTGCTTCCCCTTATCCATAACGCCAATATTCCATTATCATCATCATGTTTCTCAGTATCGTTGTATTGTAGTTGTTGCTGTTGCTCCTTTATTTAGGGAAGATGGCGGCGGCCTCCTCGTCGGTAAGATGGATGTTGTGTACAGGGTCAGGTCTGTGCTCGAGGCCGGTCGAGTCGTAGTCGAGATAGGATGGGAGGAAGATCTCTATATTCGAAGTCAGACAGATGTGAGGTGGACGGGAGCTGCATTTCACGTACCCTGGTTCCAGTCGAAGCCCTGGGATGTTTTGATACATGTGATCTGGTGCAAGCTTGTCAGCATCGGTCGGGTGAAAGAACACCTTGATGTTCTTACCAGACGAGGAGCCTCGGGTCCGCCAATGTTGACGACAGTGTACTCGGACTTGGAGAGCGAGTCACCTGCACACTACTTAGCAACAGCAGACTTGATCAGACTTGTTCCGGACATACCGAGCAGCGAGGGCCTTCTTTCGGCGTATCGGGTCATGGATGACGGAGTCGAGGCCGAGGACGGGGAAGCCGACGTCGAGGCCAGAGATGAGGGTGAGAATGGAGCGTTGTTGGCCCAGCTCGGATAAGGGGACGACGAAGATGAAGAAGCGAAACCAGAGCTGTCAGTACTGGGCTGCTTGCGCTTGGGGATGGCTATCGACGACGACATGGTTGCTATCGTGCTTTTGCGGGGTTGGCAATTGATGTGCTTGGAGATGTTGCTCGAACGCTGGAGATATATAGACTCAACACGTGGAAGACAAGGGAGGAAGCAAAGGACCAACACTCTGAAGTGTGAAAGCGTATGAATCACAGGAATAGCAAGGAGGAGACGGATAGGCAGAAGGGAGGCCTCGAGGTTGAATGGTAGGACAGATACGGAGCGATTATCGCCGAACCGTCATGCCTTGGCTCCGCCCGCACCAAGCCATGTGACTCAGGCCGTTTCACCATAATGCATCATACCTTTTATCATTCCCATGCAGATCACCTAATCGCTCCTCGGTATGTTATCACTGTATACGCAGTACGTCCGATCAGTTCACTGTCGTTGATAAGAAGACCATGCTTGCGTCGAGATGAAAAGGTAAATTCGAATGCCCCGAAGATGAATATAAAAAGACCAGGAACCCGCCCGGTAATGCCATGATAAGAATCAGAATCAGAATCAGAATCCCTCCTCTGCCAGTAAAAGACACTGATAGTCTTTGCACTGACTCTCTCCTCCTTTGCTCTCCATAGATGGAGGTCCGAAATGCAAACACGCATGCTCACAGTCCTCCTCGGCTTCCGCCCGCTGCTGCTCCTCCATTACTTCTCTTCTTGTAAAAGAGAATAAAAGGGTATCTCAGAATCCAAAAACGCACTCGAAGTGGAAAAGAAAAAAAGGGAAAAAATAACCGTCCACGCCTGCCCTTAGATTTGCGCCCCACATACCTCATGTCCCATGCCTGCTTTGAGAAGAAAAGCCATAGACATCTATATCGTTGTTTTCCGTCATGTTCAGATTAGACTCAGAAGACGAACAGGATCGACGACTGCATCTACCAGCCTCGTTTCCGTGCGAACTTCTTGTTGAGATGGACGAGCAGCTTCGAAACGTTGAACTGGACGTATTCGAGATCAAGATCTTCTTGGCTGTCCTTTTGCATCTCGAGCAAATCGTCGAGTTTTAGATCGAGCTCCAGGAGTCCACGATTTCTGCCTGTGATATTGTTAACTCATGTTTGATGGATGGCATGTGACTCGACCTACCCTTGTAGTGCAAGGAGATGATAAATGTTCCTGGGCTCGGGCTGGTCATGTTGAAATAGATGTTCGCTTGTCGATTCGGAGGCACATTACTCCTTTGAATCACGCCTTCCTTCTCCAGTTGAGCGTGTGTGAACTTGTATGGGCCGAGAACCTTCTGGTTTTGCACACGCTTCGTGGTGCCCTCAGATTGGCCTCTGACGTTGTGCAAGTATGACTTGTATGTCTCAAGCTGGCCGACAAGGTATGCGTTGTGATCCCGTATTGTCTGGTAAACTTCCTCAAGTTTTTGACTCTCAGTAATGACTTTCTCCTTCAACGAACCGAGGTGATTTAATTCTTGCTCGACCTCGTCGCGCAAAGAAGCGTAGTTGTCTGCTTTGTCGATCATGCCCATATCGTTCAATTGGCTCAGCAACTCCATGCTACGGATACCCTTGCGCACCATGACCGAGTCATTCTTTGTGGTGGCAGCTGCTTCGGCGACTCTGTCAAGACGAAGTGGTCGTCGTGCAACGACTGCGTTGGCGGGCAAGGAGCGTAGGATCATGACGAATGTCGACTTTGCCTCCATAAAGAAGACCTCCTCTTGAGTGATGTCGAGCGCGGCCGTCAGGTCGTCCAGTGCCGTCTCCCACTTGCTGTACAACGGAAGGTTGATTGCACGGTTCTCTTTCCTTGGAAGTTGTGCTGGTGCTGGACCCAGATCTTGCAAGAGAATCTTCAAGTGCGAGCCTTCGTCTCTTACTACCAGTTCCTGGGTGTGCTTTTCGAGAAGTGCGTGCATAGCGTAAACTTCATTGAGCGAGATGGGCAACTCGAGGTCCTTCTTGGACAGAGCGACGTAGTTGTCCATTTCCAGCGTCTCGTAAAAGTCTTGAACCTCGCACAAATCAAGCAGAAACTTATTCATGCGTTCTTTGTTTTGTTGGATGAAAGGCTGGAGTACGGACATGTACGGTTCTTTGGCGTAGGAGGGCTTATTAGCCAGGTTCTGGAGCATCTTTGCGACCTAGAAATTGCTCAGTCAGTATTCAGTCTCCTGATTTCAGACATCTCATCGACGTACCAAGGTAAGAGTGCGCTTAGGGTTCTCGGCGGGGTTCTGCTCAATAAGCATATAAGACCTGGGAGTGACTATTGCAGGGTTGATGAAGCGCAGGAAGAAGAAACCACCAATCAAGGTGCAAATGGTCTGGTCGTGTGCATCCGGGTACTTTCTCCTCGAGAGACTCCTAATCTGCTTGCATATCCATCGAATACCGTAAGGCGTCTCGTCCAGGTTGTTGACAATCGTGTCGAGGAAGTAGTTGGCAAGCTGAATCAATTGGCCGACCCTGCGGCTGATGATGGCTTGGACTTGAGGATTTGCAGCAGCCTCTTCGGCCGTGATGCCACCGGGAGGGAGACTCGACGTAGAGCCGCGGATTGAGGCACGCTCGGCCATCATAGTCTCGTATACTTTGAGCGGGTTGATCTCGAGGTCGACGTCGCGCAGCTTGCTGGTAACATAGTTGATTTGTTCGGATAGAACCGTCTTCAAGTATCCTTGACCCGGACCTCTGCGAGTGTAGGTCGTCATCATGCGGGAGACGGGGGTATTGGCACGGAGAAGGGATGAATAATCAGGCGTGTTGTCGAATTGGTAGGTGAGAACAGACTGCAAGGTAAACAGGTCAGCTGGTTGATTGGTTGTGTGTGGCAGATTGTTCTGGACCGACCTGGAACATGGTGAGCAGCAAGTGCTCTTCACGGCTCTCGTACTGGTTTCCGTAGATGGTGAACATGACTGTCTGTAGCAATTGATCGATCTCGGCCAGCGTGACCAGACGACACAAGTGAGCGATGTGTTTCGGCTCGGATTGGAGTAGGAACAACAGGTTGCCATATTTCTGCGTCTTGTCGTCGTTGGGGAATGCACCCTCTGTAAGTTCGTCGGACTCGTCTAAATGATCGGCTACTTCGTTGCGCTGTCTAGGTGTCAGTCGGGCTGGAGAAAGGCGAGACAGGCTTCAAGACCCACCTCTTCCAAAGCCATGCGATTCTGCACGAGCAAGGCAATTCTCGAGTCGAGGTATCGCACATCCTTCTCCAGTACAAAGTTCTTCTTGGACTGCGACGAGATCTTTGATTTGAGGTCGCGGAGCACCTTCTGGGCTGTTCGGTTGTCAGTGACTGAGGTGGGTGCTGATGGAGTACAAAGAGCTTACCGCGTGCAAGATCATCTTCAATCTCGAGTTCGCGCGGGTTCGCATTCATAGACAGATACAAGGCTGTCATGGAATAGCGCTTCGAGGTGCGCGTTGACCTGGCGCCATCGTGAGAAGAGCGCGTGTTCTGTCGGCCGACCATGGGCAGGTAGGATGAAGACGATGATGTAGAAGCCCGCGATGGCGCATGCAGTGTTGCGACCGACATGAAAGGAGCGACAATCGATTAGTCGGATGGAGAGGGGGACAGGACGTCAGTTCGTTTGGCCGCAGGTTATTGATTGCCCTCTTTGTTGTGTCTCGGAGCGCAGGGAACCAAAGGCAGTCAAAGCCGACGGTCGGTAATAAAGAGAGTGTGGGTAGAGAGCGAAAAGACGGCTCTTGGGCGCGCGATATAGCAGAAGTGCCACTGTCCGCTTTGGACAAAGTGCTGCTGCCTCTTTGGCCCTGCCGCTGGAAGTCGAAGATCAGATCAGCTTTAGGATCAATTGGCGCTTCGGGTTGCTCGGGTTCCCGATGCTTCTTCGCTGCAATCAACCGTCAAATGATTACACGTGCTCAACTGGCATTCCACGTCTCGCTTTCGTCGTTGTGAGGGCACTGCTTGGAAGAGGTGAAGCAGAGGAATGCAAGAGCAGCAGCAAGATGCAAGATGCTTCGTTGAACCTTCTGACCTGTCTCAAACCCATCATGTAGCACAACCCTGACTCTATCTACCCTTGCACGTCCCTAGGGGTTGTCTTTTCTATGGGCCCCTATGCTGGGAGCAACCTTAAACTTTGAATCGCTTCCGCTTCTGCTTCCAGCCCGCGGCACCGCAACGCCCTACAATGTGCTAGCTACTGGCCGACCACTTCTCGACGTTAACGTCTACGCATTGGAAAGGCCAGCCTTGTTGGTACTGACAAAAACTCAATCATCACCTCTCTCAGCAGAAGCGAGGAGGGCTTTTCAGTGTCCACGGCGCTCGCCTTATCTTCCAAGCCTGCGCTTTTAATCTATCGATAGTTGCACGACATGGGATAAACAGGCAATTCTGCGGTTTCGAGAGCCGCCTTTGGTCGCTCGCAATATTCTGCGACTTGGCTCACGTCTTTCTTGTCCACGAGCACTGGCCTGCATCTGACTCCGTTGCTTGATTCTTTCCTTCTCCATCAATCCGTGCCTAGTCCGCATGCGGCTTGCAGATCTCTGCTGCAACGTGTTGATCAGGGTCGCACGGTCAGGGGCTTGACCGTGCAACCACCAAGCATGCTCTCTCTGACTCTGCCTTCCTCATCATGCCGTAGAAATTCCAAAATTGCAATTGAAGATCTCCGGCAGAGAACCGATCGTGTCTCAACCAACCTAAGCCGCAACCGATTCTGGAGCACGAGTGCGGCAGAAGGATTTCAAAAACCGCGGCATTCCCAAATATTGCTCTGAAACACTTTGCTAGCGCCCACCTGAAACCGTCGCTCGTGATTTGCCTGCACCCCTCCACGTTTAAGCGAGCATTTGCTTGCGAGCCCTCTCCATCTTTTGTTCTCCACGAGCTGTGCTCTCGTTTATCTCTTCTATCTTGCCCTGAATCAATGAGCAACGGCCGCAACTAATGTCATGAAAGCCACATATCTGTGGAAACAACAAATCAGCGCTCTGCATCTGGGATCATGACGAGCTGATTGTACTTACATGCCGGCAGCGAACAGCCACTCGCGGGCAGTCAGAATATGTCTGACGTCCATGACTGAGCAAAGTGCCCACTGACCCATACTGCATGCGAAGATTGCAAGGATTCTGCAGAGGAAGTTGGACATCACCGCGAAAGCCATGAACGGTAAGAGTAGCATAAGCGGTAGCGATGCTGTCGTCGCTGACACAGCCGACACTTCGACCTTCTTACGTGGAAGTACAAACAAATCTTTCTCGTGTTTGAGGAAGGCTGCTTCTGCCATCTCAACGGGACGGTGAGTCTCCATCCACTGGCGATAACGTGCAATTTCTGCTTCCTGTGGCCTTTGCAGATCTTTAGATGCATTACGATAGTGTTCAAGAGCACGATCTAGCAGTATCAGCAAATATCCAAAGTTTCATCGAGCAATACTCACGGTATCTTTCCAGCTTGACGAATATCTCTCCTAGCACAAACTTGCGCCTGAACATCAACTCGCTGTCTGCAGGCGTGAGTCGAGCTTCCGCACGCCTGGAGGCCTGTCTCGATTTGCCGTCAGAAGTGGCTTGGCCAACCTGAGAAATCCATTCATCGAGGTTTCGCAGCTCTTCCTCGTATTCACATATCTCGTCTTGTAGGTATAGAAGCAATCGGTGGTGCAGTTGCTCGAAACTACGATACATTGGTCTCGCTCCAGTGGAACCGTCCGTCAGCTTGGCTGCCAGAAGCTCATAGCCTTCCAGTGTAGTCTTCTGAAGGTCTGGAAAACTCGAAGCTGTCGGAGCTGGTGATGGTATTCCAGCTTGATGTGGCCGCATTTGTCGTAGGCCCTGCCCGTTGTCGTGCGAAAAACTGGCTCGTTGTACCTGTGGACTTGCGGGATACATTTGGCGTTGCTGCCAGTATGGTCCCGAGCCAGGTACGGGGCCGCCATAGTTTGGGCCCACAGGCCTCTGTTGAGATGCAATATGATCACGGAGAGCTTCCACTTGATCTTCGAGTCTAACATTAGACTGAGGGCTTTGGGGCAATGGACCTTGTCTTTGGGCCATCATCGATTGCGGTTGTTGAAAGAGAGATACGCCTGAACGAACTTGAGGAGGTATAGGCTGACCGGCAGCTCGATTCCAAGAATCTTCACCTTGCTGACCACTCCAAGAAGTGTTTGGAAGTGTAGAGGTAGTTGGTCGAGACGATGGAGTCTCGGGGATACCAGGCGAGCCATACCCCGAACGCAGGGACTGAGGAGATGGCAAGGAAGCCGAGCCATCACCTCTCCACAAAGGTGGTCTACCAGCACTTTCAGGAGTTGGAGGACCGAACCAATGTGTTTGAGGAACGTGTTGATAAGGCTGGATTGGTCGTTCATGTCCCTCGAGACTTTCCGGCGATATAGGGGCCCATTGCTGACCTGGTCCTCCAGGTGGTGCTTGCTGCCGAACATGTTCTTGCGGAGGCATGTCTGATTGTTCGGTCTCCATTGGTGGAAAAGACTCCTGTCTCAGTGTTCTGTCACTTCCACTAGATCTCTCCGATACTCCTGTAGCTTCAGAGAGTTGTGATGGTGTAGTATCGCGTAGTATGGACTTTTTGGAGCGAGAGACATCATCAGGCACTTTACGAGGACCATGTCGTTTCGTCAGCATCGCTTCTGTTGACGAGCGTCGTCCAGTCTTCGTGACCTTGAATGGCACGCGTTGTACATTTGTCTGCTGGCTTTCGCGTTTGTCTGTCGGGGTAATCTCTGTCGGTAGGGCTGAGAGGCCTTCATCTATATCTGACCATGCTTCCGATCCTGATTGCGAAACTTTTCTGCCAGCTTCGTTATGTGGAGGAAATTCAGTAGAGGCCTCTTCCGCCGAAGTAGATGGGGTCAAGATGGGCGAGACCGGCAATGACAGCGATGTTGGTGTACTGTTGGTAGTAGGCTATGTTGGTTCTAGCGATAGTCCTTGATGGGGTCAAAAGAGGGGCAGTCAAACCCACCATTCTGGCGCACGAGCGGCGCTTCAGCCGTAGATCTCCCTTCTGATTAAATGCTTCAACCTCAGCTCCTTACTGTTTGACACAGCTCGCAAGTAAACTGTTGTTCTAGCTATGTGTGTTTGGTGTATCCTGGCCCGAAAGTACTTTGCTGCTTAGAATGGTGCGAAAGATGACAAGTGATGGATGATTACAAGAACGTAATTATCAAGAGGGAGCAAAGAATTGTGGGTGGACGAATGTTGGTTCTGTGCAACGAGAGGCTTTCCAGTGGATTGGTAGAATCTGGCCGCGTGCATGATCGGGCATTGCTGTGCTGGCATCCGATGTATCCAATAGCAGTGACGCGAATAAGGATAAAGAGCAGCCAGCGATGATGGATGATAGCCTTAGTTGTCCATGGACAAACTCCTAAGCCTTAATTGTCCATGGACAAGCCATGTTCGTATGATGAATTAATTGTCCAATCACCACACAACGATAAGGAGTAGAGGTAGCTTGCGCGCAATGAAGAAAGAGACTGGCCATTGAAGCCCCATGACTAGGTATCGCTCTAGAAAATCAAAACCGTAATACATAATATCAGCGCCAACGCCAACGCTAAATCGACCGCAGCCATTTTCACGCTTTTGCGACACCAAATGAACACTCAGCATCTGTCAAGTGCTTAGAGCAGAGTGTCACCGAGACCACAACGGACGATGGAGATACCGGCACGAACGGTCTCACTAGCACCGTGGGCCTCAAGGCTGGGGTTGACCTCGACCAAGTCCAAGGCGACAAGGCTGCCAGTCTCGTGTACGCACTCGGCGATGAAGTCACCCTCACGCAGAGTCAGACCACCACGGACAGGGGTGCCGGTACTAGGTGCCCACATGGGGTCGAGAGAGTCAATGTCGAAGGACAAGTGGATGGGGGTGTCGCTACCAATCCAGCCCAGAGCCATGTCCATGACCTTGCCAATACCGTATCTATGTAAGAGGGATTAGCATGGTGGTTCCGCATGGAAAAGAAAGACAAAACTTACCTGTCGATGTCGTGCATGGAGAAGGCCTTGATGTTGTGCTCACGGAGGATCTTCTTCTCGCCGCGGTCAATGTCTCTCAGACCAATGTAGACGAGCTTCTTGACGCTGACGCGCTGGTCGTCCTTGATCCAGCCGAAGCAGTCCTCCTTGTCCTCCTTGGCCAGGCCGGTCAGGAAAGCAACGGGCATGCCGTGGATGTTTCCACTGTCCGAAGTCTCGGGAGTGTTGATGTCGGCGTGTGCATCGACCCAGATGACAGCCATCTCTCTGCCAGTTCTTTCTCTGATAGCCTTAGCTGTACCGGAAATGGTGCCAATAGCGATGGAGTGGTCACCACCGAGGGTCAGGACGAAGCGGCCCTGGCGTGCGTGCTCGTAGACTTGCTCGCTGAGCTTACGTGTGACGGCACTGACGGCGCGAGGGTTCTTCATGTTGCGGTAGTCGGGGTCTTCCTTGGGCATGATGTCGGAGTATTGGTGCACCTCGCCGTCGTAGTGTACGTTGAACTCGAGCTCTTCTCTCAGCTGCTCAACAAGACCGGACTCGATCAGAGCCATAGGTGCAGCATCGACGCCAGACTTGCCCTGTCGATCATGTCAGAATTGCCAATGGCTAGACGGATCCGATTTTCACTCACCTGGCCTCCGCAGAAGCCCACGGCAACGAGGCCCAGCTCGTTGCGGGAAGGAAGGAACTTGGGTTGGAGAGTGGGAGCGTCCATTGCAAGTGAGGACTCAAAGGAATATGCTAGTGACGATAGGTGAAGAATATAGGTGGACTAAGGTGAAAATGTGCGGATGGAGACAGCGGACTTCACAGAGGAGGATAGAGATGGAACAAAGAGATGGGAAGAAAGGGAATGAGCGAGTTTTTCAATAAGCGCAGCTGACCCGTTGAAATCATCTTCGTGGCCTTTTGAAATAGACCATAACGTAAAGCGGACCGTGAAGCCAGAATATTTCTCCTAAGTGAAGTTGTAAGAGAGGTCCTTTCCCCTAAGTGAAGTTGTAACCTTGCCAAGAACTTTAGCGGCTAAAGCTCTGGCGCTCACAATGGTTCGTGGCTCAACACCGACGACTGCGTATTAACGCTTAGTCTGGGGCGCCTTTGTCGATTCGAACAACGACAGCAACTTAATCCACACCGCGAGATTAAGTAAGTGCCTCCGTAGCTCGACGAGAAATATACCCCAATGAATGTCTCCTTCCGACTCTGCCCCTGCACCGAACTCTCAACTTCTCGGGCATGCTTCTTAGCTGGCTGTTCTCACGCATTGGTGAGCTCCGAGATCGGACGGTGTACATTGGTAACAACATTGAAACACTCACCCTCCGGACCACCGTGTCGTTGTCAGCGTCGTCTTGCCGTATGGCATGCTCTAGTAGGACGAGAGCAAACTCCAACATGAGAGAGAACCGGCAGAAGAGAAAGAAGACTTCATCTCAAGATGTTGCACGCCAGTGAGCATCGTCTTAAGCTTACCGATGAATACACTAGCCATCAGAATATTATGGCATTTAGAGTCGCATGCAATAGCCTTCGAGGCCTTGAAGAGGTCAAGGCAAGAGAAGACGCATTGTTGCTGGGCACTGAGGTTGACTTGAGAAATATGCTGCATTTTATGGGCCACTGTGCAAGGAGACTATGCGATGATAGAGATCGGTGTCGAAGACACTAACAAGCATCGATCTACACTTGTGTAAACATCTGAGCGCACCTAATCCTCGAGATTCGTGATAAAACCACGAAAGACCAAACAATGAAGAAGAAAAACAAATGCATATTAATTCAGGACCAGTGGGGAATAATTCATCTAAAAGGCCTTTTCTTGGAACTTCATTCTTTCATAGGTAGGACGCCTTTTTCTGTTGCCCCCTTTCTCCATGGTATTAGATCCAAAAAAACAACGTGACAAATTCGCAGAAAAGCAGAACATGAAAAGACAAGACAGTAAAAGGTCACGTATGACCTTTTTGGGTATGCTTCCAACAGAAAAACGATGCCAGAAACAAGAACAATGATGGCTTGCTTATCTCGTGTTGTACAAGGTGAGATGCAGCACAGCGGAAAATGCAATGCAGAGTGCGAAATGCAAAGAATGCAAAAGGTTCACGAGAGATATTTTCTCTCAAGTGGATCGGAATACGCCAGAGGAGACAGGCGATGATCATGCAATGACCCACTCTGTACTTCTCTTGACATACTTGTCCATCAGCAGAGTGATGTCGCTGAGTATAAATCTGCAAACGTAGAAACCAAAGAACTCTGCGGCATGACGGGTACTGAGTTCGAGGCCGATGTGGGTAGGCGATGAATGCTTGAGGCCTGGGTCCTCGACTTGACGGGCGACTTGGTCTTTGAGATCGTTAGTACAGGTGTGATAGAACAACAACAAGAAAAACTTACCGAGTACTTGTGCGGCCTCACACAGTCGAGATACGCTGTTCATGTACTCTTTGTGTGGACCTTCGAAGGAGCCACTGTCCTTAGACGCAGTGTGCTTGTGCGCGGTGCGCTTGTCAATCGGCACGAAACTGGTCATCGGCACGCTAGCCATGTTGGCAACCTCCTTGTCCGTACGGCTGCTGCTCAAAGGAATGGTGACACCGCCTGTCGAGTTCTTTCCACGAAGCTTGCGCCATGAACTGAGATAGCTCTTGTTGGGCTTTGGTTCGCGAGCATCGGCAGTTGTGCCTGTGCTATCGATTGCGACAGGTGCGTCCTTGAAGAGTGCACTGACGCCTTGCACACCAACTTCATTGCCCAGACGCTTGATGAGCACAGCTTGCACGCGTTCCATCACCTCCTCAAAGCCTTGGAGCTCTTCCAACACAGCATCAGCATCATAAGTATCGACCTTGGACAACTTTCCCAAGGCGGCAGTCAAAAGGTCGCAATTGGCAATCTTGTCTTCAACACTTTTGAGCTTGATGCTGCGATTCAGCCAAATCTGACGAGGGACGAAAAGACGAGTGGTCAAGAAACCGCCGCGAGGTTGATTAATGACACTCGAAATACAGCGAAGCATCCAGAAAGGTCGTAATAATGTTGGCTCCGGGCAAGGTTCTAAGGATGAAGGTGAATACGAATCATCTGCTCCAGGAGAAGGGGGTTGATTAGGTGGGTTAAGAAAGCTGTCAAAGATGTGATGGCCTCCTGAGACCGACTCTGTGCGTGTAATAGATATTGAGCCCCCAGGTGGTGTGATGTACCTTCTGAAAGGTGGTGCTTCTCCGTTTGTCGGGAAGGCCGACATAGGTGAAGCTGGGGCAGTATCAGTCTCCTCGGAGATGAAGCCTGTGTCCCGGAGACTGAGTGAAGATTTGTTCCTTCCACGGAAAAGTCTTGGTCTTGGTGAACGATAGCTGCTGTTCAAAGCATCCGGATTCTCTGGCAAACTGTCTAATGACATAGACGTTGCAGTGTCTGAGGTAGCAGATCGCATGTGGTAAGGCGAAGCAAGAGCTGCTTCCACACGACGTAAACTAGGAACCTCTGAGATTCGACGATCCGCATCCTCTTCATCGTCTGCACCAGCAACATCAGTAGTCTCCTTAGGTTCAGTATTCGTATAGCCACGCGACCTGAGAGTGGGCTTGCGTGAAGTTTCGATCTTGAGCTGTTTGAAGTTTGTACCAGCAGTGCGTCGACTTGGAGTAGTGGTTTGCTGGGCCCCACTGATCTGCTCGGGGGAGGTCTTGGAGATGTCGGTTGCTAAAGATGAAGTTGGCGTGTGTTTGGAGACAACATTCTCAGCAACAGTTGACAACGAGGTGCCTGCAGTCGTTCGGTTGGACACCTGCGAACTTTGATATGTGCGGCCGGAATATGTGCTTGAATCTGACTGCCGCGGCAAAGCAGACTTGGATTGAATATCGAAGTCGAAGCCGTGATCTATATAGTCGTTCGTAATATCTGCCAGGATTCTTTCTTCTTCTGCTTCGTCGTCATCAAGCTGGCTGTCGCCACCGAAGCCGTGGTATTGGTCTGATGCAGGTGGAGGCACACTGAGATCGAGTCCCGACAAAGGATGATTTTCCTGGGTCATGACAGGGTCCGCAAGGAAATCATTGTCGACTTCGTAGCCATCTTCGTAGGCAGCCTCAACCGCTGCATCAAAGGCAGCGTCAAAGTCCAAGCTGGCATGACTGAGGGCAGTGCTGAGGTCCCTTCGGTGTACTCCTCTCACAGGCGAACGCTCGTGTACTGAAGAAGAGGGCGAGCGCGTAGATGTTGTGGTGTTGGACGGCGAGCCAGATGAGCCAGATTCATCTATCGTGTCCAGCCAAGATACAGGGTCTGCACTCTTATTGTTTTCTTGAGATTCAGCCGTGACGGGCCTTGAGTCGAGCTCAAAGGATTCGTCAGACTCGTCATGTCCTCGAGGAGTCAACGGTCGTGGCATCAGAGCGGGTTCTAATGCATCATAAGGGCGAGCAGTTTCATGACTGATTGTGGAATCTCTAAAAGGAGATCTGGACCTTTCACGCTCCCACAGAGGGCCTAAGAAGGCACCAGGGGCGGATGTCCCTTCTACCTCTTGGATAGCACTGGTCAAGAAGGAGGTTCGCGGACCTTGGGCAGGCGAGACGGCTAAGAACGAGGTAGGCGGGCCATCAATGGGCGAGGGCAAAGCCGAATTGCCTGCCGAAGGTGGGGCATCAATGATACGAGTCAAGGTGGCTGTCTCGATTATGGCCGAGTTGCGGTCCGGAGAAGATATAGCGGAAATCATAGATTCGTTGCTCATGGGTCTTGGCGGGAGTTGCTTGTCCCGCCGCGTAGCCTGGGTGGTTAGTTGAATCTGCAACAACTCTTCGATGCGAATGGTATACGTGTCGCGGATAGCGTCAAGTTTCCTGCGATCATCGGGGGTTGAAGTGCGATCCAAAACGTGCTCCAGCAATCGACAAGCGTCCTGGTATGCTTCGAGAGCGCCTTCATAATTCATGGCATTGTCGAGTAAGACGGCGGTATTTGCCTTCTCCAAGGCTTTTGAGAGCATTGTCTTCTTGTCCTTATCTCGGCCCCTGCCTGAAGTACTGTCGACAGGACTGACATCGTATCTAGGCATGGAGCCGTTTTGGCGCGACGAAGTGCGAGGTGGCAGAGCCTGCGGAGACTTGTCGTAGCTACTCGAAGCGGTACTCCCAAAGTAGTCTGAGTTGGCGTAGCTGTTGGGAGTGAGAAGACCAGCGCTCGAGGGGGTGAAGGTAGCAGCGGTCAATTGGACATCGTCGTTCGGGGAGTGGTTCGAAATGGACATGCGTGGCGGCAGGGGCTTCTCGAAGCGAGGGACGCGGCGACGATGGTATTCGGGGCTCTGCATGGCTTGAGGGCGTTGGTGTGCGACTGAGCGTGGCGATACGTCCTCGGGAGACATTTGGGCATCAGAGACATTGCGACGAGCCCAGATGGAGCCGGTGTGGAAGCCGTGGTTTGAGGTGTTCGAGAAGGCGTGAGCGTGCGAGTGCTGCTGTTGCTTGACTACTGTTGGCGGTACATCGATGGAAGCGATGCTAGAGGCGGTCGAATGGGACCAACGATTCAGGTTGGCCAGGCCATTTGCGTGTTTGTCGGTATGCGACCAATGTGACGAGTCTGAGGGGCCCCGGCCGTGGATTACGCTACCCCGCCGACTCGTGTCTTCCTGCTGGTGTTGATGTTGGTGCTGGTGGCCAGGAATGCGGACAGTCAGAACCGAATCTCCGCCTGGCGAGCGGGCGCGTGACAGATCATAGCGTTCGTTGTAGTGTTGCTGCTGTTGTTGTCGAGGCTGGTTTGCGTCGCCGGCGTGCGCTGCGCCGGTACGGAGCATGCTGTCGTCTCCTGAGGCTCCTGTTGGTTGTTTCTGTTCAGCGCATGACGTCTGGGGGCAATAATGTATATATCGTGTCGGGTCGTGTCGTGTCGAGGGCGTCGTCTGGCAATGGCAATGGCGAGGGCAATTGATGATCAATGAATGCTTGAAGCCTCGGACCAGCTGCGTTGATCGTGTGGGCTGCCGACGTCGTCGATGTGCGTGCCCCTTTCGACTGCTCGATGTTCGCTGCCACGCAAACTGATCAGATCTTGTTCCCACCTCGTCGTCTTTGGCAGTCGTGGACGTCAATGTTTTCAGGATCCTTAGACATATTCAAATCACCCTCCCACAATAATCACCACACTAGAGACCCGCTTTGAGACTGAAAGGGGCGCCAACTGCACCACCGTTGCGTGCGCCTTGACCATGAGTGGTCCACGCTTCGTCACATCCATCACTTTCACATGCATCGCGACCTTGCAGCCAAAATCCCTGCATGACCCTACACATACCGACATCTCCGCATACAATTCCGATATTGCCTATCCTTAATTTTCCTATAGAGTCTCAGTCATACTGCTTCGCCCAGGTCTATACTAACCGCTCACATCCACTGCTATTCTTCTTCAGTAACGCCTCTTCGTTTGAGCCAAGAGCTGAATGACAAAGGAAAAAGTACTTGGCCATCCACCTACGTTTGTCTGCCGACTCCCGCCATCCGGATAGCTGCCTACATCTTACGCAGTAGCAAACCAGGTAGAGACTCGTGTGCATCATGCATGCATCGCTTTCGATAGACTCTATTGACACTTCGTTGCTTGTCCGTATATCCATTTTGCATCGATAATTGCGCATCGTCTTTCCATAAGCTATTATCGCCAATTCTTTCGGTCAAAATACATATGTCATCAGCAATACTGTCGAGTATGTTCCTTTCACTCAGTCAGGTTGCATCAAACGTGTCGAGTAGCGTGCATCTATTTAATTCTTACGCGAAGGCGCAATTGATCTATAAAGCATGGTGGATAGCTGGAGACACAACGATCAAGCAATAACTTTCCCATTGCGGAAGGCGCTAGAGACGTCCGCTGCTCCCCATACTGCGATTGCACGTATGTCGACCTGACAAGCAACATGATCATGCAAATACAGAAGGGGTGATGCTTGGAGTTGTTCTCTAGAGACTCGGATTCTATGAAATCACCCCCAGCACTGGTCTCGGATCAATATTTGAGAAGGCCTCGGCCGAGGTAGAGTGCTAAGACCGAGTTCGACTAGAATTCCACATCAGGCGTCCATAAAATATTATCCAACATCTGCCAAGGACTGGCATACTTTTATGTGAGTTCCCCCAGCACTCGGAGCCGTCAAGACTCAGATGTGGAAATGCAGAAATGAGTTCCAATAGGGGAGCGTCCACCAGAATATCTGTGGGTGGTAATTGTACAATTGTATCTCTGCTTGGGGAATTTGAGGGTTTGGCCTCCCCAGGTGCTAAATTTTGTCACTTTTAAGCCATTTCTCGCGACCGCAATCAAGGCTGTCCGGACTGGAGGAATGCACAATACTGTTCAGACCAGTGCAGCTTTCCACTGAGAGGCGCTGACTTTCACACTCTCCGTGGAAGGCTGCACTGATCTGAAAAACATTGTGCATTTCTACAGCATGCGTGTGACAAGGTTCTGCACACGGGGAGGAAGGATACTCTGCATCGCATCGGATGATTCGGACTCTGTATCGAGCGCCCGTGAGCACAGTATGAGAGTGCCGAATCTTGGCTCTCTCGATCACTTGGGTTCGTTCACGACATTGTTAAATGCGTATTCTCACACGCGGATCTACTTTCCCTTTCTCTTCTGCATCTCTCAGGTCAACAGCTCTTAGTGCTGCTTCCGTCATACCTTGATATCTTCCCCAGAATAAGAGATGAGATAAGATTCGTTTCTCCTTCGTAATGAAGATTGTGATGAAGCCCCGGCCACGGCGAGCCATCTACCGCACGAGATATACTACAAGGGATGTCATTCCGAGCATATCTACTGGTCTATCAGCCGTGTTGTCACAAGCTCATAGTCACGAGAAAGGCGTGCGGACAGAAAACCTGGCAAGCAACACGCATGTCACGTGATCGAATTGAGGTATAAATATTCCCTCTTCTGCCCTTTCTCTCCTCTCCCTCAATATTCTCTGCCAGTGGGGCCGCGGTAGGCCCGCAGACCCAGGAAAAACGGGGAGAACATTTGTCCGTGGACAATCGACATACATTCTGAGAGTAATCACGCTTCAGTCACAATGAGCAGCCAGACGGAAGGTATGAGAAATCAAGTTGGGGATGACCGATTTGGGGACGACCATTTCAGGGATGACCAGCGGGGAAGCAATTTGTCCATGGACATTCCTGCCTCTTTTAAAACATTTTGTCCGTGGACAATCTTGGATCTTCGCCATGGCGGACGGCTGCTCACCAACGTGGAAGGTGCCTCCTTCCTCAACCAAGAGACACCACCCCCGCTCTCCATCCAACTTTCCAGTCCGTTCTTCTGTCTCTCTACTCCATCTACAACAACTATTCAAGTTTTCCCTTTCCCTTCCATCGAGCATCCGCTACGATGCCACCGATGAATCCCTCCTGGGCTGCGTTGGGATTCAAAACCAGCGCGGATTGGTCCAAGCAGGCTACACAGGACCGAGATATCAGTGATTTCACCGGAAAGTGGAAGTACCAGTCGGAACTGATGCAGACGACTCCCCTCAGCACTCAGTATCTCAAAGCTATGTTGCCGTTCGACTCCACGGCGGACACCGAATTCGCTTTCAATTGCCTCGTGCCAGAGGTCGTTGACATGTTCAACCGTCCCTCTCCGCCGGAAGAAGAGGAGTTGTTAGCCATCCAATGGGTCGACACTGACGACGATGGTCACTACTTCTGTCTCGGCAAAAAGTACAACAAGCAAGGCCAGCTCATCGAGTTCATCATCAAGTCGGGATGTACTTTCGGAGTCAAAGGCCAGAAAGGCAGGCGTGCTGATCATGAAAACGACAAGAAATCGAAGAGAGCGTGAGTTGCCAACTGATCATCCCCAGACAACGTGGACTGACAATCCTACAGTGCAGCAGAGGGATCTAGATTTCACAAGTTCAGACAAAGCGTCGATCCCGAAACCGAGACCGTCGTCTATCATTGGGGTACCTTGTCCCGTATCAAGCCCTTTGCCCGCAATACCGCTGAAGGCGAAACCATTGTCGCCCGCATACATCAAGTTGAAGCTCTTCTCACTTCCGCACTTGGTAGATTCAGCGCCGATATGAAGAGAGATCGTCAGCTCTTGCAGTACAATCTTTGGCCGTGGATGCAGTCAAAGCCGACACCCAGACCATGGACTGGCACGGAGGGACACAGCCCAATGAATGAGGGATGGGCACCACCAGGCAGACTCGGTGTCATGGAGCCGGAAGACAGACCTACTACCATGAGCCGGGAAGATAGAGCCGCCAGGAGACTGGAGGACCCGCTGTACATGCCCTCGCCACCGGATAGCGCTGCCCGCGCCGCCAACGACAAGGAGAGGAGACTGTTGATCAAAGAACAGAGACGGTTTGTTTGCCCGAACGAAGCATGCCCATTCCCCGAGAAAAGCTTTGGGGAAGTTCGCGACCTTGAGAATCACATTGCCCGGTGCAACAAGGGTATCACCGGCTACATGTGGAGGTGTCCGGTCCCTTTCTGCGGATTCTCTCAAGCCATGAGCAGAGGCGCAAACCCGAACCATGTCTTAGGACACACCACTGGAACATCTACGTGTATGCTTTGCGGCATGAGGCACGGCTCCAACCAATGGCACACCAGACATGCCATAGAATTCTGTGAATTCCGCAGCGACGATTCGATCTACAGCCGTACTCATTGCATCGATGAGAGATGTTTCTACGATAGGACAGGAAAGCGCGCCACTGACCTTGTGAAACACGAGAAGCAGCATACCACTGGCAGTGTTCGCTGCTTCATCTGTAAGCTAAGGTTCACTCCTCGGGAGAAGGATGCGCACGTCAAGTTGTGCAAGGTGAAGACTTATGGCTCTAAGTCTTGAGTGTGAGCTGGATACCATGGGAAGGAAAAGTAGGAACGAGAGATGACATGATTGGTCCAGCATGACAACCAGAGCATCGCTAACATCCAAAGATCGCTTGCTTTCAGGCCACACGTTGCTGTATTAGCTAGTTGAAACATGTCTCAGCTCTTCATATTTAACAATTCGATGTTTGCATCCTAATCGAGATCAGCCTTAATTGTCCACAGACAAAACATAATCAAGTATATACAGAACAAGACTAGATTGTCCGCGGACAAATATACGAAGTTTTGTCCGCGGACAATTTGCAGGGGTTCTGTACAGATAGTCGTCGATAGACAAAATGGTAGAGGAAAAAAGACATTCAGAGCTATTTAAGTATTCGATCCTGTTGCTCCCATGGGCCTGTATTCACATGTCCATGCGACTTCTGATATGCCAAAACCTCCACGTCCTTTACTTATAGATCCGACGGATCCCTGACCTTGCCGTCTACCTCGTTGTAGTCGTCGGGGATCTTGGATTCGTAGGCAGCCGAGAGGATATCGGGGTTTTCGTAGTCGTCGACCTCCATGGCCTTCTCCTTTGTCCAACCATACTTCACCATGGGCGAGTGCGGTTCTACCTTGATCTTCTTGGGTTCAGGCTCGTCCAACTGTTCAGTTGCGGAGCGCTTGCGATCCTCTGTCTCTGGGATTGCAATTTCGGGAGCAGGCTCGTCGGGTGCTTGAGAGTCAATGTCCAGCTCAGGACCCTGCTGAGTCAGATCTTCAGACTCTGGAGGAGTCACGAATTCTTCCTCTGGCTCTGGACTACCGATCTGGCTCTCGAAATCGTCGTCCTCATCGTCGTCCTCATCGTCGTCCTCATCATCGTCCTCATCATCGTCCTCATCATCGTCCTCATCATCGTCCTCATCATCGTCTGCGCTGTCCTCATCATCGCTATCCGGGATGAAGCTAGACTTGAGACGTTTAAGATTCTCAGCATGGTTGAACTTCAGAACTGCTCTGGCGTGCTTGCGTTGAGCCTTCTTGCTGTTGTTGTAATCTTCTGCGATTTGATCGAGGCGCTCTTCTTCTTCAGCCCACATGGTATCAAATGTGAGTCCGGCTGCGAGTGTCAGTAGCTATACACGATTGACTGTAAGTGGCTGTAACGTACCTTGCATAGGACCGAACTGTGCGGTTTCTTCACCAAGGGTAGCATTCTCCTTACGGCGGAAGAACTCTTTGGCAGCTTCGATGATACCGACCTCGTTCAAAGCCTGCTGCAGATATCCTGAAAAAGAGTTAGCATCGAGCCTAAATTGTCCGTGGACAAAACCTGAAAATTTGTCTGTGGACAATTTGCAGTGTTTCACGTACCAGAAAACTTCTTGTCCACTCCTTGATAAGCCTCGCCATACTTGACCTCTCCAGGAAGGTAGTCCTTGGCTTCGAGGTCCTTTTTCGAATGCCAGAAATGACGATCAGTGCGGAGGCCAAACTGGTCTCGGTACAAAGAGCGACAAGCAGGATAGAGAAGGGAGTTTTCGAATCTGCGCTTCACGTACTCCTTTTCTTCGTCGTCATATTCACCCTTGTTGTTTGCTTGTCTTGAGCAGAGGTCCTTCAAACCAAGACCAATCACTTTTCTTGCAGCAAGATATGCCTCCTGGTTTTCGGGGCTAGCTTGCAAGCCGGATTGACCTGCAATTTGTGCGACGAATTTGCGAGCAGCTCTGGACTGTTGGAGTTGATCGTACGAACCGTTGAGTGTTAGAATCCACATAGTGACCTCTTCGCGCTGACCAAGGCGATAAGTCCTTCCTAGAGCCTGGACCTTCATGTTCTCATTTGCGGGCAAATCCAGCATTACAGTATCGGCACACTGCTCTTGGAGGTTCAAGGCGGTTCCTGTCGTTCTGATGGAGGCAATGAGACACTTGGCCGCATGATCACTGTCATTGAACATTGTTTCAATCTCACCACGCTCAACGTTGGTATGGCTGGCCTGAATTGTTAAGCACGGTATGCCTAGGGCACCCTCAAGAAACATGAGAACAAGCCAGAGGTTGAAAGGCCAGTCCACGAATATGAGCAACTTCTTCTTCTTTATGAAGCAAACGTGGTGGACAACACGTGCTAGGAATTGGAGCTTCGCCGAATCGTACGCGATACTCCAACTGAGTGATGCACGGTCTCTCGGAGCAGAGTTGTTTGCTTCGAGTTTTGTGTTCTCGTAGAAGAATGTCGCTCCTTGGTCTCCAGGATCATACCAGGTGTCGACAATCTTGGCTGTGATCTTTCCTTTGCGCTTGTATATTCTCTCTGAATATGGGTGAACATTGGCGTGGAAGAAGCGTTGACAAACGGAGCCGTTCAGATAGCCCTCCTTTGTCTCCTGATCCGCACCTTTGATCAAGATGGGCATCAACTCCTTGTTGAGTTGTTTGATCATGTAACCTTGTCTGGGCGAAGGAGTGAGCTCTACGGTGATGATCTTGAAAGCCTTGAGATCCGACCCGATCAAGTACGGCTCTCCTTCCAGACCGTGGTCTTGAACAAAGTCTGCCTTTGTGCGTCGAAACTGAATCAAGCGCAGGATGGGTGGGAGGATGATAGCAGCAACATGTGCAGGCATCTGACTTTCTCCATGGCCCCCGGCATGGTAGGCATAAGATTCGGGATCTAGGATCCAGGCGAAGTCTTTGGCCTTCTCGTGAATGTTTGTAGCGGTGATAGACTCTTGCATTTCCTTGTCGGCTTTTTGATATTCCTCCAGAGTAATGATTTCCTGGTCAGGCAGAGCCCATTCTGGTTCCCAGGCGAGCAAAAGTAAGCCATGAAGATCGATAGGTCGGTTGATCATCGGTGTCGCGGTAAACATGACTTTAGGGCCTCCTATCTTCTTGACCAGTTGGAAACTTAGAGTCTTGTACGACTTGAGTTTGTGTGCTTCGTCTATAATGACCCTGGCAAATCTGTCATGAACACCTTCGAAAAGCTGAATGGATTCGATTGTCTGATCGTCAAGCTCCCCCACTTCATCTTCGTTGTCGTCCTCGGTGGTTTCAGAGACAGTGACTGCCTTTTGCTTGCCTTTCTTGGTTGAGTATGTCGAAGTCTTCTGCCAGGTCAACAGTCTCCTCTGCGCGGTGGTAAGAGATGTCAATATGACGGTCGATGCGGTTTTTGGGTTCTTTTCGTCCAGGCTGTCCAGAAGCTCCACAAGATCTGATGCTTTGGTACCAATGGTATGCGGGCGATCCAGTTTCTTGTTTGTAGACTCACTTCCCTGGAAAAGGATCCAGGTGAGATTGGGGAATCTCTTGCGAAGCTCCTTTGTCCACACATTGGATGCGGTGGAAGGGTACAAAATCAGAGTGGGCTTGCATTTGACCTTTTTCGAAGATTTCATAGCTGCTTTGGTGACCATAGCCTGGTAGGTGATGTGGCTCAAAGCCTGGACAGTCTTTCCGAGACCAACATCGTCGGCATTGATTGATGATCGGATAATACTGCGTTCCTGTTTACAATTAGCATTGGCTTGTTACGGTAGTAGATGAGCTCCGATTTGTCCACGGACAAAAACTGTAGCAAAGAGCAAGGTTGTCCATGGACAAAAACGTATGAAGAAACAAGCAAGATTGTCCACGGACAAATTTTGACTTTTTGTCCGTGGACAATCTTGCTTGTTTCAACGCCTTTTGTCCCTGGACAACTGTGATGCTGATTATTTGTTATACGTACCATCATATCCATGTAAACCACGGCCTCAGGTTGCCATGGTGTTAGTTGTACGTTGGATCCCTTGAGACGGGGGTCGACGGGATCAATTCTTAACAGAGCGCATGCCTTCTTGTATCCAGTTCTGGGGGCGTAAGCGCGGTTGAGTTGACGATTGCGCGCCCAAAACTCTTCTCGGCTTTCGACCTTTTCTGTCTCGTCGTTTCCGAAGGTCTCGCTTTCAAGAAGTGACTTGTCGGTGAGATCATTGATCTGGGTTGTAGATTCGGATTCGACCCGTTGCTCGTACTTGACCTTGCAACGATTTCCGATTCGCTGCAACTGTGCCATAAGTTCACCTTCCTCCAGCTTAGCGCGACCTTTGGTGGCTTCGTTTCCTACACGACTTCCCAGCTTTGCCTCAAGACTAGCGAACGCCTCGTCTTTGCGCTTCTGACGATCCTCTTCCTCTTCCTCTGAATCGCTGTCGCTGTTGAGATCTTGCAGATACCAAAGATCCACTTCATCAGCGTTCTCGGCGATCTTTCTCATTTGCACATCGTCTTTGACCAGTGCAGTTTGCTTGTCTGTCTCGGTTTGGACACCATCGATATCATCCTTGCTGATAAAGGCCGGAATAATTGCTGCCTTGGAATGTTTTGTGCCGGCTTTGCTTTCTCTGCTACTGTTGTGGAAAGCCTTCTGGTGCGAACGGATCAAAACATAAGAACGGTGCCAGTCTTCAATGGAATACCCAAGCTTTGTTTCCGATTGAGGTGCATTGAGATCCTGAGGGCCGGGCGGCTCCTGTCCGAAATCGAACAAGTGCGAGGCGAGCTGCATATTCTGATGCATTTGAACGACATAAGACCAGACCGCACGAGTGAGCGACTTAGATGACAGATTGTCCGTGTTTGATGGTAATGGCAATGGTCGGCCAAGCAGAGCTAGCAGTTCGTCATCCTCGCTCTTGATAGCATCGAAGATCTGCTTAACCCTGACTTGAACGGTGTGCGTGGGTGGTGAAGTTCCATCCTGAGTATCATCCTTTGCAGCGTCCTCGGCTGCACTTGAGCCCTTGACGTTTATCGAGCAATGAAATCCAAATTGACGGTTGTCCGTCTGGAAGATCTCCAGGGAGTCGAAAATCTCCTGTCCTTCCTCCATCAACTCCCAATAATCCAGAGTGTTGTCAAGGTGCAGGTATCCCACGGTTTGTTGGCTTGGAGTGTCGAACGCGGAAGCTGTGGGTTCAATAACGTATACGCCTTTGATGCCCTTGTCTCGTGCTCTCTTCATCTGCGCTTCGGTTGCAATGTGCTGTTCCAGACTCTTCTGTTCAGATTCATCTTCCTCTTCCTCTTCCTCGGCTGGAACTTTGGCTTTGGCTTTGGCTTTGGAAGTGCTTGCTTTGGGCTTGGTTGTTTTGGGCGCCTTGGTTGTCTTGGGCGCCTTGGATGGCTTAGATGGCTTGTTTTTCTTGGGCGCCATGATGAAGTGCGGCGAATGTTGTGGAGAGTACTGTATTTGGATGTGCCTTGGTCGGGTAAAGATGCATGCAGTATGGACGTAGATTGTCCACGGACAAAGAACACGATTTGTGTTGCTGAATCGTCCGCAGAAAAGTGCAGTTGATGACCGAGATACTGGCAAATTCGAGGCTTATTTGTCCACGGACAAATACTGTGCTGATTTGTTGGGTTTTGCGCTCGCAGAGAGCGTGAATTGTCCACGGACAAATTCTTGGTCCAGGAACGGGGACGGCGGTGGGCGCGGATGCGGGCGTGAGAGTGGAGTGGAGTGTAGAGGAGAGGGAGGGAGAGAAAGAGAGAGAAGTACTTATATAGTCACNTTGCTTTTGTATATCCTAAGCTCATAAGATGGGATCCTTTTGATCCCCTTACTCACTCTCCCTATTCTTCGTCATGGTATCAAAAAGTGCAAAACGGCAGGGAAAGCCCTTTTGTCTAACTCCAGCGGTAGTAGCCGTTTAAGCAGCGTCCTCGTTGATGAGCTTGGTGACCTTGCCGATGGCAATGGTCTGACCCTGATCACGGAGGGTGAATCTACCGAGGGTGGGGTATTCGGCGAAGGTCTCGATACAGACACCACCGACGCTGCCGGTGACCTTCAGGCGGGCGATGATGCTCATACCCTTGGTGGCGAAGCCGGGTGCTTTCTTGGATTTTCTGCCGGTACCCTTCTCGAGTTTGTGAAGGAGAGCCTCGAAGGTAACTTCTTCTGTAGCGGCGTGCACTGGATTGTTTGTTAGTGATTGCTTCTTGTAACATGGTTCTAATAAGCTTACCGTGCATGACACAGTTGAAACCAGCGGAGAGAATAGACTTGATGTCAAGGAGAACAATTTGTGCTTCGAAGGTGGTAACACAGTTGACGGGGCGGCGGGGTGAGCAAAGCACGAAACCGGGCATGATGTCTTCTTCTTCAATTCCCTTGATACGCAGACGAATCTGGTCACCACATGTGGCGTTGGGGATCTCGTCTTCAGTCTCGCCGTAAAGAGCCGAGATGGTGGTCTCAACGCGGTTAGGCATCATCAAGTACTTCATGTCCTTCTTGATAACACCAGACTCGATCTTGCCCTCGATCATGGTACCCAAGTCACGGTACTTGGCGGCAACGGGCATGAGGAAAGGAGCGTTGAGCTTACGCTCCAAAGCTTGCATGCTGTCCAGGTAGTCGAGAAGCGAAGGGGCATCGTTCCAGGGGGCAACGTCCTTGGGGACGGCATTCTTAATACCGAGAGTGGTCTGGGCGGAGATGGGCATGAATTGCAGGTCAGTCTTGGGGTTGTAGCCAACACCCTTCAAGAACTGGCCGAGCTTGCCGGTACACTCCTTGTAACGCTCCTCGCTCCACTCGACAGTAGGGTCGTCCATCTTGTTGACGGCAACGATGAGCTTGTTGACACCCTGAGTCTTGGCCAAGACGGCGTGCTCACGGGTCTGACCACCCTTCTCGAAACCAGTCTCGTACTCACCCTTTCTGGCGGAAATGACGAGAACACCGACATCAGCCTGCGAGGCACCACCGATCATGTTGGGCACAAATGTCTTGTGACCGGGGGCATCCAGAATGGTGTAACGACGCTTCTCAGTCTCGAAGAAACCCTTTCCGACTTCGACAGTTTTACCCTTGGAACGCTCCTCCTTGGTCAAATCGAGAGCCCATGACAGGTACCATGTCTCTCTTCCGGCCTCCTTAGCATCACGCTTGTACTTCTCCATGGTACGTTCGTCGACCATGCCGGTGGCGTAGAGAATGGAACCACCGAGAGTTGACTTTCCAGCATCGACGTGGCCCAAGAAGATGACGTTGACGTGCTCCTTGCCGTACATGTCTTTGAGAGTCTCCTCATCAACATCGGCAGCCTGCTCTGCGGCGACCAAATCGGCCTGACGTGCTTCGGCACGCTTCTCAGCGGGGGTGGGCGAGCTACGACCGGAGGAGGGGGTAGGGGAGGTACGGCCGGATGAGGCAGCGGGCGAGTTGCCAGTCTTCTCCAGGGCCTTAGCGGCGGTGACGGCCTTTCCGGCACCAGCCTCAGCTTTGTTGACAGTCTCCTTGGCTGTCGCAGGCTTAGCGGGCTCGGCGTTGAGCGATAGGACCTTTGTGCCAGCGGTCTTCTCGACCTTGGGGGCTGCGGGAGTGCCCAAGCTCAGGACCTTTGTTCCACCAGTCTTCTCAACCTTGGGGGCCGAAGCACCAGTGTCCGAGGCGCTGAGCGAGAGAGTCTTGACGGCGGCCTTGGGTGCATCAGCGGCGGGCTTAGGTGCGGCGGTTTGGTCTCCTCTCTTAGCAATAACAGGCACTTGGCGCTGTTGCTGTTGCTGGGCGGGTTGTTGGTAAGACTGGTTGTATTGTTGTCCGTATCCTTGCTGGCCGTATTGAGAGTATTGCTGCTGGCCGTAGCCTTGTTGACCGTAGCCCTGGTTGCCGTACTGGTTGTACTGCTGCTGTTGACCATACTGGCCGTACTGCTGTCCGTAGCCACCGTAGGATTGTTGTCCGTAGCCCTGACCAGGGTTGAAGAAGGCCTGACCGGGGTTGAAGGCGGCGGCTCCGGGCTGGAAGCTGCCCATGCCGGGGTGGAAGTTACCACCTCTTTGCTGCTGAGGCTGCTGCTGTTGTTGTTGGGCGCCCATGTTCAGGCTCTGCTGGGCCTGTCTGGACAGGTCCTGGTCCTGCTGGGCATCGGGCGAGTCTTCCCACGAGTTAAGGTCCGACATTGTGGGNCATTATTAAGTCTAACACTCTTAAGAAGATGTCTAGACTATCTCTTAACTTAAGTCTTCTAGGTTATAAGCTTATTAGGGCATTCCTTTCTCTCTTTAATAGGGATCATCTAGGACATTCTTATATAGTCATCTTTAATAACCATTACCTAGGTAAAGCCTTCTCTAGAGGTAGGGAATAGTCCACATATATTAATAGATACCCTTTCTAGGGGGTGTTCTTTTCTAGCTAATACCTTGCCTTTTAACTTATGGAATTTTGTTAGTGTGCAAGTCTAGCATGTGTGCTTAACAACTTTGACTAGTTTAGCTATAGTTGTGACCTTATGTAGGTTTGCAATCTTTGTAGATCTAAGGTAGGTAAATCTCCGGTAATATAGCATGTAGTTGTTAACATCTCTCTTATTAGAAGCATTAGCATTAGATTCACTTTTAACTTCTTCTTCTTAAATAGAAGGTAGAGCCTTAGGTGTAATTGTTGCAGGTACTACAACATCTGTTTTAAGTAGATCATCTAGTTAGGACTAAGTTGCTATAAAAGCCTGTGGATTTGATTTTGTCTAAGCTAGCTTTAGTGAGATAGAATCTAGGATATAGATTCCTCCTCTCTCTTTTGCATGTAGAACAATGTTACTATCCTTATTAAGGTAGTACATGTTCTATAAATTAAAGCTGCCTTTTAAACCGGCTTTACACAATTTTCTCCTAGAAAGCAGATTTACTCTAAGTTTAGGAACAAGCAAAACATCCTTTAATCTAAATCTCCCTCCTCTACGGTCTATTACATCTATAACTCCTTTCTTTATTAAAAAGAGTTTCCCTCCGCTAACAGCGATTGTTGTTCGTCTTATAGTTATAGGAGGTTCACTAAAGAGAGAGGAATTATTAGTTATGTAAGAACTTGCGCTAGAGTCGGATATCTAGCAGTCTACTGTTATAGTACTAACATTTTCCTTGCTTAAGTTTACGAATTTAACTTCTAGTTCTTCTTAATCACTTCTAGATAGGCTGTCTAAACCAGAATTAGATGATTCTAATTTAGTCTATGTTACAAGATGAGCCTTAGTAAACTTGCTTCCCTGCAACTATTTAACAGATTTCTTTAGGTATTTAATTTCCTTGTTTAGTCTTGCAACTTTAGTTCCTTAAGAAGATATCTGCTTACTTAACTTCTTGTTGTCTAGATGCTCTCTTCGAAGCTTTCTGCTATAAGCCTTAACTATAGAGATGTAGTTGTAGGACTTCATCTAGTAATTAGGTGCACTACATAGATAATAGCTCTATCTATCTCTCTATAAAGGACTCCTTGCTCTAGTAGGTACATCTCTCTTCTAGAAAGAAGATTTGTTCTAGAAAGAAGACTTATTGTTCTAGTAAGGCTTCTTTGCATAGTAGGCAGCCTCTAGATTAATAGTTGCCTATACCTTATTTAGAATGAGTAGGACTTCTTTAGGATTAACTTTTCCTCTAGCATTAATTCCTGCTTTGTATGTAGCATACTCGATAGGTAGTGCTATAAGTAGTTGCTAAATTCTAGACTTAATTGAGTTAAGAGATTTCAACTTAGGTCTTTGTTTAATAACCTTCTTGCCTAGGGTATTAATTTGTTGCTAGGTAGCATTAATTAAAGTAGATGCATCAATCTTAAATGTAGAGAATTCAACTAGGTATTGTCTACCTATAGATGCAAGTCTTGTCTTATACTTCTTCTAGAGTCTCTCCTAGATAGCTTTAGAAGTCTCTTCCTCTTTAACTAATTTAAGGTCAAATTCATTTAGAGATAATCTAATGTAGTATCTAGCCTTTACATCCTTTTGTCTAAAGAGTGCAACATTATTTGTTCTACTAATAGGTAGATCCTAGAGGGAAATGTTCTTTACACTATCTATAATAGATGCTAGTGTAGGAGGTGTTATAGGGGGTGTAGATGTACCCTCTATAGTCTAGAAGACCCCTTTAGCTTTAAGCTAGTCTCTTATCTACATGAACCATTTGTCTATATTGTCTCTACCTAGGGTTGCTACCCTTTAGTGTTTAGACATTGTGTAGTTGTCTACTAAATCCATCTTATAAAGATGTTGTAGTTATAGTTGCAATTAAGCTCTCTTTCTATTGTTGTGTTGCAATTTCTAATGTGTTAGTTGCAAGTTAACTTGTTGTATGCTAAAGGTGTATATTAGCGAAAGGGATGGATTTCTAAAGGTACTTAACTAAGGCGAAATTGCCTAAGTAGATTTAGTTGTCTAAAAGGTAGAAATGGGTAACTATGTGTCTCTGTTTCTACAGTTGTGTAGGTTACTAAGTATCCTAGTTGCCTTAGTAATGTGTGTGTATAGCTATGTATCCTTGTTGCTATAGCAGTAATAGGTGACTAAGTTTCTCTATTGCCTTAGTAGTAATAGGTAACTATGTATCCTAGTTGCTATAGTCTCTCTCCTCTTGTTTATCTCCTACTGTTCTTAGTGGAGCCTTAACAAGTTACATAGGTTCCGGGATTATGCAAAACCCGGGCTCATAACTAGTTAAAATAAGTCGTGCAACGGGTACATAAGATACTCTAGCTAGTGGTAGGAAGTAATCCTAGAGCCTATAGAATTAACTGAAGGTAGAGACGCGACCTTTGCTAACGAAAGCGAGCTAATAGTATATGGCTATAATTAATTGATTAAAGAGAAGAAGAGTATCTACGGGCGCAATCTATTAAGAACATCCTGCTCTACTAAGGCGTTAGGATGCTAAGCTAACCTTATTATTCCCTTACTTGTTGTAGCCTATTATAGACCTATCTGCAACAGAACCTTACCGAATTGTAACAGAGTTACAACTCCTTTAAGTGTGCTAGGACTGCACTATTTTCAACTTCTTATAAAGATGTTATAGTTGTAGTTGCAATTAAACTCTCTTTCTATTGTCGTGTTGTAATTTCTAATGTGTTAGTTATAAGTTAACTTATTATATGCTAAAGGTGTGTATTAGCGGAAGGGATAGATTTCTAAAGGTACTTAACTAAGGCGAAATTGCCTAAGTAGGTTTAGTTGTCTAAAGGGTGGAAATAGGTAACTATATGTCTCTATTTCTATAGTTGTATAAGTTACTAAGTATCCTAGTTGCCTTAGTAATGTGTATGTATAGCTGTGTATCCTTGTTGCTATAGCAGTAATAGGTAACTAAGTTTCTCTATTGCCTTAGTAGTGTAGGTGACTATGTATCCTAGTTACTATAGTCTCTCTCCTCTTATTTATCTCCTACTGTTCTTAGTAGAGCCTTAACAAGTTACATACTAGATAAGAACCTAAAGATCTATAAACCTAGTTATAAGATAATATATTACTTTATAGGACTATTTAAGGTACTTAAGGCTATAGGCTAATAAGTATATTACCTAGCCCTACTAGCTTCGTAGCGTATCTATAAAGTATTCTATGTTTCTCTACTTAAACCCTACTATAACTAGGAAGGCGTTATAATACTAGAGGAAATACCCTTACCTATAATTATTAATAGGGAATTTAAATATAAGGTAGAATAGATCCTTAATATATATAAAAAGGTACGAAAAATATAGTATAGTATAAGGTAGTAGAATTTAGAACGTACATATCTAGTATAAGCGGCATACGTAGCTACTAGGATCGGATAATGAATTAATTAATGTGACAATGAATTAAACAAACAATCAATTAATCAATCAATCAATTAATTAGCATACGACTAAGATGTATAGAGTGAACCTAAGGATTTGATATTCTGATATGCTACCCCTAATTACTAGAGCTTAAAGAGACGTGACGGTATGTTGGGCCCTACTATCTAACAGCTGCCTACCTTACGCGCCTCTAACGATGTGATGCTAATTAAATCGTAATGAACTGTTTGTAGGCATTAATCGTGTTACTGTCGTAAGAGATAAGAGCCATGTTATCGGGGTATGCGTAAATAGAGCGAGAACACTCTCCTCTTAATAGGGGGTACAGACATGACAAGACATCGACAGAGTACACTGCCTATCTAATAGCATTATGTCGGTCTAAGTGTGCGAATGCGAATGATCGGATAACGCTATAGTTGTCGTCTTCTAGTAGCCGAATACCTAGTATAAAGGTGATGTTAGGGAAACGATTACGTAGGTAGCACTACGACAGCGGGTTAGATGTTAGACTATCTATGCCGCTATAGACGATAGTAACATTTGCTCGTTAATGTTCATTCGCGTTTTGGTTAAGAGCCTCTAATCGTTAAAGAAGTCCCTCTATACATCTAGAATTAGATAGGCATACCTGTTATGCGGTCACCGCCTCGGTATGATCCTACTAACTAGGAGCAAGTAGAGTGTTAACGTCTGCCGCTCTAAGAGGAGGCTAATTAGCGAGGAATGTTAACTCCTAGTCGAATTTGAGCTTTAGTCCGTAGGACGCTAATGTATGCTTGCTGTGCGGTAGCGGGTTACTATATCTAGTAACGGTTACGAGAAGGTCATACGTAGATCTTGCTCGTTAGGCGAAGGTATTCGGGAATGCCTTATCTAACGGCACCTATGTAAGTATCCGAGCTAATTCGGCTAGATGCAACGACCTAATCCCGCCCGTAGGGAGGGCCGAGCCATCCGTATTATAATTAAAGTAGGGTGACTCGCGTAGGATGTATTACATTCGTGCTAGGTAGTTCGGTCCTATTTTTAGGGGTATTAGGGTAGCGAGAACCTCGATTTGCCTGCATGTTAAAGAGCGATGTGTCGTTCCTTAGAATGCCGTATAGGCGAAGACATTCTATAGCAAAAGCGTAGGATCTTCGAAGTGGTCGAATGTGTTGTCGTTAAGGTATGCTATAACTATGTTACCGATAGCCGCGACGCTATCGGCCGCGGGTTAAATAGGGTCACCTATAGTAGCGATAGGAGCAATGTCTAACAGCCGCGAGTCTACCGACATACCGACTAGTAATTAGTATAGTATCGAACCGATGTTAAATAGGCAGGGTCTACAGATCCGGTTATAGATAAGGACCATATGCACAAAGCGGAAGCATAACCTATAGAGTTCTTCCTCGACAGCGCTTCTATAGATAATGTTGTATAAGGCCGCAGCTGTTGCCGGACCGCAATCGAAGGAGTTTAATTGCTAAGCATAATCTTCTAGTGTAACAACACATTCCTCGAAAAGCTGTAAGTTCTACTCGCAGCCTAGTCTTAGCGCCACTAATTAGGCATATAGCGGGAGAGCAAGTCGTGCGTATTCTAAGGTAAGCTAGTTAGCCGCACCTATCGAGTCCTATAGGGAGATACTGCCATTCTTGCAGATGGATACAGCTACCTAATGATTGCCGAAAGGGTTCTATAGAAAGATAAGGTCGGTGTGATGTAAAGCTAGACTACTATACGGCCATCTTCCTCGTAGCGCACTTAGTGATCGACCTCTCGCAGCCTAAACAAGTACGCGAAGGGCAGTAATAACATAAAGCGCGGACTGCCCCTAGTTAACTATAATGTAGGTAGTAATTGCGACGGCTTGTTAGTAGAAGACCGTGTTGTTTAATGTCTCCTCTAGTGCGACCTAAGAGATCATGTCGATAACGGCATCGGTGTACTAGTTAGGGGATAGGATAGAGTCTACATTACGTCTATCTAGTGTAAGCCTAGCGACGGTAATGTTAGGTAGGCCTAGGATAGCCATAATAGAGTCCCTCATCTCTCTCATTACACCGAGTACATCTCCTTATATATGAAGGCCGCGTGCATCCGGAGAAGTAACAGAAACTGAACTCTTAGGGTTGCCGGTGATGTTTAGATTGCCTAGTATGTCCTCATCGGCGCCGTCTAATGCTACTAGCGTACCTTTTTTAGGGTTAGTGTCTCTATGGTCCGGAACATCGCCTACTAATATAGGTCCCGTATAAGTATAAGCTTTATAACGCTTCTAACATCTCGGACATGGCCGTTTTAGGCCATATAATGCTACCGGCGTACTCTTTTAACTATACGGAGTGAAAGACTACCTTAGTTTCGGACTAGGTGCTTTAATATATCCTGTAGCTGTCTTATGTGTGTATCTTCTCTTTCTCCGCCGACATTTCGGGTAAGCTCGTAAAGTCCGCGTTCGGGTCTCGGTTAGTAGTACTCTCTAGGCTGCCGCGGAAGGAGAAGACTAAGCGGGTTAACATATAAAGGGTGCTCTAGGCGAAGCGTCGGTGACCGGTAGGACTTATAAGGATAATGGAGCAGGCGGAATGTGTAGCTACTAACGTAAAGGCACGCTCGACTCTTCGTTGTCTAGGTAAACAACGTCGCAGTAAGGAATGCTAGCATAATCTAGAATGTCCGATTATGTAGGATGCACGAAAACATGTGTCGGCGACATGTAATTAGGTATAGCGTGTGCTTAGTAGTGGTTAGGGGTGTTAGATAAGTCGCCGGCATGTGCTGTAAGTGTAGGTTATGAAGTAATAAAACTAGTACCGTCGTCTACATTAGAGCTACTATGCTCTATATGATAGTCTTCGTAAGAATCTAAGAGCGGTGTATCGTCCATAAGATTAGAAAGGCTATCTTAGGTGAAACGGACTCCGCAGTCGACGTCATCCTTAAAGATAACACCTATTATAGAAGGTACGCCTAGGCCGCTGTCGGTAAGGCTTCTAGCAGATAGCGTAGACGCTGTCTTAATAGACAGAGTCTTACTCGTTGCTAGCGACTGTAGTGTAGACGGTGTAACAAGCAGCTTTAGGTAGTTATAGTCGTCGTGTAGTCTAGATATTGCGCGAGAGCTAGGCGATGTAAGGGCAGCCGGAGAAGTCGCTTAGGTCTCGGGGTGTAATGTCGAGGAGTTGTTCACGACTCGAGGCTAATGTATAGGTTAATGTTAGCCTAGGGTCAGTATAGGTTTCTTGTCGTCTAGGTAGCCTATGTCTATTAGATGTTAGACATATGCCCTCTACATGTCGCTATTAGGTAGGCGACCATTTAATAACGCCTTCCTCGTGCTCTTGTACAGCTTACGCCTAGCTAGAGTTAGAACAAGTATAGACGAGCGAAAGGTCGATATGTAACGTACTACGCGATTCGGCCGGCAATGAATCTATAATCGTCCATATTTCTGTTAAAATGTGCAACGCTAATACTACTAATTAGAGAAAATCTGTCGGTCAAGAGAAGATAGAAAGTGTTAGTAGTAATTCTTAATGTTGTCGAAGCAGAAGGTTACAGCCGAGAGGATTAGAGGAAGAGGAAGGAGAAAAACGAAAGGGGCAAGTGCGATTCGATATATCCATCGACTTTACACGACGATAGACGGTTCTATATATTAGTGCATACGATAGCGTCATTGCTAGGACGGGGCGACGCCGTAATATATACCTAAATAATGAGGCATTTAAATAAGGGAGGAGCATACTAAGTATCGTCTGCACCGTGTACATAGAGTGCATATAGGTATATAAACGATATAAATGTTTAGGCACGTCTAATGATTATGTTAAAGTATACATGCAACAACTTACATTATAGAATACGGCATAGGTTCATTTTCTGTCTTTCTGTCTTTCTGTCTTACGAACATACCGGCTATAGGATAGAAAGAGACAAGAAGCTCTTCTCTTATAATTGCACCCGTTTAGAGGAGTAGATGCTAGTTTAGCTTATATCTAGAGTTAAGTCCGTCGTTAGAGTAGACAACAAGATGATATAGACGTCTTCTACGATCAAAGTAGGTGCCTCTCGATATATCCCTTTGCTCTGATTTTTCTAGCATAGGCTACATTCTTACGTTATCGAGGTAGTTATTAACTATGTCGTCGTTTGCCTTTTTAGGATTAATATATGTCGTCTAGAAACAAACAAAGTCGAGGTTATCTTCATCGTCGACGGCGAGGATATCGGCAAGGTTCTAAAGCTCATATAGTTAGTCGTCTAGAGGGTATTCGTCTTCTTCATCTTCTACTAATGTGTCTATGTTAGTTAACGTCATTCGCGGATACGAACATAATTACGCAATGCATACCTAAGCTGTCTAAGTCGTTGCTGTCCGAGTCGTCGCTATCTAAGTCGTCGCTGTCACTATGGCTCATATCGGCATTACTACTTCTATTATTCTTATCGTCTTGCTTAGTAGCGAAAGGCGGCTCTTAGGTGTCGTCTTGCTCGGTAACAACAGGCGGCTCTAGTGTAGCAGTTAGCTTAGGAGAAGCAGGCGGCTCTTAGGTGTCGTCTTGCTTCTTTATAACAGCCGGCTCTAGTGTAGCAGTTAGCTTAGGAGAAGCAGGCGGCTCTTTAATGTCGTCTTAATTCTTTATGACAGGCGGCTCTTAGGTAGCAGTTGGCTTAGGAGAAGCAGGCGGCTCTTGCTTGTCGTCTGGCTTAGATGCTATAGCCGGCTCTTAGGTAGTAGTTAGCTTAGGAGAAGCAGTTTGCCTTAAAGGGCTAGGTAGATTAGAGGGACTAGGCGATGTGAGGGAATCGGTTAGCTTAGGGAAATTGTGCGGCTTTAAAGTGACACGAGAGTTAATACCTCTAGGTCGCCTAGGTAGCATAGTCGGCATGTAAGGAACCCCCGACCTCGTAATGGAACGGCGAATTACGTCTCTATAGCCTAGATACGACCTAACTTAGGGCTTTAGCGAGGAGCGAGGTTTAAGCCCTTCATTGCTAACTAGTAAACTCGCTACTGCGAGAGAGGTAGGCGTTATTGTTATAGTATTGACCTTTATAGTGCAGTCTTTCTAGATGTCTCTAGGTGTAGATGTAGTCGACGTAGCTGCGATTTGGACGCTAGATCGTTAATAGATTATGTGTCCTATGCCTTAGAAAAAAATAAAGTCACCTTTAATCAGTTCTACGGGTTCGTCTTGTTATATCATTTGTTACGCACTAAAGTTTGCTCCGATTGTCATCCTTATAATACATACACACATTTATCTTTGCACAATCTTGTTATTGTCTTCTATATAATCATTACCATTATCTACTCCTCGACCGCGCGCATTATTACTACTCGACTCTAAAACCTTCTTCTTAATTACAATTCTCACAACTCTCACAACTCTTACAACTATCATAACTCTCATAACTCTTATAACTCTCACAACTCTCACAACTCTTATAACTCTTATAACTCTTATAACTATGCTAGACTAGCTAGGCGACGAGGGAGCGGACAGCGAGCTATAGCATGCATGTGGCGACCTTCGCCTACGTCACTTTCGCCTAACACCTGCCGGTGCATTCTACGTATTCTTATAGAAATCTACTACGATTACCGATGGCGCCGTTGCATGCTTTCTTAAACTCACTATCTCGACACTACGTACACTATACTATAACGTTTACGAAGCCCTCCGCGCCCCTATCGCATTCGTAGCAACCGAAGACATCTTAGTTAGATTATAACACCGTAACGAAGAAACGAACACGCTTAAGTGGACCTAAGAGGTAGTCTATAACGCCGGCGAGACGGTGCTTAGTTAGCATCTAGCTTCGGGCGATAATACGGACATTTTTCTAGCAAAGGCAAAGGCACTCTTTATCTTCGATCATCTAGATCTATTCGGTCTCCCTAGCAATAGGGCCATTATATCTAATGAGTAGAATACCGACGCTAATGGCAGATAGGACGTTGTCCTACATTACTATCGCCTCCTCGTCCTCGATCGTGTCTTTAACTCTTACGCTACTAAGATAAAGCAGTTTCCCTTACTTAGAAGCAGCGATACCGAGCTAGATAGAACGATGAATACACAATGGGCCCTAAGGGAAGACTTAACTTACATAAAGGCCCGGTTCTAAGTACACTAAAGACGCCGAAGAAGCGTAACAACAAAGCGGTAAAGATTAAGACATACGCCCTCGAGATCGAAGACACGACAAACGCATAGAATAAGAAGCATAAGATCTAGTTCCTTAATCTATGCTTCGACGACACTGCCTCTAGACTTATAAGGCACCGCACGGTAGAAAGGTTAATATAGTGGCCTAGTATATAGTGATGAGAAATAGAGACGAGGCGGAAGAAACACGCATAGAAGTAAGGAAGATAAGAATGCACGAAGTGGACAAAAGAACAAAGACTATAAGGGGTCACGACAAGATATAACGTAACACTAACAGATATCATGGTTTAGTGTAATCATGTAGGTAGTCGGATATAGCTCTAAGTTAACAACTATTGTCAACTAGAGGGGGCAAATACTATTTAATCTACCGTCTAATCGGACTTATGCACATCGAGACAGCACATGGATTACCGAGACGGACGAGTATATAGAGNCCTAAAACTTAGAATCTCTAAAACTTGGGATTTCTAAAACTTTAGATTCCTAAAACTTCGGATTCCTAAAACTTAGGGTCTCTAAAACTTTAGATTTCTAAAACTTAGAATATTTAAAACTTTGGATTTCTAAAACTTTGGATTTCTAAAACTTAGAATATTTAAAACTTAGGATTCCTAAAACTTAAAATCTCTAAAACTTAGGATTTCTAAAACTTAGGACTCCTAAAACTTAGGATTCCTAAAACTTAGGATTTCTAAAACTTTAGATTCCTAAAACTTAGGATTTCTAAAACTTTAGATTCCTAAAACTTCGGATTCCTAAAACTCAGGGTCTCTAAAACTTTAGATTTCTAAAACTTTAGATTTCTAAAACTTAGGATTCCTAAAACTTAGGATTCCTAAAACTTAGAATCTCTAAAACTTAGGATTCCTAAAACTTAGGATTCCTAAAACTTAAAATCTCTAAAACTTAGGATTTCTAAAACTTTAGATTCCTAAAACTTTACACCTCTAGAACCTTAGATCTTAAAGACTTAGGTTCTCTAAAACTTAGGCTCTCTAAAATGTAAGATTCTAAAAACTTAGGTTTTATAAAGCTCTAAACTTCTAGAACTCAAATATCTTAAAAGATAATATATCTAAGCCTTAATATCATTAAACATTAAAACTTCTAAGACTTAGGATCTTAGTAACCTAAAGTGTTTAAATTCTATAATGCCTAATATAGAAGGTATTTAGAGCTTAGATTTATAAGTAGTTCTTGTTAGTAAGACATTATATCTTTAGGATAAAAAAAGTCTTAAAGTAAGTATATAAAGAACTCTATTATAGTAAGATACTAAGATTATATAACTTCTATGTTAATAGACCTAAGTAACTATTAATATAGAAGTGTAGAACTATAAGATATTATAGACCTTATACTTAGAAACATTCTAGCTTTTAGAGCTAAGAGTATCTAACACCTTTTATTAGAAGGATTATAGCTATATTAGGTCTCTAGTCTTCTAGTTATATAAGTAGATAGTCTTTAGCTTCTAATTACTTCTAGATAAAAGGACTTTAAGTTTCTAAGGACTAAAATTACTATAGTTTTAACCTATAACTATACGCTATGTTAGTATTTTAAGAGTTAAGTGCTCTGTTTTTGATGTTTATGTAGATGGAGTGAAAAGGGTATATTAATCGTGTTACTGTCGCAAGAGATAAGAGCCATGTTATCGGGGTATGCGCAAATAGAGTAAGACTATAAGAACACTCTCTACCTAACGGGGGGTACAAACATGATAAGACATCGACAGAGTACACTGCCCATCTACTAGCATTCTGTCGGTCTAAACATGCGAATGCGAATGATCGCATAACGCTATAGTTGTCGTCTTCTAGTAGCCGAATACCTAGTGTAAAGGTAATGTTAGGGAAACGATTGCGTAGGTAGCACTACGACAGCGGGTTAGATGTTAGACCATCTATGCCGCTGTAGACGATAGTAACATTTGCTCGTTAATGTTCATTCGCGTTTTAGTTAAGAGCCTCCAATCGTTAAAGAAGTCCCTCTGTACATCTAGAATTAGATAGGCACACCTGTTATGCGGTCACCGCCTTAGTATAATCCTACTAACTAGGAGCAAGTAGAGTGTTAACGTCTGCCGCTCTAAGAGGAGGCTAATCAGCGAGGAATGTTAACTCCTAGTCGAATTTGAGCTTTAGTCCGTAGGACGCTAATGTATGCTTACTGTGCGGTAGCGGGTTACTATATCTAGTAACGGTTACGAGAAGGTCACACGTAGATCTTGCTCGTTAGGCGAAGGTATTCGGGAATGCCTTATCTGTTAGTTTCCTAATTATGTAGGATATGTACGAGCGTAGAACAGATTAGGAGTGAAACGAGTAATATGTACTAGCTATAGGTTATAAAGACCGGTCTGAACATTAAAGAAATATGCCCACCCGTTAACAAAATGTGCATAGGTAAGGGATAGGAATCTCGTAACAGTAATAACGTTCTATGTCGGGAGTGTAGGGGTATTAGGGTAGCGAGAACCTCGATTTGCCTACATATTAAAGAGCGATGTGTCGTTTCTTAGGATGCTATGTAGGCGAAGGCATTCTACAGCAAAAGCGTAGGATCTTCGAAGTAGTCGAATGTGTTGTCGTTAAGGTAGGCGGTGCAGCCGCGAGTCTACCGACATACCGAATGGGAGTTAGTACGGTATCGAATAGATGTTAAATTAGCAGGGTCCACAGATCCGGTTGTAGATTAGGACCATATGCATAAAGCGGAAGCATAACCTATAGAGGAAGACCTCGATAGGGCGTCCGTAGATAATATTGTATAAGGTCGTAGCTGTTGCCGGACCGTAATCGAAGGAGTTTGATTGCTAAGCATAATCTTCTAGTGTAACAACACATTCCTCGAAAAGCTGTAAGTTCTACTCGCAGCCTAGTCGTAGCGCCACTAATTAGGCGTATAGCGGGAGAGCAAGTTATGCGTATTCTAAGGTAAGCTAGTTAGCCGCACCTATCGAGTCCTATAGTAAGATACTGCCATTCTTGCGGATGGATATAGCTACCTAATGATTGCCGAAAGGGTTCTATAGAAAGATTAGCTCTATGTAATGTAGAGCTAAACTACTATATGGCCATTCCTCGGACAGTCCCTTAAATGAGTCGCATCCCGAATTCGCGATCTTAAACTTTAGTCGGACAGTGTCGTGCCTTATCTAGCGAGCAATGTAGGCTAGGGTGCTTCCTAGTAGGATATAGACAACTCTAAGATATGCGGTGATTGCGACGGCTTGTTAGTAGAATACCGTATTGTTTAACGTCTCCTCTAGTGCGACTTAAGAGATCATGTCGATAACGGCATCGGTGTACTAGTAGGAGGATAGGATAGAGTCCACATTATATCTATCTAGTGTAAGCCTAGCGACGGTGATGTTAGGTAGGCCTAGGATGGCCACGATAGAGTCCCTTATCTCTCTTATTATACCGAGTACATCTCCTTATATATGAAGGCTACGTACATCCGGAGAAGTAACAGAAACTGAACTCTTAGGATTGCCGGTAATGTTTAGATTGCCTAGTGTGTCCTCGTCGGCGCCGTCTAATGCTACTAGCGTACTCTTTTTAGGGTTAATGTCTCTACGGTCCGGAACATCGCCTACTAAAGGAACAGAAACTGAACTCTTAGGATTGCCGGTGATGTTTAGGTTGCCTAGTATGTCCTCGTCGGCGCCGTCTAATGCTACTAGCGTACTCTTTTTAGGGTTAATGTCTCTANATATCTTCTCTTGTTTCGCCGGCGTGCCGTATAAGCATATAAAGTCCGCGTTCGGGTCTCGGTTAGTAGTACTCTCTAGGCTGCCGCGGAAGGAGAAGACTAAGCGGGTTAACATGTGAAGGGTACTCTAGGCGAAGCGTCGGTAACCGGTAGGACTTATAAGGATAATGGAGCAGGCGAAATGTGCAGCTACTAACGTAAAGGCACGCTCGACTCTTCGTTATCTAGGTAAACAACTTCGCGGCGAGGAATGCTAGCATAATCTAGAATGTCTAGTTATGTAGGATGCACGAATACATGTGCCGGCGATATATAATTAGGTATAGCGTGTGCTTAGTAGTAGTTAGGGGTGTTAGACAAGTCGCCTGCATGTAATGTAAGTGCAGGTTAGCCCGTATAGATGACACTTATACGGATAAAGCTCTAGTCTTCGTAAAAGTCTAAGAGCGGTATGTCGTCTATAAGACTAGAAATGCTAGCTTAGGTAAAACTGACTTCGCAGTCGACGTCATCCTTAAAGGTAGCACCTGCTATAGAAGGTACGCCTATGCTACTGTCTGTAAGGCTTCCGGCAGACAGCGTAGACGCCGTCTTAATAGACAGAGTCTTACTCGTTACTAGCGACCGTAGTGTAGATAGCGTAATAAGGAGCTCTAGTTGGTTGTAGTCGTTATGTAGTCTAGATATTGCGCGAGAGCTATGCGATGTAAGGGTAGCCGGAGAAGTCGCTTAGGTCTCGGGGTGTAATGTCGAGGAGTTTTTTACGGCTCGAGGCTAACGTGTAGGTTAATGTTAGCCTAGGGTCGGTATAGGTTTCTTATCGTCTAGGTAGCCTATGTCTACTAGGTGTTAAAGGTATGCCCTCTACATGTCGCTATTTAGTAGGCGACCGTTTAATAACGCCTTTCTCGTGCTCTTATGCAGCTTGCGCCTAGCTAGAGTTAGAACGAGTGTAGACGAGCGAAAGGTCGATGTATAACGTACTGCGCAATTCGGCCGGTGATTATCTCGTGTTCGTCCATATTTCTGTTAAAATGTGCAACGCTAATACTGCTAATTAGAGAAAATCTGTCGGTTAAGGGAAGATGCAAAGTGTTGGTAGTAATTCTTAATGTTGTCGAAACAGAAGGTTACAGCCGAGAGGATTAGAGGAAGGGAGCACGAATGGAAGAGGCGATAAGAAGAGGAAGTAGCGATAGCCGATGCATATATAGGAAGAAGGCACATACGAAATTGCGTCATCATTCCGCCGGAGCAGACAATGCGACAATGCGATGCAAATGAACGATAAGAGGGGACGTCTAATCGAAAAGTTATATTCTTCTATAGTTACTCGGCTACTTTCTCTTTATACGCTAGAACCGGTGATTTGTTAGTTTCCCTACGACCTTTTTGCCTATCATCTCCGGATCTTCTTCTTCTTCCTATAGTGCATTTTTGTCGTAATCCGCGACCTAATTAAGGATAAGCTTACGCTAGTTCGAACGTTCTCTCGCGGACATACTACCGAGACGGAGTGCCTCTTTATGTAGCCCAAACATAAAGCTTTATAGTGCTTTATACTCTACTATTAAGACATAATCGGTATTCGGTCCTGCGTCCGGTATGCAATATCCCTAATTTGACGGATGTCTAGGAGCCGTAACGGCTAATGGACGTAGTGGACCGTTAATAAACAGGTCAGCCTACTGCCATATGCTGTAATATGTTATGCTAGGACCGAGATTCTTAAACTTAACAGAAAAGTGGTTTTGTGCGCCTATCTAGGTAAAGAGCGCAGATATGCGGATTGGTCTAAGATTCGCTAAGGCGGTAGTTAGCTATGGCTCGTGAAATTCGCCTGCTCCTATGTTAAAGCTCGACATAAAGTAGCTGTTACTGTAGAAAGAGACAAGAAGCTCTTCTCTTGCGATTGCACCCGTTTAGAGGAGTAGATGCTAGTTTAGCTTGTAGCTAGAGTTAAGTCCGTCGTTAGAATAGACAACAAGATGATATGGACGTCTTCTAAGATCAAAGTAGGTGCCTCTTAATATATCCCTTTGCTCTAATTTTTCTAGCATAGGCTACATTCTTACGTTATCGAGGTAGTTGTTAACTATGTCGTCGTTTGCCTTTTTAGGATTAATATATGTCGTCTAGAAACAAACAAAGTCGAGGTTATCTTTATCGTCGACGGCGAGGATATCGGCAAGGTTCTAAAGCTTATATAGTTAGTCGTCTAGAGGGTGTTCGTCTTCTTCATCTTCTGCTAATGTGTCTATGTTAGTTAACGTCATTCGCGGATACGAACATAATTACGTAATGCATACCTAAGCTGTCCGAGTCGTTGCTATCTAAGTCGTCGCTGTCCGAGTCGTCGCTGTTACTATAGCTTATATCGGCATTACCACTTCCATTATTCTTATCGTCTTGCTTAGTAGCGAAAGGCGGCTCTTAGGTGTCGTCTTGCTCGGTAACAATAGGCGGCTCTAGTATAGCAGTTAGCTTAGGAGAAGTAGGCGGCTCTTTAATGTCGTCTTGCTTCTTTATAATAGGTAGCTCTAGTGTGGCAGTTAGCTTAGGAGAAGTAGGCGGCTCTTTAATGTCGTCTTAATTCTTTGTGACAGGCGGCTCTTAGGTAGCAGTTAGCTTAGGAGAAGCAGGCGGCTCTTGCTTGTCGTCTAGCTTAGATGCTATAGCCGGCTCTTAGGTGGTAGTTAGCTTAGGAGAAGCAGTTTGCCTTAAAGGGCTAGGCGGATTAGAGGGGCTAGGCGGTGTAAGGGAATCGGTTAGCTTAGGGGAATTGCGCGGCTTTAAAGTGACACGAGAGTTAATACCTCTAGGTCGCCTAGGTAGCATAGTCGGTATATAAGGAACCCCCGACCTCGTGATGGAACGGCGAATTACGTCTCTATAGCCTAGATACGACCTAACTTAGGGCTTTAGCGAGGAGCGAGGTTTAAGCCCTTTATTGCTAACTAGTGAACTTGCTACTACGAGAGAGGTAGGCGTTGTTATTGTAGTATTAACCTTTGTGATGCCGTCTCTCTAGATGTCTCCGGGTGTAGATGTAGTCGACGTGGCTACGATTTAGACAATAGACGGGACATTATCGGCGTTATCGGCACGTGCATATGCTAGGATTTCGGTTGTGCGCGCGAATTTACGTGGACTTCTATCTCTAATCTTATCGCCTATCTTTCTCTTAGGGGCGTTTGCTGCTATAATGACAACCAAAACTGGCGACGGCGGTGTCGATTGTCTTAAATACATTATGTTAGTGCAAGCGGGCAGAATACTGGTCGACAGATGTTTACCTTATACTTAATAATTTTCCGGGTTATATAACGGCGCGTAGTAAGGACGATATGCGAAAAATGTAGGTTTAAATGTAAGACGTCGAATAGTGGCAGGTAAAGAAAAAATTCCGCTTACGTATATTTTTCATTGTATGAAATCGGCAGACACTAACAATACAATAAAGCTCCAGATGCGTGTTTTTCCCTATCCCTAACAACCACCAAGCTAATTCTTCTTTTGTTTACTTGCTGTCTAGCCGGTAGTATTTTCACGTCCCTATTAGCAGATTTTCGCCGCTTATAGCTAGCATTCTTATCTTTCATGGTTTCCTTGTTGCAAGGTCACTCTAAAGGTTAGCTTTTCACTATACGCACACATTTATCTTTGCATAAGCTTGTTATTTTTTCCGTATAACCATCACCATTATCTACTCCTCGACCGCGCGCATTATTACTGCTCGACTCTAAAACCTTCTTCTTAATTACAATTCTTACGACTCTTACGACTCTTACGACTCTTATAACTCCTATAACTCTCATAACTATGCTAGACTAGCTAGGCGACGAGGGAGCGGATAGCGAGCTATAGCCTATATGTAGCGACCTTCGTCTACGTCACTTTCGCCCGACACCTGCCGGTGCATTCTACGTATTCTTACAGAAATCCACCATAATTACTAATGGCGCCGTTACATGCTTTCTTAAACTCACCCCCTTAACACTGCGTACACTATACTATAACGTTTACGAAGCCCTCCGCGCCCCTGTCGCATTCGTGGCAACCGAAGACATCTTAGTTAGATTATAACACCGTAACGAAGAAACGAACACGCTTAAGTAGACCTAAGAGGTAGTCTGTAACGCCGGCGAGACGGTGCTTAGTTAGCATCTAGCTTCGGGCGATGATACGGACATTTTTCTGGCAAAGGTAAAGGCACTCTTCATCTTCGATCATCTAGATCTATTCGGTCTCCCTAGCAACAAGACCATTATATCTAATGAGTAGGATACCGACGCTAATGGCAGATGGGACATTATCCTATATTACTATCGCCTCCTCGTCCTCGATCGTGTCTTTAACTCTTGCGCCACTAAGATGAAGCAGTTTCCCTTGCTTAGAAGTAGTAATACCGAGCTGGACAGAACGATGAACATACAATGGGGCCCTAAGGGAAGACTTAACTTACACAAAGGCCCGGCCCTAAGTACACTAAAGTCGCCGAAGAAGCGTAACACTAAAGCGGTAAAGCTTAAGACACGCGCCCTCGAGATCGAAGACACGACATACGCACAGAACAAGAAGTACAAGATCTAGTTCCCTAATCTATGCTTCGACGACACTGGTTCCGGACTTACAAGACAGCAAGATATCGATCCGGAAAACTTACTGTTAGGGATGGTCTGGGAATTCCTGCACGGAAAGGGTTTACAGAAGCGCCATCACTACCTCGAATGGACACATGACGATGTTGTGTACTACGTTACCAATGACTCGAGGTTCCGTAAGATGGTCAAGACGGTTAGCGATTCTTGCAAGGCTGCAATGGATCCCTTAACCAAGAGATTCGTTTTAATGTACAAGGCCGGTATGTTAATCTTTGAATAATGTGTTTGCGAATTGTACTAACAATGGCCATTATAGGACGGATCCCAGACGGTGCAGACGACCCCCTTGAATGGGAGGTACTCTAAATGGGGCACAGAGTACGACTGAACGTGCGAGACGATAGCGTCATGTTAAGAACAAGCGTGTAGCCGGCACCATTAGCGGAAAACCCTCCGAGCAGCGCATAGAACGGATATGCAGCAACTCAACAGTGTAGCAACTTTCTAATACCTTTTTGACCTTCCATCTTCCGCATACGTCACGTGCGTGCACTTTCACCTTTGGGCAGGAACGAAGCAAGTTGAAATCTCCCAGCCATCTTTTGATTTTCGCTGCTGCCTTATCTGCCCTAAAATCTGACGGCATTGCCTTCGACTTGCTATTACTAGTTTCTGGCTGGGTCGTCACACTGGTGCCTATTGCAACTCTTTTCTCTACACTCACAGCTCGTCTGCGTCAACCATCTGGACTACGATACCAGTTGATGCACCGCCTCCATTGCAGATGGCAGCACATCCGTATTCGCCCTTCTTCAGTTGGTGTAGCAGGGTAACCAAGATCCTTGAGCCCGAGCTTCCCAATGCGTGACCGAGAGAGATCGCACCGCCTCTTGGGTTGACGTTGTCCATTCCGAGGCCGAGAATCTGGTATTCCATGTAAGTACACATTCAGACACCGCATCCCGTTTGTGAACATACCTTGGCATTTGCCTTGATCACTGCTGCGAAGGCCTCGTTGAACTCCCACACCTTGACCTGCTCCTTGGTGATACCTGCTCTTTCGAGCACAATAGGCACCACCTTGGAAGGTGCGATGGGGAAGTCGATGGGGTCGACTGCCGCATCCGCCGTTGCGACAATGCGTGCAAGCAATTTGTTACCCTTTCCATACTTCTTGGCCATCTCCTTGTTACCAAGGACCAGTGCTGAGGCACCGTCTGACAATCCTGAGCTGTTGGCGGCCGTCACTGTACCCGAGCCAGACTTGTCAAAGGCGGGCTTCAAGGTAGGCACCTTGTCCAACTTCAGTCTGTACAGACCCTCATCTTCTGAGACGACCGTGTCGCCCTTCTTGCCCTTAATGGTCACTGGGACTATCTCGTCCTTGAAGAGTCCCTGCTGGTAGGCTTCCTGTGCGCGCTTGTAACTTAGGATGGCGAAGTCATCCTGCTCTTGACGAGTAACACCATGGTCTTTGGCCGTCTTCTCGGCACAGTTGCCCATGTGGATCTGGTTGTATACATCCCAAAGACCGTCCTTGATCAATCCATCGTCGAGCTTGATGTTGCCGAATGGAGGGAGTTGAGATGATCGCGGCAGGTAATAAGGAACTTGGCTCATGTTCTCCATTCCTCCTGCGACTTGTGCTTCTGCCAGACCGAGCTGGATCTTCATGGCGGCTATTGATACAGCCTTCATACCCGAGGCGCATACTTTGTTGATTGTGGTTGCTTCTACCGAAGAGTCGAGGCCGGCGAAGATTGCTGCTTGTCTTGCTGGAGCTTGACCGACACCTCCTTGCAAGACTTGACCCATGTAGACATCGCGGATGTGCTCGGCGGGAACGGACGAACGGGCAATGGCTTCTTTGATTGCGTAGGAACCGAGCTTGGGCGCCGACACTGAGGAGAGGGCTCCGTTGAACTATTGCTTCTGTCAGACGAGTTTCCCAAATACATAGCTATAAAGTGCACGTACAACTCCAACAGGAGTTCTGACAGCGCTGAGAATGTATGCGTCTTGAATCTCCTTTGCCCGGGATGTGGAGGAGCTGAATTGCCTATAGCTGTTGAAACACGTCTGGCGAGCAGAAAATGGTAGGCGACGGAGGGGAGTGCGAAGCGTAGCGGACGACATTGTGTAATTTCAGTTGTGTAGAAAGTAAAGAAAAACAAATCAAGTCATGGAAAATAATGGAGCAATAAAGCATCACATGAAAGGCGCATCTGTTCACCGAGGTGGAGCGTGGAGGAGCGCGGGGCACTTCCGTCCGAGAGCTCCGTCATGTTTCGAAGCCTCGGTTGTTGACATGTTTTTGGAGCCGGTTGATGCATCGTCTTTGCTCCTTTTTCCCTATGCTACTCATTCACCCTGTGTAGGGAAGGTCATGACCGACCAATCTTCTCCTTCGACCCATCCATGCATATCTCAGTCCATCGTAACATCATAACATCAGGCCACTAAAAGCCGCCGGGTCGCATTCCCATAGCAAATGGCGGCGGCATGCGACCACGTCCTGGTCCGCCCATACGCGGCGGTCCCCCAGGCGGCATCATGAAAGGCCCACCAGGCATTGGCAGCGACGGCTGCATCATCATCCTCTTTCCTCCTGTCGACTCGGTCTTCTTCAAGTCAGGAGCAACACGTCCGCCAAACACAGGCTCTTGTACTGCAATGCTCTTCTCGCCGGGCAGCTTGAATTCGACTAGATTGAAATAGTAGTCAAGCACTTCCGGATATCGCTGTAGACTGTTCTTCCAATCCTCATCTATTCCTCGTTGGTACGCGCCTTGCGCTGCTGACATTTGCATACGCAATTCGTGCATTTGTGGCTGTGAGATGGGCGGCCGTCCAGAGTAGATCTTGTAGAGTTCGTAGTATGGGACGGTGGCTAGATGTGCTTGGTACTGTTGTTTCCTCATGTCCACCATTTGATTATAGGTAAACATTATCCATTCGCGAGCATGACCTAGCGCCCAGTGTCTGGCCAAAGTCAGTATGGAGAGAGGTATTGTGGTTGAAAACGAGCGTACCTTATCTGTCGCATTTCGGCGCTTGCCATCCAGCGGTGATGTGCATCATCCAGCGCTCTTTTCAGCCTTTCGTCCTCGTGCTTACACTGTTTCGATGCCGGAGCGCCGCAGACGGCGCATGATGCTTCTGCTTGCATCGATCGACTTGAGTATGTATATTCTCGATATAGCCGGCCTCTTGTCCGTGTCGGGTATAGAGTGATCTATCTCGAATACGCGTTGAAGGGGTTTAGGTTGCAAAGGACAGAGAGCGATGAATAACTTACAAAGTGATGCAAGGCGAGCGAGTCTAAGCAGTTGGGCTACTTTAATAGAGTGCTAGTTATGTTAGGCCGACTTTGCTGCATAGTGGTCACGTTCATGGTCGCCGATTGGTGCTGTCCCGCATGGTGAGCTGTTCCCTCGCGGAGCCGCATTGAAATGGGTCAATGTCAATCTTGGGCATTCATGGAATTCACACCTGGAGCGCAGTGCCAAAGTCTGTGATTCCCACTTCGAGGAAATATCCCGGATCAATCTTGACGGCGAGGAAGGAGCTCAACACGAAGTGGGCATGAACAACGACGAGTACTCAGCCTCCCCACCTGCTAAAGTAGACATGTCATTTTGACTCTCAAGCCGTGGTGAGCATCATTCCAGCCATCACAATACACAAATCTTTTGAGGAAGAGGACGTCTTCCACAGAGAGCGACTGTCTGACGCCCTCTACTTTCGAATCCCATCGCACATTGTAACAGCAGTGTGTCGGTGCAAAACTTCAGCACATGGGGAGGGGGTTGAATTCTATCCAAAACCATTTCACAAACGAATCTGAACAAAGTTGCAGTGACGTAAATTACATTAGGATATTGCAGTCATACTAAGTAACCAGAAGAAGCCACGAACGCCGCCGTCTGATTACAGAAGATTGTCTTGACCTTCAGTTTTACGGTTGAAGGGCCACATTCAATTGGAGTCATTCTCCTGGACCAGTAAGGGAGCTAGATATAGATGGGGAGCAAGTTGACGTCCGCGCAACTCGAGGGGTTCTCATAATGGTAATAACTGCTACTGGTAAGCATCTAACACAAACGAGAGAGATCTGATACACCGACCTCCACTTAGCAAAGAGTTGAGGAACACCGTGCCACCAGTCACAGACAAGCCACCCTCCGAAAGCGTTCTGGTCAGCAGGAACACTCGGATTCTCAGTCCACTGGAGGCCGCTGGAATTGAAGAAGAAACTAGGTTGACCGTCTCCCGCATTGATGCGAACAGGTTCCCAAGCGGAGTAGAAGTTGACGTCGGCGATGATCAAGCCCCAGGGGAAAGATCCACCGAGATCGAATAATTGGTTGAAATAAGGCTGACCATTTGGCTGTGTGATGTTGGTGGCATTCATGAAACCTTTGATGCCGCTTGACTGGTTGGTATAGAGAACGGCATCATTCAAGCCAGCTCCAGTGTGAGAGGCAACGAGCCAGAGGTTGTCGAATTTTTTCTTGGTTCCTTGACCAGGCTTCAGCTGAGTATGAAGCTGATACTCGCGAGAAGTATTGAGGCTTGCTAGAGCGGTGACAGCGAGACCGAAGACTGAGAAAATGGTTCTTAGGTGCATGGTTGGCGGTCCTGGCGTGAAAGATGAAGAAGGGATTGAATTACGATGACGATGATAATGATGAGAGAATGGAAGAGACAACCTGCCACTTTATATGTGAATACGAAGACATGAGAGCTCCAGTAGCATGACCTCTGCTGTACCAGTCAGAGGTCAAGGAAACAACCTTTCACCTGTATACTAATTTTACGTAGTTTGTACCACCACAACCTGCAGATCGTTCAAGAGAGGACAAAGGTAGGGACGGATCGACCGATGCTACTGTTTTCCTACCTTTACCGTCTTGATCCTTTGGGTTGCAAAGCGGTAGATTGAAGGATTAGCTTGTGACCAAGGAACGAATGAGATGGAGATGTTCATTTTACGACGATGTCCCAAAGCGACAATATGGTGATATTCAGGTGGGAAAATTGGACAATTGATCGGAAAGTCTTGTCTCCTCCGGGCCATCGCCAAGCTTCAAGAACTTTGTGGCCGTGCTTGTCTTCAACGACACCTCGGCAGCAAGACCATGCTTGCTACCTAGTTGACATTCTCACTGATCGATGCCAAAAGACAAAGCAAGTCTGCGGACTCAGGCCAATGGAGCGGGGTGAAGATGCTTGTGAAATGAGCATGTGCTAACTCGATCGTTGAACACACCAGCATGATACTCATTCATCGTCCTCAATGAACGAGTACGATCGGTGCAACCAAGTGTGGCACCAGTCAGAGCTTCGCATCCTTTTTTGTTTACCAGGAAGTAATGAGGAACCGGACTCGTAACTCAAGCCTTTTAGCTAAACATCAAGCTCCGACATCATTTTGGTTGATCGGTATGGGCTAAGCTCCTGCGTACCAGTGTAGTTATATCCGGAGCTTTCAAGCGGTCTTCCTTGTACTCTTTCGAGCAACCGTTCTTTAACTTGAGAATGGAGACACGTGCAGGAAGCCAAGAAGTGCTCTGTTGTAAGACGAACGATGAGCATAATTTTTTATCCAGTATCAATACAAGAACGAGCCGAGATTGCAGCAACTGGAGGCACTGCTATCTCGGCTCATTCTTGTACTGATGGTTGTCAGCTGTTGCGATACTTTCAAAACCCACCTCTCTCTCTCCCTCTTCCATGCCAAGTTCCATTAATAGCCATCAAAATGCAGAAAGACCATGCTCTGGTAGAGCGTGTCCACTGAGAGCACACAAATTTCGGGCTCTCACTGGACGGTCACGCGGCAAACTCAACTCCGTGCATTGAGACTGATCCTCTGGTGCACACAAGAAGGAAGGAAGCACCGGCAATTTGAGCCACCACCAGCGTCGAAGTCAGCTCGAGATCCAGCCCTCCCTCAACCGACAATCCATCGCAATACCACCTTGCATTACTTCACGTTCATTATACACTAGCAATGCCCTCTGAAAACGCACCAATTCTTCGCCTGCTCCATTTCAACGATGTCTATCGCCTCGAGCCTTCGGAACACGATCCAGTTGGGGGTATTACTCGCTTCCAGAGCTTGTGCAACCACTATAGACAAGATCCGAAATATCAAGACCAACCACAGCTCATCACGCTCTTTTCGGGAGACGGCTTCGGACCGAGTTTGGAGAGCAGTGTGACCAAAGGTCGTCGACTGAATTTGCTACTGATAGAATCTGAGCTGATCCGGTGTGACAGGCGCCCATATGGTTCCCATCTTGAACAATGTTCCCGTTGCAGCTGCTTGTGTCGGAGTAAGCACCAGCTTAGAAGTCTATGCGCTCGTACTGACCTTCAAAGAACCATGAGCTCGACATGGGCGTTCCCCAATTTGAGTACCTTGCATCACAGTGTGCCTTCCCTTGGCTGCTAGCCAATGTCACCGACCCTGCGCTAGGAGACGACGTACCTCTAGGACATGCACACAAGACAGCTATGCTCACCTCATCTAATGGAATCAAAATCGGACTTATCGGTTTGGCCGAGAAGGAATGGCTCGAAGCAGTCAACGCTTTACCATCTAACCTCATCCACACCGATCCGGTAGTCAGTGCAAAGAAGCTGGTTCCAGGCCTCCGAGCTCAAGGTGCCGAGATCATAATTGCATTGTGCCATCAGAGGGAGCATCATGACGTTAGGCTGGCGCAGGAGACGCCAGAAGGGCTTATCGACCTTGTCCTCTCAGGTCACGATCACCACTATCGCCAGGCTCGCGTACGGAGCACCCAAATTCTATGCTCTGGTAGCGACTACAAGCAACTCAGCTACATCGAAGCGTCCCGTACCGACACCAAGTGGGACTTCAACATTACGCGCCGAGACGTCAATAGCGCCGTCCCCGAGGACCCTCACACAGTCGCTCTTATGGATAAGCTATTCTCGTCGCTGCAAGGCAAGTTGCAGAAAGTGATCGGCTATACAGCTGTGCCACTGGATGCGCGCTTCGCTACCGTCAGAGCCTCTGAATCGAACATGGGCAACTTCGTATCAGATCTAATGCGCTTCTATTACAACACGGACTGTGCTATGCTCGTAGGAGGTACGATACGAGCCGATACAGTATACCCGCCAGGCATACTACGACTCAAAGACATCGTTGATTGGTGAGTAAACTCTATCTCCGGCCCCCTGGCCTCTTCCTTGACCACCTATCAAAATGCACAAAGTTTTCTCAGACAGGGCGAGGGTCCAGTGAGAGTCCAAAATTGCTCGATCAAAACGTCCATCTCCCCTGAGGAGGTTCGTGCCGGTGCTCAGCATCTGCTGCAATGCACGATATCTTTCGGTCACGCATGCTGTCCAATGAAAGCGAGTCACTGACAGTTTCTAGCTTTCCGTTCGAAGATCCTGTTGTGGTAATCAGGGTCAAGGGTCAGCAACTTCTGGAGGCATTGCAGAACGGCGTGTCCAAATATCCTGCTTTGGATGGTCGCTTCCCGCAGGTGTCTAATATCAGTTTCACCTTCGACCCATCGAGAGATAGCCATGACCGAATCGTCGCGGTACAAGTCAATGGAAAGCCACTTGACCTGGAGCGTGAATATACTCTGGCGACTCGTGAATATATGGTCAAAGGAGGAGGTATGTGTTGCTCGCATTTATTGGTGACAAGAAGCTGATCCCGCGCAGATGGCTACACATGTCTCCGCACACAATTACAAGGGGGATCGACAATCTCAATTGTTGACGAGGAGAACGGTATCCTCATTTCGATGCTGCTACGACAACACTTCCTGTCGTCGATGACTGTCGGACGGTGGAAGCATTGGGGCGCTGCACTCGGTCATCACTGGGGCACAGTACAAGAACAGCTACGACGAACTGGCTCTGTGGTCGAGCGTACAGACACGAGCCACACTTTCCGACGAGACAGCAATGATGCGTCAGCTCGCAGAACCAGCGTAGATGTATCATCTGGAAGAAGAAAGAGCAGCGCCGTCTGGGACAGACCACCAATTCGCATTGTGGAGCCAGCAGAGATAGGTCTCAGTGAATCCGAAGATGAATCAGAAGTGACTGCACCGGTGCTGGCCAGAGAACTATCACCCGAGGAACACGAGCTGGTGGTAGCGAGGAAAGCTATGCGGAAGTGGTGGAGACTAGCTGGCTTGAGCAAACGCCATGCGATGGGTTACGAGACAGGCGAGGAGTTGGGAGTTGGTTGGACCAGAGGCATTTGTCCACAAATGGAGGGACGCATCAAGATGGTGTTGCGTGTGCTTTGAAGTAACATGATCGACCTAAGGACCTAGAATCCATTACTCCCCCTCCTACTACATCCATGAAGTACTACCCGTTGAGCTGGTGTGCGGAATAAGGATGAAACTGGCGGCATTATTGTCGTGACTGTACATAGTGTCGTGAAATCGCTTCATCTTCTCTTCTTGCCAACAACCTTGGTAAAGCCATCGTCGTCGACCTCGGGCTCTTGTCTTTCACGAGGCGCGGGAACGAGAGCAGGAGCAGCATCGCCCATTTCGACGTCGTCGTCCTCGTCATCGCTCTCCTCTTCACTGCTCTCATCGTCGTCGTGCTTGTGCTCAACAACCTGGAGATTCTGGGGAACCCTTCCGCCACGCTCCTCGAACCTCCTCTTGACAGTCTCGAAGCCAGAGAAGTCACCTTCGGTGGTCTCTTTTCTGAGCTTCATGATCTCTTCGGCGACAGGAATTTCGCTCTCGTCTTCGACGTTCAGGTCAAACTCGTCCTGCATGACCTGCAACAAGACGGCTTCGACATCGAACTGGTCTGTATCGGGACGTTCGGCGAAGAGGTCACTCACGGCACCAGCGAACCAATCGCGCTTTGCAGAGCTGTCAGGGCCGCCCCAGTTGCTGGTGACTGCGATTGTGAGGGCAGGCCAGAGGCCTAAGGCGTACCAGATGCCGAGATCGAAGTTGGTTTGAATTTTTTCTGTGTGCGATCAGAATGTTGTTTCATGTCCTCCTAAGAACATTTCGACATACCTTGATCCGCCATGGTTGTGTTTTGGTGGAAGATGGACAATGATGGAATAGATATTTTGCCAGGCGCAAAAAAGTCGAGCTTGGACCATGCCCCAGGTTCCGGGAGAGGCTGGAGAGTGGACCCTGGGGAAGAAGATCGACCAAGCCACATACGTTCGATCACCAAGGCTTCATCTCCGCCGCGCTGCACCGTTGCGCTTTCCCGTTCCCGAAACAAATACACGGCTCCTGCCTTTCTGCACCTGTGCGACTCTTTGTCTCAAGCATTGCTTTCCTCGTCGTCGCCTGCATCCACGAGTCCCTGTCTTGCTTGAAGCTGCTATGCGTTCATGACAAGGATCCCCATAGACTCGAACACGATCGATACGAAGGATTCTCCTAATCTAAACGATCAACCATGGTCTTGAGCACTCTCGGCGTGGCCGCCGACGTGACACCCTCGGTCATCGAGACCTTCTTCTCACACGCAAGTCTCACCACAATGTCGCACTACTATGCCTGCTTTACTGACACGACATGATCAGTACCTCAACCGCAAACCACTCAAAGGAAAACCTACCGCCCATGTCTCATACCACGAAGGTCTGCGCCTGATCCGCCAATTCCTCGCATATGCCTCTCAACACACCGTCGAGGACATCCAAGCCTTTACCGGCCAATGGGTTCCTACCCCGACATGGGTCAAGCTCGAGGAAGTCTCCATCTCGGATGCCCATCTGGAGCGTTCTGCCGAACTTGTAAAGGCCCAGCTTGGCCTTGCCGGTTTGCAAAGAGTCGGCGGTCAAGAGTGGTGGCAGTGGAGACGATCAGAGATTGCACTGAAGGGCGAATGGATTGAGATGCGCCAGGACTATAACGACCGAATGGCTGCAGACAATAAGAGCGACCGCGTCATTCTCTACGTCCACGGCGGCGCCTACTACTTTGGTTCGGTCGATGAGCATCGCTACCAGATGCAGCGCCATGCAAGAAAGCTCAAGGCCCGTCTGTTTGCCCCAAGGTACCGTCTGGCTCCTCAATTCCCTTTCCCGTGCGGTCTACACGATTGTATCGCCGCCTATCTTCATGTCATTGAGCATTGCCATCCCTCGACTGTACTTCTAGGCGGCGACTCGGCTGGTGGTGGCATGGTGATCAATATGCTTGTTACCCTTCGCGATCAAGGAATTCCTCTTCCAGCCGGCGCCCTTCTCCTGTCTCCGTGGGTCGATCTAACCCATTCTTTCCCGAGTGTAGCTGGAGAAGGCAATTTCGACTACATCCCTGCCAATGGTTTCCATCACAGACCTTCGATGGCATGGCCACCTCCGAATGCCAACGATCTGAGAGAGTTGAAGTCTCCGCAGATCGACTCACCGAGAAAATCGAAAGAGGAGAAGAAAAAGCTCGAGCGAGAAGCAACAATGGGCTTCTCTGTCAACGACATACCCAAGGATGACGGAAATTTTGCCTCCGCCCAACACCCTGGAGCAGCCCGCCCGCGCGCTAAGAGCGTCCCGGGCGGTGAACACCTGACAATCGAACTGGACGGCAAGATGATTGAGCTCACTGATCAAATTCAGATGTACACAACAAACGACATGCTCGCACATCCCATGGTTTCACCTGTCATGCAACCATCGCTCGGTGGACTACCGCCACTTCTGATCCAAACTGGAGGCGGTGAGCTTCTGCGTGACGAACAGATCTACATCGCTCATAAAGCTGCCAACCCATCTGCCTATTTGCCAAGCAAAAAGGTCATGGATGAATTCGACCCCAACAGGGAAGTACTTGACAAGTATCCGCCTACACATGTTGTTTTACAAGTTTGGGACGACCTTTGCCACGTCCCGCATACTCTCAGTTTCACTAGACCGGCCAAATACATGTACCGCAGTGTCGCTCAGTTCGGTGCTTGGGCTTTAGCTCGTGCTCAAGATCAAGCCATCACTATTCTTGACGATGATGCAATCAGTATCATCAGTACCCAATCTAGCCATGAGAGTGATGCCAACTCATCAAGTGAGGACGTTGACCGCGGTAGATCCGTGGACAAGAGGTTTCCTGACGCTCTTGGCACTCCGATCCGCGCTCACACTGTTTCTACAGCTTCTGGATCCGTCGGAAAAGCTGGAGATCCCTTACCTCCATTCCAAGGTCATATGGTTCGTCAGAGAGTCGACCGACATGGTGTCACATATCCGCTTGCTGCTGTATCGGACTTACCATGTCTAAAGCTGGATCCCAACACCATTGGCATGATCAAGCCTGGACCTGTGCGAAAGTGGATTGCCAAGAAGGCTGACTGGGACGTGAAGTACGGAAAGGACAAGCGTTCGATACAGAAACAGCGCATCAAGGAGATGGCCGAGGGCTATGACACATTCGGACCGGGAGAAGTCCCACCACCTACCGCTTTGGCTGGACGTCGTAAGAAGGACATGCCAAGCCAGAAGTCGCGCAAGGGTAAATCATGGGGTCTCGCCATGTGGTCTGGATGGGGAAGCAAACACGACGAAGACACCATTGGCCGCGAGCAGAAGGTCAACCGAGCTCCCACGCAATCAGTCGTGCTACCAGAAGCTGGTGCCGCGATTCCAAAGGTCGATCCCGAGCGTGCGGCTACGATCAAGGCATCTCCCACTTTCGACCGTAGCCTCAGTCCCAGCTACCGTACAGTAACAGATTTGGGCCAAGCAGGCCCTAGATCTCGACCCACTACCTCCGACACGATCCCACCTACACCACCTGCCAAGGACTCACCAAAAGGTAAACAAGCCATCAGAGATGACGAAGCCCATCTAGCACCATACGGCATGCACACCAAGATTCCTGGTTCAGAAAACACTTTCTTGAGCAACAACAGCGCACGCCCTCACAATGGCGAAGTGGCTTATCCGTTCAAGTTGAAGAATGAAGCTGCCACCGCGAGTACAGTCACCTTGGACTCTGCAGCACATATCCGACCAATGGGAAGAGGTGACGATGTCAGCAGCATTGGTTCTGTGGCGGCAAGCCCCAGACCTGCTACCCAAGGCGGAGTCAGCTTCATGGACGGGAATGGCGAAGGCATTATTGCCGATGAACCTGGCGTGGGCGTCTACGAGACCGAGACAGGATCGAAGAGCAGGGACAAGGGCAAGGGTAAAGCTGTCGAGGCAGCCATTGGTAATGAGGAGGAAGGGGCAGCTGCGAGACCAGCATTACAGACATTTGTCACTGCACATGAGTTTTGATGACTCGAGTTGAGATGAGTTATATTTTTGACAGAAGACGTTGCGAGGTGTATTGTTAGGATTAGATACCCCCTGTTCTGATACGAAGCTGCGAGTATATGAATTATTGTTTCCGTTTTTACTCGATCGAAGCGTAATGCCAAAACATTCGAATTGACTATCAGATAAACAGTCTCGTTCGTAGTCAAGCGATTCCAGCATTCAAGGAAACTGGAAGTGTAGAGTATCTTGTGCTATAGAGTACGTAGTAAAAAGAAACGCCTCTCGCTTGTCTTTTTTAGTACGACAAAAGAAGTGTCAATCGCTCCTTCCCTCCTTCCACGATGCCTGTTTTCGCCAAACGAAGAGAAGTGTAAAAAGTGAAAAGACATGATCGCGCCTGCCTCTTGGTTTTTGCAAACATCATAAAAAGCAAAGTCGATGATCCTTCCTTCCCTAAATGAAGTGTACCAACCAGGTAAAAAGAGAATGAAAAAAAGTGCAGAAAAGCCAAAGAGAAAGTGTCGAAGGCCACAGGTAACACAGCGCAGACGGTCAAGGGGTCCGCGACTCTCCTCTCTAGAGACAAAGGGGGAAAGGTGCGAAAGCAATAAAAGTCAAGAGATCAAATCTCACTCAATCCTGCCCCTTCACTGAGAACTCTAACCCTCTCCCTAACGGCCTCAAATTCCTTGACCGCTTCGACATGCTTTTCGCAGCCCACACTCCAATGCTCTCGCACGCGTTCGTCTTCCTTGACAGCTTGTGCATAGCTCATGAAACCTTCTCCGGTGGAGGCCTCACCCACGGCTTCCAAAGCCTTGATGCCGGCCTTTACCAACTTGGCCGCTCGCTCTTGACGAGTGGTGAAATGGGAAAGTAGTGCAGAGTTGAACTTTTCGAACTTGTCGAGGTAGACGCTGAAAGTGGTGCAGTAGGTTGACCATGAGGAGCGGGTGAGCTTTGTGGGCGTGGAAGGGGCGCGGGGCAGAGTGGGCAAGACCAGGTTCTGGGGTGTAAAGGTCTTGGTAGGGATGGTGTTGGCGGCCTTTGAGGTGAAGGGCAAAGTGGAACTTATGTCGGCTAGGCCGTCAAGACCTTCGGAGGGTTTGAGGTCAACTGCGGCACTCAAATCGTCCAGGCGGACGTTGAAGCCGTTACTTTCGCGTTTGGACGTGGAGGAGGCATCGTTCTGGCGGAGCTGAGTGGTATCGACGGGATAAATGCGAGGTTCTTGAGCAGATGTAGCTTGGGGTGCAGCAGGTGGTCCGGCTGGTGGAGCGTCATCAACGTCCATTTCATCCGGCGACTGTGTTCGTGGAGCAGCCTCTTCCTCCTCATCTGCCACCGTTGCAGGCTTTGGTGTGTTGACCGGGATCTTGTTGGCGACTCTCGAACCCTTTCTGATTGCGGTCGAATTGCTTCTAGATGTGGTTTTCGATTCAGACTTGCCAGGCGATGAGCGTCCAAGGACATTGGGGTCGAATGCCCACGACGCATCCTGGAAGTGTTTCGCCCATTCCTCGGGCGAGTACTTGGCCGGAGGTGGAGGAGGTGATGGCACGGCAGATTCTTGGGCAGCTTCGCTGCTGTTCTGCTGTGATGTTTCGTGGAAGGTGTTGGCCCTCGGTTGTTGTCGGAAGGCCCTTGAACTCTTGCGCGAGGGCGTAGCAGACTTGCGGCCAGTTGTCGTGGTTTGGGCAGCAGCAAAAACATTGTTACTAGTAAAATCGCCTGCCCACTGTGACGGCACGAAAGATGTATTGATACTGTCTTCGCTCCGGCTTTTGGCCATGTTGGGCCTGAAGGTGTCAGCATTGATGGGCATAGTAAATCTGGTAGAAAAGAGGTCAGCATTCAGACTGAATTGTAACGGTTGCAAAATCAATACAGGCCGGTGAGGTCGTCTTTTGTGAAACAAGTCTTCTTGTGTTGAGGTTGAAGTGCAGGGTTCTCATCCTTGGTAAGATCGATGAGATCATCGGGATCAGGGATATATGTCGGTCTATCAGGGGAAGTTGGTTGACTCTGTCCCACATTTGTAGACGATGGTGTGTCCGTAAGGTCTACCCAGGCGCGTTGAGCAGCTGAGTGGGTGCGCTTGACGGGAGGAACGGTGGATGGAAAAGCCCATCTGGGGATGTGGTCGGGGCTTTTTGTGTGTTGATAGCTTGTCCCAAAGGGATAGACAGGGGAGGGCATTTTTTCTTGTTGCTTGGGAGGAGTAGAGAAATGGTTGGCATACATTGTTGGTTTGTCCTTTTCGCCAGCATCGGCTGCTGCGTCTGGACCTGAGTTGGTACTTCCACCGGCCTCGCCTGGAGCTTTGTGGGGTACACCATTCTTGAACTGTCTGCTCGGCGGGTTGGGTGTCTTCTTAGGACGGGTAAATGACCGTCCGAACGGATCAGCCGACTGGTCAGCTGCCGGAGGTGGAGGGTTCGCCTGTGCAGTGTCAGGAGTCGTGGAAGCGGAGTCGTCTTCAGTCTCCGAGTCTTCGCTCGAGCTGTAGACGACAAAAGGCTTTCTTGCTGTGCCCGTACCCGCCTTGCGCGTCGATTGACGGAATCCTGGTCTTCCTTCTGAAGCCATGGGCACATGGGAATTACTGGCTGTTCGAGGTGTTTCCTCAAATGCGTCGGCTGGTCTTGAGCGGTAGCTTTCGAAGGGAGCCTCGGGGTTAGTCTGTTGTGATGTAGCGCGTGGGGGTGGAGGTGGGTAGTAAGGTGGGTCTGCGGACTTCCTCCTAGATGATGAGTAGTTGGCTGTGCTTCCCGCTTGACCCTCGTCGCCGGTCGAAGAAGGATCAAAACCACCTTTCTTCGGCGTACGGGACGAGGCTGAAGCACCGGGTTTGCTTGCCCCAGCTTCATTGTACTCGGCCCAGGCAGAGCGGAAGCCACCAAAGTTGTTGTTATTGCTATTGTTGGCGGGCTGTGGAGGAGCACGGTAGTTCATGCCCGCGCGAATGTCCTCCTCTGTGGGGTAGCGTGTATCTCGTCTCGGGGGTGGATTGGGTACCGGTCGCTTAGGAGATGGGCGTGGCGGTGGCTGTGGAGTAGTACCAGTCTGCGATTTCATGTTCTGCCATGCATTGAAGACATTTGAAGGGTCGGCTGGGTTCTTCTTGCTCGTAGGAGCGGGCTTGGGAAAGTTTGTGAACCGGTCTGCGCCGGAACTGCCGGATGCTGTGCTACGCCATGAGGCGGTAGGGTTCGGAGTACGCCTGGGCGGTGGAGGGAAGTTTGATGTAGCCTGATACATGGGGTTGGTCCCAGAGCTCCTCGGCGGCACGTTGGGTTTTGTGAAGGCACCACCACCTAGACCTGCCTTCCTGCGGTCTGCATCGTATCGTGTTTTTGATATCGGGTCGTGGAGGATCTCGTGAGCGGCCTGGATGGCCTGGAACTTGGGCACGATTTCGGACTCTTTACCGGGGTTTCGATCGGGGTGATATTTTAGAGCTGTGACTTTGTGTAAGCAAAGAGAAGGCCGTGAGAGTGACGGGGACTGTTACCGAGCTTGCGGTATGCCTTCTTGATATCCTCGACGGAGGCATCCTGTTCTCGACGTCAGCTGTGGGTGCATCGACTCTAGCTGGCGAAGCAGACGCACGTTGGGCAGTTCCAGGTCCGCATAGTAGTTTCGTTTGATGTCGGCCTTCACCATGATCCTGGCAAGACTGAGGGGTCACAACAATAAGGCGCCGTGCGATGCGATACCATCAAGGCCCTGCGTCGTGGAGTGGTGCTGGTGGAATGTAATGAAAGTCGTTATTCGCAGACAGGTGGAAACAGAGCTGCAGAGGTCGGAGTCCAAGATGAGATGAGAAGAAATGACGGCTCGTCAACGGTTGGAATCGCGTGTCATGCGTTGTCTTCAAATTTACGCTTGACGGTCGCTTGGTTGTTGCGCAAAGCTCGCAGCCCCTCCAAACATGTGAAAGCCTGGAGATGTTTTGTTTTGGATCGCCGAAGGACAAGTGACGACGACCAAGATTTATTTTCAACACAACCGAAAGCTCAAATTCTCATAGTAATATCACCAGTAAGATATATGTTGATGTCGAAAGAGACCGAGACAAACAAGCCAATCGGGAGGACATGTGCTGTCGGTCCTACGACTCTGATCTGCAGGTGACGCCTTGTTGGTTGCTCCTTCTCCATCGCCGCCCAAGCAACCAACACCCAGGATTCAATCATCACCAAACCAGATCATAGCTTGCCACCCATGAGCCACAGCACTGCCTCGGTTCTGTGAGAAAACAGCAAAATATCCGCTCCTTCACTTCCAACTTATGCTGCCTATTGACGTAGACGTAGCTGCAAAGAATAATGACCCGGCACCGACCTCCCTTTCGACTGTAAGTCCTTGCAACCTTGGCTGCAAGAAGGCAAGATGCTTTTGATGATCAAGTACATGTCCAATGAGAGCGATACTGTCTCTTGATCTCTCCGGACCTACATAAAAAACTAAAAATCATTGTGCCTTTTGACTACTATGTTGCAAGGAGCCTTTGCTAATCTGAGAGCTCGGTTCTGGTGCAATTCATGTGTCAAAGGAGAAGACCTCCAAGTGTCGCTCTCTGTGGAGGCCGTGCCACTGCTCAATATCATCGTGCATTTCTACACGTTAACCAGTGGGCATCGCTGCGGCTTGAGAGTCGATGTAACAAAATTTAGCACGCTAGGAAGGCAAAGAACACCGCTACATTTCGATAAGCTCTGTTGACCGCTGGATTGCATTCTAGATACCACCAGGTTGAATCACACGAAAGCATGTATGAACGCTCCCTTGACTGTACTGTGACCACCAGTGACTGCGTTTGGATAGAAGAAGCAACAACAGAACCTGCCAAGCCAGAAAAACTGCTGCAGAACAATACTCGAGTAGCATGCGCAAGGAAATGACAGTGCGGAGAAGACATCATAGAAACGGAGCGAAGCCTGAGACCTCAAAATGCACATTTGACGAACGCTATCAGAGAAAGATCGGAAGTGTAAAGGTCGCAAAAGCAGACAAGACCTCAGCCACTAGAATTGACAAAACGGATGATGCATTCAAAGACAAGATTCGGATCATCGACATGTGCTGTAAAACAAAAAGGAAGAAGTAATGAAATTTTGATATTCGCTGCGTCTCGACGAGAGGGGGGGATATGAATTGCAGTGATGCAGGAAACAAGATCGATGGAGCTCAAAGGAGGAAAATTTGGAAAACACCCGCGGCGTTTGTTTCTCGTCGTAAAGTCATGACATCGCAGAAAGGATGAGAAGGTTGTAACCAGAGCGCGTTCGAGTAAAAAGCAGAGTCATGTACAATTGCCCCAGTCTCTCTTTGTCTGTGGCTTGTGCTTGTGTGGTGGTTGTTTTTGTAGTAGTTGCTAATTGTATGTTGATGGTTGTGAGAGGGTGTCTTTATCCAGAAAGAAGAGAGCTCTTGGGAATGAGATGGTTAGAAGACAGCTGCCAGCCCACTTTTTGAGTGTCGCTTGCTGAACCGAGGCTTCCTACTCTTGACACTCTCGTTGTCGCCAGGATCTTTGCGCAATGTGTTCCGCACAGAGTGTATCGATTGCTGCTCACCTCCACCGTCACCACCACTTGCACTGGTGGGGCTAGACATGGTCGATGCCAGATCGCCGTACTGAGATTCCCCCGAGTACGAGTTTGCGATGGATTGTGATAGTGCTGTGTCCTTTGCTTGATTGATCGCCTCCATCCACTCTTTGGTCGAATACTTGGACCCCTCTGGATCTGAAGTGGTCGCCCGAGGATCTTCGAAAGAGAAGTGTTTATCACGCTTGGATGTTGTCAGCTTTGGCACTCATAATCTACAGTTGAGCAACTTACAGTGTCGATACAGAAGGCAGTCAAGCCTTTGGCGTCTTGGAAGGTCTTCCAAGACGTTCCATTGGCAAGCAAGTTGAGGTCCAGCTTTGCTTTCTTCTCATTACCTCCAGCAGCTGCGATTATGACTCGTGCACTAGAAGTGATCATAACAAGTCGTTGGCGCTTTTTGGTCGTAGCTCCACCAAAGAATCGCGAGAACTTCCTCGAAGCTTCCTCCCCACCGTTTGCAGTAGGACTATGCGGAGATGGACAAGATATGACGTTGAGATTTCCCAACTTTATGATACGTTCGTTGTTCCGTGTAAGCACAGGTGACCAGTCGATATCAAGCTGGCTGGGAGGTGCTAGCTCGGTGATGGCTCGTAGCTGTGGACGAGGCACCTGCTGCGGAGGCTGGGTTGTTGGAGGCGAAGCTGGATGAGAACTGGGGACTGTAGGTATGCCCGGGATGGTTGGCGCAGGGGCTGAAGCCATGGGATCTCCGCCATTGAGTCGGATAGGTTGGGACTGAGACGGGCCAGGCATATAACTTCGGAGACGTGGTGCCTTTTGCTTCCATAACCCTTTACCCCACTGGATGCCATCGAAGAACGGATGTGCTTTGATGTGATCGATGGGCAAACGCTTGGATGGATCGAGGACCAGCAGTCTCTCTACCAGGTCTCTTGCTACTGCAGGGAAGCCGTCGGGGAAATGGTAATCCAAAGCAACGATCTTCTGGAAGGTCTGGTATTCGTTTCCGGCCTTGAATGGCGGGCGACCGGCGAGCAGTTGGTAGAGAATGCAGCCAAAGGCCCAAAGGTCACTCGCTTTGCAGGCGTTCTTATCAGTCAAGAGTTCTGGACTGACGTACTCAGCAGTGCCAACAAACGAGACAGCTCTCTCCTGTTCGACGCCATCCATTGGATCACCGGCACCCGGGCCATCGTTGCCAGTACCGCCACCATCTTGGGGCCTCGATCTGATATCCAGGATTTTGGCAGTTCCGAAGTCGGTAATCTTGGTGTGCATCTGTTCGTCGAGCAAGACATTTTCCGGCTTGAGATCTCGATGGATAATACCCTTCGAGTGCATGTAGGCTATCGAGTCAAGGATTTGAGCGCCGTAGAAGCGTGTGCACTCTTCGTCGAAGGTGCCCATTTTCTTGAGGTGGCCGAGTAGTTCACCACCGTTGGCGAGATCGAGAACAAAGTATAGTGAGCGCTCGTCTTGGAAGGTGTAGTACAAGCGGACAATGCCGGGGTGCTCGGTCAGGCGATTCAGCGCATCCTTTTCGATGTTGACATATTTGACCTTCTTCTCCTTGATGATATGGCGCTTGTCCAGGACTTTAACAGCATACTCACGGTGTATCTGGCGATCGGTAGCCGCAAGTACTGTGCTGTATGAGCCTTCTCCAAGAGTACGACCGAAATGGAAGTCGTTGACTCCCTTCTTCACGATTTTGGAGACAGGCCTTCCGTTCTGATCAACCTCTTGTCTGGTGGCGACTGCAGCTCCACGCTCTTTCCATTCTTCGCTGCTAGGAAGCGGACCACCTTCCATACTATATACAGAGCCGGCAGGGCCAGGACCATAGCCGGAGGTAACACGCTTAGAGCTTCTCCGGGGTGGCATGACATTTTGACCGTCTGGACCACGATAACTTCGACTGGCAGAGCGAGCAGGAGGGTGTGCTCCCATGGCAGCAGCGGCGGCTCTTGAAGCACTCCTGGCGAGACCAGACTGAGTAGAAACATCATCACGATATCTGTACGAGGAAGCCTGCGAGATGGCAGAAGTGCTGGAGGCGTTCTGATGTGTATACATGTTGGACATGCGGGGGTTTTGAGGGTATTGGGGAAGTTGAGCCTCGTAGGAGCCGGCACGCTGGCGATAGAGCTGTTCGGAGTCACCCGAGGCGGCACGGTATGTTCTGGTGGAGTTATAGGGGTCGGTCGAGGCTAGATGGCTAGGAGCATAGTCTGAATGTGAAGGAGCGTTCGAGTGAAACGAGGCAGCATATTGGGAGTGAGAGTCGTGTTCGTTCGGGTAGATGGACGAGAGTTGTGACAAGCCACGCGAGTGGTTAAGGGCGGTGATAGTGCTGCCTGACGACTGGGACGAGATGGTGGGGCGGTCGTCAGGAGTCGAAGGGGTGGAGCGTGGTAGTTGGCTGGGACTCGCCGTGGTGGCTGAGGATGAGTGGGCAGAGGTAGCGGTGGGCGGCGGTGTATGCAGCTGTGTCTGGGAGGTATGTGTTTCTGGCTGGGCGACGGTGATCGGAGTGTCTTGGTCGTCGTCGTCGTCGGGATTGGCTATGCGCAGACCGCCCAGCGAGCGCGACAGGCTCAAGTCGCCGTTCATGCTTTGTCTGAATGATGCCTCGTCGGAGACGAGAGACGGGGCCAAGCCAAGGCCAGACACGACCAGGCGCGAGTCTGAGTCTGAGTCTGGCGGAGAGATATGCGGTGTATCCGAGGAGATGGTCGTCTTTGGCGGAGTGTGCTACTCTGGGCACGAGGGACGGCACAGTCTGCTTGACAGGAGGCTTCGTCTTTGCATACACGCAGGAACAGGGCCGACAGGAAACAGGACTGGAGCCAAAGTTAACTTCCAAGTCGACAACTTGAGATCCTCTCGAGCGCCGTATGAGGGGTGCACGGGCCCGAGAGAGGCCAGCCACACATGTCAGGCCTGTTGTTCCTCGCTCCAACATGCACAACAACGACCTCGTCAATTCGTGTCAAGACGACTCTATTCCTGCCGCAGCAACGACTCTCGAGCTGTTGCTCGTACATCATGTTTGATGTCGTGTCCTCCTTGCATGTCTGTCCTGCCTTTTCCCGCGCCGCCGTGAGAAGGTACGCGTCCATACATGGAAAGATCCAACACGGCTTTACATGACATACGTCTGCTCCGCCTCGTCTTTGGGATGTCTTGCTCTTTTCTTAGATCAGAGGATGCCGCCATGTGCTTGTTGTACAGAAACCAGATCATCCCCTCTTTTCGGCCATGCGATGATGGTCGCACCTTCCTCAACTCGTCTGCTCTCATGTCTCTACCGCGCAGAATCTCAGGCGTTTCAACACCGCCCAAGACATTGACACTTGCCAGTCTCAACGCTGCTTGTTACAAAATCATCCATCCATGTCTGCCCGCATACCTTTGTAGAAATCATCATGCTCCGCTATCGTCAATCAAGAGTTCCTCTTGCTATGGCTGATGTCAATCAAATCCAACAGCATCCGAGGCCCAAAGAGACTTCCTGTCCTCCTGTTACACAGACTGACTGCGCTTATGACCATCGAGCAAAGAACCAACATCAGAACAATCGACGCCGTCCGCCACAACCTGGCTTCCAGCTCCGTCAAGGACCTGGAAGATCCAGAGATGGCAGCATTGTTCGGCTGGATCCGAATCGTCATGTTGCGCACTTCGCCGTACACGAGCCAGCTGATCCTTTTGAAGGTACCGACACATCGGAGGATGCTCTTGCGAGCTCTGGGTCCATCGCTCGGCTTGTCCACATAGCAGAGGTCAGTCCTACCATCACACAAGTTCCTGGTTACGATCCGCCTCCTCTTCTGCACGTCTCTCCTGAGAGGCCGCCCAGACCGGACGGACATCCACCTGTGGCAATTGATCATTTCTATCAACGACCTGCGGCTTCTACGGCTCTACCCAGGCAGCATCATGACGAGTCTTCCAACGAAAGTGACAGCAACCCTCGTTCTGGCGACCCGTACCCGCCACATCGCCATATTGCTACGCACATCGATCAAGCACGCAATGACACAGCCATCACGACTCCTTCTCAACGAGGTCAGAACCCAACCGCCGTCTCGTTCGCGCCTCGCGTACATTATGGCGGTGCCCTCCGGGAAGGTTCTCACCATCGATCCAACATCGCCTCTGTCTATCTTCGGGAGGGGCATTTCAGGATTAGACCATCCTCACCACGTAACTCTGACACTGGCCGTGCTGAGATAAATCATCAGACAAGATCCAGGCCCATGCCGCGACCCAGGGGCATTTCAATGCGTGGACGACCATCAGTCAGGGGCACTCGCCGACCTGGCGGACACATCAGAACACCAGATTTGGCCTCGGCTGATATTGTGAGGGACCGCTACCCCATCTTCCCAGCTCAATCTGATGAATCGAGACGACAAAACCCCTTCCCGCCGCGATCTGGCAGTATACCTCAAAGAAGAGGTATCCGCTCTCCTCCTTCGGAACTCAGGACCAGTCAATTCCTCTATTCTCAGCCGAGGTTTTCGTCAACCGCGCGATCGAAGCCTTCTGTGCGTCCCAGAGCCTCGAGTAACAGTCTTTCAACTCAGACTCTGTTGGGCGCTTTGGAACAGCCATTGGTGCATGGCCTCATCGATATCGAAGAACCCGACGACTGTCTAGCTCCCTTTCACGGCAGTGTTCGGTCTTCGCGCGTTGAGAGTGGGCTCACGTCTGTGTCAAGATCCGAACATGGTGGACATGTTGGAGAACATGATGGAATGCCTTTTGCACATCAATCCCCTTTAGATCAACTGACTCAAAAGTTTCGGCGCTTATCCACAGACATGTCGGCAACATCGCAATCATCATTCGGGCGTACGTCTCGTGTCACATCTACAGACGGCAGGCTCTTGAGTGGAAATTTGTTCTACTCAAGTTCTGATGATGAAAGTGAAGACAAAGACTTCAGGTTTTGGGACCGCCCTGATCGCCGTGGTTCATCGCACATTGACGGTTACTACGGCACTGATGGACAGAACAACGAGCCTTCTCGTCAGCCTCGGCGCCATATCGGCATAGCAGCGCGAATTGCAGACGTAGAGGCTGATTGTCAGAGTGGAACGATCAGACCACCTTCCTTGTCCGCATCCACACAGTCTAGTAGCTCAATTCATGGCATCAACTCGTCCATGTTGAGCAGCTCTCCTCCTGGAGAACTACCTAATCACTATCCTGCCACACCTGGTCGGCAGTTGACAAGCTGCGCAAGGACGTCTTTCGTGGCCCAATCTGCTGTCCGATCTCAAGCTACCCCAAGGGTGAGGGTTTATAACGAAAGAAATGCCCCTGGTATGCAGCCACAGACACCAGCAGACGTTGATCGCAAGTCGAGGATGCCTGTATATCCGGAGTCTCTGGTCCCTGACTCCCGTCAATTGATGCGGCCACATGCTGGAGCTCCTCCGGAGGAGCAGTCGCCTCTGATCCCAGCTCGCAATCCACACAGAAATACATACCCTTCTTTACAGCACGCTCACGCTCAGTCGCACGCAACGACCTCGCAACCATCGAGTCCCTACTCACCCAATCTCGACCTCAGGACTGCCGCTGCTGTCAGTGCGGTAGAAAGAAGACGAACAGCCCGAGGATTCCCGAACGAAAACGTGGTTGACCCGAGCACAAACGGCATGGAAACTGAAAGGGATACATTGATGAGACGTAGAGAGCAAAGTGGTGTCGATATCATCGACTATACGCCTCCTCGCGAAGGTAGGTACGAACAGTACTTGTCGTGATGGCCCATGGAGAGCAGGGTGAGGGGCTCAACGACATTAGTTTTGGTCACGATCATTAAGGTTGATGAATTATGGACAAGAGGTTACTACTAGAGGTGTCAGTATCGTGTCCTTTGCTGGTCCTTCAGTCAGAGCATTGCTGTGTAAAATAGACACGGCCATTCATCTGTTTGCATGCTTTACGACCGCGAATGCTACTGCCTGAAACTCCATCGCGCGATTGAACGATACATACTCTACAGTACACATGCTTTACTCCGATTATACAGGTGTTAACCTACCGGAACCATCCATCCTGAGACACAGATGCTCCCTCTAAATGCTTGTATACTGTACACTGCGACCTAGAAGCCGTGACTACCATCTGGCAAAATTGATTGCGTGAAAATAAAACAATTATTTCCTGGCGAGCACGGCCGAAAGTCGGCGATCTTCAGCAGCAATCTTCCAAGCTGTCAGCATCATCGTGTCCCCTTATCGCGCGGTATCTTCGTCATCTTGCATGAAAACGTGCGGCTGGAAACAAGAACCAAACAGTTAACCGTGCCCCGCACGTTCTCATGCTAGTTTGAGGATGGGGAGGTGAAGGCATAGTTGTGCAGTGGGAAGAGATGAGTACAACTTGAGCTAAAGGTCCGCTCGTCCAACAGTCTCACCAGGAGTCGACATGATCAAGGATACCTCGTAAAACATTCCCCTGATGGTCGTCTAATAGTAGTGATCTGCAAAAGAGGCGTTCGTGCGTCGTCAAGCTTTCTCGAAAGAATTCCACCGATCTTCGAATTCGCGTTTCAGATTCGTTGGAGGGACGGAGCCGCCAGCCGCACAGTTGAGGACGCGCAAGACTGCGACACAACCTGTGACATCTCTCCTGCATCCCGCCTCCTCCTCCGACCTTGCCGCATCAATTATCGCATCGTCACTCGTTTCTGCAATTCGACTGTTATCTGCTCCTGTACGCTGAATCGATCTCGATCATTGTCTGCCCTTTCCTTGGATTATTGTCTGGAACAATTTTTGAGTGAGAAGTTTCGCTGGACAACGAAAAATCATGGGGCAAGCCACGCGAGCTGCAGGAAGACGCAATGGAGTCGCGGCCTACAAACAAGCCCTCATGAATCTGGCCCAGGCCCCGCGCTGGAGAGGACTCATCATCGGCACCGTTTCGTTCTTACTTGTGCTGTGGATATGGCAAGCGAATTCAGATCCCAACGCGCCTGGGTCGAAGCTCTACAGCAAAATCTCAGGCCGACCACAGCACCAAGACTTTATGTGGAAGCCTCCATCCGTGCTCGAGCCATCTGAGTTTACTTTGGACCTGGAAGCAGGCAAGAGTTCTACAGCACCAAGTGGGCTCAAGAAAGGGAACCCCCAGTTTCACCTTCTAATTCATGCGCCAAAGATTACCACAAATGTTTGCAGGAGTTTGCTGTCTAGCTTTCTTCTGGACTACCCAACTCCAACATTGATAGGATACAGACCATCACCACCAAATGAGACTCATGAGGGAGACTTTTGGCAGGACTACGGCCTCGCAGATACAGCCAAATACCTCACCCAACAAGGCCGGATCTCCGACGATGACTTTATCGCTGTTGTTGATGGAGAAAGCACAATCTTCCAACTGCCTTCGGAGGCCCTTTTGACAGAGTACAATGCACAGGTCAAGAAGGCCAATGCTGAGCTGGACAGCAAATATCATGACATCCCCGTGAAGACATCGAACAAGCAAAAACTTCAGCGCTTCAACCAATCAGTATTTTTTGCAGCGGAATACGAAATGGTATCTCAATCCCGCAGCTTCCTCAGCAGATTCAGACTGCCCGAGAAGAAGCAAGCAACTCACCTGAACAACAATCTCGCGATCGGATCCGGTTCTGGTCTCCGTCATCTCTTTACGACAGCAGCAGAACAAAACACTCGTATCGAGCGTACGGATCGTGAAACCTTCAACACCATTTTCGCACAACAAGCACTTCTACGTGCGTCCATGGCCAAAGAGCAGCGCGAGTTCAAAGCATGGTTATCACGTAACGTGCTGCCGTCCAACAACAAACTCAAGATCAAGTTAGCCGAGGACCTTGTAGAAGCCAGGCAGGATCTTGGCATGGGTCTGGACTACAGGGCAACCATGTTCCAAACGATCCCCGCGGCAGCTCAGCACGTCGCCGACACAGTCGTCGCACTGATCGACTACCCTACTTTCCCCATCCCCGAGATCTTTCAGAAACTGCGCAGTCCATTCACCCTGCACTCCTCTACACCACACCTCAACTCCACTAGCGCAGTTCTCGTTCAGAAACACAACAACACACTTCCCTACACTTCTCACTGGGCCGATATCCCTCTATTCACCAATCCCAAGACGCAACAAGTCCCATCGTTGATCTCTATGCTACCACCCAAAGAAGAGTCATCCTCTTCTTCAGGTCTCCTGACAGCTCCGGACACAAACATGCGCGAACTCTGGGAGTCAATGTGGTTTTACCCTTATGCCCGCACACTTTTGAAGCAGTACCTCCACAAATCCACCAGCAAGGAGGTTGCCTCTGAAGCAGCGGTAGGCGGAGAACGCTGGTACGATGCCCGTGGTGGCCGCGGTGGTGTCTGGACAGTTGGCAACGAATGGCTTGAAGCCGGAGAACTGTGCGCACCTTTCGGCAAAGAGATCTTCGAAGATGGGTTGAGGGGCTGGATGGAACCTGTTCCTGACGGTGTGGAACTGTCGAGCGTAGAGAAGACTCCTGATGGCAAGGGTATCGTTATCGGGGAGCAAGTGAGGAACGGCCAGATTCACAAGATCGTGGCTGTTGCGGCTGGACAGTAGAGAGAGAGGGTGAAGGAGTCAAGCGAAGCATTACTATTTCTTTTCCTGGTTTAGCGATAGAGGAGCGGCATTTGGCGTCGTGTGGGGGTTGTTTCAGTTTTCTGTTCACTCTTTTTGTGGATAGTGGAGTTTTCTTTCTGTTGCTAATGTACATAGCGATGCATCATCTTAGACTGGCTTGCCCAGAGCAACACATAAGTTAATGGTCTTATTCTGTTTGTTCTGATGAACCGATCATATTGCAGGATCTCTACTCACCATATGCCATCGTTGTCACCGATGCAGCTGTCAAGTTGCACAAAAATCCTTGACAAGAACCCCACATGAACGCTCGCCTTGGACGATAGGCTCCTACCAAATAGTATCGTGAAGTTTCCTGCGTGAATCAACGGCACCACTGCAGTTGGAACTTGGAAGAAGGCAATGCCAAGCCCCAGCGTGACTCGTGACAGCCAAAATAGAATCCGGAAGTCGGCAAGAAGCCGTGGAGCCTGCGCCACGATTGGTGGCTTTGTGATCGCTCGTGGTCGCGGTTGCCTGAACTGACGTGCCAGCGGCCGAACGTCTTTATTCCCTTTGCCATCTTCATTGTTTCGATCATCACAATCTTACCTTGTGATTTTCGACATCTTCTAAACCATCTTGCATCAAGAACTGAACAAACGCATCACCGAGAACCTACTAAATACCGCCATCATGCACGGAGAAGTGCTGCACCACCTCGTGCGCCGTGGCTACGAAGCCATGAGCGACAGCGAGTCTCGCCAAACAATCGTAGCTGAAGTCAGCGCTGTCGAGATGCTTCCTATCATCCTCACTGGTGCTCTTTTCGCCTTCATCTTGGCTTCGGTATGTCGGCCCAGGTCGAGATGTTGCATAGCATGTTACTAACACGATAACAGGTCAGATACACCCTTGGAGGTGTCGTGGCCAGCCTGGCCATGATCGAAGAACGCCAGACCACTGTCGTCGAGACACGTACCCTCGCTATCGATGAAAAGGAGGATCCCGATGCTCCTTTGGACAAGGCTCGCTTGATCGATGAGGAGGTTATGGTCATCAACCAGACTCCCCTGACATCTAGCATCCGCAAGACTGTCCAACACCTGACTTCAATCGGTGGTTTCAGAGCCCGCTGGAGAGGTCTCGGCTGTGCTCTCATCTACAACCTCGTCCACTCTTTGACCGTCAGCTTCATCTCCATGGCCATTGCTGCCTTCACCGGCCTTCCCGTTGTAGGACGCGTCTTCGCCAACATCGCTGCCAACGTCCTCTGCGCTCGCATCCACATGGTCTGGACCCACACCGTCGTGTCTGAGCCGTCATCCATGACCTGGTCCCAGCGCCTCTCCCAAACTGACAGGAAGACCTGGCGCGTTCTTGCCCTCCCTGCCTTCGTTCACTCGATCGCCGAGCTCGCCACCTACGGTCTGCCTGTTGCCATGTTCCTCTTCGTCGGACCCGAGATCACTGGTGACATGGACAACGAGCACTTGCTCGCCAGAGGCGCCATGTCTCTTCTTGCCTTCATCATGCTGAACGTCTTGATCTTGCTCCCCGCCACCGTGACCCGTACTCGTGTCGAGGCCAGCTTCTTGCCCGAGGAGGACAAGACTATTGTTCCCTTCGACCGTACCTTCAACGGTGCCATCAACATGCTTTCCCTCGACACTCGTGCTGGCCGCAAGAGCCTGTTCATCGAGGCTTGGCGCTCGTTCGATATGGCCAGCAGAATCCGTCTGGTCAAGTTCTTCGTCAAGGAAGCCGCCATTGAGCTCTTCTTCTCTGTTACTGCCACTATCGCCATCGGCGCCCAGGTTGTTGCTTTGGGTATGTCCAAGGACAACGTCGTTGTTGCCATGGATGGCATGTAAAGGGTTGGAAACATCTCCCTCCCATGGTCCCTCGTCCCTCAAATTGTAAATGGAGTTTGGGGTGTTCATATCTTCTCAATCAATCTTTCCTTTGATGACCTATGGTCTACTACTCCCACTGTGTCTACGTCTTTGTGTCCCTCGTTGTAATGCATAATTGCTAGCTGATCTTTGCTGCCGCACTCGAAGGCTGCTTTTTCTGGCCGACCAAGATGATCTGCCGTTTATCACGGTTCACGACCTATCAAGGTATAGCCTTTCAACAGAGGACGACTCATACGACCACGCACGCCGCCAGCAGAGGCCAATCTCGATCGTTATCCTTCTTTCCACCTACTTCTCAACAACAACAATAACAAAAAAGATGCCACCATCAACCAAGCATCTCCTGGAGAAATTCCTCTCCCTCTTCTCCTGCTCTCGCCTCGGTGATGACGAAGACGACGACAACGAGGCCACCTCGCGTCCTCTCGTGATTGTAAGATCTTCGTATCCGAACGCACCCGAAGGGACGATTCACTGACGGTACGCAACGATAGGGAGGTCCCGTGGACTTTCGTCACCATGAGACGGAGGGTGGAGGGCCTCTGCGCGCGCCTATCTCTGGTGCCCCTGAGCCTTTTGTGCGTTAGGTTTGTATCGCTATATCGAGCTGGAGGGACCTCGGTGATGAGTGTTTGATGCTGTTCTTGGAGAGCGTGAATCAAGTTGAGATATGTGTGTGCCTGGCTTCATGCAGAGAGGGAGCCTCTCGACGACTCCCAAGCACACGCCACCCAGCCCAAACATCCTTGTGAAAATGCAAGATGGTTTCCGATCCACTTAGAGGGACCAAAGAGAGCGAGTATCAAGTACGACTCTCAATGGACATCACACCCACATCACAAAAGCACTCTGCATTTCAACAAGCACATTCAGACATAACATCATTCATTTGGAACTCTCCTTCCTATCCCAACCTGCATTGACCCCCCCTCTACCACTCATCTTCACTGAGCAACCTTCTCTTCATAAAGAATCTCCGTCTTGCTGTCAACAGCAGCACCCGCATAAGCATCAATCTTGTAACTGGCAAACTTCCTCGCCGAAACACCCTTAGTAAACAGCAAATCCATCTCCTCGTAACTGCGGTCTTTGGCTTCGGGGAGACGGAAGTATGCCCATACGAAAGTGAGGAAAGAGGTGGCGAACCAGAAGAATGCTGTTTTGCCTTTGAGGTTCCATTCGGTGGGGTTCATGAAGTAGGATTCGAGCTTCGAGGAAGATTAGTAAGAGGTGAGGGCTTTGATGGGACGTGGAAACTTACGGTGGAGCAGACGATGTTCATCAGGGCGTAGGCGTTACGGGCTAGACAGACTGTCTTTGCGCGAACACGGATGGCAGAGGTTTCACTGACGATGGTATAGGCGACAGGGCCGACAGTCAAGGAATAAGTGAGGAGCCAGACAACGGTCAAGGCACCAGCAACCCATTTTGCGCCGTCAGATGTGCTTGCCACGGAGACAATACCGATGATGAGAAGCAGGATGCAAAGGACACCCATGCCGGTCGTGTAGATCTTTCTTCTGCCGACTCTCGCAAGGATGAGCCAGGATGCGATGGTGCCGCAGAAGGCGACGGCGGTGCCTCCGAGACCGATGCTGTAGGATACTGTGTCTTTAATTCCTGCTTGCTGGAAGAAGTAGGTAGGTGTGTAGGCGAAGCAGGATCCGGAGAAGAGTTGGCCCATGAAAGTCATGCAGCAGATCTCGGTACGTCGACGATCAGTGCCTTTGAAGCATTGGATGTAGGATGTTTGTGATGCCTCGTTGTCAAGTTGGTTCTCAATCTCGGTGGTATGGACCATCATCGCAAGTGTTCCCTTGATCTCGTCTTGGCTGGTGTTGGACGAGATACGCTTGAGAATGTGCTCGGCTTCCTCCAGTCTGCCATTTCTGACCATGTACCAAGGCGATTCGGGGGCGAAGAAACATGCGACCATAAGAGGGACGGGCCAAGCCCATTGAACGGCGAAAGGGATACGGTATGACCATTGATCAGTTCTGGCAACAAGACCTTTGAGTACTCCGGCTGCGATGAATTGTCCGATAGCCCCTGGAATATGTCAGAAAAGCAGATCAGAAAGAGAATGGATCACGTACAGCAAAGGTTGACATAGGAAGTCAAGTAGCCTCTGAGCTGGAGCGGAACGATTTCAGAAGCATAAGCTGGGCCGATAGTCGCAAAAACACCCCATGAGAAACCGCAGAGAATCTGACCGACGACCAGAACAGGCTTGTTGGGTGCGAAGAAAGTGATGAAGATGAAGGCATTGAGGAAGAACAGAGCGACAATGATGACCTTGCGGTAACCATACTTGGCAGCCAGCCATCCGTTCAAGAAGATACCAGGAACGATACCGACGTTACTCGCGTTGCTATTTGAATGTAAGCATTGTTGGCCACTCAAGTTCATAAGCATTTCTTACTTGAGAGCCGTTTGCCAAGCGCCAGTAAGTTGATAGTCATTGGTAGCTGCATTGAAGGCGCCGAACCTCTTGGCGAATGATGGGTAGGCGAAGAAACTTGACATGAGGATTGTATCGTAGCCTTCCATAACAACAGTCATAGACATGACCATCGACCACAGAATGGCTTTCTTGTTCTTCTTGATAACTTCGATGAGGGGCGTATTGTGCTCAGCGTCTGAGGCATGCTTAGCATCGACAATAGCATGAGCGCCGAACACCTCTTCGACCTGATGAGCTCCATGCTTGAGTGACTCGTCCGCAGTGTGAGATGCCATCTTGAAGTAGACCCTTGTTGATACTCAGGTGCAAGACAGATGTGTACAAGGCTGAGAGAGTGTTCTGCAGGAGCACCAGGGCACTGGCATGCATTTATCTTCATGGTACATCGGAAAGTACAGGTGCAATACATGCTACCACGGACCTTAATCCCATATTGAATTGACTGGTATGTCAAAACGGGCGACGCATGACAGGGTAGAGGATTACTAGCGTGCGTCCGAGTAGGAGTCAGTAGATTATCCGGTACGATCAGAGCAATGATTTGCTCAAAGGATGGTACATATGGAGGATCAACAAATAGGTAGTCAATTCCACCAATCATACCGAGCCACCCCAGAGGCGCAACCCCGCGTTCGTGGGATGGCGTGGTGGGGGATTCGGAGTCGGAACGGTCTTTCTTGCCCTACTCACTGCATGTTGCAGCACTCGCTTATGCATGTAGAGTTTGCTGTGAGCCTGGAATCGGTCAGATCGGCCAAGCCATTGGTGGTAAAACCATCTCTCGTGTCTTCTCACGTGGTTGGTCTGGCAGCTACTGCTGTACCTCAATGATTAGCCAGACATAGCCGCGAGATCTGGAAAATCTGTGCTTTGATCTGAGTAGACCAACAAGACGTGTATAATCCGTTTGTGCATCGCAACTAATGTATCGTGGTTTCGAGGACCAGTCGAGATCATTCGGCAGGTGCTCAAGCATGCGAACGGGGAGTTCGTAGATGCAGCAGATGGGTTATCGTTATCCCGAAGTTCGACATAAGCGTACTGTGGAAATGCAAGATCGAATTGCGATGTCTTTAGCCCCATCAGAGACAACTATGCATACGGAGACTCTCAATAGATAGCGAGCATCACCACAAAATCGTCTTACATCTTGACAAGATCGACCTTTTGACCTGTGTTCATGAGAGAGTCGGCAGCAGAACAATGACTTGCCGAAAGCACCCGATGCAACTTTTAGGCCTGGGCTGCAGTATGCTCTGCTTTTCGAATACCCGATTAGCATGCACATTAGCTATCGGAATGCCGCATAATTTTGACGACCAAGTGGCTGTCCAGAGAGAGCTGCCTTGACATACGATCGTCTTCTCGAGAGACTGAAGGCGATGACTCGACATATTAGACATTGTCACTAAGGAGCTTTCGACCGGGCTCTTGTGTTGTGTTGTTAGACGAGATCCTGCTTGAATCTGCGGTAAGCCACATCTCCAGAACACTTGTGAGGCGTAATGAACTGCCAAGATACAGAGTGTTTTTGCAACATAACATCCGCCTGATGAGCACTATCTCAACGTGATACTCTCGATGAAAACCAGGCAGATCTGTAACACCACTGAGTTTCCGATAAGCAAACATCTGCCTATTGGCCCTTCGCAGTAATGTCAGTGAGTCAAGACCTACCACTAGACTTTTCAAGCTATAGGTCTCGTCTTTTAGGTGCGTGCGGGACAGGATGAGCTGCCATAGTGCACACATCTTTGAGTAGAAGAAGTCTGCGAACGGAGAGCTCTAGTCCTGAGATGGATGGCTCGCAGCACTGCAATCTCACTGTGCTTTTTGTGCCTTTCGATGGAGACTTTGAGGGGATGAATTGCTGGTCAACTGGTCATGCCTTGTGATATCAGAAACTCCCTGTAGCATCGTTAGATTATCCAAAGCTTCCTCTACCCTCTCAAAACTTCCCTGCCTCGATACATCCAGAGGATTTCATAGGACTTCTCAGGGGTAGGAAGCGGTGGGCGGGAGACTCTGCCTTGCGGCAAGATACGGGCATCGTTGGATCTGGGAAAGCCATCTGGAGTGAAAGTGAGCCTCGTCATTTGGAATTGGTGAACTTGTCAAGGCTCGTCAAACCCTTTTTCTGGCGTTTCAACGCGTCCACCGATCTTTGTTTTCTGAGTTCTCGGCGTCGGCGTCGGCGTCACCAACACATCGACACCCAACTCATCATTAAATTACCCTCCGACGACACCATAAATCATGGAGATCCACAAGAAGATGCTAGCCAAGAAGCTCAAGGCGCTCTACAAGATCGTAGAACACAAGAATCCCCGCCTGCACCTGTCTCTTACCATCCGCTACTTTGACGATCTCAAGCTTGCCGACACCGCAATTGTCGAACTCAAGGTCCCTGAAGACGTCGGCCGCTTCATCAAGGCTGGCGAGCACATGACTGAGGCCGAGAGACAACTTGCCGGCATTGACCGCCTCCTTTTGACCAACGAGCACCTCGCACAACCGTGCGCATACAACCCTGTCCGAACTGTCGAAGGTCTGCGCATGCTATTTGACTCGGGTTACATTCGCAAGCCTGACAGCCCTCGTTGCGGCATGTGGGACGAATGCATGTTCAGAGAGCTCGAGGTCCAGGGGTTTGTCATCCGCCTGACAGTCGCCGACTTCCACTCGGTGGCCAACGAAGTCTGGGGTCCTGCCAACGCCGAACTCAGCAAGACCGTGAGTGATGTTCCTGTTTGTACGCACATTGAACTCGTCTAAACGTCGACAGGTCCACTTCGAATCCTGAAAGCTCCCAACCAGATACGAGATGGATCAAACATACACCGGAGGTTCGTTGCTTACCCTTTCGCGGAATTACGACGGCCGTACTAATAGCAAACATCGACAGCGTTCGGTCCGCGACACATATTGACAAGGCCATCCGAGAGCAAACTTCGACAAATCAGCTGCTGGCAGCGTACGATCGAGAGTAGGAAGGGTCGTTTTCCAGGCTCGCAAGCATGATACATCATAGCGTTAGCTGAAGCAAACATAAGACGGTCGACAAGGCTGCGTCGTCGCCGCCGTCGTTATCTCACTTTTGCTTGTGGTACACTTCTCTTCTCTTCTCTTCGTGACTTCACTCCTTCCTGCGAAAGCACGACAGTCGTGCCGTGCCATCCCCGGGGACTACGTTCGGTTTATTGCCATGGTTGAATACACGGATATGAATCCTCAGGGTGGCTGAAAGGAACCGGGCCTCGACGCCAGTTGTAGGTGGTGATATCCAACATCCCTGGCCCTGGCTCTTCATATACGAGGCGAGTCTCAGCCACCAGCAGTCGTGCCGTAACCTGGTGACCAGACGCGGTCGGCTAATAACGGTATTGAACGAGATGTAGGTCGATCCCTTCGGTTTGTCGGCTGATGAAGACGTCTCCCTCCAGGAAACTTGGCAAGGGTGCAGCAAGCTTTCCCCGCGCGTTTCTTCGTCTCTGTGGGGCCCCATTCCACGCCGAGCTCTTTCTCATCTTAATCTCCTGATCTTCGACATCAACAGATGGCCATCACGATGCCGCTGTGTGTGGGCGGCCGCGACACCTGTCCCGTAATGACGGACAGGCATCAGGAATGCGACCACTCTCCACCCTGGGCCCGCCACCCAAGCCTCGCAATCACACTTGTTGCAGGAAGAGGAAGCAAGCGCCATGCACCTGCCACCTAGGATCCCCGCAACGTCATCAAATACCATGTGCTCCTGCCGGACCTGACGATCACTTCTCCCAATCAATTTTCCCAGAGCGGGGTCCGGCAGAGCTTCACTTGTAATATTTATGCTTAGCCTGCCTGCAGGTCGGTGTTGTTGTTCATCTTGCTCATCACCCTCTCTCACAATCACTTGTTGAACCGGATCGACAACCGAACAGGTCCAGCATGTTTTCAGCCAAGATTGCTGCTCTGGCAGCCCTTCTCCCTGCAACAGCATTCGCTGCTAGCATAGTAGGCAATGGCTCTTCAGTCCTGTCCAACGGCAAATACGAGATCTCATCTGAGGGAATCCGCGCCCAGTTCATCCCTTATGGCGCATCCATCACCAATCTCTTCATCAGAGACGTTCACGGCATTGAGCGTGACATCGTTCTTGGTTGGGACAATGCTACCTACTACACCGAGGACAAGAAGCACCCCCATCTCGGGTGAGTTTGCTTTGTGTACATCTCGTCCATGAGCTAACCCATCTCCAGCGGTGTTCCCGGACGCTACGCCAACCGCATCAAGAACTCGACCTTTGAGATTGACGGCAACGTCTACCACACTGATGCAAACGAGAACGGAGGCCTTGACACCCTGCACGGTGGATCCAACGGCTGGTTCGTGATATCATGCGCGATTCTCATGCACAAACATTGACATCTTTTTAGGGACTGGCGCAACTGGACTGTGTCTGCCCACACCACCGATTCTATCACTTTCTCCATTGTCGACCCCGATGGCGCAGAAGGCTTCCCCGGCGAGGTCATCAGCTACGTGACATACACCCTTACTCCTTAGTATGTGGATACGAACTAGGTCCAAACTCTGTGCTAACAGATTGCAGTGAATGGCACTTCAAAATGATCGCAATTGCAACTACCAAGAAGACCCCCATTATGCTGAGCTCTCACGTATGACAATCAGCCTCTGAGGACACAGAACGTATGCTGACAAGATTTAGGTCTACTGGAACCTCGACGGCTTCCAAAATCCCACTGATCCTACTGTCAACAACTACACCGTTCACTTGCCTTACTCTGGCCAGCGCGTCGCTGTCGATGGTATCCTCATTCCCAACGGAACCATCTTGCCTAACGAGAAGGGTGGTGTGTTCGACTTCTGGTCATCACCCAAGAAGCTTGGTGCCAATCTGACTTCCCCTGATCTTGTTGGTGGCTGCGGTACCAACTGCACTGGCTACGACACATGCTGGCTCGTCAACAGAGATCAAAACGGACCCTACGACTGGCGTGAGTCGGGACCTGTTGCCACTGTGGCCAGTCCTTTCTCTGGTATCCAAATCGATATCTTCACCGACCAGCAGGCTTTCCAGATCTACACCTGCCCTGGACAAGACTGTGAGTTACACTCGATCCTTGCAAAAAAGAATCTTCTGACGTGTCCAAACAGCTACACAAAGCATCAAAGAGACTCAGGGCTTCTTCAACCAGACTAGCCAGCCTAGAGTTGTGCAGAAGTATGGTTGCATGGTTATGGAGGTCGAGGACTGGATTGATGCCATCAACCAGCCGGAATGGCAAAGAGAGAAGAAAAACATCTTCGGCCCTGGAGATGACCCATACGTTCTCCAGGCTACTTACAAGTTCTCTTTGAACAAAGACCTGGCCGCTACTTACAGCAACACATCGAGCTACTAAATGGCGAAGAAGAGTGGAATGCTGATATAATGACTGAAGAGATAGCCAATCAACACTCTTGTTGAAAGATGTAAAACACCTCCATCACAGTGACACTGGCGAGCAACGATGATGCCGTGGTATCAGAAGTCGCTCATTGGCCGTCACACTTACATACATGACTCGAGTGTCAGTGACGGCGACAATTCAGTCACTTACTGACAGTTCCAAAAATGGGCGTTGACAGACTCTGCAATTCTGTCCAATTGGCGTTTCCAAATCATCGTCCACACACGATCTTTCATCGCCATCCATCTGCACTGAGCCCTTATCATCTCTCCTTTTCCTTCAACTTCTTCTATCGGTTGCTTACCGTCGCCATATTGCACCCGGCGCAATCCAAGAATCACTCCTCAACAATCTCTCTACCAATACTCCAGACTACCCAACAGATTCATCTTGTACACATTGGACAGATCTTGTCCAGCCATACACAGTAAAGAGTCTGAAGAGGTCATCTAATCTTGCCGCTGTGGTTTCAGCTCGACGCAGAGTAAGGTCGCCGTCATCAAAAAAGTCCCCAATAGACGTCAACTCTCGAATAACCATCTGTCAAAATGAATGACAACGGCATGAACACCGACCGCAAAGAACAATTCCTATGGGAAAGAGTGTACCAGGAAGCCCAGATCGATGTCGCCGCTGCGAATGAGAGGATTCAGACCGTGATTGGTTGGGAACAAGAAGCTCGCGACGCTCAGTTTCAGCTCATCATCGGACCATGGCATATGCCTTTGCCCAGGGAACTTCAACGTCAACTTCCTAAGCCACCTGTCCGCAAGATAACGACAGCCGTCAATCTCGACCCTCAAAAGTTGCCGATCGATAGAACAGTGCCTAGCCAAAAAGTCCGTATGAGCTACAGACAGACCGAACCATCCAACCAGCTCGAGCGAATTCTCCACAACAAGCATCTCGCCGAACAACTTGCCAGTACCCAATCGACAATGCCTGTTACTCAGCCTTTCTTGCTCAGAGAGATCGACTTGCCCATACTCACGAAGTCCGGCAACGTAGGCAAAGGTCCCACTGAGACAGCAAACACGCTCAAGCGTAAGCTTTCGAAGCTCAAGGACCCGCAGGATACTGAAGACGGGTCACTTGCCGAAGTCCTGCCCAAATACTCCATTTTGCCGACCTTCAGACAGCAATTCCACATCTCCGAGCCCAATTCGGAAAGTACATCGCCTCCTCGCCGTCATACCATGCCTCCCATCGAAGCAGTCCTGGCCCATGGGTTCCGTAACATCAATCTCAACCGCCCAACTGAGCCACCAATCACCCCTCGCTCCCATGCCTTCGATCCGTGGACCGACCTACTCCTTGGTCACAGAGTTCTCACTCCCACACCCGCATTCCTTCTTTCCCTGAGTGCCTTCAGAAGTGACGACAGCGAAGACTCTTACTGGAAGTCCTCCCTGCCAGTCATCATCTCCTATCATCTCGCCAACCCGGCCACTCTCGTCGACGAGACCCGGCTCGAAAGCCTGACCTTTTGCCTCCCCGCACCTAAGGAGTACATCTTCTTCGACACAAGAACCGGAAGACGAGTCCCTACCAGAGCTCGTCAGCCCAAGCACAAGTACGAGGGCCCAGAGACAAACACGGAGATCCGCATGATCAGAATGGTTCTGCCTCCCATCATCCCCAAGAAGCTCTACGAGCGCAAGGATCAACAAGAGCCATTCACAGATTGGTTGATCCTGTGCCTGAGCACCCCTGCTATTCCTCCTCCCGCGGTCGCCCACACCCACCACCTCCGCTCCACCACTCAGGTCCCACCGCAACCTTACACAATGATCGTCTTTCCCACCCATTTGTTCAAGGAGAAGGAGTTCGTTGCAAGTGAAACCTCCATCTCACCTGTCGACCAGCAGGAAGATGTCGCCACTACCATGATGATGAGATTCGACGGTAGAGGCAAATTGCCCCTGATGTACGGCATCAACCGCGACTCCGCCTTTGCAGAGAGATGGGTCCAGGGGTTCGCTAAGGGGGGCACTGCCCTGGAGCTCACTTTCAGGGGAAAGAAGGCACCTTGCTGGATGTGAAGGGATGGTGGTTTTCGCTCTCACTTGTTTTTTTTCTTATTTTTCACTTCTCCCCTTTTTGTATAGTAATTTTACTCTTCACTCATCTTGATACTCCTGAACGTGTCGGTTGCTCTCTCTTTGGACGGCGAGGTGAGCCTGAAAATCATCGTGCATTTTTATGAGCGCAGTTTATACGTGTCGCGGCTACTAGAAAGTCAACATCCCGACTTTGAAAGTACAAGGGGTTAGTCGCTCTCTCTGTGGACAGCGACACCCGGTTGAAAATCATCGTGCATTTTGATGGGTTCATCTGATGCGTGTCGCGGCTGCGAGAGAGAGTCGATATGCCAACTTCTCACTGAACGGGAGAGGCAAAATCAAGAAACATAATCGCGGAATACACATTGAGAATGAGAATGCAATATTGATTGATGCAAAGCTAACAGTCATGCAGTAAAGTTGAATGCTTAGAGAAAAGAAAAGGGTATATCCCAAAAGCCAGAACCAGAAGAACGCCTTGTGTTTCCACCCATATGCTAAAACAAACAAACTCCTTGCTCCTCTATGCTGGACATATAGATAAAGAATTAGGAACATGCTCTCCGGAAGTCTCAGTCGCCCGTGAGATCCAACTCTTCGACACCACTTTTACGGTACACTCGTCGGTCTTTGGGTGTGGGTGCAGTAAGATCGACCTCCATTGCGACTTCCTTCCACGCACCGGGCAAACTTTCTCGCGGCTGGATGAAACGCTTGGTCACTTTATTCGTCTGTGTTCGTAATGCCTTCTCAGGTGCAGCCACGGGCTTCGATTGCACCACCTCGGACGTGTGAGATCGAACCACCTTCGTGTTGGCAACCGCGGGAGTCGAAGATGATTTTGTGACTGCCGCAGTGAGTTTGACAGCCACGTCATCGACTTTTCTGTCGCGAAGCCGCTTATTGACTGGGAGCAAGGCGGAGACTGAGATGACTGGTCGTTGGGTAGCAAATATCTCATTCGGTGCCTCAGGTTCGTACGGCGGCGTCGGCATGGAGGACGAAATTTCTTGGACTCCAATCTCTTCCTGGACAGGAAATGGCTGTTCAGTATTCGATGATACGATTCTTCGTACAGTTGATCGATCGCTTGGTGTTGGCATTGTAGAAAGTGCGACTGCCTCACGTGTCTTGTCGGAGACTCGTTGAAACCCACCATACCTAGGCAGGCTGGGTAAAGATTCTGGTGAAGCCAAGTCGATCGCCTCAATCTCAAAAGCGCGAGGTGTGGAAGGCCGGAGGGTAGGGGATCCCATATCATCCGCGCCTGTGGTTGGCGCTGTCTGGTACCGTTTCAAGGGCGATCTCCTCCTTCTCCTAGTTACCGTGTCAGGTAGAGGCGCCACGACATCAGCCCCATCTGGAGAAAACGTTGCTGGCTTGCTGAACTGCTTGAAGTGGTCTCTAATGCTTGATGGTTGTGCCACGGGTGCTTTCGGCGAAGTTGGTTTCGCAGGGGATGATGAAAGAAGGTCGATCACTTCCGATGGTCCGGATGTTTCTCGAGGGGGTGAGAAGATCCTTGGTCTTGCTCTCCTACGAGGAGACGAAGGTTCTGGCGAAGGCCGCTTTGAAGACCGCTTCTTTGAGATGGTTGTCTCGCTACTGAGGTCCATCTCGGGAATCGATGGCGCCCTGCCTTTTGTTCCATCGATCAAATCCAGGTCAGCCACAGATGCTCTGGCTCTGAACGAATTGCTCAGAGGCGCTGGCCTCGCAGCTGGCAAGATCACCTTCTCCTTCGCTAGAGCATCGATCTTTGACAGGTCCAACTCCTCATATTCTGGTGACTTGGATTTTGCTTGAGCCGTGCGATCTACACCTGGCTTGGTAGTCTTGGTAAATTGGTCCAAAGCGCCTCTCTGCATACCTCCAGTCTTCTTTGCAGCAGCAAGTCTGCGACTTGTAGGCGCTTCAGCATTGACAGCTTTGCGAGGTCGTGATATAGGCTTTGATTTGGGCGCGCCTGCACCGGCCTCCCAATCTTGGACCTTCAGAGGTGCACCGAGACGCACGAAAGTATCGAGTAACCAGACCTTCTCGTGAACATTTGGATCGTAAGTTGAAGGGCCGCGCTTTTTCTTTGGAGATCCTGGACATTCACCATCTTCGGTAGGCAAAGGTTCGGAATCCGAGTCATCTTCGTCCTCGGGAATTTCTTCGTCGGGATCTTCGATGCTAAGATCAATATCGATCAGCTCAATCGGCTTGAAGCTGATCCGAAGCTCGGGTATGTTGTCTGTAGTCGGATGCAGACGTCTGCCGTGAATAGCATTGATGAGGGAAGACTCCCTAGCTTCCTGAGTGGACAAGGCGTCGTCAATGGCGGCTGGAGCCTCGCCGCGCATTCTGAGTTCTCGAACAAGTACAGCAGGGGCCAGGTTGCGAATGAACTTCTTAGCACCGCCGATGCATCGCCAGTCGAAGGCGTCACCCGCAAAGTCTCTGAGACTAGGGTAATCGAGCGGCATATCCCATTTGAGCGTATCCTTGAGCTTCGCGATTTTATCGGAAGCTGATATGCACGGATGGGTATAGTAGCTGAGGACTTTTTGATCCGGGAAAGAATCCGGAATGGTCAGACCAGGGCGTTTCTGACGAAAGTGTTTGCTCTCGTTGGTACGGATTTCGTGGCGGAGTCTGTCTCTCCACGCATTTAGTCCATCAACATCTTTCTTGTCTAGTCGGCACAGCTCATCACCAAAACCAGCTCTTGCAGCCTCGCAAGCCAATTTCGGACCGCAACCAGGGATGCCCTCGGTGATGTAATCTCCTCCGCTCATCATGGCGACGAGAATCATGCCATTGCGATCCAGTCCGCTCGTTTCCATTGTACTGTCTGCTCTGTAGACATTGACGTGTGTAGGCGTCTTGCTGCTCTTCTGTTCTGGTGTCCAGCTCCGCAGCGTCATGCCACTCCCGAACATGAGGGTGTCAACATCTTCGCTGAGTACAGCGTCCACGATTCCTTCTCTTTGAAGAAGAGCACACTCGGCTTCAGCTTCACCTGGCGCGTAGTGGAGTGGAAAGCCGAAGTGCTTGAGAAGTTGCTTGGCTAGGAACTCGGGCACACTCGATACTCGGACATTTGGGCCTCCGACCTTCTTGTTCCGTTTCCAGGTGGGCTTGTTAGGACCATCGAAGACGAAGAGCGGGTGGATGTTGAGAGAAAGAAGACGCAAGAGGCGATAATAGAAGGTTCGGAGGGCAGGATTGGTGCCGCCTTTTCCAGATTGGATTTGGAACAGCCAGATACTGATGTCGATAGCCAAGCGGAAAGGCCGAGAGTGAGAGACGTAGTGTTCGGCAGCGAGCTTGCTCACAGCTATGCGTTGGCCTGGGCCGATTTCTTTATAGATTCTGCAGGCGGCGTTAGTTGAGTCTTTGAGGCGACAAGGTGATGATCGACGTACCCATGAATACCCATACTTGGAAGATCATTCGACCATGAACGCAACTATTGGCAACTCCTTACTCGCGTCCATGCCCTCAAGCAATTGGTCAAGTCATAATGATGATGGCAGGCGACTGTTTCTGTCGCAAACATGTTCAACAGCAGCAGCAACTGCTTTGAGGCGTTGCCATGGCAGCTGCGGCCCGCCCCGCGCTCTCACGTGACCTTTGGATCATTGTTCCTTCCTTCCAAGTTCATTGTATTGCAGTTGTCAATGGTTGAATGCTGATGGATATACATGTTCACCGTGACCTATGCTCCTGTGAATACTGTCTCATTTATCTCTCATCACCGCATCGCTAAGTCTCATCTTTGGTCAGAAAGAGATCTACATCACGTCACCGAAGTCGACGCACGAGTTTGGGCGTGAATTGATTGTTTATCCGCTACGCAAGGGCCATCGATCTTTGTTTGGGCCTTCATACGCCGTACACAGTTGCTTTTGGGCATATTCTGCGACTCGTGCTTCGCGGTTGCGACGCAAAGATGAGAAACTCTGCTTCGTCAAACATCGTCTCAGAAAGTGCTACTTCACCTTTGCGATCGAACCACAACCCATCTACCAGAGGACCTCTGGCGCCACGATCGACCAACTACCACACCTCGCCTGCTGTCAAATCTATGCTGTTAGAAACAAAAGACCATCAAGGAAGCCCCTGGCAATTCAAAGTCACTGTTGAGGCCGAGCAAATGTCTACCTCAGCCAGGTCCACAACCAGGACACAACTGATCCCACTGCATGATACAGAAAACACACTGATCCCTGATCTCTGTCCTGTGTCTCAGCTCGGCGACCATGCCTCAACTGATTATTCGTTATCTGAGATCGAATTTCCGGAAGATATGCTGCCCTCAGCTCAAGGTCCGCCAGCCGTCGACTCCTTGTCACCGGAGCCGGTTCGTGCATTCGCATCTCGCAGAACACCCGCAAGTGCAAGGAGCAGAATGTCCAGAAAATCCGATTTCGGAAGTAGTCACGGTTCGAAACCGCATCACGCAGACCCATATGTCTCGGCAGAGCCACAGTTCGAGCAAGACGTGGAGGCAGAAGCTGTACTCGGCGCTTGTGCCCCGGGCGATGCGACCATGTTGGAAAGCGAAGAGTTTAGCATGATCTCGGTTGACTCTCTACCCAGCCGAGTGGCTGACCACTCTTCTCCTTCACAGCCTCTCCAAGCTACTGAGGGGTACACCTCCGCAAATCATTCGTACATGCCCTCATCCCCTCCTGCCTTTGTCGCCGACAGAAGGACGCCGGTTCCTGAAGAATCAACTCCAGAGAATCCCCAGGCGCCGCTGCCTTCGCAACAGCATGATGCAAACATCGCCACACCCTTGAGAGAAAGCGCTCGCAAGTCTGGAAGAGCGTTACAGGATGCCCTGAACGGTCCCTTTCGCGAGTCTGTTTCCAGAGAGCTACCTGCAGCCCGAGAATCAATTTTCAACGGCTTTAGCTCTGGCACCAGACGTCAACTGCGCCAAAGTCTGCATACAGGTCAGAGCTTGGCCTCTCCCTCAGCCATGCAAAACGCGCCCAGCCTTGCACCTATTCCCAACTATCTCTCTCCCTTCCACAGCCCAGTGCGTCAACGAGAAACTTTCGACTCTCTTCCCAGCCGTCTCCTCACCCCCGAGGCCGAAGTGCGTCCACAGTCTACCACAAATTCACAGCCTCCAGTGGATGTCGAGTATCCTCAACTTACTCAAGAGTCGACGAGAAGCAGCCCGGCTCACGAGAATCAAGAAATGAGCTATATCCATGTTCAAAAGTCGCCTGCTGTGCAGATGCAGAGTCCGCCACGCTCTAACCCAGCTTCCGAGTATGATGCGCCGGAGAAGTCTGTTGACAAAGTTGTGCCGCCTGAAGCAGAGGAGGAAGACGATCGAGACATCTGGCAAGAGGAGGCCAGTCGTTCTGGGATTGATGAAGAGGGCTCCCCTCAGCCAACCGACCTATTCTTAGAAGACCTCGCCATCAAGCCTCGTAGGAGTAAGCTGCCTGGTACATGGCGTCGCACTTCGGGTGCAAACTTTTCTTACAGCGATTCACCCGACCCTCAGGAACGCCAAACCCGCAAAGTCAGTGCCTCGACTGCAGGATCGTCTCGCAAGAGCAGTGGCGTCATGACACCACCTTCGTCAGACGACGGTAGCATTGCTGGTGGAGAGAAGTCAGGTACCCAAGAAAACTCCACGACGAGCACTACAAACGACGACGAGCTCAGTCAGTCCGAGTCTGGAGATGATACCGGCACGTTCTTCCAGTCAAACCTCCCAACAATTTACAGCAAAAGAAGTACAAGGCAGACTTCGAATTCTGCGAAAAGTAGTTTTGCTCCCAGCAGTCCACTCAGAAACACTGTTCTGGATATCAGTCCTATGAAGAATACTCAGTCTTCCGAAGGCATCTCGAATGCAAACCTCTCCACTGGTCCCTCTCCATTACGCCGCAGACTAGCCAAGTCGAGCAACTTGGGTGGAGCTTCAGCGACACTGAAGCAGGACACTGAACTTGACACATCAGAGACTCAGACAGACTCGAGCTTGGCTTCAGATGCTCAACAGTTGCAAAGAGAGATGAGAGGACAATCTGGCAGTGGTGCGAGCACTATCTCTAGCTTGACCTCTGGTAGCCACGTGAGAGGGTCAAGACACGCACCAAGCGCGAACACCATCGATCTGACTATCAGCAGCGTTTCCGAGGAAGACGCTTCGATAGTCTCATCAAGATCAAGGAGTTATCAAGAAGAGCTCAACCTCGATTCGCCCATGCGTGTCAAGGTCAACTTCAATGACGATGCTGGCAACTCGACTCTTTTGGAGCCCAGACGTCAATATCCTCCGCTCTTTGATAACGTTCCGACCTTGACAAAACCTACCCCTGAACCGTCGGAAGCATCTCAACCAAAGTCACCATTAGCAAAGCTCACCGAATCGTTCTGGGAGGCCGTTACCAAGCCGCCAGTCTATGCATCACCTGAGCGCAAGCCTTCGGTTGTGCTGGAATCCTCGTCAACAACTACTGTACCTGACCACGTCCTACGTCTACGTCGCAAATATGGTCTGCTGCCTGACTCTCACCCGTTCATCTACGCACACATTCGCACACTACACCGCATGCTGAATTCAACACGCTCGCGACCTGGCAGCAGCATAGTCCCTCGCAGCGGACCGCTGGGTCACGGTCTATCACGTCTACTAGGCAAATCCAAAACCAACGAATTGGATCAACGCTTCGTATGGACACAAACCCACCTTCACGTCGTCGACTCTTTCATGTCGCTCCTTCTACCACAGGAAGAACGCGATCGTCTGCAATACGACACTGGCTCTTGGGGCGATGCCGAAGCGCTTAGACATCGCGGACGCGACTCCAAGGGCAGATATGGCGATGAAATAGTATTCAACGGCGTCAAGGGTGGTGTGATTGAAGCTGCTTGGGTCGCAGATGTGCTTGTTGACATTATCTTCAAAGAAGAGATGAATGCAAAAAAGAAGAAGGTTGCTGAGATGATGGCTCGCGCCGAGAGAATGGAGATGTAAGATTATGGCATGTGTCACGACTCGGTGTTTTGTTTTATAGGCTTATGGCGTTCGTCGGATGTACTTAGGTTCTCGTATTGTTCTTTCCCTTGGAGCTTTTTGAGCACTGTCATCGAGCATCTTTCTGTATCAACATCTTCCACTAAGTCACATTTCACCAACTCTACCGTTACTGCTTGCAACTGTTGTTTAGCTTTTCCAAACTGGAAGTCGCGAACACCTACAAATATGACTCGCCTCTAAAACTGCCAGTAGTCGCAGCCATTACACATTATCGTTCAAGCGAATTACTGATCAGCATAAGTCTAGTCATCAAAATCACGAAGGAACGCACATGCAGCACAGGAAGAATGATTTCATCAGAGAAAAAGATTGTATTGTGTCAGTAAAAAACTAAAAGTAAAACATACCTGTAAGATTTAGCAAAACCAAAGATCTGAACTCCAAAAACTCCAATGTCGTAAGGAAACTTTTCAAGCGAATCTGCTGTTTAGCATGGCTAGAAAGCTGTCATTCTGGGCTTGGAGGTCAGCACGCTGTTGGTCTGTCATTTCGGTTGGAAAAGCGTTGACATCGGTGATCATACGGTCATAACCGGTTTGAATGTCAGTCTCGGCTTCAGTGTTGGCATCACCAGGATGGGTGTTAGCGACTGAAGGCTGAGGGGTGACAGGTTGAGGGGTGGTAGGCTGAGCTGCAGCAGGTTCAGGCGAAGTAGGTGGAGGTGCAGCAGGTTGAGGTGATGTAGGCGGAGGGGAACTAGGCGGAGTCTGAGGACTCAAGTGATCAACGAGGACACCCGGGCACAAACGACGAAGAGCCGTCGAAGCCGCAAGCGTATCAGCAGGAACCTGATCCTGCCGACCTTGAGAAATGGCGAATCGAGCTAGAAGATCAATATCTTGAGCCCACATGACCATGTAATCTGGGACATAGCCATGGCCGCTGCGGTACAGAGTTGGAATCAGACCTTCGGCGCAAGCTTGAGTTTTTGTGATTAGCGGAAGACCCAAAGTGAGGAACCTACCTTTGCGGATTTCTCTCAGGAAGTTGTCGATTTCGAGGACTTGAGGCAGGCGGATAATGTCATCGCGATTGAGAGCAGCGAACTGTGTTGCCAATTGGTGACTAACGAGGAACTCGGGGTAATTGCTAGTAGCGAGTTCGGTCGAAGGGTAGAGAACTTCCTGTAATCTCAAATTAGTGTACTCGTCAGCAGCCGGGGTCCAAGCGTTGATATCTTGGGTGTTGAAGTTGGGGGTAGAAGACCACATGAAGTAGGTTTGTGTACTGACCATCCTTAAGAAGGACTCTGGGTTCCACCTGTCTGCCCTTCCGCCTCTGATCCAGTATGTGTAAGCGCGAGCGCAGTGTAAAGCGAAGTCGACTGTGGTCGTGCCGGCAAATCTGATAACGTGTTGGACAAGATCTTCGGCATCGTGGAAAGCGACCCACCAAACTCTATCGCCAGTGATTCTGGAAGTCAGATGAAGGACGTAAGGGTAGGTACGGCAACTTTGGATCATCTCTTGTTGAAGGGCAATGTCCTCGGCATTCTGCAGCTCAGGACGAGGCTCAGGTAACCAAGCATCAAGCCAGGCGTACTGAGTCAACTCGAGGAGCAAATTGGGTTGAATTTGCTGATTGAACTGGTCAATTTGGCCTTGATCGCTCATCTTGTGATGATGTGATTCGACTGTTGGGGGTTGTGTGCTGGAGAGTGTTGTTGAAGTGACTAGAAGTTTGATTAGAGGGACATTAAGTATTCTTTTCCAGGTTCATGGTGATGATGGGTTGGGAAACGAAGAACAAAGAACATGTGTTGTATCTTCCTACAGACAACGAGATGAAGTTCGGAAAGACAAAGAAAAAACAATGGCCTTGTTCTCCAAACAAAGAATGGTGGTTTTGAGCGAAAGGCTCAGGTTTCTGAGAGCGATGGATCAGGCACTGTCTACTAGTCGCAATGGAATCAACTTCAATCTCCATAAGGGCACAAAAACAAAAATGATCACCGCAAGGAATCGAACACACAGCCAGCAAAAGGAGAAGGCGCCGACGCTACTACTCCCGATGCGTTAGCACAGGCTATTCCCCTCAGGCCAAACATCCTTTGGATTTCGGTGCTCCTGAGTGGGTGAAAGGGAGCAAATTGTTGATACCTATATGCTCTCGATTGCAAGTGAAGGATGTTTTCGGCTTGTTGATATATGTGCTTGTTTTGTGTCTCTTTCCTTGTTTTTCGTGATTGTCTCATATCTGCTCCCTGATCGCCTATAATCTCTTTCCAGTCACCATCACAAGGCAAGGTCTGTTCTGATGTTGGATGTATGCGCAGTTAAGTTCGAGATCTTGCCCTCTCGACATATCCTCCTCAGCAGCCCAATTGAGCTTATAGATGCATCTACATTGTCATTTCACTTATGATGAAGGCATTATGGCACCTCGCATGGAGACATTATTATACTTATAAATCAGTGCGAAGAGCTTACTTGTATTTGACTTTGCTATCAGTGCACGCATGCGCTCTCTTTGGATAATCCCAGCGTCACAAATGCACTCTACATTTTGACAGTCATGTCGAAGGTCTTGCTAGAGATTCGGTAGACACAAGTTGGTACGAGTTTCTGGCAGACCTGTTCATACAATCTAGTGGTGGGCAGGATCCATTGGTACATACAGATTGGAGTGGATGGAAAAGGAGTCAAAGTCATTTCAGAAGAACAAAAAGAGTTGTATTGAGTGATATAGTACAAAATGAAGAAGCACTTGCCGTGATGTGCACGAGTGTTCAAAAAGCGAATCTGTCGATCTTACCAAAGATGCGTACTTAGCCCAGAGGTCTTGGGATGGTTCTGGATAGCGGCTATTGCATTGTGCCGCTGAATTGTCAGTGAGGGGTCTAGGTTTGGCGGTGGCCACGGTGAACGTTTTGCCAGTGACGGCGGAGGTCTGAGCTTCGAGTGAGTCTCTTTCCGCAACCAGGGAAGTTACAAGCAAAGACTCTACGAGCGTCTAGAGGGACGTTGAGGTCGCGGTTCTCTACAGGGGTGTTGGAAGAAGTGGCAGCGGGAGTGGGAGCGGGAGGGTTGGCAGCAGGAGAATTGGCAGCAGGAGGGCTGGCAGCAGGAGGGTTGGCAGCAGGAGGGTTGGGAGCGGGTGTCGGCCCAGGGGTGGGCTCAGCAAACAAAGGAGGGTCTTCCCAGTCTACGGGCATCCAAAGCCGAGCTCTAGCAGTCTCGTCCATAAGTGCGTAGATTCCATTCTCCATGAAAGGAACTCCGGCTGGGGGAGTGTCATGGTCGAACATGACAATGTCTTCAATGTCGACAGGGTTTTCGCTGGGCATGTCGCCATCGGAGGACCATGCGATAGGAGGGGAGTATGCGATAGGAGCGTCATTCAAAGCATAGCTAGGAGCGTCAGCAAAGGTAGTAGTCTGTTCGGATGGGGGAGCGGGTACACCACTTTCGATGATCAATCGATTGTGCTCCTCTTGGGCGTCAAGCTGTTGTTGGTTCATCGTGTTTGTGTTTGGTGGTGCTTGGTGGTGTTTGTTGAAGGTTGTTGTTTGGAGAAGAAGAAGAGAGGAAGTCAGATGTCATGCAGGTATATAAATCTTCTATCATGCCATGTTGAATTCGTAGGATAGATCAGTGGTACTGCTTGGTACTGCTTGAGAACAAAGAAAGATGACATCGAACAATGTGTTGTGGAAGGTGATGAGCTCTGATGAGCGGTTCAGACAAAGCTTTGCCGATAAGTGTGAAAGAGACTATGTCGTTCAACCAAAAAATGGCATTGTCATGGCGTGTTTGAGCACAAGAACAATGGCCGGCAAGACTGAGAGACAAGGACTTGTGGAAGATTGTGAAAGAGATGCCGTTAGAAGACCTAGTAAGCCAATGCTGCCAGCATCGAAGACAGTCAGCGGGTTGAACATGTCATGGGTGTGGTGTTAGACCTTGAATAGACTAGAGAGGAAAGAGAGAGGTGAAAGATTGTGGCATGTGATTGGCGAGTCATGACGCAGGGTTCTTGTTTACGCCAAGCCCTCAAAGTCAACAGAAGCCGGGGTAAACAATAAATTGTCGAGCAGCCTTGATCCATCGCATCTGGAGACAGTCATAACACGACTAATCACATACAGCAAAATGCCAGGCGCAGACTTGATTGACTTTGAGGTCATCGAAGGACACAAAGAGAACATCCAGGCGCTTCCGAGTGGAAGATCAGCGAAAGCATTGGCAGCTCTGTACTCACCACCATTGACCAGTGGACAACAACAAGCCTCCTTCGCCAACGATGCACACTCGGATGTTCGCAAAGATTACGAAGAAGAACTCGCTCTGATCGAGGAAGCTGACGACCCGCTCGACATCTACGACCGCTACGTCAAATGGACCCTCGACACATACCCCTCAGCACAATCAACACCGCAGTCACAACTGCTACCTCTCCTAGAGCGCGCCACAAAGGTCTTCCTCTCATCACCACAATACAAGAACGACCCGCGTTACCTGAAGCTATGGCTCCACTACATTCGTTTCTTCTCAGACGCTCCGCGCGAGACCTTCGTCTTCCTCAACCGTCATGGAATCGCAGAGTCACTCGCGCTATACTATGAAGAGTTTGCTGCATGGCTCGAACAAGCGGGCAGATGGACACAAGCAGAGGAAGTATACGAGATGGGTATTCAGAAAGGCGCCACACCTGTTGCGCGCCTGACGAGGAAGTTCAACGAATTCCAACAACGCAACTCTGCTCGTCCTCAGGACGTCGCTGAACCTACAAGCCCTGCCCTTCCAGTCGCCCGCTCCGTACTTGGAGCAAAGGTCGATCCATTCGCTGCTGCCCTCGCAGCTACCACACCACAACAAGCAGCCAAACCTGCCGCAGCTAAGAAGCCGAAGGCTGGCAAGATGGCCATTTTCGCCGACGAAGCACCACAAGACCAGAGCGCATTCGGCACTCCTGGGGAGAAGAACGGCTGGGACAGCATCGAGTCCATTCAGAACAGGAAGAAGGAGAATGCCATTGCTCCCAAGCCCATGGCAGGCGAGACATTGAAGACGGGCAAGACAAACACGGGCGTGCAGAAGATGGCCATTTTCAGGGTAAGCTATCCACTCTCCAATCCTCCTGATATGTTCCAAATATTCACGAATGCAGGACTAACGGGCTGGCGTCGTTTTTGTGTATTCCAGTCATCTTCTACTGTACGACATGCATACGAATCAAGTAAACATGCTTCCCAACGAGTTATCAATCTGAAGACAGGTAGACCTGAATGTGTCTTTGTGAATCTTGAAGCCGTCTATCCTGACCCGACCGATCCCTCTGTTGAGTTTTGTTTCGAAGAACTAAGAGCTAGGCATCGTGGTTGGCTAGATCGTGACTGGGCTGCTGAGCGAAGGCAGGCGCAACCCATTGATCAAGCGCAGGAAAACAGCTCGATCAAGCAACAACCACAAAAGGAGCCGAAACGTGGTTTCGCCATCTTCCAGGACACATCTGCTGCCGAGAAGCAACAAGAAGCAGAACAAGAACGTCCGACGAGTCAGCGAGGCTTCCAAATCTTCCAAGACGACTCCGAGAACAAGAAGTCCCCTGCACACTCATCGCCTCTCACAATCGACACTTCTCTCAAGGTCGTGCCAGTCAAAGACGAGAATGACGAGAACAGACCCCCTTCCAAGGCCGATGTTGAGCTTGCAAAGAGAATGCGTCGTGAGGAACGTGCCAACAGGACTCGCAAGATCAAAGTCATGGATGTCGAGCATGTGCAGAAAGAGACTCAAACCATCAAGCTCAACCTGGACTCACCTTCTGGCAAGAAGCTCAGAAAGAAGAAGGTCGCCGAGCCTACCATGACCATCAACACGCGTGAAGCTATGGACGAGATCTACGGTATCTTCAGTCAGCCTGTTCAGACCACTGAGGAGAATGAAGCCGAAGACTCTGAGAGCGAAGAAGATAGCGACGACGATAGCGATGACGACTACAGCAGCGGCGGAGAAGATACAACTACTGGCCACATCTCTGGAGCTGGAAGCGATTACGGTGATGAGACACGAAGAGAAATCCTGGCTTCACAGCAACCATCCAAGGAAGAAACAACGGAAGACGCCGAAGAACAGGATGATGAAGACGACGACGATGAAGACAAGACCAATGTCAGCGCTTGGTCCGACTTCGATGAGAGCAAGCCTGTCACTGAGACTGCTGCAACTTCTGCACACTCCAAGGATACGGACGAGCTTTCAACACCGATTGACGAAGTACCTACACCACGTGATGGAGAGAACGAAGAGCCGAAAACGAGATATGTCCCAATACCTCCTGAGGGTTACGAACCCGTAAGGTCACAGTATAGGGACCCAGTCGTTGTCGCTCAAAACCGTTTGCCGTTCATGACACCCATAGTCGAGCACACCGAGTCTTCTATCGGCGCAGCAACCATCCGTGCAGAGTTGGAAAAGGGCTTCGCAGCCAAGACACCATCAAGACAAAATCACAGCAACGCCGACATTGAAGAGGAAGACGAGGACGAAGAAGACGACGATGAAGATGGTCTCATGAGCAGCCCCTTCCAAGTCCTCAGTGGCGCCGACCTCGAGAACAAACGCAAGATTCTGCAACCAATTCGCACAAAAACGACAAAGGGCATAGTATCCCTGAGCGAAGATGTTGCAGGAGCGTCGAAGCCAAAACCTCTCGCTCTTCGTCCTGCCACTACTGCGGAGCCAATCAACAAAGGCCCCATCATCAAAGATTCCCAGATCAATCCCGTAGATCCAGAAGTCCGCCAAACTATCTTGTCGCAAATTTACCCTCCATTGAGCTCATACGAGGGCTACCACGAACACAAGAATATCCAACACGCTCGCACGCCTGAGATTCGCAAATACTCGAAAGCCGTAGGGAAAGGCAAGACTGCAACAGAGAAGAGCGCTGCATCTCTGCCTCCCGCACCTGTGCTCAACTTCCAAAACTCTGCCAGCACATACACACTCAAACGCGAACTCGGCGCCGGTGCCTTCGCCCCTGTGTATCTGATCGAAAACAGCAATCCCTCCTCCACCTCTGTTGATGAAGATGACAATGACGAAAATGCACCAGTCATGGGTCAAGGCGCCTTTGCAGCAGTTCAACGCCACTCTCTCGAAGCATTGAAAATGGAAGATCCACCATCAGCCTGGGAATTCTACATGCTACGTCAAGTCCACCGCAGACTGGGAGTGTCACGAGCAACAGAATCAGTAATCCACGCCTACGAAATGCACATTTTCCGCGACGAAGGTTTCCTGATCGAAGAGTTCCGCGGCCAAGGCACGTTACTCGATCTCATCAACGTCGCTAGAGCAGAAGCAGGAGGAACCTTGGATGAAGCACTAGCCATGTTCTTCGCCGTAGAATTGATAAGAACGGTGGAAGCACTCCACTCCAAAGGACTCATCCACGGCGACTTGAAAGGCGACAACGTCCTCGTCCGCCTTGACGAAACACCCACATGGTCATCCTCCTACTCCCCCACCGGCAGCTCCGGCTGGAAATCCAAAGGCATATCCCTCATCGATTTCGGCCGCGGCATCGACATGAAAGTATTCTCCCCCGGCGTGCAATTCGTCGCGGATTGGGAAACTTCATCCGCCGATTGTGCAGAGATGCGCGAATTACGCCCTTGGACCTATCAAGTGGATTATCACGGATTAGCCGGCCTTTTGCATTCTTTGCTGTTTGGCAAATACATGTCCACGATCGCGGAAAAAGGACAAGGGTTGGGTGCCGCCGCTACGAAACATTATAGAATCAAAGAGGGGTTGAAAAGGTATTGGCAACAGGGGATTTGGTCGGAAGCGTTTGACCTGCTGTTGAATCCGGGAATGTATACTGCGCAAGAAGAAGGAGCGAGAATGCCGCTGTGTAAAGGGTTGAAAGGGTTAAGAGAGAGGATGGAAGGTTGGTTGGTGCAGAATTGTGATAAAGGGATTGGATTGAAGACGATGGTTAGGAAAATGGAAGAGGCGGTTAGGGCGAGGAAGAGATAGAGATAGAGGTGGTGTTATGTTTCTTCCAACATCATGAGCTGTGTTTTGGTGCTCATTTAGATCTTGAGTTTGGCGTTTAGAAAGGGGTTGGTGGTGTTTGGGGGTTTTGGAAATGATAGACATGTTTTTTCTCCCAAAGTTGTTGTTCTCTTTGTTCATGCTTTTCCTCGGCGTCTTTGTGATGGCCGAGTGGCTCGTATCCATCGTACCTTCTTCATCGTGCCTTCTCCATCGTGCCTTCTTCATCGTGCCTTCTTCATCGTGCCTTCTTCATCGTGCACCTCTTGGAGACATTCGCTTCGGCATCATCGGCCTCTCCTGACAGAAGGGTCTTGGCTCCCTATGTTAGTTGTGAAGCCTTCTATCAACCGTGGAGAGCAATGTCGTTTCGCAACAGTGTTCGGTGATAGAATTTTTGGTCATCAGAGCTATATATCGATTCAGGTCTTTTTGAGCCTGTAACGTGCTCATATTCTTATCGAGCTTTATATGAGCCTCGCCCATCTAAGCCATTGTGAAACAGAAATAAAAGCCTCTTTCCCTTCGTCGAAGCAAACGCCGTCTCGTATGCAGTCATGTCATAAAATGTCAAATCGCTTCTCTCCTGTCCGATGCAGTCAATTGAGCTCAAAGCTTAGAGGTCGCCCATCATGTCCTCATCCTGGTCAACATTCTGAGGAGCATCCCAGACGTCCATCGGGTCCTCGAAACCTTGAGCGCCAGCATTCTCAGCACGCTTGGTTCTGCGGGTGGCTTCGACATACTCCTTTTGCAAAGCGAGTTTGCGGTCGGCCTCGCGAACATGCTTGGCAAGCTGTTCGATACGGACAGACTTCTCCTTCAACAGGGCGTCTTGGTCGACAAGCGGTTGATTGGGGTTGTGTGAGAGGAAGCGGAGGACAGGTCGAGTGTCAGGACCGGTGATGGGTTGATGGAGCATGGCGTTGAGATGACCGTCACGGACCATGGTGCTGAGAAGAGTGGTAGTCGCAGGAGTGGTCAGGTTCAGATGAGCAGCGATGCCCTCGATGGGGAGAGCGGCGTAGGTCTTTTGCAGATCGATGACACGGTAGCGGCGCAACGATTCGGCGACCTGGTTGACAATGGCTGTGTTTCCGTCCTGTGAACAAGATTAGACTTGAGAATCAAGAAGCATCATTTGGCGCAAACATACATCGTCCCAAACCGCAGCGGCGGCAGCAACCTCAGCATCGAGGCGCAGAACATCACGCTTCTTGAAGACATCTGCGAGAACTTCGTAGGGCTTTGCTAGACTGGAATATGTCTTGATCATCTGAGTGTTGACCAGGCCTTTGGTAAAAGTAAGATAACCAGTGGATAGCAAGCTGACGAGGATGGACTTCTTGTAGGCCTCGACCATGATGGGTGTTGCGACATTCTGAGTGGGTGATGACAGAACGAGTTCGAGAAAGAGGCGAGCACGGTTGTAGCGACGCAGGCCAATGTAGATGTGTGCACCCAGCAGATAGTATTCATGAACGTCCGAGGCCGTGAGAGATGCTGAGATGTTTGAGGATTTTGTGATGAAGGTGGCACTGAGGTCATGGTAGGCGCATGGGAGACGGTCGTCGACATGCTTCTGAGGGTCCGATGGGAAGTTGTAGATATCCTTGTCAAGAACAGGCAGAGCCTGGCGAGGGAGGCCAGCTGCCAGGCAGACTCGCAATAAGAGGAGGTGGTTGGATGTGAGGGTGCTAGACTCGGGGTCTAGGCGGAGGATGGCGGTTGCGATGTAGGGAATGACCGACGCCTGCGACGGGAGGTTAGTCAAGGGCAGCAGCAAGGCGAGGATTCGAGAGGCGTGTACATCTCTGGAGTGGTCATAGTAGTTGGCGAGCCAGATGAGGAGCTGCTGCAGCTCAGGACCGACATAGCGAGCCTGGATGGGATCAAAGTTGTCGACGAAGCTGGCAATCAGCGCCACTTGTTGCGCCAGCACTGCCTGTTGGGCGTATGCGAGGAGCACTGCGAGGTAGGCGATTGTATTACGAGTGGGATCCAGTAGCTATCAGACCATGTCAGTCGCATCCATGTGCTATCATCAAGAGGCGACTCACATCAACCAAGGCCTTTCCCTGTACCTGTTGCGGCACATCTTGGGGCTTGAGCGATCTGATGTACTTGACAAGCTTACGCAGACTTGCGTCGCACTTCTCATCTTCCAGACGTACGCCTTTGCCGTCGACCAGGGGATCCGATGCCAGATTGCTCACAATGTTAGCCATCTTGTGCGACGTGTGTTGCTGTTTAGGCTGTCGATGGATGCATAGACAGAAGCACATGCGAGCCGATGACGATGGTCCGGTGCATGGGGTCCGAGCTTCCTTGTCTCTTTATGCTCAATTATGCAACTCGCCCTTGATCTTTCACTCCTGCCTCGCATCAATGTCTACCTAACGTCGCCTTCACTTGCTGGAGCTGTTCTTCCACACTCTGATGCTTCCGTCCAGCCCACAAGTCGCCACCAATGAGCTGTCTGGGTTGCTATCCACTCCAAGCACAACCCCTTGATGCCCTGTCAAGACCTGCAACACCTTCTTCGTATTGACATCCCATATCATCGCCTTGCCCTCTTCATCGCCACACATGGCAAACGCCCATTCCTCTCCATCCTCCTGCTCACTCACGTATGTACCGAAACACGCATTGATGCTGTATTTCTGGTTCTTGTGTCCTTGATATGTCTTGATGCATCGGCCCTCCACATATTTCCACAATCGCACGCTTGAATCGAGTGTTGCCGCAAGCACGAATTTACCGTTGGGTGAGAAGCGTACTGATGTTACCGGTGCGTTGTCTTCGTGAACCAGCGTCTTCAGACACTGTCCCGTGTTGGAATCCCATATTCGGCTAGTAGTCATGTCAGCCGTTTCAATCTTCTCGTACCCTTCACATTTACAACTTACATCAAACCGTCGCTTGAGCATGATGCGACCAAGGTACCATCCCGCACGAAATCGACACCAGACACAGGGTCGGAATGAGCAGGTAGCGACCTCATGACTCTTGCCGTCCGTACATCCCATAGGAAGACTGCTTCATCGTAGGATCCGCTGACCAGCATATTGCCTTTCGGCGAGAAGGCGATGCTGTATACGTAGTTGTGGTGACCAGTCAAAGCTGTCGGCATGCATTTTCCCTGTTCCGGTAATCAGCCTTGCTCTTGCGCCTCACGGTGTGTTTGTCGCATACCGTCCTGACATCCCAAAGCCTAATTGATTTGTCGTCGGAACCCGATGCGAGCACAATCGAGTCGGGAGCCCATGATATGGTGGAGACGCCGGCAAGGTGACCTTCGAGAGTGTGTACCAGGGTTCCCGTTTGCGCATTCCAAACTTTGATGGTGCAGTCGGCGGCTGGGACCCATGTCAGTTGGGCTCGTTGTGTGTCTTGTACGTGTCGGATGGCTCACAGCAGCTAGCGATCCATTTGCCATTCGGCGAGAATCTCACGGCAGCAACGCCTCTCTTGTGACCTTTCAGAGTCATGTATGGTTTGTAATGTATACCGGCGGGTCGCGAGTCTGTTGTTTGATCTCGGTCGCGTGGAGTTTGTGAATTGCTGTCGAGAGCTCTTTCTGCACCATCCGACTCGTCTTCGAAGGCGTATCCATTCTCTGCGTCTGTCGCGGGCTCCGTGTCGGGCTTGTTGTCGTTCTCCTCGGATGATTGTGGTGAGTCTGAACTCAGTCGTCTTCGCTTTGGCGATCGCTCTGGGCCTAGGACGTCTTCCATCAGGTCTTGCACCTGGTCGGCGATGCTCATTGTGCGCAGCAGTGGCGGTGTCGTATGTCTTAGACTCAAGGAAAAGTGATGCGACAGAATGCGACCAGAGTTACAACGATTGCGAAGTTTGGCTTTCACATGCGAATGTTTGTCCCTGTCCAAAAAGCCGATTCATGACATCAGAATTCGACACGTCTCAATCGCAATTTACTCCTGACAATTTCCGCTCTTTCTCTTCAATTTTGTACAACATTGAATATGGAGTCCACACGACAGACATCAGAGCTTCCGAGCTCGATACGCGTCCTCACGCTCAACTGCTGGGGTCTTAAGTTCATCTCCAAGTACCGTCATGAGCGTCTGGTCGAGATCGGCAACCACCTCGCAAAGCTATCGCCTGCCCCCGAGATTGTAGGACTACAGGAATGCTGGACTCAGAAAGATTATCTCGCTATTCGTGAAAGGACAAAGCACTTTTTGCCCTATGGCAAGTTCTATTGGAGCGGCATCTTTGGCGGCGGTCTTGCTATCCTGTCCAAATGGCCCATTGAAGAGAGCACCATGGTGAGATATCCACTCAACGGTCGCCCTGCTGCCTTCTTCCGCGGCGATTGGTATGTCGGAAAGGGTGTTGCTTGTGCGCGTATTCGTCTTGGACCTGCAAAGAAAGACGTCGTTGAAGTCTTCACCACACACCTACACGCCCCTTACGAAGCCGAACCGAACGATTCTTACATCTGCCACCGTACTGCACAAGCCTGGGAGATTGCGAAACTCATGCGCGGTGCCGCTGAGAGAGGCCATCTCGTCCTCGGTCTGGGTGACTTCAACATGATCCCTTTGTCTCTGGCACACCGCTTGATTGAAGCTCACTCCCCAGTCAAGGACGTATGGAGAGTCTTGCATCCCGATTCCGCAATTGGAGCTGCAATAAACGAAGCAGAAAAGGCAAGAGGAAGGCCAGTCCCATCATCCGATGAATGTCTGAAAGAGCACGGAACCACATGCGACCACAGATACAACACATGGCGCTGGAACAAAGGCGACAAGAAGAAGCTGTTGAAAAAGAAGGAGGACACCTACATCGATGGTTCCGAACCAGATCACAGAGCCAAGCGTCTGGATTACATCTTCTTCGGCGGCGACGCAGAAGGCCCAGCATCACAATGGAGCATCGACAGCGTCAACGTAGGAGCAACAGAACGACATCCAACACTGCTCTGCTCCCTCTCCGATCACTTCTCCGTCGAAACAACGCTCACACGCTCAAACCATCCTACAAACACATTGCCTCAATCGACTACCTTCCTCCCCATAGAAACCTACGACCAGATCCTCGCCATGGTGCACAAGTACGACGCACGCGAACGCAAACAACGCAGATACCGTCTTTACCACTTCGGTTTAGAAATAGTCATCGCAATTGGCTGCTTCATAGCAGTCTGGTGGTCACCACGCAACTTCGTAGCATTCCTCCTCATGCTGCTAAGCACATTGGGTCTCTCAGCAGGCGTCATCGACGGCTTGATGGGAGGACTCTTCGTAGGAAGCGAGTTGCGCGCACTCCGAGAGTTTGAATGGGAGATTACGAATGCCAGAAACATGGCTCTTGCCGCTCAAGAGGCTTTGTTGAAGTAGGATGATGATGATCGTCTTCTTGATGAGCTACTAAGGTTCATCGGCATGGTGTCTTGTGGGTTTCGTTGTTCGCTTTCTCGATGATGGTCGATTCTCGATGGCGCTTTACTGTATATATCTATTCTCCCGTTCGTTCGCCTATTTTACACGACGGAGCAAGGCACCGAAAAGCATAAATAATAATAATAATTCTTGAAGGATTTCCTTGAAGCGAGAGAGGGCAGAAAATGCCTCGTTCCTTTCCTACACTGATCTGATTTGATCTTCTGGTTTCATCGATCCCTCTTCGCTGCTTCTGGGTCTTGCATTTTTCCTCTTCTTCCATGTCTTTCCATGCAAGTCACAGCAACAGATGTTTGGGTGAAATTACTCTGCATGAAAATGATACGCAAGTTGTTGAGCATGCCGTCCGTATTTTTTTCTCGCAAGCCACTCGTGTTCCAGTCCCTCGCACCTTTCCCTCTGCCTCCCCGTTCTGTACCGTCAATCGCATGCTCAAAACTCGGGAATATCATCACCACACATGCAGCCTGCTTACTGGTCTGTTTGAGCTTCTGAAGCTTGAAGCTTCATTCTCGAACTACACATAACGGCTTTCTCGCGTAGAATTTTATCATCTCATCGCTTAAGGTATGGAGTTTGCATTTTCTCTAACAACTTTATTCTTGTTGCCGTCGACTCCGAGTAGGTAAGCTGCTGGACCCGCTGTCTGGCGAAAAAGGCTTGGGGGCCGTTCGAGGAAGTTCGGTACAAAGGTGGAGTTTTGGTGGAGAGCTTCGGTGGAGAACAGCAGGTGCACATGGAGCATAAAGTCTTTCGAGACGTGCGGCGTATCAATTTCGTTATACGTGGACATAAATAGTATTATTATTTATATGTTCTGGAAGTAATGGACAGATGTCAAACGTTCATGTGCAGTAGTTAGTCCCTTTACATACAAGCAGAGAAAACCTTCACTCTACTACAAAAAGCGTCTAGTGAGGTGGGCGTGTGTCAAAAAAAACTCCTGCAATGCATGTTTGAAGAGCAAAGCAGCAAAGCAAAGGCCCTCAAGCATGTGTCAAAGTGAAAACCAAAGCACCCGTGCTTCGTTCCTCCGACATCACCATATCACATCTTATCACTTATCACACGTTGCTCCCATATCAACAGGGCAAAGGGAGCGAAAAGAGGCGTACTTCGAGCGAGAGAGAGCACGCATTATTGCCATGCCACTACTACCCTACCCTTTGGTGGATCGACGCAGAGCAATTTATTAAATTGATTCACGGTGCTCCTTGCTCTGCTCTCTGCCCACGGGCGCTCCGTCTCCGAGCTTTTTTGTTAGGTGCTTCGTGTTTTCTCCTTGACGTGCATACGCAAGCAAGAGGAGGGAAGGAAAAATCCCGCAAACACATCCTTCTCCCCGATCTCACTGCCCCAAAGACCATGACTCTCCTGGTCCTTTTAGATTAATTTATTGGGACTAGATGATGGAGTTGTTGTAGATAGGCCAAAAGAAGGGTTGCCTGGGGGCAGAGAGAGAGAACCTGAGACATTGATGGAGATGTAGTATATTGAAACCCGTGTCAGGATATCGGAGGCAGGTAAAAATGAGAGGGCACTTTATCTAGGTTCCCCGGAGCAAAGGGACGTCGTTCATCGTCGTCAATCGTGACAGCGGTCGGTGGTCGATGAGTCGTTCGTCAAAAAAAAAAGTCGACGCCGTCGTTTCCCTGTGCCGCAGTCTCGGGCAGAGACGGCGTGTCAATGTTTAGTCGGTCGTGCGAATCATGAGATCCTCCGGATAACAAGAGACGAAAATGGCTGACGATGGTGCAAAGTAAAACAGATTGCTCGTCGAAGGGGACCTGGAATTATTGACATGGGTGGTGCGCGAGCAAATGCAGGTACGGAAAAGTGTACAAAATGACTTTTTGTACGAGGATAGGCTTATCCAGGTGATTGGGAGTCGCACAAAGCAACAGACTCGAGTAGTGTGACATAGGGCCTCTGACGTGCCTGAAGATCGAAAAGCTGATCGTGTACATGGGTGGTAAATATGGTTCCTCAATATTTTCGCTCACTCCAAAACTATTGGAAGTCTTTCTGTGACGCTGCATGAGGTTGAACAGGTTCAGCTGTATTTATCAAGATCTTGCCCTTGCTTTCTGTCTCTATTCGGCATGCGCTGTGAGGACAAGGTACTTGGATCTTGCATAAAACGGTTCTTCTACGATGTGTGAGCAGAAACGGGTTCGCATGGGTCGCTCAGCATGAGCCCTCGATAACGGGGTTGCATGTGTTGAACGACATTGAGCCTCCACTCAGCTCCGCCTTCTACCATTGGTTTACGTGTGTGTTCTAACACTTCATCTGTGGAATCGTGTCTACGGGCGTATCTCTGCACGTTCGGCAGTCTAGACAATCACATAAAACGCCATGAGCCTGGCGAGAAGGATCAAGACCCTCTTCTCTTTTGAAGGCGTTTGTCAAAGACCGCTCTGTCACCCCTCATGGCGTTCCTTTCCCTTGTTTGTGGAGGGAAACTCTCAATCACTGTCCCGCTGCCGCAACAAGCCACCATCAACCGAACATTTGCCAACAAGTGCGGAAACTTGTTACGGCGCAGCCGCCCCAGCACGGGAGTAAACGAGCAAAATAGAGGCACGACGCGGCAAGACAGACGAAAGTACAGAACCAACACTTTTCCTTGAACCGTGAACGGAAAGATGGGGATCTTCACTCGATGCAACAGAAACAGCAAACCGCGGACCTATTTGCTTGCTGTAGGTGTTCAATAGGCCGAGCAGCGTTGGGACTCGGGGAAACTCTCCTACTGCATTTCCAATATTGCCTGACGTGTAACACCACGGACGTGCATGTCTGCTGTTGATGATGCTTTTCTGCGGGTGGAAAAAACGAAACATCTGCTGCTTGTTGGCGTGTCGCTGGCTTCTTGAGGATGGTCTTCCCAGAGCTCTGGGGCGGAAGGCGCTTGTCGGCTGTCGTGGCCCAGTCCGCGCCCGTAAATTGCTGCTTGTCTGGTTGGCTACTGTAGTGGCATGGAGAATCAATCTCGTCAGGCAAGCAGGACACGTCGACCGAGTACCTTTTGTGTATCGATCGAGGGCTTGGGAGTTGGGACAAAAGAAGAAGGTTCAATGCTTCTCGCCTTTTTGTGTGGGATTCTCGTCCGAGATTGAGACGACGATGGTTGTCCTGCCATTGCATTGTGAACCCTAGGCACGTAGGATGCCTTATCAGATCAGAGGTTTCAGTACGATGCCTGGTTGGACGTGGCAGTTGAGTACCGCAGTCCGAGTAGGGGATAATATGAGATTGCGAGTCCATACTCACTGACACCTGTCCTGCTCTGATCTTGCCTGTAACTAGTAATGCATCTTCGCACCTCTGTGTACAAGCATAAGCCGGTGGATCTCAGAGTGACACCAACAAAGCCAACTCGCCCGGCTCGCTTTCCCGTTCGCTGCAGCGGAGTAGGGTGCATGTGGGCGTGAGAACCGTGCACTCGGCATGGACTCCAGAGTGTTCAGTTGAGCTCGCCCGAAGTCGCCGAGTATTGATGTTTCTTGGTTCGTAAAGATCCACGAGGACCCAGATCGGCTTGAGCACGTAAGGCCCTGGGGTACAATCGGCAAGTGTTGAATCGATCACTCCACAAGAAACATCAAGTTGGAATTGGGAGAGCAAGATTGTGTTGAAACAGGACGGCACATTTGGATAAACATTCTGCTCAGCTTCCGGGTGCCGTTGAAGCTCGATGGAAAGAAGGTTTAGGGTCAGCAACGGTCTAACGGAAACCTGCATGATGGAACAAGTCAGTTTGAGAGACTGACAAGAGAGTCAGAAAAGCGCTGGGGATTTTGGCTGATGGCTTGCAGAAGGCAACAAGCGGCAAGAGTGGTCCTACGTTAGCGGCGCCGTGGCGCCATGACCTGGACAGGAACAGGCACCTGATATGCACGATACGGAACAGGGGACCATCAAGCATGGCGGAGCGTGGTGTCTGTGGACCTCGAGGCTCCATAAGCCGGGCCAATTTGAGAGATCAGCGCGTACCGAGTGGTGCACAAAGCGTTCGGTCCCAGGAAGCTTTGGTTCGATTTGCAGAGCGAGATGGGCCCTGCCTCCCCATGCCCCATGCTGTGTGATGACTGTGAATAATAATAAAGAGTACGAGTAGCGAGTACTCGACGCCTGCAGAAAGCCATCAAAACACTGGCCATCTCCTACCTCGACGACATCGAGAACCCCGTTTGTTCCTTCCTGCAGTTTGCAAACAAAGCTTCCACGCTGTTTCCCTTTTTCTGTCGCGTGCTGGATACATAGCCAAACACTCTTTCAAACATTCAGTCTTTACCCATTGGCCGTGCCAACTCCCTTTCGAAACATAACCAACCAGCCTTCAACCTCTTCAAATACCACTCGAGTCCAGGTCTGAGACTTGGCAAGTAAGAAGGAGCGTTTGCTTGGACGTTTCGTCTCGGCTTCAGACAAACCGTCGTGTCTCTCTGTCGGAAAACCGTTTGGTGCTTTCCTGTCCGATGACATAGCAACACTTTATCCCCTCACAACGACATACAAAGCAGAAACATCTCGCCTCTCACCGCTCAGTCGAGTACTACCCTTCTCTAACATGGACACTATGGAAAACGCGTCGCACTCGCGTGCCAACTCTGCGGATCACCACGCTTATGCACTTATCCTGGAGCACATCCTCAATAACCCAGCCTCGTACGAGCTGCCTCTGCGCACTATGTACACCATCAACTCCACACCCGCAACACGTGCTGGACACTCATTTTCCCACTCTCGCACACGCGAGAACTCAATCGACTCGCGTGCCAGCGATTCGCCAACGTCGCCAAACTTCCCTTTCCGCAATGACACGGCTGCCGAATCTCTCACCACCAACCTCATGGCACAAATGGCCAACCTTCCATCGCAACCAACTTCACTACCGCCGTCTTTCATCACCGCCTTTCTGCGCAAGGCCTTCTCCGCCGACCTCCGCTTTGTCGACTTCCCTCAAGCATTGACCGGCCTCGACTACCTCAAGGACCTTGAGACCAGAAGACGCAGGGAAGTCGCTGCCGCACTCGAGTGTCTGGGCATCAACCGCGATACTATCGGTGCTGCGGAGGAGGAGCTTTCCAGACGCTTCCCTGGCGTGCTTTCATGGTTCCGTACACTCGAAGAGAAGGAGCGTAAGATTGAGGCCCTCTACACACAACTCTACGTCGCCCTTCGCCGATGGGTGCTCATCAACGAGCTCTCATTGACTCCTTTCAACAAGCACAACTGTGTCGCCATGCTCAACACCCTCTACCCTCCCATCGTCTCCACCCAGCCTACCTCCAAGCTCACCCCTGGCATCCTGAAGAAGCAACGCGACACTTTCTTCAAGTATATCCAAGCTGTCGAGAAGAGTGGTCCCTCGGTTCTGGTCAACCTCATTCAACAAGGCAAGAGGCCTACTGACGAGAACGGTTGGGCCTCAACTCGCAACACCCTCGACATGTATTTGCAGGTCGCCAACAGCCTGATCTCCGAATGCCAGGAGATTCTTTATACTGACGCAAACACCGTCCCCGACTCGGCCGAAACCAAGCGTAAGGGTCGTAAGGTCGACTCTGGCATCAGCTTCCCCGAAGCCGAACAACGCCGCCCTTCTTCTAGCAGCAGCAAGAGCAGCAAAAGCTCCTTCTCGGAAGATGTGCCTGCCAGTGAGATGCGCCGCAAGTCATCCTCTGGTATCCTTAGATCATCAGGCCTGATGAAGTTCGCTCGTGAGATGAAGCTAGGATTCCCTAGGACCGATGTCGACGAGATGATCAAGCCATCCAACCCTACCCCCACTCCTTCCTTCCCCGATGTCGAGGCACCTGCACCCGACAGATCCTCCAAGAGCCTGCGCAAGATTCGCAGCTTCAGCAACCTCGGCGGCCTGCGTTCTGCCAACTCAAGTTCAACCTCCTTGGCCAGCAGTGGTCACCGCAGCGATGTCCCTCACTTCGACGCCGATGAGATGAAGAGACAACGTCTCATCTACGAGGCCAATGCCGCCAAGCAACAAAAACCTTGAAGTCGGCTGTCTCTATCGCACACAACAAACACAAAACCATGTCCTACAGTAACGACCTTTATGACCTCAACCGCCAGCATCTGCGACCAATGTTTCCTTTGTTCCGAATTATACCCCTTTGCCGTTGTACAAATTCTTGCGACCGATGCCTACATTTTGAAAAAGGCACACATGTCGTCGACTACTTGTTGATGACTATGCATCACGTTTCTTTCTTTCTTTCTTCTCATCATCCTTGTCAAGGCGTTCTCGAGATATGAAAAGGGATCGGGAAAAATGGGAGGCTAGCATTTTTGGAAGGAAAAGGAAAACCAAAAAGTGATTCCGGTATGTGGAAAGACGGAGTCCAAAAATGGCGTCTCTTCTCTTTTTGAGGTTGTGGCCGGCGATGTCACGCCTCCTGTCTGATACACATGGATTGATGAATTGGGGAAATGAAATGATCCATAACTCTTTTCTGCAAATACAAGTACAGAAATGTACATATCTCCAAAACTCGCTGCGCAAGCTCTTCCTTGAACATCCCTCTTCTAAGTCTCAGGTGATTGTCCCTGTTTGCATGACTATCGTTTCGTGTGTCGGTCTTTCTCCTAGCAATGACTCGCTCAGGGGTCTTGGTTACATGTCCGTCTCCAGCTCTGTCAAGCGTCTTCCACCTCTAAATTAGCCACCCTTCAACGGTGAGCTAGTTTTAGATATGTAGATCCTATGTCGTTGAGTATCTGTCGACCCGGTACGATCTCCGAGAAGTCATAGAGTCAGTAGGTTCGACGGACAGCTGTTGTGGATAGAAGATGCTTGAGAACATGTTGCTGCCGGTACAACCCTGGTGTTACTTCTGATCCGATATCGCAGATACCCGGTGCTTCGTAACTCCGAAGTGTATATGCCTGTAGATTTCAATGCTGTCAACAGCATCCGACAGCACGGCATCGTACCTTGCAGCCCTGTAGTGTTGTGCAAGAATCGCCACAGTTGAGCTTCCGGCTATTGTCGTTCAGCTGGTGTGACAAACTCGAGTCCTCGAGTCCTTTCGAGGACAATGCAAGTGGAATGGTCGGAGGAACGTTTATCCTGCGCCCTACGGTTGAGCGATCTCCAGACTGCGTTCGGTGAGTCAGCTTGCTTTCGAGTCACAGTATCAACATCCAAACCAACTTCCTACATAAGAGCTTGAGAAACACAGCTGCCTTTGCTTCTTGCCTTCTCCAAGTACAAGCATTGCTCTCCTATAGCAAGAAGCATCGGGATCTTCTCTACTTCGTGGCCGCACATCTTCATACCCTCCCAGCAGCTCACTACCCACCCACAAGAGCGTTCATCTTAGACAGCCAGCGTCAGTTCATATCAAAATGGCGAGCTTGCAATACACTACCCTTGATGTCTTCACCACGAAGAAGTTCGCTGGTAATCCATTGGCGGTCTGCAAGATACCATCCGGTGTGACTCTCACTCAGGAGCAAAAGCAGACCATCGCCGTCGAGTTTAACTACTCGGAAACGACTTTTGTTCACCCTTGCTCGAACGAAGGCAGTGAGGTTCCGGAATGGCAGGTCGATATCTTCACTGTCAAGACCGAGCTGCCTTTTGCAGGCCATCCCACCATTGGAACTTGCTGCCAAATGCTCGGACAGGCTGGCAAGACTAAGGGCAAGTTCAACGTCAAGGCCGGCGTCATCGAACTCGACTACGTGGATGGTGTAGCGAAGGCTTCCATCCCTCACAACACTCATGTTCACTCTTCGACCGACTTGTCTTCTTCCCGCATGCTGGAATGGCAGTCTGGACTCAAGTCCTTCTACCAGTCTGGCGACTTAAAGCTCGATGTCGTAAGCCCCGTTAAAGGCATGAACTTTGCCGTCGTCGAGCTCAAGAGCCTGGAGGAGTTGGCGGCTGTCACCCTGCCTGGCACAGAACTCGACTTCTCTCTTGACCAGGACTGGAACGTCGGACCGTGCTTCAGCAAGTTTTACGTCCATATGCCAGACCAGGGCGATGGCGTTAAGAGATTGAGAACCAGAATGATTGAGGGCAGCTTCGAGGACCCAGCGACCGGATCTGCATGCTGCGGTCTTGCAGCATATTTGGTGCTGAAGGAGGGCGTCAAGGACGGAAAGGTCAAGTATGAGATCCTGCAGGCTGTTGAGATGGGAAGACCCAGTGACATTGGTGTGGAGGTCGAGGTAAAGGGTGGTCAGATCCAGACTGTCGTGCTATCTGGAAGATCAGTCAGTGTCATGGAAGGCAAGATCTTCTACGAGTAGGTGGAAGTGTTGAAATGGTCGAGCTTCATACGAGTTGGGTCGACCAATACATGCTAGTCAACAAACGATCAACGACCGTCACACCTCCTTTAGACTAGCCTCGTCTCGATGCTCGATATCAAGCCACGACCAATCAAAAGTTGACGCAACGACAAGTGAGATAGCAGAAAGCGAACGCAGCCCCAGACGCACATCGTTCGTTGTGTGTCGACTAGGGCCCACGCAGCAATTTCCATCTATATTTGAACCCAACACAGGAACAACTACCAACAAAACTGCCAATACAACGCGGCGACCAGATCCTTAAGTGTTCCACCCCTAAAGACACGATCACTGCGCGATTCGTTCTTACCATCTGATTACACAATTATCTCAGGAGCAAGGTAGAGAAGACCCAGTCTTTCAATCTTCTGTTCGCTTACACCCATTAGATATATCCTCCACGTCGCCATGGCACCCAATGGTCAGGCCGCCTCTCGACCCGGAGCCATGCCACCCGAACGCCCAATTGGTCTTTTTGTCAAGCCTTGCAAGACCGATAAATCGAGTCTCTCCGAGCTGGGCAGTTACATTCGCGCACGTGTTAAGGAGTGCGAGAGCAGACGATCGATCTGTCATTGCCTCTACAAGGACTATGACGTTCGTGAGCTTGATGACAAGACCATTGTCAAAATCACTTGGGGAAAGCCATCGAAAGACACCCCCTCGGAAGAGGAGATCACTCGTCACAAGAGAGCGTGCAAGAAGCTGTACAAGCTTTTGCGTAAAGACAGCCTCACACGTCACCCCTATCTCACCTGGAATAACGACGACCTCAAGGCTTGCCTCAGGCAGCGTGGAATCACCATCCCTCGCCCGTACGTCAAGGCGAACTACGTCAAAGCTTTGATGAGAAAAGACAAGGCTCACACTTTCCGCTTCATGGACTTGCCCATGGAGCTCCGCTACATGATATACAACATGGCCCTCCAGTTCGACACGGAAGAACCAAGCCGACCCGGTGATATGGTTTACAGCGAGATGGTTAAGCCAGCTCTGCTGCAGACCTGTCGCCAGATCCGTCAAGAAGGCTCAGCCATATTCTACAGGATCAACCGTTTCTTCCTCTGCTACCAAAAGGACGAAGTGCTTCGCTTCGATCCAGAATACCTACAATGGATGCTAGACCATGTCGGCACCGAGAACCTTGAGAATCTCCGCTATGTGACGCTCGTAGCGTTCCGCCCTCGTCACAAAAAGCGGTTCGTCATCGACATTGATCTACACTGCCGGGACCCTCGCAAATGGATCGTTCGTAAAATTTCTAAAAACAAGCACATCTGCAGCTGCAAGTACTTCGTGAACGGAGAGTCTCGCCCGATCTTGTCACAGAGCGTCAGAGAAGATTCGCTCTCGGCAAGCCCTGAGACTGTGAATGCAAGCATAAGAATCGCGAACGAGGCAATCGAAAAGCTTTGGGAGACATGCGGTGGTGGTGGAAAGCTGAGGCTCACAGTCGCCGCACTCTCAGATCTTGCCCTTGAGGCTGTAAAAGTTGTCAAAAACCTGAACGCTTGAAATGGAGGACAAGGACAGAACAGAAAAGAAGGCAGAGTAGATGATAAAGGACACACGAATAGCGAGAGATGTACAGAAGTATGAAACAATAATGCCTTGCCACAGTTCTATACAACTTCAATCGTACTCCAGCCTCCCACCGCACCTCGCTAATCGACTGTCAAAATGGACAATGCTTTTCATAATCGGATGAGAGTCCAGCGAGAGCAGCATATGTACGAGCTTTCTCTGGACAATCACACTGGAATGAAAATCATCCTACATTTTCATGATGGTAGACCAACTCTGCTGACAAGCGGGAGCATAGCAGAAAATGGCGATTTGGTGTAACATAGCTGCCTTCACTTGTGGAAGTCACGCTCACTCGACCATTTCACGTGCAACTTCCGAATTTGTTCCCCTGGGAGTTCTCCAAGCTCACACGTGGTTTCCTCTTTATCTTTGTTGGCTAGACTAACCAGTTGATCATCCGCACTTTCACACTGCCATCGACACCGAACAAAGGTAACTATCCCAGTCTTGGAGTTCGAGTATCCAGCAATAGATTGACACTGACATTCATCTTCTCTATAGTCATGACCCGCAAACATCGCGTCAAGCGCGGCCTCCAGCCTCACAACCCAAAGGAAACCAGGATCAAGACGCTTGTTAGCTATTTGGAAGCTCGAATCAAAGAGTGCAAACGTCGACCGTCGATCTCGTCATGTGCGTATTCGGCTTACGACAAGGACTTTGATGATGAGTTTGAGGATAACGAGTTTTCAGATCTTGACTGGCTCCGAAACGCCTGCAGCGAGTTGTACCAGCTTCTCGTCGACGACAACTTCGGCCCATACATCGCCTTTTCCAGGTCAGATCTTGCTCAATGTCTTCAGCAGCGCCAAATTCGCTTGCCCAAGTTGAGCAACCGAAAGACATACGCCGGTGCTTTGCAGAAGGCAGACGCCGAACTTCGATTCCGGTTTTTGGATCTGCCCAAGGATGTTCGTCTCAAGATCTATCATTCAGGTTTGCTCAAGGACATGGCCGAACACCAATGTGCTTACCATGGCGAGCGACAGATGCGTCGAAATATGATCAAGTCTCCGCTGTTGCAGACGTGTCGACAGATTCACTTGGAGGCTACACCCATCTTCTACCACATCAATCGTTCCCCGCTAGAATGCAGCAAGACTCCAGACCTCGAATGCGCGGCGAGGAACCAAACGCTGGCTATCAATACTTGAAAACGCCCATGCCATCAGCAATCACATCAACGACATCCGCCATATCACATTGATCATGCAGTGCTGCAGAGAACATCCGATAGATCATGTCAAGATTGATCTCGGACTCAGAAACTCAAAGCATTGGTTCACTTGCACAAAGCGAACAACGTACAAGAAACCGCTCAGAGGCTGCATATACAGATTCCCCGATCGCCTGGTCTGCCATGACCGGACTCTCGCGCCACCCGTTTCACTTGCTCGGTGGTCAAAGCAGATTGTGTCTGACGATTTCTCCTCTGACGAATCCGAAATTGACGACGATGACCCTGGTGAATCTTCCTCCGGCGAAGTTGCAAACGATAGGCCTTCAAAAGGCATGAAAATGAGTGCTGAGAACTTTGCTGCTGCCGAGGTTGCGGTAGATGAGCTGTGGAAGACCTGCGGACAGAGCGGGCACATGGTTCTCACCCACGATGGGTTGCAAAACCTATGCGAAGCGGTACAAAAGATTGCCAATGACATGTGTCGAAGAGCATAGAGATGAACAATGGGTACTGAAGACACAACTGCAGCGATACACAACATGTGCCAGAAGTTCAGCAACACTCATCGAGAGCTCGGCGAATCATCTCACTCTGAATATCGCCACAGTCAGCAAAATCTTGGCCTTGCAGTAGGTAGAAACCTAGGAATAGACGAGGAAGGAGCCCAGGGCACCTGAATTTAGGATTAGTTCAGAACCAGACACTCAATCAGACATCATGCATCATATACTTACCAAACTGCCAATGTATCTCCCAACAACATCTCATGTACTGCGATGTCATTCAGAAGTCTCCCATGTTCCGCTTGAGGATGATTCGCCAAAAGTGTAACCTCAAGCTCAGGGCAGGGCGACGACGAACTTTTTCTAGATCGATGTGCGAGAATGCTATGCGGTTTCACGAGATTTGAGAAGTTCTTCTCATATCGTTCATCTGGGCTGTGTTGAGCCGGTATCATCCTCACACCAATACTGAATGCTATCAAAAGCGAGCGGGCCAATTCCAGCAGACGGATCGAATTCACGATAAAAGGCGCTCGAGGACCGGTAGGTCGTCGAAGGTACAGAAGGGAAGAACATTTCACACACGAGGGAGTCGTGTTCTAGGCAAAAGCGAATTGAGGGGGGCTCGAGAAGTAGGGAATATCGAGTCTTGTTGTACACTTGGGAAGACTAGGTAAAAGAAGAAGAGCAAAAGGAAAAGTGCAAAATACGCAGTGCAGTGCAGCATTAAGCAGAGAAAAGCAGACCAAACTTGCAAAAGACCATGATCAAGTGGAAGGAACCATCAGGACCGGAAGAAAACGCCATGAGCAATCGAGGGCAGTATCACGAAACGCAAAAGAAGATCAACCTGTCAATGCTTCATTGCATTGGACGAAAGCCTGTGATTTAGACTTCCATGTCGAGGAAGATCCACTTGTCACTGGTACAGTGGGCTTCTTTTGACCAGCGGGCCAGGGTAGTAAGCTCGAAGCCGACCCAGCCGAGGTCGCGAGTCAAGTCTTTGAGGTCTTCTTGATCGGCAGAGCGATCAAGACAGACGACGAGGTTGGAGCAGCCAAGGTCATCGTTACCTGCCAGTTCCAGAAGGCACATGAGGCTGAATATCTGATTAGTGTGTGTTAAGTGTGATGACAGTGGGAAGAGACGTACCCGTTCTTGAGGTCAGGTCCAATGACGGACTTGTCGAAAAAGACGAATAGGGTGCTAAGTCCATTCTTGTCGGAGACGAAACCGCGGAAGCGCAAGCCAGCAGCATACTCCCAAATCTCAACCCACTCGCGCACAGAGCTGGTAGGACCAGCCATGTCGATGGCGCTGTCGGCCGAGGGCGAAGGAGAAGGCAGCGGGGCACTTCTGTCGGTGTTCATCTTGTTGTTGTAACGCATACCCATCACAAGCGAGTCCTGAGCGACGGTGTTTCCCTCACCAAGAAAAACGGTGTCCAGTGTCTCGCAGAAGAGTCTCTCACATTCTTCCGTGATGGTGTATGCGGCGCCTCCGCTGCGCGAGCGAGCCTTGAGACCCGGGCGCTGGGGCGACGACGAGGCCCTGTTGGCGGGCGTCGCGCGCGGAGACGGCGGCGGTGACGGTATTCCCGTGCTCACCTCAAACCCACCACCCCGCTCCTGTAGTGCCAACACTTGTCAGCCAGTGCGTCTTTCACCAATAAGAGTGAATTAGAATTAGTACGTACCGCCTGCCCCGCAGGTAGAGTAGTGGAAGCCCTTCAGGGCCATGTCGACGGCATCGACGGTGTAGGCGCTGGCCTGGATGTTCGAGCGGGCGGCGACTTCCTTGGTCGCCTGGTAGTAATTACTACTACTATTACGGTGTTGATTGGAATAATTCGCCATTGAAAGAGTATGCCACGATTGCGTACGGGGCTGGACGGTTCGAAAGGGTTGTCGGAGACGAGTGCGTGAGACGTAGAGTCTTGCGAAGAGTTGCGAGAGCGAGGGCGAGAGCGGTGGTGAAGGTTTATGGAGTGGTTTGGTTGCGGTTGGAGCGAAGGAGGATGCGCAGGGCTTGTACAGGATTTATGAATCGTCGTCGGACTCTTCGAGAAGTCACGACTGCCCTGTGCCCCGCTCACGTGATGTCTCATTCTTTATCCCATCCCGAACTCTATTGATGACAGGATAGTCTTGTCTAACGGCTACCGTCTTTACGTTTTACTTCACTCGTCACCTAAGACTTCCGAGAGACCTTCGACTGTCCTTGTGATGCTTGTGGAACGCACCCTCGACTTTGCTTAGGTCTGAACTCTGAAGCCTGACTCCGCTTGACCGCAAGATTCGTGTCACACCATCAAATTCGCAATGACATCAAAGAATAGTCTCACATGCCTCACAAGAGAATTTCAACTTTTAATCCACAAAGGTGTTGTACGGAGTAATGGACAGGCACAGTGTTTTTTTTTTTTGACATGCCTTCATGACTTTGTATTTACAAATGGATAGTTGGTATCCATTATCGATAGAGAATGTGCCCGCAGCTTTCCTACCGAATGTCCCAATTCCTCCTCTCAATAGTGATCCCAGTAGTGATCAAGGCAATTGAAGCCTCTGATAATGCCACCAACGCCAACGCTTGATAATGAAATGCATGGATCCAGCTGAAAATGTCTGGCATCCAAAAGAAAAATAAAGAACAGAAGAAAGTTGTACACCTCACATCTCGCGATAGTCGACTGATCGCTGTCTGCGGTTGCGTGCTTGGTGACGATGCGGGTTGACTGGACGGCGGATGTATGCGCCATCATCGCCTTCTCCCTGCGGCTGCTGCTGTTGTTGCTGTTGCTGCTGGTTGTTGCTGGTTGCGTTGTTCCAGTTCTGGTTGCCTTGCCATTGTTGTCCTTGTCCTTGTCCGTAGCCGCCGTTCTGGCCCATCATTTGGTTGTTGTAGCCTCCGCCATACATGTTTCCTCCACGTTGCTGCTGTTGTTGCTGAGGGAAGCCCATGCCGTTCATGCCGTTGTTCATGTATCCCATACCTCCCCATCCGCCGTTCATCATCATCGGGTTTGGCATGCCCATCATGTTCATCGGCATTCCCATCATACCAGGGAAGCCCATGCTCATGGCTGGATTGAAGTTGCCCATGCCTTGCATGCCCTGCTGGTTGGCAAGAGCATTCATGGACTGGATGAAGTTGTTCTGGTCGAAACTTCCTTGAGCCGGAGGTTGAGATGCATTGTTCTGCTTGCGCATAGCGGCAGGACCTGTGGGGATTCTAGAGTTCTCCAGCTCTTCTTCGGCGGGACGCTTCTTGGATTCTGTAGCGGCAGCCAATTGTGGGGTCGAGGTAGCGGACTTTTCTCCGTTTGCAGATGCTGGCTTTGGTGAGTTTGACTTTCTGTCGGTTGCGGTAGCAGCTTCCTTGGTAGATTGCTGCTCCGTAGGTGGTGGTGTAGCAGACTTCTCCTTTTCCTTCTCCAGCTTCATCTTTGCCTTGTCCTCTTCGTAGACTTTGATCTTGGTTACGGCTTCTTCATCAGGGATGAGGTTGTCAACTAGTGTGTTGTCCGAAGAGCAACCGGGGCAGACAAAGTCATTTTCAAGAAGAGCATTCTCGATACAGTCACGGCAATATGTCTTCCCACAGCAAGGTGTTTTCATTGGATCGACGAACATGCGTTTGTCAATAGGACATTCCAAGCCTCTCTCGCTCAATTCCTGACTTCCTGTGTTGGCAGCTTCGGCCTTGTCGGCTGCTGCCTTGGCCTTGGCCTGGAACTGCTCCCATGCAGCCTCGTCTGGCCTTGCAACAACCCACTCTCCAGTAGCCGTGTACATGACACCGGCAGGCAGCTGGGAGATGTCGACGGTTCCATCGCTTGACAATGCAGTGGGCTTCTCGACGACCTTAAGGAAGGAGCGCGGGATACCAGTTGTGCGTCTGAACTTGGGACGGTTCTCGAAGGCGGGGTCGTTGTTGGTGGGGCATGCTTGAATCCAGTGACCCTTCTCACCACAGCGGTGGCAGGTGTAGCCTGGAGGAAGAGGCTTGTCAGGGACGTTCGCCATCTTGTTGAAGCCGCCAGGGCGGTGGACAGCCTTCTGATTGGCCATCTCTTGCTGTTGTTGTTCCCAGGCAGCACCTCCGGCTTGGAACATGGCCGCGATCTTCTCTTCTTCGGTCATGTTCGAGTTCGGGTCTTGAGCGGCGCCGTTAGCCATGGGTGTTCTGGATGCGGCTGCAAACTTAGAGGGTTCGATTCGGTGTTGATTCTTTGCCATGACGGGCATCTTGCCGGAGACATAGCGCGCGGCCCTACCAGCGCCGGGCTTGGTAGCAGGTAGGCGTCTGGCAAGAACAGTGGTTCCACGGGAGATGATAGATGTGTCATCGTTGTACTCTGGTCGGAATTAGTTAGTTGTACACGAAGACCATGTCAGTCCATGACTTACCTTCGTTGGTGTCGAGGTTGTAGATGTTGAAGTCGAAGTCAGTGCCATCGCCGAGTCTGCTCATGTTGATTATGTCTCTCTTGAGCTCAAAGACGGAGATTCCAGTGCCATCAAAGGTCACTCTCTGCACATCCTTCTGGTTTTTGAACCTGAAGAAAACGGAAGAAGACATGGTTAGGATTACCGCAAGGGACGAGTAAAAGTTAGAGGCAGAAGTACAGCCGAGAAGAGAGAAACCAGATGGATTCCAGGCTCAGATTGTCAAAGAAGGACAATAGGTCTTATTGAGATTTTGCCTCGTGCGATTTCCGACTATGGTAAAATGCTTCTTCTTGACTTTTTTTCAGGTTTAGGACGTCTTCAAGACGCTAAACACTATTGGAATAGAGTTGGGGTACAAGATCTCTGAGTAAAGGGGGAAAAGTGTATTGGTGATGTGAAGACTTCAGGGCAAAGGTTTTGTATGTGGATATGCAACATGCACAGTCGCAGTCTTGTCCCTCCTCTCAGACCAACTCCTCAAACACTTCCACTTGCTCGTGTGAAGATCTTGCGCGGCTGACTCACTAGGCGACGACGGCGCGTTGCTGGCACTTGTCGACGGGCGCGCACGGGGATATGTGTCTGTGAGCGTATTGTGTGATTGTTCGAGACGAGTGCGGCGGCCGTGGTGGATGAGTGTCGGTGAATGTGTCGCGGTGTTGATGGAAGACAAGGGAAGGATGTCTTGAGGGCGAAGTCCAGCTGAGGCCAAGAGTCTGAGACCTTCCTTCACTCTTAGTCAGCCGCCGGCTTCGGAAGAACTTTCCCGGCTCTTTCCGAAAGCGGACAAGCACACTCACTCAAGTACCTACTTCTCGCTACCTACTCACTTTGAGCAAGCAGGCTGTCAGTCAAGATGATATTACCGATATCACAGACTGAAGTCGGCGAAGGAAAGAGCAACGAGAAAGATACCGGCGGGATCTCCACATGTCTCGACTTAATGTGATGCAATGAATTCAGCATGTGGTTTCATGTTCAGCTCTTTGTCTCAATGTCTACAAGCAACTGAAGCTATTCTTGTATAGAATATTTTACGTTTTGTCTGACAGGCCTAGTCTATTTGTGCTCAAGGAATGGTCACAACTACCTTTCCAATTGCCTTGTTGTCCTCCATGTATTGATGTGCTTCTCCAACATTTTCCAGAGGGAACGTCTTGTCGAGGAACATCTCTGGTTTGAACGTTCCAGATTCTACCTTCTTAACAATTTCTCCCACAACCTTCTCTACGCCCTCGGCTTCTTCCTGTCCAGGTTCCAAGCTATAAAAAGTCATCTTCCTGGTAGGTGGGATCAGAGCAGGTGTGAACTCTTTCATGGCCCATTGCTTGGTCAAGACACCAGTCACCACGACAGATCCGTGTTTCGCGAGATTTGGCAGGGCCAAAGATTGGATGGTGTCAGGTCCCACCAACTCTAGCAAGCAATCCACGCCTTTCGGGGCCAGCTTCTTCAATTGCTCGTTGAGCTCGTGTTCCAGAAGGACGTGGTCGGCTCCGACCGACCTGAGCTTTTCAGCCTTCTCCTGCTTGCGGGTTGTAGCAATGACGGTGCATCCTCGATCTTTGGCCAGAAGAATGGCCCACACACCCACGCTGCTCGTCGCTCCGTGTACGAGGAGGGTCGCACCTTTAGTAAGTTGGCCTGCCTCGAATAGCGACCCGTATGCTGTCCACATAGACATTGTGATGGCTCCTAACGTCTCCCATGAGAGCGAAGTCTGTGGCAGCCTGAAGCAACGTTCAGCTGGACAAATGACATATTCGGCATATGCTCCATCAAAAGCCTTGCCTCCTCCATAGATGAATCCAGTGCATAGCTCTCCTTTGCTGAACTTGGTATCAGATCCTGCTTCCTCGATTGTTCCTACAAACTCCTCGCCTATACTGCAATTTAGCTTGGCCACTTAAAGACACATCATAGAGTAACGCACCGAGGATTTTTGGAGGATCAGGATGAAACTCGTCGACGAACATTCCGAACTCTGGTGGTGCCGGCTTGTCGCCGTTTCGGCCACGGAGCTCCGCACGGTTCAATCCAGCAGCCTTGACCTTGACCAAGACCCAATTCTGTGATGGAAGCGTAGGCTTTGGGTAGTTCCTATCCATCGTGAAGCATTTCGATGGTCGATCCGCGCCTGGTGATGACAATACTGCAGCAATCATCTTGCCGCTAGGCGTATTCTCCCAGGAAGGCATGGCTACACGGTGACTCTTCAGTAAGCTTTAAGTTTTTGTATGTGTCGAGAAGTTCAATAGGGAAAGATGTGTACGAACATCCAGACAGATAGCCGTCTGGTCAAAGTGACATCATCATCGGCTGTCAGTGCATGTCATTACCTGCATAGCATCTCAAGGCCTCATAACCTCTATCGCGTGTCAAGTCAATGATATACAGAGCAAAGTGGAAATCATGAGTTAGTACACCTATCCACCTACGATCATTTCGAAAGTTTCTCGCAAATGTTCCCAGGGTATCCTTGATCCAAAGAGGGTTTCCCATGCGTGTATTTGGCCAACTCAGCGGATGTCTCGCTCGTTCTCTCCTCTGTAAACAGCACATGCAAAAACAGCGATCCCCTGATTTCACTCGTATCGAGTGAAACAGCAGAGTAAATTGAACAAGCGCAGCTACTGCGTTGAAAGAATCCTTGCAAGGCATACATGAACACAGCTTCTCCTGCTACACAAGGCAACCGAGCCTTTCAGCTATGGTATAATTGCAAGGTGTAAACCATTCGCTGGTGGACAAGGTCTGCATGAATTGCAACGTGATGGTTTTGCGGTAGGGTCTTAGAGAAGCCTTCATGAAGGTGCGGATGCGAGTGGTCGAAATTGAAAAGGACGAAGAGCGCTTGAGGATTTTTCAGATATGATACATGAAAGGACAAAACGAGTCTAATGGCGGTCGAGAAAACAGGCGAAAGGAAGCGTCTACTCGTCGTCGGACTCCATGTACTTGTGCTTGAGGTCCTTCCATTGGCGCTGAATGTTTGGTCAGCAGATGAGCGACGGCGATTGGCGTAGGAGAAATGAGGTTGACATACGCCCTTGTTGACGGTGTTCCAGACGCTGTTGGAGGCGTTGTCGAAGGCGCTGCGACAGAGTTAGAACAAGGCCGGTGGATTGTATAGTGGATTGGGGTGATTGCGTACATCTCCATGCCGAAAGCGCTGACAAAGACGACGCTGAGGAAGACGTAGTTCTTGCGGAAGATGGTGCTGTTGGGAAGAGTCAGAGAGTGGTCGAGAATGGCCGAGGTCGTGCATCGAAGACTGACTTGTAAACACCCTGGAGAGCCTGCGATCGGGGTTAGCAGCAGACAACGAGGAGCGCATGAGCAATGGTCTTACGGAAGGGGCCATTGTGAAGAGTGGACGAGTGAGACTGGACGTGTAAGGTGGTGAATCTGCGACTGCGACGACGACGAGGGAAGCCGCCGCCGAACGAGACCGTGCCAACTTCGACATGGTCAGCAAAGCTCGGACCTCTTGGCGTCTTTCTGCTTGCTCCGACGCGGTTTCCATATCAACTCGAGCCCTCGAGTATCTGTCTAGTCACGACTCCTCCATTCGTGTACTCTCTTGAGCAGACTCGACTCCACTGGCGTCAAGATGCCTACTGAACCAACAAACGTGTCCCGCGCCGGCATAACCACCTCAGCATCCGGCGAGCGACACATCCCATCCTCCGTACGACCAGATGGTTCCGTAAGAAAAGAAATCCGCGTACGCCCTGGTTATCGCCCTCCGGAAGATGTCGAGCTCTACAAGAACCGTACTGCCGAAGCATACAAGAATCGCACCAAGGGTGGTGTTCCAGGCGCTGATACTGCCTCTGCCCCAGCCGACGCCCCTTCTGCCAATGCCAATAAGAATGCAAAACGGAGAGAGGCCAGGAAGAAGGCTGCCGCTTCCGCTCCCAGCAGAGATGAATCCGCTGCCTCAGTTTCGTCAGTGAAAGAACCTGCGGCTCCCGTGGAACCTGTCAAACAGGAGCCTATTGACCCCGAGGCCGAGAAGACGAAGGAGGCTAAGAAATTGGCCAAAAAGCTCCGTCAGGCACGCGACCTTCAAGACAAGAAAGAAAAGGGTGACTCTCTGCTTCCCGAACAATTCCAAAAAGTTATCAAGATCAATGAGCTCGTTCGACAACTTGAGAACCTGGGCTTTGATTCCAATGGAGACAAGAAATCGACACATGCCGAATCATGATTAAACCATATCTACTATTATCGCCATGACGCTCATCGTATCGTATTCCCCGAAAGGTGTCTCATACCGTACGTGCACCTCATCTACCATAACATGCAGCATACTGCCTCTTCCGCCGCCAATTCTCGAAGCGACCTGTCGACGCAGTTCGTCAACTGCTTGCGTTTGTGACCAAAACTCCACGCTGTTGACCTCTCCAGTCAGCTCGATCGCGATGGGCTTTTCGTCATATTCAGCAATCTTGTAAGACCCGGATAGGTCTACATCCTTGTCAGAAGCCTCATCTGTTTGCCTGGAACTTGGAAACTCACTGCAGCCGTGTCCAGAAGGTATGACTACCAGTTTGGTCTTGGAGATGCCGTACAATGCGCGCTGTTCCAGCGCTGCGTGAATCTTCTCTGCCGCAGCAGACACCAACATAGATCGAGACGCTGTAGCTTGATCATCCAGATTATATGGTCGGTTCGTCATCTTCACGTCTTGAAGTTTGCGACCACTCGACCCGCCCGAGTACTCTTCTTCATACGGCGGTGGATTCTCGTCCATCGTGTGCTTCGATGCTCGAAAGTTGCGACTGGCGTCTAGAGATGCTGACGTTGATGTTGGAGTGGACCGGTGATCCAGGCTGATTTTTGCGCTCCGAAATTGTGCCTGAAAGTTCTCAAGCTTGTGAGCTTTATCGAAGATGGTTGACCGGCGCAGTCAGGTGCCTGATTTTACCTTCCAGGCATCTTCTCGAATCCTTCCAACGAGCTTCTGGATGATCGGCTCTGACTGAGCCTACTCACAGCCGAGTGGCTTGGCAGACCAACCACTGTGGAGCAACCTTCAGCACGACCTCTATCATGCTCAAGCCAAGACTCGTTCTTGAACTTCAATTCCGAAAACCTCGGAACAAGGTGCCGAGTAACCACTTGGCTGGTCATAGCTGGTCGCTGCTGGTACAACGCGCCTGGTCTCCTGAGGAGTAAAGAGCATCTAAACAACCACCTGACTCGCTTCAGCACCGACCTGACACTATTGAGTGTCTATGAGATGCCGGAGTCAACGGCAATCCTCCAAGGCCGCATAGCGTGGCTCATCTCAAGGCATGTCAGCCTATCCACAATCTCGGGGCAGCTTCGCCATGCGAATGCCTGGTCACCCGCCCAGTATGACTGGTTCAGCTCAAGTATATAAGATCACTATTCACTCCTTCTCTTCATCTTTACTGTACCACAAATTCAGCTCAACCTTTCCCAAATCCAAGTCACATATTCTATCAAGATGGTCTGGGGATATCATGCGGCAGAGCCCAACTCTTACCTCGTCATTACTGGCGCAGGTGTGAGGGGACTCAAGCTCACGAAGAAGGCAATGGTCTTCCCTTTCCAGAAGGTTACCAAGATCTCAGTCACCCCCTTCCATTTCACCACCGATCTACAGGCCATGACATCCGAAAAGCTGCAGGTCTGTCTGCCAGCCGTCTTTACAATCGGGCCAAAGGATGAGGAAGAATCTCTCAGGAAGTATGCCGGTTTGATGACCGACAGCGCGGCAGATACCGTAGTCGCTGGTCGCGAGCACATTCAAGCCATCATCATGGGTATTGTCGAAGGCGAAACTCGTTCAATCGTCTCGAACATCACCATGAAGGAACTTTTCGAGAAGCGCACCCTCTACAGGAAGATGGTCGTCGACCACGTTCAGTCCGAGCTCACCCAGTTTGGTCTGCACATCTACAACGCTAGTATCAAAGAGCTCCGCGACCTACCTGGATCGCACTACTTTGAATTCCAATCCAAGAAGGCACACGAGGGGTATGTATTTGAAGATACGGAATCCATGAGCCAGGAGCCACCCGATGGTGCCTCGACTTTGAATACCGATATCGGCAGCATCGCACTGCGATATGTACAGATTCAGGTGTTCTTCGCGAGCTGGACTCATGGTATTGTATTCTTTTCGACATAAGAACATGCTAACTGTTCTCAGAGCGCAGAACCAAGCCAAGGTCGATGTAGCACATGCTCGTAGGTACCGTCTATAACGTACGATAGCTATTGCTGACCCGTGGAATAGGCATGGAGGGTGAGATCGGAGAGGCTTTGAACGTCGGTCGCACCAAGCAAGAGATTGCCAAAATCAACGCCAACACCGCCGTCCAAGAGACCGAGCGTAAAATAGAGAAGGCTATTGCGGACTCAAAGTTCAAGTCACAGGAGATTGACATTGAGCGAAAGCTCAACATTGAGCGCATCCAAGCCGAACGCGCCGCTGAGTTGAGAGACTCCGATCTCCAGAAGGGTGTTCAAGAGAGCAAAGCCCTGATGGAGCTTGAGCGCATGAGAGCCACAACTGTCACCAAGGCCAGAGTCGCCAAAGAATCCGCTGCCCAGGAAGCCGACGCCCAGCTATACAAAGCCCGACAGGCTGCCGAAGCCAGCGCTTACCAACAGTCCAAGACAGCCGATCTCGAGCTATACACCGCAGAGAAGCAGGCTGAAGGCCATTTCCAAAGGAAGAAGCGCGAGACCGACGCCAAGTACCTGCAGGAGAGCAAGGCCGCCGACGCCTCTCTGTATCGTAAGCAACAGGACGCTCTGGGTGACTTCGAGATCAAGAAAGCCGAGGCCGAAGCGCTCTACATCAGACACGAACGCGAGGCTGCTGGAATCATACAGCTTGCTGGCGCCTACAAGGAGCTTGGCAATGTCTTGGGTGGTCCAGCTGGTGTGAGAGACTGGATGATGCTCCAGAACAATATCCCTGTTCAGCTTGCCCAGGCAAACGCAGAGGCAGTCAGAGGTCTTCAACCCAAGATCAACGTGTGGAACACCGGTTCGCAGGATGGTGGAGCAGATTCTTTCGCTCCTATCAGAAACATTATGCAAAGTCTTCCTCCCCTCTTCTCGACAATCCAGGATCAGACTGGCATGATGCCTCCAGCCTGGTTGGCTCAGATGCCAGCCAACGCCACAGGTGGTCATGGAAGAAACGACTCAGCTCATGAATTCCCGCTTGCTGTCGAAAAGCACAAGGGTATCAATGGCGCCTAGTTTTGCGACGAGACGACCCGTGTTCTCGACCATGCAATGTTAGTGTCTGGACTGGTGTTATGAAGAGGTGTTACTTTGATTTTATATCCTTAGAGTAATGTTTTGATATAGCTCGATATCCACTGCACGTAATATGCACTTCCTGATGAATATCTGGTACTTGTGATGATGATCAGCTCCATGCGATCCGTATGACATCGTCCGATCGCCCAGGGTGGGCATACAGCTTCTGACGTCAATGCTACCAGCCATGCCTGCGACAAGAAAGCTGCGTAAAACAAACCTTCTCTATTCGACATTCATTGAGGAGGAAGTGTTGTCGAGGACAAATTACGATGCCGCCTAAGAAACGGACTTCGGACGCGAGCGCTCCAACCCCTCAAGCCAAAACGAGGAAGAGCAATTCAGGCGCGACCCTGCCCGACGCAGCTTCGAAAACCACGACAATAGCGGAAACCTCGACCACAGCAGACGCGGCCACAACAGCAACCCTTGAGGCTTTTGAACGCAGACTCGACGAAAAATTGAATGCTTTTCACAACACGTCCACGCAACATGCAAACAAGCTGGTAAACGGACATTGACAAATGCCTCTTCTGATCATAAAGTTAACACCCAGCTTAGGAACAAATTCATGACAAGCTCGAAGACACAATTGCGAGGCTAGATGACAAATTCAAAGCTCAGACCGACGAGCTAAAGTCGGTTATCCAGACGTTGACCTCGAAAGGCCTCGAAAGCGTTGCTGATCCTTTCCCTAATGCTGCCAGAGACAACAGTGTGGAGATCTTGGGTGATGGCAACAACAATAGCAATAACGAAAACAACGACCATGACAGCGACAAATCCGGAGATGGCTCAGAGTATGGGTCGGGCGAGATGCTCGGAGGCGATGGTAAGCCATTGAAAGACGATGAGCTTAGTGATGAGAAACTTCGTGACGATCCGCATACATTCATCGTCATGTGTGTGCCTCTTTTTGAGTACGAAGAACGCTATAAGAAGGAGCACAAGACAAATTTCAGACACCCATCGCAAGACGACATGCCCAAGGAGGAGTGGTACAGGCTATGCGATGCTCAGGACGAGAGAAAGGCCAATGTACGCAGAGAATGGGCTGATACGCACAACAGCAGGCAGTGTGCTTGCTTCAATCCTAGTAACGAGAAGAACCGTTGGTTCATGACACGCAAAGGAAAATATCGCATGGTGGAGGCCGAAACTCGCGAGATACCTCATCGAGACGCTGAAGCATTCGGACTGAGTGTCTATACCGACAACCGGGGTTACTCATATCAGGAAATCATCGAGAATGATTTGCTTGAATTCAGCAAAATCAACAACAAGCGCGACGGCAAGACGGAAGAACTCTGGTCTATCATGGAAGGCTTGACCCTTTGGATCAACAAGGACAATGCGGACGATATTGCTTTCACTTGGGCTAACCTCGAAGATGGTGCACGTTGGAACAAAACCACCATCACGATGGGCTACGCTTTCCTGGCTGTTCTGAACCGTATCGACCGCGAAGGCGAGTTCAAGGCAGATTCCAAGTACAAGAATCTGTCATTGATGCTGGCCCTATGGTACAAGTTTGCCTGGAACTACGACGCCAATATTACCGACGAATTTGACGAGGACACCGATTACGGCGAAGAGAAAGAAGGCGACGACCATTTGACAAAGTACCAACACGTATTTAACCTGACATGGCCACGCTATCTACTGGCAATGGCTCAACAGTACGACGTACCCATCGCTGGCGTCACAGAAATCGAAGAATCCGTCAAGAAGGACTTAGAGTCTATCAAAGGTTTGAAGCTGCCCAAGAAGAAGGTCGACAGATTCAAGTTCAAAGATATGGTAATATCACTCCCTCTTCTTCGATATACCAATAGACTAACGTGTCATCATAGCTTGCCAACTTCAAGTTCGACTATGGATCGGTCATGGGAGGTCACCATTACGATGTGACAAGGATGACTAAAGCCGCACGTATTGAATCCTCATATGATGGCAAAGACCCGCTGTCTGCTGAGGATATTGATGCTCTCAAGAAGGGAGGCCGCATCGGGTTCGGATACTCTTGATCGATCAATTGATCTGTAAGCTACACGATAATTGCAGAGATATAAAACAAGCTAAACATCTACACAGTAACAACGACAACATGAGCTCTAGCAGCAACTTGCGACTAGGGAAAGAACAACCAGTCTCCCAAGAGGTCAAAGCTTACTACATGTCATAACTCCCTCATACACCCGTCCTTTCCCACCACACCATCGCTGCCGCCTACATTCCCAACTTAACCTTTATATATGACATATTCCTGTCCTCTTTTAATAATCAAAAAAGCCGTGGTGGTGTAGTGGTTCAACACACCCGTGGTCTTAACACGTGCGCAGTCATTCGTTGTTACTCAACGCCGTGTCAGTCTAGATCCGAGGAGGTCGCGGGTTCGATTCCTGCCCATGGTGCTTGTTCTTTTTTTGTCGTCTTTTGGTCATGACGCTACTGTCTTCCTGCATAGAGGGAAGGATATCTCTCTTTGCTTCGTATTTCTTATTCGTTGTGCCTTCCGCTGTACATTTTGGGGTATTTACAGTTGCTCTTTCTCGCTTTATTATTTTGTTCGCTCGCCATATCCGTTATCTGGATCGTTTTTTCTTGAAATGATTGTAAGTATACGTGCCTTCCAATCTGATGTGTTGGATCACTCCTTCTTCCGTAGCAGTCACTCCATCTCTTGCTAGATTTGAGAGTCGCCCTTTTTTTGTACACACAAGAAGAGAATAGGACTATTCATTAGTCAAGAAGAGAAAAAGAACAAATCTTCTCATCTGGAGGAGGTATTTCAGAGACAGATGATGTCCGAAGGAAATCGCAGGGCGATCAATATCATCGCTCCTTCCTCGCCTGTTCCCAGATGGCGAGGGACGAAGGACCGGCCAACATCATCGCTGCTTCCTTATCTTGGATCTTCGGCGACGAAAAAGGGAGGCACGATATGCGTTCAGAATAGGAAGGAATGATCCACATCTGGAGGAAGAGGAATTTACCATTGCGCACCTTCCTTTAAAATGCATTATACGCTCATAGTACGAATCGGAAGGAACATGCTTTCGGGTCGGAACGGAGATCAACCGAATTGTCGGTATCAGAGGTGAGATGGAAACATTGCAAAGATCGAGGGAGCGACCGAGAATGTGTTATGTTCCGTCACGACGCATGTAACCATTTGGTGAGAGAAAAGGCACAAATGCGTAAGAAAAATGATCCATTAATTCATTAACGAAAGACAAAGTATCAGAAACGCTAACAGCGAAAATCGACGCCTCGAGATGATCCTTATCAAATAAAACAAAATGTCGTTAACTATGTCCGCCAGGTTTCGTAAAGGCAAAACAAAGATATGCAAGCATTAAGGTTCCCATGTTTTCTTCGAAACGCTTCTGATGTGTGTGTGATGGCAAAGAAAAAAAAGCAAAACCGAGACATGATGAGGGGGTAAAACAGAATGCAGAAACCGCATGATGTCCTCCTCCACGCTTGAAAAACGTAAGGGGTATATCCCGAGATGCTAAGAAAACAGAAAAAGATGGAAAAGAGATGCAAACAGAGGCAATACAACATGATGAATGGTGGGAGAGGGCATGAGCAGGGTCCTGACACGTGTATGCGACGCGAGAACTGCAAAAGAGAAAGAACAAACCGATTGAGGGGGACTGCCAAAATACCGTGCGCTGCGTGTGATGGCGGTTTAGCAGGTATCCTCGACACGAGGGTACGACAGCAAAATTGATGGGTGGTTTTAACTGTTTGACCCGGTAGAGTTGAAAGACTCGCCCGAATCACCGGTGCATCCCTCATTCGTGTAGATGTCACTGCCTTCACTGCGACCAAACATAGTGCGGTCGATCGCTTCGAGGATCAAGACATCGGTCTTTGCTACGTTCGAGGCGTGTTGAAGACGGCGAATGAAGCCGATAGTACGACGGAGCAAGCTTTGGAGCGTATCTTTCGGGACCAATTCTTTCAGCCAACTGATGTTGCAGTTGTAGACAGCCGCAAGAACAAGCATGTTGCCGAATTGCCTGGAAGTCGGTCAGTTATTGCTGAGAATGTGTTGGAAACGAAGACCAATCTTACGCGTGAGCTGTTCCCATGATGTTCGTGACGATCAAGCGGTGGTGAGAACTGGCCACACCATCAAAAGCGACAGTGCTGCGCATCGCAGACTCGATACAGATGCGACATTTCTCTTTAATCTCATCTTCATCGATATGTCTGTTGATGGCGGCAAACAGCGCCAACTCGGTCTCTCTTTGATTACCGTTAGCATCCTTGGTCAGCTCCTCTAGAGTTTTACCCTTATCAATCTCGGGCATGACATGCAATGCATAATCGAGATACAGGCGGGTACCAACATAGAGAGCACCATAGTACTTTCCTCGCAATCGAGCAGCGAGAATATCAGAAGCAGGCGGGTCATCGTCAGACCAAGCTATATGTTTGTTGAGGTGTCTCCAGTCTCCCAAGGTCTGGCTTTGCATCTGGAGTTTCGGTACAAGCTGCCACGACTCGGTAGAAGATACTGCTTGTCGTCAGTAAAATCGTCGCACCTATCGTGATGAGATAACACACTTTTGGCTCCATACAGGCTGACATGCATTTCATTCAACCTACTGCGCAAGAACATCTGCGCTGTGTAGTACAACTCCACGGTAACGTCATCGGGATCCGATTTGGTAGGCGGCTCCTCTGCAAATCTGACGTTGGTGGGGAAGCAAACCGATGATTCCAACATAGTAAGACCGCTTCGAGGGTAGTCCCACTCAGCAAGGATGTCACTGTGAGGAGGTTAGACTAGTCGGCGTATCATGGGTCATCACATACCTCTCGAGCTGCAAGGCCGTCCAATATGCCAAGACAGTCAGGTTCTCATTCTTGTTGAGCTGCCTTGGTGGGTACTCTCTTGTTGCTCCGCTCAAGCCATCGCTATACGTCCAGTAAGTATGTGTTTTTGAAATTCGGGCATGACAATGACTCACAGCTTGATACGATAAAGGCAGGTTCGTGCTGCCAAATTGATCCAGCTCCAACTTTCCTGTACTCGAGCTAATTGACCCTTGTAAAGACCGGCCAAAAGGCAGGCCTGGGCACAGGCTAGCTCATTCGAGTCAGAGAAATCTCCGAGGATAGAGCAAGCTTCTCTATAGTAATTGAGTCCGGGTATCTTGTCAACGTTTTGGGCTTGTTTCTTGTCGAATGTCTGGCTTCCAGCACCATCCCATGATTGAGCTCGTGTAACGCCGGCAGAGGAGTTAGCCACGTTACTAAAAAGCTGCCTTGGAGACGAAGGTGATGGCCTAGTGATAGGCGAGGCCGCCAGTAGCTGGTGCGAACCAGATTTGCCGATCGCGACAAGTTCCTGCACGGGGCCAGCGAGAGGGTCGCTGGCATCACAGATTCTACCTAGAGCCAGAACCAAATACACAATCGCATTGGTGAGAGTTCTCTCCGGCGCACGTTTGTTTTGAGAAGGCGCGGAGCTGTTCGAATAGTCTCCTGGCAAGAGGCCTACGGCGTAGTTGTCCGAGCGCTTTCTTCGCTTAGCCTCTCGTTCACCTGAGCCGTTGGATACGAACATCGGAGACGGAGGAAATCTGGCGTCTACGCAATGCCTGCGTTGGAAGTCTTTGAGATACTTGCCAAGGCTCTCAATGTCAACGAAGGGATGCAGCCTGTGGATGTGCTTCTTATAAGACCCAAACAGAAAGTCGACAGTATCGGTATCCATGGCCATGGCCGGAGACCCCGGTGTGAAGGGCTCGGATCTTCGAGGCTCATTGTCCGGAGGGGTGCCGATAAGTTCCTCACCGTTGATACTGGGTGCTGGACTTGCGGCTCCAATGGCAACCTTATCGTCTCCGTTGCGCTCTCCTACACCATAGAGGCGCAAAAGACCACGGTCCTCACTCTTCATGACATAATTGTCCTGAATGCTGCATCTACTAGTGCGGATGAAAGGTCGGACGGAAGGCCATCGGAGCAATAACTTGTGAGCTGCGGTGGTATGATCACCACCCTCCATATTCATCTCAGGAATATCCTGTAACATATGAATTGGGACCTCCACGTCGTTTTGGTCAGAAGCCGAACCATCTGCACCGCTTTGAGCGGGATCAGTTGGTGAATCGACACGGCCGGACATGGAAGACTGAAGAGAGAGGTGCTTCTCAACAACAGACAGGCGATCACTCATGGCTTTGATGGACGTCAAGACTTCTGCAACCATGTCGGAAAGAGCCTGATTGTTCTTGTCGGCTTTCGTAGGATGGGTATCCTTGTAGTTACAGTCCAGATTCTGATCTTTGCACGTTGCACAAGGACGATTCTCATCGCACTTGGACTTACGCTCACGACACCTGTCACAAGCCTGTAGGTAGAGGATAAGAATTCATCAACAAGAGTCAAGACATGTATTAGCCTACCTGGCTGGCACGCATACTCTTCTTGCGTGAGTTTGGATTTTGCATGTGCAATGGCGGATTCATATATTGTATTTGTGGATAGTATCCTGGCGGTGGTTGCGCATAGGGGTCCAGCATAGGAGCAACGACATAGTTGACATGTTCTGCTTGTGGATGCGGCGGAGGCTGCGCGTAAGCAGCTTGAGGGTGTTCCATCCGAGGCCGAGTGTTCGGCGGCGGGCCAGGATGATGCTGTTGCGACTGGGGCTGTGGCTGCAAAGGGTTGCTAGATGGACGCGGGAACTGAGGCGGTGCAGGAGGGATGTCGGTCTTGATGACAGGAGTGCCGTGTACAGCAGGCGGGGCTGTGTACGGATGTTCAGCCCTCTCCGGGCCCTCGGGGTGCGGCGCAGGGTGTATCACAGTGGTCGGCGGAGGATGTGGACCGTGGTACTGATGCGATGGTGGAGGAGGATGAGGATGGAAGGCGTCGACGCCAGGTAGACTATGGGGCCGTGGTGGGGGATAGATCTGCTGGTTTGAAGGAGGGACAGACTGGTCTGACGGGAGCGAAGGACGGTGATAATGGTGGTCGGGGCCAGCAAGGGGCGCACGTCGTTGGTCCATGGACTAGACGAGTCGTAGACGGCTGTCCGTGTCCGTGTCGGTGGCGCTCCGACGTTGCAAGTGTGCACGCAGGGCTCGGCAGGACCGGTGGACGGGCAGGTAGGGCAGAGGTCGGCGGCAGGAGAGGTGGAAACAGTCGCGAGAGCAAGAGGGGAGAAGGAGCAAGAGCGCTTCAGCTTTGGTACTCGAAACAGCAGAGACGCAGGGACGGCAGGGACGGAGATGAGCTGATGGACGTTTAGTCGAAGGACCTGGTACAGCGACCTGTGAGATGGCTCCTGCTCAGATCAGATCAGATCTGGTCAGATCAAGATGCGGCGGCGGCGGAGGAAGTTGCAGGGGAGCAACGTGGGCGAGAGCAGCGTGCAGAACAAGGGTATTTGCAAGTGCTGAGGTGTCGGGTCGAGTATGGTGAACACTGGACAGTGCCTGATTCCTGGCAGAGGCAGAGGCAGAGGCAGCGAGCAGTAATGACGAAGGCCTGTCGAGGTCGAATCTGGGCGATGGGTGATTTGCTCGTCCCCTGCAAGATACAGTGCGATTCGCTGGGCCCATCAAACGCTGGTGCGCGCGCCGCGATCTCGTTTGTCGAAAAAAAGTCGTCCTTTCTCTCGCGGGTCCACGCTACCGGGCAAGGGCCATGAGCATGCTAGACACGAACTACGCAAGCTACAATCCCGACTCCCAGATACACCTGCTGTTTAGCGTCGCTGTCTAGGGCTCTAGCCTCCGTCGTAGAGAAGGGCCCAAGGACTTACGGACACTAAACACATCCAAATCTGCGTTGAATATTAACAACGACTGTCATGCAGCTCTAGTGCCTGAAAGACGTCCGACAAGTTGCAAGAGGTGGGAAGCTCACGCGAACCCTCCCGCCTTGAGCTTTGTGCGAGTCAGAAAGTTCGCGCCCAACCCAAGCCAACCTCCTTGACTCGTGCCCCCCCAAATCCAATTCAAACCTACTTTCCTTCGACCGACCATATCTCGTACATTCGCCTCTTGATTCCAATTCCACCAACCAACCACTATCCTTGCTGTACTCGATGGGCCAGGGGCTAGCTATCTCTGCTTTGATTAAAGATACTTATCTGAGAATACTCCTTTCTCCGCGGTAAAGCTTATTGCCATCTTAGAGACACTCATGCCAAAGCATATTCGGACCCTGGCGCGCGTGGCTGCAAGAAAGGGCAGTACAAGACGACCGATCAAGGGCAGACTCCCTACGTATTTCCACCAACGGCTTTGTTTCTACTGGGACTGCTTCCAGAACCTAGCACCGTCGAATCCGCTTGGGTTTCGACCATCTCAATCCTGTTATATTAATCTATCTGCTATGTGTTTCCATCGAGGCGAGCATCGCATAGCTTTACCTCAATCTCCGCTGCCTTGTCTACTCGTCAGAAAATCTGGTGATGCCATTGTGTGAATACTAATCAATCGATTGGCCACGTAAGGGTGGGCACAAGTCTTTTCCCAAATCAGAGCACCTCATGCAGAGCAATTCCTCCCAGTCTTTGGCCCCATGTCAGATCGACCGTTTACCTTCCCGGATCCCGGACATCCAAACCGGCGGTGAGTTGTATGGCGATCTCCCATTTCTACCGACACAACCGGTTTCAGATTTGATCCTGATTGCCAAATTCTCCTCCCATGACCTTCGGCTCTTGTTTGGGTGTCATGATATATCAAGGTTCAGCATGTTTATCTGGACGTATCACGGGCCTGGGCTGTTCCTCGAATGCGAACCTGATTCTCTGCTCGACCCGTCACCCGAGAACTTGCGGTACACTGCAGAACTACGCCCGCAATCTGTGTGACCAAACGCTGCTGCTGCTTGTCGCGATGACTTGCCATCACTACTGTGTTTACGATACGGTCTAACTTTCTTTAGCGCAAGGTGGAGAACCGCGCCCACGGTTTTTGGATCTTGACATGCAACGGGGCGGAGCGTCGCGCGGTGCCAGAAAGTGGAGAGAGTTCACCCGTTCTTCGCGACTCGCGAGGCGGGTACGGCGCGCCTAAACCATTCATTGTGCCGCATCGGTCCAGCCAACTTGCGACGTGACAGTCTTGATAGGCCTCTTGACAGCGCATACAAGGAGAGAACACCTCACCGCTCTCAACAATCACTTGCAAGTTGTAATCATGAGACAGTGGGATAGTGTAGGTACATCAAGTGGAGTTCAATATGTATTGCATTCTGCGCGTTCTAGAACGGTGATACAACTGTGACTTGGACTTGTCCTGTTGCTGCGAGTGACGGACCGAAACTTGCCACGTTGTGCGATTGCAACCGCATCACGTCTTCGAAGCAACGCCGAATGATTGGATCTTTTACCAAGTCGCACCACATCGATATTGCAGCAGCCTGCAGTTCGTTACCATTCCAAATAGTCACAGCACAGTGCTGCCCCCGCATAGGTGCATCCTCCCTATGCAAGCTAGAGCAATAGGATGGAGATCTGCAGACCGCTTCGATACTTGACAGCCTGTCATGCAGAAGTGTAAGAATTACCTTCATATGGCGTGCCACTTGAGTAGTCCGTTCACTCGTCCGAACAAGCCCGTCGCGACGGCGTGTCGACCGTTCACATCCTTTTCTTTTTGTTCCTGTCTAACGACGAGCTTTTTCTACAGACTACGCCATAGTTGATTTGCTTCTAGAAACGTCAAACTCAAAAATTGTCCGGTCAATGTCGTGCATGGCGAGTAAATCCTCGTGCGAGCAGCCGCCGACGGTGAAAGGTGGCTCCACTCGGCGTCTACAGAGGTACTGCATTCGTCGACTTGCGCAAATTACCTGCAGCCAGCACCTGTTCGATGACTGGTCAAGCCTGTGAAGCTCCCCAAAAAGGAATCTCACCGAGGTCATTAGCCTCGAGATTGAAACGCACCACCCGTGAATTCGCAAATGATGAGGAATACGAAATGCATCTTCCCTTTCCTCTGAGACATGCATCAGTAGTCTCATCTCTTGGCTTCGAGCTCGTGTTTTTGATCACGGAAATTCTGTGTGAAAGCGGTCCTGTCGATGGCTGGCGTCGCCGCCGCCGTCTCGTGTGCCCGAACCCAAGTTTCGATCTTGCCCCTGACCAACATCACTGATCCATCGGGCAATTTGTTCGGCATGATCATGGCCGTTTCGCTCAGGGTCATGACCACATCCTCGGGAGCTATCCAAGTTTGCTGGACGATCTGGTCAACAGTCCAGGATCGATTTGAAGGATTTGACAAGATGGTCCGACAGATCGAGTCTGACCAGTATGCCAGATAAGCCTTTCTTCCGAGACTCGATAGGGCTGTTACGCGGTCAGATTGACGTGCAAGACATTTTGATAGGATAGCACTTCTCACGTTTCTCAGGACCACCAAGTCTGCCTTCTCTGCGACTGAGTTCATAGCTTACGCCCATGAGCAATTGACCCAATCCGCGTTTCTGCCATGGTGGAAAGACCAGAATGCAGGCCACATTGTTGTTGTCCCAGCTCATCTTTTCCTTGCTAAAGAACCCCACGACTTGTCTGTCAGTCGTCTGCGGATCTGTGAGCACAAGAAGGTAGTATCGAAATGTGGTGACATCGTAAAAGACGGATTTGGTGTCGAGGAACAGCTTGGCGAACAACGAGAGGTTTTGCGAATACAGCTGCACGGCGTGTTAGCTATCAGGCAACTCTTGAAAGTGATTAATCGTGCGTACCTTGTGCTCTTCTCCATCAACCTCGTAGATTGATTGGTCGGCCGTCTGGTATATCAGTGTTCCCGGCGGTGGTGAATCTTTCAGTGGACAGACTCTCTGGATGGTGTCAGCTTGGCCTGAATGTTGTGTGCTTTCGGAGGAGTGCAATCATACTCTGTGCGCTAGGTATGGCATGAGCTCCTTGGAGTATCGGAAACAGCATTCGCAGACGTAGAGGCGCTCAGCCTTCCTGCCGACAAGGTCTTCGGGGTAGAATGAGGGATACCATGGCTTGATCTGGAGGTTGCCCAAGACGACGTTCAGGACATTGGGCTCGGTGGGTGACTTCTTGGGCGTCTGATCTTCCCGAGGCCTCGTCTGAGGAGACACTGCAGCGGCCATGTCGTGTATTGACGGGTTTCTCTTGCCAGACCGTTTGCATCGTCATGGGTGCTCGACGCAAGAACTCATGCTGGGATCCGGGCGTTCATGCCGTGCGAGCTATGCCTGATATTTGTATCACAGCTTCGAGGGTGATCGACGCGACGCCGACGTCGTTGTCGTTCGCCAAGACAGGGCTGCTTGACTTGACTGAAGCACATATTTTTTCGTGTTTTATCTTGAATGACTTGCTTCATACTATGGCTTAATCTATCTATGTACATGCTAAAGCACGTCAGAAATGCATTGCTTTGACAGCCTCCCGAGCCTTGTTTCAGTTCTTTCGGCTTCAAACTGCATGTCACACGCTTCCGCTCACTCTAACGCCTTACAATTGCGTCGTTACGTTCGTGGTCCTGTAGTTCTCAATGGCAGCATAGATGCCTTCGGGACTGGGTTTCTCCGCAGATACGTGTGGCTCGAAGCCAAATTCCTTGATCAGGTAATCGCGTGTTGTAGGGCCGATGGTTGCAACATATGTTGTCATTGTTGATGAGTCTGTGGCATCTGACTTGTAGCGACCAGACTCGTCAAGCCATCCCAAGCAATCAAGCATTGCTTTGCAACCTTGAGGGGAGAAGACGACTACCCATTGCTCCTGCGCCCCAGATGCAACATTCTCACCCAGGGCTCGAGAGAAGTCGATGTGAAAAGATGCCATCTCGCAAGTCTCGTAAATGACTACCTCGTGTACTCCAATACGAGCTTCCTCGAGCAAATCAGAAGATTGAAGGGATTTAGGAATGATGTCCCTGCGTACTTCTCCTACCAGGAACAGGAGAGGAAGCTTGCGGTTTTGCCTTACCGTCTGGGTTGCAGGAAGGCGGTTGTAATGATCCAGCATGAAAGCAGCAAGAGCCGCGCCATTGCCAGTTTCTTCTCCAATAATTGGACATCTCAGACCCAAAGACCGTAGACCTCTGGCGGTAGCTGGACCAACAACATACAGTGGTAGTGCTTCTGGCAGCAGTTGATCCCTAGTGGGAGGATCGAGTGACTCTACTATTGACGTAAAGGCCTCGACTGCACGTTGCGAGGTGAAAATAATGCCACCAAAGCTTGACTCGGCATCAACAGTGGTATCAGAATTGTTAAAACCACTGCCCGTGGTGATAGTCTTTAGCCAGGCTAGTGCATCCTCTCTGAAGCGGTGTTCTAGGACGGGAAGGAAGGTCGGATTGTAGTTGTTCCAGCCAGCAAAAATGTCTTGATAGCCATCAGCTGGGATAGACTTTGTCTTTAGCAGCAGTACAGGAACATCGGATGTTGTGGATGACATGTCGGAAATATGTCGTCGATAGTTGGAGGATTGTAGAAGCGGAAAGGGCCGAGATGGTGAAAAGATGCCCGATGGAACCCGAGCACGGACTTGGAGCCCCGGAGGCGGACGGGGAACCTGACAAATGCGAAATATAGAAATATCGATAACATGCCTGTTACTCAGATCCCATATCCAATCCTCTCGCAATTTGGCTGCGCGGTGACGAAGACGACCGGAATGCCTCCTCAACCACTAGACGCGACGCCCGAGCAGAAGGCACAGGTCGGAGAAGAGGACAAGACTCCTAAACAACTACCTAAAGGCGTGGTCTTAGGCCCTGATGGCAAGCCGTACGTATGGATGTTCATGTATGCTAAAAAATGCTGACTGGAATTGCAGATGTCGGTCATGCACATCCGTGTCCTCGTGGTTCGCCATGGCAAAGCAGGGTACAGCGAATCCTTCCAAGATAGCCACCACAACACCGCCAGCGCAAGCAACCGCGTCTCTCGATATGCCAGCCGACTGCCCACCCGATGTAGAACAGCTTGGTCGCTCAGCATGGACTCTCCTCCATACCATGGCAGCAAGCTACCCAGAGAAGGCTTCACCTGAGCAGCAAAGAGAAACAACGACGTTTATGCAACTGTTTGGCAAGATGTACCCTTGCTGGGTATGCGCAGACGACTTCAGAGCATGGATGAAGGACGGCAATGAGCCGCGCGTGAGCAGCAGACAAGATTTCGGACAATGGATGTGCGAGGCGCATAACGCAGTCAATGTCAAATTGGGCAAGAAGTCGTTTGACTGTAGGAAATGGGAAGAACGATGGAGAACTGGCTGGAAGGACGGACGATGCGGTTGATCGTGCCTTCCTCTCTATGTCTGTCTATACATGATCCAAACAGCCCACGCCACTCACGAAGAATCGAACGTTGTTGACAAACAAAGCGAGCAACGAGCAACAGAGCAACGAGCAACACGGCACTAGCTCTGGAGCTCGACACACAACTGAGCCCTTTCTGCCTGTCCCGAAGCAACCTTACTCAACTGAGAACGTCTCGTGCGTCAGCATCACAGAAATGGTCGAAGCAGAACACGTCCGAGGTGGATCTGTCAATGACGTAAGGAGCTGCTCATCACGGTGTTCGCGTAAGAGTCGCGTTTCGAGGCTAAATCGTTACGATAAATACTCTAGAGGTTCCTTATATACACTCTTCAGCTCCTCTTTCATCCTGCAAAGCCCTGCAAGCCGCTCTGGACAATCAATTATCGTTGACATCACCAATCGTCAGCTCCATCACGCCATCATCTCCAATTGCATCGAACCAATTACACCAGTACTAGCTCGACACCTCTTTGCACCTTCCTAAATCACCTGCATCATGCCTGGCACACGATCATCTGCCCGTTTGGCTGAAAAGCAGTCGAGCCCCCCTGCTGCTTCTCAAGAAACCAAAGACAACAAGCGCAAAGCCGACGACTCTCAATCCTCGCCCTCCAAGAAAGGCCGCAAGAACACTGCTGAGCAAAAGACTCTTGAAGAGACCTTCAAGCCCACCGAAGACAACGACACTTCTGAGTCTAAGCCGTCTGGTACTGAGCAGAAGCCTGCCGCCGATTCGAACGAGCAGAAGCCAGCTGAGCAAGCATCTGAATCTGAACAGAAGTCATCTGAGCAGACTAACGACTCAGATATGAAGGACGACAACTCCATCAAGCAAGTCGGCGAGTCTTACCAGGGCAAGAACAAAGAGGGTGAACCGAAAGAGGATCCCGAGAAGGCTCTCAAGGACTCTCGTGGCGGCGCTGGTCTCAACACCCTCGAGCCTGAGAACCCCAAGCCCAAGCCCGAGAACCTTCCGATCGTATGTTGCATCTCACCAACTACCAAGTTCTTTGCTAACAAACGCAGGATGACATCCACCGCGATTTCGCCGCAGACCCTAACGTCAAGTCGACGCAAGAGCCCGAGGGCCACGAGTCCAAGACTGACGGCTCTGAGCAGAGCAAGAATGGTGCAGTCGAGGAGAGTAAGGATCGTGCTGAGCAAATGCCCAGCAACATCCTAGAAAAGGGTATCATCTACTTCTTCACTCGAGGCCGTGTCGGCATTGACGACCCTCAGAGCGTTCAGGACCTGCAGCGTAGCTACTTCGTCCTGCGTCCCCTACCTAACGGCGCAAAGTTGGGTGACGGCGCCATCGAAGACGTCAAGAACAACCGTCTCTTCGCTCTTCCCAAGAAGGTCTTCCCCCGAGGCCCCAATGACAAGTTCATGGTCTTTGTCGAGAGGGCGAAGGCTTCCATGGATGAATTGAAGAAGGACTTTTTCCAAAGCTCAGAATATGAAACTAAAACTGCAGGTAACCGAACAACACACCCCATCACTCCCATCGGTGAAGGTGTATACGCAATCACCGCTACTGGCACCCGCTCCGAATCACATCTCGCCTACATGCTCACAATTCCTCAAGAGCCCGGTCAAATGCAAGAGGACGTCGGTATTCGCTCCAAGGGTAGCTTCGTCTTGAGTCTCAAGAACCCTACTGTCAAGGGTCCTTCATACGCCACCCTCGACCAGCCCGCAGAGTTCCCTCCTGAGGTCATCAGAGAGTTCGACAGCCGCAGCTGGATGCCCGCTCAGCCCAAGCATCTCGACTACGCCAACGCACAATGCCTTATGATCGGCGAACCCCTAGACGACAGCCACGCACTAGAGGCCACATCGAAGGATGCAAAGTCCGACAACACCGAGACACCACGAGAGGAGATTGAGAAGCTCGAGCACGAGGACGAGCTTCGCGTTGAGCATCTCAAGGGTGACGACACTGTATTTGCCGACCTTGGTCTCTCTCACAAGGAGTACCCCAGCGTGCCCACCACCTGGTAAACGGATGTATTTTTTTGAGTCCCGCAGTTTTATGCTATTGTAATGAGAAAAGGAACGAAGAGGAGGATATGTTCTTGCTGTTGCTTTTGAATGGCGTCAGGGACGCATAAACGAAGAAAAGCTTACTGTACCATTTTTGCTGTATCAAGCCACAAGAAAGATGTAACGAAAAAGAAATCAACGAAAATCCAATATTGCAATTACATGTGTCAGCTTATGTTTTTGAATAAACATGTCATCGTGATGTTGCAGGGCTACGTACATGATTTCCTCTCAATCGACGAAATCTGTGTGTTTGAGGCTTTTCCAGCCAAGTCAGATTTTGGTCACCCTGGCACGTTTCCACATATCGCGTCCAATCTTCCATGTCGCGCCTTGGAGCTACAGATACAATTTTGAAGTTACTGATATCTCTTTCTGCCTCTTCATAGTAGACGTAAATGTTATCGCGTGATTCGAACATCTCGAAAGTCTTTTGTGAGTGATCATGGTGGAATGGTTGTGGTCTCGTAAACATCAATCTTGCTCATGGAAAGATGTCGACATCGCTGCATCCATACTCTTTATGGTTGCAGAAATGGCACACACGCTTAGCCAACCTACACAAGAGACATTAATCACGACCATACAAACATCGACAGCTCGTAGAGGGCCATGGTTGATGATATATCGTCGATGGAGTCGAGCGACAGGGTCATACCACCTGCATCCGGACTTGGTCACATCATCTCTCTGGCATGCTATCGGTCACATTTTCACAACTTTAAAGACGAGACATTCTGCAAAGAGAAAAGTGTTTATCATTGGGACTTGGTCCCGCTGTACTGTGATTTGCTTCTGGGATACGCTTGCTGATGCCGACAAAGGAAAAGTCAAAGAAAAGGAGACCGACAAGAAACGCCCCCCAAATGTAGACCCCTTCCTTTTTTCGAAGACTTGTGTGATGGAAAAAACAGATAAGGCGTGCTAGAACCGCGGTTGTACATCTCTTGCGAGATTTGAATGCGGAGCAAAAACAAAAAAGACAGCTCGTAACCCTCATGTCTCCCGAATCTTGGTAATGTCTATCTCTTTTTGGTGTGTTTGTGGTTTTGGTTCTCTGGTTGGATGCTAGTGTGTCGGATCAAAGGAGCCAGCGCTGGGTCGTCTGGTGCCATGGGGTCTTCTCCCCTGAAGTCTTTCTGGTCGGGCTGGCGTCAGAGGCCATGGTAGAAGGATGAGCGAAAGAGGCCTGGTATTGCTGCCTCTCTGATTCGTTCTTGTCGGATGCCTTCAGCGACTGAAACAACTTCTTTACAGTGGGAAACTCTTTGAGCTGGGCCCAGGTTCCTGCTGATGGAGGAGTGCTGACAGAGGGAAGAGGAGGAGTAGGTGCGACAGGACAAGGCGAAGGGCTTGAAGCAGGAGAAGGAGACGGGTTGGCGGAGGGGTAGTAGTTCATAGATGTAGCGTTTGTCCTGGGTGAACGGTAGGGCTGATCGAGAGTGCGGTCGCTACAGAGAAAGCAAGTCAGCAATCCGGCTCAAAAGCTTTGCGGATTAGGCTAAGTAGTACTTTTAAATGGCAAGAGATATATGGCAAGAAATAAGAAAAGTAGATCCGGAAGACAGAGAAGTTCGCAGCTCGGAATTACCGCATAATTTCCTCGTAAATAAGCTCTGTTGAGAAGAAGTTAGCATGTCTCTGAAGTGTTCGATAGGACCAGTCTTACGCTTGAGCTGTTCCTTTGTGAGGTTGTCCTTGTTTTTGTCAAAGTCAAAGAACTCTTCGGGAATGGCGTCGGCGGTGGGTTCGTCTTCGGGGTCGTGGTAGGGCTCGAGGTACGGGTGTCTCAGAGCTTCCTCAACCGTGATGCGCTTAGCAGGGTTGAAGGCGAGAAGTTTGTCGAGTAAATCAAGGGCGAGGTCCGAAGTCTTGGGGAACATGGCCTTCCATGGGATCTTCTTCTTGAAGGGCAAGCTGCGGATGTACTCGCGGGCACGACGCGATTTGATGCCGTAGTAGTCCTCCATGGTGGGCGTGCCCAGAACGTCGAGAATGAGGGTGAGCTGGTGGTGGTAGTCCTTGCCGGGGAACAAGGGCTTGCCGCTCAGCATCTCAGCGAGGATACAACCGACGGACCAAACGTCAATGGCCTTGGTGTACTCCTTGAAGGTGAGCATAATCTCAGGGGCACGGTACCAACGAGTAGCAACATATTCAGTCATGAAGCCTTGGTTGTCCTCGGTCGAAGCGGCTGAACGAGCAAGACCAAAGTCGCAGACCTTGAGATCGCAGTTGGCATTGAGCAGCAGGTTGGAGGGCTTGAGATCGCGGTGCAAGACGTTGGCCGAGTGCATGGCCTTGAGGGCGCGCAATGTCTGGTAGATGAAGTATTGGCAATGGTCGTCGGACAGCTCCTGAGTACGGATGACGCGGTGCATGTCCGTCTCCATGAGCTCTTGAATGAGGTAGACCTCGGTGAAGGTGTCATAGCTGCGCGGCTTCTGGATGTCGAGGATGGAGATGATGTTTTCGTGGTTGAAGTAGCGGAGGAGCTTCATCTCACGCAGCGTGCGCAGACAGAACATGGAGTGGTCGAAGGGTGTGATCTTCTTGATGGCCACCTTTTGGCCCGACGGCTTGTGCAGTGCAGAGCTACCACTGTCAGCGGAATGGCTTTGGTTTACTCAGAGGCGATGGATTACATACCATACAACACCATAGGCACCCTCGCCTACTACATCCTGAATGTCATACTGCTCCGACACGTTGAAGGAGATCTTGCGGGATCCGCTTTGGGGAGCTGCGCGCGACATGGTTGCGAGCTAGTTGGCGATAAGGCTGTGGTCGAAAAATGCGATGGTAGAGGGAAGGTGCGAGTCAGCTCGACATGGTCAGCCGAGGAATGTCCACTTTTGCATTCTTTCACTCACCAAGATGTCACAACGATGGCCGTTTCGAGTGATGGTGATGCGGAAAGAGGGTCCAGCCGTTCTTTCTTTCTTTGGAGTGTTTTCTTTGATGTGGCCGATTGGTCTGTGTTTGCTGCAGCTCCTGCTTCTGCTTGTCTTCGTCTGGCTTGAATGTAAGAAAGACAGGTCGCTCAACAAGAAGTCGATTGCAAGAGAGTAGTGTCAAGCCATGGCGGGGCACCAAGTGTAGCAGCCCAAAGCACAGTCCCGCAAATACGCGCCTGTTTCCGATCCTCCTAGACCCGCCTATTGGCTCAATCCGGCCAACGCTAATGTTTTCTTAAATTAAGTCCTGCCCGTCCCCTTTGTCGCATCCAACTGCAACTTGGTCCATGAAACACTCGTCTCGTCTATATTGATACACATTCCTATCCATCACCACCTTACCCGTAAGTCCCGACCAACCGTTGCAACGTTTATCGATTGCATGCGCGCCATGTCTTTGTAGCTATCGGCCATATTTTTCTGTATCTCTATCCGATTGCTGTGCGTCTATAAGACAAAAAGGAGATTGCATATCCCTCCGTATAAGCGCCATGCTGCATGAGTCCCTACCAAATCAAACTCCTTGACCATCCCAATCCCAAATTGTCATCATCTTGTCTTGTCAATGTCGTTTTCACATAATACCGAAACCTTCAGCTTCTGAGCGGCAGATACTTCAGCCCCAACTTGCTCTTCCCCTTGCTATTACCCAATGAGGGTGATTGTGGCTGCATCATAGCCGTCGGGCTCGTCGCATCCGGGTCGCTGTCGTTCTCAACCAACGTCCAGCTATCTTCAACCTCTGCCTCTTCTTCGTCCTCGGCATCTGTGTCGCCTTGAGCCGCCCTGGCCACGCGTTGTTGCACCAGTGTCTTTGCGTACTCCATGTCCCGGTACATAGCCTTGATGGCAGTTCCGACACCATCTTCTGAGCGGATCTGCTCTCCCAGAATTCTGGCCTTCTCGATCATGCGTGAGTCGTGAGTCGCAATCCATATCGCCTTGCCCAATGCGTTTTCAGTCACTGTCAGAACCTTTTGTCCAACTCCGAGATCCTGAACCTTGCTACCAAAGAAGAACTGGTCGCCAAAGAAGGGTTTGATGATGGTCGGGATACCAGCGCGAAGACTAGCACCAGTCGTTCCTGCTCCGCCATGATGGACAGCGGCATCTACTTGTCGGAACAGCCAATCATGCGGGGCAGATGCGATCTGAAACATGAAATCTGGCAATGGCACCTCCAGGGCTTTGGCCTTGCCCTTGTCCATACGGTCAGACCAGCCTTTGGACAGGATACAGCGGACATCGGCCTTTCTCACTGCGGCGATGATGTCTTGAGTAAGTTGCTTTGGGTCGGGAACAACCACCGATCCAAATCCGATGTACACAAGCTTTGCTTTGTCCGCTCGCGCGTTCTTGATGAATTCGACAAGCTCCTTTTGCGGTTTGAATCCATTCGCTTCATCGAGGAACCAGTAGCCTGTTACTCGGATCCATTCGCCGAAATCCAGAGGAGGAACGACTACGCTGGGCGAGAAGTTGTAGAAGAAAGGGACTTTGTCCTGCTGCATCTTCTCCATACTAGTAGCCTTCAAGCCTAGATCCTCTTTGCGCCACTTGTTGATCGTAAACGAGGTGGCCTTCCAGAATATATTCTCAAATAGAACGTATGTCATGTAGTTGTAGGCTCCGCCCATCCTGGACTTTTGCATGCCGAACGCATGAGGGTAGGCGCGCGTTCTGGTCCAGGGCATAGTGAAGGCTCTGAAGTAAGGAATACCAAGAGCTTCCGCGATGTGGATACCAGCCATGGCAGAGGGACTCTCGATCAACAAGTCGGAGTCCTGGCAAGCGGCCCAAGCTGTCTTGAGCAAACCTCTGACAAAAGGCCAGAACTGAAATTGTTAGTCGTTGTCGTACGCAAGCACCCGTGACGTTGAACTTACCTTTTGATTGGTCTCGTAGAGGAAAGAGGGAGTGAACATGCCATGGTCAACGCAGAGAGCCATCAATTCCGCTGGATTACCTTCGACAGGTGCGAAGTCAATGCCATGGCTTCGTACCCAGTCACCAAACTCGGCATGAGAGGCTATCTTTGGTCTGTGGCCTTCGGCAAGCAAGCCCTTGCACAGAGCGATGTACGGTTGAACGTCACCACGAGAGCCAATAGTCAAGCAAGTGATTCGAAGAGATCCTTCAGGCTTGAAGTCCAGAACAGAAGCCGCCGGATCGTCAAAGAAGATGGCTGGTGACTCGCGGTCTGTAAAAAAAGTCAGCAGGAACTACAACTGAATTGGCAGAGTACAGCTTACCTGACTGATCGAGGCTGCGAGGCGGCTGAGACTCCACACCGCCTTGATCGCCCTGTCGAGCTTCTTGTAGCAAGAGGTTCTCTGCCGCTGCTGCCTCGGCATCGCGCTTCTCATCTTCTGTTAGAAGTACAGACTCCTGGAAAGGCTCTGTCGTGTCCAAGGATCGCAGGAGAGTAATGGTGCAGTCGTCCCGAAGATCTTGCGATCCAAACTCGAAGAAGATTTCCTCGTGGCCTCGAATCACAACGACCATGCCTGAGTAGCCGAATCGAAACCCTCTTTCCTTGTCAACATCCATGATGTCTTTGAACGGGACAACAAGCTAGACACAGTTAGCCAATGAACAATAACACCAACAAAAATACGGGCCTACCTTGGTCCAATTGCCAGGGATGAAACTGCGGAAACATAACCTCGTAGTGCCCACATACAGCTTTCCGTACAAAGGCAAGACTCGATGAAAGAAACCGAAGAAAGTTGCCACGAGCTTCTCAGAATCTGGCAAGGCGAAGTGGTTGCGGAAGCTCTTTTCAGCCTCACGAACGGTCATCTCGTCTTCAGAATCGTGTACTTCTTCTCCGGGCACCAGTTCGTCTGCTTCTGCATAGTGTTTCTTACCACCAGCAATCATCCCGGAGAACTTGTCATAGTACTCCAAGGGCGAGCTCCCGAACAGACCACTGACGCGCTTGCTAGAGTTATACAGGAAACCCGAGGCGCGCTGGATAGGAACAGCTCCGACCTTCATCAATCCTCCTAAGGCCGAGGAATCTGATTGTCGCATGTCTTGCATTTGTGTGTCGGAAGTCTTCCTTGTTGAAGCCCTAACCTCAGGTTCCTTGCCAGCTTCATTCGAAGAAGCAAACGGCGCGTCTGTTTGAGGGCTAGCCTTCGCACCATGCAATGCAACGTTATCAGTGTGATGCTTTCCGATGGTTGGCTTGTGGAACATGATACTTCCACTAAGTATGTGGCTACCCGAAGCATCCGTTCCAGCTGCAGATTCTGACATTTCGCTGTCGTTGCCTTGATCCGAGGATGACACATACGATTCAGAAGAATCCTGCTGGAATGCACCCCACTTTTGTTTTTGGCTATTCCGCTGTGTTGTAGGACGACTTGCCAGAGCTTCTTCTCTTCCTTGAGTCAAGTCGAGAGTAGAGCGTTCCAGTTCGCTGCTTGACCGAGCACTTCTAGAAGTGAGGCCAGACGCAGGGGACAAAGTAGCCGTGACGTTCTCATGAATACCTCCAGGAGCAGGACTCATCGATGGCAAACGCGATCTTCTTCCATGTGTTGATGAAGGTCGACGATCAGACATGGTGATGACTGGAGAGACAGGGCGACTTGCAAGCACTCGCTGAGCGCTTGTCTCCTGAGTCAAGCTTCGTAGCACGCGAAGTGCCTCTTCGCCAAATCCAAAGAAAGAGAAGAAGTACTGGACAAGTGTGAGTAAGAATCTATGGAACTTGAATTACGCAAAAGGCTTACCTCGTCGACAGCAAATGTCTCATCGTTGTCAATAACTCGAATCTTAATAGTATCGGCAAATTCAGGATAGTTGCTTTCCTCGATGTCGACAACGTTATCGACTGGCAGACAGATCTTGACACTGTCGCTGTTGTTGCGTGATCGGAAGATGACCTTTTGTATTTGCTTGACCCATTCTGATGCACTGGAAGCAGTCTCTGCTTTGAAGTTGTAGATTTTGGCATCTGTAGTGACAGAGAAGGATGTGCTTTCTTTATCCTGGCCCTGTGCTGCTGTAAGGTCTGCCGAAACTCCATAACGCAAATCTATGACATCTCTCGGAGAGAAAGGAGTCGAAGGGTCCTTGTAATATGACAAGACATCCCCTTTGAGCACGAACCAGTACTTCTTGTAGCGAGGGTTACGCTGACCTCGTTTGGTCAAGTAGCCGGACTTGATGGTCACGCCAGTCTTCTTCTGGAGATAGGCGTAGAAGCAGATATGGCGCTGGGTGATATATATATAGCCCTGTAGGAGGACACTTTGGAGGTACCAGCAGGGGTACTTTGCGACAACCTTTTCGGCTTCGTCGAAATCGAAGATGTCCTTCAAAGCATCGGGCAGAGCGACCTGGGTTGTGCTTGACGACATGTCTGGTACGGGACTAGACTTCCTGCTGGCGGGCTTCGTAATGGTCGACTGCGAGGACTCTAGATCTGTCCTTCCATGATGAGTCGGCTCGGGCAGGTCGTCTGCTTTGGAAAATCGAGTCGGAGTTGTCGTTGCGAAGGTCGTCTTGGGGGCTGATCGGAGGCCTGGTAATGACTGGACCAGGTTGGGTTCGGACACCCTTTTGAGGTGTTTATTGCGGGAAAGCGGGCTTTGCCGTAGCGGGAGTGTTGTCGAATCTAGTGTAGACCTGTTAGGTCGAGTCGATGGAGGGGTTGTATCGTCGCTGTCACTGTCGGCCTCTTGCAGCATGGATCGCATCGTGTTGGCCTTTGATTGTGTTGCGGCGATGATACCAAAGACACTCTGATGCATCATGGCCATATCGATGGGTTGTGCTCTGTCCAACTCTTGATCTTGGTCTTCCTCGTCGTCGTCGTCGAAGCGGAAGCGTTCCGGTAGCTCCATGGATACTCGTCGACGAGCCTGCGGTGTGGTACGACGGGACGTCATGTCGAGTGAGAGTGAAAGTGAGAGTTCGGGTTGCAGAGCAGCAGCGGGTGAAGGTGACCCAGCCTGTTTTCTGATGCAATAACGTGGTCGAGGCACGAGGATAGACGGAGCACCCGAATGCCGTACACGCGCTCCTACTAGTTAATCCGGGGTTAGAGCTCGTGACAAAGCGATGACTGATAGTAGAGCAGCGTCTTTGTATATTCACACATTACTGTACGACTTGCTCTATCTAGGTGTTACATGTTGCGTGCTGCAACGGACTGCAGCCTCAACATGTCAGTGGTTTTCCGATCTGCAGCTTGATAGGTTGCAGATTACTTCGACCACCTTTGTGGCCGCCACCAGACCGCCTTTGGCAACTGAAGCCTTCCCCACACTTGCGGGAGCACGTGCCAGCACGTCATCAGAGCACGAACAATCGCCTTCAGTCAGCAACTCGACAATCACAAGGGCAATCATGCTGAACAAGGAGACTCGTTGTGGAATATTAATACAGAATATATGAGTGAAACCATCACATGCAACATGCAACTTTGCGGCGGTCCTGCCGACAAGTTATGAAATTCGCGATTACAATCTGCAAAGCAACGCTGATGCGACTAACTAACAGCCTTCAGCTTCGTCTCCGTACGACACCATCGCTTAAGCCTTGGCCTTGGCGAGACCAACACTGTTGCTGCCGAGGTCGTAGACGGAGTAGTATCTGCGGAGGAAAGCATCACCGAGAATGGCAAGAGGACCAGCAGGGGCGGGGATATCGAAGCCCATGAAGGACGAGATACACGAACCCTGGACCTCAAGGATGTAGTCGTAGGGGCCAATGGTGAAGTTGTAGCCGGTCAGGGTGAAGCTGAGGTCAGGGAGCGAGTCACGCGCGCTGCACTCGACAGTGTACTGGCCATTGTAGCCCTTCTTGGCACCGATCTCCTTGTTCAGCAGCTCAGCAAGAGTGCTGGGAAGGGCAATGAGCGAAGTGCCGGTGTCGAGGATGGCACCCATGTTGTCGAACTCGGCACTCTCCTTGCCGAAGGTGATGGCGTCAAGGTCGACCTCCCAGTAGGCCTTGCGTCTCAGAGGGAGCTTGGTGAGCTCGCCGGTGTAGTGGTCCTTGTTGATACCACCGAAGATGGCCTCGGACTCAGCCTCCTTGTCGTTGGTGTCGCTGAGGTAGAAGGCGAAGACAGGCTCGTCGAGCAGGTCCTGGTCAATCATTGAGTAAAAAGGAGGGGGGATCTTGTTGACACTGATGGAGTCGTATCCAAGACCGAGGATACCGTCGAAGCGGCCGAAGGCGAAAGCCAAGCCAGGCTCCTGAGTGGCCTCACCGAAGAGCTGGTTCTTGATCTTGATGTCACCAATCTGGACAGTGTCCTGAGAGATGTAACCCTCAACAGCACCCGAGCCGTAGCGGATGGCAAAGTCGGAGCCGTTCTTCTTGTACGACGAAGAGTCGCTGTGGTCGTACTTGTTGTGGAGATAGCAAGCGATGGAACCACAGTCAGACGAGGGGATCCACAGGTTGGAGCTGCCAGTGTCGAGGACGACCTTGAACTCCTGGGGAGGGTTGCCGATGGCAATCTCGGAGAAGTCTAGATTGAATCAGAAGCAGATCAAAAGGCACATGTCAAGGGATTACATACACTGGGCGTTCAGGAAGTTGCTGACAGCGACGGGGTGGCCGGCCTCAGCGTGCATGGAGGTCTCCTTGAACATCTCGTCGGCGTGCTTCTGGGGGCGAACACCCATGTACTTCTGGCCGAGAGCCTGCATGTGCTCGCCAATGTTTGCGCCCTCCTGTGATGGCTGTTAGTCGAGCGCATGGTTGGGTCGCTGGATATGACGCCACTTACAAGCTGCTCCGAGAGAGGAACCTTCTTGAGCTTCATCTTGTGGACGCCAGCCGAAGCCGAGCCAAACAGCGCACCGGCTGCCATGAGAGAACTGCCCTTCATCTTGTTGTTTCTGTGTGGGGGATGTGTGAATGAAGGAAAAGTGTGGGTTGATGGAGAGAGGATTGTGGAGGACGGATGGAGAGGTAGTCGATAGATAGCTCGGTCGGACCAAGACGGTGGTGGCTGCGCCAGTGCGCCCCTCGTGATTCCATCGAGGTCACTGCGTCATCAACCAAGGGTCGTTCGTTCGTTAGGCAACCGCTTTCGACATTCCGTTTCCCGCGGGCGTCAATATTTGCAATTGGTTTATTGAACGGTATTGGATACTATCCATCTCTTGGGTTTATTCAAGCACATGAGCATATAAAAGCGCTCCAAATCATAGCACAATTTCACAAGAGGCTGGGCAGCCAATTGTGGTCAACTTGTGCCTGCATGAGTAGCTCCAGAGCTCTTTCCGCAAACTCCGTTTCGACCAAGCGCCAAGTCCATCACTTGCCGCAAGCAGAGTAGCACTGGGCAACCACACCAGGCACATCCATCATCTGGGCTTTGCTGGGCCTCGGACACAGGGAATCTTGCTTGTGAGGTCTTGAGATGCGATCCAGCGCCCGGATCACCCGTAATGTTTGCAAAGCCATTTGGAAACCCAGCGCGCGACGCGTTGTCGCTGTGGAAAACAAATTGATGTCGATTCAGTCGGCAGTTTGATCCCATGAAGCCTGACTCTCTGATACGAGCAATACGTGACTCACCTCACGCTTGCTTCCCTTCCATACGCAACGCAGACGTGCAATCACATCAGCTGCAAACCTGTCACTTGAACCAAGCGAATAAGAAACGGACTCGGAAAGACAACGTGAGTTTCTTGTTCTTTCACTTCGCTATTTTTTTCGTCTCTATTTTCTGGCTGCATTGAAGGCCAAGGAGAGGTGTGCCCCCGAGAGTGATTTGACCGCGTAGCCTGCAAGCAGCATAGATCATGATTCCCCCAAATACAATGCATTCGTTGGGCTTTTCCATATGACGCCAATCTGACATGCTTCTCAGCTTGACCATGGCTGCTTCCTACACGTTCGAAGATCTTTCTGGTGCAACACCCACTGTGTCAGATAATCCATATGATGGCTTGATCGAAGCTTGCCACGACAGTGCTGTGAGAACAACCCAATTCTAGATCGACTACAATGCCTGACCAGGCGTAGGCTGAGATTCAAGCTCGTTATGAAACTCATCGTAGCGCCCGAGGTGTCCAGCAGAAGGAGAAGCTCACCTCTCCGGACTTTCCAGGCGTGACCATCGACACTATCCTTGCAAAGTTGGAAGATCAGACGATTGAACCTGGCTTCAAAGACCCGAGACACTGCCTGGTCTTCTGGGCTCGCCCTCCACCTCATGTCAAACTTGTGATCGCAGAAGTGCAGAAGAGACTCAAGACAGTCGCACCCCGTGAGCAACTGCTGATCCAAAATTGGTGACACCCTACTGATGAATATCAAACAAAGACCTTTGGGTTATGCCACAAGATAGTTTGCACATGACAGCACTGGAGATCACACATTCTCTGACTGACCCAGAGATCGATGAGCTAGTCGAGCAAGTCCGTCCTGGCATTCCGGAGATCACGGATTACACCTATTCGCACCGAGCCCGCATAGTAAAGCCATCGCTTTCATATGATGCTCAAGCATTCGCTCTGTCGTTCCTCCCTGCAGCAGGTGAGCCCTGTACTGCTGACCCGTCTCGCAAGCCGGAGGACGATGCATACACTTATCACCACTTGCGCCGTGATCTTTACGCTCTGACTTCTGCCACCGGCGTCAAGGTCGCAAGCAGATATGTTGTTCCTTCTGCTCATTTGACTGTTGGTCGCTTCATCGAGCGCTCGGATACTGAGGCTGCAGATGGCAAGGTTGATCATGCACGCATGCAACAGTTGGTGAAGGTAGTCGATGAGATCAATGAGTGGCTCAAGACCGAGTACTGGCCCAAGGATGGCAAGACCATCAAAGCAGGTGGTGAGTGGATCGTAGGTGAGGGCAAAGGTCTTGACAGCCGCAAGGGTGCTTTATGGTATGGCTCCGGCGGTGAGACCGTAAGACTGGGCAAGGGATTCTGAGTGCATTTGCAGCGCCATTGTTGAGATTCATCTTTTGTTCAAAATCACTACACCACTACAAAAATTACAGCATATAGACACTACATCGGCCTTCACTTCTACCTCTTCGCCAATCAATTGCTTGCCATCACGAACTCCAGCGCATCAAACAAGCAAACTTTGGATACCTTCACCTATATATACCAACCAGCTGTCAAATCTTCTGTCCCTTGGGACTCGGTCCTCTAGTTCAGTTGAACCAAGACCGCTCCCGAGGGACTCCAAGCTGCGAGTTCAACTCGCAGCATCGCCAATAAGGTAATCAACCCCCCCTTTGCGGCTCTTCTTCCCCTGCACCCCATTCCTTAAAGATCAAACTGAGCGTGCGGTTTGTTCTGTCTCCTGCCAGGGAGGCAGTTTGTTTTGCTGATTTAGCGACTATGTTTTTTTTTGTTCTATGGCCGTCGATATTGCTGCTGCATCTGATGTAAGATGTGTGTTCCCTCTCAAGCACTTGCATTTGTCAATGCTGATATGCGCACGAGTTTCTCTAGAGATCAAACATGTCTCTGTTCGACATCGAAGAATGACACATATTTGTCCTTGACTTCAAATATGAATTCTGCTTCAGGACAAGTGTCTCTCAGCACACGGTCTTGTACTCCGAGATAGCACGGCAACGGAGCCAGTCCAAATTGCTCCATCATCGAGAACGTAGGTGCCAGCTCATTTCTCTCGGCTCTCTCTTACCCCAGCGTCGACAATCTTTTCGGCCTTCACCTCTTCGCCATCGGGCATCATATCGAAAGTCACAACCACATCTGCAGTTGCCTGAGAAGTTCATCCTTAACCAGGGCATCATCGATCCTACTGGATTATACTGGAGTCTTCAAAAGTCACTGGTGAGATGGGTTTGCTTGTTATCGTAGGCATGGACGAATACTTACTTTACAGTGAGTAACATCCATATATACACTTCAAACCCCATTTTTCACACCCAATTACCGCTTACTACTCCTAGTCCACGATTGCTCGCTTTGAACAAAGCATACTCCATGCAGTAGGCCATAGCTCCCAACCATCAACAGACCATCTTTACTGCAGACCTGACCCTTGCATATGTCACCATTTACCCAATGCAGTGCGAACTGCGAGGTCTACGTTTGCTGCCCCAAGGTTACGTCCGTAACATAAGGCATGGGTGGTTTAGTTAAGCATTAACCAAGAGCAAGGATGTAGACCTTAAAAGGTGGTTCGACCGAAGAAATTAATGGCTGCTCATTCTCTCGGCCGTTAGGGTAGGTTGGGTACATATACGGAACCGCGGATGAGACAGCACCCGATCGTGTCAGCCCTCGGGAGAAGAGTACCGATTATTTCAAGGTTCCAGAAGTCTGCATTGGATTCGGAGAAAGTAGGAGATATGAGGATGCCAAGAAGAATATGTTCATTAGAGTCGTAAAGAATATCAACAAAGAAAGAAAAAGATAGCAAGAAGGCTACAAGGTGCCATCTACACCTTAGCCACAACTTTAGTTCCAGCCAACACGATCCTCGCAGCCAGAATAGTGCAAGCACCGCTCAAAGCCATGATACCGCCAAAGATCTGTAGGCCAGTGTACTCCCCGTCCCAATGTGCGACCAGCGCACCACCGATAGGATTACTACACAGTGCGGCAAACGAGATGATCGCAAACACTGTTCCATTCCTGACTCCAATCTCTCTTACATCGGAGATCTGAGCAACCAAAGATGGAGCCAGTGAGACGAACGATCCACTGCCGAAACCGTACAGAGCGGCGAAGACAATGATAGGTGCATTAGAGGCAGCAGGCATCCAGAGAGCCAGAACCAGAATGCCAGTAAACGACATCATGATAGTCATGACATTGTATCTTCCAATCTTATCAGCCGCAACACCAGGCAGCACACGACCGAAAAAGGACGCGCCATTGAGGATGGGAATAAGATACTCCGCAAGCCTCGACGACATACCCAATGTCTCTGCCTGCAAGATCAAATAATTGATAGGCAAAAACATGGCGAAGAAGAAAAAGAAGCTGCCCAGGACAGTAAGAAGGTATGGTGTTTCCTTGAGCGGGCGGATGAATTGCATGATGTGGAAGGGTTTGGGTCGGGGAGGAAGGCGAGATTTCACGGTAACGTTGGCGACGATCATGAGGGCGAGGATGAGAAAACCGCATACCCGCATCGTCCAGCCGAATCCGATCTTGGGGATGAGTTTGTTGACCATGATTGGGAAGATCACGCCGCCAGTTGAAGAGCCGGCAGCCATTATGCCAAAGGCTGCGGCGCGTTTGTGGAAGAACCAGGTCGGCATCACACTCATTGCTATTGTAGAAATCAGTATGTGTTATTGAGAGCCGAGATGAGGCTCGCATACCTGGATAGAAACACATGCTTGCTCCAGCAGCACTACAGATACCTTGAGCCAGCATGATCTGATAGTACTCTGAAGCAAGACTTGCCATCATGACGCCGAATACATGAAGGCATGTTCCAGTCAACAAGATGTATCTAGGTCCGTAACAGTCGAAGAAGTAACCGATGAATGGGCCCAAGAAGAACATCAAGAAGGTCTCCATGGATGGAATCCATGATACCGTACTAGTGCTGTATCCTCGGAGTTGATGTGTCTCATAGTATTCTTGGAAGACTCCAATACCTGTGTCAAATCATTAGTATAATACTCGGCAGAAGATCAACATATTAATGTAGCCAAGAAAACGGCACAGTAATGGGAAATGCAAGGAGGAGGGGAAGCAGCAACACTCACAATTGATCCAGCCAAAACTGCAAAACATGCAGCAGAATGCACCCAACACAACCAACCATGCATCAAACCCACCGTCAGGATTCTCTCTCGGATCAAATGCAGGCGGTGATGCTGCAGCAACAACTCGTTGTCCATCATCTCCAGGTGTGGGTCTTTCGGCCGTAGCAACTGTTCCCTTCTCCTCATCAAACGAGCCGTCTTGTTCGTTCGTTTCGGGCCGCAGTAATTCTGGTTTCGAGCCCATGACTGTGTCCTGGAATGAGGAGTGTGAGGATTGTGATCCCAGACTATGTTGTTTCGCTGCCATGGTTCTTGGTCGTCGGTTATTGCGTAGTGGTTTGGCGATACCGGACAGCGGGAACAGCAAAAGTATAACGCCGATAGGGAAGTTTAACCAAGCCCAGGTTGTCGTAATGCCCGTTGTTTTAGGATAAAGGTGAGAAGTAGGATGGAGGAGGAAGGAATATTCCACAGCAAACAAAGAAGGAAGGGAAGGTGATGGGCGGTGGAAGATGAACCTACACTATTATACTAAATGCTGGATGGTTTTGAGGAAGATCTCCACCCAAGCTTTAACCCAGGAGTTCGGGCGTAGGAGGCGCATCTTCATTATCGACACTGCACTCTCTCGGCCGTAGGTATTTGGACCACGCGCGCAACAAATGTATGTAGTCCTCTTCTCCTGACTCGTCCGTAAATTGGGCGGTTTTGTCCAAAGGCAGGAACGCAGATGTCGCTCTCGGGCACCCCGAACATGCCGTCGTTCCTTCCCATCGCGGCAGTTGCGAACTTTGCTCATCACCTACCATGATTGTGAGGTGATCATCCAGATAGCCTTTTGATCCAAAACGACGACGACTTCCTTCTTCACTTTGGCAGGTCGTTCGCACGTAACTTCAGGAGGGAGACGCGGCGCTGGAGTTCGCTCCGAAGATTTGTCTCCACATCGCGACCTTGTTGTCGTACAAGTACCCGGATATGACCGTTTCGGCGATCAGATCGTATATCACCTGGTGGAGCTTGGTTCGGAAGTCAGGGCTGGTAGAATAAACATTAGTAGACAGATGCTTGGTTGAAAGAGAAGAATTGATCGTCGTGTTCATACGAGTTCGTGATAAGTCTAGTAAAGCAATAGCGAGAAGCATCTAAACTCCCTTATCCTCGTATCCCATATCCGTGCTATGCGCAATGTGTAGAAAGATAGAAACACCGTGCCGTAAAATGCAGTGTCATCAACATAATGTACCCGAGCGAAGGGACCGGAAAATACAGAAGCCCGGTCCCTCGCAGTTCTGCGCGTCAGCTTCATCCACCGTCTCTCATCTCATCTCACATGTCAAGCAATTCCTCAGCGTAATCATCCAACTCGATGACTCTGAAACGGCCATCCCATTTCTTCGTCCAGGCAGCCTTCTTGTAAGCCTGACTGATGTTCTTGCTCCAACTGACAAGCTCGACCTTCCATCCCTTCTTCAAGGCACGTTCGGCCATTCTGAGGAAGCCTTCAGAATACTCTGCCTGAGCGGCGTCGCCAGTGGCCAGTACCATGGTGGAGGGAGTCTCGGTATCAACAAGAGATTCCATCATTTTCAGGTGGATGATCTCGTCAACACCTTGCTCGATATACTTCTCCGGCGCGAAGACAGGAGCAGTGTTGCCCGTTTCTGAGCCGCTACCGCCGCTGTCTCCAGTGCTGTTACCATTCTTGGTGTAGCTGCTATTACGTCTGCTGCGCCACTTCTGATCGCGCTCCTGGAAATACTTCTGGCGCTCGGTGAGCTCTCGCGCTTTGAGCACCTTATCCAGGATGTTGCACTCATAACCGACACGCTGGGCCACATCGAAGGCGGCCATGTGGGGCTTTGAGCCAACCAGGCATCGTTTGGCGACAGGCCTGCGGCGCTCCATGAGGAGAGCCAAGGCGTCGAATGAAAGGTCCACCTTGGGGACGTGAACGTTCTGCGGAATGTCGCGAGCGCGTTTGAGCTGGTCGTGGAAGCCAATGAAGATGTTAGAGGCATCCACGAAGACATGAATGCCGTTGGGGTCATTCGAGTGGGTTATAGAGTTTGCGGGACTGACGAGACTTGCTCTGTCCTCGTAAAAGTTGCCGATGATCTTCAGGAGCAAAGCCCAGTTGCGGTCCTCGCCAGTGCGAACAGTCTTGGGCTGAATACCCGGACGGTTGTGGTTCTTGACAGGGGTTTCACTGACTTTGTTGACCTGGTGGAAAGGGTTTCCAGTGATACCAGTCGACTTGTATGGAATCGACGTTGTGCGAGTAGGCTGTACAGATGCGGGCAGCAAAGGGGAGGTCTTGGTAGCAGCGAATGGAGTCGAAACAGGCCAGCGCTTCTTAAACTCTCTTTGGTGCTTAGACTCGGGTGTCTTTGGAGGCTCTGCTGACTTTGCAAGGGAGTCAAAGTGGATGGGTTCCGACTGAGGTGTGTACACCTTCTTCTCGGACTGGCGAGACTTGGTCGAGCTGCTTGTCTCGCTGGGAGCTGGGCGAGAAGCTGTCATCTTCACGGGACTGGAAGGACGACCAGCCTTACCGACCAATTCAGCAGAAACGATATGGGCGCTAGCCTTACGAGCGGGGGTATCGTTGAAGAAAGAAGGCATCTCGAAGTCAGGCTCGTCGATATCACTGACGGTCTTTGAAGTCGCAGCGGCCCTCTTCCTCTCTCTCTTGTTCTTCTTCTTACGTTGCGTCTTGGTCAACTTCTTGTCGCCTTCATCCTCGTCCTCCTCTAGAGGTGCATAGTCGGTAAGATCGCCAGCGTTAACTTCGTCTCTCCACTTGATACCACCCTTGCGTTTACTTGGAGTAGCATAGGCGGCGCCGTCACTAGCGTAGTCGGCCTTCTCGGGCATACGCTGCTGGAGAGTGGGTGAGGCATTGATTTGCTTGGGAGCTGGGGAGTTGACTGGTGTGCCTAGGTATTGCCAGATCTTGCCAAAGTCACCCAACGAGACACCCTCATCGATGGCGTCGAAGTGTTGTAGGGGTGAAGCGAGGGGCAGTGACGAAGACTCGTTCATGCTGTCGTGTTTGGTCATCGAGGGGCGTGGAGGCACGTCTTTCGCTTGGGAATTAGACGGAGAGAGAGTGTTGATCAAGTCGAGGACGTTGTGAAAGTCCCACGGCTTGGTCGTCTGTACAGCAGCCATGATGGCGTCTGCGTGCTGAGGTAGCGATGGGGGGTTCTGTTGTAGTGGGGGTTGCTCGAGGAGTGGCAACGAAGGTGGGCTAGTAGCGTGTGCGGGCGTAAAGGACGAGGGGTGAGCGAGGCTCGAGGAATAGAGAGATAGTGTGTCTTTGAGTGAGCGACTCGTTCATAATAATGTCCTGGTCGTGTTCTAGAAGGCAAAGAAGGCGAATGTCAATTCACGACCGCTACTGATGGAGTCATCGCCCGCCCCACATGCACCAAGCAACCACGACCGAACCCTGAACCCTAAAACTCCGCCACCAACACAGAGCACCTCTATTTGCCCAACTCTCAATTTCCCATTCGAGTACAAGACTCCGAAAAAATCTGTCCATTCGCCGGACTTGCCAACTCACAGCGGATATTGGTGTAGAAATCCAAAGCGAGCGAACGCGGCCATTCGTCAATTCTTCGGTGTGACACCTTAGGCCTTCTACTCCAATATATACATCTATACAAAGACCAAACCACGTGATCCTTCCTCGAATGCCTCCTGAGCACATCTATCTCCATACTCTTATTTCAATATCATGATAAAATGCAAAGTCCCTCGGTTATAACATCTTCTTGAAGCCTCGGTTTCTCAAATCCACCCCCAGACAACTGTTTCCAACTTCGCTTCAATTTATGTACCTTAGCCCCCATATCATCCACACCTACCCTCAAAAATGTCCGCAGACTTCTGGGCCGGCTACGTCTCCGGAGCAGCAGGAATCATAATCGGCAACCCATTGGACATAGTGAAAGTAAATCTCCAACGAGGAGACCGCGGCACCGCAACACTCGCACCACCCATCACAACAACATCACCAATTCATCCTTCCTCTGCTTCTTCAACCTCTTCAATTCACCCAGCATCAACGATCACCACTACAAAAAATGCAGCAACCAACCTTTCTACTCTGCTCAAAGGCACCGCCGCCCCAATCCTCGGCTATGGCGCTTTGAACGCTTTGATGTTCATGACATACAACCGCTGCATGGCTTCCCTCAACCAAGACCCCTCCCATCCCACCTCGTTATCAAAAACATGGATCGCAGGTGCATTGGGCGGTCTGGCCACTTTTCTCGTGTCTGCACCAACAGAGTTGATAAAGTGCAGAGCTCAGGTCAGTGGAGCAGAGGCCAGTTCGTGGGGGATAGCGAGGGAGTTGTGGAAAGAGAGGGGGTTGAGAGGGTTATATTGGGGCGGTGGGGTGACGAGTTTGAGGGATAGTGTCGGTTATGGGTTCTAGTACGTCTTTCCCTCTTCCTAATCTTTCTTCTCGCTGTCACAAAGAGGTGAGTGTACGTGTTTGTGAGGTGCTGACAACCAAACTACAGTTTCTGGTCTTACGAATTGAGTAAGAGGGTCTTGATTTCTGAAAAGGCGGAAGGTGAGAAGCCTGAGTGGATGACCATTCTTCTTTGTGGTGGTATCGCTGGTGTGGTCACTTGGGCTTCTGTGTTTCCTTTGGGTATGTCTGCTTCCTCAAAGCCTCTTGTATAATCCACCCGCTGACCGAGTCACTGTAGATGTCATCAAGACAAGAGTACAAACACAAGGCATTGCACATCCACCGGCAGGTATACCCTCGGGAGAACAGTCGGGGTTGCTTCCATCGCGGGAGTCAGGCCGGTTGGGTACAATCCAGATTGCTAGGCAAGCATATCGTGAAGAAGGACTATCTGTCTTCTTCCGCGGCTTGGGTGTCTGCAGTTTCAGAGCCTTCTTCGTCAACGCTGTACAATGGGCCGTGTACGAGTGGATGATGCATATATTGCTTCCTACAAAGGTTGGACAGACTCCAAGCAAGCACGACTAAATCACAATAAAACAAGACTTCAGTGCCAACAAGATGTTAAAGAAACAAAGCTTTTCATTATAGAGTAGAGGGATCATTCTCCGACTATCTACCTATGTAATGAAAAGAGCAGTTAACCATTCTGAGATTGAGTAGTGCAACAAAATTATGAAACCCGTAAAGCCATCACTCGTCAAGTGCTGCTCATGTGGATCCATGCTGAGCATTGATAAGCTTGGTCATTAGACAGCGCTGGCAAAACATCCGCCATCATGCTTGTTGGCCCAAGAAAATGTCTTCGATGTCATCTTTCAATGGACATGAGGCAAGTTTACATGATCTGGTCCTGTGTGAGACCCATGGGCATGCTGGTCTGCTCTTGACCCTGCATGGGATCCATTGCAGGCTGCTGGTTGGAATATCTGACGTAGGTCAGGCCGAGAGGGCGACCACCGTACTGGTATCCGGAGAACTTGGCTGCACATATTGTCAGACATCATCACGATTGTACATAGCTGAGTATGGCTTACTGATAGCAGTGGCAGCATCATCGACACTGCCGAATTCGACGACACCAGTTCCACGCGAACGGCCGTTGGGCTCATACTGGATCTCAGCACGTTCGACCTTGCCGATAGTAGTGAAGAGTTCGACAAGATCCTCGTTGCTAGTAGACCAGGGAAGCTGCGACTTGTTAGCGACGCGTTTTGCAGGCGTAGTTCTCGGTGCCACTCACGTTGCGGACGTAGATGACAGGTCCGGGCTCGCCACCAGAGGTTGCGAAGTCGGTGAAGGGGTTGGGAGGAGCGGGTGCGGCAGGGGGACCACCGTGGAAACCACCAGGAGGGCCGCCGAATTGCTGGCCAGCGAAACCACCGCGACCGCCGAACTGACCGCCAAAGCCGCCACGACCACCCATGAAACCTCCACGGCCACCGAACTGTTGGCCACCGAAACCTCCACGACCACCCATGAAGCCGCCACGACCACCACCGAAGCCAGGAGGTCCGGCGAAGCGATCTTCTCTGACTTCGAGGACACGTCCGTTCCAGTCGTATCCGTTAAATTGCTGGATGGCGACCTGGGCATCATCGGGGTTGTCGAAAGCGACGATACCAGAGCCCTTCATGCGACCGTCAGGGGTGACATGAACGTCAGCACGGATGACGTTGCCGGTGTGAGCTACATTGAAACATTAGTACATCACTAAGATATTGGATACCAATTGTGGCTCACCAGCCTGGCGGAAGAGGTCCTTGAGATCTTGCCAGCCGACAGTGTAAGGGAGCTGACAACAGTTAGCATGATCGCAGCACTATCGCAAGGGTTAGACGAACGTTGGAGACGTAGATTTGACGGCTTCCGCCAGCCATCATACCAGGGCCACCACCACCGCCCATGGGATCGAAGCCGCCGTTGAAACCACCACGCATGGGGCCTCCTTGGAACCCGCCACGCATGCCGCCGCCGCCGCCTTGGCCACCGCTGCTGAAGCGAGGCTCTGCCTCACGGTCCTGTAAGATGAGAAATGAGCTATGACGGTCAGTCGTTCAAATAGTGAATATAAACGCACCTCGCGAACGTAGACCAGTCTTCCCATAAGATTCTGGTTTGAAAGGGAGTTGACCGCATTCTGAGCTTGATCTCTGGTTGCATATTCCACAATTCTGGGAAGCAGATTAGCAATAGTCGACAAACAGGCAGGATCAGGAAGAGCTTACCCGCATCCCTACAATCACCCGGAACAAAGTCCTTCCGTCAATCCATTGTCCTCAAAAAAAAGCCATAGCCAGGGAAACCAGCCAAAAAATCATGAGCCCACCTTCGACATTCCATTTGGGAGAAGTAACACATCGGCGAAAATAACCTCACCGGCTGTGAGATGTCAGAGTATGCCCAAAGGAGTAGTAACCGATCTTTCTCACCTTGGCGCATAAAGTCCTTGAGGTGGTGCCACTTGACGTCGTAGGAGAGGTTGCCGACGTAGACACGACGATCTTGCTGTGAGTGCTCGCGCACGTTCTGCATCATTTGTTCTTTGGCGACCACGCGCTCTTCAAAGTTTCTAGGAGCTGGTGCTGCGGCACCTCCTTCACGGTCGGAAGGATAGGTGTTGCTGGGTGCGTAACCGGGAGCGGCGGTAGATCCGTTGACGGGAGAGCGGGATCTGCGTTCGTCTCTTCTATAGTTGTCACGCGAGCGTGAGCGGGATCTGGAATCGTAAGAGCGACGGCTGCGACGAGGGCTACGGGAGCGACGGCGCGAGCGAGATCTGTCACGCTGGGTGGGATCAGTAAGTTGCCTTAACGGTAACTGACGAACAGATCGATGACGAGGTGTCGGTGAAGGTAGCATTGGTGGATGGCAGGCAGGTGTGAATGTTGGGAGCTCAATAGCAGAACGGACTTTGGTCTCTCGACTTGTGCGCTGGCTGTCGGTGATTCTCATTCTCTGCAGGTCGTGTGGAAGAGCGGAAACGGATGAGCTGCGAATCGCAAGTGAAGGGCGACGAGCTCGGGTGAGGATCAAGTGAAGGCAAGCACAGCACCAGGCGCAGTTGCGATGCAGGAGCTCGAGGCTCGCAGGAGCTTATGCCCTTCCTCCAGCGCGCCTTCCCAGCACGCGCTGCGACAAGTCGGTCGCGGCTGCCCAACTGCACGAATGCCCAAATCCGACAAATCGACTTGTCAAGCTCCGTCGCAGCTTCCTTGTATCAAGCACACCTCCCACTGAGCGACGCATCGCAGCTTGCCAACCCACTGCCACTGACACTGCCACTACCACCAATGCAAACGGTCGCAACACACAAACAACGACATGGGGAGCTGTCTACTTACACTCTCGCGGGGACGGTAGGAATCGGAGTCTGTTTGCTCAGTGATAAGCCTTTGGGGGACGAGGGGAAGGAGGGATGAGGAGGGGGTTATGGAACATACCACCCATTTGTACGGCAACGGAAGGGTAGAGGTTGAGCTGTCAAGCGCCGAAGAAGTGCAGACTACAGCTACAACAACGGAAGGAATGACAGGGGTTTGCCTAAAGCGCAACTCTGCGTTAGAAGATGCACCAATGAACGTGGATGGACAACGAGTCTTGATGATGGCTAAACCGGCCAAGTAGTGTAAAGCCAATGCTACGCGAGTATCGAGGCCCCCAAGGAGCAAGCAACCACTGCCACCACGAACGATCGCCCGATTGATGCCGCCGGCTCGCTGTGCCCCCTCTCGACACACCACACACCAAGGGTCCCCTCAACAGCCCACAGCAGCAGGTAGCCATCCGATGAGACACCACACCCAAGTCTTGGCCGGGACACCATAGCCCACACGAGTCTCTAGTCCGTGAATCAAGGTGCTTCTGCACTCACCTTGATAAGCGTGCGCGCAATCGGCTTGCGTTCGGAATGCAAGCTTTCGGAGTTCCTGAGTCGATACGTACACACGAGCAAGACGACAGATGCTGGTGACGTTTGTTGATGCGGAGTCGTTGTGTTCCCGACGGTAAGAAGGTCGTGAATTGCGATGCGCGCGCGAAGGTCTCTGGCTGGGACACCGCGCTCGTAGACGTAGTGCCAAGCAAAATCACTCACACGGAGTCAGCCCGCTCCAACCGTTCATCACGACAAGCTGACTGCCGTTGCGACCAAGAGCTGAACATGGAACACGAACTTCAAGCAATTTCCTTCTGCAATTCCAAGTCATGTTGTTGATTCAGAGCTTCGACTTGGTTCTCACAATTCGCACTGAACACCATGACCATCCGACACAACTGAAAAGACACTCGCTTGTCGAGACACCTCTTTAGGATTTACCAACACGATGGGCAAGCTGCCGCATATCACCAGTTCACTAGACCCAAGCCGTACATATCACGATCGTGCCGTTGTCTCGAATCAAACATGTCTCAATAGTGCTATGGTGATATCAAGTTCGGGACCTGCTTTAGCTAATTGTGGTAAAAGCTCATGTGCCATCATTTATCCAGCTCTGTCAAGTAATCATCTAACATAGGAGTGATGGACAAATCAGCCGTGCATGTTATGGATCGAGAGAACGAGATATGATTAGAGTGCTTGGAAGGTGATTTCAACAGGATTGTCAGTGAATGACAGATGAAAGTGTAAAAAGTCGTGGCCTCATTCGAGAATATCTGAAGAGTCTCGAATGAAACATGAAAGCCATAATAGCCCGATGCGAGCCCACCTGCCAAACACCCGCTACCAGCCATGCTCATATCTATACTACAAGTTGCAACGTCCAGCAAATATGCTTAGACAATAGTTTCGAGCTTTCTGGCGTATTCCAGCGTGTTCTCGATAACCTTGTCGCTCGTCGAGAGAATGTCCTTTTCGCCCTGTGCCAATTCTTCTTGCTGAGCAGGGAAGTAAATACGACCCTCCTTGGCAACCCAGCCACGCGATTGGGCGAACTGGATGACGGCGCCTTCGGATTCGAGGAAGAGGAGGTTCTTTGCGTTGGAGATGGGAAGGGAGGGGTATGCGCGCTCGCTGCATGAGGCGATTTCGGAGCGGATGGTGTTGACGAGAACCTTGTAGCATGAATGTTAGCATAGAGTATAACCACAGGGCATGTCAGGTTTGCTTTTGTACCTCTGAGAAGACGGCGAACTCGGGACTGGGAACTCTCTCTCCCTTGGTCTCGCCCCAAACGCGGTCGTAGCTGCCCTCCATCAAAGCCTGCTCCAGTCTCATGGGGTATTGGATGAAGGCATCCTCATCCAAGCGCTTTCTGCCGCCAAAGGCCATCTCAAGACCCTCGATGACGGTGTGGAAGGCAGCATAATCTCCTTGGCTCAACAGAAGTAGTAGATAGAGACCGGTGATCTTGCTCTGGTTTCCGTGCTTGTCGTGCGAGCCCCATCGTTCATGGGGTAATGAGTAGAATGGCTGGAGTTGCTGGAAGTAGCGTGTGAAGGACTCGGGATCTCTTTGACGGATTGAGACGAAGGCGCCAATCTCGAGGACCTCACGGGCGAGGGCGAGGTGCTGGTGGGAAGTGTTTGTGTTGGGCACGAGGGCGTGGAGCTTGAGCAGCGAGATCTTTGCCCGCGACAGGAGCGATGATGCGTTGCTGAGGTTGCTCTCCGACAGCGAGTGGAGCTGCTGGATCGTCTTCTTCAAGTCGCTTTCGGACATGTTGATGTGGATGTGTCGGGATGAGTGTTGAGGAGAGTGTCGAGAAAAAAGAGAAGGCTCTGTGGATGGGGCGATGTGTTTGAGATGGTGGTCGGCAAAGGGATGTTTCTTGATGATGATGGACAATCGCCGCTCGTGGAGCTGGAGATGCGTGATGGCCTCCGTCGCCCGTTCGTCACTGAAGCTCAGACCATTTATCCACCTAAACACTTTCACTCGACACTTCCTGTCACTTTTATCGACTTGCACACTTTGTCTTTGCCCATCTATCTGCTTCTAATCTATGGCGCATCATGATACGCGGTCGCTCAGTAGTCAACCGCGTACTATAATTGCTTCTGCCTATGATCAAACAGATTGAGCCATGGCACACGAGGACCCTGGGCTCTTTTGCTTCTGACATCTCTTGCTCAGAACAAGCCATTGTTTGATGGCCTGATCACCTCACCCAAATATCTATCCAGGCACTCGCGAATCGATGTAGCGCGTCTTCTTGCTATGCCGCCGGGTTGTCGGTCCAAGAAGGCGCTCTCGGCCGCGGAATCTCTCCGTGCTCAGGTGCCGCTCCTCGAATCCCGAGCGTCTTGGACAACGGCATCGGTTCCTCCACATGTCACATGCCATTGTTTGGCCAGGTCCTCTTAGGTAGGGTATTATTTCCATCTTTCTTTTAATGTCCCTTCTTTGTCCCCTCCCTCGGTAGACCCTGCATAACCCTCGTTTTCCTTTACTCTGTCCCTCTCTGCCACCATGCCCTCCATTACCCTCAGCCTGAGAACAGCAGCTCACTTGGCTAGAAATGGCGCAAAGGTATCGAGACTCTCATTGCGGTCACTCATCCTCAGTCTAACCCCGTTCAGCCTCACAACCTACTCCGCACTTTCGCGTCCTCGGCCAGGAGATCGGAAATCAACAAGGTCTACTCATCAGCTGAGGAAGCCATCAACGATGTCAAAGGCAACAGCACATTGCTCTGTGGTGGCTTTGGCCTATGTGGTGTCCCGGATACTTTGATCAATGCCGTAAAGAGCAAGCCCGAAATCAAAGGACTCACCGCCGTCTCAAACAATGCTGGCATCGTTGGATCTGGTCTGGGTCTACTTCTGGAATCCAAGCAGGTCAAGAAGATGATTGCCAGTTATGTTGGAGAGAACAAGGTCTTTGAGAAGATGTACCTCACTGGCGAGATCGAGCTCGAACTTACTCCCCAAGGAACACTCGCCGAGAGATGCAGAGCAGGCGGTGCTGGCATCCCTGCCTTCTTCACACCAGCAGCTTTTGGAACCTTTGTTCAGACCGGAGAGCTTCCTACGATACACAACAGCGATGGATCCATCGCCAAGTACTCGACTCCCAGAGACGTCAAGGTGTTTGACGGAAAGAGCTATGTGATGGAAGAGGCAATCAAGGGCGACTACGCTTTCATCAAGGCATGGAAGGCAGACAAACTTGGCAATTTGATGTTCCGATTCGCAGCACAAAACTTCAACGGCGCCATGGCTCGCAATGCCAAAGTCACCATTGTTGAGGCCGAGCATATTGTCGAGGTCGGCGAGATCGACCCGGCTGCAGTCCACGTACCCGGTATCTACGTCGACCGTGTCATTCAAAGCACAGAACCCAAAAACATTGAGAAGGTGGTCAACGCGAAGGACCCTGCTGAGGCCCTCAACTCACTCGGCAGTGGTGATGCTGCCAGCAAGCGCGAACGCATTGTGCGACGAGCAGCCAAGGAGTTCAAGAATGGCATGTACGCCAACCTGGGCATCGGTATGCCTATGATGGCACCAGCCTTCGTCGACGATAGCGTTGAGATCCAACTTCAATCGGAAAACGGCATTCTAGGTCTAGGAGCATATCCTCAGAAGGGTCAAGAAGATCCAGACCTCATCAACGCTGGCAAGGAGACCGTCACATTACGCCCTGGTGCCTCAGTGTTTGGCTCAGACGAGTCTTTCGCTATGATTCGTGCTGGCAGAATCCACATGACCATGCTGGGTGCCATGCAGGTATCAGCAAGAGGTGATCTTGCCAATTACGCGATCCCTGGTGTAAAGATCAAGGGGATGGGTGGTGCCATGGACTTGGTATCCAACCCTGAAAAGACGAGGGTGGTTGTGACGATGGAGCACACTGACAAGAAAGGCGGTCCGAAAATCATGAAGATGTGCGAATTCCCATTGACCGGCAAGGCTTGTGTTTCAAGAATCATCACCGAGCTTGCTGTGTTCGATGTTGACTTCACCACTGGATTGACGTTGATCGAGCATGCTGAGGGTGTCACTGTTGAGGAGATCAAGTCGAAGACTGAAGCGCCTTTCAAGGTATCTGAGTCATTGCAGGTCATGCAGCAGTAGTATGACATAGATAATCACGACCCAAAAGAAGAAACATCAGGACATCACTGATGCTCAATCCCTTGTGCCACATCTAGCCAGCGTCCGAATCCATGAATGTGATCGAACTTGTTCCATCCTTACACATGTGGCCAGATACAACAACCTACACCGCCTAGTAGCTACGCAAAGGTAGTCATAGCATATCCACCAGACACACTGTTAATCGAGTCTGATAGTTCGTGGACCATCAAGCAAGGTGCACGATTATCAAATCAGGGTGACGCCCTAAACCATCCATCAAGCACGGGCCACAAAATCTTTCCCCGACTTGGAGACCTCCGAGCCATCGCAATTGAAGCAGGCGCAAACCACATTCACAGTCTTCCACTATACCAACACACACGATCATGGCGCGCAAAGCAATCCAAACGGACCAAATCGTCAAACTCATCGTCGGCGCAGGCCAAGCTTCGCCTTCACCACCCGTCGGTCCCGCCCTCGGTTCCAAAGGTGTAAAATCTATGGATTTCTGCAAGGTGTGTGATTGTCCTTGCCTTACCTTGCCTTGCCTGCTCAACCCACGAGATGAAGGTTTGCAAGAGAATGAATCGCTGACTCGACATGTGTATACAGGAATTCAACGCACGCACATCAAACTACCTCCCCGGCACCCCCATCCCCGCCCGCGTAACAGTCCGCCCCGACCGCTCCTTCACCTTCGAACTCCGCACCCCACCCACCGCATCCCTCCTCCTCGCCGCCGCGGGCGTGGAACCGAAAAAGAACAAATTACGCGGCGCGGGCAATGTCGCCGGCCCGAATTCCAAAGCCGGAATGAGTGGGTTGGGAAAGGCGTCGGGTGGGCAATTGGCTGCTGGGAATGGAGGTTTGGGCGTCGTGGGAACGGTCAGTTTGAAACATGTTTTTGAGATTGCGAGGATTAAGCAGGGGGAGGAGAGGTTGAGTGGGTTGACGTTGGAGGGGGTGGCGAGGAGTGTGGTTGCTCAGGCGGGTAGTATGGGTGTTGTTGTTGTGCCTTGATTTTGGATGGGGAGGGAAGGATTATCAAGACACAATCATGACGACGAGGAGGAGGTGAGATGGATGTTGAGAGAAGGGAGAGAGGGAGAGAGGAATAAAAGGAACACGAGAGGAAGACGCCCTTACTTGTCTTGAGCAGAGAGCGAGAGAGACTGCAAAGTCATTGATTTCTTGCTCGAAGAGTCTGAGGCGACGAGATTCACGCCTCTTCTGTTTTCTCCACGCATTGGGCTGGCGTTCTATGGCTAAGTCTCCTCTACAAATGCTTTTTGTGCATTGGCAAATGTTGCCATGGCCTTGGAGAGAGCACCTGTATATCAATTGTAAAATACTTCATTCAGAAACAAACAACACTGCTCATAATCTTCATTCTCTTTCTAAACATAACAAGGGATAAACTGAATCGTGAGAATGGTGTTGAACTTCCAATCGTGTTTATTCGAACATCTTGACATTATGCATTACAGTAGAGAGGAAGAGGCCAGTCGACCATCAAGGTAGACGATTCAATGCCCAACCTCGATAGCCAATCAACCCTCTTCCCCCTTCAATCCCATGTTCATCCCTCTTGTCAATAATCCCACATTATCCTTCTTCTTCTTTCGAAGCTAACCCAAACACCACATATGATATCCTCTAACAATCAAATGTATATCGAAAACATCAGAGCAGTCAACCCGAGCGCACAGCTGTGCTTCGGTGCTGCTCCTTGTATCCTCCTAATGAATCAAAACCTTTCATCATTAAATCCTCCTTTTGGTACCGTCGTGGTTCCTCAGCTTTCTCGTACATGTACATGTCCTTCTCATCCGTTCCAGCTCTCGTCGCCTTTGTATGCATGTCGTGAGAATGATGATGAAGAAAAGAAGGAGGAAGAAATAAAGACACAGGTCGAAGCGAATGACGATGAAGGGTATCGAAAACCAGAAACCAGAAAGACTCCTAGTAAAAACATGTCGATAAAGATGCACAGGAAATGCCAGAATCGTGAGGATGAGCTTGGTGAAATAATCCAGGTGCAAACCCTGCATGGCGGAGTCGAAGAGAAAGCGCTGAACACGCCACATGGTCTCGGAGATGTTGTCAAAAAACAGAAGCCGAGATATACATCCATGAGGCTTTTACGCTGCGCATATGCGTTGACTTCGTGAGGGAGAAATGTTGTTGCTGCCACCCAAGTCTCGACCAGTCAAGACGAGACTTTTTATTGGACAGCTCATGACTTCTGGCCCGGCTTCTGCTGGTAATACTCATTGTCCGAAGTGGAGGCCAAAGTGTCACCCTCCCAAGACTCGTCGACAGGGCTTCTGGCACCAACCGAGGGACTTCTGCTGGAGGATGCAACCGAGGAAGAAGAGCCAATAGTCCACTCGTCGCCGCTATCCATACCGAAGTTTGCAGGGTGGAAGTCGTCCTCAGCCAGATCAGTAATACCATAAGCGTAGCCCTCTCTGGCTTCGCCAACCTCGACGTAGTCGTAGTCCCAGCGGAACATCTTTCCAGGCTGAAGTCTGGGCAGGAACTTGCCCTTGGCGATGTAATAGGCACCGGCGGAAAGCAAGCTGCCACCAACGAGATCAACAGCGTAGTGGTGAGAGAGGTACATGGTGGACCACCAGAGCCATCCAGTGTAGATGATGAACAAGGGACGGAGCTTGGGGAAGGTGTGGCTCATGAACAAGGCTTCGATGGTTGCGCATCCGGAGTGCAGCGAAGGGAAAGCACCAAAAACCATAGGCGAGGCGGTGAAAGTGGACGTGTACAGGTCAATACCGAAAAGCTTGTCAATGGCGGCGAGACCGGCAGGAGAGCCTTGCATGGAGTAGTTGGCGGGAGCAAGACCGTACATGTTCTCGTACCACGGAGGAGAGCAGGGGAAGAACAACTGGATCATGACACCAGTCAAGTTCATGTAACCGAAAGCTCTTGCAAAGGTGGGAGTGGTTCCGGGGGGTCCGAAGAGGAACATGAGGCCAGAGCAGACGAAAGGAGCACCGAAGTGGGTGATGCCGTAGGGCAACCAGGCGAGGACATCGAGGACGACAGCCTTGTGGGCTGAAAGGATGTTGCTCAAGTTTGCGCCGTAAAGGATGTTTTCGAGGGCGGGCAGCACGCGCACCCAGATGGGCGGTCTGTATTCACCGGAGATGAATCTGGAGAAGTCGCGTTAGCAAGGGAGCCGGTGGAGAAAGGAGGCAACGGATGCGACGTACTGGCAAGAGAAGAAGAAGACGAGCCATGCGGCAATTGGCAAGAAGGGCAGGAAGAATTGGCGAGTAACAGGCAACAGCAGGGACAGCATCAACAGCGTGGCAACCGTCGTCTTGACCATGGGACCGGGCGATTGGATGACACAGAGGGCGAAGATGCCGACAACAGCGAGGAAGATGTATTGGGCATCGTAGACGGACCATTGGTGGTCGCGGAGCGTCTGAAGCGTGTCTCTTGGGTTGAAGCTGGTCTGCAGCGTCGAGATGGACGAGGTGGGAGTTTGTCTGCTTCGGATCTTTGAGCGCGTGCTGCGGAACTTGCGGCGAAGACGATGAGGAAGCATGGTCGGTAGAGATGGAAGGAACTTGTTGCGTGTGAAGAAGCGTTGGGTCGAGTCCTCGTCGTCGGCGCCTCCAAGGGCAAAGTATTTGCTGCTCATGCTGCAAGAATGTGGGCGCCTGCCTGTTGCGAAGTTGCTATGCGGAGGAATACACAGAGATATCGTCGTGGCTAAGAGTAGAGCAACAGAGCAGACCGGGGCACCTGTGAGTTCGTGGACGGCGTCGAGAGGAGGAAGAAGGTCACAGGCTCACCATTCGGTGCTTAGGAAGTAGAAGGATATGCTTAGGCAGTTATTATGAAGTAACCATCGCTCATCGTCTTTTTGGTGACCATCTCCCGGCAAGCGGCGCAACCGCCCGCCGTGCCAATCCCGGCGCAAAGACAGCTAATTTGCGCCTCCCATGGGACAATCCCATCATTCCACACCAAGACCATCAATGCCTGCATATCATCGCGTGCTCTGTTCTCGAATCTACGCTTTATCTCCCTACTCTGTACAGCATTCTGCTTGAACACACTCATTCTGTTCATCTTCTTCCCAGCCTCTTAGCTACTGACTATCTAGATACGCTTTGCCCGGCTGCCCTCGGAAGCTGACTTATCCGTCAAAACTTACCCTCAGCCTTTCTACCAAGCCTCGCTCGTCATGCCAATAAACAAATGCACCAGGGACAACAGGATGATACTCGTAGTTGGCTTTCATCAATCATGTGCAGCGCAAAGATAGCAAGGCTTAGCAACCAACATCACCATCCTTCTTCCTTCCATCCTGCGCGCGTACTGCGTATTCCCCTCGTATATCCTCTCACCGTAACCTTGATGCCTAAATTCCGAAATCACCAATCTCATGAGTCGTTGATCGCAAAAACTCCCCGAGTCTTGTCCTAAACCCAAGTGGACCCTACTTCCTTCTTCCGATCATCCCCCACAAAATCGTAGAATATGCAAACACTTTCAACCCGTTTAACGAAACCACAGCGACAAGAGGACTTTGCAAGAGTCAAGCAGGAAATCTACGACGTATCCGTTTCTTGTCACGGCAATGCAGGCATCCCAGCCAATCCTTGTCCTCGTCGTTTCACAATATAAGGCTGACTGCAGCTTGCAATCGATAAAACATGCCATGCCGTGCCAATTGCTTGCTTGACCGCGGCGGCTACATAAAAATCAAAATCCGTTCTGAACAAGTTATGCCCCCTTTCCTTTGTCTCTCTGCTGTCAAGAAAAAGGAGCCACCAATTTTTTCCCTTCCAACACCGGCCCTTCTTTTTCTTTCCATCTCACCGTCTTCTTCTAGACACAGAAGAAATCTCTGCTCGTTCCCGTCGGTCGTTCCATCGTTGGTAAGAAAAAGCGCCATCGGTCGCAATCGGCAAAAAGTCATCACAAATCTTTTGTGGTTCGGAGTCACGGAAGCAATCTCACTCCGAAATTAGTTATGCTCTTTTGACCATTATTTTGTGCAACACAAGCTCCCAACCAACACCAAGGCACCCCCATTTCCCAAACTTCATGTTGAGACAAGATGCAGGTACGGAAAATCAAATCAGCGGTTGATGTGCCGTACTGTACACAGCGGCAGATCAAACACACGGCAGACCTTTCTGTGACAGGATGTGCATGCAGTTTCCACCCCACCCCTTGCATGTTTTTTTCTGCCATTCACCCATTGCTGCTCTCTCTTCTCCACACGGGTGGAAAATAAAAACATGGAGTTTGGACGGACGGGCCCCAGTCGCGTTGGTTGACACAGTGACCAAACCCTACCACCTAACCGACGCTTTTGGGTCCAGATTTCGTATTTCTCGCTGCGATCAAATGAAGAGAAAGGGAACCCGGTGAATATAATCGTGTGTTTTTGCCCTTTCCGTTTTCCGCATGTAGATGTTGGATGAAAATGTATGATCGTCAGTTCTGACAGGTAGGGACGAACGTGTTTATCATTTTAGATGCGATAATGGGATATGAAGAAAAGGAAGGTAGGAGGTTTTTGGCAGGTTAAAAATTCGAAAATTCCGGTTTTGGTGTTTTTTTAAAACACCATTTCGTGATAAGAAAAGGATATCCAAAGTCTTGAGCAAGCAAGACTGGAAAAGTAAAGAAGAGAAGTGAAAAGCAAAAAACATCAAAAAGAATTGGGGCATCCCAAAAAAACGAATCAAACTTGCTGCTGCTGCTGATTGCTGCATCTTTCCTGCTCTGTTGCTCGCGTGCTTTGCTTTCCGATAAAACAACTCCTCAAAAACTCCATCTAAAAAAGAGATAACATACATTCAAGACATTTCCGCTTCGTCTCGTATCGCTGTGGCTCAAAAAACTCATAAACAATAACTCATTTGCTTGCGTTTCCCTTTGCTCCCCCCTTTTGCACATAAAGTTCCATGTTTCCAATCCATCCAAATGCTGTGTGTGTGTGTTCGTCAAAATTCATGTACGTGATAAGTCTTCTTTCCATGTTTTCATCCACAAGTGTAGTGTTGACCGCCATTCATGATCATTTCGTTGGTCAGGTTGGTCAATGGCTTTCAAGCCAAGCATCCAGGCTGGCATTGAAGAGGGCATCGCCAGGGCCGCCGTACATGCTTGGGTTGAACTCGAGCATGTCCTCGGAGCCCATGAATGCACTTTCGACATCGTGGGTGGCGTTTGGAGAAAAGTCATCCTTCTCATCGACGCTGTGGGTTGATGAGGTGGCTGCGGGTGACAGGCACTCGTCTTCCTCGATGATGATGGGTTTGCAGTCGACGGTGTTGAAGTTGAATGTGTTGTCGCTGGAGCCGAAAGGTGCACTGGGGCATTGAGAGCTTGGGGGAGGGCTGTGAGGAAGCTGGGGTGGTGATGAAGGGAGGACCTTGACGTCTGCGGTGGGCAATGCGCTGAGGTCAATGGTATACTTGTACTCCTTCTTGGGCGAGACGTTTCCAGTGGAGAAAGGTGAGGTAGGAGGAGTGTAGCGCGAGATCTCCTCGGCGTACTTGCCCTCTTGTTGGTAGTTGGCAAAGTCCTCGTCATCGTAGTCATCACCGACATTGGCTGCAGGAGTGTTGGGGTAGCTGGCCTCGCTTGCAGAAGAGCTTGCGTAGGTGAATTCTGAGTTTCTGCGTGCGTTCATCTCTCTCTGGTGAGCGGCCTTCTCGAGACGCTCCGAGATGTCGTAGGGGTTCTTGCGTGGGCGACCGCGTCTAGCTTGAGAACGCTCGTAACCAGGGAGAGCGCCGTCGCAGACTCCGCGTTGACGGTGGCGAGTCAGGGCATCTTGTCTGGCAAAGCCGTTGCCGCAAGGGCACTTGTGAGGCTTGTCGCCACTGTGAATCTTTGCGTGACGCTTGAGGTCATGCTGTCTAACGAAGCACTTGCCGCAGTGATTGCACTTGAATTGGCGATCGCCGAGATGGGTTTGGACGTGGGCACGGATGTTCTCCTTGCGGCCGAACTTCTTGTTGCATCCATCAAACAGACAGGTCCACTTGCCATCGCAGTGATCCTGAGGGCTGATGAAACGTTGGACATCCTGAGGTGAGATGCCAGTGTCTTCAATGCTAGCGTCGATGTCGAGAGTCTGCAGCATGGCCTCGCGAGGAGACATGGCGGATCTGTGAGGGGAATCTGTGTAATAGCTCATGTTGGGAGTGGCTTCGCCAGAAAGCATCATAGAATCGTGAGCGTAAGTGGCATGACTGGGAGCAGGCGAAAGAGCTTCGTAGACAGTAGGTAGAGGGTTGAATTTGCCGTCCATAGGAGAGCGCATAGGAGAGCTGGGGTCAGCCAGGGATGAGGTGTATGAGGGTGTACACGCGTAATCGCCAGCGAAAGACTCCTGGTAACAAGACTGGTTGTCTTGGAAAGGCTCCTGGACTTGGACAACGGGAACGTTGGCGTATTGTACTGGCATGGGTGACATGGCTTGGTGCATGGGTGACACAGCGACTGAGTTTGGCATGGGCGAGACGTCGAGAAGAGGCCCCTCCGAGTGGCCAGACATGGATTGCTGGTAATTTGAGCAAGGAGTAGTTGGACGCGTTGCGACAATGATTGGTGTGGTGGGCATTTGAGGTTGCGATTGAGTAATCGGTGTCTGAGGAACATATCCGTATGTGCGGTAAACGGTCTGGATATGTTGTTCAAGGTTCAGGATGGCTTGCTTTGCTTGCTCTGCCGAAGCAATATCCTGTTCCATGAAGGCTGGTCTGAAGAAGTGCTGTTGGTTAGGGTCCATGGGATAGAGTCCCGGCTGGTAAGGTCTGTGCTGCTGCGTTTCTTGCACTGAATGCTGTGATGATGGTCGTTGTTGGTTAGTTGGCATACTTACCTCCTGTCGTGATAGGAGAGTCATGCCCTGGTCGATACTCAGTCCGCGACGGTGGCCATTGGGACGTTGTCTTGACGAGGCAGACATGTGTGTGTTGATCATCGGGACCTCGAGCGAGTTCTGTCTTCTGTGGAGTTGACGTCGTCGTTGGATGCTCGAGGTTGAGTTGTGTGTTGACAGCATTTTGGTGGTGAAAGATTGAGTCCGGATGGGGTTAGTTGTCGAATTGGTCGAGGATAAGTTAATATCTCGGTATTCCGGATCTGTATAGAGAACTGGATTAGTATGTGCATATTGTGTGCAGCTCAATGCATCTTTGGAGAGTCGAAGAAGCAATAATATCGTACCTCACGCAGTGCAAGCCGCGTCCGCCGGGCGGAGAATGTCTTAGAGTCTGATCAGGCGCAACGCACTAGAGCGAAGCTTGGAGTGGGTTGGTATGGGCCTAGCGGCCTGTGGGGAGGATGGTTTGGAGAGTTGTTATTGCGAGAAGGAGAATTGGATGGCTTTCTTGCAGATAGATGGTATCTACAGACTTGAGGGAGAGGGATATGCAGAAATGAAAACCGGAGGGCAGACAGGCCTACTAATGAGGCCTTTGCTTACATGGGGACGGCCATTTGGCGCTGGTTGCTAGGTGAGGATGGATTATCCCAGCTGTTGCTGCGCAACGTGCAACGCCATGCAGCATGACGGAGGAAATCTTGGTTTCGTCCCGCTCCTTTGGGGCTGCCGCTGTCGTTCTCCCCACCTGTACCGAAGGCGGTGAGTGGTCCGATCGCGATGAGATGATCAAGATAAGATAGTGCTCTCTCCAGATCTAGCATGTGAAAGCGGTCCAAGATTTTATCGCCGACGAGGCTCGTCTTGACAAACTTGAGGACGACGTCGAGGTCATATCACTCAACATGAAGGTAGCCCACTTCAACGTCTTCCAATAATGCTCGAGCTGACTCGTTCAAGATCCTGGATGCCGGTACCGAAGTGCTCGACGACTATGATGTCCTGAAATTCATTCGCGACAAGCGCGCGCAAATCAAGGAGGAGAAGGAACAGTCCAAGCAAGAGAAGAGACCCAACTCATACAGGCCGGCCAATCTCATGAAGTCACTACAAAAGGTCCGGAGCCATCTGGCCGACGGTCAAGGGCTGAGCTAATCCTTTGCAGCATGAAGAGCATCTCGCCGACAAAGACCGACCTTTCCTGGACAACCCTCACTACGACAACAACTCACAGTATCTGAACAAGCTGATGCAGACACTGGGCCCGAGAGTACAACTCACAAAGTCCGAATACCTGACCATCGCCAATCAACGACCCTTCAGACGCTCCCACATTGCTGCTATGATTGAGGATGCCGACACTCGCTTCACAATGGAAGAACAGAACTTCATCAGAGATGCTGTGACCGACATCTTGGGCATTCCGGAAAAAGAGGAGCAGAACTTGGACTACACTCCCGTCGAAGTCAAGGGTTGAGAGAACCGCTCAGCACATCCAGAGAAGATCAATACCGGAGGACTCGGTCGTACTCAATGGCACCCATCACCACCCTGTGCAGACATCCAAAGGGCTTTGCGAGCGATCGGTACAACACACGCAATGCGACAAATGCCGGCGCATGTGCGTCGCAGCCGCTTGACACGGAGGATTGAATCAAAGAGCAAGGAAGGTTTTGCAAAAGAAGACACACACGCTCTGGACACCACCTACAGTCTTTCAAGACGAACAGAAGTTGGTATATCATACTAGACGTGGTGCGATGGCAGACTACGCGTCGCAATATCTTTTGTACTTCACCTTCTTCCATCCTTCATAGACTCTATCACCCTCGTCCTCTACATCGCAGTCTCAAACAAGACTGCAATCATTATATCATATATCAATCATTTTCGCACACACATCGATTCAGCTCTGCTTGTAACACAGTTTATTTTTTGCCGAGGTCAAACAAACCTCGACGGCTATCGGGCTAATCAGCCCTCTCAGCTCCTCTCTCGGACGCCATGTCAACCGCGACTCGAACGCCATATCTACGCTATCACCGTTGCGATAAGCAACCACCTAACCTTGCCAACCTTACTCGACCCCTCCAACGCGTATTACCACAATCAGCAAAATCTCGACCTATCATACATATTTCAACAAGCCGAACAGAGAAAAATCCTACTGTGATCAAAACAGTGTATCTAGTCGATAACTAATCGTTAACCCTCAACCCCCCATCCGCCTAGTGGATCCGAGTTTACCGTATCGCTCACTCTAGCCTTTTGAAGTCTGCGTACTCGGTTGACCATTGTACCGATACTGACTGGGCCGATAATTGTACAGAGAAGAATCGCCCACGTTGCGACTAGAAAGATGTCTGAACTTTCTCCTCCTTGTGTTGTGCCAAAAATACCATTGCTTTCGGCTAAGGAGGAGATCAAGAAGCCAATTTCACCGCGCGCGACCATTGCACTGCCTAGCATTAGGGATGGGTATAGTGATTGTGGTTTTGGGAGTTTGCGAGGCGGTTGGCGTTTGCGTTTTGAATTTGCGGAGGGCGGTTGTTGGGGGTTGGTTTGGTCGGTCGAGGCATCGGTTGATGGTGTTGTGTTGGTGGTTTGCTGTCCTTCGGGTAGTTGGACTTTGGTTGGTGTGCTTGTGAAGCGTACGAGTACCAGACCACAGGCTAGTTTGCCTAGGATCATGAGGATTGTGTATACGATGCCTCGCCATACGATGGCACCACGGAACATTTGTGTGATGGGGATAGAAAAGCCGATTGATGCCTGGTATAGATGTTAATCATAGAATCGTGCAGGTGATTATAAGTGATACCTACGAAGAAGAATGGCTTCAAGATAGTGTTCATGGCTGGTGCATACATATGCTCGTAGATCACGGCTCCTCTCAACTTGTCATGTGTTGCTGAGACAGGTCGGTCGATTGCTGGTTCACAAGCATCAGGTGCAGAATTGTCAGAAGACGTAGGGCTGGAGACAACAGCTCCTTCTCTTTGCGGCTGAGTGGTCTTCTTTCCCTTGCGGGCTTTCTTTTCCGTTATAATAGCAGAAACTTGCTCTTGTAATGTCGCGTCAACAAGTGCATCCCACCAGTTTATCACAGCTCCAGCAATATAAGCAGCGAACAGATTGGAAGTACCAGCATAAGTAGATCCAGTGACAAGACCTAACAGAACCAGAGTATGTGCAATGAAAGCTGCAACAGGTGTACAAATCCAGGTTCGTAGATTTGACTGCTCCTCATCTTTCTTTGCCGTCTGAGCTAGGGTAGATTTCGTGATAGGCTTCACGACAGCCCAGCAGACAGCAGGTACAACGACGGCGAAAGCGATGGACACGAATACTGGCCGAATGACTGTTATAGCAGTAAAAGAGTTGGCAGACTGTCCAAGGTTGGATATGACTTGGACCATAACAAGACCAGCTACATCATCCAGCATGGCTGCACTGGAAAGGATAACACCTAGTCTGCTTTTGTCGAGACCACTGGTGTTGAGGATGGTGAAGGTCGTACCCAAAGAGGTTGAACACAATGCAGCTCCAGCGGCAAATGCTTGCACGGGAGTAGCTCCCAGCAGTCCCATCAAGACATAAGACAGACCGATAGGTAGCGTGATGCCAATAAGAGCGACCAAACCAGAGAGGTAGATATTCGACCACAGAGACGCGAAAGAAGTCGACAGACCACCTTCACAAAACCGTCAGCAAGCCATCCACTATAACACGATCTTCTACACACCTTCATAAACTATCAAAATCAACCCAAGATAGCCCAGCTGCATAACAGTATCTTGGACCTCTTCCGACAACCAATTCGCACCAGGCGTTCCCCAAGCCACTCCGATCAAGATCTGACCAACAAGACCACAGTAAATAGCATTATCGAGGATCCAATTGATGCCATTGAGAACGAGTAGAAAAGACGACTGGATCAAGATCGTCACGATCCCAGGCTCGTGGTAGGGAAGGGCGGCTAGAGCCATATTGGTGAAAGAGGAATGGAGTACCAGATCACTTAAGAGCAAGCTTCCCTTGCTCGTTTCACCCTCTTGAAGTGTTCAGTAAAACTTGTTTATGCGTAAAGGTCGTCGATGACTTCTCGGTTCGACTGTCCTGACGCGACGACGTCAACGCTTCGACTTGGCGCGAAAAAGTTGGGTGCTTGGGAATCTTGTCGGCATCTCTTGAACATACACAAGTCATACATGCTATCACAGGGACAAGCTACACCATGTCGACTATACGTCGAGTTCAGAGATGAACATCAGACTGAAGCTCGCGTCTTCAAGCAGAGACGCGGCGGAGTCCTTCCTACAGTAAAATTTCACACTTGCATATTTCAGCCATTACACAGGCTGCAATATTCAACTAACATCAAATCATACCTTTGTTTGTCTGCCGCAAGTCTATCCACTAACTTCTGATCAGACGCACACCCCAAATTTCATAACCTCATTATATCTCATTCCTCCTACCCTCCTTTCCATCAACCCTTCACCGCATCCTCCTCTTCTTTCCCCTCCAAAATCTCCTCTTGACTAACACTCTTCCTCTTACTCTGACTCCCCCTCCTGAAGAAATCCTTAATCGCTTCTGTCTTTGAAGTCCCACTGTTACTAGAATGTAACGACCAACTACTCGATCTGCGACGGTTGTGTTCGGCTATCGCTATTACCCCCCATCAGCATCCATTACATTCTCTAGCAAAACAGAGAAGGGGACTATCAGGAGAGACAAACATACCATCGTGTTCATCATTACTCGATGCCTTTTTCAATTCTTCTTTTATTTCTTCCGGGGCGACTGTGGGATTATGGTGAGTTTTCGATGGTTTAGCATGGAGGAGGTGTTGGTATGTTCGTACTCATATTTCCTCGTCCTCCTCGACCTATTGATACGCGGTGGGGAGACACGATCGGTTCGTCGCTGATGCTTTGTCTGCTGGAAGTCATGGTTGCTGTCCTGGTTTCCTTCCGCTCTGAGATTTGGTGAAAAGTTGGCGATTGTCGCTTTTGTCTCGTTGTCGCAAGTGTCGCCAGTGTCCCGTTCTCAATGCGGTTCTTCAGGTGGTGCTGATTGATATGATCCTCGTAGAATTCTCGCTCTCATATTATCACCGCAAAACCGACAGTAAAGAAAAGAAAAAAACTAACGGCAGCCATTATGCGTGAAAGACCCTTTATCTATAAGGAGGGGGTATGTGCCAGACCACTATTCAACTGCTTCTAGTCTTCTGACTTGAAGGTAGATCTTCCCCTTCCGTCCTAACTTATGATGCTTGAGAAAAGAAACTACCGAGGCACGGCAGGTGAACTGCGACCAAAAATTGTTGTTTTGAGGAAAAGTGTATTTGATCGCTACGTCATCATCAACACCCACGTGGAAATCACATGCGCATTGTGAAAAACTGGGAGAAGAGCAGTCGATTCGGACTGGACAAGAACAACCTAGTATCCCGAGTATCACGCGTCTAATTAGGAGTCAGTTCTGCTTGTTGTGTTGTACGAGATCGTTAACATCATCCAACTGGATTCCTCTCATCTCCAAGCACGCTTTGTTACGTATGCTCCGAATCGCTCCAACACTTCCACAATTCTTACCTCTGACGGGAGGCTGTGACTGGATATACTTCCCTTGTCTTCCAGGACTTGACAAAACCGGGACCTGATTAGGCTCCACCATCGACACCGCTGCTGCTGCCATTGCTACGCTCCTTAGCAGCCTCGGCTCCATTCTTAGGACCAAAGTAATCCGGATCCTCATCGTAGTCCCTCAGCTTCAGTCCCATGCGGCCAGGGTTGATGTTCCAATGTCCAATGATCAATGCGATTGAAAACACAGGCTTTGCCAGGAAATCCAGGACACCATAGAACACCGCCTCGGAGTCTGGAGGAATGACATTGGCACCCTCGGACACACCCCAGCAGATGGGGTAGCAGAGCCAGATGAAGAGGGTCAAGCAACCACAGATGGTGTAGGTACGGGCAATATCTGAGCCGAGGTGCTTGGCATGTTTGCGGCCTTCAACGGCGAGATTCCAGAAGATAGCGAACATGGCGACAGTACCGAAGGTCCAGAAGCCTGTATGGAAGAGTCAGATTGTGTGTATGCCCGAATGGAAAGGAAAGTAGTTCTTACCCCATTTGTAGCGACTCTTGACGAGAGCACCGACAAGGCCAGTAACAATCATGACTTCGTCAAGGAAGATGGTCCACAGGATGGTCGGCCAAGGTAAGCCGGCAGTGAGAAGGAGGTCCATAAGAAGCAGAGGCGTGGTCACGAACCTTGACCCATGTCAGCATTCGTCTTCGAGGGTGCACCAGAGACATATCTACCAATCAATGTAACGGACATAAAAGACCTCACGGTTGACGCCAGCAACCTGGGACCATGTCCTCTGCCATTCGACGTCAATGGGCGTCCAGCCGAGATTGGAGCCCATGGCGAAGTAGGCAATACAGGCAGTGGTGTTGATTGCAGCAGTGATGTAGAAGAAGATACGGTCCGTACGAGGCTTCATTGCAGATGCAGCCATCACGCCCAAAGCAACAAAGCCCATGACAGCACAGATGGCAAAGTAGAAATCCGATCCACGAACAGTGATGGCAATATCGACATGCTTGTTGTTCTGGGTGTTTGGATTCACCTGGATGGCATCGTTTCGTTTCTCCAGCCAACTCATGGTCGCGGGAATAGATAGGTGCAGGTGCTAAGGTTTGATAGAGGAATGCTCCGTACGAGGGACGATAGAAGCGGCAGGAAGAGCATCTTATGTTTGTTGAGATTCTACGTGATGGATAAATTCGTCAGTGGCTCGTACCTCCAACGAATGTCCAGCCCCCCAGAGAAGGTGCGACAAGCAAGTCACTTCCACGTCAGACTTCTCATGACTTCCGCGGCCTGAACGAACGGCTGTTTCTTGGTCCTCTCCGTGTACCCCTCCCATGCTATACCTATACCAGGCTCGCATATCGACCTTTCGGCAAACAAGTCCGGAGCCGTTTGAAGGACATGCTCCACATGCATAATCACAATTGCTGCCATGATTTGTTCAAACGAGCGTAAGTGAAATGAGGACACTGGCTAGTGATCAGCGGACTTAGGAAAGACTTCATGTCATTTCCATCATCTGATTCCCATGTTCGAAATTCGTTGTTCGAAAGTCCATCAAGGGGAGCACGCAACACGGTGATGTCTCCGCACATGCAGTCGCGGCTCAAATCCAGATCATCAGCCACGCCGTCAGAAAAACCATACCATCTACGGCAGTCGCTCTGAAGCTTATTCTTAGCTTGGCACCCTCGTGTCGACAACCAGGATCCTGCAACTGTAATTTGGAAGCATTTGTAGAGTACAATCAAGGTAAAGCGGCTTGTTCAGGGCTGAGAGTCTTTCTCCGAGACCAAAAGCAATCATGGCCTTGTGAAATCAAGTGCCAATAAGATATGGGATTATGACTACTGATCTGTTAACAGATACGTTCTTCTACCCATGCTAAACATCATCCTCAATATGTGATTTACTAGAGGATTACTCCGAGAACGAAGATTGCAAAAGCCACCATGATACCTGTTAGACTTGCACTCAGCGAGCTGCTTCCCCCATTCGATGAAGTCGTCTGATTTGAAATTACTGCCTGCGTCCCGGTAGGAGACTTTACTGTCGTCGATGTGATGCCAGGGTGCGATGAAGATTTTGGAGGGACCGAACTGCCAGAGCTAACACGGGAGTCTGAAGACGAGCCAGGAATGGATTCGGACGTCGAAGATGCGATGCCTTGCCAGATATAATCGCCGAGGTTTTCGGTTGTAGTTCGTGTTCCTGACATGATCACCAGTGAGCCTCCACCCGTAGGCAGACTCAACATTTGACCATCTATAGTGATGGCTGGACCGCCGGGATAAAGTGTCTGAGATGCAACTACAACACCCGATTTAAGAGGCGTGAAGGATAATTGTTGCGAACCGAAAGCGAGTACCCCACCCGCAGAAGCTGCTGCTGATAGAGAAGCTGTTTTGCCATTGATGACAACCTCCCCAGTAGCCGATGGGGGTAGGCTGTAGATAGTACCGCTTATTGTTATCCCGCTGCCACCTGGAAATAGTGTCTGTGATTCAATGACCAGGGGTGTCACGGACGCAGCAGCTGCAGAGTATGCTTGGGATCCAACAGTGATGACAGGATCAGAACCAAAAGTTTTGACCGGTGTTGGTTGTCCATCAATAATCACCGTGTTACCAGAAACTGGCAATGAGTACGTCGTGCCCGATACTTCAATGGCCGAACCACCAGGACTAAGTACCTGAGTTCCCACAATATATCCACCTGCAAGTAGCGGCACAGCAGTCGCGCTACCGAACACCACAGCCGAAACCGTTGGTATGTCTGTTGGACTCATGATGGACGTCGCTCCATTTACCATAACATTGGCTCCAGATATAGGCAAGGAGTAAGTCACACCAAAGATTTCGATTGCCGAGCCTCCTGGACTGAGTGTTTGGTCTGCTACAAGGTAATATGCACCGGAGGACTCTGGTTTAGCAGTGACTTCTCCAATGATAATGGTAGCTGGTGGTACCTGGATAGTAGAGATGTGCGTTGGCTGTCCATCAATATCGACATTACTCCCGGATGGTGATAGGGAGTAAGTGGTTCCAGATATCTGTATAGCAGATCCCCCACGGCTGATGGTTTGATCTGCTACGATATATATACCAGAGGCCACAGGCGTGGCTTTGATTTCACCAAAAGCAACAGGTGCTGAAGGTGATTCTTGAGGCGCGATCGTTGACACAGATGCAGATTGTCCATTGACAAGCACATTGCCACCAGATGGCTGCAAGGAGTAGGTTGTGCCAGATAATTCAATCGCTGGACCGCCAGCAGAAAGGGTCTGGCCTCCAATAGCATATGCAACAGAGGAGTAAGGCCTATCAGTTGCGCTGCCAACCACTTCTGGTATAGTAGGGTGATCATAGGCCGAAGCCACGAGCGTCTGCCCGTTGACGATGACATTGCTCTGTGAAGCCTGTATGGAATATGTGGTACCGGAGACTTCGACTGTCGGTGATCCTGGTGCGACTGTTTGATCTCCGATGATGAATCCACCGGATACAATGGGAGTAGCGGTAACTTTTCCGATCACCACAGGTGCTGGGATAAGAACTGAAGCTGGTGAGGAAGAGACTGGCGATGTCTCTACATCTGTCAAAGCCTCAGACGGCTGAGCTAGGTCTGTCGTTCCAGATGTTTGAATAGCAAGTCCTCCAGTCCTGGGGATCGTGGTTTCGATGACAAGAGCGACAGAAGAAAGCAATGTCGCAGTAGCACCTCCAATGACAATCATGACCGGATCGGTTGTTCGAATGGCTTGCGTGGTTGTATCCGCTGCAGGGATATTGTTCTGAGAAGGAGCTACCTTGGATGAGCCTGCCTCTTGGCTGACAGCGGCCTTGGTAGTCACGTCTGAAGGCTTGCCCATATTGGTTTCTGCGGAGTCAGGAGCTGTTGTTTTTGAGGCATCGTCGGTCGGCTGGTCAGACGAAACTTGATTCTGTGTCGTTTGAGGGGGTAGGATGGTAGGAGATACAGTGTCTCCTGATGCCACCGATGTGAGACTTGATGCAGCAGCAGTGTTGCCTTGCGATGTTGCTTCAGTCGACTTTTCAGTAGTTGGAGCAGCTGGTGGAGTGGTATCTTTATTCGAGTCATGTGGACTTTGAACTGATGAGGGTGGGGTTGCGGTGCTGACGTGTGATATAGCTGTAGGCGACGGCTGTGTTTGGATTGATGTCTGCGAGGGAAGAGGGTTCTGAGACACCTTAGTGGTTGGCGCACTTGTCATCATCGTGCTTATGGGTCCGATTGTCGATGTTTTGCTGGCAGGCACGGCTGCCGTGGTACTTGCTGTATTGATGTACATTGCATTCGTCGTGCTGGTCACAGCGCTCGAAGATGTCAGGAACGAGACACGGATATGTAGCTGAGGAGCGCCAGCAGCAGAGACAGGCGAACAGCTCAAGATGCTCGGGACATGAGATAAGACGTCGGGATTCTGTGCCAACCAGGTAAACAACTTGTCGTCTATCTCTGTTATAACAGACTTCTGACTCCAGGTACTCGTTTGGGTTGACACGAAGCTGTAGTAGGGTGTTGAAATCCAGAAGCTTGAAACCGATATGCCACTCCCTTCAAGGCTGTATGGCAGATTCGGAGCTCGAGCGGCGTTTGAGAACCAGGATTGAGCTATTGACGCGACCTCGTATGTAGAACTCTTACTTCTGTATGTACCCATACAGGTTCCAGCACTATTGAGCTGGCCGGAGAAGACATAAAGTGATGCAAACGTCATGAAGGGCGTTGGGGATGCTCTGACATGAACAATCAGCAAACATCCAGGAGGTCCGTTTTCTTGTTACTCACATCGTCGTGTATACATCGTCGTATCTTGTATCGTTCGATGCAAGCAACACCGTACCATCATAAGCGCCGCCATAGTAAGGACCATTGATATCAGTTTGTACACCAGGGAGGATGGGCGTCTCGCCCAAGTCGGCGATGTAACCACCCAGAAATACTGTAGAGTTGGGCGGTTGTGTGATCGTAGCAGTCGGGACGACGGTATTGTTGTAACGCAGATACTCTGTTATGACTGTTCCGTCAGGATATTCCACGTCGTGATCGGTGTACCATACTATCAACCCAACCGCGGGGGCGTATATCTGGCAGCAAAATGAACCAGATGGCGACGATGGAGTCGGTTGAATAGATGCCGAAGAGTTCTTGTACTGGGAAATCGCTTGTCTTGGAAGGTGCAACCCAAACACGGCTTTCAAGTGGAAGGCATACCACAACGCTTGGAAAAGCTTCGCCATCGTTCTGAGGCACACTTAAAAATTTTGAAAGAGGGGCAATGTAACATTTGTATGGCTGTTGCGCCTTTATAATGTAATACTGGACATATTGAGGGCACCGCAATTCTATCCTAGGGAATATGCACCCTCGAAGGATTATTGGTAGGCGCACCTGCATACAGATTGGTGTATTCTGGCCCCGCGACCGAGTCCATTATGGACCTGCAGCTTGAATGCCACAGGCCGTAATAAGAACTCAAGTGGATGTTCTTCATTCGCATATGCGCGCTTGGTTGGCGAATTGTTTCGGATGGCGGAGCTAGGCAATTCTGATCTTCAGTCCGAGCCGACTTTGTAGGGTATCGGGCTGTCAGCATGCATGAATCCTTTCAGCCTTGTTTCCGAATTTAGAAAAAGGCTGGAACGCCTTTCCCTGCGCAGTTTGCGTGCGGATGATATTTCCATGCGCACGAAATCGGCTTCTGCGATGGTTTGTGGGCTTGAGTAAGACCTTATCATTTACCGCTGAACATCATCCAGCACCAGACCACGTGTCAACCACAGCCTCCATTTGCGGCACAAGATCCTTTATTTTGAATGGTTTTGTAACCACAGAGTCCATGCCAGCTTCAATCGCGGTTGCAATTTGTTCGTTGCGAGCATTCGCCGTGATCGCGATCACCGGTATATGGCCAGATATTTCTCCAGACTGTTCGAGTGCGCGAATGCGACGGATGCAGGTCAGTCCGTCCATGACAGGCATTTCTATATCGAGCAATATCAGGTTCAGCGGTGTGGCATCTGAAGTGCTTGAGAGATGGGTTGTGGTGGAGAGGAAGTTGAGCGCTTCTAGGCCGTTTCCAGCTACATTCACTTCGCAGCCCAGCTTCCGTAGCTGTTTCGACATGACTTTGCAATTGATCTCGTTGTCTTCCACGACTGCGAGGTGTTAGCGTTTTCTTTTCTCTCTGTTGTATATTCGAATGTACTTACTAAGCACATGCATGTCGTGTACCAGAGTTTTCGGCTGTGGTACTGTATCTACCTTTTCCAGGACTTTGACTTCCTCGAAAGCACCGCCCATGGCATGTGGCAAGTTCTTGACACTGACGGTAGACCCGACCGAAGCCACAGAACCTGAACGACTCGCTCGGACGGCGCGCTTAGCTTTGATGTAAAATGCGAATCTGCTGCCGACTCCAGCTTCGCTGTGTAAACCAATTTTGCCCTTTTGGAGCTCGACCAGCTCCCGAGAAATGAACAATCCTAAGCCTGAGCCGCCATACTGTTCAGAACAAGTCAGTCAAGGATCGAATAGATAACTGAGAAACGCCACTGACCTGTTTGTATGTCTTAGGTGCTTGTGAGAATCGTTGGAACAGCAACTGTGACTCTTCTGGCGTTAGCCCACAGCCAGTATCCTCAACGCTGAACAACAGGTAAACATCGTCACCACCGTCGTCCGAGTCGAGGGCTGCAAGCATTGCAGTGGCTGTCTCGGGGTCGTCATGATCCTTTTTGCGCGGTTTAACGAATTCAACACCACAATCGAGGGCCGATGGCGGTGCAAAGAAATTTCCATAGGACAACGTGATGCGGCGCGTTTCTGCGCTTCGAGTGAACTTTAACGCGTTGGTGATCAAGTTAATTATAACTTGGAGTAGACGACTGGGATCACACATGATATCTGCAACCGCACAATCACTCGACATCTGTTCGACTTTGGTCACGATATCCGCGCTCTTCAGTTCGGTCTCGAACATCTTGAGCGCTTTTTCGACTACTTCCCGTGGCCTGGTTCTTTCCGGAGCCAAGACCAGGAGGTTGGAATCGAGCTTTGAGAAGTCGAGCACTTCATTGATTATCTGCAGCATGTGGAAGGCGCAAATGTTGATCGTGTTGGCTGCGTCAATAACGTTTTCGTGTGACGCTGCTGGTGTTGCATCGAGCGAAGTCGTGAGGATTGACTCAGTAAGTTGTATAATGCTGCTCAGCGGGTTCCGCATTTCATGCTGTGGATTTTTCAGTGGCTCGAATCATTGAAACTATAGGAAGGTTGACCTACCGAGATCATGTCAATAAAGTTTTGCGCCTGCCTCTTCGTTTCAATCGCTGCGTTCATCCTTTCTGTGGTGAGAGCCTCGGTCAGCTTTTTCGAAGTAACGTCAGTCAAGTAGCCTTGGAATGTCACCAAGACACCGTTAGCGTCGCGTTGTGGGAAGCAGACAACTTCCAGCCATCTAGCGCGCGTCGGGCTGGATTTGGTCCCTGCCTTGACGCGGAACTGGAAGTTGAGTACTGAATGAGACTCGGCAACGGATCTCCAAGCCTCTTTGCTGAATTCTTCGTCGTCTGGGTGTATGCAATCTCGCCAGGCGTATCCTGTTTTGGCTTTTTCGAAATATTCATCTCTCTTTTCACCTAGCAGCTCCAGGAAGCGATCATTCAGATAAAGTGGCGTGCCATCTCCTTTGTACAAGAACATGCCAATCGGAGCATCTTCCGCCATACGCGTGAATGTTTCCTGGCTCTTCTCGTTCTTGAGAGTCGCAATATTCAGCTCTCTAGATAGTTTGGCAAGGTTGATTCGGTAGCCAAAACTATCGTCGGTCCGTAATATCTTCCTCTGGTCAGAGGGTGAGTCCAGTATGGTGACTGCTCTGAGCAAAATCTCGTTCAGTGAATAGATGAACTTTTTCATATAATCATCGGCACGCCGCCTAGGATTGACACCAATGACCACCGAGCCTAGTGCAGATCCCTTGATGTCGAAGATGGTGAAAACAAACGCTGAAGCGACTGTACCTAATTCAGGCATGTCGATTTTCAGTTCAGCCGGAAGGCTCTCGTCTTGAAGACAAACGACATTTTCGTCCCGCTCTGCCATTTCCAGAGCACCTTTCAGTTTGGCGGAAGATTTCTCGAAGGGGCCGTTCGATTTGAGGCCTGATGAACCATATAGAAAGTACTTCTCTCCAGAGGGTGTCGTTGTTTCCTTGTTGATCATGAAAAGAAGTGTGTAGGCTATGTCGTCAGCCTCTTCATCCAGTATTCCTAGAAACTCAAGCCAAATATTGGAGAGATCGGGAGCGTGAACAGTCCTTTGTAAGAGGTTGCGTGAGACGTCTTCCCTATTGTTCCGGAAAACCTGGGAGGTGACTTCGTTGACGAGATTTGCACAGCCAGCCCAATGACCATCAGGCCCAACTATGGGAAGAAAAAAGCCTTCGAAGTATGACTCTTCGAGAAAGCCTTCCCGATCGAGCAGAAACAATGTTTCCTTGACGTGGACAGATTGACCTTGTTCCCAGCCGGTCTTGATCAGCCCAGCGGTTTGATCCCGCACAACCTGATCCCAAGTGTCGATTGATTTGTTTCCCAGTGCACCTGGGTGTTTGTTACCGAACATCTCAGTTGTAGGCTCGTTATAGATCTGAATAAGATCAGCTCCCCAGTAAATGAGGGCTGGATGCGGATAATGCATATAAGTTTGAAGAGTCGCACGCAACGCTGCTGGCCAGTTATGCATTCTTGAACCACAAAGAGCACCAATGTCAGTCTGGCTCCAATCGTAGGCCATCAGATAGCGTATCCAGTTGTTGGTAGGCACCTGGTCAGGGAACTTGATCCAGTCATGAACCAAATTGTCTAGGCCATTGTCCTCTGTCCCTTTGCGCGGCGGTACAAATTCATGCTTGCAGTATATCACCACGTATGATGTTCCGAGCTCTTTCTTGATCCACTCCCTGTCGGCGAAATCTCCAGCTGGCGTCGCTTTGGCCGAGCATGTGCTGCTTGTTTCGGTAGAAAGCCATTGATTTAATGCGTCAGAGGGGATGTGCGCAAGGGCCTGTTGAAAGGCGGCATTTTGGAACAGACAGGTCGGTTGCGACTGTGTCGAGTCCAGTATACAAGTCGGACGGTTATCGTCAATGGCCAGTTGAACCAGGAGCTTGAGCTCAAGCGGCAGCTCTTCAAGAAGATCCTCTGACGCCATTGTGTCGTGCCGTCGTCCGTATCTTTCGTATTTCGTCCTTTTCAGCACATTTCATCCGTCGATCGTGGCCAGTGGCGTGTCCAATATGCGCTCGTGTCTTCTGCGTACTCGCTCTGGAGAGAAGAACTAGGAAGACATTTGTGCGAGTCCGCGCAGCAGCGGCGTAGGAACAAGGACCCGTTCGGCAACGGCGGCGCTGAAGGTCTAGACTCTGGAACAACTTTGTGACAAACCCGCCGCCTCCCTCAATGCTACTTCCCTTGAAGACTAATCTACCAACCTTCTTGCTGTATACAAGCACGTCTGAGCAGCATAACTCATGCTACTGTCTCGACTGGCTTCTCTACTTGCCGTACCGCTCGAGATGAACCACGACGCACTTGAAATAATGGCACGATTAGACTCGAACTTTATCTAAAGCCTCCACAGTTCCATGAGCCGCATCTAGATGGTGGCGTAGGGGGTCACCCTGCTTGAATCCTTCTTGCTAATTAACTTGTCATCTAAAAGTCTTAAGATGGCAAATGCACTTGTTATTTGGTATCTGTGAAGATACAGTCGAGTTTGTATTGATTCTAGACTGTATATCTCACAGGATCATTTGATGATCGTTGGAGCAGAATCTTGGCCACAAAACAGCCGAAGCAAGGGAAAAGAACATGTGCAAGATGTCTTGCATATGTTCACACAATGACACAATCACACTTCAATATCAGAACACTTGCAAGGCAAGGGGGTTTTTGGAGAGGAAACGGAGTTGAGATCGTTTATCATTGCAGAGTAAAGTCTGCTCATCGAGCGTCTACGCAGTGACAGCTCCAAAGATACCTACGCCTTGATATGCACGTAGCATCTTCCCTATATAACGACATAACACCGAATTTCATGACTCATGATTGTAAACTCTTATGTAAGTCAGTCTTGGACGACAGTCCAACGTCGCTTGGGAATGCCTGCTTCACGAGGAAATGTACCGCTCGGCGCACTTCCCCAGAGGCCTTTCTGACTTAGTGATCTTGCCAACTTTGGTGGTGGGTTCTCGCCAACCGTCGGTAGCGCCGACACACTCGATTTGGCTTCTTCCTGTATGGCACCTGCGTCTGGCCCCGCGTCTGTTTCCGTTTCTGCGGATCGAGCCTCGGCTTTTGGGGAGACCGAACGCTCTGGCGTAGTCACCTTAGGAGTAGACAGACGTGCTGCTAGTGAGTTTGATCGAGCCAAGACGTTAAGGAAACCAGGAGAGTCACTGTCTTTGGCACTGCCTGAGTTCCAAAGACCAGTGGGCGAGTCGTTTTTCATAGCAGAGGGAAGGATAGGGGTTGTGAGAACAGGTGTGATGGCTGGTCGAGAGGGACGGCGCATACTACCAAGCGAACTGTTAATTCTGGCTCTGGGCTCTGGCAGGTTCCAGCTCGAGTCGACAGGAGCGCCAGCCGAGGCATGGGAGCTAGCTGATCCAAAGCGACGACTGCGTGATGATGGCACAGTTTGAGAGGCAGAGAGAACAGGTGAGCCAATCATAGGCACAGAAGATTTGGTAGGATCGACACCAGGACGAAGATGTTCAGACGAAGCAACGATCTTCATGTCGTAATAGGAAGACAAGCCAGAATCAACGGAGCTCTTTCGTCGTGGGACAGGGCGGCGTGTTGCATCCACAGGGCCAAGAGCAGGCGAATTTCCTAGAGCTGGCGAGTCTATAGGTGAAACAAGCTCGCCGGATGATGGCGATGTAGAAACATCATCCTTGCGTACAGCCATGGTGAGCGAAGCCATGCCGACATCAAGTAGGACAGGTTGGTTGGTGAGGGCGCCGATCAGGGCATTGCAGCCGGCTCCATGCGTGACCAGCACGACAACAAGATCTTCGTCATCATCGTCGTTTGCTTCTGGAACAGCTTCGTGGTCGTCGGCAACAGGCTGCTTAGACTCGGATTGAGTTGTGGCATACCAGTCAACCATACTGGACAAGCCATGTCGGAAGCGCTTATGCATTTGGCTCCATTCCTCTCCGAACTTACCACCATCGCCCCAGCAGCGTGGCTCGCGCATGCTATCCCACTTGTAGTCCACCTTAACACATTGGTCACGAGCGTGAGCGACATAGCCGCGAGGTATAGCATCGCCAGGTGAAATAGCATAAGTCGGAGTAGGTGGGGTATAACCCAACGAAGTGTCGTGTTTGTGCGACGAGGGCGAAGGATTGGCAGGTCTGAACTGGTCGGCGGACTTGTTGGTGCCGAGGCTGTTTGTGCGATCTCTGCCTGGTACCTCGCGCGAAAAGACTTGCCAGTTTTCCAACGGGCCATCGGTTTCATGTGATAGAGGAGAGGGATTGACGTTGCTGACCGAGTGCGAGTGTTGGCGTGCGGTTTGGTTGGTTCCCCAGAGATTACCGCCCGACACAATCGGAGACGAAGGTGTATAAGTGTCGATGTTGTCAGCCTGACGCAGCAATTCGGCCTTTGCTGCCGTAACCATCAAGGTGCTGTCTGGAGGCGGCGTAATCATTTCGAAATAGTCGGGCGATAGCCATTCGCCCAAGAAGGCATCGACACGGAGGGTGGTGCGTATGAGGGCTTGCTGCTTTTTGTGGTCCTCCTGCTCTTTCAGCGAGGAGCGGAAATACTCGCGCGACTCAGGGTGATGCTCGGGTACGGGTCGTAACTGGGGCGAAGCAGTTGCATCTTTCGGACGCAAGCTCGGGGAGCCACGCAGTTGGCTGAGTGTCTTGATGCGTGCATCGCTGCTCTTTCTGGCGTTTGCTGGCAAGCCTTGGTACTGCGACAGACCGGCGCTGATGCCGATACCCGTTTGCACGCATCGCTGGAAGGGCGACGAGTGGATGACGACCTTGTGCTTCCGACGCTTCGATCCGCCCTTGGACGTCGACTTGACCTTCAGATCGCCTTCAGAGAGGGCGAAGTCTCGGATACCCAGACCTGAGTCTGTCGGCGCGCCAGCTGGTGACGAGGTGCCCGAGGTGGCCGGGCCCTTCTCTCGATCGTGTAATAAGCTGGCAATGCGCAGACCTAGCGCTCTCGATTGGATCCATCCGCCATAAGTAAGAGGCGGATCATAGGGTGTAGGCGACGTCAGATGCCATGATTTGTCGGCTGCGTCGAGTCGAGCTCCGTGTCTGTCGAGAAGCTGTCTGTTAGCCACATGCCTGGGCTATCGTCGAAGCTATCAATCGGGCCTACCTGACGACTATCACGACGGCTGGCTCCTTTGGCATGGTGCAGCGAATGGTCGGGTGATAGGGACAAAGTCTCGCGATAGCCTCGCAGCTATGAGACAACCAAAATCAGGCTGCTACGATGATGTCGTCGATTTACTCCAAGTTTGCTCTCCCGAACAAGTCAAACAACAAGTACTGATGTGAAGGCTATGACAGTCATGTACAGTCTAGGAGAAACACAAGCCACCAAGGGCCAAAGACTTTCTTCTCGATCAATCGGCAACTGACACCGAAACAGGACCACTCGGCTCCCGACAGCACACCTTCCCGCCGCCTCCGCCGTCCGCGCCAAGCATCTGCATGCCTTAGCTCCGAAACCTCCGAAGCCTGCGCCAGCAACCTCTCAAGACAAACTTATGTGAACAACCAACAATCGCCAATCTTTCTTCCCGAGTCCATACATGTTTGCCTCAATTCTTACGCGACACACCCGAGCGCATTTTGTGAATGCTGTCAGCTCTTTTTGTGGTAGGATCTGCGCGTTTCGAGAGCCGCTTCAGCCTCCGCCGTTCGTCTTCCTGACCAAGCCTCCTCGAAAAATGCCTCTCTGCGAACCACCAATCACCGCAACTTCTCCCTGTACCCACAGCCTCGCATCCTGTTGTACCAGTATCTTTAGCTCACGCTGAAACTGCTACGTGTTGTCTCACGCTCTCTCGGACATTTCCAATCATCTCCTTCGGCTCGCAAATCATCCGGCAACTGCTTCGGCTGATACAAAGGCCGTCGGATTCTCTGAATCCATCAAAGGCATACCGGCTGAATTCGAGCTTCGGAAATTGGATGCATTGGCCCCATGTCCTATATGCCTGATACATACATGAATCCCCTGGCTCCTACTGAAGGTAGTCACCTCCTGTCTCCTTGTGAATCACGTCAAACAATGGCTTGGCACTGAAATATCCTGCCATGGGACTTCCAATCGCCTTGAACGTGTACACGGCATCCTCTTCATCGATCTTCTTGGTCTCGCCTCCACGACCCCCTGCCGCTGCATCTGCCATGAGTTGTGCCTGGCAGCATTTCTCCAGAGACACAAACCAGAAGACTGTTTCTTCCACAGTCTTGCCCACAGTTAGGAGTCCGTGGTTTTGCAGAAGAGCCGCCTTCTTGTTACCGAGAGCTTTGGCAATATTGTGGCCTTCCTCAGCCGCGAGGACGATGCCGTTGAACGACTCGTACAGGACGTGGTCGTTGTGGAAAGAGCATGCATCTTGGGTGATCGTATCCAGTCTTCTTCCCAGCGTACAGAAAGATCTTCCGTAAATGCTGTGGCTGTGTGCGGCTGCAATCACATCGGGTCTTGCTTTGTGGATGGCACTGTGAATCATGAATGCTGCTGTGTTAAGCAGTCTAGTCTCGCCTCCGCCGATGATTTCACCTTCCTCATTGACGTGAATCAGATCTGACTTGTTGATCAACGAGAATGCCACTCTGCATGCGACATGTATTAGCAAGGGCAGTTTAAACTACTCTCCATACCGTCAAGCTGCTTACCCAAAAGGATTGACCCAGAAAGTCTCTGGATCTACAGGATCACGAAGAGTGATGTGACCAGCCACTCCTTCATCGAAGCCAAACTTTCCGAAGATTCTAAACGCCGCGGCAAGACGACCCTTCAGATATTCACGCTCTTCATACTTGTCGGCGAACTTTGGCGGTCTGCTCGTCTGTCAGGAGATGTTGCCACATTATGATCTGCACTTGGACTCACTTGGGGAACTTCCCCACCTGCAATGCTGCAGAGGGCTCATCAAGTCCCGGCTCGTTGGGTGCGGTGCCAGCCTTTTCGGAGTCTGCGTGTGGTGCCATTTTGGTTAAGATATAGTATTTGGAGATGGAGAAAGTAAATGGCAAGAAGAGACGTAGGATCAACTCTTTTGTATCTTGCTGACCTTAGCTAACTTCGAGGTAAGTTCGGTTGTCGGTCTATCGGTCTCGCATCTGTTGCCCCATCCGCCATGTGGGGAGGCGGGGTAATTTAGGTACGTCCAACGTCCAACTTTGTCCTAATCGTTGCAGATCAATGCTCGTGTTGCCTCTCTACTGTAATTACAGCGTATCTTCGGAAGCATCGGAAACCCCAGATGGCCTTGCAAGAAATGAAGATTCTGGAAAACGGTTCAAGCCGTCTTCGAGCTTCGAGCTTCTTAGAACGCCGACAGCAGGGCTCAATAGCATCTTTGAGAAAAAGACACTCAGCTTACGCATCATACTGATATGACCTCTTACATCTCATCTTACGCGTACTACAAACGAGCATATGCGCGGCCAAGGTGATAAAAACTCCTCAATACACATCCCAACCTCTCCCTTGTAAGAGGTTCAGGGACCGATTTGAAACTACGATATACAGACGCAAACTGAAGACCCCAAGAACATCATTCAATCTCTGCAAAGACACACGAACATCATCGATATAAGCCATGAGAAATACAACTTCAACAACTTCAAAACCTTTTTCTTAGAAGTAGTTCCGGGACAATATCACATTCACCGGGATACCCCGATTCCCTACGGACGCTGTATAAATCGAGATACGGATGCAAAGATGCAATTGGGAAGTAATGCGTCTTGTTGGAATTCATTGCGAGTGCATGTTCTTGGCGCACATATTCTACCTCTCGCAGACGCAGAACATTACGGTGATATCATTTCCCTGTACCTGACAGACATGATGCACATAGATAGATGATTTCACGTACAAGGAGAAGAAAACAAACCGACAACAGAAACACATAGGCTTAGATGATTAAAAAGTTATTATACAAGAAACTATTAGAAACGGATAACCACGCTATGCACCCATCTGAAACAGATGCATGAATCCCATACTCCAACCCCTCCTCTTCCTCTACCCGCCCAATATAATTATATTTTATAATAATACATAAACAATACCCACCGTGGGTTATTGCTCAACACTTCAATCTCGAAATTACTTTTACTGGCTCGGTTTGCCGTCGCCTTTGCCACCATTGTTCTCAAGCATCTTGCCGAGTTCCTTGAGCTTGACTGGCTTGGTCATGAAGGTGTCGACGCCACTGCTGAAGGCTTCTTGTTGAGCACTTGCGCTCGCCAAGCCAGTGAGAGCGATTATGGTTGCGGGTTTGATGTTGTTGGCTCGTTCGTGAGCACGAATGTTGCGTGTGGATGTTAGACCGTCCATGACCGGCATCTGATAGCTGGTTAGACTCGATGCGGTGAAATTCGAGCAGGGGAGAGATTCAACTTACCGATAGGTCCATGAGTACGTAGTCGAAAGGCGGGTTCACTTGTTGATCACTGGTGCCACTTTCCTCACATTGTGATTTGTAAGCCTCAAGTGCTTCAAGTCCATCGTTGGCGGTCATAAATGCGTGACCGGCTTTCTTGATGTAGGTTACCAGAAGCTGAAGATTGATCTTGTTGTCATCGACAAGCAGAAGTTTGTGAACAGGCTTATCCGTGTCTGAATTGGTCCTAGAGAAAGGGCTCATGGAGCCGGCGGTAGGTGCCGGAGATGGAGGTTGAGTGGCCAGCGGGTTAGTGTCCAGTTTGGGCACCCTTGATCTGCCCTGTGAAATCACCAACGTGTCTTGGTGTGGGTGTTTCAATGGAGCATCTCCATTGTGACCCTTCTCTCCAGCCTCTACGGCCATAGCAAAGTTTTCTGACTCCAACACCTTCTGGAATGGGTTGTCATGGAGCTCTTTATCTTCTCCTAGATTGTCGTCCATGACCTGGCGTACTGACGGCATTGGTATGCTCGGATCTTTTGCGTTCTTGTGCGCTTCTAAGCAAAGTGTGAGAGACTTGGCCAACTTCCTCGGTCCACATCTATATTGGTAGTCAGCAAGACGAACTGCGATTTTCGGAGGCTCGGTGATGACCCACGGCTGAGAAAGAACTGCAGAGACGTGAGCACTTGGGGCATGCATCATGGCATTAGCCGCAGCCACGCTGTTGCAGATTACCAGCAAAGGAATATCGGCCTCTCGGTCTTGGGCCTTCTGGTCGATCCTGTTCTTCATACGTCTCTCCAATTGATCCTTTACCTGATCGAGGCCTTTTTCTGTAGTGAGGAAAACGTCGACGCCTGTTTGGTCAAGGCCTTGGGTTATCTGCATGTCCATACTTCAGGTACAATTAGCAAAGTCCTCTGAAAGAATGAGATGCGGTATTTGTTCAACGAGCCAGTTCACAAATTGATTCGACATGAATGAGACGGCGTCCGCAGCCCGTCTCACCAATGTTGATCAAGTGCGCAAGACTGATCCGCTGTTTTTGTACCTTCAGCTTACGTACCCAAACCAATTTTGACACATCCGGTGGAAAGAAGCCATGAACCTGTGACCAGCGTTTTCCGGCGACCGTGTACCTGGTTTCGGCTCTTTCTCGTAAGAGTCTGCGTCGAATCCGATGAAGCCAATCTTGAGTCCTTTTGTCTTCTTCGCAGCACTTGTTACAACATTCTGCTCTAGCTCCTCTTCCGGTATCGGAACATGGTGCATCGTCAAGGTCACTGTGGTTGTAGTTCCTTTGCCTTGTTCGCTCTGCACATCAATCTCTCCTCCCATAGATTTGATGATTGCAGAGATGATTGCTAGGCCTAATCCGGTGCCAGGCTGCAGTGAATCCTCTTGAGCGAATGGAGTGAAGAGTTGCTTGTCAAGGTACTCTTTTGAGATTCCCTTGCCTGAGTCCGTTACAGACAGCGTGACCTTGGACGAGCCACCCTTCTCCTTGGACGGTAATGGCTCGCTGTGAAGACAAACTTGAATAAATCCACTGGAGGTGTATTTTCTATGATTAAGAGCAGATTAGCTGGCAAGTCCCATCAAGAACCGTTCTGCAGTACTCACAGGCTGTTGCCGAAAAGATTCATCAGAATGCGACGCCAGGCTCCAGCTTGAGTCCGGAAAATCCAATGTGAGTCTTCAGCCTTACTGATGTCCACGACGATGGAGACATTGCGTTCACCACCGGCACTCAGTGAACCACCCTTGACCTGCTTGTTTGCTCTGGGCATCTGCTCGGTCTCCCGGCCGGCTTTGATGAAATCGTGACCGGCAAAGACCGTCTCGAGCACCTCTTCGGTGATCACACTGAGATCGACGTCGACGTCCAGAGCAAAACCCTGTTTTTGGGCGTGTGGGTCTGAACTGCTTGTATGCCGCTGGGTACTCTTCCTGGTGAAGTTGTTGATCTTGGCAAAATCGAGCAAGTGGTCGATCGTGTCTAATAGAGTCTTACCACACGTCTCCATAGTATGTACGAGGTTCTCCTGGAAAGGATCTAAGGTTGAGTCTTGGAGACACTCGACACTACCAAGGATACCTGGAGGAATCAGCGGCTGGTGTGACCAATCATTTGAAAGCGTGCCTACCATGGAGTGGACTGCGCAGTTCGTGCGAGATGGACGAGATAAAATCGGACTTTGCTTTGTCGGCAATTTTGGCATTAATTCTCGCCACTTCACTCATAGTGCAGTCGCTGAACGCTGCCAGGTAGCTGAGCTCGGAATGGGTGGTCAGTATCCTGTGTGGATCTTTAGTCCATGCTATACAAGCACTGAAAAACTTCTGGTTTGAATCCCACATGGGCACAATAGCGAGACTGCGGACTCCCGGGAACAACGCCTTGAGCGCTTTGGCTTCATTAGACCTCAGGCGCTTACGCTTTTTCACTGTGCCCCTTGGCGAGACCGAGCCGTCCATTGCTTCCGATTGAGCGACTTGTGTTGAGACCGTTGATTCACCTTCTTCGTCGAAGTTGAGAACTTTACCATGAGGATAACGACGAAGAAGACTTCGGACAAACCCTTCTGTCATACCATCGGTAACCTTTTTGGACTGATCGCTTTCTAAGCCACTGTAAGAAGGCGTTGATAGGCCGAGTATCTCAGATCGCTTTGCATCTTGCTCCTTTCCGTTCGCTCTTGCAGCACTATCATCGGAACTGGATCGCTCGGTACCAGACTCAGCAAAGGAGCTTCCCTCGGAGGCCGAAGACAGCTTACGCCTCTTGGGCCTTTCATGGGTAGCAGAATCAACGAGGCCTCCGAAGGTAGTATGTGCAGTAGCATCGAAGATAACGACAGCGTCGATCTGTAGGGACTCTCGTATGACACTCGCAGCACGTCCGAATGTGGCTTTAACTTCGGGAGCCAAATGGTCGGTGGGAGACGTCTTCTTAGCTTTGGGGTCCTCTTGTGGCGGCGTCGGGTGGGCAGAGGCATTAGAAGAAGCCTGTGATCCCCGTCTCGAAGGAGGAGTCTCAACCTTAAGATGCATGCCGACATCAGCAAGAGACGGAAAGTCTTTGTTGCCGTTCACGAGGATGTCCGGTGCTTCTTCGTGATGTCTGGAGTATTGGCGTTCTGCCCAGCGCGAGGGTGAGCTCCCCACGACATCAGGCACCTCCCAGTCGGCGCCTAGGGCTCTCCAATCTCCGAGAGTGTCTTTGCCTTCGACAAAGCAGCCGAGACCATGGACCATCCTTTCTCCTTTGATGCTTTCTGATTGGGACCTCAGCATGTCCATGTGTAGCATAGTCTGTTGAAGTTAGCTAGACCGCTGCATCTTTGTCATGTGTCAGTTGCATACTGTTGTCGACAGATCCTTCAAGAAAGCCAACTCTCCAGGCGTGAGTCCTTCCCGAGGATGGTCGTCAATGACACAGAAGGCGCCGATCTTGTAGCCATTGGGAGAGACAATGGGGACTCCTGCGTAGAACCTCCATTGGAATTCGGTTGTGTATGGCTTGTCGCTGAACCTCGAATCTTTGCTCAAGTCCGGCACGATAAACGCAGACTCGTCCTTGCCTTCCTCTACCGTGTTGAATGGAAAATTGATCGAGTGCTCACAGATACTTCCGCGCTTGGGGACCACGACGGCGCCGAAGTCAATCTGATCACCTGGGTCATGGACAGATTCGGTCTGTAGGCTAAGCGATTTGGTGGCTTCTGCGAGGATGTACTGGTTGTCTCTGTCGAAGAACGAGATGGCGGCACGTTTGCAGTCTAGACGTAGCGTGGCTAGTTGGCAGAATGCCGTCAATGCCCTGTCAGGGGACACGCGCGCTGTCGGCGGTGGCCATGAATTGTGTGTTCCTTGACCGGCGAGTCCGAGTCTGATAGGCTGGAAGTACCTATATCACTGTCCGTCAGCCATCCGTGCACTCTCATTTGCCGGCATGAATTGGGGTCCATGTACTTGTAGAATTCGCGCTCATGTGCGACGTCGTAAGGCAATTCAGAATCCTGTGTCGGACCTGGCGGACATTGTGCCATGGCAGATGTTTGTTAGCTTGCGACAGGGATCATGAAGGATGCGTGTCAGTTGCGCCCATCGTCGTTTCCACTGGGGGTTGCTCCGGCAAAAGAAACATGGGCATTGATGACGTCGCGCCGGTACCATCGCAATTATCGAAAAGGACCCTTTGATCCGGAACCAAGCTCCGCTAGGGCTTATGCGTAGCGTGCATAAATCTGCACAAACAGGACTCAAACATAGCAGCCACTCGAGACAGAAGCATTTTAGATAGTGTCTGCAGCTCTCATCGCCTAAGGTGGTATGGACACGATAAGAAGCATTCAAAAACAATGTTCGGTAGCACCATCTATATCATGGAGAAAAAGAATCAAATGTGGTATTGGGTATCTAAAAGTAAAGTGGCTAAATATAATAAAAAGTGGACAAATAGCTATGTAGCTAGAATTCTAACCCGTAAGATCGTGGATATGACATGAGGTAAATCATTTCTCCAGTCCTTTGCTGAGATCAGCAATCTCGTTGTCGGCAAGCGCTGCCAACCAGAGACATTTGGCAAGGACTTCGGCATCGGACTTGATGGCGTATCTGGAGCTGGCGTCAAGCAAGCGCAAAACGCCCTTGACAATGGAGGCGGTAGTGCGGTGGCGCTCGAAGTTTACAAGATTCTCGTGCGACTCGTCTGCAGGTCTTCCAGCAGGCGAGATGAATGCAGGCTTCTGAGCGTTGAGTGCAAGATCGCGGGTGTAAACACCGAGAAAAGGGATGACTCCTTTACCAGCAGATACATCATCATCACTGAGGCCAGCTGCTGCGCTTTCCATCTCGGCACGGAGCACAGCAAAATTGCGCATAGGACTAACCAGCGTTTCAAGGTTCTTGAGTGCATCCTTCTCGGCCTGTGCCACTTTCGACCAGGTAGTGCTAAGGCGTGAGAGGTCCGAGGAGAGTAGAGCAATGGTGATCTGTGCTGTGGTCGCAAAATTGCGAAGACTGCGATGCGAATGCGTGGCAATATGAACAAACTTGGTGATGCAGCGTGCGCGCTCTTCTGAAGTGGCGCACAACAGAACAGAAGAGATGCACCACTTGATCACTAGATTGAAGCGTGTGATGATCAGATCGATGCTGCTGACATCCGTGACATTAGTGGGGAATGCGTGAATATATTGTGCCCAGTCTCGCACTGATGGAACCTTTTGTGACCAGTTGAGATTGATGAGATCCTTCCAATCGACAGAATCCAGCGCGTCCTTCTCTATCATGGTGAATTGCATGGCGAGGGCCTCAGAGCTATGTGCCAAGATAAAAGGCGTATGATGCGTTGGGAGATTGCGTGCTCGAGGAAGCGCAGAATGTTCTGCTTTCTTCGCGAACTGATCAGAGAGCAATAGTTCAGAGAGCCGGAACGATTGTCTGGGTCTTACGCTCGGGGGCCCAGGAAGTAACAACTGAGCATTGAACTGATCGAAACCATGATCCGAGATGTTGTCTGCAGTGGTTGGTGGAGTCAGGGGATGATGTCCTGGAGGAGGCTGGAAATGGTCGATAGAACCAACCACCGCATCTTCGTCCTCTTCATCGTACAAGAAGCTACGTGCAGCATCGGTTGATGGTTTGGATTCTTGTTGTCGAGCATACAGTGAGTTGCGGTCAACAAGAGACTCGCCATCGTCAAGCAAGAACGTCGATGCGGGGGTGTTGGGCGAATCGGGTCGTTGAATCTCAATCTGGATCGGGGTTACTGGTCGCTCGAATTTCCTAGCAGGGTCCGAATTGGCAAAATCCTTGGTTGCGATCGACGATTTATTAGCCCCGTGCTTTGCGGATGCGGACTGTGCCGACTCATCGACTGCTGCCCGATCGACGGCGCCATGTCTCCTATGCAAGAAGCGAGTGATTTCGCCTCCAGGGGGAGAATTCGATCCGGCCAATTCTTGCTTGGGTGAAGCAAACGAACTTCGATTGTTTGGTGTCTCACTTTCATGACCAGCGACTCGCTGTCGAGTCAGACTTGGGAAGCCGTTGTCATCATGACCAAAGTCAAAGGACTTGACTGTCTTGTCTGAAGAACGACTTGGGATGTACCTCCCCTCAAGTTTGAGAAGCGCAGATTCGACACCTCCATCATCCTCGACATGTGGCATCTCTCGGAGTCGGGCTACCTCCACTTCCATCGACGGGCGCAAATGTCGCAGCGATGAGTGGGTAGACAGCAGGCGTAGTGAGCTTCTCCTCGCCGCATTGAACAAATCGCCATCGCTAGCTTGAGCTCTGAGCGGTTGTCGTGCGATTCGAGAATCAATCTGTACATCATCTCCATCTCCGGATGTGACTGTCAAAATTGGTGATCCGTAGATGGACACCGGTGATGTAACAGAACCCGTTGATTGTCGTCTGTGGATAATTCCAAGGTCATGAACAGTATCAACTCCCCGAAGGTTGCCACCCGGCTTGCGACGCAGCTGTCTCGAAGGCCCAGGCAAATCAGTAGGATCTACCAACGACGACTTTCGAAAGCTAAGCGCAGGACTACCAGCGACAGAATCTTCTGGTGAGTACAACTGACCAGTTCCGAAGGAGGTAGTGATTTCAGTATCGGGGCTTGGTTTGCAATCACCAACCGGTGAGGCGGGCTCTGCTAGGGGCGCAAAAGCGTTCGGAAGAGGTGGGAGCGGCATTGACGGTGGCGGCGAATGTGGAGACGACATGATAGACAAAGTCGTGGGCGAAGTTGACAAAGTCGCAGTCTTGGTTGGGCTTGCCCAAGAGGCTTGGTTGAAGTTTACCATGTCATAGGGCAGTAAGAAGGCTGTATTGTTGACAGCCACGTCTTGAATTGCCGCTTGATTGTGTTCCTGAGTTGTTTGTCTGGACAGATCATAATTGTCACGAGATTGTTCGATGCCAGCGATTGTGTGCTCGAGATCTGGAGTGCGCTGAGATTCGTCGATTCCGGTATCGTCAATGATCATGATCGACCGACTGCTGGTAGTCACGTTACTGAGGAGACGAGCGGCTCCAGGACGTGTGGGGAGATCGGTATGTATCGTCTTGGACCTGTTGCGAGTGATGGGTACGCCGAGAATGGGGCTGAACTCGGTCAACTCATGCATGGCCTCGTTGCCTTGCTGCTCCCAGGAGCGCATGACCATTGCAGCCAAAGCATCTGTGTGGACATTCTGTGCTTTTCGAGCTTGTATCTGCCTAATCATGTCTCGTGGCTGTGGCTCTGTGCTACCCATCTTGCGCAAATCACCAGAGCTAGCAGTTTTGGGCCTGTGATGAAATGGTGATTTGCCGGCATTCCGTGTGCTAAGCGCTCGGCGCATACTACCAAAAATGTTCAAACGAGCGTGCTGAGTGGCGTTGTCGGGCGCGCGTAAAAGAGTCTCTGACATACTCGGTCTGGCGTCTTCAGGTCTGACCAGGAATGGCGGACTAGGTGGACTGGGACCAGCAACGTTCGCCGAACTTGGATGTATGACGAGACCTCTTATGATCCTGCCAGGGCGGACTTGAACCTCTGTGGCGGGGTGCGACGAAGCTGGCCGATCGATTCGAGAATCTCGGAGTGCATCTGAAAAGCTATCACTTCTTTTGTGGCGATGGAATCCTCTGGGCCTCGGAGGCGAGCGGCTGCTTGCTTTCTCTGGTTGGCCCTTCAGATCGTGTCTCGACCGCTTCAGTCGGGGAAAAGAGCAGGATGTAACCTGAATACTAGCCTCACTAAGGCGCGATCCAGTGTCGGGTCTTCTAAGAGCTACTGTGGACACATTGTTCCCCATGTAGGAAGAGTTTCGCATATGCGATTCGTTCGTCAACGTCCTCATGCGAGTTGAGTCGGGAAGCTGCGAATCGTTGTCGCCCTCGAGTCCGAGTGGCATATATGCCTGAGGTGCAGCAGTTGGTCCCCAAACTAGGGCGCATGTCCGATTCCAGCATTTCTGTAGCTCAGTTAGAACCTGAAGATCACCAGCACCGCCCTGAGGCCTATTTCCTAGATGAAGAGCGAGTTTGTTGACGAGGTTGCAGAAAAGAGTCCGGAGCTCGTGATCAGGCTCGAAATCTTGGGTGAAGTAGTTCAAGATCCAATGGCGCAGCGCGACGAAAGTTCGGACACGTACCACGCGTCCGGATTCGTGAGTCTGCGATACGGCCCAGCGTAATCTGGCAACAAGATATCTGGCCAAGTCAGAGGGCGAAAGAAACGCTCTATACGTAAGAAAGAAATCCGACAAAAGATCGTAATCTAGAAACTTGACAGATGTGATTTCGGCGATCAAGCGAGTGGGGGTTGCAGCAACAATCTCGTCGGTGCCGTCTGCATATCTGACATATTGCTTATTGTCCGGATCTGCAGCCACTTTGTCGTAGATAGTGTGAGGTATCTCGTCTCGGTCCAGTCCAAGAGGGGGAGCAGCAAGCGGAGAAGGAAATGGACGACCACCATGAGTCTCAACGGCTGGTGATACTGAGGGAGAGAACCAGGAGACGCTTGGGGACCTGCGCAAATCTATAGAGTTTTGATGACCCTGAGAAGGAGGTGGCATGAGACGATCTAAGCGGTCGGTCGAGAGTTGGCGCAGGTCAGTGGTGCTAGAAAAGGCAGTATGGTACGAGTTGTGGAGGAAGGCGGTGCCTCGATCACTGAATCTCGGCGATCCGAGGCGAAAGTTTGGTATAGGGACCTCGAGCAGGGGAGCAAACAGAGAGTCTGTCGCGTCGGGCGGTGGAGCATGCGGCTTTTGTTGTTGTTGTTTGGGAATCGAGTCGAGACTCGGTGAGCGGAGACGGACGGCCCTATCTGTTTCATGTCTACTCTTTTGGCTGAAGCCGCTGTCAAACGACGATCTCCGGCGGGGTACGGTATATGCATCTTCTGGATTGCGAATTGACAGTTGAGCGGCACTCTGATGTAGTCCGTCGTGCCAGTAGAAGGCCGAGGGGGTCTGCTGTTGAGGGTCCGAGGTGTCTGGAGGAGTAGGAGGAGGACGAAAGGCTCTAGGATAAGGACGAGCGACCGGTCTAGGCAGCATAAGCTTGTGGTCCTCAGCTGTGGCCGGATGAGGGTGTTCCCACCTCAAGTACATGGTGCCATTGGAGCCGACATTTGCGACGCTGAAGTGTCGATCTACCACCTTGTTGGCATGCTGAAGATGCGGTAATGATTGCGATTGTTGTTGTTGATTCTGATCGTTCTTCTCGCGGTGGTATCTATGGCGGGCCATTTCGGCACTGTCTTTTGTGTTGCGGATTGACTTTTTGCGAACCTTGCGGCGCAAAATGGTCGGTGGTTCGAGCGGCGGTGATAATGGAAGACGATGGACGAGGGGGTCGTTGGTGTCTGTATGCGCAGTCGTGTCGGCGACATTGGACTCAGGCTCTACGTGCAGAGGGGGCCCTGTGTCCATGGCAGCTCATGGTCGCTGGCGAGCGAGAGCAGGGAAATATCGACGTGGCACAGCAAATGCCTGAAGCGTACAGAGTGCACCGGAGACGCGACGAGGCGGGAGACGTTGGGTATAGGCACAACGGCCGTCCGCAAAGTGCGCAACGTGGGACACGCGTGGATCTGGGTGTAGGCTATCCGGGTGTATCCTGGCTATCCTGGTTCCTGGCCCAGCTTCCAAGCGAGAGAGCGATACAAGGGAGGCCTGACGGCGCTGTGCGTAGGATGCGTGGATGGAAGCCGCACGTCTACAAGTCAAGCAGATGGACAGACAAGGACAAGGGGCAACAGTGCTCGGTGTGTTCGCGAGACAGGCCTAGCACCGACATTATCATCTTGCCATGGCCCATGGCCTCGCCGACCGCCTGTCTTGAGAGCATGACATCGTGCCTGTGCCTGCCTGTCTGTGCCTGCCCTGCCCGGCCTGAATCAATTCGATATTAACCAAAACGCTATCCACTCCCGCAAACTGTATCCGCTTTGTAGCCAATCAGAGTGCTCAATCCAGACAAAACCCACGTTTTGATCTGGGTCGCGATGTGCAAACTATCAGATCAAGTCTAGCAAGTCTAGGCTTCACTCCACCTATTCAGCCAACACAAGACCGCCTTCTTTTCTTCGCTGAATTCGTTGTCTCCTGCAGCTGCAGAACATAGTTGAGTACGCCGTGCACGACGCCGTCTGTTACCCTGCTTCGCCGTCCTCCTGGTCATCAAATGTCAAATTTGACTCGTCGATCACCGACGTAACTGCCCCGTCAGCGTGGACGCGATTTCCCTGCCAAATCAAACAGACAGCCAAGCCATCTCCTTTTTTAGCTTCAATTTTGAGAATCTGAAACATTCTACCCGGCCCTCGGCAGCACCGTAGATTTGGGTTCTGTTGCTTCTTTTCCATCATCTCGCTATGATGCCCTCTTTTCTAGAAGCAGTCACCAAAGACAATCTCAACTGCCGCCATCCTTAGCAAGCACTTTGTCCCGGATGTCCGCTGTAACTTGTATCTGCTTTTTGTCACTGCCGAAGCAGGCCCACAAGGTTCTGCTCGTGTCGTCTGTTTAATTGCCTGTCCCAAGGAACACCCAGCTAAACGTGTCATGGCTTTTCCACTTCGCTAACCATAATATCACTTCCGATCAGGGTATATCTGCCTATTGCAAGGCCACCAACAGCCACTAAATACAGCCTTCTGCCCAACCATGCTCGATCCCATCATCAACAAACACAGTCGGTGAAGGATATACCAGTCTGCTTGTTTGTCGGTGAGGGTGTTTGTTTCCCGCGGCCTCGGCATAAATAACTCGGCTGTTCTCGCTACCACTACGCTGTAGCGTTGAACGTCTTTATCCACAGCAGAAAAAAAGAACGAAAGAGATCGATTCTTGCAAAATCTCAGCATGGACATGAATAGTTCTCGATTCAACATGTGGATGAGATTCTACCTATGGTGGGTATACTGACCAAGACTGTCTGACGACATCTAATCATTCAAGCGCATTCGCTCAATGGCGTCCCTGATCAAATAACATTCCTTCTCTCGAGGCTCATCATTTGTCCATTACCAACCCCCATAACTTGCGTCAAAAATCAACATCCAAATTCTGCAACTCTCTGACCCAACCAGTCATACCGTTCTTGAGTCTCAACAACTCTTGCTCACGCCTCTTCAGCCTCTCCACATTATCTCGAGTCCCGAACCGAGGGACCTCACTGTCTCCCTCGAACTTGCATCTTTCCATAATCTTATATAAACCATGAAGGACCTCTGCCGCCCTCAACAATGACGGCACCTGTGATATCAAACACTCTTCTGCGTTTCTTCCAGCGGTTTCACTGCTCTCCCTGGCTTTTCCATTATACTTCAGCTTCTGCACAGCACTCAAGGCCACACTGACACCATCCGCATACTCCAACACTTTATCCGCCAGCGTCACAGCCAGCGCTCCCGCATGATCAAATGGCCCCCGAACAGGCAAGCAAGTCTTGTAGAACGTTGAAAGATCATCAGGAAATTCAAACTCCTTCTTGTGTCCCCTACGAATATCCTCCACCGCATCTAAGATCTTGACAAGCGCTGTGATGTATCCAGTAGCTTCTTTGAGATGTTCGCCTAGGTTTTGTATGGCACGCTTTTGCGAGGTAAGCCAGGCCGCTTCCCTGGTCTTTGTACCATTGAAGCCTTTTTGCGAACTGGAATCTGTGCCGGTATCCGAGCCGACTGAGTATGCTGGTCGTGCATATTCGTTAGGTAGACCGATGTATTGTTTCCTGACTTGAGAGCTTGAGCCTGATGTGTGTGTTTTGCTATCGTCGCTGAAGAACCCACGGACTGGTGGCTTATAATTCTTGTTGCCTCCAGAGTCTGAGGGTGTGGCTGAGGGTCGCTCGCCCTCGCTGGGGGGAACAGGGACTGCGGATCTGGGGACATGTTCGCGTCTCCCGTTGGGCAGAAGTCTGGAAGACATGTTTGGAAGAAGTTTCTGGCTGATGCTGTTGTGGCAGGGGAACTGCCGTGGGAGGGATTATATACATCGATGAACGGTACAGAGAACATGCTGGCAGACCGGGGCGTTGTCTGCCAGCACATGTTGCAGTATAAAACTTGTGGGAAGTCGTTCGTGATTGCCAGGTCCTGCGGATCGTGACTGCTTCTTATACATGTCAGCACGTGCTGTCATTTCTGCCAGGGAGGTAGTGTTTGCTGTCCAGCAATCATGACTCGCTATGGGAACACAACGAAGGCTATTCGTGTTATGAAAGATTTGGCAATCTAGTGGCCTATCGGTCATGATAGTAGCTTCTACATGATCGATTACACCGCCATCGAAGCAATGAACCACTTGTTCATCAGACTCTTTCTTCTCAAATCAGACCGTCATGTCCAAAAGCGCATGCCCATACCAGCCCTCGCGACACAGTATCACAGCACCATCTTTTAGACCAAGCTAAACAGTGTTCGTCAGCATCGTACCTACTAGGCAATTTAGACTGGCAATAAAGCTTACCGAATCAGCCGTGTCACTGGCAAAGATATCTCTTCCTGTATCTTTTTCTTCCAGCCTGCGGATGGAAGTTTCGCTCTCTTGCACAAGATTGATGAGGTGTTTGAAAGGAATATCGGGATACAGCTTTACGTGGCGTGTATCTTTGATGGTCACTGAGCTTTGCATGACTTCGACTCTTATCTTGATCGCGGGCGTAATCCTCGTTCGTTGGTGAGCAGGAGAGAAACATGTCAGGTCGTGGACTTCGTGATAGGAATTTTTGAAGCATCGCAGTTCTGCTCCATCTTGAAGATTGAGCTGTGTGAGTGCTATTAGCGGTATGATTTGGAGTGTCTAATGGAAGGATTGTGTACTGAGGCAGGCGTGTCGCTTTCGAAGATGTCAATTTTTCTTCCTTCGTGTGTGAGTTCCAGGCGTCTTAGAAATTGGTCGGGAACTTGGAGATGGCGTAGGAGCTTCTCAAATGTACTCCAGCGGTTTATCTTGACGTGGAGTCTAGAGGAGGAGGTTGACAAGATGTGAATTTTGATCACGATAGAGCAGGTAGCCTCATCGTTCTCTGCTGCGATAGTCTGGAAGAGGCATCATAGTCAGCAGTGTCTCAACTGTTTTAGCTGAAGCTTCAACTGACCGAAGTAGGCGTGAGTGTTCCCGATGTTGAGTCGTCAGCAAGTACTGTGTCAGTGTCCGAAGAGGCCTCCTCAAGATATTCTTCATCTTCCTCAAGCAACACGATGTGCTCACTAATGGCGTGGGCAACCTCTTCTCGATGACGCGACCTAATTGACATCTCGAGAGCAATAACGACTTGACTCTTGGCGATAGCGATCTAGTTCGAGATACAAGGGAGGTAGAGGAAATTAGTGGCAGACGGAAAGGCGTCTTAGGACGACCGATGCAGACAACTGGCCTTGTATTAATAAGCTTTGTAGGAGCTATGGCACAACACCGCGTGGCACAGCGCGAATCGAGCAGCACTTGGTATCAGTAGCACATGGCGATACATTGTCTTGCCAAACGTCACAGCGTGTTGTCCCTGTGAGGAGATTAAGACCGAATCGGTCTTGAAGGGCGTGATGGCGCCTTTCGTCTTGTAATCTCATGCTCCGAAGCGGACAGGCTCTTGAAAACGCGCACCAGTCGCTCTTTCCCTGCCATGCAACCATACAACCTTGATATCTTGGCTGTCATAAGAATCAACTTTACCATTACCACCTCCATCGTCTTCAGCTTGAGAGACGGCAAATACGTTTCGACCGAGGCGTCTCTGTTGGTTGATGACCGAAACGACAGTGGTGATTTGTGCCAGCGGAAAGCTGCCCTCCTCAAGGGCAGGATTTTGAGCGTTTTTCTGAAAGCCTTGCAGCCAGTCCTCGATCCAAATACCAATGTCTAGACTGCAAGTGTGCAACAGAGCCGCTAATAGCAAACTCGACAATCCGATAGTATAAGTGTTGTCACGGAGGCAAGTCTGCCGGTCGATGCCAGCCGTGATCCTGAGTAATAAGAAAACCCAATGGTCGGAATCTGTGATGTGCTCGCCGCTCAGATCTATTGGCGCATCTTGCATGAGCCGAGCTGAAATAAAATAGGCATAGTTCATCGCAGCATTGTGCGACGAGAACTGTAACGGAGTTACGAGTAAGCCTTCAGGGAAAAGGTACTGTACTTCGCCTTCTAGACTCGCTGGCAAGTCTGCGAGTGGTAGGTTTTGTTCCCAAATGATCAATTTCTCGGCTTGAAGTGTTAGTAACTCTCGATACATGCCGGCTTTATACCGCTGGTCTGTACTATCAAGGTTGATGGTCGTTTGATCCGAGGCAAGAAGAAATGTGCCGAGTAACATCTTTTGGTGAAGACGGTGAGACTCGCAGAGGATAGATAATATCATTGCCCTCCGCACGCTGTTTGATTCTATATTGTCTTCCAGGGATTCCGGAGCCGATAGCGAAGACTGCTCTAGCTGGAAAGTGAATGTGCTGAAGTACAGTCGAATCCACCAGCTGTGGTATCTTGTTTGCATCCATGCAGCTAGAATATCCGTCATGGATGATGTGGGATCGAGGCCGGTCGAGAGTCTCCGTATAAGATTTGCTATACCTCTGGAATGATTGTGAAATCGCAGAAAATTGCCTATGGATGATTCCAAGCACGAAAACAACACTAGTATAGTCATGGTAATTTGTGGATCCATACCCTGAGTCACTGCTTCGGTCATGTGTCGAGTTGCCGTCAAGGCCGAGCGATAGTGTTGCTGACTCGAAGCCCAATGCTCTGGATGAGGTTGATATGATACATTGCCGGCAACTCCAGGAGATTTCGGCTTTGGCGAAGAACGGCTGAGATTACAAGCCGCCAAAGCAACAATGGCGTCCTCGAGCACCGGGACTTGTGATATGAGATCTGTGATCTTGTGGAAGACGGGATGCAATGCCGATAAGCAGTTGTTGCCCCAATAGCCCTTGTAGATAGAGGTCCAGTCAACACTAATATCATGTTGTGTGAGCGAAGAATGAGCAACAGATCGAGATGACCGGATCTCTAGTTCATCAGGAGCCTCCGAGACTAGGACTTCGGCTTCGTCCGGAACATTTGGTTGCGATTGTGATTCAACAATTTGTGACTCTGGAATTGAGGTGATCACATCAAGAAAAACATCATCCTGGTAATCCGTGGAACCGTCGATTGAATAGAACAAATTTAAGTCCAGAGCTTCGATGTCGAATCCGTCAAGTAGAGTGTCTTCGAAAGGCACGAAAGGTTCAAGTCGTGGAGATTGAGTCGTCGAAAGGGGACGGAAAAGATGCGGATGAGGAACCGAAGAGATTGCGTATGTACCTAGGAAAGGTAGGCGAGGGCGCGAAACTGATCTCCTCCTACAGATTGGCTCTGCCTCTGACTCTGACTCCAAGGACTTTGCCCCATGATGTATCTCGTTACTGACACTCCAGCTGTCATGCGTTATTCCGTCGTCCGCGGCTTGTTCTGACATCACCGGCCATGAGTCTGCAATGTTGGCCATGTCGCATTAACACGCAGACAGCAGCAGGTGGCATTTTGAGCCCTGTCACTCAGCGACGAAGCATCAAGGAAATCTCCTCATAGTATCGCGAGTTGCGTTGCCTCTGTTGGCAACAACGCGTTTCGTGATCCCGGGCCGAGACCTCGTGTGGGTTTGCCAGAAATGGCGCACCGTGTCCCCTCATCGGGCAACTTTGCAGACGACTGACTATCAGAACAACACTTTTGTTTTTCACAAACTAATCGAGCGACCACTTCGGAGACAACACTAGGTGTAATCACGCTTCACGCTGCGAGTAGAGAAGAATTTCATCAGTGATGGCAGGTCGTAGACGTACAGTGCGGTGACCGGACAATGTGAGTCACCTTCAAGATCAGATCCATCCCTTTCCGTCAGCTTTGATGCTCTGTGTCTACACTCTACCAACAGTCATAATTACCCCATCACTTTACTCGACTTACAAGTATGGGCTCTCGCCCCATCGCCGACTGTACGAACTCAGTGATCCATACCATTGAAGAAGCCTTCCGATGTCTTTATTCAGCGAGAGATGGCAACACCAGTGAGGCATATACGACTAACATTCTCCGCTATTCCTGTTCATGTTGGTCAAGTATATCGTATGCCATAGCTATCACACATCACGAGCCGGACGATCAGTATTGACTTTCAGATATGGTCACGACACATATTTTGATTGACAACATTGCACACGTCTGGATGCTCTCGTCGTACAGGGGCCTCAAACACCAACAAGGATAGACCTTGGTCTGGATATACCGACTAGTTATCCAGAAGAACTGCACTCTACTGGGATGAGAGAATCAATCGCGACCGTTGAAAGGACGCCGGAAACCAAACTTCGAGGACTGCATGTTCAATCACCCGCCCCGCCAAAGCACACGCTCCAGCACAACTTTCGCCCTGCCGACAAGCGGGTTTCTGAGATGTTGTTGCTGCGTTACGATTTCGATGAAGCTCTAATACTATGGAGTGTTCAATCAGCGGGAATCCGACAATTATGCGTTGGGAAACAACGAATTGTAAGCCAACGTGCTCTTCCAGAATTTCTTCGTCACTCTGACCCCACTTGATGTTCGAGTGGGCTAATCCATCAACGCCGGAGTTTCTTAGTCCGACAGCAGCCCATCGTTGTCGTGTCCGTATCTGTGTCTCTTCGTCTCAAACAATCCGATTGTGTCGTCTCCTTTGTTATACACGTCAATCACTCGTTCCCTTGACTAGAAGTCCCAATTCTTTGTTTTCTACAACAGCGCTCTGTGCCATTCCTTGTCTCTATGCGTTGTTCGGTACGAGCCTTTGTCTAGTTCAATCATGCTGTATGATTGTTCTTTGTCTCCCCATTAGAATTCTTTGTTACTATTGCTTTGCCAGTAGGCAGAGATGCTCAGACAACCTGCTTTCGAAAAACTTCATAACCACCTTCATCTACCTTCAACTCCCATCTTTTCTTCTTCACCCTCAACACACAACACTCCGACTACCTTGCGGTAAGTACCCACTCCAATCCCCAAGTTTGCTAACAAGAAACAGAATCTTCCAAGATGTCGAGGTCGATGTTCAAAGAGCCGCATTTATCTGCTGAGGATGCCCGACGCCTTGCACGCTACGACGACGGTAAGCCATGGACTCTGGTCTTGCGTCCTTGCAACAACTTCTTTGGCTCGGCCTTGGTGACTGTCCACGCAAGTGCTTGCGACCTGATCAAAAAGGTTCTGCGTTTCTGCTTAGGTGTGAGTCAATCTTACTACGACGCAGCTATCGATGCTATGCACAGATTCTTCTACGATGGTGCCGGTGACCCTGCAGTCTTTCTCATCCGTCTCCAGCTTGAGATTGCTGAAGGTATCCGTCGTCTGCCTAACAACTACTACATCTGGAGAGCCTATTCGCCTGATCGTCATGGCCAACTTCAACTGACCTTCGCTCGCTTCGAAGAAAGCAATGTCAACGAACATGCTGCCAACAATGAATGGGCGGAGTTCTACATTTCGGAGGCTCACGTTCCTTTCTTCAGATACTGTAATGGTATACCCCTTGATCTGATGTCTGACGAAGAATGCAGAAGTCACATCATCCTGGAGAGAAGACAATTGCTCGGCCCGGCAATCACCGCTCATGGAACGGTGGACGACCTTCTCAGAGGCTTCTACAGGGTCTCTAACAACACAATGCCTGCTTGGCTGTCGCTTCCTGCTCCTTCTGATGCTGGCAGCCAGGATACTGGTCGCCTTCTGTCGCCCGCCCCTTCTGATGCTGGCAGCCAGAACACTGGTCGCGTACGTCCCCACAAATGCCCGTCTTGTAGATCTTCGTTCTCTACAGTCGCAAGACGTCAGGAGCACTTCGACAAAGTCCACGGACAAGACAATCAGGCTCCGGGCAACTGAGGGTAAGCAACTTCTTGTCTGCTTCTCTGACTGAGCACAGGTCTGCGTCTCGAGCAGTGAAGCTGTGTCTCTTCCGTCTCTCCACTCGAGGTAAGTCAACTCTAAACATCTTGCTGCTAACTTCCTTCAGGTCATCGGACCCACTACTGAGGCTTTTTCTGCTTCCCTTTGCTTATCACCTCTCAGACAACCTTCTAGGGTCATTTGTTATAGGAGAGAGCACCACTACACAAGAGAAGTAGTTTTTTCAGCTCTTGGTAACCAGCTCCCCTTTTTCACGCTACTTCTGATTTTTTACTACGCTTTTCCTTCAAAAACATGTTACTCAAAACCACAAAAAACATTTGGAAAACCAACCAAACACAGTAAAAAAAGAGGACTCGATCCTTTCGGCGTTTTTTGGGCTGGTAGGATATCACGGGGCGTTTTTGGGTTGCTTTCCTTCCTCGATCGACTCGCTTTCACGTCTGGCTCTTGCGAACGATTCGCATTCTTTGAGCACTGGTATCCGCTTACATGAATAACAACAATACGAAGTATTTCTTATTGAAACCTTTCTCGGTGTCTTTCCGTGGTGATCAATGTGATGTCATTCCAATATTTAACTATTACTAGTAACAAGTGTTTGTGAACCTGTGAACCTCAACTTGCAAGTGTGTCTGCCTTGTGCCTTTCTGATCTGCCGTTCTTTAGCAACTTCCCCGGCGGGGACTCGGCGGAGTTCGGGTGAGACAAGCAGCTTGAGCTGTTACTAACGCACATTCTGTTTGAAACAGCATGTTCGTTGCTTTGCGACTTCCTTCTGCTGCAAACATTGATCAAGAACACCATCAACCATCCCTCTTATGGATATGAGTTCATAGCATACCAGTCTGTACCCCTCATGCATAACCGCCCCCCCGCAAGGATCGCCAACATCGTGGACGGAGACATTCAGCCAAAATACACACCCAAGCTCGACATCACCTTTTGTTTCGGCAAGAGCTTGACTTGGGCTCCTTCCCAGCTATTGACCCTGCGGGGGTTGCATGTATGACATCGATTTCTACAAGGTCTGTAGAAAAAGATCTGATGGTCGTCCAAGAACGGTAGGTCAGCCTCAAGACAAGTGTGAGAATCTATTATTTGCGCATGCAAGATGATTTAGTCGGCTGCGTAGTGCTGTATTGCTTAGGAACAGATTCTTCGTTGTTGGGCTCTATAAAGGGCCGCTGGAGACAGCTCGCGCTATTTGATCCATTCGTCGACTTTGAGCCTGAGATGAAGTTCTTCGGTAGTACCTTTGCCAGCGTTGGCCTTGTGGTGCTTCCACTAATCGCTTCAGTCATCAGTGCCTCTAACTCCACGTGCCCACCAGCAGTTGATTATACCGCAGATCTTAAATATGTGGAATGCCGTCAGGATGGCTACTATGGTCGCATTCTCGGCAGAGAACGTAAAGTTATCTTCCGCGACACAAACACTCCACAGCATTGTGCCGATTACTGCGGACGATCTGGCTACCCGTGGGCTGGTGTTGAAGCCGGGACGTACGTTGGAGTCTATCGTCAAGCAATGTCCGTCTGCTAACGCATATTCCAGTCAATGCTTCTGCGGTGGCCAACCAGATGGCGGAGCAATAACCGGGGATGCCAACTGTTCGACCTATACTTGCTCCGGGGATAAGTCACAAAAGTGCGGTGGCGCATTCTTCTTGCAGCTGTACAAGATAAACAATCCGCTTCCGGTCGAAAAGGTCGATGGTGATGTCAAACGTCAGCCTCTCTGCCACACAAGCCCATTATGCGAGCACACAGTCTGTGATACATCACTCCCCATCTCAGAGAGAATTGGGTCATTATTGTCAGAGATGACACTCGATGAGAAGATCGTCAATACTGTCAATGCTGCTGACGGAGTTGGAAGACTCGGTCTACCAGGCTACGACTGGTGGAATGAAGCTCTCCATGGTCTCGCACAAGCCCCCGGTGTTAAGTTCAATAGTCCTAACGGATCGGCATTCAGCTATGCAACCAGTTTTCCCATGGCTATCACGACTGGTTCGGCTTTTGACGACCCTCTTATCGGTGAAATCGCAAGTGTCATCGGAAGAGAGACTCGAGCTTTCGCTAACTTCGAGCAATGTGGATATGACTTTTGGACACCAAACATAAACACATTCCTCGATCCTCGCTGGGGTAGAGGTCAAGAAACGCCTAGTGAAGATTCTTTCCATACCCAGCAATATGTCAAACAATTGGTTCCCGGACTTCAAGGAGGCCTCGATCACCCAGAAGAGAAACAGATCATCGCTACATGCAAGCATTTCAACCTGTATTACGCAGAAACAAATCGGTAGGTTTTGTGTGTGTATCCTGAGAGATTTCGGCTGACCGATCTTGCAAAAAGCTATGGTGAGAACTATAGTGCAACCGTACAAGACCTCGCTGAATACTTCAACGCACCGTTCAAATCTTGCGTCCGCGATGTTGCTGTCGGATCTGTCATGTGTTCATACGTAGGTGGAGCCCTATACTACTTATACTTAGACCGAACTGACCTGTCCCATCAGAACGCTGCCTATGGCGTCCCCAGCTGCGCAAGTGAGTACTTCCTACAGGATACTCTACGAGAAAACTGGAATTTCAACGAGCCCTACAAATACGTAGTCGGTGACTGCGGTGCTGTCGAGTACATTCACACCATTCACAACTTCACCGATTCACCTGCTGAAGGCGCTGCCATTGCCTTAAACGCGGGGACCGACCTCGACTGCGGTCTTACATTCGGCAGCTATCTCAACGAGTCAATCTTCAACAATTATACTACGGAGGCTCGTTTGAACCAAGCTTTGACCCGCTTGTACACTGGGCTTCACACTGTCGGATATTTTGATGGTCATAATCGCTATGCTAATCTGTCGTGGAGTGATGTTGCTACTGAAGACGCTCAAGCTCTCAACTATCGGTCAGCTTGGGAAGGCATGGTCCTTCTCAAGAACGATGGGCTGTTGCCCCTTTCGGCAAGCTACAAAAAGGTGGCACTCATCGGACCTTATGCCAATGCATCGAGTCAGATGCAGGGAATCTATGCTGGCCAAGCACCATACATTATTACTCCTCTACAAGCAGCAGAAGCCAATTGGGATAGTGTGCAGTATGCGTTTGGCACAGGTGTCAATGGAAGCAACACGACATTTTTCTCCGAGGCAATGGAAGCCGCAAAATCAGCCGACCTTATCATCTATTTGGGTGGCATAGATGACACTATTGAGCGAGAGACAATGGACCGCAAGTCTCTCACCTGGCCTGGAAACCAGCTTGATCTCGTGCAACAGCTCAGCGATCTTAGTAAGCCTCTTACTATCGTTCAGTTCGGAGGCGGTCAAATCGACGACAGCGAGCTACTTGCCAACGACAATGTTAACGCTCTCTTATGGGCAGGTTACCCTGGCCAAGAAGGTGGCAACGCAGTCGTTGATATCTTGCTCGGCAAACAAGCACCTGCTGGTCGCTTGACCACAACTCAATATGCTGCCAGCTACGTCGATGAAGTCAGCTTTTTCAACCCAGACTTGCGCCCGAACGGAAGCTATCCTGGTCGCACGTACAAATGGTACACCGGCAAGCCTGTTCTTCCCTTTGGCTACGGACTGTCTTACACGACATTCGACCTCGCATGGTGTGGCAAGCCTCTCAAACAATCCTACCGCATCAGGGACTTGTTCAACAAGCGTCAACACCATGGTGCAAAGGGCACACCTCTGGACACTCTACCTTTCGTCACGCTCTCGACCACTGTCTCCAACACGGGAAATCTCACTTCCGACTTCTCGGCCCTTCTCTTCCTCTCAACTTCCAACGCAGGTCCTGCACCCTATCCGAACAAATGGCTTGTCTCTTACGCTCGAGCACATGGTATCGCTCCTGGTAAATCTCAAACCATAAATCTAGACATTTCAATCGGTTCTCTGGCCAGAGCTGATGAGAATGGAGATTTGACTGTTTATCCTGGCAAGTATCGGTTGGCTATCGACAACGATGAGTTGTTGAAGGCTGAGTTTGAGTTGGTTGGAGAGCCTGTTATCGTTGATCGATTGACCCGACAGGGTGTTTATGAGTACACTGTTCCTGTGCACTACAATGCTAGTGCTAATCTGGTGTGAGCGTGGTGTGAAGTTTGAGAAGGCCAGAAGACACGTTCCGGTATGATAATGTAGCACATTTGGTGTAGTTGTTGCTATGCAGCCGGCATAGCATTCCATTTCGAACATGTCAAAGCAGGATAAGATGGAGCCTCTTCCGAGTCACTCACGGATCGCAACTCAAGCAAGTAATCATTGAATGAAGTTTTGTTCTCAATTGAATTTTCTATGTCAGCTCTGATGTATTTTGAGCTTGGTTCACTTCTATGCACCAACGACCTTGTACTTGGCCAAAATAGCATCATACTGCTGTTGATCAACAGCCAGCACCCTTCCATGCTTAACGTCCTTAGGGAAACCACTTCTATCATCAGGCACCCAAGCACTCATATCATCCAACGTACTTGCGGTGGCCGGAATGTATGTCTGCAAATCATTCTCATCAATCCACAGATGGAACTTCTTGGCATCTAAGTTATCTCTGAAGATCAAAGGACCCTCGTTGTTGGAGAACTCGCTAGCAAATGTAACGCGGACGTCGTCGGAAGCGCCGCCTACATTGACCCAGTCGCCGAGAATACCGTTCTCCGAGCGCTGTTGGAAGATTGTGTAGTCGACTTCGGTCTTGACCCAGCGGTACCAAACATTAGGGCCTTGTTCGGGGGTGGCGATGAAGGTAGCGTCGATGACAGGGTAGCCGGGATTGAAATAGGTCTTTGCTTCCGAGAAAGTGACGAAGTCGGTGGTGGTGACATACATAAGGATGTTAGGAGGCTGAGGACCAGAACGATCGGTGTCAGATTCGGGCCAGAAACGAGAGGCGAAGACGACAATGTAGGCATCAACCAAGGGTTCCCAGTATGCTTCAGGAGCCCATGCGTTCCCAGCAGTTGCATTGACGAGATTGGGTGTTAGGCGTGCTTCTCCCCATGTAGCCAGGTCGTCGGATTCCCAGATGACGAGTTGTCGTGAGCCAAATCTGGTGGCTTCGTTGAAGTCGTTTGTGAAGTTGTTGGCAAGGAGATCGGTTGCGATGAGCCAGAATTTGCTGCCATCTTGGGAAGGCACGATAAAGGAATCTCTGACACCCTTAGTTCCGACGTCGCTGCGGAGAATGGCTTGTGTTTCCGCTGTGCCGTCTAGGGAAAGAGCTTGGTAGGAAAGAGGGTCGTTGCCGTTCGAGAGGTGCATGTAAATTGCTTCATCGTCGACGGGGAAGGAGGTGAATAGGTATCCGACCTTGGTATCTCGTTTTGTAGGCATTGCAATACTAGATTTGATAGCAGTCAAGGCCAACAGAGTTTGGAAGGCTTTCGTGAGAATCATCTTGTCGGCGAAGTTATAACTGGGGAATCTGATACCATCGATAAGGGGAACAGGCTGATGGTATTTATATCAACCGATCGTCGCAATAATTCCTCCTTTGCTGGCAACCTATCCTCATGACGATATAGCAAAGCATGTTCGCTTCTCCCTGCGTTTGCACAAGCCCGAGCCAAGTCAAAATGTCTTGGTGCTTGAAGTAACAGCAAGACCGATGACACTGTTTACTAGTGATGAAGTTGCCTTTGGAGTGGCTAGTATGCACGACATACGAGGAGATCGGCTTTCAGCCTGAATCATTCACGCGTTGCGAATTGCCGCGTAGCAGATCCTGCTCCATTAGGAAGTTCGCACATGTTGCCCCCACGGGGCATTTACAAATTGCGGGGTCTTATACCAGGCGCAGCATCACAGTCGATTTGTATACTACTTGGCATCAAGGAAGAATGGGTCACTGGAGCGGTGATTATTAATTGACAGGAACAAATCAAAGTTGTAAGGTTATTTTGACAGCGCGTTGAGGCTGAGATCAGGGATACATAAGCACCTGAACGGCAGATTAGTACTGTGGTGGGGTACCAAATAGGATTGTGTACCGATTCCCAGAACGTTACTCTCTTCTTTGTCTCCTAGTCCCACTAGTCAGGTTCAACTGTACGTATAAACTCGATCTTGCAATCACTGAATTGTGACTTTGGCTTTCTTGTGAAAAATTCCAAACATCGTGTGCTCCCACACTTTAAATTCCTCATCGGGATAAAGTTCATCGTAGTCGAACAGACCCCTCCCGAAGCTCTCTTTCTGAAGGCATGTCACGTTCCGTCATTCTAATTGAGCTTACTTCAACCACGTTCGCAACCTCGCCATACTGCTTCACCTCTTTCGTCAACATCAAGCTTCTTACTGGACACGAGACCAGAAGCTTGAAACGAGCCTGACAACGAGGGTCCACACTCAGATAACACAGATAAGCTATCGTTGCAGTAAGATCTTCTCGCCAACTTGGTGTTTCGAGCCAGGAGATGCCTTCGATGAGACAGCAGACCTCGTGGTCGGCGGGCAGTTGAAAGGCCATCGCCGAGAAGGTCTCGCAGAGCCTGTGTATGTCGTGATCTCGAACTTCCTCTCGCTTCAGTTGATCATCAATGAAGTTCAGGTCGAAGTTTTGTTTGACCGACAATTGCGCTATCAAACTCCGCATCAAGCCTTTTGGACCAGAAACGACTCCACCAAAATTGCAGTGCAAACCGCAGAAGAAATAGAGTACAGTTACGGTAGGATCATCGATGGTACCAATCACTAAAGAAGCAAACAGTGCCGAAGTGGAAGACTCCCGAGCCGCAGTAATCTTACCGGAGCCGTTCAAGAACAGTATTCCCCGGGTCGCGTTCGACCACTCAAGAAAATCTGTACTTTTCGCTATGGCGTAGGCGATCTTCATCTCCTCAATGTCAAACCGAGCGCTGCTCTGAATGATCCTGGTTGTGTCCGAGAACATGCCGTCGGGTATGGCCATAAAGCTTGTGAGCTCGGCTTGATGCAGAATCTTTGGAACAATCTCTAGCTTTGGCTTCTTTGCCACCTGATGATGTACGGCAGGTAAAATGTGCTGGCCTGAGTCACATTAGCGCCATATTACTCAGATGGGTTTGACTAAATGTAGCTTACTGCGTGCTTTTCTGGCTGTTTCAAAGAGCGAGAGGAATGCGTTGCACCCAAAAACTTTCAGTAGCTTCTTTTTCTCTTCACGCGCCTGTTCCTGAGACTGGACTCTGTTTTGCTGTGTGAGCAGAGCCAACATTTCATTAATCTTGCGATCAGTCGAGCTAGCCAGATTCCCAATGAAGTGCAGCTTTGTCCTATCGAGGAGAACTATGCGAGCGGTCAATTTGTTGGACTTGTCTTGTAGAGCGTCCATAGATTCTTCTACGGATTTCGCTGTAAGGGGCCCCTTGATCACTGCTTCGATGGTCTTCCCTAATCGTTATTAGCACCGGGTGTCAGTATCCAAAATTTGTCAAACCTTACATATTGTTGGCTTGACCAGCCACTCGATGGACCTGCCAATTGCTGTCAACAAGCACACATCAAAGTCATGTCTCAAAGTACGATAATCGAGATCGCAAGAGAAGAATCTATCGTTGCCCTGCACAACTTTGATTTGGTCGGGTATGCCCTCGAAAGCTTCGAAGATCTTCTGTCTTTTCGACGCCAGTTGTATGGCCACCTGAAACATGCTTAGCTTTGACAGGTGAAAGACGCACTCTCAACAACGCACACCAAAGATGAGTTTGAGTCCACGGCAAACGACGCCGATGTACATATCTTCAGGTGCTTGGTCCAGTTTATCAACAACGGCAGGTCCCATATCTCCCATAGAACGACCGAATTTCCTGACAAAACCCTTCCGATTGTAGGCTGCTTCAGCTCCCTTCGCAGTATCGATCACATCTTGCCAGGTGAGCTTTTTTTTGTCACTGGATGCCTCTACTTTCTTTGCAATCTTTGAGACCTCATCCAAGCTGGCGGATCGGGAGAACTTAACGAGTTGGTTCGAGGGATCTGAATTATAGTAACAGCTGAGAGCGTTCGAAAGCTGTGTCGCGTAACTTTGGAGGTCATTACCAGTTGACACCGAACGATATTGTCAAGAACATACTTGTGGCGCAAGCTGGATGTAGTGAATTCAGCACGTTGCTCATCGTAGACAAGGCCGTTACTCATGCCTCGTTGCATGATAAAATCAGCTGCGTCCCGTTTGTCAAGCCGCTTTTGACGCTCATCGTCGAATAGTGTATTGGACATGTTCGATAGAATTCGTTTCGGATGGCAATTAGAAGTGAAAAACAGGACCGGGATGTAGATGAGTGTAGCGGAGCGACGAGGCCATATCCTGTCCAAGGTCGTTCTCAAGATTACCTCAACGTATCTGCTTGAGACTGAATAAGCTTGAACAACTACTAAGGGTAAATGGTCAGATCACTGTGATCACACGTGTCCGGCCTTCATACGCACGTCTGGCTGACTATATGTCGCTGCAGCTCCAATTGGTGGAAGTTCTCGAAGAGGCTTTTAGCAAGGCTGCATCCACGCCTCGTGCTTGAGTATATCATCCTACAGAATCATTGTCGAGCCAAGAGTAAGGCCAAGATTTAAGTGCGTATATTCAAGTCTCGCTGACTACATATTGCTGCAAGTTCAACTGGTGGAAGTTCTCTGTGAGGCTTATAGCAAAGCTGCACTCACGCTTCGTGCTCGAGTATACCGACTTGCAAGATCATTTTAGAACTAAGAGTAAGGCTGAAGGTTGTTGCAGATTAACGGATTGAGTCGAGGCGTCTGTACAAAACGTGGAGTAGTCTTAATGGTCGATGTTCGTGAATCTTGCCCTAACTTCCTGGTGATTCGACATAGATAGCAGCCTCCGCCTTTTGCGAGTAGCCACGATTCATCAATACATACACGCAGCTTGAGTTGCAGCTTGTTTCGGCTCACCTTTATCTCATTCCGCTCCTTCAATCACATCCGTTTGATCTCCGTTCCACAATGCATTGAACATCTGCTGGAGATAGTGATACCGAATAACTTATTGGTAATATGAAGCATACACACCAATGATGTCGTCTTATCTTTGCTGTCCGAGCCAGCCACCAGTGGTGGTTGTCAGGGCTATGTGCATGCAAATCAATGGGTGACTCGGAAGCGATCCATGAATGCCTTCAGGCAGCTCAAAGCAAAGATATATCTTTCCGTGGTCCCTTAAGTGGATCTTCCGCAATCAATCGTCTTACCTTTACATTTGTCAGTCGGTCTAGGTGTTCATCATTCTTCTAGCTGTCGACACTCAGCCCTGCAGCATGGCCGAAGCCCTGAATAAGAGAAAGCCACCACCACGACCGCTGAAACGCTCGTCTCTGAGCGGCAATCAGGTATTGTTAGTCAATGACGGACTGCCGCATGAGTCATATCAATCATCAGAACCTGATATGATCCGGAACCTCGATAATGTTGTTCGGGTCAGTGACCCAAGAAGGCAAGCTATGGACCCAATCGTGAGCTGACCAGAGTCACAGCTTCAGCCAAAACGTGACATGACGGAGCTCATTAAAGCCGACGATACTCCGCTCGAAGCAATTCACTATGCCAAGACAGCCTCAGAATCGGTCAAAGAAGACATACCATCTTTCGATCACAATCGTCCGCGCAGTCGCTCTGATACTAGCAAGGACGGAGAAATCCTTGACAGCACGCCTTTGGCCGTTGAGAGTCCCGGTCTCCCTAGTAGCCAAGCTGTCGAGGGCCAAGATGTAGATAAAGGATCTATCGAAGGCCAGCCTGTCGCTGACAAAGATGGCGAAGCTCTTGACAGAGAATATAACGTCCCTAGCGACGACAACTTCAGAGAGAAGCTAATGAACGCAGTAGATCTGATTCTCCGCGTTAACAGTCGTTTAAGATCTTATTTATTTATTTATTTATTTATTATCTCAGGTAACCGATCTAAGTGATTTCTTACACAAGCGGCATAGTGTGTCTTACTAATTGCCCTACACCTCGCTTATCTATGCTTCCTCTGTCTAGTCCGCCCTTAGCGCCTCCGCCTATGCTCGTATTCCCTAGGTTTATATAGAAGCTTAGCTTTAGGGCTAGGGTTACCTTCCTTATAGAAGCAAAAGGGAGGTGTTAGCTTTCTAGTTTTCTATTATATATCCTACTAACCCTGCAAAATCAAAATAATAAAGGAAAAGAGGAGGGTAATCTAGTGTATAGGTCTTAAGCAAAACAACCCTCTACTAGGTAAGCCTAGTAGAGAGCTAGCTACTCGCCGATCCCCCTTATAGTATCTACCTATAGGGGCCCCTATAGTAAGGCCCTCTAATAGGGCTCCTTATAAAGGAAGAGTTAACGGCGGCTATTAGCGTAAGGAGGACATAACTCTATTATATACTAGGAACACTATTAATTATGTACCTAGCGCTAGGGAGATTGTTACTCCTAGCCCCTACTAGTCCTTAAGCGCGCGAAACGATAGTAAAATATAGCGACTACCTAAATCGAACTTAGACCCCCTAAATCGACCGTTTAAAGCCGTTAGCCCCTACCCGATTATGCTACGTAACCGAGAAAGTTACTAGATTTAAAAAATTTGGCTTTAAGTTTTTAACTGTCTTAGAAGCCCCCTCTCTATAGAGTAGGTTAGTAGGGATAGTAGTCCCTTATGTCGCGGTTCTAAGTGCTTTAGTTAGTAGCTAAGAGAGCGCCGCTATACCGTAGGGAAAGAGGAGTACCGAAACTACTTAAGGAGGCCTATCCTTTATATAAAGGAGGAGGCAGCTAGGGCAGCTTTAGGCTCTATAAGTAGTCCCTTAAGGGTAGAGCTAGTGCTAAGCTCTAGGTATTCCGATTAGATAGTAGTAAAGAGTATATAGTCGAATAGCATATATAAGACCGTCTACTCTACTATCCTATAGTCGTAGTAGGGGTCGTCTATAACCTTAATTTTATAAAGAAAGGTAGCGAGGCCGATCTTATTAGTTCTTATCTAGGTAAGCATAGATAATAGCGGCTTTGTAAGTGCCTTATAGGTAGATAGGATAGTAGCCGTAGGGGAAGTAAGGTACTAGCGTATATAGGCGCCGGTTTCGCTATTACTCTATTACCTTATCTATTCCTCTAAGACCTATGCCCTTAATCGTCGTTTCTATTCTTAAGGGGAGACAAACTCCCGCATTAGATTTACTATAGTTCTAGCGGCCGTCCTAGCTACGTTATAGGCTACTACATTCCCTAGGATCCCTACCTTTGCTAGTGTCTAATAGAGGGTAACGGCGACGCCTACGTATTATAATCTAGTAGCTAGAGCGTCTATAGCCGCCGCTATAGCCTAGCCGGCCGCGGGGACAGGGTCGCTAGCTATACGAAGTAAGTTCTAGGAGTCGTAGTAGAGACGGATAAGGTCGTAGCCCGGTTATAGATGCTAAGTCGCTTCCTAGAGGCTAAGTAGTATGCCTCCTAGCTCTCCCTAGTATACTATAGTAAAGGGCTCCTTACTAACGTATGTTACTAGGGGTAGCTTACCTAGGGCTAGGATAAGTGCCGATATATATATCTACGCGTCCCTTATTATAGCGTCCGAGTAGACGTAGACTTCGTTTATAGGAGGGATACCTAGTAGTCTTACGCGTACGTCGATAAATAGCGGGAGCAGTAGTCGCTAGGGGGGTTAGGTAAAGGGGACTATCTACTTAGTATTGTTAACGTTAATGTTATAGTGTTTACGGAGGTGCGTCTCGTATCTCTAGAGGTAGCTTATCGCCTTCCCCTATCTTAGTGCGGGACTACGTTCTTATCTAATTATAGCGTAGGTAGGTGTTAAGGAGAGTCGTATTATTACTATAGTAGCGAGGCGTTCTAGTCGTAGTAGCATTAGCTATATATGCGTAAGGACATCGAGTACTAAGGCCGCCGTCCTCTAGAAGGCGCTAGTTATAGCAATGTTTACTTCTTTCTATATAGCTAAGAGGGTCGTCCGCTTTTTCCTCTCCCTTATTACCTAGCCTTATAGCCTATCGGGAGCGTACTACGCTAAGCATACGTAGGTAATAGATAGTATAACTACTGTCTTATAGACTTACTAGTACTAGAGAGTAGTAAGGCCCTACGCGGAGTTGCTAAGGCGCCTTGCTACGCGTAGTACATTATAGGCCTTTATTTTAAGGTAGTTTAGATGCGGGTGCTAGGTAAGCTTCGCGTCTAGGATAAGGCTAAGATATCTTAACTATAGGCTCGGCTATATAGGTTCGGTATAGTTACTAAGTCGTAGGCTACTTATAGTGTCTATTCCCTTTTTTGCGAAGTAAGTAAGGCTATATTTAGCGGGTATAAAGACTAAGGCGTAGCGCCTCGCCTATAGGAGGCAAACATTCTCGTAGATCCGTTCTAACCTCCTATAGTTAAGCTCGGCCGTAGGTCCTACGGTAAGCACGTTAACGTCGTCGATCTAGCCTATAGCTATAAGGCCCTTCCTACGCCGAGTGCATTACTATATAAGGTCTATATTATAGAAGAGGTAGAGGATAGGTAAGATTAGTGATCCTTAGGGGATGCTAGTGTTAATCGGCTCTAGGCCTAACTTATGTTTAGGGAGCTTAATTAATGTTCTTTAGTCCTAGAGGAAGCTAAGAACCTAGTTAACTATTAATGTAGGTATCCTTCTCTTCTTTAGGTTATATATTAGCTAGTCCTAGGAGACGTTATTAAAGGCACCGGAAGTTCAAAAGTATCGCCTAGTAGTCGGAAGCTAGAGCTCTAGGGGGAATAGTCATTAAGGGGTAGAACCAATACGTGTGTTATAATTAAGTTAGTTAACTACTATTATAGTATAGAAGTCTTTGTGTTGCGGCTTCTCCGCATTACCTAACTTCCTCTTACTACATCTATTACCCTAACTGCCATATTGTAACACTCCTCCTTAGTCTAGACGGCGGATGCTAGTAAGACCTAGCTAGTTAATGAATCTTGTAAAGTCCGGCTTAGGCAATAGCTTTATAAAGCTATCTACAACCATATCTCTTGTCCCTATAAACTCGACATTAATCCTGTTCCTTCGGTGTAGGTCTCTAACATAATGGTATATAACATCGATGTGCTTTGACCTCTCGTAAGTATAGGCATCTCTAACTAACGATAGAGAGGCTTAATTGTCACTAAACAGTTTAACTAGTAACCTAATAACGAAGCTTTGCTCTTCTCTTACAGTTAGCTAATATTAGTTGTAACTAATGTACTTGCTATAGCCCATGTCTCTTAGAAGTTAAGCTAGCCATTATGACTGCTTTATAGCCTAACACATGGCCATGTATTTAGCTTCTATAGTTAAGGTTGCAACTAACTTCTACTTCTTACTAGACTAGCTAACAGGACAGTTGCCCATCATGAATACACTTCCTAAAATGGATATCCTGTCTAACTTGTCCATTGCGTAGTCTAAATCAGAGTAGCTAACGAGTTGTTATATGCCTTCTACATTAAACTCTAGGCTAAGGTCTGTTATTGAACGTAGGTACCTTATAAGGGATTTTAACAGTTTAAAGTGCCCTTCTGATGGATCTAATAGATATTGGCTTAGCCTTCCGATTGCAAATGCAATGTTAGGTCTCGTTAGAATTGCTAGGTAGATAAGGCCGCTAATGATCTTTTAATACTCCTTCTAGTCTGCTCTCTTGTCTTGTAGACTAGCTAGTTTTAACAGATTATATCCATTTAGTNAGGCTATTCGAGACTCTGTTCCTAATGTAGACGTCTACTTGTGTAGCTTTAACCTATAGCTCTACTAGTAGATTTGCATCTTTTAGCATAGCTCTAGTGCCTTTCTGAATTGTCTAGTGTAATCTTTCAACTAGTCCATTTTAACTTAACATATAGTAGATAGTTGACTCGTGTTGCACACCTAATTCTTGTCTCTAGGATCTAAAGAGGTTCTCTAGTTCTAGTGCATTGTCGGACCTTACCGCTAGGATCTTTAGATCTGTTGCAGTTTTAACTTCCTTTTTCCATTAGTTTAGGATAGGAGCTGCATCTGACTTTACCCTTATAGGAAAGATCTAGGTTTTCCTTAAGAAGTTGTTAACAACTGAAATGAAGTAGATGTATCCTTTACGAGATTCTGGCATCTAACTATAGGTATTAATGTAGATAAGTTTAAGGATTCCCTCCTTTCTCTTACTTGTTGCACCTCTCTTGTTTCTAATGTTTGCAACTAAATAGACGATGTACTAATAGTTAGGAGTTACCTAGACTAGCTTCTCTAGAGTAGTAACTTTGTGCAAGTTCCTAATCTTCTTAGGTCCTAGATGTGCAATTCTTCTATGCTAGAGTTAATACTCCTCCTATGCCTTTAAGCTTAATTCCTCCTCCTAAGGAGAAACGATGGCGTTAAATGCATGTGTAGTAGTATTATCCGTAGCTAGCATTGTAGTGTTAAGTTACTTAGGCAGTCTTTCTAGATAGACATCGGCAACAACATACACTCTATGCTGTATTTTGCTATGTACTACTGCATTTCCACTAGCATCTACCATTGTTATAGAGTTAGAGTTGAACTTTCCATTTAGCCTCTTCTAAAGATAGAGGTTTCTTACTAACAATAGGTTTGCACCGAGTCCTAGTATAAAGAGCGTCTGTTTTAACTCTAGCTCTCTTCCCATTTGATTAGCTAGTATAGCTGTTCCCATTAAATCTAAGTGTAGGATCCTACCTCTAACCTAGATATACCTCCTCCTAATTTGAATTAATGGTCCTCTAAAACAGTTGCTTTTGTTAGTTATGTGTAAACTAGCACAACTGTCTATATACTATTAGGAGGGGTTCTTACTTATGACATCCTTTAAAAGGTAGGCAACTTTATAAGATACTTAATCATCAAATGAGACAGCAGTAGGTGACTTCGAAGTTACAGAGCTAATAGTAGAGGTTTCCTCTGCTTTGTAGGCTCTCTCTTTTCTTGCAACTTTAGTTTAGACCTTAGCCTTGTCCTCCATAATTTGTGTAAAGACCCTAGCAACTACTGCTTCTAGGTCTTTCATAGCAATCATAGGCTCTTAGCGGGATAACTAAGAAGACCGTTTCTGTCTTCGATTATCTCTTGTAGCTCGTTAAGCAGCTAGAAGTGATAGGCAGTCCTTAATAAAGTGATCCTTCTTGCAAAGATGACATTTAATAGGGCCCTGTCTATTCCTTGCAAGATAAGCATGTAAGGTCGTCTTTAAGTTCAGTTTTGCTTTAAAGTTCTCTAAAAGTGTAAGGATATCTTCTAGGTCTAGATGACTTTGCACGTCGATAGCGTTTATAGTTGTGTCGTACTCTTCTAGAAGACTTGCAAGTAGCTTTTAAATCCTAGCTTTAGGCTTGCCTAGATTCGCATTAGTTAGGTCTAAGCTTGCAATCTTTCGTCCTAGCTGTTAAAGGTATAGCCACGCATCTTAAATCGTCTAGTTCTAGTCCTTCTAGAAGGAGTGGAACGATTCTACAAGTAGTCTCCTCTAAATAGGTAGGGTCTTCTTATATCTAGCTTGTAACTGGTCCTAAAGTGTCTTTAAATTGGCTATATTAACATAACGCATCTAATCGTCTTCTAAGATGCATTTGTTAATCTAGTATAAAGCTGTATTGTCGATTTTAGTAAAAGCTGCCTCGTGCTTGCTTTTAGGTGTTTCAATTGCTTTCTAGTAGTCCTTGCTATATAGCCATCTCTTCATGTTTTAGAACTATAGTTCCTAGTTTTCTCTAGTGAGGGTAGCTACTAGCCTACCTCTCTATGTTTCGGCGTCGTCTATTTCGTGTTCGATCGTCGGGTTCGGGGTAAGTCTATCCGTCGACTTACAACAGTTTCTAAGTACTATTAGGTTTAGTAGTCTTCTACTAAAGATACTAGAGTAGGCTAACTATAGGTCCTCTTACGCGAGGGTGACTTATAGCTACTGTTTCGGGTCGGGCGCGATCCTAGTGTAAGTTTTATACCGCTTATATTCCTCCGAGCTCTTGCGAACCTAGGCTTATAACTAGTTTAAAAGTATCGCCTAGTAGTCGGAAGCTAGAGCTCTAGGGGGAATAGTCATTAAGGGGTGGAACTAATACGTGTGTTGTGATTAAGTTAGTTAACTACTGTTGCAGTATAGAAGTCTTTATGTTGCAGCTTCTCCGCATTACCTAACTTCCTCTTGCTACATCTGTTACCCTAACTACTATATTGTAACACTAGAAACATTAAGGTAGAGGAGGCTTATAACCTAGTCCCCGTTAAGGGCCGTCTAGATCCGTTTAAGTAGGAGGTAGATAGCCTATTCCGTAGAGTTTAGCCTCCTACCGCCTAGATAGTCTAGGGGCAGCAGCTAGTATGTTTTAGCTAGGTAGCTTAGTCTCGTCGCTATAATAGATTCTAGCGTTTTCCTAAGGGTGTTAAGTAGGGCAATTAGTCTATACGACTTAGGGTCCTAGTACGAGGCCTTTCCTAGCTTACGGAGTATAATAGTAGTTAAGTCCTTAAAGTTGCGGGGTTAATAGCTAGTGTCTATAATGCCGTTAAATAGCGTAGTAAGAGGGAGACTAAGCCTAGTGCTTAAGAGCTTAAGTACCTCTACTAGGATCTCGTCGGGTCCTAGGGCCTTATTAGGTACTAAACGGGTAATGGCCGTCTTAATTTTAGTAGTAGTAATAGGGTAGCCTAGTATAGGGTGCGGGTAGGGGTATAAGGAAATGTTGCTAGTATTAGCCTACGGCGGCGGCGAGAAGAAGGAGGCCCGTAGTGTAGTAGACTTATCCTATAGAGTTAGGGCTCTAGATCCGTCCAGCTTAAGGAGGGGAGGAGTAAAGGTATTAACCTCTATACCCTCTCTTACCTACTTCGCTATCTTATAGAGCTTTATCGTATCGGTAATTCCCTTAAGAAACTAGCGCTAAGCTATAGTTTTCTTCTTACGTATAGTATTACGTGCTTTATTTCTTACCTTCTTATAAGCTTTCTAATCTGCCGTAGCGCAGGTAAGCTTATAGTCTCTTCTACACTTCCTTGCTTATTATACTAGCGTCTTATACTCTACATCGAAACCGGGGTATATTCGTTCGTAGATTACGTGTCTTAGTATAGATTTTATAATAGCTAGAAGGATGCTTTATATAGTTAGGGTCGCCGCCGCATTAACCTCCTCCGCTATTAGTAGTAGTAGAAGGTTAGGCGGATAGAAGTTAGTAAGGAGTGCTTTCTTATCTATCTTCTTCTAGGTAAAACGGTCTTCTACTAGGGTAGGGACGAGTATAAGGTTAAAGCTTGTTTCTATAGGGTAGTAATCTAAGGATGTGTCGAGGTGCCTTACTACCCTATAATAATAGAGGCGGTCTATAAGGGCTTTAGTTATAAAGATTAGGTCGATTATGGTCTAGGCCTTATTCTAGTACTAGGTCTTCTATCCTAGGGGTAGAAGTAGGGTAAGGCGGAAATGTAAGATAGTTTATAATAGTTAGTTAGCGTATGCCCCCTTTCTTTCTCTAATGCCTACCTACATCTTATAGCGTATGTTAAAGTCCCCTAGAAGGATATGTTCTCCCGAGAGTTTAAGTTATAGGTAGAGGTCTATAAATAGTACAATAGGGTTCTTATACAGGCGGCGGTATACGTTATAGACATTAATAAAGGGGATAAGCGAGTTACGGCTACGTAGGCGGACTATCTAAATGTAGTAGCTATAGGTAGTGTTCGGAGGATCCTAAAGAGACTAGGAGGAGCTATTAATGCGCTTAGCTATAAATAGCGCGACCCTAGCCTAAGGGCCTAGGAGGATAGTGTAGTAGCCTATAGGGGGGGAGTATGTTACGGCTCTATTACCGTTCTTCTTCTAAGACCGCTCTTATATAGCGATAATGTCGAAGCGTTAGAGCTCCGGCTGTCGGACAAAGGTGTCCTAGATGTCTACTAAATTGTGTATGTTATACTAAATGATAGATAGGGCTTCTAGTGTAATAGTTATTAATTGCGTTCTTTAGAGAGGCGTGCTTCCTTAGCCCTAGCGGATTCCGTTAGAATCCTACCGCTCCTTAATGTCTAAGCCTAGCTTAACATAGTTAAACTTATAGTAAGCTCGCTAGATAAGGGCTCTCCTTTATCCCCTCCCTTAACACTAAGGGTAGAGTCCTCTATAGAGAGGAGCGGGGTTTAGGAGAGCTACTAACGGATACGGTCGTATACTAACTTACGGCCGCCCTTTAGTAAGGACGGCCTATTAAGGAAGGCTTAGTATAGTGTTAGGCCGGCTCTATCGCCGTTAAAGGATAGGGTTAGTAGCCTAGCGTTCTAAGATAGCGGGACGGTAGTGTTAGTCTTAATAGTAGAGATTCCTATAATAGAGGAGGGAGTCGACTTTATCCTCTCTAGGTAGGAGACGCCTTCCTAGCGGAGTTATAGCTCGTCTACCTCGAGTCTCTTATTATGCCTAGTCGGGCACGTTTTGTCGTCGGATCGGTAACTAGATTAGTTATATACTACGCATTAAAGGACCGCCTTATCGGAGGACTTTAAATAGGGATAGGCCTCGCCCTTATAAGGGCTAGCGTAGATACGGCATATATTCCTAGTATAGGAGCACTTCTTAGCTATATAACTATATTTCTAGCACTTATAGCATTATATAATTCTAGCTTCGCGGACGTGTCGCTTATAGCTAGGCTTATGTTCTACGCTCTAGTAGATACTATTATAGAAGATGCGGTTCGTATACTCGGGGGCAGTAAGTTCGATTCTAAGGCCTAAGTGCCTTTTCTTTAGAGGGCTAGGCTAGGGGGTAAGCTAGCATATGTGTTTAATCATCTCTAGCTAGAGCTAGGGGTTCGAGGCCGTAATCTAGACCTTAAGGTCCTTAAGGTCTTTACGGTCCTTTAGTCTAATTAATGTAGGGAAGTAGTTAACAATAATACCGTAGGTCTCTACTACTACCCTAGAGCCTTCTCCGAAGTAGTCGACCTACTCGTCTACGTATAGGCGGAGGGTCTCCGCGTTAGCGGGGGTTATAGCATAGAACTTAAGGTTACCGGACGGGTAGCTAATAGCCGCTATAAAGCGATAGTTCTAGAGGGCCTTAACTATGCTACATCTAAGTCTAAGGTTTAGGTCTTAGATTATGTCGGCTAGCGGCATAGCCTAATACTTCCGCTTAACTCCGGCTTAGCCTATAGTAACGCTAATTTTGCATGCTTTATAGGAGGCTATAGCTAGGGTAGGAGGGGTTATAGAGGTAGTAAAGGTAGACGGATTACTAAGTTAAGTAGCTTACGCATAGGACATCGTAGTCCTAAGGGAAGAGCGTAGGAGCGAGGGTCGGGGGGAGTCCTAGATAGATATAAGTCTACTTTTAATGTCCTCTAGTCTAGCGAAAATCTCTTCGCTCTGCTAAATAGTAGGTTATGCTATCTAGAACCATCCTTATACGGCCTTTACGTAGTCTCTAAACTTCTTTTCGGTAGGGGTGCCATAGTTATCGAGGTACTAGAGTAGTGCCGTAGTGTTCTTAGTAAGGAGGTAGTAGTATTCGTGTATGGTGGTGCCGCTATCGCCTAATCCCTCCGGGAAGGGCGCCTTGTCTTTGTCTTTCCCCATTAGAGAATGTTGGCAGCGTTGTAGTGCGTTCTATCGGTGTCGGGTGGCCAAATATTCGAGGTTTTTCGCCTATGTGGCGTTTTTCTGGGAGGGTCAGTCGTTTGAGATCGGTGGAGGAACGGTTCGACGGAGGAACGCACCATGAAAAACAGCCTGAGGTAGGGAAGACATCGGAACGCCAACCATGCATACCTCAGCTCAGGAGGGTCGACTGGTACAACTTCAAGAACAAGTGGATTGAAGAAAGAAAACACGCCATTGAGGTATTGCGCGGCCCAGCCAAGCACTATCAGGATCGAAACAGAGAGACAAAGAGAGTGGAAAAGCTGAAGAAAGCAGGCAACAATCCTGCTCGATCGCTGTCGGAAGAGGGGTATGACATTTCGCCGCCACAGGACGCACCAGAACGGATCAGGATCAACTCGGTCCCTATCCTTGCTGTGATTGAAGATCTCGACCCTATCACATACCGGCTTGAATTGAACCCCACCTTACCTACCACAATGTTGAGGCCGTATATGCGTTTGATCCGTATGGAAGACATGTTGATGAATCACCTATCTGACTTGGAGACCAAATGGGCTGTTGCAGAGAGCGAAGAATTGAAGCGCAAGGCAGACTCCACATTCGACATCACCAACGATGAGCGAGCCGCCCCTAAGACACCACAGTTGGCGAAAGAGGATAGCATCCACTCTTTGCCAGCTTCAGCTCTGAGCCTCTCACCTACTACCAAAGAGTCCGCCCAGAACGAAAAAGACAAGCAAGATCATTCAACCTTCACTACTTCAGACCCACTTACTGATAGCATCGAGGCTTTGCGAGACCTCCGATGCCTGAAGCAATTTTTCGAGCTGTACATCCACCCTACAGTCGACCGCTTTCGAAGTAAGACAGCACGCAAAGTGAGGTTCGCAGATCTCTGGTATCTCTTCCCATATGGCGAAGAAATATTCCTTGCTTCCGCTCTTGGAGCCGAGGCAAGATCATCATTCACTCAGACCGCAGAATCCGGTGCTTACCAGAGTGTCTTTCGAGTCTATGATCACTCAGGAGGGAGACTACGGCTCTCTAATCCTGACGATGATGAAGACGAGTCCAACAACAACTTTCAAACGCCATCCGCCATGGTCCGTATTGATCCATTCCATATAATGTGTTACCACATTGACTGGGACTCCAAGTCACACTCACCGGTGTATCATAAAATTCAAATCAAACCGTTCGAAGGCGAACGTGACATAACCAGCCTGGACGTCTATCCCACCAAGTATCATAAAGACTTCGAGCCTATTCGGCAGCAACTACTCACTCGCGGCCACAAGTTCCTAAAGCTCACGAAGCCAACTCACATGAGATATTATGGTCGAACCTACGACTCGCATCCTTGTGGCGACAATAGCAGTCACTCCCTCTCGGCGACTTCCTTCGTCGAGAGTGAGGTTATGGTTGATTTTGAGCAAAGCCCTCGAGGTTGGCAACCAAACTTTGGCCTCGACGAGTTCTTGATTTACGAAATTGACAACGTGGATGATTGGCCCGTAACTTTCTGGCAAGACAAAGAACACAACCTGAATCCTATTTTTCTCGCAGAATTCGTTTTCATGGAGCCGGAAGATACAAATTGGCTACGTGAGCGCGCCAGAGACCAAAACGGTTTTTTGCGTGATTGGAATCTGTACCAAGCGGGTCATCGCACAGAGCCTATCCAAACCCTTGAAAGCGATGATGATTTGGTCTTACTGCCGAGCCGAGTCATGGGGTACAGTTATCGCGACCGTACGTTCAACGCCTTCAACATTGACCATCTAGAGCTTGTCACGCCAAAAAGTGAAGGTTTTGATGGCCTAGCCCTTCCAAAGGGCCATCAAATGATGGTGGAGGCTCTGGTTAAAGAACACTTTATCAAAAAGGAAGCCTACGAGAAGCATGGAAGATCCGCTCCGGGGATGGACATGATCTCTGGAAAGGGAAGAGGCCTCATCATGCTATTGCATGGATATCCCGGCGTTGGCAAGACCTCGACTGCAGAGTGCGTGGCACAATCAACTGGCCGACCCTTGTTTTCGATCACTTGTGGGGATCTCGGATTAGATCCCGTGCAGGTCGAAACATCTCTGAACGACAAGTTTCGCCTTGCCGCCAAGTGGAACTGTGTGTTGCTCCTGGACGAAGCAGATGTTTTTCTGGCGAGGCGAGAGTCGCGAGACAAGGATAGCTTGGAGAGAAATGCTCTCGTGTCTGGTGAGTCATATTTCTTGTGACTGCATGATTCAAAGCTCAAATGTTAATATTCGACAGTCTTCTTGCGTGTACTTGAGTACTACGAAGGGATACTCATCCTCACTACTAACCGAGTCGGCACGTTTGACGATGCCTTCAAATCGCGTATTCATGTTAGTCTCCACTACCCGCCATTGAAGAAGGCACAGACAATCAAAATCTGGGAAAAGAATCTCATCCGTCTCAAAAAGATTGAGGAAGCGCGCGCCGAGATGACAGGTAATCAGCGCCTGGTCGTCCAAGACCGCGAAATTCTCGCCTATGCCGCACAGCACTACATGGAACACAAAGAGTCTGCTGTCGGTTTATGGAATGGCAGACAGATTCGCAACGCTTTCCAGACTGCGGCAGCCTTGGCTTATCACAATGCGGACGAAAACATCCCCATCCTGTCACCTCAGCTGTTCAGAGATGTTGCCAAGACGACCGACGAGTTTGACCAATATGTCTTCGATTTGAACGGCCAAAAGGACGAAGCGCAGCGGGCCTATGATCGGATGGAACGTGTCGACAATCTGAGGAAGGAGACCGACAAACGAAGCAGAGGTACCCATTTAACGCGGGCCCCGATGACTCCGGTACCCGACCCGCGTGACAGGTTCTTCTCGGACAATGGGCGCCAGAACGTTCGAATCAAGCTCGAGGATAGCGGGTACAAGAGTCGTGAGGGTTTGGTGAACATGACTTCTGAGCATGCAGTGTTGACATCCTCGGCTAGTTCTTCTCAGGTCCTCACCGATACTGCACGCATGACCGAAAGTGTTTATACGTCGTCTGGAGCCGCGATGCACGCATCCTCGCCAAATATTGCTTCGAGGACTACTCGAGTACCAATGAAGAATGATGGTCAACGATATAACGAGATGAATGATACTGAGAACGAGGAGGACGAGGACGAGGATGAAGATGAATAATATTGATCAGTCTTTGGTTCAGACTACATTTCCTTACACACACTCATTGAATGCTGGCGTTTCCTTACACACACTCATTGGATGCTGGCATTTCTTTACACACACTCATTGGATCCTGTGTTTGCACGCTTTCTCCATCCTCAATCTTCCGGACATACATCAACGCCTGAGTTTGATGTTGAGTCTTCTCATACGATCCTCAAGCCTAGAGGCATCATGCGCTTTGCTTCTGCAACATTCCAAATGACACATCGTAACATGAGCCGTTCGCAAACTGCATAATCTCTTGACATCACTGCCGACCATTTTCCTGTCAGTGATTACTTTCACCGAAGCGCAGTATCTGATAAGGATATAGCTGGTCGAATTTCGCATACATGCACGTACGGCCACAGTCAGCTGAAAACTGGGCATCCCGTCCGCTCTGCCATACATAAGCAGTTGAACGGCAGATTAGTACTACGGTGGGTGACCACGTGGGAATCCCTGCTGCTGTACGTTTTTGTTTCTTCTTTTGCTTCATTGAATCTCCGCTCGGAGTACTATGTAATGTTTGTGTGTTGGGGCCCTCACATGAATATGTGATGAAGGATGTAGCAAGAAATAGCTTTGTCATTTTGCGCATTTCTAGAATGTATGTCCTAGTGAGCTAAGACCGTTTTTGAGAAAGTCATCCCTTTTGATCTCGAATGCAGCGTCGACTTTGAGACTGGCGACCAGCGAAGCTCCAGCCCAAGCACCCAACGTCTCTACTCCGCGTACTGCACCCTGTATTGTGGTTCCACGCTTCTGCACCTCGCGCTGTAGTTTCTCAGCAACCTCGTCACGTTCTTGAGGTGTTTCACGAGCTGGGATTTGCTCATCCGATTGAGAGTCAATTGGCTTGTCCCGAGCGATGGCGTCTGGTGGTTTAGTCCTGGTGGGTAGAATTATGTCTTGTTGCCGTGCTGCACGTTGTCTCTTTGCTGTGGCAGAACCGTAGTTCATGACTGGATCCCAGCCTTTCGTGTTGACTATATTTTCAATCTCGCGTAGTAGACGAGGCTTCAAGCCCGGTATGTCGCTTGCGCCACCAGTGATCAGAATGCGAGAAACGCAGATTGCGCGTACGTCAAGAGGGAGTGATAGGAGACATCTATAGGTTAGTAAATGTAGAGGAAGATCGTGGTCATCAATCTGCTCGAGCGGGACCGGTGTTGAGAAGAAAGCCTCCTCAACTGGCTCGGCGAGATCGCTGAAGGAAATTTGTGCTGATGAGTTTCCGATCGGGATAGCGACTTCCTCAGTAGGCTGCTCAGCATTTGGATTGCGACACCACGCCATACGCATGGTTATATCCTCGGCCGTTTTGAAGGAAACTCCATTGGAGCCAGGAGCATGCTTGCGCAAAGTATCGGCCATGTTTTGTGTGAGTAGCTTCGCAGCTCGTGTTGACCTTCTGTGGAGGACTTCTCGGTACTCATATAAGGCAGTGACGGTAGTCTCATGCCAGCCAATATCGATGACCAAGGCGGAGCGTAGACCGGCAGAGACGGCACAGAGGACAGGGGTTCCCCATAACTGGATACTCCCAGGTTGGAAAGCATTGAAGACGACATTCAAAGTGATCGAGACAAGAGGATGTGGCAAAGTTGAGGGAAGGACGAGGAAGACTTTGCGAGGTCGTTGGTCCAGCAGCAGGTAGTTGGTGTGGGCACTCCGTACGGCGCGTTCTATTTTGTCCTCGATCAGACCAAGGTTCATGTTCCGGACGTCCAAGTCCCATAACTCCCAGTCTTTTGCCCAGTCGTTCTCGGATCGTAGAGGAGTGGAGGATGTGGTGAAGTCGTTCAGACGCTTGTTCTGGTCAGGAGCGAAGGGTATGATGCATCTCGGAGCGGAGTCGCCAGCGAAGCCCGCGCGAAAAGATCTTGAGCCAATCTCATAAACCAGACTATCTTCCTCTGCGCGGTATGAAGCGCCAGGCGAGCCGAGTTGAGAGGAGAGGGAGCGTGTCAACAGCGGAGTGTGCGGTGAAGCCGGGGTAGCAGCACCAGGGGGAGCCAGGCCAGATCGAGAGCGATTGTATGACGGCTTGCGCGCAAAGTAGTCCGGAGCAGCCATGGAGGTTTGTTAGATTGACAGAGGCTGAGCCTCGCCGCAGGGAAGAATCGATCAGAATTGGACAATCATTGCTTGCATGTGGCAGCTGTTTGTCGACTTGTGCTTGGACTTTGCTGGAGCTGATGGCGCGCGCTAACGACTCCGACTGCCGAGGAAAAGCCGCCGAAATTTTGGTTCTCGACAAGTTTTGCAACCTGCACCAAGCTTCGGTCTTTGGATTTTTGTAAAGGTCGTCGAGCCAGCAGAAAAAAAGCGTCGCGTCTGCCTTTGGTTTTTCTATTCTTCCGCGACCCTCGACAGTCCTTTCACATCACCAAGAGACGTCTCCGACACGATGACTCTCTTTATCCTCACAGAAACCTCGGCCGGTTATGCGCTGCTCAAGTCCAAGGACAAGAAGCTCTTGAAGCGCACCGATGTCCACGAGGAGGCTGCCACCGCAGAGGGTGCCGCTGGCCTGTACGACCATCTCATCATCCATCCTGCGCTGTGCATGACTAATTCGTCTTCAGGCTCAAGCTCAAGCAGTTCCAGAAGTTCGACAGCGCCGCCGCTGCCCTGGAGGAGGCCGCCGCTCTTACCGATGGCAAGGTTACTCCCATGCTTGCCTCGCTCCTCGACACTCTGAAGGACGAGAAGAAGGTTCAGCTCGCTGTTGCCGACCCCAAGCTCGGTCAATCCATCAGCAAGCTCCCCAAGCTCGACATTGAGTGCATCGCCGATTCATCCACCAACGACATCTACCGTGCCATCCGTGAGCACCTTCCCTCGCTCATCCCCGGTCTCATGCCCGATGACATTTCCACCATGTCCCTCGGTCTGTCGCATTCGCTCTCGCGTCACAAGCTCAAGTTCTCCCCCGACAAGGTCGACACCATGATCATCCAGGCCATTGCCCTTCTTGACGACCTGGACAAGGAGTTGAACACCTACGCCATGCGCGTCAAGGAATGGTACGGCTGGCACTTCCCCGAGATGGCCAAGATCATCAACGACAACCTCGCTTTCGCCCGTGTTATCCTGGCCATGGGTGTTCGTACCAACGCTGCCAACACTGACCTCTCCGACGTCCTCCCCGAGGAGATCGAGGGCGCCGTCAAGGCCGCCGCTGAGGTTTCCATGGGTACCGAGATTACTGAGGAGGATTTGGAGAACATCCAGGCTCTTGCTGAGCAGGTTGTTGGCTTCACCGAGTACAGACAGCAGCTTTCGTCATACCTCACTGCCCGTATGCAGGCAATCGCCCCTAACCTTACCGCTCTCGTCGGTGAGCTTGTTGGTGCTCGTCTGATCGCCCACTCTGGTTCGCTCCTCAACTTGGCCAAGTCTCCCGCCTCGACCATCCAGATTCTCGGTGCCGAGAAGGCCCTTTTCAGAGCTCTCAAGACCAAGCACGACACACCCAAGTACGGTCTTATCTACCACGCTTCCCTGATCGGCCAGGCAACTGGCAAGAACAAGGGTAAGATTGCCCGCATGCTCGCCACCAAGGCTGCCCTTGGTCTCCGTGTCGATGCTCTTTCCGACTGGGGAACTTCTGGTGAGGGTGACAAGCCCGAGCCCACCGAGGAGGAGAAGATGGCTGTTGGTGTTCAGGGCAGACTTTTGGTCGAGAGAAGATTGAGAGGTCTCGAGGGCAAGCCCATTCGCAGCACTGCTTCTGGTGTCGCACCTAACGGTCAAGCCCAGCCCGCCAAGTGGGAGGTCAAGGAGGCCCGCAAGTACAACGCTGATGCTGACGGTATTTCCGCCAACGCTCCCGCCGCTACCGAGGACGCCGAGATGGAGGATGTTACCGAGGCTGGCGCCGAGGCCTCCAGCGACGAGGAAGAGATGACCAAGGAGGAGAAGAAGGCAGCAAAGGCCGCAAAGAAGGCCGCCAAGGAGGCAAAGAAGGCCGAGAAGGAAGCCAAGAAGGCCGCCGAAGCAGCTGGCAAATCCTCCAAGAAGAGAAAGCACGACGAAGATGAGGACAAGACAGAAAAGAAGAAGAAGAAGAAGAGCAAGGACTAGAGTGTCGATACTCGCAGATCTCTTATCCTCTTTTCTGTTGCCATTTATGTTTGCATGTGGGCGCCATTGTCATGGTCGGAGTACTGGAGTCGCTGGTCGTGGGGTCTAAAAGAGCGGTTTCTTGAATTTGTTCCTGTCCAAAAGGGTTCTTTGGTTTCTTTCGTACGAGACTGGCGGAGGCGTTTCTACATATTACTTGATCGAACCGATAACCTCTGTACAAGCTGTATCATCATGCTCCCTGCACATGATACGACGTTTATTCTTCATACCGCTCTTTCCTCAACCTATCTCACGATGACGCAGAAACCAGGCACTCCTGCCTTCAACTGTCATCAGCTTCTTCCCGTGATGCGCTGCACAATGTTTTGTTATTCTGACGCGAAGTTCAAAGCGCACATGATATCAATAACCGAGACTTTACCGTACCTTCCTGTTGATCATCTGGTAGATCGCCTGTCAACAATGTCCCGACTATTCGAACTCTCCGACTTCAAAGCGGACAAGAGTCAAATTCGGTAAGCTGTTACTGGTTGACACGTTCCGTACGATAACTTGTCAGGTACACGCAAGCGCTTGCGACAGGGTAATAACTACCTCAGAGACATACTCATTGACTTGCAACATCCTAGCTCGACGGATATCACAAATCATTCCACGGCACGAGCTGACCTGCCAGGTTATCCATCCTTCGTACAACCCAGGCTTGAATTCATGACTGACCGCACGTCCGCTGCCGTCTCACCCGTGACACGCAACCTATTCCCCCTTCAGTTCTGGAATCGGCAAAGAACGTGGGCAGTAAGCCTATTGTCGCACAACATGATTCTCTTTTGGTCCTCCGGCGTTGGTGCTCGCACACAACATTTCAAATAGAAGAAGAATCATCATTTCTTCTTCCTGCCCTCGGGATTTTGATTCGATCATCTTCATGAAGAACAAGATTCTTGGCAGTACTTTCATTGGGCAAACACCATGTCCAGGTTCCGACTGGGTGGCTCGTTCTTATCGAATGCCACCGCTTGCTGAATCAGTGGCATGGTGGCGTCAGCCTCCCATCTCTTTGGTGAACCCTGCAGATAGGCGCCTACTTTCTTCTGGGTACGACATGGGTGGCTACACAACCTCGGCGGGTTCATACATGTACTGAATAGTGTCTCTGGTATCTCGCTGGGCAACACCGCCAGACTAGACATCACAACACCGCTACTCGAGTCTTACTCTTTTCCCGTAGCGATGCAGTTGGACCAGTATACTTTCTACAACCTTTTGCGCTTTCTGAGGCCTTGCTTGACTGCTTTGATCTCAGCTACCTGGAGAAACCATATTCGGATTCACAAAATTTCTGTCGCCTACCATACATTGCTACCTCACGCCTCGTTGCAACTACTCTGCAAGCTGGACTGAGTCTGACCACAAGGTCATGTCCTTAGGATGGGAACCATAAGCTACGCTCAGGTTCCTCCAACAGCAGCAACAATAGCACTCAACGCATACATATATGGATTCGGAGGACATTCATTGGTGACGCCGCACGCAGCCCTTAAACAACTATGGTGGACGGAAGATCGCATTGACAACAAGGTCACAAGAAAGTTTGTCGTATCACAGATCAAGGGAGAAGAGCGAGACTTCTTGGACAGACCGCTCGCATTCGGCGAGGGATTGACAGATGACACCTACATGGAGTGGATTCTGGGTAGAGCAAGGCGGTTGTTTCTCATCCTGGCAGAAATTGGCGAACCGGAGCAGATCTTCGGTTTGATAGACGACTCCCTGGACGATGACGACCTACCATTCTCTCTGGAAAGTATTGTCGACATGGACCTTTGCGTCGAACCGGACGAGCGAATGAACAGAAAATTCTACGCTACTCAATTCTTGTACCTCCTGCGGCAATTGAAGCAAGGAGGCCATATTGACTATGGACCTCAAGAACACATACCTATGGAGTATGTACACAAGATACCGCCGGCTGTCTCGCTTCAGAGCTGGGATAGGATACACTTCCCCAAGGATCATGAGCAAGTCTTCGTCAGGCGCAAGTTCATCTTCGGAGGTGCAGACGACAAGGATGAGTTGAGAGAGATGTTTACCCAAGATCTTGCTCAAGCACAAATGCTGAACCATCCTCATGTTGCCCGCGTATGGGCATCATATACTGCTGGAGACGCTGGCTACGTTCTTTCCGACTTTGTACCAGAACATACATTGGCATCGTTCATCGCTCACCGCACGCCCTATCAGTTCATGCGCGTACCCCAGATCGAACGACCCGTCATTCTACTCGAGTGGATGCACTGCCTAGTTGACGCGCTCGCTATGTTGCATCATCGTGGTGTTCAGCACGGCGCAATACGACCATCCAATATCCTCGTGGATCATGATAACTGCATCGCGTTCTCTGATGTAGGAACGCTTCGTACATTCCAGCGTGGCAAGAAGTCTGTAAAGAACGAGACCACAGGCTACTCAGCGCCTGAAACAAACCCGGAGGAGAAGGTCCGCGGTGTCCACTTTGCCGACACGTTGAGCAGTCCGATTGATGTCAAGCGAGGCTCTAACGACAGCATCTTTAGTGGCTCTTCATTGTTCCCTTCGAGTCCACCGAAGATCTCAAGTCCAGTACTCATTCACAATTCGAGTCCCATGGTGGACAGCCCGATGAACAGCTTCAATGACCCGACTTTGCCATCACCAATACCTCTGTTTCGCAACTTTAGTAGACATTTACCTCCTCCACCAACATTTGCATCTGCGAGTATATGGTCATCGTCCTCGGCAAGAACTCGACGTCTTTTCCGCAGGTCCAACAGCCCACCGGCATCACCAAGCAGTTCACCTTCAGATGAAGGACAAAGCTTCTTCCCTCCTCAAGATCCAGCTCCAGCTTACCCTGTACCGATCCGGGCAGACAAGAGGCCATCGTGGGCTTCTTGGTGTACGACACCCTGTCCAACATCCAGCACATCTTCCGATCCATCTAGCCTGCTATCTGAGCTCTTGAATGAGCCACTCACCATGCCACGACCTCTTTTCATACGCAAAACCGCATCACAACGATCCCTCAACAGTAATCTCCATATCGTTACTGAGCGGCCGGACACAGGTTTCGAAAGCGACGTCTTCTCATTGGGCTGCGTCTATCTCGATCTAGTCACATACATTGTCAAAGGCAAACTTTCAGACCTGCAGAAGTTCAGAGCGCAGGCGAAGGCGCCTTTACCTACAGATACAGCGACCCTGCATACTTGGCTCGCCCACCTCGCTTCCGATGCTATCAGACTTTCACCTACTGTACCTGTTCTGTCAGCTTTAGTACCTATACTAGGCGTAGTCAGGGACATGCTTTTGCCAGAGCCCAGCCAACGGCCCACTGCTCTCATGATCCGCGATCGCATAGCCGCAGCACTCGAACAAGCAAATCTGCATTCTATCTGCTGCAAAGACCGGAGTTGGGATCCAGAGCTGGCCTCTGAACAAAGACCCAGACTCTCCACCCGACGACCTCCCAAAGTCCCAGGAGACGACTCGATAACCACGAGCCTAGAGTCCGTGGTCTCGGAGAGCAGTGCTGAAGGTGGTGGTGAATATGTAACCGATGGTCCTGGAGTGCAGATGAGAAGAAGTTTGAGCGTCGGCTCTGGCGTTATGGAGAAAAACGGAGGTAATAGTAGGATGAAGAAATTGGGGTTGGGATGGATGAGGAAGCCACATGCTAAAGGCTTCTAGTATGTGCTCTGATAATAATGATTCTCATGTCTTACTGTGTTTTGTTTTCGGCGTTCAGGGGGGTCCTCTAGATCTGTATGGCAGGGATCGGTAATTGGATTAGTATGATACCACAACGCGATAATGAATATGCAGTAATGAAGAATGGCACATGAATCACCCAATTTGTATGATTGACTGTTCGTGTTCACTGTCTTTGATGAACAAGCACCAACTCGGGTGATGATGCTCTGGCAGTATGGTAGTCAAGCATTGTCTAAGCTCAAGACTTCCATCTAGATCATCCTAGCCGTTGCGCACTAGTAAAGCGTCGACGCATGCTAATATCCATCAGATACTCATACCTTTGACATCATAACTCATTGTAAGTGAAAGAATGATGTGTTCGTCGTTGATATAACATGGTAAATCAAGGTCAGGGTGATACCCATAGCGAAAAAGTGTTGGGGGTGACAAAGACAAGTCGGAAATCCGACAGAAGGCAAGCATGCAACATCTACACGCTCGAGCATACTTGATCAGAAGCCAAAGATAGACCATTCGAAGATAGAAAAACAAAGAAATCGACTGGGTATTAAATGCTATCGTTAAAAAAAAAGAAAAGGTATGTCTATAATAAAGAGGTAAAAGGAAATGAAGAAAAAAGCAAAACCGGACGCCATGATGTATGCAAAACCACCCCTTCCCGGCATCGATGGAAGAGAGATGCTCCGAATTTGATGGTCAGATCAATACACACTTCCCCTGATACTTTTGTCTTCAATCTCCTGTAATTTCAACTGCTCGATGATTTCACTGGGCTCGTTCATCGGCACGATGTTGTCGCCTTCTTGCTCGTCATCTCCATCGGCATCATCATGCTCGTTGTACTCATCTCCTAGAGGGTCGGCGCGGGCACCACTGCCCATGCCGCTCTCGCGCATCCAGGTATGTAGATCTTTTGCTGTGGGGCGACCTTTGAGGGGGCGTTTTGAACTTGCGCCGGTGGGGTTGTTGGGGTTTGCGTCGGAGAGATTGCGGTGGTGGTGGTGGTCGTGTTGGAGGCGGGCGAAGTAGTCGCTTTCGGTGCCCGAGACGTCGGAGAAACCTTCTGCTGGGGTAGCCATGCCAGAGAGAGAACCGCCGCCATCGCGACCTTGGATGAAGGATGGGCGGGAGGAAGGCAGGCGGAGGGAGATGGGTGAATTGGGCTCGGTTGTGCTTGCTGTACTGGGAGCTCTGAGGGGTGTGGAAAGCAGAGGTACTTCTTGAGTGGCGATGGGGTGGTCTTCTTGTTCTTGGTCGGGGACTTGGGCCTTGGTGGTGAGTTCGTCTTGTTTCTTGACGCGGCGTGGATATTTGGAGTGTTGGTGTGTGCAGCCGCCGACACAACCGCCCCATTTGCGGGAGGGGATTGCTGGGGAGGCGACTTGAGAAGCAGTGACTTGGGCGTTGTGTTGGGGTATGGCTCGTCTCTTATACTCGGACCATGTCCGCATCTGGTTTTGTAGGACGTACTTGCCGCTGTCGAGGTTCTTCTGCATGATGACAAACTCGCAGTGGTTGACGTTGCGGAGATCCTCAAAGTACTCGACAGACCAGTGATACCACTTCATCAGGAAGACTCTTGTCATCAAGCCATGGGTGACCAGGACGCAGACTGAGGGAAAGTCGTCTTCGTTGAAGTTACGCCACAAGCTCTCGTTGAAGCCACTGACACGGTCGTATGCATCGGCAGCACTCTCTCCGTTGGGGATACGATAGAAGAAGTGGCCATAGTCGGCACGCTCTTGCCACATGCGTTCCATCTCTGTACTGCATGGCTGGAAGTTTCCAAAATCTTGTTCTCTCAAACGCGGCTCTTCAAAGACCTTGATGGTATGGCGTGGGAATGGCGATGGTCCTTCTTCTTCTGTTTCGGACGTCAAAGACGACAGAATGCCTTCGGTGGTCTCGCGAGTACGGCGGTAGGGAGAGGTGAAGAATTGGATCGTGTCGTCTGGTTTCAGCATGCCTCGTAGTCGTCGGCCTGCTTCTTCTGCCTGTGGTCGTGTGAGCTATTCGTTGGTTGCCAAAAGCTATCAGATCAACAAACCTGCTTCCAGCCATCCTCAGTCAGCTTCACACGATGATCAGGAATCATCTGATGGATGTCGCGATTCTTGTTTCCTTCGCTTTGCGCATGGCGAATCACAATGATCATCTACTATCAGTTAGCCGCCCTCTCCTCAACACAGCACTTGCTTCACACCTACTCGTGGTTTGCCCATCTTGCCGTATTACTGTCCAATATCACAAGATTATTCAAAAGGCAAAAGTTAAAGCCGCGTCTTTGTTATATATCTTGGTTGTGTTGATTGTCCGGATGGGGCGCGAATGTTTACTGCCGCTCTATGTTTACTGCCGCTCTCGCATGACGTACCCTGACCCCGAAGGCGGTGAGAGGCATCAGCATCAAGACATGTCTTCTCATTGGCTGAAGCGTCTCACTCCTTCCTTTCTGTCTTCCTTTCACCACAGCTCGTCTCAACCGGCCTCAACCCGTCTCAACTCACGATTTTAAGCCTACCGGAAAGCACCTGATAATCTGTCTCGCCGTGCAATCAGCCTATGTCTGTCGCGTGTCTTGTCAAGCCTTTGTTGCTGCCTCCAACTGCCTTGCTACACGCCCGCACAACTATGCATTAGGTAGGCCGTCAGTGAATCATGAGTCACTTTGCAATCCGGATCACCATGCTACCGCACCGTATTGTTTCTTCTTACATCCTGCGTCTCTGACTAAGTTTGTCTATCTTGAGATCCCTGCAATCGAGTCACACATCCCTCAGGATGAGTCTCGTTTTACTAGGATGAAGCCTAGCAAATCAAATCCGAACACTTTCAACAGCTTCCAGAACATCTTTGAACTGGACACTGCTACTGAACACACCATCATGTCTTTGGTCAAGCCTGCAGGTCTTATGGATCTGCCTCCAGAGGTCAGACAGATCATATATCGACACACCTTTACGACAGAACGTGCCCGCGAGAGAGAACAGAAGCTTCCGCACCCACTAATGGCTGTCTGTAAGAACTTGCGCCACGAGTCTCTGCAAATTCAAATGTCAAGAAGATCGCTGAAGAGTTGGAACGTATCACTCTTCGCGCGGTCGTGCTTGGAGAAACAGAGAAGAAGACACGATGTCATCTCGAGGCTATACAAGGTATAAGCAGGGCCGCAAATGACTATCGCAAAAGAGTGAGCTTGATGAAGATGGCTTATGTATCCTCCAACTGAAAGGACGCGCGGCTGCTCCAAGACTTGCAGAATCTATTGCGGAAGCAGGAACCCAACGATCCGAAGAGTACTTGGAAGCGTACATCATAACTACAAGAACACAACGAGAAATCTCGAATGCACATCAGATGTTCGTTGAGGAGTCTCTATACTGGAAAAGCGGTGTACTATCCAGGGCTGTTTTTCTGCCGAGGCAACTGTCTAAACGGTCATATAAGGCGCTTCTATACCCTGCTAGCAACATGAACAAAATCTAACCATCACCTAAGGCTAGTTTTGTTTACATCCCGAGATTCCGCTTCGACCAATCATTGGGTCTAGAGATAAAGCGTGCCTCGCTAAGCAAAACCCAAGCTTCTTGAAGCTTAAGTTGGTAACCCACGTGTTTGCTTCCTCATCATACGAGACGACGACGACCACCAAGACGTGATCGTTTTACTCTACACTCATGCAAGTAGTATCTGTAGCACAAATTTCGCAAGGTAGGCCTAGAAAGGTAGGTGGCATCGGCCGCCTTTCAGTCTTGTGATACATAATCAAGGGCGGCGACCGTGAAGATGGAGTTTGCATCCTCAATCACGACAACTACAGTTTGCTACCTCTTGTAGTCTGAGGTGATAAACTATGGCATCAGTTTCGACCCTCATTCAAATACTGCCTCTTGTGGCTGGCTTTGCACTTGCCGCCGACTACCCAGGTATCCCTAAGGATCTAACAACTCCTGTGCAACAACGCGTTGCATTCAAGGGACCTAACGGTATGCTTCAGACATGAATCTTATTGCTTGGAACTCTTTGCTAAATTGATTGAAGCAATCTCCGTCGCCTGGAACACTTACCAAAAGTTGAATGAGGGCTGTGTTCAGTATGGCAAATCTGCAAACAGTTTGACCTCTCAAGCATGTTCCACCCAGTCTCTGACCTATGGAACTTCTCGTACTTGGGCCAATACAGTCGTGCTCTCTGGACTTGATGCTGCGACTACGTATTACTACAAGATCAACTCGACAAACTCGACTGTCAATCAATTCATGACTGCTCGCACTCCTGGAGATAAGACAGCCTTCAACTTGGACGTTGTGGTTGATGTGAGTTGACACAGCCCCTGATCATGTCCTGTAAATTATACTGACCCATCTTCTTTCCCAGCTCGGCGTGTATGGCGCAGATGGCTATACCACCTCTCGCAAACGCGATATCCCCTATGTCCAGCCCGCCTTGAACCACACCACCATCGCCGCCCTTGCTCGTACCATCGATAACTATGACTTTGTGATCCACCCCGGCGACTTCGCCTACGCAGATGACTGGTACCTCAAGCCCAAGAACCTGCTCGACGGCAAGAACGCCTATGCCGCCATCCTCGAAAACTTCTACGACCAACTCGCCCCCATCGCAGATAGAAAACCCTACATGGTATCGCCAGGAAACCATGAAGCTGCGTGTACCGAAATTCCCTTCAGCAGTGGATTGTGTCCTGAGGGTCAGAAGAACTTTACGGATTTCTTGACGAGGTTTAACGGGCAGATGCCTACTTCATTTGCTTCGTCGTCAAAGAATGTCACTGCACAAGCAGCGGCTAAGAAAGCTCAAGCCCTGGCAAACCCTCCCTTCTGGTATTCCTTCGAATACGGAATGGCGCATATAGTCATGATAGACACCGAGACCGACTTCCCCTCCGCCCCGGACGCAGCAGGCGGCAGCGCAAACCTCGGCGGCGGTCCCTTTGGCAAAACACCCACCCAACAGCTGGACTTCCTAGACGCCGATTTGAGCTCCGTCGACCGCACAGTCACACCCTGGGTCATCGTAGCAGGCCACCGCCCCTGGTATTCTACCGGCGACTCCAAAAACATCTGCACACCCTGCCAAAAAGCCTTCGAACCCCTCTTCTACAAATACGGCGTCGATCTCGGTGTATTCGGCCACGTGCACAATTCCCAACGCTTCAATCCTGTATACAACAATATTGCCGATACAGCTGGACTCAAGAATCCCAAAGCGCCTGCATATATCATCGCGGGAGGTGCTGGAAATATCGAGGGATTGAGTGATGTGGGTGCTAATTTCTCGACCAATGTTTTTGCGTATGGGGATGAGTTTAGTTATGCGACGTTGAAGTTCAAGGATGCGAAGAATTTGCAAATCGACTTTTTGAGGTCGGATACTGGTGAGGTTTTGGATTCGAGTGTGGTTTACAAGGAGCATGCTGTTGCGTTTGTCAGGAACTGAGCGGGAGATTTGGGATGTTGGAGAGTATAGTGGGATATACAATCTGGAAACAGAAAGCACAGTCATTCAATCTTAGTCTCTTACGAGTCGTGTTTGGCAGTGCACGCTTCTGGAGTTTTCGTGATGATTGTGGATTGCACCTTGTCTGTTTCTCAGACATGTTCTTCTTCTTCCAGTGGGATGTTCATGTTTGATCGCTCCTGCTTTGTCAATCTCATCATCATCTCCTGTTCATTCGCTGCTTCTAGTGCATCCTGCCATCCTCTCTTATTTCCTTCTATTGCTAGTCTATAGATCCGTGGTTAAGAGGTAGCAGATTGGAGGGCCATAGAGGGATAGCCATCTGTAAATGTACTCAGTACCAGAAACATCTACGCGCTAGGCACCTCAGAATATCAAAAGAGCTTGTTTGACTAGAGACTGGGAGTATCTCGTAGTTCATTAGATTGCAAGTATATGAGCAACGGAGTGTTTTAAAATCTAATTCATACAGGTATAATGTTCCCTATCTATTAACAATGCAAGATGATATCATAACTACATTTGGTACAACCAGCAAGGACTTTTTCGCCTAGCGTAACCCGTCGAATGGAATGAAGTAAGGAAAGAAAGTACCAGACTCCTCAAGCCTGGTAGCTTAGAAGAAAATGGCGTTCATGAGAGGGCCAGCTTAGATGAGGGCAGCAAGGCCGAGAAGAGCGAGACCAAAGTTGGTAGCGGTTCCAGCAACGGCAGCACCGGAAGAAGTGGCTGCTGCAGAGGATGCAGAGGAGGCAGCCGATGAAGCGGAGCGAGAAGCAGATGCGGCCGAAGATGTAGCAGATCTGGATGCAGATGAAGCGGCAGAGGATGCCGAGGACGAAGCAGATGAAGCAGCAGAAGATTGGCTAGAGGCGGCGCTCGACATAGATGAGGAGGCGCTGCTTGCGGCAGAAGAGGCGGCTGAGGCGCTTGATGTCAGACTCGATGAAAGAGAAGATGCAGCTGCTGAAGATACAGAGGATGAGACGGAAGATGAGACAGATGAGGCGGATGCAAGGGAAGAAGAAACAGAGGAAGACTGCGATGCAGACGACTGAGAAGCAGATGACTGCGAAACAGAAGATTGCGAAGCAGTGGCAGCTGCTGCCGATGAGGCTGCTACAAGATGGCTCGTCATTACGAGCCTTTCACGAGAAAAGATTCAAAAAACTGATAGACTTACAGCTTCCGAGGATAGTAGATCCAGATTGGATGGCGGTGGCAGAAACACCCGAAGCAGTGGAGGTACCCTGACCGTCACAGTTGGCACCAATGGGGCAGCAGCGGTCGGCGCTGGCGCAGTAGTTGCCGGAAGCGCAGACCTGACCGGCCTGACCACAGCAGATGTAGGCAGTGGGGTCGTAGCATCCAGAACCGCAGACGGACTCTCCGTTAGAGCAGGTGGCACCGGTCGATTGACGAGCGAAAAGAGCGGGAGTGGAGTTGGCAGCCATGGCGGCGGTGGCAGAAGCCAGGACAAAGATAGCGGAGAACTTCATAATTGCGGTTGATTTATTGTTGGTAGGGTGAAAGATTGGTGTGTTTGAAGATGAGTCGATTGAATTGGCGATGTGAAAAGAGGAAGAGAAAAGAGGGAGGAAGCAGGTACGAGAAGTAGCTCCTAGTAATATACTTACTACGCAGCGACGATCGATGTCAGCCTTTCGGGTGTGCCTGCATAATTTAACCCCAGCAACCAGCCATTTTTGCTAGGCCGCCTCAATTTCTATTCTTATCAGAGCTTGTTGTTAGGGACTCGTAGGAACACCGGCCAAGACTCCTGGGCTAGCGTGTTGGATGCTGTTGTTGAAAAGCATGAGCATGCTTGGGCCCTGCCAGAAAAGACGTGAAAAACAGGTGGTGGTTGCAGTGGGGCCCTAAAAAGTACGAGCCGTATCCGAGCACGAGCGAAAGTGACCTAAGAAAAGCACCTCGACGTCATTTGCTTGCGACAACTCCTTGGGAAGGCTGGAAAAGCAGGAGTTAAACACTGCATCATGGATAGGAGAGAACCGTTCCGCAACATGTCAAAAGATAAGAGATATTAACGTAGAAGAACCAAAGATAAACAGTCGAAACATAGAAAAGTCGTCTGTGTTTCAGAATTTCAAGGATTTGTTATTGTTTGGGTGAGAGACAGAAAATTGATCGACCGTGTTCCTGATCAACGAAGGAGCGATCGACCGTGTTCCTTGCACAGCCCTGTGTGCCTGCCAAAATTCTCTGGGCTTCTCCAACTTTTTCTTGCTTCGGTACGGAAGCGGGCGGCTTGCAGAAACTCACACACGCCTCTTCCTGCACAAGTCAACCGGGTATCCCCGCCGAGCCTTGGTGAATGTTTTGTTTGATCGTCAAGGCCCGAGAAATTTTGAAGGAAATAGTGGGAAAGTGATGGTCGTCGCCTGAAAGGTGAAAATCACATCGGGATGAGAGAGCGCGCGCGCGGAGGATGTGCAGGTTTGATCGAGATCATGCGAAAATCATATTCTACGAATTCATTCTCCATATCAACAATATACTATTCTATTTACAAGAAGCTGCAAAACACATTTTTTGAACAAGCGACAGATTGCTGCATCTAGTAGACCTCGAGAACGTATCTCTCCTCGTCCTTGAGCTGGTCAATGACCTTGCGCGAGTCGACCTTCTTGCCGGCCTCCTTGGCCTCGACCTCGATGGCCTCCTCGAGGACGTTGGTGACATCTGGCACGGGCCAAGTAGGACCACAGAGGTAGAAGGCACCCTCCTCGCGGAGGTAAGCCTGGCGGATCTCCTTCAGGGTCTCACGCATGCGGTCCTGAATGTAGATCTTCTCGGGCTGATCACGAGAGAAGGCACAACCCATGTGGGTAATGATGCCGGCATCCTTGTAGGCTTCCCATTCCTCACCGTACAAGTATTCCTCCTTCTGGTGACGAGAACCCATGTAAAGCATGACAGCACCGATGTCCATGCCCTGCTCCTTCTGCCAGGCACGCTCCTGGACAAAGGCGCGGAAGGGAGCAAGACCCGTACCGAGACCAGCCATGATGATAGGAGCGGTGGACTTGTGGGGGAGCTTCATGACCGAGGGCTTGACAGAGACAGTGACGGTCTTGCCAACCTCAAGAGCATTGAGGTAGCGAGTAGCCTGACCGAAGCGGTCACGACCCTTGGGGTCTACCCAGTTGACAGTGACGATACAGAGAGTGACACTGTTGGGAGTGACTCTCTGCGAAGAGGCGATAGAGTACTCACGACGCTTCATAGGAGCAACGAGACGAGCGATGTCGTGGAACGAAGGGTGAGCAGAAGGGAATTCAAGCAGGAGGTCGGCGTAGGTGACAGTGTCAACCTCGGCACGACGCTTGAAGTCAACTTGAGCCTCCTGGTTACCGCCGGTACCGAGAAGGAGAAGTTGAGTCTTCTCAGCCTCATCAGAGGCATACTCGGAAAGAGCTTCGTAGAAACGCTTGGGAGGACGTCCGAAGATATCGACGTTCTGCAGAAGAGCTTGGTAGACAGTGCGGTTCTCCAAAACCTGAGCATCCTCACGGGAAGGAACCTCGACAACCTCCTCAGGGTTGAGGCCGTACCACTTGATGAACTCCTCGACCTCGACCTTGTCGTTCTCGGCATGGATACCGAGAGCCTCACCGATGGCGTAGGTAAGACCGGTCTCACCAAGGTCGAACTCGATGTGGAAGATGTTACGGTCGTAAGTCCTAGGAGTAAGACGACGGCGCTCCTTGACGGTAACGACGGCAGTCTTGACGCTGAGGTCAGGACGCAGAGCATTCTGAGTACCGTAAGCCTCCTTGAATGCAAGACCCTTGGCAACCTTCTCCCAATCTCTAAGCAGGTACTCCTCCTCGGGCTCCTCCTTGTCGAACTTGATGAAGCTGTTAATGTTCAGATCCTCAGGCATGAGCGGGGGCTGGTTGGCCTCGGGGTCAACAGTGAGCCAAGACTCGGGAACCTCGACCTTGCGGACGACCTCATCGAGCTCCTTGGAGAGGGCCTCGAGAGCATCGTTGCCACCAGCAAGCTTCTTGACGCCAGTCTCGTAGAGGTCGTTGCGAGCAATCTTAAGGAAAGCGAGCTGCACAAGGTAGCTCTCCAATTCAGGCTGCTCCTCAACCTTGGCAGAAGCGGCAGTGTCGATAGCGAAGAGCTGAATCTTCTTGGAGGCAAGAGCCTTGCGAACCTCGGTAGAGAGGCTCTTCTCGATTTCATCATCTTTGACGCCAGAAAGCTTGAGAATGACAGTGGCCTCATCCTTGACGGACTTGAGAACGTCGAAGCTCTTCAGCAGACTAGGGTCATTGACGACAGCGACGTCAGCGGAGCTGACTGAGTAAGCAGCCTCAATAGACTTAGCCGAAGTTCTGATATCAGTGCGGATGGCACCACCAGCAACGAGGTTGTCATGGCCGCTGCGAACGCTAACATTGAGCTTAGAGTCACCAGAAAGAAGCTGGCCAACCATGATGGGAGCAGAGGCAGCATTGGAGCTGTCAACGTCCCAGAAGGTGTACTGTTGCAGGCCGCCAGTGGGAAGCTCGAAACGCTCTTCGTCAGAAGGTGCGTGGTCGATCTTCTGACCAATCTGCTGCAGAAGGCCAGCAACAGAGGTGGGAGTCCAAACCTGCTCTCTGGCGTACTTGATGTCAAAGACAGCGGGAGTCTTGTTGAGGGTAGCGAAGCTGAGGGCAGCAAGAACGTCACTGTAGAGGTTGGAGTGCTCGGTCTCGTCGGTGACGGCAGACTGGTCAAGGACCTGGCCAAGAACAGCAATGTTCTGAACGGAAGGAGCAAGGACCTCGAGGAACTCCTCCTCGACGAAGGGGCGGTACACACGGACGTTGATAACGCCAATCTTGACACCCTTCTCGGAGAGAGCGCGGGCAATCTGGGAAGCCAGAGAAGCCTCGACGGTACCGAAAACGACAAGAACGGATTCAGGCTCAGCGTGACCCGAGTATTCGAACAGCTTGTACTCGGTACCGAGCTCGTTGTTGAAGGCCTTCAAGAGACGGCTGACTCTGCCCTCGTTGTCAGAGTGCTTCTTCTCGGTCAAGGATGAGTCGCCGAGAATGGCGTCGTAAGTCTTCTTCAAGCCAGACTTGTCGAGAACATCAATGATTCTGGTGGTCTCTCTGCCAACGGTGATACCGTCGTAGACGTGGAGAGAAGGAACGATGGATGCCATCAGGGTAGCGAAGAGCGACATGTGCTGCATCTCGTAAGTGGAAGCGCTGGCAACCAGACCGAGGCCGAGTTCCTCGGCGAGACGAAGGGCCGAGACGTAGTCGGTGACAAGACCAGTGGAAGAGTTGGCGGCATAGTCGACAGCGGCGACGTGAGCAACGGTTGGGTTAGCAACGTTGTAGAGCAGGGCCAATTGATCGAGGGCGGAACGCAAGTGGACCAGACTGCCAGACGAGGCGACGATGGACTGAGGAATGTGACGCTTCTTCAGATCAAAGTCCTTGGAGAACATGTAACCAAGAGCGATTGAACCAGCACCGGAGCGAGTCTCCATGGAAGCGAGGCCGGTCTTGTAGCCGTGAGCGTTCTGCTCACCGGCGCTTTCCCAGCTCTTTGCGGCGACATCGAGGTCGAAGGTCTCGGGTGAGTACGAGAAGATCTTGTCCGAGAGGGTGTATGCGACCTGCTGAACCAGAGTCTGAGCAGTCAGGTAGGTAGGACCGCTAATATCACCAAGGGCGATGTTCTGGCCAAAAGGCAGACTCGACGATTGTTGCTCGGAAGCCGACATGTTTCGTATTTTGTGGAGGGGTTAAAGATGCGGCGTGGAAGAATAAATCGGCTGCAACAACAATGCCGCTGTAAGAGAACAATCAAAAGCCCTGGCTAACTGCACAGAGTGACTCCAACTAACTAACAAACAGCGAGTGGAAAGGGGAATGAAGAACGAACGGCGACGAGGCGAACGACACGGGAAAAAAGTCGATGTCGCGAACAATCAAATGGTCAAGACTCTGCCGATGGCGACGGCTCAAACGCCGGCAGAAGCACGCCATCCGCTTACCCATCCACGCCGCTGCCGATTGCGGAGTCGTTTGTGGTCAGCATCTCCGGAATCTAATCTTATCATCTGACCGCTTCGTCTTCTCGCTTCTGTCACACAAAGAACATCTCTCTTCTCAACCGACACACTTGTCTATTACAATAATTCTGCCTCGATAACACTCTCTGCGACGCCTGGATAGTCGTAGATGCGCACAAATCTCAAGCCTGCCTTGGCGATAATCGCCTTCCACTCCACTTCGGTTCTCTCGCGCACGCCCATATGTGCCATCATCATCATGTCCATCGAAGTGGCCGCAATCATTGGGTTTTCTTCTGAAAGCACAATCTCGTTAAGCAGCACTCGAGAGTACCCAGCCTTGAGTGCAGGCTTCAGATTCTCCAAGATTCTGATACCTGCCTCATCATCCCAGTCGTGAAGGATTGAATGGAGCAGATACGCCCTTGCTGCCTGTATTGGTTGAGGTGTGAAGAAGTCGTGAGCCTCACATCCGAACGGAAGTGCTTCCTTGTCCTGGATGCTGGTGATGACTGCCTCACGGTCTTGCAAAACAAGCTTGCCCGGGTGGGCGTATTGAGCCGAAAATGAAAGGGTATCGTGACCACGACCACCACCAACATCTACGAGAAGCACCTCGTTAATGCTAGGATCGAACCCCTGGATCAGCTGCTCTTCTACTGGATAGAAGCCTGGACTACACCAGTCTGCTTTGCCAGCCCGATACGCCGACATGAAAGCATCGAATTCTTCGAGGTGTGGAGGCGTGGCAACAAGCCAATCAAAGAAAGGTAGATCAGTGCCATGAGCCGCCTGGAGAGGTCCATTGGTGAAGGTTATACGTGGTCTGTAGCCAGCCTTCTTGAAGTGTTCAGGGAAGACATTGAAGGCTGGTCGGGCCACGTCGTAGCAGAAGTCGATGCTTTGCTGGTAATTGTCGGCTGCAAGCCCATGGCTTAATGCTGTGCCGAAGAATCTACCTTTGAAGAATGTGATCATCTTCATGGCGATGAGATGGCGCATTATGCGTTCGAGCAACAGCACGTCGGTCCCAGTCTTCTCAGCCAACTCTTCTGAACCGACGCCATCATCGCCGGCATCTCTCAGATGCTGGAACAACTTGACTTGTACAGCATATTTGCAGTGTGCTGACAATGCTGACTGGAATTCGTCAGTAACAAAACAGGCCCGTAGAGCAATTTCTCCACACATACCTCTGCCCAAGAGCTCCTTTGTAAGAATTCGCTGGGAATTTCTAGCGTGGCTATCAAATCCCTGCTCAGTTCAATCAGGGATTCGCGAGAGCCAATTTGCTTGCTCTCGTAGGCCGTTCCTGCAGCAGCAATACGGTCGATGATGGATGAGATGGGTGTCGACATTCCTGTAACTGTTCCTGATGGTGAACAACAAAGCAGTAAGTTGAGAAATCGGCGGCAACAGAAAGTGCTGGGAAGCTGTTCACCACAGTGTTGAACATGTGAATGTTGGATTAATTTATGTTAATATGCTACACCCTCCTACCATGACTATCATTGAAGCCAAGTAGTTATATTACAGTGGCACGAGAGACTAACACGATCCTTCGAATGGTAGTGTTGATGATATATTGCTATTTGGTGACATGTCTATCTGATTGGTGTGCAATTCGAGTGTATAGTGTAGCATCTTCCAATGAGCGACGAGATAGCCATAAAGGATCCTGGTGCTCGATACGGGGTGTTCATTGAACCGATAGTCTGTTTCTCAGAGCATCAATTATGGCTCGAAAGGGTAAGAAGGAGACACGCCCCTCGTGTACGGAGCGCGATGGAGCACGGACCGGGCGGACCCTGAAAAGTGTCATTGCCCGCTTTGTTTACGGACAGTGTTTGCTTTTCAGGCCACTGCTGTTGTCACATGGACTCGACAAGTCAAAGTCGACGCAACAAACACACACCATTCCGACCCTTGAACACTCTGTCATCCACGTACACGCCACACTCGATCATCGACAACCATAGCATCGGCGACACCAGCTCTCTATTTGATAGCACGGATGGCAGCTTGGAAATAGACATCAACTACTTTCCTACGACAACAGCAAACAACACAATGGCGCGCGAACGTCGCCCTTCAGTAGAGCGCCCTGCTCAGCCTGCTCAACCTTCACAGGCCCGACCGCCTCACAATGTCTCAACACACCAAGTCCAGCCATCTCAAGCTGCGCCTCCTCCGACCACGGCTGCCACGAAGCTCTCAACACAGCCAGAGTTTGGCAGAGCCAGTCCTCTGCGTAACCCGCTGAGAGATCCGTATGCTAACGTCTTCAACACAAACCAACGCAGACCTGAACACCACCGTCCCATCCCACAACCCACCTTCCATCAATCCTCAACTTCAGGCCCTGCCAATGGAGGTCAGGCTAAGATATCTAACTTCTATCTGCCTGGTCACAAACCCCAGCCTCCACCGCAGTCTCGTCCTGCACAGCTTGGTAACCCTCTCTACGGTAATGCCGCAAACTCGGCTGCCATCCGCGTACCTTCGAACCCGAAGCTGAGAGACATTCCTCCAGCACCTAGGCCCGTCTTTTCCTCGTCCGTCGCCCCCACCAACGGCTACAGGCCCTACAACCCTGTACCTGCGCCGGCACCCAGACCGAAGCCCGTCGACCTGACCAACGACGATGACGACGATGATGCCTTCGACCCCGACGCCGCTCTAAGAGAAGATCGCTTCGGCGGCGCCGACCCCTATGCCTACGTCGACCCTAGCCAGACAAGCCACAACATCAAGGCCCTTCTCGAGGGTGCCTTTGACGATGATGGCGACAAGCCTAAGATGCGTCTGCGCAAGAGAGCCGCCAAAAAGCAGCAGCAAAAGGTCAAGGAAGAGAAGAAAATTTCTTCGCTCGAGGAAAAGCTTAAGAAGCTCGAAATCGATGCTGTAAAGGACGAGCCCAAAGAGGAGGAGACCGACACCAAGGAAGAAGAAGACGAGGACGAGGAAGATGGCACGGTTGAAGGTCTCACCGTCAAGCTTCTGCCTCATCAGGTCGAGGGTGTCTCCTGGATGATCGACAAGGAAATCGGAGAGCGCAAGAAGAACGGTGTTCTGCCCAAGGGCGGTATCCTGGCCGACGACATGGGTCTCGGAAAGACTGTTCAGTCCGTCAGCTTGATTCTTCTCAATCCTCGCCCGGAGCTTGATGCTAAGCCTCCACCGGAAAACCCCAAGCGCAAGATGCCTGGCAAGGAGGTGGGTAAGGGTACGCTTGTCGTTGCACCTCTTGCCCTCATCCGCCAATGGGAGAGCGAGATCAAGACCAAGGTCGAGAAGAGTCACGCATTGCGCGTCTTGGTACATCACGGTCCGTCCAGAACCAAGTTTGCTGCCGAGCTGAAAAAGTACGACATCGTCATCACAACCTACCAAATCCTCGCCTCTGAATTTGCTGGCTCTTCTGATCACCCGGACGGCGCAAAGGTCGGTTGCTATGGTGTACACTGGTACCGTGTTATTCTCGATGAGGCCCACTCGATCAAGAACCGCAACGCCAAGTCGACGCAAGCTACCTATGGCTTGAGAAGCTGGTACAGGTGGTGTCTCACTGGTACTCCTATGCAGAACAACCTTGATGAGCTGCAGAGTCTAATCTGCTTCTTGCAAATCAAACCATACAACAACCTTGCGACCTGGAAGGAACAAATCACAATCCCCATGAAGAACGGCAAGGGAAACTATGCTATCAAGCGTATTCAGTACTTCCTTAAGGGCTTTATGAAACGCCGAACAAAGGACATTCTCAAGGAGGACGGTGCTCTCAGCTTTGGCGGCAAATCAAAGAATGGCGAGAACAAGAGCACTGGATTGAAGATCGTGGAGCGCAGAGTCGAAACTATTATTTGCGAACTCGATCCTAAGGAGCGCGACTTCTACGACCAGCTCCAGGAGAGAGCCCAAAAGCGTCTTGACGATATGATGGGCGGTGAGAAGACCGACTACATTGGAGCCCTTGTTTTGCTCCTACGACTTCGCCAAGCCTGCAACCACCCAAAGCTTGTCTCCGGTTCTATGGGCAAAGACAAGGATGCATTGTCTACAGGACAGCCCAACCCAACCCAGACTCCGCGCAAAGCCTCAGCTGCTAGCAGTCAAGACAACGATATTGACGCTCTTGCTGACATGTTCGGTGGCATGGGTGTTCAGGTCAAAGACTGCGATATCTGCAGCGTAAGGCTCCTTCCTGCAGAGGTCAAGGCTGGCGCTGTTCGCTGCAATGAGTGCGAGGATATTGCCAAAGCCACACCGAAAAAGCTCGGCAAGAAGGTGAAGAAGGAAAAGAAGCACAAGCCTAAGCCTGAGCCAAAGGCTGCTCCTGCTGCTTCTCGAAGAAGGAATCGCAAGATCATCGTCGATAGTGACGACGAAGACGATGAAGGAGAAGGCGAATGGCTTGTCGACGCCTCTCAACAGAACACACCAAGCTATCGCAGAGCTGGCGGTACAGATGACGAAGATGCAGAAGGAGGTGGTGAGACTTTGGGTTCAATTGACTCTGTCTCCGGTGATGAGGATGGAGATTCACCATCCGAGTCTGAAGCCGAATCCGAGGAAGAGGAAGGTGACATCTCCTATTCTGGTCCGACGGGTGTCGAAGCTGCTTCCACAAAGATCCGTCGTCTGCTACGCATTCTACATGCTGAGACTCCTGAGCACAAGACAATCGTCTTCTCACAGTTCACCAGCATGCTCGATCTAATCGAACCGCATTTGAAGAAGTCTGCAATCCGCTACGTTCGCTATGATGGTGGCATGCGTAATGATGCTCGTGAAGCCTCACTCAACTCTCTCCGCAACGATCCCAAGACTCGTGTCTTGCTTTGCTCCCTCAAATGTGGTTCTCTTGGCTTGAATCTGACAGCTGCTTCGCGTGTGGTTCTGATCGAGCCTTTCTGGAACCCCTTCGTTGAGGAACAAGCTATCGATCGTGTGCATCGTCTCAATCAGACAGTCGATGTCCACGTCTACAAGTTGACTGTGGGTAACACTGTTGAGGAGCGCATTATAGAGTTGCAGGAGAAGAAGCGTGAGCTGGCTAAGGCAGCCATTGAAGGTGGAAAGGCTGTTGCTAAGCTCACCATGAAGGATATCATGAGTCTGTTCGGCCACAATCCCGGCGCCGTCGGCGGGCGCGAGAGCATCGGTAGTACCGATGACAACAAGCCTTGGAACAGAAGCACCAAGGTGTTGGCCCCAGAACCTACAAGATCTGGTGCCTCTTCCTCTACTGCTAGGCGTTCGGGCTCGAGCGCCTTGAAATCGTCTCCCAGAGATTCTCCTCCAGCACGCAACGACCGTCGTGGTGGATATGAGAAGGACAACAGAAGGATCAGAAACGAGGATCCTGTTTATGGACGCCGCTGATGGTTGTGATGTGACCACTTTTCGTATTTCTCTTCTTCCCGCTTGAATTGTTTAGGAGTTCATGGTCTTTGGTTTTCGGTTTTTGGGCAAGAAAAGGACGTTGATGACTTTGGGTCCCAATGATGATGAAACTTCTCTTCTCCTGTTACAATCCCTGTCTAGCTCTACAATTCGACCACAATGGTACATGAATCACTTTGTTCTTCTGATCTTGTAAAACTGCAATCTGGCGTTGAGCTGTCATGGTTGCTCCTGCATCTTGATGCCCTGTCCATCGTCGCAGCCACCTCGGCGCCTGCCATCTCGACCTGGGCGCTTCGCGCGGCCTGCCACATCATGCAAACCGACATGAAATAACGTTCAAGGCAAGCCCTTATTCTCTAAGTATGTACTCTCTCTTATGGACCCGCTTGAACGTTTCAAAGTCCAATGTTACCATGCAGGTGTTCCGCTCAACAATGATCGAGTAGCCGCCGGCAAGGCGCGTCAGACCAAAATGCATTTACATCCACTCAGCGCCCGTATCGCTTTCTTCTATTCTTGAGTTCATTTTGTCGTTGCCCAGGTGAAAAGAGTATGCTTGTGTTGGTTGAATAATAGGATTATACAGCTATGAGAAGACGGCGTGCTCTATATTCTTCGTCTTCGGATCAACCGTGGTATCAGAACTCGTCTGATGCACAGCGAGCGGCCAATTCGGGGCCAACAGCGGTATGCTTCTTGATATCTTATGCCAATAATTCCCTGCTGACCTGAATAGAACCTCGTGGCTTCTGATAGCAGTGGCACTGGACAGCGATATACGACCATCTACCTTACTCGAACGCAATACACCACCTTCGTGTACTCAAATTCGCATTCGAGCCAATCCTCCAAATCAGCCATATCGAGCTCCTCTTCGAGCAGAAGCTTTTCGCGTGCCACATCAACATCTTCTTGGTCATCGGCATTTACGTATCAACCCACAACCTTCTCTACCACGACCACAGCCAGGGTAACAACACACTCGACTACAACTGTCAAGACGATCGTATACGTGACAAGCACACGTACTGTTCCAGCAGACGTAGACTCTCCAGTATCCACGAGTACTAAACAAGACATAACATCGACGACATCGAAGACTCATTCATCTGCAGCGACTTCTTCTATTGGAGCTGTCGCTGGCGGTGGAGGACATGGCTCCCTCCTAGTGAGCCCAAAAGGGAGTTCAAAGCATTCAGCAGCGATAGCAGGAGGTATGACTGGTAGCCTCGCAGGCATGGCATTGATAGGCCTCCTTTTCTTGTTCCTATTCCGAAGAAGGAAGCGACGACCGCCGTACAACGAAAAGCATGAAGCCGCTGCCGAGCCTAGGATGTCCTCATCATCCCAAGCTTTGCCATCCGCCATTGCAGCAGCAGGAGCACCTCGACATTCCGATAGAAGCATCGTGCCTCAACGATCTCCATCCGGACGCCCACCTATCATCGACCATAACCTCATCCACATGGATCTCAATCACTGGGACCGCCCATTCGCCCACGAAGACCCTCACCCACGCGATGATAGCTCACCCCTTCGCCTCATGAACCCAGATCCCACGCCAACTCCCCCAATCATCCTCACCGCATCCTCTTCCGTCTCGCCAGAAAACAACCCCCACAGATTCCTCCAACGCCAACGCTCAGCACTAGCAGCAGCATTACTCTCCGTAAAACGCTCCTTCTCAAGTCAAGATGTTGTGCCCAGACACGCGAGCGAAGAATCACATACGCATACCTCTGCACATCCATCAGCTCACCCATCACCCCTACATATCCAAGATAAAAGCAATAAACTCACCATGCCATCTGAAGTCATCCTTGCCGGTGCTTCTGCTACAGAGTCGAGACCGATGTCTTCGCAATCGGCTATGAGTAATAACACGATCATTCGGCATCACGCTCCAGACGATCCTTTTGTCAGTTCTCCTGACATTGTCTCGCCACTACCGGGGTGCTTGCAAGCAGGTCACAACAATGGGGTAGCTCGTCGCGATTTTCTGGCACCTCCACCTTTACGCACAAGAGTGCCAGTGCCTTATACACCAACACAACATGGTGCGGTAAGCCCACTTACGAGAAGCAACAGTGATTGCAGTACTAGATTCGAAAGTCTGTCTTCAGCTACGAGGAGCGAGGTTTCCAGTGTCAGTGTGAGAAGTGGGCCGTTTGATTTGGCTAGTGCTAGTGTGGTTGATGGGGATGTTGGAAGAGAAGGGGAAAGAGTGATTTTGCAGAGGAATGGAGCAGAGAGGGTGGTACTACCAAGAGACGGGGCAGATAGAGTGATAATGCAGAGGGGACAAAGGGAACAGACGCCTAATTGGGAGGTTCATGTGTATCCTGGGACTTGAGGGTTGCGATGAGCTATAGTGTTTATTTGTTGCTCTGTGAGCAGAGACGTATGTACTGTTGATACCGGCTGGCTCGGTGATTATCAGCAAAGGAACCAGTATCTGAGTGATGGGATTGTGCTGTGCAGCTCGTTGTTCATATGAAGCTGGGCTTTCTGCCCAGAGGTGATTCGGAACAGAGCGTTCAACTAGTATGGCGGCATCGCCCTTTCCATTGTGTTCTCGCCGGACCAAGGCTTTCAAAGGATAGTGATAAATATGTTGCTGTGTTGATCAAGCAGCGAATGCTGATAGTGTCGAATGATGCAGTTGCGACGTTGAAAACCACGTCCTCTTAACGACTTCCGACGTGCGATAGGCGTGCCACATTCACAGGCCTCGGTCGACTCTCAATTATCGCGCAGTTCCAGTCACCAACTGGTTTGCGTCGTGATTCCTCTCAATCCTCATCCAAAAACACAATCCCCTGCTCCTCCACCGCAGGACCAACCTCAGCCTCTCCATTCAGCCCGTTTCTCTGAACAGCCACATTAGGCTTAAATTTCTCCTTCTTCTGCACCACATCTCCCTTGCTCTCACCCTCTCCCCCCTCCTCCTTGTTCTTCCCAGCCTTCCCCTTCTCCTTCCTCAACCTAGCTTTCTCCCTCTTAACCCTATTCTTCTCCGTCTTTTCCCTATCCCTTTCCTCTTGCTCTTTCTTCCTCATCTCAAACTCCCCATCCCTCTCCTCCTTTTCCTTTTCCTCATCCATGGCTCTCAATCTTTCATATTCTCTCCTCCTACTCGCTTTGTACACGTGAAATTCTCCACTACCTGCTCCAGCGCTGGAGCCTTGCACATTGGCGACTATCTCTGGTGGTAATGAGGAAGAAGAGGTTTTTGAGGAAGTGCTGGAGGTTATGGCTTTTTCGGGAAAGGCGAAGAGGTGTTCGAGGTGTGCGGATTGTTTGCTTCGGGGTGAGAGGGCGCGTTTTTTTGTTGCTTGGCCGCTGCGGGGGTCGCGGTGCGTGGGGATGGATTCGGGTATGTTTTCTGACATTGTGGGTGTTTGCGTTGTGGTGAGAGAGAGGCTGAGATGGATTTGCGCAAGAGCCTGCGGTGGTTGAGTTGTGATGTTGAAGTGTTGATGGAGGAAGGAAGAAAGCCGAGGGTTGTGACGTCGATGGATTTTTGAAACACCGACGCGACCCTGTCGCTTGGCTGCCGAGCCTCACTTGACTCTGGTTTTCCACCTTGATGTTCTGCCGAGGGAGCCTTGAATGACATTGTCTACAATGATGGAGTGATCAGCATTTACTCTGCGTACACGTGGAAAGTTGTAAGATAATATAGAAGAAGTGCATTGCTCAGCATAGTTTAAGCCGGCTAACCTCCAGAAAAGCGCCTCAGGCTACCTACCTGCCTTTGTTGTGTGTGAGAAGACCCCCCTTATACCACACCGATTCATCCCATCATTGTTGACCAATTCGCCTTCCTCCATGCATGCATAACGCCAATCCCCAGCCTTCCCAAAATACCGATATATGAAATTACGCAAAGAAAAGGATGAAAGGAATGGCATGAGCTTCTCCGAGCCCTTTACTCAACACCTGCTTCGCCTACGCAATCCCCAATCCTGATCCTGTAGTTCCCGTGCAAGCTTAACACTCTGCTCCTCTTCTTCCTCAACTATACTCTTCTCTCTGATGACGGGCTCGGATTTCTTGGATTTTGCTGTAGCCGGTGTTGCTGAGAGACTATCTCGCTGATGTTTCTTGCTTCCAGGAGTTTTGAGCTCCGTAGTTTCGGTGATTTGCGTCGGTACGGGTGTCTTGCTAAGAGACCTTTGCATGCGGATCATTGGCTTTTCTGTGCTGCCACTAAACGAGTGACGCGGGATTCGAGGTGTCTGGGATTTCGTCAATGGTGGTGCCGGTGGTTGGTAGAGTGGTATGCTGGCCAGACCTGTGATGGGGGCTACGGAAAATGAAGGTGCTGTCTTTTCTGGCGAAGAAACTGCCTCTTCCACATGGGCCATAGAGGCACCATTTAGGGCAGTAGCCTCTGGGAGGTGTTGAACAGAAACATCCTGGCTTGTGGCGTTGACTTGACCTGCAGCGAACTCCGGCTCCAGCTTCAGCGCTTCTGACATTGCTCCGGCAACGTTTTGTGAGTGCGATCCTAGTAAGTTAGCGCTGTAAGGCTGCACGGGGCCGCCAGAGGATATCGGTCGGTGGTCGTGGCTGATCTCGGCAGGCTGATTAGCAAGATCGAGACCAATGCCATTGTGGAAGCTTGGGCGAGCTTTAGCCAACAAGGGCGATGTCTCTTCTCGATTTCCAATGCTTTGACTCGACGCTGAGTTCTGTTGTTGCAGTGCGGGGTGGAGCGCACTATCCCCATTCGATTGGGGCACGGTATAATCTCCGTCGTTGACATATCTAGAGTCAAGGACCTCGTTTGCCAGTTGCTCCAATGACTGTGCATTGTAAGATCCGTTCAGGTCCGATTGTTGATGGTATGGGCCGCCGTGAAGAACTACATTGCCACCGTTCGAGGTCGGATCGGGATACATGTACGAAGCATGTTGCCAGTGGGGAATGTTGGCTTCCGGAGCATAAGGGTATTGTTTGTACTGTTGAGGTGACACCATGTTTTGTTGGTAGCTGGGTTCCATTGAGAATGGCATCACAGGAGCAGCTTGCGAAGTTTTGGCTTGCTTCGATTTCTTGATGGGGCTTTCCATGTCTCCGCTCGTCCTTCTCTTTTTCGAGACGACTGAACCACGAGGAACCGGTGTTTGTTCAGCCTTGATGGGATCAATTTTGCCATTTTCATCGTGAATGCATCGGCGCTGTATACATGTTAGTGACTCGTTTAAGAACAAAAAGAAGTTACAAACCTTGCTTTTGCGACAATCAAGACACGCCTTGCTTCTTCCGCGCTTGCTGTTTGGGTCCGCGAGCAATGCGTTTCCAGGAATCACAGCAGGACCATTTCCATCTGTCGATGTCATCTGCGCCATGGGAGCAATACCAGCTATGTGGTTGGCCTGTCCGTTCTGCATGCTCTGCATACCTTGCATACCTTGCATACTTTGCATACTTTGCAAGTTCTGGTCGATGGCCTGAACTGACTGTCCAAAGGCTGTGGTCTGTATGGTTTGTTCAGGCAGCTTGACAGGGCTCACGGTATTAGCGGCAAAGAAATCACGAGAGTCTCTTCTCTGCAGATCGTAGGGCATAGCATCCGCGGTTCCATCGAGAGACGGTGTCGACTGGAACATCATGACGGGTTGACCAAAAGATGTGCTTGTGGTGACAACATCCTTGTGCTTGCACTTGATACGACGCTTCCTGCATGCGTCGCAGGCGACCCTCTTAGGGCCAAGTACTGACGTTTTCGGCGTGCTTGTGTGTTGACCGCCAGGGCCAGGGGTGGTCTGAGTCTGGGAAGCCGACATAGGAGGCATAGACGGTCTGGGAGATGTAGCAGTCGCAGAATCAACGTCTCTGGAAGCATGTCGTCGAGTCATCTGCCTCTCAGGAGCAGCTTTGAAGGCCTCGAATGCCTCTTGTCTTTGCATAGCCTTCAATGCTCGAGCACTGAGCTTCTTCGGAGCAGCACTCTCCTTGTCGGGGAGGTCGGCATCAGGATGTGCCCAGGCTGGTGGGTCTTCGTTGCCACGTTTCCATGCTACCCAAAGAGCAAAAGTCCTGGCCAACTCAAGAGGTTCGCCGCGAGATTTAGGTATGGATCTCATGACCTTTTTTCTTGTATCCTCTGTCACGCCTTCAATCCGGCCTAGTGAAATCATCACAGTACGGAAGATGAAGTTGATCAAGTCGGGTAATCCGTCGAGCTCGGCCTGGGAGTAGTAGCGGCAGTTGTAGTAAGCACTGCCTGGAGCAACACTCGAGCCTTTCCCGTGCTGGCCGAACTCTTCCCAGACGGGTCGCTCACGCACAAATCTTGCGCCATTGTAGAAGATCTGGGCCACGTCGGCAGGCAAAGGATCGGTCTCGAGGTATTTGATAACTGTGTACCACATAACCTTTTGGAAGTGTGGATATCTGAACTTTTGTGGTGTCTTGATCGCCTTCTCGATATCGACAATGCGGAACTGAGTCGAGTAGTGCATGCGAGTCAAGAAATTGCCTCCAATCACTAAGCTGTTTTCCGGCGTCCAGACAGCGTGGATCCAGCCGGAAGGAATCAACATAGTATCTCCCGCGGACAAGTCGACTCTGTAACACTCCTTTGTCGCTTCCGGAAGCCAAGTGAAGTTTTGCTCATGTGAGTTGTTCCAGTCCTCGTATTTCTTGAGGTGGCTTGGCTTTGGCGGAATGAAGAAGAAAGTCTTCTTGCCGCGCAAGATGTGATAGTAGACCGACGAACCGCCAAAATCGATGTGGAAATCGGTAAAGCTGTCGGCAACAGACATCAAGCAGTAGAATTGTACCTTTGGATAGTTGCCTTTGAATGTTTCTTCATCGGGCCAGACCGAGTCCTGGAGGTCAATGTCTCTCACCACTTTCGGTCTCCTTAGCAGTCTTCCAAGCTTGGTTTCAGACACCTCGAGACTGATGACGTTGCGAACAGCCTTTTCTCCATCTGCCTCATAGTAATCCGCCCATTTTGACAGATTCCATTTGCCTTCCGTTCCCTGGGTCTTGACATCAATTACCTCTAGAGGCTCGTGTGGGCCAACAAGCTCAGCAACATGCCTGACAGTCAAATCCCGAGGCACAACCATATCCAGACGGTCTTGGCCGTCATCGCGTACAGTCTCGTACTCAAAGTCTTGGAGTAGAACCTCCTCTTCCTCTGCGTTGCCGAAAGCGAATGCCGTTGTGTCATCAGCGTCGTGGGATGGGGCCGTACGCTGGCGAGGAAGCTTGGGGTTGAACTCGGCTGGGATGACAACAGGCTCAGAGAAAGAAGAGCATGTCTCGAAGAACTCGCGAGTGACAAGCTCAGGACGCATTCGAGGAAACATTTCCTGGTCAAATGTGAAAGAGCCATCTTTGATCGGTTGAATGTAGTGATGTTCTGGGTTGTCATCAGAAGTTTTGAGGATGCCTTGGTTCAAACCAGCATAATCAACGGCTGCGTGGGCACGACTCGACTTGCGTACAAATGTGGTTGCTCCGTGTTTGGGCTCGCAGGCTTTGCAGAAGAACTTACTGACATCCCTGACATCGCGTTCGTTCTTGAAGCCAGCACAATCGAAGTGGAACCACAATTGGCAGCCGTTGCAGCTAATCCACTGGTCTAGCTCACCATGGTTGGATTCCCGAGTCTGAGCACAGCTAGCGCATACAGTCTCTTGAACATCTTTTGATGGCTTGCGTGTCGACGGTGCTGGTTTTAGGTTGGGCTGTAAGATTTCGAAGCGCAAGTTTGGGGGAACTGTCGCAGCTCGCGAGTCTTCGGAACGAGATTGGAGTTGCTCCGAGAATAAGTGCGACAGGTCCGAATCAGATTTGCGCCTAGCCCTCTTTTCCTCAGCACTCGAATCACTGCTATCGGCGACCGATTTCGCGGTCGAAGCACGCGATCGACGTGCTGATGAGCGTGGCTTGGTGGTTGTAGAGTTCTTGTTCCGCGGGCCACGAGGTTTACCCTTGGGCCATCCCCGACGCGGTCTCACGGCTGGCGCATCCGAAGGCTGTTGCAGCTCTACCGAAGCAGTAAGTGGCTCAACGGCGGCTTGTGTTGAAGATGTAGTTGGTGCAATCACTGCAGTGCTCTGCTCGAGTTGACTGCGCTCCTCCTCCGGCGGGGTGTGTGTTTGCTGGGGCGCGCGTTCCCTCGGCGACTCGGAAACCACCGCTACAGTCGCTGAGGCATTCTCTGTGCTTTGGCTGACCTCCTTGTCTGTGTCCATGCTCTTTTCGTCTTCATTTGTGCCTTGAGGTGATGGCAAGGATGCTGAGGCATTTTCGGAGGCCACGGACGGGGCAGGTATGGGATCGGGGACGAAGACGGGAGCAACATATGGCGTCACTGGTGTGAAAGGATATGCTTGAGGTGGAGGCGCCTGAGGGGCGGTGTAGAAATTGGTGGTGGTGGGGTGTGCTGAAGTGCCCAGAGGGACATGGCGAATAGGCGGCTCCGGTAATGGGGGTTGAGAAGTGACTCGGCCAGCAAAGTTCAAGAGCAGCTCGGCATCCTCGAGTGAGGTGACTATGGCCGTGTTTGTGGATTGACGACGTTGGCGGTCGGTATTGGGGGCCAAAGGATTCACCCTAGGCCGAGAGAAGTGATGGCTGGACGAGGGTCGAGCTGAGAAAGCGTAGGCTTGTGGGCCAGGACCAGCATCTGAGCGAGCGCGCTTGGTACCGCGAACAGGCTCGGGGGTAACAAAGTTGTCGGGAGCGTGTTGTACAAGCGGTTGGGCCGGAGGGAGTTGGGGACTTGTTGAGAGGGCAGCATCAGCAAGAACCTCGATGGTTGAAGGCGAGCGCTGATGTCCGCGAGACTTCTCTGGTTGTTGCGACGCGGTCGGCGGAGGCTTCGGGGCCCAAAGGCTAGATTGAACTGAGGCGGGATAGTTCAAGGTGGGCTCGATGGGTCGCGGAGGAGAGAGCGGCTCCCATTGCGGTGATTCGGGAGAAGCAGGACGCGCATTTGGGTCGATAGAGAGCGGGGAGCGCTTAAAGGCGCTCTTGAAGGAGGCCATGTTGTCGTTGCGACAGACGAGATGGGTCGAGTCTTGGTAGTCGAGTTATGGTATTGACGCGACTGACGCCGCAGCTGATACAGTGGGGTGCACTAGAGCGCGGCTGTTATTGATTTCATTTGGATAGAGCACAATTGTTCGAGATGGTTCGCAGTCGAGCTATGCGACTCGGTTCGTGCGATGACTGATGGTCTGTCGCGGTGCTGAAGACGGCGGTGGTTTGACGGTAGACGCGGGGTTCTTGGTTGGCCCGCGATCGAACTCGGGGTCCTGCGCAACCTTTCCCTGCGTAGATTGGACGGGCTGCTTTATTCCGAGCTATCAATTCGGTCGGAGACGGCAGTCACCAAGCACAAAGAAGACGTTACTTGGTCGGTCGCTCTTTCATTCCATACAGCATTCGTCCTTGTCCTCGCTCACTCGCCGGGGTGCACGGACGTCTTGGCACATCTCCGGTTGCCGGCAACTCGAGGCAGGCAAGCCAACTGCTTGGTCGCCTTGTCCTTATCACCTCTACTGACCCCTCCGTCACGTATACCAACAACTCTGTATCCAAGCTATGAGTCGAGGCGGTAAACTTGCTCCTGAAGTGAACCGGTGAGTAAACCCCAATCTGTCGCCGCCGCGAAGTCCAGCCAGCTAACAATGCCTCAGCGCGCTTTTCGTCAAGAACCTCAACTACAACGTCAGCCCCGACGACCTCTTTGAGCTCTTTGGCAAATTCGGCCCTGTCCGGTGAGCATCAATCGCTTTTTCTGATCGCTCCGCGACATCCTGCTAATGAGTTATCAGTCAAATCCGCCAGGGCATCGCCAACAACACAAAGGGCACCGCATTCGTCGTTTACGAAGATGTCGTAGACGCAAAACAGGCTTGCGACAAGCTCAACGGCTACAATTTCCAGAACCGCTACCTCGTCGTCCTCTATCATCAGCCAGAGAAGATGGCTCGTCAAGCACAAGATCTCCAGCAGCGCCAGGACGACTTAGAAAAGCTCAAACGCCAGCACGGTATCGATTAGCATTACGCGGGAGTCCCAGCCGTCCACAAAGGCGACATCTCTGACCCGGCCCTTTCGACTACAACCACCCTTGTTTCATCCAAGCGGCCCCAAGGTCCCAATGAGTCGCCGGTTGTGGCTCCCAAGCGCGGCGTGCGCTCGACTTGCCATAATCTAGGCAACCACACCTTTTCTTCACCACGAATCAACATGAGCTTTTTAGGAAGGATTAAGGGAACATGGCGTATACGCGGCTAGCTTTTTGACTAAGGCGACTCTTTTTATTTTCATTCGGGAACTGGGCGTTTCTGCTTCTCTGCGTAGAGTGCACTTGACTGTGCCCTCCGCGGGTTTTTCTTTTCTGTTACTCTCTACTTTTAACCAAGGCCTGAGCATACCCAACTCGGCCATATCAAATTCCCATTCAATTGAGATTTCATCAAATATGTTTACCCTCATATTGATCAGATGCCATTGGAAACGTTCGTCTGAGGATGTGCTACTGACAATCAGTCAACCCCAGCCAAAACAGCTCGAGCTGTCACGCAATTCTGGTCAGGCAGCCATGCTGCAAAGAGCGTACGCGGCGTCACATGATATCAAGGTTGATCCTTATCTCAGACGAAGCAACCTATCAGAGTCAAACACAGCGAACACCAATCGACAAGAAGCCGCCAAAGCGGACAAAACATCACGAAACGGGCAGCACTGTGCAGGATAAGACTTGTAAGATGGAAGGTTCGAATGTGTCTTTGGCTTTTGTTGTGAATATCCATCTATCGTGAAGTAAACACTTCATGTCCCATTTTATCAATCTAATCATATAACCATCTGATATATCTCTGTCTGATGTGTATGCCGACCGACGAACAAGCCCCCAGAAAAAGAAAAAAAAGAAAAAAGGGAGGAAAGAGTACAAAGAAGTGAATGTCCAGCACCACCCTTCTACCCTCTACTTCTGATCATTGGCCATGGCGGCTGAACAGCGCTTAGTAGCCAGTAGGAGCAGGCACGGCGGGAGCAGTGCCAGTGGGGTAACCCCAAGCGCCGGTACCAGTGGGACCCCATGCGCCAGTAGGGAAAGCAGCGTTGCCAGTAGGGACAGGGAAGACAGCAGAGGCAGTAGGACGAGGGCCCCAGTTGCCGCCCCAGTTGCTACCCCAGCTGCCCCACCAGAAACCGGGCTCGCTGCCTTGACGAGCACCCTCGAATCTCTTCTCAACGGGCTTGGCAGCGTAGCCGGTGGGAGCAGGAGCATCGCCAGGGATCCAACCTGTAGGGAAGCCGGTAGGGAAGGCGAATCCGCCAGTGGGTGTAGGAAAACCGGTAGGGAAGGGGAAGCCGCCAGTAGGGTGAGGGAAGCCTCCTGTGGGACGAGGGTGCCAGCCGAAGTGAGGAAGAGCGGCGGCGAGGTTGAGGAAGAGGGCAAGAGCCGAGACGATGAGAGATAGTCTTGCGAACATGTTTGCTTGTGTATGTGTGATTTTGGTGGGATTGTTGGTTGAATCGACAGTAGAAAGTGGTATATTGCTCAGCGAGTGTTGTTTGTGCTTCAAGGGGATGTAGAGAGCGACAGAAGAGATGAGAGATGCAGAAGAAAGAACCTACAGGGACACAGCATACAACCTCTTTATAACCCTTATCGCATGGCATTCCATGGTGAGGGAAGGGAAAAAAAGACTTTCAACCTCTGACAGCACGAGTACAGGGATCTTCTCACCCAGTAAGCCACACTGGGCTCCGAAACACAGCCAACGACCACACATGCATTGCCCTGTCTCCACGATGTCCGTGGATCGCCTGCCTGCATTTTGATCCAGAGACCCCTCCAGCCTCTTCCCGAACAGGGGTGTGTGTGAGAAGCTGCGCGAACTCGGCGCAGATAGAGTACCATAAGCAGAGACCAGGTCGGGACCCGATGGCCGCTCAACTCAACCATGCAAGTCCCAGTCACTCACTATTGTACGGAATGTCCGAAGGTCTGCCGTCATGCGTGTCACCACCGTTGGCCATTATTTTGTTCGCCAGCAAAGAAGAAGGCAAGATACGCAGGGGTTTATCTGCGGCCCCATGCTCCGAATTTGTTTGTGTTACGCGTTCACCAGCCAGCGATTGATTGCTGATCCTGTCAAGCGGTCAAAGACAGCGAGCTGTGAGACAGAGCGGTTGCCAGGTATGCGGTAAGAAATCTCTGTCCCGGCCTTCTTTGACGTCGTCGCTACGGCCTCGGTGTTGTCCGTGACAGGAAGATGGCTTGTCGTGCTTGTTTGCGTTGAACTTGCCCCTGGGGATCTGTCTGCTGTGGGGATCGCCCGGGTGGGTCTCTTCCCTTCAGCCACTCCGGCCAGCCATGCTTTCCACAACCTTGTTTGCTCTTCTGTGCAACCCATCTGATATCGCATCATCATTGCGCTCGAATCCAGCACGGCATAGCCATCGATTGTGAATGCTGGAGGCAGTGTTCTCCACAGCCATCTCTGCACCCGCCATCGCCTACCCACATCTGGTGAAACGTCATCTGCTTCCCAGGAACAAAAGACATCCACTTGTCAACCCTTGACAGGCGGCTCTGGCAGTTTCAAACAGCCTCTCAACATGAACCAATGCGCAAGCCACCAAAGCCCTGTGTGGACGGCGGGAAGACGGGTTGGAAGATCAAACATGCATGCTGAACGTTTGTCACAAAAGCCTCACCTTCGCATCTTTCTTGCCGAGCGCAACCCTAATAATAAGATCTAAATCATCTTATCAGAGACAGGAAAAAGGATTTAGCCATCCCTGACGACCATCTTTCAACTCGCGAAGCAGCGAACAGAACCTTGTGTATTTTCAGCGTGTTTAGGACTCTGGCTGCGTCTTGTCGCTTCCGGACCATAGTACATCGAGAATGTACCCCCTCGGCATTCGAAACAGCTGTGAGAAGGAAATGGATATTCACATGGTAAGCGCAACTCGGATTAATTTTCGTTTTTCTACATCTCTCCACTGTCGCAACTTTTCATATATCTCATTCTCGCCCTTTCTCGTCCGCCGTATACTACAGAAAAGAATTCTTTTCGTCAAGTCTCAAGTCTCGCACGCGAAGGACATCTATACCCAAGGATCGACCAACCATGACCGAGGAAGTCGTTAGGCAAACAACGCACTCCTCATCGGATCTCGAAGTTCGGCGAGGAAGCTACGGCTGGCTGCCGAGGCCTCAAACGTGCCTGCATTCTGCATGACTGCACCAATGCATACACATTTGGATCGTATTGACATTGAGATGTACTTCCCGCGGCCCTGAGTACACAGCTCATTCAGGTCGAAAAGCGCATCATAGCGATTGAATTGCACACCATCATCGCTAGTAGGCCATCAATCGATTTCGGAGACTTGGCTTCCGGGTCTCCAATACCCTTGCCCTCGGAATACCAAGGACCCAGACTCTCTACCGCTCGGTATTGTTTCTGTCTCGCCAGTGTGGCGATGATTGGACAGAATGCAGCTTGTCAGTAATCTTGTCTGTAATCGTCTCTCCATGGACAGCAGAAAATGGTAGTCGGAAATGTATCTCTCTGTACCTTTCTGCGCTTGACAAACAGCCTCCAGAAGCTCAACCAGTCTTTCCAGGACAGAATTCTCTGTCAACCACTTCTCGAACGCTGACATGTCAGCAATCAGATAAGAACTCATTTCCATTTAACATGATCTCAATCGACAGCCATGCCTTCCTTCCATGCTGACAGCTAAACTATCGACTCATTGCATCTCCCCAGTGCCACTGAGTCAGTATCCGGCAGTCACGAATATGCCTATCGCGACTCGCTCAGATAAGAATATATTCTCGCAATTGCTTGACTGCTGCCAAATTGGAATTTCCACGATAAGATGCTGACTCCATCCCGTCAATTGCTGACCACATGCATACGATCTATCGAAAGATGCACTGCTGCCGAGTGATTCATACTTTCTGTTCAATAATTCGGCACTTGTTTTCGCAAAAAGTCGGAGCATACTTTTTCGTTAAGGAATACCCTGTTTGATGGCTGGGGACCATGCAGGGCTTAATGTGCGTGTCTTGATACTTTGATAACATGTACGGAGTACAAAAGTCTCTTTAGCTTTTCTCGCCTATATCACGCACACGTTTCCGACTCACCATTTACGAAAGTCACTTCTTCCAATTATCGTCTACAATGTTGAACATCCTCCAAGGACACCATCACCTGGACGAATTTTATCGATTTCGCCTCGTTCTTGCTGGAAAACTGATCAATAGACATATAATTATACACATTAAGCTTTTTTTGTATACTACTGAAAACTAACACCACGACCATCGTGCGTTGGGACTCCTCTAGAATTCCTCGAATGGGTCGACCTCCAGGTTTTCGCCAAACATGTACCCCTTTCCTGCCATCATGTCCTGTGTGCTGCCATCGCCCCTGCGTCTGGCTTGAGACGTTTGATCTACGCTGTATCCCTGATGGCCGATAAAGGCATCCATGCGCACTGTGCCGATCGAACTCTTACGGTCGCTGGATCTGAGGCTTGGGCGTGCTGGAGCATTCACAGTAGGTTGTAAGGTCGCTGTGTTTGATGCTCTACGTGCAAACGCCGAGGAGGCGGTCATGGAGCCTTCATTGGAAGAATTGGCGGCGGAAAATTGAGGGTTCGTACTGCTTCGCTTGCGCTGATGGCGACCACCTGCGAATCTCGAGATATTCGGTGGAGCAGTGGAATCCGCAGTGCCCATTCGCTGATGTGCTTCAACTCGAACGGATGGCGGCGCTGGTCCAAATGCTGGCTTTGCTGGCGGAACGTACCCTGGCATTAATGAGGATCGTCGTTTCTGATCATGCCCTTGAGCAGGCTCGGGTGCTGGCGATATACGCGGCACTTGTGGGGGACCACGGCCGCTCTGCGCAAGGAACGACAACGCCGTGAGCCATAGGTAATGTCTTTCACGGTTGGAAGCAGTGAGCTTGAGCGCTCGCTCTGGTGTTATGATCAATATGGACCTGTCGAATATAGGCTCGTGCGACGCGCTCTTGTGGAGCGGCGTCGTGTCCTTGACATCGAGGACTGATTTGATTACCACTGGTGGATGTTAGCAAGAAGACTAGGTGTGAGGTTGACAAGATAGCACTCACGTTTGCGGCCGGCTTTGCCGAGTAAGGCCGGACCTGAATTTGGCTGTTTCGAACTCCACATCACTGTGTGTTCGTATGGCGAGAGCCATACCCATCGCTTGTGTCTCACACCACTCGTCGCTCCTTCATCAGTTTGGTCTGCACGGGATTCGCCCAAACCAAAGGATCTGCGTCGGCGGACGTACTTCCACATCCACTCGCCTACCATGGTGGCAGCTATCGCGTCGACAATGACATTGTCCTGGCTCTTCTCTTCCTCTTCTTCCACTGCACTATCTTGGTCGAAGTCTGGAGAGTCCAAAACGTATTGAGCTTCATTTGGCACGCCAAAGTCTTCACGAGTCGGCGTCACTATGCCGGGAAGAAGCAGGTTGTCCTTTGGTGGTGTTTCAAACGCCATGGATTGGATAGGTTCGAGATGTGGAGCTCTTCTTCTCCGTCTTGGGGACATGCGAGCATTCGACCTCATGGTACCAGAAGACTGAACCTTTCTAAGGCCACCATCTGGCGCAATTCGAGAGTCCTTGCTTGACCGACGCGATCGCATAGAATAGGCATCACGACCGGTCGGGCTCCGAGGTCCATCATTACTAGGAGGCCGTGAGCTCATACGACCAGGTATCGGGAACGGCGGTGGCGGAGCCTGGACACCATGACTGCTGGCTGAATTTGGTCGGCTTGATGTGCGGTCATAGGAATTGAAGAAAGGCCCAGCTCTTCCAGCGTGAGCTGTACCTCTCGAGCTCGATGGACGACTTTGGGTGGAGCTATCGTCAGATCCCATCCTTTTGCCATGTGCGAACGCAGATTGTCTCTCTGAGCTCAAGACAAAATTAGCTGGTGATATTGCTCGGTTCTCTGGTACTGTCTTGGGAGGACCATTGAACAGAGAGCGTACACTCGGCCTAACGATACCAGGCATGTTACCAAAGATCGCCTTCATATCATCGCTTGATTCTGCAAGTCGGTCATTCATGTCTGTGTCTGCATACCATTGTGGAGGGGTCTCTTGCAGCGAGTCGGCTTCTGACTGTTGATGGTTCTCTATCGACACGGAGCGGAGTCTGGGCGGTGGAAGATCGATAGGCTTCAGAGGCAATCGGTTGCCATCTTTGCTAAAAGTGCTCCGATGCATTATCAACCTGTGCTTCGAAGCCGGCTGAACTTCCTGACCAGCGACAGATTCGCTTTTCCTGTCATTGCCATTCTCCAAAGCGCTTGGTAGTAGATGAGGTGGTAGTTTGATTGGTCTTCGATCAATCCTGATTTCTTCCGTCTGTACTCCAGCATCCAACATAGGTGTGGTGACAGCAGCTTCCGTCTGAACAGCACTGCTACGCATACCAGGAGGGAGAACACCCTCGCCAGCTCTAGGCGACATGGGAGGCTGGATTGTGATGGCCGGGATAGGAAGAACTTCGATTGGTGCCATAATCGTACTTCGTCTAGATGCCAGGTCGCCAGCGACAGCAAGATCGGTTTGTGTCGACGCCGATTGGTATACTGGCTTTTTGGAGGGTTCGTTTCTGGCATCTTCATGTACCACATATTGTGGTGTGTCTGGAGGACTTATGGGAGCCTCGGCCAAACGATCTGATGTCAACAAATTTGGCAATTTTGACTGGAGGCCTTGTGCTACCGGTTTCAGCTGAGTGGGTACCGCAGCAGCTTCGGCTTCTGTGTTCTGATCGCCTGTCGAAATCTTTGATGATTCACTGGCAAATTCATCTTTCTGTCTTGCCGGACTGGTCGAACGCGAAGACGCTCGACTTGCATCAGAAGACCTGAAGTTCATCTTGGCCATCTGTAAACCGAAACGCTCTGCAAACGAAGGCGTTCTCAACGACTCAGTTGAAGGTGCTCGTGAGCCATCGGCTTCTGTCGAGGGGTCGGAACTGTTGTTAATGGTCAGGCCCAAAATCTTCTTGGCCTTACGGTCTGAGATAGCCGAAGCTCTGGAATTAATGCTTGAGCGGTTCTCGGCGAACAAAGGTAGATCTTCATCATCGCCCTCAAGATCCTCAGTATCATAGTCCTCGTCGTCCGAGTTGAGCTCATTAGCCAAGGAAGTCATGCCTGGCCTTCGGCCACTGGCAACTGATGGTGCTAGACTCCTCGTGCTCATGCTGCTCTGATTTCTGGCGTGCCTTGAGCGTCGGTATGAGCGAATGCTGGCAACATCACTGTCGCCTGACGTGTCCTCTGATTTTTGCTGAACCTGCGACGCGAGATGCTGTGTTCGCACCTCTTCAACCACTGACCGCAAACGTGTCTCGGAAATATGGACCCTTTGCTCGAGTTGTCGTTTTTCATTCTTCCACGAATTCCTTTCCTTCTCCCACGCATCTCTGGTTTTGGTGTTCTCCTCTTCCAAGCTCTTTGCTCTTTTGCCGGCAGTCTCTAACTTGTTCCGTAGCTCTTGGTTGGCAACCTTGACGTTGTCTCTCTCGCCAAGCAGACCCTCGACAGCGTCGAATGTGCCATTCTCGAGGAGTTTGAACTTTTGTTCCAGCTGTCTAGTCTTCTTTGTGCTTTCGCGAACTTGGCCGGACAGGTTCTCGTTCTCGGTATGGGCAGTCTTGAGACTCTCTTCTAGGTTGTCGATGAATTGATGCTTAGAGTCTAGTTCTCGTCGCAATGATAGAATCTCAGAGACAAGAGAGGCGTGCAAAGTGGGGGTGAAACGGTTCGCGTCGAATGCATGAGCGTTGGCATCGTGGGTTTCGGAAGTGTCAAACGACGGTAGGGGAGCAGATTTGGTGGAGAAATCACGATGTTTGCGACCTCGTGAGGCAGGCTTCGATAGCGACAGTTCCGGTGGAGTGTGTTCCGGAGTCCTTGCTGGTGAAGCCAAAGCTCCGTATTGGAAGTAGTCGGTCGACATGGTACCGATACGACGGGATTTGCAGTAAGTAGAGGCTCGCTCTTTCCGGCAGATCTACCTTTCAAAGCGATCACCAAGTCATGACTTTGCTCGTGACTGCACGGTATGAAGCTGATCCGCACGAGACGGAGAGACTGATGCCTCGAGAGGACGAGGAATCAAATGAGAAAGCAAAGGCGACGGGGAGAGACAGTGGTAATGACGCTGTCAATCGCGAAGCGGAAGTGTCAATCAAAAGAGAGTGGACGTGAATAGAGATTGGCCGGATACGCCGATCAGGAGCAGAAGAAGGCTGATGGTGATGCTAGGAAGGAACGAACAGACCAACCTGTTTATTGCATTTCAATCTATAGCGGAGCTGAGCAACCACGCTTTCCCCGCTCTGATATGTGCAGTCCTGACAGCCCATTTGTCGCCCTTGGGCCGCGGATTGGACGGCCCTGGAGAGTCAATGATGGGATAGAGGGCGTTGCAGCAGCGAACCCGGAGCTGTGGAAAGCGCGACTGAAGAAAGTGCCGAATGGCTGCACGGATCGAGTTGAGATGCAAGCGCCCGCTTCTCCATGCAAGGGACTGACGAGATCGACCCTGTAACTGCACCGTTTTGCCATGCCCGAACGAGCTTCTGTTTCACCACGCCAGAATCTTCAACGTCTGCTTCTGAAATCTGACTTGCTGCTTGACACGACACTGCCAAGGGGCTTTTTAAAATGAGCTGCCCGAAGCAAGACAGATTGATTCTTCTGAAATCTGCCCTTGGCAAGCGCTCGAGCGTTCGTGACAGTGTGTGACCGGGCTTGTGCTCGTGCTGATCACTTTGATGCTCATTAGCCAATCGTCGTCTTTATTGCTCGTCCTACACGGCCCAATCGTTGTTGCTGTGCCTCTCGACATGTCGCTTCCCAGTCGCAGGATCATCTCTGGATTCTTCAACTTATCCATGAGCTCTCATAGGTCTTGAAGAAAAGCCACACCGGGCCGGACATTACTTGGTAGCGCCTCTCGGGACGGAAGACGACGGTGTTATCAAAAAGTCACAGAGACCCCCAATGCACCCATTCCAGATTGCTGGGACCTTATGACCAGCATGGGTGATATTGACGACCAGTACGCATATCGAGTATCAATAGAAAACAAAACCACTCAGAAATTGACTCGAGAATGGGCATGTTGTGGTCACCATTTGTTGCAAGCCGGGTAACCCTGCTTCGGGCTGACCTCTCCCGAACCCCGCGTCGAAACGCTCGAATTTTTCGAGTTTGAGAAACGTCAGGCCGACAAGTTTTGGAGTTTTGACACTGCCTTGACATTTCCGATCTCACAACCCTATCTCAATCGGCGAGCCTTAATCGAAGTCGAAATCTCGAAAAAACACACCGACGGATAAGCCCTCCAGCAAGGCGTACTACGATCAAAGGACGGTACCATCCCATCTTATCCCCCAGTTGAAGGCAGAAAGAGCTGGAAAGGCTTGAAACAACCACACAAACACTCCAAAATGGCATCGCGTGTCCAAGAACTACCCGATGATTTCGACGACAAGATCGACCTGAACAAGGCACCTCCGGAGGTCAACGGACCTGCACCAGCGCCCGAGGCTGGCGGTGAAGGCGGTCTCTCGTTCGACATGATGATGCAAGCCGCTGCCAAACATTTCCCGGCAAAGAAAGATGCAGTACCTGAAGGTGACTCATCCCAGCCAGGTGCAGAGATGCCCCCCGGCATGGCAACAGCAAGACAATACACAGCAGACGAGATGTGGCAGATGCTCAACAAATCTCCACTCTTTATGACTGAGCTTGACGAGACTGGCGAAGATGGTGGTGAGAACGTAGCACTGGAAGCACTCAAGGCTCTGGCCTACGAAGGCACGCGCGCTGAGAACGCCGCCTCGTTCCGCGAACAAGGAAACGAGAATGCGCGCCTCAAGCGCTGGAAGGACGCTCGCGAATTCTACGATCGCGCCCTGGGTGCTCTGAAACTGCCACAAAAGACTGCCGACCCGAAAGAACGCGAGGAAGACCCGGAACACGACTTGGCCGAAAAGGACTTTGTCGAACTCGACGAGGAAGAGGAAGCTCGCAAAGAGAAGGAACATGAGGAGGCTTCCTTGGTTAACCGCGCACTCTGTAACCTCGAGCTGAAGAACCACGGTTCTTGCAATCGCGACTGTGCCGCTGCTTTGAAAATCAATCCCCTGAACGTGAAAGCATACTACCGTAGTGGCATGGCAAACTTCCATCTCGACAAACTCCCCGCCGCAAGTTGGTCCTGCGATCTGGGCCTGAAGATTGATCCGACAAACAAGTCTCTCCTGCTACTTTCTGAAAAGATCCAAAAGCGTAGAGACCAGATCGAGAAGGCTGAACGCGAACAACGTGAGAGAGAAGAGAAGGCCCACAGAGAAAAGCAGACTTTGGCCCTAGCCTTGAAGGGCCGTAACATTGCCACGAGGTCGACAACAACAGCACCGCCTCAACTCGAAGATGCCGTCGTCCAACTCGAAGATCCCACAGATGCAGCTTCAACTCTCAGCTTCCCTTGTCTTCTCCTCTACCCTCTACACAACCAGACCGACTTCATCAAATCTTTCGCCGAAGACGAATCAGTTGGCCAACACCTCGAATACATATTCCCATTGCCTTGGGATGAAGATGAGCAATACATGCCCGAGAAAGTGGAATGTTACATCGAGACCAAGACCGGCGGCTTGGTAAAGGCCGGCAAGAAGATGGCTTTGCTCAGAATCCTGAATACCGGCAAGGTAGAAATCGTGGATTCTCTGCTCAGAATCAACGTCGTACCAAGCGCCAGGGCACAAGAGTGGGTGGATAATTTCAAGAAGATCAAGGCTGCTGCCAAGTAGAAAGAGCGCTCCTTGCGAATCGAGAAAACTCATTGATGGGACGAAATTGCTTCCCAAGCATCTCCAAAAATAATTGGCCTATGGATCCCGAAACGTGATAATCCTATCAAGATATCATGCTGCTACTGCACCTTTTCTATCCGACAGCCACAACTTGCCATCCATCCAAGTGCACAATATCTCTCAAATTATAGAAATTGTCAGGCGTGGAGAGAGCTACACCATCATACCTTTCAACTCGTGAAGCCGTCGACAAAAACCCCTTTCCGCCTCAGTTAACAACATATTCTCACCGCCTCTAGCCGCAAACTCCCTCAAACCCCCTGCCCTCCCCGTCCTTACCATCCAGTCATACACCTACCACCAACCAGACCTAACCTTTATATTCATCAAATTTCAGTGCTCTAACTAATTATTCCAGCCGTGGTGGTGTAGTGGTTCAACACACCCGTGGTCTTAACACGTGCGCAGTCATTCGTTGTTACTCAACGCCGTGTCAGTCTAGATCCGAGGAGGTCGCGGGTTCGATTCCTGCCCATGGTGCTTATATTATTTTTGGTTCTTTTTTTGTCTGGAGATGTGTGTTGTTGGTGTTGGTGTTGGTGTTGGATTGATGGTTTGGTGGTCGCAAGGTGGTGATTGGTTTATCGTTGTCGTGGATGTGATCTTTACTGAGGCTGTACTGTATGTAAATGTTCCGATTTGTCGTCCGCCTACCTGTTCGTGGCTTCTGCGTTTAGTTCATCGCACCTTGTGTGTGAGATGTTTGGTTTAGTGAATGATAAAATGATGAACTCCATTTTTATAGCTATGCCGTATATGCACCCTTTCCTTTACCCTGTCTAATATTGTGATGAAACTCGAATCTTTTTTCGGTCATAATCGTCTACCATGCTTTGTAAAAATTTCATCTGGTCAGATAACACATGATACCCCAGAGGCAGCGGAAAGCCTCTATCCTGTCCTTGACGTTGAACAAATCGAACCACTTGGAGCGCTGCAATACCGGGTGGCACCAGTCCTTATCCGTGGGTATGGTTTCGGGGAATTTGCCAGTAGCGACAAAGTCGAGATAGGCGCCGTGGACTCGAAGCTTGAGGATCGAGACATGGTAGTACATGCTAGAAAGCACGTAGACCTGTGTGTGATTAGCAATAGTTCCAGCACACCTCTGCTAGTTAATGCTTACCGTATCCCACTCGCTACCCTCGTCTTTGCCTATAGCTTGATAGTCGCAGTTGGGATCCCAATGAGATCGCATTGGCTCCATCGCCTTCCATGTCTCGTATTGCGTTCTCTTCTTTTTCTTTCCGTTCGCAAAATGAACAGCAGCCTCCTTGCCTAATGCTGCTGCAATGAGGTCGTTCGCGTCGTCCATATCCGGTGTCTCTGGCTCCGCTGCGTCCGAAGCCATCTCGCTGAACCAGTGCTTTCCACTTTTGGGTGTTGGCTTGATCCATACCTTTTCCTCGCGTCCTTGTCGCCGTCTTTCTTGCGCAAGGTGTAAAAGACTGCCAATCTCCTTCAGCTGGTCCAGTCGTAGCTTGTCCCTTATCTCATCATCAGACCCTGAATCGAAGTCTTCCAACTCTTTGCGGACGTAAGCGGCCATGAGCGGTCCCTGGATCATGTGTCTCTTTTCCTTCTCTTTCGGTACGCGGTGAATCAAGAATGACTGGTAGTTGACGGGCAATCGCACACCACTCAACAGCAAAGTGGGATGTACGCGCGGCGAACCGATCTTGCAGCGGAAGGGAAATGCGGCGGCCTCCATGAAGCCTTTGATCACGTCCATGCGATAGACCCAGGGCATCTTGCTGCCAGTCGAAGTACGTCTGCCGCGGTACAATTCTCGTAGGAAGTCGTCGGAGGACGCATCGGAGCCATGAGAAAGGATCTTTGAGAGAGGAGGAGATTCTTGGTCTCTTGCAATGAGTTCGCTGTATGTTAGCGGCGCTGAGGGAGGGAGGTCCACGGAGTCCTCTTCCATGTTTTGCACGTCGAGCATCATATCTTGGTCGGCAAATTCGGGATGGTCTTCGTCGCGTACGCTCTTTCCATCATCGTCCAAGAAAAAGTAGTCGTCAAGATCCGTCTCCCAGTGCTCACTCATACTGTGCAGGGCAGTGAAGAAAGTGCGGAAGTCGCTGAGACGGATCTTGTTCAAGCCTTGGGGCAGGTTTGTGCGAGTGACGGTACGGTATGCGATGTCGTTCTCAGTCTTCAACTCGACCAATCTTGTTACGAAGTTGCCCTGGTTCTGCATGGTGTTCTCGGCCATTGCGGGATTCAAATCTTCATCGTCGGACGGCATGAACGGGCGACCCTCACTGTCGGTCGGGACTAAGTGGTCGACAGGGCATGGTGTTGCGAAACGAACGTTCAGGTCGGTGTAGAACTTTGCAGTGATGTCCGAGACCCTGCGCGATTGCACAAAGTCGCGGCGCAAGTCAGGACGGTCCGACTCATCATGCCAATCTCTGATTCTCAAGGCTTCTTGTCTGGCGTAATTGGGCAGACCGACATGGGTTGGGGGATCGGGTTGCGGTCGTTCTTTGAAAGGATCGATATAGCTGGCGTAATTACTCGCTGTGTCGCATACAGTCAGACGGTGAGAGATTGGCACAGGTTCGGGTAAGGCAAAGGTTTGAGAGGTGCAGATAGGCAGTTGGCATTCAGAACTCTAAGCACGCGACTGCATAAGTTGACAGGGAGTGCCAGGTGCAAATGTCTTGGTCGACTTGGCTATGCGAGCTGCAAGGTCGCCTACCTAAGGTTGCCAGGATGCCTCAAGGGATATGATGATTTGCGAGACAACAAACATACCAGCGCCGAAACCACCAAACATGATGGGCGATTAGTTCAGTCTGTGTCTAGACAGTCTTGGTGTATTACTTGGACTTGGAGTGGCAGGGAGGGGAAAGCGAGAGTGGTGATATGAACGAGAGGCGAGGAAACATGCAAAAGAAAAGCGCACGTAGATCAAGCACTAATGGGCGGCAACATGGTGAAAGGTCGAGTCATTAGATGAAGGTGAAGAAAAAGGAAGTCGAAGGAATTGACAAGATTTGTGGTGCACTTCTTTGCGGGCGTCTAAATTTCCTGGTCGCTCTCTCGTCTTCGCCGTTCGGGACCCCTCCTCACCATGGTCCCTGCCTTCTCCCATGACTTCTCATGACGGCGCGGCGTTCGGGAAAGAACGACTCGTTGTCACGGCCCGAATGGTCGAGGCTTGTTTCCGCCCGGTGTCGCTCGGTATCAAGCACCCCATGGGCTGTAGGTGACGAATCGCTGTGGGTCTCTTTACCAGCGCCGGCTCGTGAGTCGTGAGTGAGAGCAACAACCCCACCATGTTGCTTGGAGCTCCGCTGGAGGAAGGTACAGCCTTGGAGCCACGCGGGTCATCAACGACCGTGAGGGGCATCCGCGATATCTTCTCCATCATAATCAATTCCACATCTTGAATCTGTGCAAAACTCAACCTTTCTGTTCCAACACATTATACCAAATCAGTCAAAATGGTTCTCAACTTTGGCATCATCGGCACCAACTGGATCACCGAGTCCTTCATTCAATGCGCCCAGGCATCTGAACAATGGAAGCTGGCAGCAGTCTACTCTCGCAGTGAGGAAAGTGCTCGCACCTTTGCCAACAAGTTCTCCGTCAAGACCGTCTACACATCCATCGAGTCGCTTGTCCAAGACTCAAACCTCGACGCCGTCTACGTCGCCTCGCCCAACTCCCTCCACTACTCGCAAGCAAAGACAATCCTCCAGGCAAAGAAGCATGTCATCCTCGAGAAGCCCGCCACCTCGACCCACGCCGAACTCGAGGATCTCTTCAAGATCGCCAAAGAGAACAACGTCTTCTTGATTGAAGCCTACCGCCACATTCAAGAAGTCAACTACAAGCTCCTCCGCCGTGTTCTGTTCGACGAGAAGAAGCTGGGAACCATCTTTGGTGCCAGTCTCAACTTCTCCATGTACAGTTCCCGTTACAACAATGTTCTCGCTGGCGAGACTCCCAACATTTTCAGCCTTGAAATGTCAGGTGGCTCTCTTGTTGACATGGGTGTTTACCCCGTCATGTTCGCTATCGCTCTATTCGGCAAGCCCAAGTCGCAAACATACGCTCCCGTCATCTGCCACACTGGTGCCGACGCCGGTGGCTTCATTATCCTACAGTACGAGAAGTTTGGTGTCCAGATCCAACAGAGCAAGTGCTTTACCTCGTTCGCTCCTACTGAGATTTACGGTGAGAACGGCACCATTAGCTTGAACTCCGTCACCGACATCGCCAGCGTCAAGCTTTGGGATCGCAAGACTAAGCAGACTGAAGAACTGGCAGAAAAGAAGATGGACCTCAACTTGCAAGAAGAGGCAACAGAGTTCGCTCGTATCATCAACAACAAGGACACAGATGCCGCTGCTAAGCTCGAGCAATTGAGCTACGACATTGTTTCCGTCACCTCTGATCTGAGAAGACAAAACGGTATCTTGTACCCCGCCGACAAGGCATAGACATGATCACGATCAACCAAAATTGTTGTATATAATGTAGACAAGACAAAAGAAGTAAAAGTCATATTTTGAACAAGAAGTAATAAGAAAAACGCCATTTGTATCCATCTATCTGCACCGCTATGCAAACGTGGGACAAGAAGCCAAAAAGAAAAAAACACAGGCTCCGTGCTCTTTCTAGGAAAATGAATATACACAGGTGTTTGCAAACATTCAGCACTCTCCTCTCTTTACACCCTCGAACTATACCCAACAAACCCATTGCCCTTTGCTTTCCTCCTCTCATACCACTTCCTCCCCTCATCAACCCAAAACACACTACTAGCCAGAACCACCAAGCCCAAAATATCCCTGAAGCCCAAAGCCTCTGTTTGGAAAACGCCCTGCAGAGGTGGGAAATAAATCACCAATGCCTGTCCTAGAAGAGACCCAGCAACGGCATAATTAAACATTGCATTTGCTTTGTGGCCGGTGAACTTGATTTCGCCGAGCAAGAGGGATTTGGTGGCCGAGCGGCAGGTCAGGGCGTTGAACATGTCAAAGAGGACGAAGGCGGTGAAGGTGAGGGTTGTGTCGCGAGGGGACACTTCGTGGCTGGAGAGGTCGGTGGAGGAGAGGTTGGAGATGTAGGTGTATAGTGTGCCTGCCATGATGACGAGAGAGCTCTGCAATACTCTTCGAATAAGGCGGGGAGTAAGTACACGAGCGTGACGGGGTCGAGGAGGAAGCGTAAGCATTGTTTTATCGACAGGTTCGACACCCAAAGATTGAGCAGGGGGTCCGTCCATGAGGATATTGATCCAGAGAATTTGCATAGCGTTGAGGGGATTCTTGTAGCCAAACGCGCTGCTCAGCATTACAAGCCCCAAAGCGGCGGCAGAGGTGCTGAGCTGGAAGGTCAGGAAGTTTTGGATGTTGTGGAAAATGCCTTTGCCTTCTTCGATTGCGGCAAGGATGGTGCTGAAGTCGTCGTTTGTGAGAATCATGTCGGCGGCTTCTTTGGCGACGTCTGTACCGAGTCTGCCCATTGCGATACCAATGTCGGCCTTCTTGAGAGCAGGGGCATCGTTGACGCCGTCTCCGGTCATGGCTACAACGTCGCCTCGTGATTGCAGAGCGCGGATGATCTTCATCTTGTGATCTGGACTTGTTCTTGCAAAGACCGATGTGCGTGAAATTGCTTGAGCGAGGTCTTCGTCGCTCATCTGGTCCAACTGGTCTCCGCGCAGGACTGGGGAGCCAAGTGCTGAAGACATATTGATGGGCATGCCGAGCTTCTTTGCAATAGCCACCGCGGTGGTCTCGGCATCACCAGTGATCATAATAACCTTGACTCCACCGGCCATAAGACGACGAATAGAGCGGTCCACACCCTTGCGAGGAGGGTCGTTCATGCCGACCAATCCAGCAAAGCATAGGCCAGTATAAAGGTGGTCTTCATCGGCCAGGGATGAGCCCTCGGGTTTAGGCGAAGTGCCGCGGGACGTCCGGCGATCCTTTGATTCACGAACGAGTCCACTTGCCAATCCAAGGACACGAAGTCCGTCCTGAGCCATGTTCTCGGCTGCCTTCAACGCTTCTTGACGTCTCTGCTCATCCAGAACAACTTCGCGTCCTTGGGAAGTCATGTAAGTGTCACAGCGCCCAAGGACACGCTCGAGAGCACCTTTGATGTAGGCGGTTGCAGGTCCGTTAGGTTCGAGCGGGTTGTGAATGACTACACCCATCCATTTGCGCTCTGAGCTGAATGGCGTCTCGTTACGTCTGCTACCGATGTTGTGTCTAATGTCATCTTCACCGAACGCATCCAGGAGGTCCAGAAGTGCAACATCGGTCGGCTGACCAGTCCAGCGGCTCTTTGCGTTGGACATATCGCCTCCCATGGTAGAGGAAAGAATGGCTGCGGAAGCCGCTGTTGCGTGAGAAGAAGACTCGGAACCTAGTCTTCCATTATTGACAATGTTGCCAATACGTAGGATAGAGCGTGTGGCCGAATCAGAGGGGGCTGTTGCATGCACCTTTACTACATCTACCGGTGCCTCATCGTCAAAGTGCCACATTTTGGTCACAGTCATATGGTTCATGGTAAGAGTTCCAGTCTTGTCGCTGCAAATGACATTGACAGAGCCAAGAGTCTCCACACTCGGAAGCCTACGCACGATGGCATGTCTTTTTGACATGCGAAGTACGCCGAGAGCCAAGGTGACGGTGACAATAATGGGCAGACCTTCGGGAATAGCAGCCACAGCAAGAGAAACACCGATTTGGAACAGTTCCAGGAAAGGCCTTCCACGGATGAAACCAATAAGCATGATGAAAGCGATGATGCCAAAGGACATGTAGCTGAGCTCTTTGCCGAGGTTGTCCATGGAAAGCTGTAGGGGAGTACGAGGACTCTCAATCTCTTGCAGTGAAGCAGAGATGGCTCCGAATTCCGTACCACCTCCTGTACCAATGACGATACCCTGTCCGTAGCCTGAGCGAACGAGTGTTCCCATAAATGCGATATTCTTTTGCTCGTTCAGACGCAGGTCGGCACCTACAGTACCTGAAGCCTCGGACGCGTATACAGGCGAGCTGGGATATCCTTCTCTTTTCAGTGCTGTGATGCTTGCAGCAAACTTGTGAACAGGCTCGTTTTCACCAGTCAAGTTGGACTCGTCGATGGACAGGTCTGCAGCACGAGTGATACGTATGTCGGCAGGAATGCGATCGCCAGTGTGGAAGAGGACAAGGTCTCCGACGACCAATTGACCAGCGAGGATAGTCGTCGACGCCTTTTCAGCATTGGCCAAAGAGACCTTCTCAGCGTCCTCGAGTGTGTCATTCTCGGGCCTGCGCTCTGCGCTGCGGATGACATGGGCAGAGTGAGGTACGAGCGAGTTCAAGGCCTCCATAGACTTCTCTGAGCGGTATTCTTGGACGAAAGCGACTGTGACGACAATCAAGACGGCAATAGCAATACTGATGGCGTCTTCCAAGTTGCCCATGACGGCAGAGATGGCGGCGGATGCCAGGAGCAACAATATCAAAGTCTCTTGAAACTGCTTGACAAAGCGCAGCCATAGCGGTTCAGGTTCCTCGTGAGGTAGTTCGTTCGGGCCATCGCTATGAAGACGTGTGGCAGCTTCGTTCGGTTGCAATCCATGAGTCAGCGATGTTGAGAGGCGGGTCGCTGTTTCCTGCGGCGTAAGGACTGCATGGTTGGCTGTGACGGTTTGCTACGAGAATAAGTGTCAGAAGCAAGCAGTTCTTGGAAGTGCGGCATTTAGGGGTAAGCTCGAGACGCGAGTTTTGCAGATGGATGGAATTGAACGGTTCGGGATGGGCAGTAAGGGAAGCAGTGGATTGAAGATACCGGAGTCCTTTGTCGGTTGAGAGGTGGTCGTCCTTGTTCAGGGGGAGCTAGATCCTGCCTCGAGGCATTGTACATGGGCAAAGCCGGGGTGGACGAACGGGACATGTCAACGAGTCGCAGTCAACATGGGGCCTGACAATGCGCGGGATACGGCGGCAGTGACAATGCCGGACACGAGGTAGCACTTGAGACTGGGTGTCGGAAGGTGAATGTAAGAGCGACACCGAGGACTGATTGTTAGGACGCAAATAATAAACGCTCGAGGGCTAGGGTACGTGGCCTAGCCAGACGGAGACTGTGGAGAAAGCTGCGAATCTCCTGTTGAGCCTCTGCTATTGTTAGAATTGTGGAAAGTAGAGTGATTGTACTGTGTTTGATATGATTCTTCCATCTGCTAATGCTGCGGTCTGTCCACGATGAACATCCCGTCTGTTCTACTTGGTAGACGACCTTCAAGTGCCATCCCATGCGGCTGCTGCATTCGTCTTGAGAAAGCGTCATTTTCGCTTGGCAGAGTTTCTCAAGCAGCAGCAGGAAGTTACCTATTTCCGGAATGTTGCTTACATGGATTGAAACATGAAGAGCATCCAATTCGACAATAGCCTGCTTTCAATTCGAATAAAAATACGACTCGATAGAAGGCTCTATACATGTCTATAGAAAACTCCATTGAGGCCCATTGTTCGAGAAATCAATGGGCTTGATGAATTACCTGGAGCACGTGATGAACGGTTGCCCGACCTACCGACCCACCCGCTTCTTGGTCTCTTGCTTGCGACAGGCCAATCTACCACCACTCTATTCGTCCACACGCGCCATCTGCTCTGAACCTTTGCGATACTCCGTCTACGACTCGATAGACCTACGCGACCGCCGAAAATCGAACGAAAAGTCTTGCGCCGACTGTGCATCACACCGCGACAGGCCGAAAAGTTAAAATCGAGACGCGTCGCGCGTGTCGCTGCCAGTCAACACTGACGCATCTGCTTGCTGGGCCTACCCACCGCAACACCACAACACCATGTTTTATTCCGAAACTCTTCTGTCAAAGACGGGTCCGCTCGCCCGTGTTTGGTTGGCCGCCAACATCGAGCGCAAATTGACCAAGAACAACATCCTGCAATCAGACATTGGAAGCAGTGTCCACACCATCATCAAGAATGATCATGCTCCTATCGCTCTGCGCCTCAGCGGTCAGCTTCTGCTCGGTGTCGTCCGTATCTACAGCAGAAAGGCTAGATACCTGCTAGACGACTGCAATGAAGCTCTCATGAAGATCAAGCTCGCCTTCCGTCCTGGAAATGTCGACCTTCCCTCCAACCAATCGCATACAGCAAACCCTGCCGCCCTCGTGCTTCCCGACACAATCACCGAATTGGATCTCTTTGCACCAATGCCCGATCTCGACGAGCTACTACTCGACAGCACCCCTGGACCTGGTCAAGATCCCACTCTTCTGGACTGGGGCACTAGTCAACTTCTCCCCGAGAGCATGGACACTCGTGGAGATGCCGATAGAACTCTACAGCTTGAGGATGATGATCTCGGTCTGGACATTGGCGAAGACATTACCGAAAGAAGCCCTGAAATTGGTAGACGCGCCGAGACACCGCGCCCAGAATTTAACGATCGAAGCATGCTCTTCCAGGATGACTTGGATCTGGACATTGGTGATACCGAGGCCACCATCGAGAAGGACGTTCCCATGGCTCCTTTGCCTATGGATGATGACATCGAGATGGGCGGTCTCGATCTCCAAATCGAAGAGAGCAACCTCGATGCTTTGAACCGCGCAGATGTCCGTCGTGAGCGTGATAGTGTCTCGCCTCTTTCGTCTGTTCGTTCCAGTGTCGAGCGTGATCTTGAGCAGACCTTCCAGCTCGAACAGCACCCCACCGAAATTGAGCAAGACGAGACCATGATCCAGGCACAGCAGCGTGCCAAGCGCCGCAAGGTTCTTCCTGCTGACCTCAACACCGAACTGCAAAACTCCCAGATCCGCGCTCAACAAGAGGACCGCAGCAAGATTCTCAAGGCTCCCGTTTTCCTTCCCAGAGATCCTGTCCTCCTTGCACTCATGGAGATGCAAAAGAACGGCGGTTTCGTCTCCAATATTCTGGGTGACGGTCGTAGCATGGGCTGGGCACCCGAGCTGAGAGGCGTTCTCTCCCTCGAGGTCGTACGCACAGCCGGTGAGCTCAAGCGTAAGAGAGATAGTGGTCTTCCCCAAATCGAGATTCCCGAGGAGGAAGAGGAGGCCAATGCTCCTGAGGCTGCCACTTCACCTGCACCTGAGGCTTTCCAAGAGCCCACGCTCGGTGCTGATGACTTCGCTCCTGCATTTGGTGGTGATGACTTGCCTTCAATCATTGAGCCTGCTCCAGAGGATGAGATGGAAGCTTACTCTCCGGCACCTGCTTTCGATGAGACTACTATGCCCGTTCTTCACCCTGCCGACTCTGGACCTGTTTCACTCGGCACCAAGCACGCCGTTCATCTTTTGCGTGAACGTTTCTCAGACGAATCTGGTGAGCCACCATCACCCTCAACCCGCGCTCAACGCAGTGTCCTCTTTACCGACTTCTGCCCCGAAGAGCGCACGAGCAAGCAAGACGCCACCAAGATGTTCTTCGAGGTCCTCGTTCTCGGTACAAAGGACGCCGTGAAAGTGGAGCAAAGCTCGGACGAGCTTGGTGCTCCCCTCCGCATCCGTGGAAAGAGAGGTCTCTGGGGCGATTGGGCAGAGATGGGTGCCGGCGGCGAGATTGCAAGCCAGCGTCCCGAGGTTGCTGTCACGATTTGATGGCCTATTCTATCTTACGTTGCGACGTCCTGAAGTGATTTCCAAGCGTTTTGATGGTTTGGCGTTGATGGCGTTCCCAAGGGTATAATCGATTTTGATGGCTTGATTTGCAAAAGGCACGGGGATCTTATCATGCTTGTTGAGCGAGCATTGATACGCGTAGTATGCGCAGCTATTAGGGCAGTGCAGGGCTACTCGGAGCCTAGTTTCTTGGTTTCTTGATGGCCTTCTTTGCAATTCGCAGCCCTTGTCCATCGATAGCATGCGGCAGAGTTATAGGGCACCCTTTTTCATTAGTTTAGCTGTCAAGTTAGAGTAGAAAGTTTAACCAAGTCCAGTTTGGCACCAAACACTTTGCGGCGTGCGCGGAAGACGGAAGCCACCCGCTCCGTACCTGCAGCTTCTTAATTTTGAGCACACTTGACCCCTTTGCATCACTGTTCTGGTTAAATGAACACTCTATGCTATGACGAGATTTGGCCTGAAGAACCCGATAGAAACAGAACTCGATGGAACTTGCCTGGTAATCGTGGCAAGCGGGTCTGTCTTGTGAGTTTCCTACTCTGCGAAATGCCGACTTCAGGTGCCCAGGAACAAGCTCCGCTACACGCGTCCTAAATCTTCTACGCACGAAACTTTCGCAACCTTAATAGAGCAGGGCAACAACAAGCCCTAGGTCACACAGCCGAACTGATATCTGATCCGACCAAAGCCCTCGAAATAGTTGACTCGCTTTGCTTCAAAGTTGCCGCCAAACGACTCACCTCCTGGCACGGAGCACCGACACAACCAACCTCTGTTCTCGAAACACTTTCCGGTCATTGCACTTGTCCTGATACAGAATACGTGCCGGGTGTTTATTGTTTGCCCTGTACGATCACCACCATGGTTTCCTCGTGGGTGTGCCCTGTCGATCTCAACATACCGGCAGTGATGGAAATGCGAGATTTGTTGGCGGACGAGTGCGGATTAGCTCAGAGACTGTAAGTGTGGTATAGCTTTACTCGGTCAAGCATGTAGGGCACGACGATCTACAGGCAAGTTTTCATATGCCCTGAGTATCTATAAGTATTTTAGCAGCCCTCGGTGTATGCCATCCGGATCACCAGTCTCTCCTTCTCAAGCCCTCTTCCTCTTCTCTATCTCCAAAGATGCACATCTCTTCTTTTCTCGCCGGCACTGCCGCCTTCACCGTCGGTGCCGCAGCCCGTAGCTCTCTCTACGTAGAGAACGCTCCTGATCATGTCCGCCCTTATGTCATCGAGAGATACTCCAATGCCCAAGCTGTTGCCGTTGGCCAGCAGATCTACAGGTTCCCCGTCACTGGTGCCTCGTCCGGTGGTGCCTTCTCCATCCTGATGACTAGCTCTCCCGGATCAGATGCTCTCGGTGTCCTTCCTCACATCCACAAGGCTCATTACGAGAACTTCTTCTGCAGCAAGGGTCGCTACCAACTCTGGACCAACAAGTACGGCGACGAGGAGGCTCGCGTCATGCTTCCCGGTGACTACGGTGCCGTTCCTCGCAACACCACCCACACCTTCCAAGTCCTGGATCCTGATACCGAGATGCTTGGTGTCATCCAACCCGGTGGCTTCGAAGCCCTGTTCTTCGCCATCGCAGACAGCAACTACACCTCCGAGACCTCTTCCCCCTACGTCCCCAGTGCAGCCTCAGGCTCCGCAGACGCAGGCGCCGGCTCCTCATCCTCCATGATCTCCGCCCTCGAATCCTTCGACGTCTTCGCCCAGCTTGACTTCAATCCCCGTCGCGACCTCGTCAACGGCAGTGCCCCTGCAAACGCAACATGGCATACTGGCAAGAACACCGTGCCCTCGAACTCAAACACTCCCTTCTACGTGGCTAAGAACCAAGGTCCTATGTGGTTGAACTCCGAACACGGATATCAAATCATCGCTCCTTTCATCACTCCTACCCAGGGCGATGGTAAGTTTAGCGAAGGCACCATCACCATCGACCGCAAGTTGTCCAACATCACCACACCTGTGCGTCATTTTGCCGATCACTTGGCTTTCGAGGTGCTCGAGGGTGCTCTGCAGGTCAACTTGAAGAACGAGACTGTCCAGTTGTTGCAAGGTGATGTTGTGTTTGTGCCTGGAAACACCACGTTCAGCTATTGGTCCGAGGTTGCGTTTACCAAGTTCTTGTATGTCTGTGCCGGAAACAAGGGATTGGATGTTGAGTTGATGGACAAGGCTGTTGCTTGGGAGTACCCTACTTGGCCTACTTATGCTGTTTAAGTGGTTGGAAAGTGTGCTTTTGTGTGGTTGTTTTTTTCATATACCAATTAGACCGATATAGATAGGACATAGAGCTTTAGAAATTGATGTTTGTAACGACTAGAGAGTTTGTCTTCTCCGTTGTTGGGTTTCGTGTCTTGTGGTGTTTGTGTTTATCATTTGGGTATCCTGCACCATCGTAATAATCATCGTAACCAGTGTTGAGCAGGCGCTCCCTCGACCAAGCGATTCCATAAGCCTACTAAAGCTCATCAGGGTCAAAGACATCCTCGGTCATAGCAGCCCTACCACCACCGCCTCTGGCAGCCCAATCCTCTCTTCTCCTGCGTTCTCTTTCTTCCTGCTCTGCCTGAAGTCTCTCCTCCTCTTCCTGTCTCTGCTTGTCCCTCGCCTCTTGCTCTTCTGCACTCAGAACTGTGGTGGGGTCGGTGCCGTCTTCGATCATGCCTTGGATCGTGGCTAGAGCTCCCATACGAATGACGTCCTGCGATGGCCAGGGGACGAAGGGAAGTTGAGACAGCGGGTCTAGCATAGCCTTTGTTTCTGCACTGAGGGTGGCTACAGCTCTGTTCTCTGTTTGTTCTGGCTGATCAGATGTGCTCGTGTTGTCGCCATTAGCGGCAGGTGTGGCCATGCCATTTGTGATCTGCGTGGTTGGTACATCTGCAGTCACAGGCTGTGGTTTTGAGAGGAGCTCCGTAGAGATGTGGCCGCGGAAAGTAGGTGGGACGGTGGTCTTTGAGATGAATTTTGCGTATGAGAGCAATTCCTCGACGCCGACTTGACGGGTGTTTTTAGCTAGTTGTGAGGAGGGAATATCGAGGAGTTCTTTGCGTGTGTCGGCTAGGGTTCGTAGAGTGGACTTGATCTTTTCATCTAGGGCGTCGGCTGTGGCTCGTAGTTCGAGGATTCGCGCATAGTTTGCATGATGGACGGCGACTATTCTCATTCAGTGAGCTGGTGACGGGTATAGCGGTCCGAGAGACGAGTGTTTACGCTGTCCCAAGCTCTCCTCCAAATCCTCGTCGGCTGCGACTAGTGCATCTGCTGCCGAGACAGACGGGTTGTATGCAGCAACTGATTCGACCAGCGTATTCAGAGCTGTCTCCAGGCGCTGAAAGCGTGCTTGGAATACACTGAGCATGCTTGTTGTGTTGATTGATGCTGAGTTGGGAAGTTGACCAATCATGAGGCAGTCGCATTCTCGGAAAGCACATGTCACGGCTCGGTGGTCAAAGCGATCAAAGCACCGAGGCACGCGACAGCGAGGCGCCTTCCACGTCTTGCTTCACTTCGCTCTTGCTCTTGCTCTTGCTCTTGCATCTGACAGCAAGGTGCATCTCAGCCTCAATCTTTTATATCAGCAGCTTACGTTGGGCATGACCACGTCGACATCTTCCGCCGACTGCTCGGGTGATACGTGGCAGCTGTCCACTAATCATGCAGTGCAAGCCTTGTCGACATCCTATCAGCCAGCATTTCCATTCTCCGGACTGACAGCTGACCGGTCCGACCAACTTTTCCCATCATGTACCATGTAGGTTGGCTCGAATAAGATGCTCGACATGCCGGCTCGAGCGCCTTCCATCTCTTCTACTTGAATTTTACCCTCTCCTCGTAGCCATCCAATAGCAGTGACACCTGTATGACCATATTATCCCGGTGCTCTGCCCCGCAATTTACTCTCACATTACCTCTTATTCATGAACACCATTGCACGGAAAAACTCGAGGAAACATGGACCCGCATGCTTTTGCTCGAGCCTTTCTCAACAAACAGACCCACCGCCCTGCATCCAGTGGCACCACCACTCCTGATCACATCACTCCCTTTCCTATCCGTCTCATTCACGAAAGGGCCCCACGAAGGCCCCGTTCCATCTCATCAATCATCAGCAAGCCCTTGAACGATGACTTTTATCGCTTCTGGGACCGCTTCCTCGCGACCTCTCCGAATCGTGCGCTAAACACATCTGCTCTGGCTCGCCGCCTCGAACAGACGCTCAAAGCCGCCAGCGGTGAAGAAAATGGCCTGCATACCCAGGAGAGCCCTGCTGCGTCTTATGAGCAGGCGAAGAGGGAATGTCAGACCAAGGTTCAGGCCATCGTGGCTGAATGCAAGCGTCTCAATCAAAGATACCGAGACAGACAATTCGAAGTCGAGCTCTACCAGCATGACTGTATCGTTCCCTTGGTGGACGATGAAGGAAACACAACTGCTATACAGCCGTCCGGTGTCAAGCGAGTGAAGGTAAGTACCTTGTGTATGCTTTTTGCGTATATGCAGTATGCTTACAGATCTTGAAGGACATTTTCGAGAAACCGACCTTCAACGCAGAAGGCGCGTGTGGCGACGATGTCATGCAAGGCTCACTTGGCAACTGCTGGTTCATTGCAGCTTTAGTCTCGGTCGCTGCAAAGCCAGGGCTTATGCAACGGCTCTGCGTGGCTCGAGACGAAGCTGTAGGTGTATATGGCTTCGTCTTCTTCCGCGACGGAATCTGGATACCAGAAATTGTAGACGACCGCCTCTTCATACACGTCTCTGACGGCGACGACCTATTCGTTGGCAAATACGTGGAGGAGAGACAGACAAGGAGTACCTTCAACAACAGCAACGACATAACGAAGCTGAGGGAGAGCTTGCAGAAGGGGGGTGAGGCACTCTACTTTGCGCGATGCAGAGATAGTCAGGACACATGGTTGCCGTTGATCGAAAAAGCGTACGCAAAGGCTCATGGTGATTATGGCTCATTACATGGCGGCTGGGTTGGTGAGGGCACTGAAGACTTGACCGGAGGCGTGTCCATCAACCTTGCGCCATCAGATATTATGGACAAGGCACGGCTGTGGGAGCAGCTGATGCAGGTCAATGAAACTTACCTTTTCGCTGGCGGAGCATTTCACTACAAGGAGGCTGGCAACTTTGGAAAGCACGCTTATGCCGTGCTTCAGGCGGTTGAACATAAGGGGCTTCGGCTGCTGAAAGTCAGGTACGCTCTTTCCTTGTTGATGGATCCGGACGATTTGTCGCTTACCTACGCTAGAAACCCTTGGGGCAACAACAAAAACACAGACAACTTTGATGGTCCTTTCAACCACAAATTCGAGGAATGGAGCGCTGAGCTTGTTGAGCAACTCAAGTTCGATTTCAAGGATCCTGGCGTATGGTACCCTCCGTCTGTTGTACTTGTCTTTTAAGCTAACAAAAGCAGGTCTTCTGGGTGACCCTAGACAATTTCCTCCGATACTTCGACTCCATCCAACGCACACGCCTATTTGACGAAACCTGGACGCTGACCCAACAATGGACCTCCGTAAATGTGGCAGCAGGTGCGGTCACCTACCTAGATACTAGCTTTCATATCACTGTGGCTCGCCCAGGACCGATCGTCATCGTTCTCGCCCAACCAGACGTCAGCTATTTCCAAGGTCTCCAAGGCCGCTACACGTATTGCCTCCACTTCCGCGTCTACGACGCGAAAGACCCCACAAGATACTTGGCTCGTAGTATGCACGTTTCTAGCGGGAACTACATCAACACACGTTCGGTCAGTGTAGACCTCGATCTCGAGGCCGGCAGCTACAACGTCCTGATCAAGATCTCGCCATCTCGAGTACCCTACCGGACCGCCGAGTCGGTCATCGAAACAGAAGCACCATATCGTAAGCAGAAATTGCTTCAAATCGGCCGCAACTTCGAACTTGCCCATGCGAAAGGCAAACTCAGAGAAAAGGAACAAGAGGTTAGAAAGCAGAAGAAAGAACAACAGAAGAGGGAGTCAAGGGCACGGCAGTCCAAGATGAGGATGCTCAGGCAACAAGTCAAAGCCAGAGAGAAGAAACGTAAAGACAGAATTGCACAAGAGAAGAGAGAGCGAGAAAAGATGGACCTCCTTAAGCGGGCGGGCGTCGTTTTTGCTCCCTTCCCAAATGATGATCCGCCTGTCAATCTGACCAGCAAGCCTGCAGGAGGACCTGTCAGTCCGCCACCGTTACCACCACCTATGAAGTTTACGGGCTACGTTGGAAGCGATATGGATCCTAATGCCGAGCTCGAAGACGATGACTTTGCGTGGGACAGTGAGATGGATGGAGATGTCTATTCGTCCTCTAGTGAGGATGAAAAGGACTGGTTTGCGGATGATCCATGGAATGCATTGCTTGTGCTTGGCTTGAGGGTGTACTCTCAAGCAAGTGGTGTCTCAATCAAGGTCCGTGATGGCGACGAAGCGTATGATGATTTCATCGTCGTGACCCCACCGTCGACCAGCACATCAGACACTGAAATGCCAACCAAGGCCACAGAAACAAAGGAGGAAAAGAATGGCAAGACAGACGATCAAATGGAGAACCCCAAGGCTCAGACTCGGCCCGAGGATGCCAAAATTGATGGTGATGCCGAAAAGCAGCCTTCAGTCTCGAGCGAAGCAACACTAGTAATGGAAGCGACATCGGACACAGAAGAGAAGACCCTCAGAAGCGATTTTGACGACAAGCCGGCCCACCACGACGCCAGTGTGACAATCGAGAAACCGGCTTCAGAGGGAATTGCGAGTCAGACACCAGACGAAGAAGCTGCATCGGCATCGAAGGACGAGCAACAAGAAGCAGGGGCAGGGAAATCAATCTCGGAGGAAAAGGCAGATTGAGGTGATCAACCTGAAGATGACTTTGACCTCAATGATGGCATTAGTCATGATACCTATGTAGCGTATGCGGACTACAACATCTTCCCTCTAATACATAATAGCAATACTGCTCTTCTCTCTTCTAGCCAGACCCTCCCACCGCTTCACCAAGACCAACCGGTAGAACAACTCTCCCAGGCTTCAAGCAACCTTCGACCATCACATTCCTTCCATCAGCACCACAATATTGCTCTCGCATGCATTCCCTCTCGCTCTCGCCCTTGATTGCAGTCCTCATGTCTATGAAAGCTTCAATTTGCTCTGGACTCAACTGGCGGTAGTCGAAAACTGCAGTGGGGTGGTCGAATTTGCATTAAATCCAAGAGCGCGCAGAGAAAGTCGATTCCTTGCTATGACCGCGAACGTTGGCTATTCTGTGCCGTAGTCCCGAGTAAAGACCAGATAGGTAGGTGCGTAGGGTTGCGACTGCTGCTGCAAGGTGCATTCAGCCATGCCGGTAAGTCCCCGGTAAGTGATTTGGTTTCCTGTTCGCGCAATCCTCTTTCTCTTCGTCCACGATTGTCACACTGCCCACATTACCTGCCATCAGAAGTAAGTGCATCTTTTGTTTTGTGCCTGTCAGAAGATCTTCTCGAAACGCTTTACTGCATCTTGTCATTACACAACTTCCATTGCCACACTTACAATGGGATCCTACGACGAATTCCTATAGCCAGCCGAAAGACATCTCGCGAGCCTACGCCATCGATGTTGCGAACATCTTGCTAACATTTACTCTAGTGGTCGGCGGTATTACCGTAAATGGCGGAAGCGTCACAATCAACGTAAGTTTAGACACATTCGTACAGTAATCTTATCCCGGTCTGAGGCCTACGATATTTTTAGTCCCTAGCACACATGCTACGTTATTTTCCTTTCCATCTTTTCAACTAATCGTGTCTCCCCATTCCGTTGACATTAACATCGTTCACAAAACTTTATCTTGGTTTCGAAAGAGCTTCGAATGTGCTTTTTGATCAAATCATTTGCCCAATTCACGTCATTTCATTCCAGTGGTCATGTGCTAAAGATATATGTGTAGGAAAATCACTACGGCAAGGGCCGTGTCAACAAGAAGAAGAAGAAGTCACCTGGCCAGACTGGCCGTATCGACGACAAGGGCGCTGTCCAAAAGACCCTGGACACGTCTGAAAATGTAGAGGGCAAGACCAAGAAGAAGCGCAAGCGCAAGCGCAAGGCCAAGGGCAAGGGTAAGGGGAAGGGCACTCCTCCGCCCGACCCCAAGCCTGCGCCCGAGTCCCTCGAGGGCGACAAGGTCAAGAAGTCTTCTGGCCTCGTATGTTATATCTCTTTTACCTCTGTCTGCCTTTCTTTGTGTTTGACAGACACTCTTTCCACAGTCTATGATGTTCTATCTGCTGTGGAGATTTCGTCTGCTCGACTTTGAAGGACAAACATGTGTATCGGGATCTCTGTATATTTTGCTGACGTAATTAGAAATGCAACAAGTGCAAAGCGCCTGGGCATCTCGCCCGTGAGTGCAAGGTATTACCTACGATAACAGAAACATAACGAAACATGCTAACGGCCTTCAGCAGTGCATGCTCTGCAAGGCTTGGGGGCACATCGCCCAGAAATGTCCTGTGTGTAACACTTCTATAGTTTCAAGTGATATTTTTGCTGACAGTAAGTTTCAGACGGCTGAAATGGTCATTGATGAGGATGAAGAGAAGAAGCGCGAGAACGATGAAGGTTCTGCTGGTGGCAGTGGGGACGAGTCTGGGAGTGGTGAAGGAGAGGAAGAGGATGAAGAGGATGAGATTGTAGGGTCTCCTGTAGGTCGACCTCGAACAATTTTGAGGAGTCCTTTTGCTGACAGAACCATTGTAGCAGTCGACGTTGGATTCAGCGTTGGCACTGGTGTCCAGATCAAAGCAAGAATAGCTTGGTCTGTGCGCTCCCCGCTTGCTCGTTGCTCACTCTATCCGAATCATCGATACACCCGTTCACATCCGGTCGCTTCTCTTATCTTCTTGACGAAAAACACCGAAGTCACGTACCTACCTAATTCAACTCCTGAAACTCACGATGGCAATAACAACAACCCTACCACAAACAACCACCATCATGGAAAAAGATATCCTGGACAGAAACATCATGTCAAGAGCAGAACTCGATCGCGTCAAGGCCAGAATACTTGCAAGCAAGACCCTCACTGAATCCAATGATCCCGCACGCAACCTTCAGAAAATGGCCTTGGAATGCATCGAGGATGTTCGCGAACGCATGGCTCACATCAAAGAACGACGCGAGCAAAGACTTCTGGACGAAGAACAAAAAATCTCCTCCTTCCGCTCAGCACTGGCTGAAAGAAACGCATACAAGGAAGTTGAGAAATCCACAAAGACTGGCCAAAAAGCTCACAGGAAAAGAATCGAAGTTTGGAGGGATGAGGTCAAGAAGCAAACAGTTGTGGACAAGAAAAGCGCATCTGGTACTACTACTACTGCCACAACCACTACCTCACAAACATCCAAGAAAAGAGCCTTGGACAACAACAATACATCCTCACCTTTCGATCAAGTCTCGGCAACCAGACCCCTCAACAAACGCTTCAAACTCGCCCTGGAAGACTCATCCTCAGCCGCACAACCCACTAGCAGTAAAAAATCCGTGCCTTGGCTGAGCACCCGCGCATCCATGGACGACGAAGACGTATTCGCAGATGACCATGTTCGCCACCCCGAGTACGAAAACATACCACGCATCAAAAACGACGACGATGCAGATGAAGAACTCGACGATGAGGATTTGGAGTCTGAGGATTCTTACTTGACGCAGCAGGAGCAGTTGTTGGTTGTGGAAATGGCAATGGTTGCAGCGATGCAGTCGATTCTTCCTCAACTGGTGGAGAAGACCAGACCATCACGCTGACACAACGATGGAGAATATTCCTCATATTGCTGGAATGGCTAACGACACAGGAGGATCACGACGTTTATGAGGTAACTGGAATTATGGCTCAACTGAGTCGCTTTGAGGGACGACGAAATGCTTAGCTGAAGCAGAGAAACAGAGTGGTATCATTCATCAATAACAAAAAAAACTTTGAGACGAAAACAATATTCGTGAGAAGAAGTAAAGATCAGGGCCGAATTCGCGACTCAATATGCTCCATATGTCATTGAACCCTATTGTCCCTTTGCCAGCGAAGCCCTGCTCTTTTGACGTAAAAATGCCGTTGAATCAAAACGCCAAAAGTCAGTGGATATCCTTCAATATGCGCCATGATTGTTGTCCGAGATCCAAGAAGTAGCAGTTGCTGCCAAATGCCATGTCCGCTGATATCGCTTATCGCGGGCCAGTATATTCAGGCTTGCGCGCAATGTTGACAATAGGCGGAGGGCCGTCGGTATCCGGGTACGGCGGCAGAGCTTGTCGCAAAGGTGCAATGTTGAACGATCCTCCACCATAAGATGCATGCCTCATTGGGCTTCCAACAGTTGGGCTGGAAAGAGTAGGACTCATAGGGGCAGATGTATCGGGGTACGGTAGGGGTGTTTTCGGAGGCAAGGGAGGGGCGTAGTTGGCGGTGCCGCTGTCCTGAGATTCTGGACGGTATTGGCTTAATGAGCCACTGGAGCGGTGGAGAGAATCCATCGAAGGTCGGTATGCGCCTGGAGGAGGTGAAGGTCGTGTGGCGCTGGTCGGTGTGGCTAGAGGCTGAGGCCATTGGTCGTCAGATACGACTGTGTATTTCATGTCAGAGATTGAAGATTGGCGCATAGGAGGTTGTGACGTTGGAGGGCGCTGTTGGTATGATTGCGGCGGAAAGACGTCGTCTGCTGGGAGTTCAACAGCAAGAGGGTTGCTGGGCGGTGGGATCGGAGGAAGAGGAGCGTTCTGTCGAGAAAAGGTTGTATTGATGACTTCTTGTCCATCCCATGATGGGTGTCGGTCGTGACGGTTCTTGCTGAAATGAATTTTCGCAAGTTTGGCAGCAGCGTCGAAATTCTGTTGCTGTACATCGGGGCGGGCAAGATGCATACGTGTACTGGTGCTGATATCGCCGAGGCGATTCCATTCATTCATGCCGTACTCGCCGACACCAACCTCGACATTGAGACGATAGTAGTTCTGGCGGTTGACTTGACGCTTCGACAGATATTCCTCAATCATGTACTGATGTGTCTCCTCGCATGCCTCAATCTTTGCGATGAGTCTGCGACGGGCTTCGGCAAAGTCACCCATGCCACCTCCGACAAAGTCCTCCCACCACTCGTGTTGGCGATTGTTGGTGCCTGGGGGACGTTTGCCAGTGCCTATACTGAAGAAGACGCCGACCTCTCTTCCTGGCCATTCATTGCAAACGGCCTCGTCCAGAATTTGAGGGCTTGGGTTGTATTTACCTGCACCTTCGTCCAGAAAAGTACTCTGACCAATTTGAATCGGCTTGAAGGCCAGGGCAGTAGCTGAAGTGGCGCGTCCAGCCTGCCAGATGTAGCAGTTATATTCGGGTGAAGGTTCCTTGCGCGAGTCGTATGATCGTAATAAAGCAGGCTTGCCGCCCTTAGGAGTGCCGCGATATACAGCAGTCACTGCAGTCTTTGTCCTGTTCTCGCGGCTATCGTAGAGTAGCGCATTTGGGTTGCCCCATCTTGAGATTCCGACAGAAGAGCGAGGGTCCACAGGGGTCATGCCAATGGTGCTGTGTCTGCTGGCAACGCTGACGGAGCGAGCAGGTCGGGCAACTTGAAGGCTTTGGCGTGAGGTTGAAGAGACGGCATCTTTGGAATCGTTGCCTTCGTCGTCATAGATTGTGTGCTCTCTTACGCATTCCCGGATGGCTTCCTCGAGTTTACTGGCCTTGAACAGAGTAGAGCGGTATGGTATTCCAGCTATCGTCTTGTCCGTCTCAAAGACACGACGGGTCATGCGTACATAGACGTCTTTACAAGTCTCGATGTCCAGTCGTAAGCGTCCCAGCATGATTGCGATCAAGCCGCCGGTACCCGTTCCAGCAATCAGGTCGAAGTGTTCGCATGGTTTCGGGATCTCGTGTCGCTTTGGGGCGCGTCCTTCGATCTCGACGAATGTCCGGTGCATCAACTCTTGCAGGATAATCAACATGCTGTAGCCGCGGACACCTCCGCCGTCCAGACACAGGATGCGCAAAGGCGGGCCCTTGGTCGTGTCTTTTCTCCGCACTCCGTTCGCGACGTCCATGTTTCGTAGTCGGTGCGCTCGGGTGCGCGTTTCGTAGGTTTCAGATGGTCCAGTCGGTCAAGTTGAATTCGTGGGAGTCGTAGGTTGCGCTTGGCGTATTCGTGTAGGAAGGATGGTTGTGCTTGGCTAGAAACGGACGCCTTGAAAGTTGAAGGAGTTGTGAATCTCACTCGTGTCTGTAAGCTTGACTAATGCGTCATTGCTCGTGTTGGGCGGCACTCGAGATCCGACTGTTTCTTGGTGAAGACTCCTGTCTTGAATGAGCAGAAAGTCGAATCATAACAGGCGGCAACTCTTATTGCGAAACAAGTGAACCGGCACGCGAACCACTTTGGAATCACCCTCATTGGGTACGCATCGCGGGGCATGATGCGGTGACGTTGTGGAGGCTGTGCTTTGCCATGTTTTTGCTCGTGCCTGTCGCTCTATTTTGGTGACAAGCTTCATTTCAACCTTCTTCTAACCCGGCGCTCGCTTGTCCGATCATCACAATAATCAAGACCTTCCAGCCTCTTGATTTCCCGCCTTCTTGCAAGTCTGGTTCGCTTGCATCAATCATGACAACTTGTTTGCTGAGCCTGCTTCGGCAATAGACTGGCCTTAGAGGCTTCGTGCATGCTCGATGGACAGACTGCCGATTCTTGGGCTTCTCCTATATTTTCTGAGTATGATATGCTAAGCTGGTGTACCTTATACATGTTATACAGCATCTGGAGACCACAGTTTTCCGCATGCAATCTTCTATATGGGCTATCTGTATACTAGATTTGGAAAAGGCTTCCAAGACTACCCCTCTATCGTGCTCCCACACCAATTTGCGGGGCAATCGACTGATAGAAAGTCCGATCGACCTCGCGCCTTTTACTCGACATCTTCCTCCCTTCTTCTTCTGTAGACAAGATTCGTAGGTTTGATTCTAATCACCACTTCATCTCTGTCTATCCACCAAAGCACTCAACCATGCACATCAGCAGGGTCAGTATTGTCGTTCGCCGCTCAACCGAAGCGTCTCTTACAGGCTCAGATACTCGTTTACCCTATCAAGTCGGTTCGACCGTATGAACCTTCCTCCGCCGAAGTCACTAAACATGGATTCACCTACGACCGCTGCTACATGATTCTTCAGGTCCAGCCAGATGGCTCGTTGAAGAACATGCATGTCGCCTACTTCCCCGAGCTGACGCTACTGTTCGCCGAGATCAACTTTCCCAAAGATGTTAATGTAGAAGAGGCCTTTATCGACCTGACTTGGCGGCCACCACATGGCGAATCAAAAGATATGAAGGTTCCGCTTGTTCCCGACACAACATCACTGAAAAAGATTGGAGTGAACATGCATTCCAGTCCTACGGAAGCATACCAGATGGAAGATCAGTACAATAAATGGCTGTCTGCATGTCTAGGTTACGATGTGGTACTAGCATACCTGGGCGACAACAGCCGCTCTGTCCTTATGAGCACACATCAAAGGAGCAATCAATCTCAAGCCCAACAAGGTGGATGGCTATCTTCGATTACGAGCAAGCTTCCGACTTCGATCGGTAACATCATCTCGGGCGAAGCCGACGACAAGATCACATTTGCCGACTGCGCTCCCTTCCTTGTTGTGAATGAGACATCCCTCCACGACGTCAGCAGCCGTCTTCCTGACGGTGAGGAGATGGACATCACAAAGTTCAGACCCAACATTATTGTCAGTGGTGCCGAGTCTTGTTGGGAAGAAGACTACTGGTCAGAGTTGCAGACTTCCAGCGACGTCAAGCTGCACCTGGTACAAAATTGTGTCAGATGTGTGAGCTTGAACATCGACTACTCCACAGGCAAGCCTGGCCAAGGCGAATCTGGAAAAGTGCTCAAGAAGCTGCAGAGTGATAGGAGGGTGGACAAAGGGTCCAAGTATTCGCCTGTTTTCGGCCGGTACGCATTTTTGGGCAAGGGTGGTGAAGGCAAAGTCATGGCAGTTGGAGATGAGGTGACTATCACACGACGGAATGCTGAGAGGACAACTTTTGGTGAGTCGAATATTAGTTGCAAAGCAATTGATGCTAATCTTATGCAGATTGGCCTGGTATCTCTAGTTATAGTCTTTCTAAAAGTTCATAGTAGTATGTAATTCGACACGATTTCTCCATCGCCGGATTGTTTATGTTGAAGAGTCCAACTCTTTCAAGTTCGAGTCGCTGCTTAGGCATTGGTCAGGGTGACAAGCTCAACCAGCCTTTCTCAAGCCGTTCCGACACGATTGTGGCATAAACAACTATGGTTCTACCCTAGACCATCCGTGGATGAGATGCGAAAAGAAGATTGCATCTGGTATCGCAAAAAGAAACGATGAAGCTAGCCCGATTTGAACGGACGACCTTGTGGAATTTCCTAATTGAGACTGGAATCACACGCGCTACCGCTGCGCCATAGCTCCGATTGTTGAAGATGGGGTGAAAAGATTAAAATATAACTCCTGCAAAATAGTCGTGCTTTGAGAAACTGCAGACGCCGGTATCAGAACAACAAAATGATACGTACCAGAGTCTCGACTGCGCTTGTGATCTCTTGAAGCGAGACAAGTCGTAACAAGGGTTTGTTGTTGTGGATTTCGAACCCCTAGATCTTCCGCCCCCCCCCCCCTTCAACATCCGACTCAAAGTCAGCGTGTCAATGGGAGGATTTATGGACAAACCCGGAAGTCTGTCCTACCCGCCGCCGGAGGTTGACCTCCGACGACTTGCCACCCGAGGATAGTCTTGCGACCATCCCTTGTGACCAGGGCCGCCTCTGGAGCAGTCTTTCGACTACCCCTTCTACGACTTGCCACCCGAGGACAGTTTTTCAACCATCCCTTGTGACCAGGGCCGTCCACAAAGCAGTCTTTCAACCACTTCTACGACTTGCCACTCGGGGACAGTCTTTCGACCATCCGTTGTGACCAAAACGCCGTCCACAAGACAGTCTTTCGACCACCTCTCCGACTTGCCACTCGGGGACAGTCTTTCGACCATCCTTTGTGACCATGGCGCCGATTCTCGAGGCAGTCTTGCGACCACCTCTACGACTCGCCGCTAGAGGAGTTCCCCGGCGGCTCCGAAAAGCACTCAATTAAATCGACCTCGACGCATCAATGGTAGTTGTCCTTCGGGCAACTCCAGAGCACCAGGGATCCGCTCGAAACGCAATTCGTGTCCCAAATAAAGCCTTTCGCGCCCACTGAACGTGTCTGGAATTGGATCGTCGTCTTTCCAAGGAAAAACAAGTCTCCAGCGATCAGTCGGTAGCCACGGTGCGTTAAGCTCTTTCAGGATGTCGCCCATGTGACGGCGACCGGCTGATGGTCTAAATTGCCATCGGGGTAAGCGCAGCGGCGTACCTTGGTCTCGGAGTACAATCCTTCCCTGAGGGTCGGCAAAGTAATCTTCCCAAGTCGCGGCCAAAACTGTCTCTGCATACGGGCCCATGAATGGGTTCCGATCCGAGCCCCAGTGCCTCTCATCCATCTTAGAGACGTCGACTAGCTTTCCAAGAAGCCAATCATGGAAGGCGTTGGCAGTTGCAACTGCTGTCGTGCCCCGAGAGTGGATATAAGATGAGAGAGCACCAACCGTTAGTTTGATACCAATCTTTGAGCCGTCGTCGGTATCGATAGCCTTTTCCGCCCATTGACAAGGATGCGTCGAGCCTTCATGTGCCACCTCGAAGGACACGAATACCTCGGAGCTTTCGGCGTCCAGCATAAGAGCGTGAACAGCCTTAGCGTCAATCAGGACTTTGAGCTGGGAAACTCTGAAGCCATACTGAATCCATGGGCGGACTCTGTGCGGATGATTGATATGTCTCCAGATGGGGAAGTACCCACCTTCCAGAACTTTGCGGAACAATGTGTACCGACTTGCCTCGACTCTTGCTGCCATCCAGTCATAGTGGCCTTCCGTCATCAATGGCTCAATCACATTCAGACCCTCACCGAAACGAGCTTCCGGCAACAGCGGGTGACGGTGCTCTTGGTTGAACCGCGAGATATGGGAACCGAATATGTCTGCCATGATGGTTTCGGCCAGAATGACGACCTCTTTTGGTTGACGGTCCTTGAAACGCGTCACAGGGACTAGGTGTGGCACAACCCCTTCCTGTTCCATGTAGAAGTAATGCTGAGACGGTCGCGTGGCGCGGTAGTCAGGGTTGAGATGCTCGCGGTAAACTCGCTTCTCACACCCGCCTTGTCCATAAGTAGACCCAGCGTAACTCTTGGAGGCGACTACCACGCCATTGACTATCTCAAGCAGGACATCGAGGTATGCACATTGGTCGTGCGTATGACAGAGATTCTTGACGGAGTCGAGGCTAGATACCGTCCATGTCAGCAAAGCGTACATCAGGTAGATCACTTGGGCGAATGGTCCTACTCTGCCTTGCTGTTCTTCCATTCGGTCGCATAGTGATTGATCAGGTCTGCGACATAGGAAGGCGTGTTTTGCCAAATCAGGTCACCCCAATCGGCAGCTTGCTCAGCAGTGGCACCATTGTCGAGCCAAAACTCAACGGTGCCGGCAGGTGCACTCAGGTTGCTGGTAACGACGGCCTCGAGCTTCTGAATCGCCGCCGAAACGATGATGCTGCGGAGGCTGTAGTGAGTGATTCCAGTAGACATTGTGGCTTGGATTTGCAAATGACTGATCGAGAGGTGGTATCAAGATGACTTCAAATGATTGTCTGACTGGGTGCAAGATGAATGCGAAAGGCATTGAATCAAGAGAGAACAGAGATCTAGCTGGAGTCGCAGCAGCACCATGTTCAATATGGCAGGAACCACCAAAATGGCAAGAGCGACCACCCCACCAAGATTGCTGTACATCTCGAAGTCAGCAACGACCAATCCTCACACACCAAACGACACCTGAAGTCTTTACACACCTGCTTGTCAACTTCTGTTCCTGCTACACTTCTGTGACCAGAAACCGGATTAACACCATGTCCGCAATATGCAGGAATGTCATTGAGCGCAGCCATCAGCCGAGTTCAAGAGAGAAACCTGTGAGAGTCTCCAAGCTAACGCGCGCTGCATCCAGGTCCTACACTCGTCGAAGTCTCCAGTGCTGATGACAGACATGTCATGTCGTACACCACTTTCTCTGCCACCGCAAGCCACGAGCGATACTGCCCCACATCGCTCGAGTGCGACTGCTCGAAACACACCAGAACAAGGCCAGCGAGTATCCGCGACGTTGACATGGCTTAGGCCCCAGTCGAAAGAGCGGTTTGACCAGGCTTCAACCAGAAAGAGTGTTTTGATCAGGATTCGTCCAGAAAGAGTGTTGTGGCCGGACTTCGTCCGACATATCGTGTCATTCAAGCTCCAACAGACAAATGAAGGTCGGATCAGATGCAGATGTCAGACTGCTGGCGTGAGGGTCGTTATAAGAGCAGACACGAGCGGGTATCCACAAGGTAGCTTGTGAAGCCTGTTCGAGTCTCGCGATTGGAGTTTGAAAAGGCAAATAGTGCCACGCCCGTGTGTTTTCCATGCAATGCTGAGACATAGGGTGTAAAGCTTTTTGATGGTTGCCTTTGGTGCTACTGTGAGGGTAAGCGCAGTCGTCAAGACGCATTGCAGCCCATGGTCGACGTTTTAGAGCGGCATATATATGGATACGACGCGCCTCTCCGACTCCGACATGAACACGCGATGTGAAAGGCGAGCAAAGCGACCACATCAGACGCCGTCTCAGGTGCGCAGCGTACAAATAATCATGAGAACAAATATTCTCGGCATTCTGCCACAAACTTGGCATCTCCGCACTCTACCGTATCATTCTTCTTACTATTTAGCGGCTTTGTTTACGCCTGTACAATTGGAACTGCCACGAGAGGAAAATGAGACTTTGTTTTGCGCCAATAGCGTCTATGCCTACTATCTACTAAGGTAAGTTCAGTGTATGCTAAGTTGCTCGGAGTAGATAAGAGCCATAAAAGATGAATATCAAGAAATGCTCTACACTAGTTAATTAGGACTCAAAGCAAGGTGCGTTCATTCTTTCATTGTGTAAGCGTAGCATTGCTCTAGCTGGACGCGCTAAGGCTCAACCAAAACCCAATAGCGAGTAGAGCAATTGCTAAAACCCGTACCCAAAAAGCGCGGAGATATTCACAAGTTCGGCGATCATGATAAGGTACTACTTGCTCTAAAGGTGCAGACCTTCGAGATATGAGAAAGTTGTGCTTCTACACACAATGCGGACCCATTCGGTGCTCTCTCTTTCCCTAGATGAGTGTAGGGTTAATTGTTCGTTTTGATAGATACTGCAGTAGAGATGCTTCTGCTAAGACGATTCAGAAACGAAGGTTTAACGGATGTCAGTGTTAGTATAGTAAGCAAAGTACAAGAAATGGTTTGCCAGGGAAGCAATAAGGAACGGTAGCGGTGGTATGCGAACAATTGCCTAGCGGCAAGTACACTTCACTTGCCGGTAAGGTATAGAAGGTAACTTGCTTGTGAAGTTGGCTTTGTAGCATCGCTCGGAGCATTAAAGATGTGGACATTGGGACAAAGGTGAGTTCCGAGTATCGTCGATAGACAGGCAAGAGGTCCGGTGGAGCTTCTCGAGAGTGCATGTCTCCACGAACATCGTTAAGAAGAAGGAAATATCCTTGAACGGATGACCTTGTGGAATTACCTAATTGAGACTGGAATCACACGCGCTACCGCTGCGCCACAGGTCCATTGATGGAAAATCGCTGGATATGAACAAATATCATTTTACAGAGATCGAGGAGAAGATGGTCGACAGGAGTTCCGGGCAATTCCACAAGGTCACCGCTCAAATCGGGTCAGGTTCATCGTTTCTTTTTGCTCTTTTGCTGTACTTTTGGTGTCGGGCTACGCCCGACACTGCTTCAATACCGAGGTGGTTGGTGGTGAAGCTCGGTGGATGAACGTCAGGGCTTTTTACCAAGCGGCGAAGCTTATGCTCTCACGGTCGATGCCAAAAGGGAATCCAGCTGTCAAAAGGCATAAACATTGCAGGCTAGAAGGCCTTGTCCAGTGAGAAGACCTTAGGCGTCGAGCTCTCACTGGACACCTCCTGAGTTCTCGAAATGTTTGTGCATTCCTACAAGTTACAGCAGCTGATGAGAGATTCTACCAAGCGTTGGTCTGTGCACTCGGCATCATATTAAGGGTGTCAGCATTGCAAACCCTCCAAAGGAATACCTACTTGGCTCCCTACTTGGCTCCTTGCAGGCTGTATTTATACAAAATTTATCAGTATTCTAAGGAGTTCCGAATGTTCGTATACTCCATACTATTGTAGTTTTATTGTAAGAGTTGGAGAAAGTTCCGTATGCGTGCGCCTGGGCGCGCCAGCTTCGTCGATCGTTGCTAACAAACACATGACTGAGCTCTATGTACTATCTCATGTCTGCGGCAGACATTCTATTGCCTGTCCTGGCCTATCACGTGCAGCTTGATTTTCACTTGCTCAGTCACCAGTTTGCAGTCGAGAGATTGATTTTGGTCTTGGTTCAAGAGGGAGTTAGCAGGTTGGCGGTTGGGCTGGAGGGAATTACTGCAACTAAGCCTACTATGGACCGAACTGGTACGACAGCTGCCGCAAGCCTTAACCTCGCAAGTGCCCTTGGACCTGGGAAGAAGATATATGATAGAGGAAGGACGCCGGTCGTCAAGGGAGAAATCGAGGCTGAGATCAATCAAGACTCGACTGACAACCATGTTGATGCTCCTACTCCGCCCAGATCTCTTAGGGCACAACAGTCGCGACCTTCATCTCCCACACCCTCTCGTCCAAATACCGACATCTTCAAGCAATTCGCAATTTTCAGTGCAGCAAAGCAAACCTCTCATCGTGCCTCATCTTCTGCAACTCGCTCATCGGATTTTCCACCCCGCAGATCGCGAACAAGGTGTGCGAGAATTACGGGCCGATACGACAATTGGTAGCGAATGTGCATGCGTAGGCTTTGATGTTGACGCCGGTGAGGTTGTAGCGATGAAGAGCCCAGGGCGAGACAAGCGAGTTTCGATAGCGAATACGACGTTCGCGACCGACGGAGTAGCGCTGATGAAGCCTGTAGGCAGCATGTAACTTGTGATGTTCTTGTCGTCATTCTCGTCTTGGTTGGTGCTGGGTCAATAGTCGTTGAAAACGAGCAAAGTCGGGTCAGCGGGCGTGCCGTATTATGTGCTTGGCGAAGCACCGCAAATTCGCATTGAGCATGACATGGAAGACTTGTTCGCAGGTTTCGGATGAGGTGGCGGGCATGTTGGACCTGTTAGGTCGAAGTGTGGGTTCGGAGGAGAGGTCGAGGTTGACATGGATGGTAGTGGGAAGGCGGATGAAGGTGGTCGTGTGTGCTTGAGTAGGCAGTCGTACCTATTACGAAAACGATCGCAGATGCGAGCTGGATGGTGCGGTAAGTGTGATGCACGTGATTCGAGGCTATGGTGTGTTGTGTTTTTCGAGGAGCCAGATTGATGAAGGCTACCGTGCATACAAGCTTGAATGAGTGGGGACGAGGGCGTTGTAGATATTGATGTTGTACCTCCTCTCCGTGTCTCAAGTGGTTGCGATGCATAGCGGCTTACGATCTAGGGTCGTATCTAGCGAGAGCGCGTCGGGCAATTTAGCTCATCTCTGTAAAGGTATTAACTGAAGCAAAAAGCACTATGCATCTCTACAGCTTCAAGATCTCGGGAGACTATGATCGGCAGATGGTATAAAACTAACCTTTCGCGTCTAGGGAGGCTATAAAAGCGCTAATTGCTTCACCTACTCTACGGTTTGTTAGAATGCTAATGGTTTAGCGCTAAACAGCTCTTAGCTAGGACTTACGTATAGGTAGTGTGTTAACGATATTATGTAGTAGAGTATTGTCGGGTCAGGTTCATCGTTTCTTTTTGCTCTTTTGCTGTCTGAATAATGGTCGAGCCATTGGGCATGAGTACTATCATTTTGGCAAGATTTGGGCAAGTTTGAGCAAGTGGGTGCCGTGTTTTCGTCATTACGGGCAATCGCGTGGTCCAGCGGTCGCTCGGTGCCAACGCCTTGGCGACTTTGCTTCCATGAAACTCCTTGTTTGACAGCATTACAACAATGAACGCAGAACTTGTCGTGGAAAAAGACCATGGTGACTCTAACGGAGAACAAAGATCGAGCAACTAAATGGCTACAAATGAACTATCAACTTCTTTTAAGCATGCAAGTATTAAGATAAAACGCTGTTTAAGTTTGCTCGTCTGGTTAAACAGCGGCCATAGACATGGTGAAACAGTTTGCCGAGGCGCCCTCCTGTTCAACGAACTTCCCGACAATCGCTCGAGGTTACCATCCTTCCTGATCATCACCATATATCATCATGTTCCTGATGGGCTGCCCGATGTCTATCTGCAAGACTGAACCTGGCTGACTGTAGAACTATCTAACTATTCGTATGCTTGTGGTTTTGTTACATCTGCTGGCACATAAACACAACGTCATAGATGACAAGACATCAACTGTTTATGAAGTACTGACGACAGAGATATGAGGACAAGTTGTGCTCTCTCTCCTCGCAAGCTTTTATGTTGTACCTGCTACAATGCACAAATTCTTTGAAATCAGGCTGGTCGTCCAGAGAGAGAGCAACTGTTTCCCTCACTTTCCCTGAAGGTATCACTGGAAGGAAGTCGCGAGATGAAAAGCCATGTTTATTGCAACAGGCAAGCGCATCGACTTTCTCAAAGCTGAGAGCTAGCCCTCTTTCCTCATGAGCCGACCTATGTTTGACTTTCTCCTCAGCGAAGCAGCTGCAAAACATCAACAAATCATATCACCATGGCTGCACCAGCCCCTGGGCCACCTCCCCCAGCAGGCTTGCTCGACGACGACGACACACTGCCTCCACTCAAGCGCCTGGATGAGAACGTACTCCATACCACCCAAGACTCAACGAAAGAGCTGGCCGGCCGCATCTTCAAAGCGGAAGGCATTACTCGAGATGCCTTCATGAAATTCGACATAGTCGCCAAAAACAGGCTCATGTACCGTGCCTCAATGATCATAACGCACGTGCCCGGATATATGAGCAGACTGCGAACTTCTGTACCCCTCAAAGACGAGAATCCTTTCATCGAAAAAGATACCATGGCGTTCAGAGCAATCTACAACTGTCTGACCGAGAACAAGGATGTTCTGGGCAGAGTAATGAAGCACTTCGAGTGGGCTGAGAAGATGAATGCACAGATGAACGAGGAAGAAACCGAATGGGAGACGGATGAGGATATTGATGAGGAGGCCGAGAAGACCAAGGAGAAACCCGAAGAATCTGAAACCGAAGAAAACCACCAGGACTGGGATGGCCCCGCTGGCGACGATGCCTACTCACTGATTTGCAAGCTCTTGGCCGACAATCCAGAAGTTACGGAGGTGTTCATCAGAGAGGTGGAGCGCAAGTGTGGCTTTGGAGAGGAACACGTGATGGTTCTCAACAGTCTCAACGAATGGGCTGTGGTCAGAGAAAGGCTTGCTACTGTGTTCAGGAGGAGATCCGACAGCAGTGGCCGTCTTTACCACTACAGAACCTGAATATGCTCTTGTCGTGAGTTTAGCTATTCAATCGGTCTGATATGATATGTGCTGATATTTCAAAGAACATCCTGGCCGCCCGCCGTCCATTGATACTCAACTTGGTCGCTCGTTTAGGTCACAAGCATGAAACACTTTTGGCATACTCATCAGAAGGACTACATAATTATCGCACAGCACAAGATAGTCCTCGACTATCATCACATTCATAGAGAGCTTCTGCGTCCACCCTTGGGCACATAGTAGGGAAGCATTGTACATTGCATCAGTCAATTTCAGCCTTTATTTCGAAGAGATATTTAGACAACTATCGTTGAGGCGGTGATAAGTTGATGGCTGTTAGGTCTGAAGGATTTTATCGACTTTCAACGCCATGTCGCCGGTAGGTAGGTAGGTGCTACGAGGTGGCAGCCGCTCGACAGCCTCAAGCAGCGACTTCCTGACCTGACTAGGAAATCAACTCTTACTCGCTCATCAAACGTCAGCAGACAGCTTGGCTATGGATAACAATAATTATTTGTAGAATAACGACATCGATCCAACTCAAATGCGTGGTATAGGTGAGTCAAGCAGACCGAAAGCCTGTGGGAGCACGCGATGAACGATATCATGACTGTATCACTGACTGATTTTCAAAGAGTCCGATTCATCCATAAAATCATATCCTTGAACTTCTTCCTCCCTCTGCGCAACAATCTCGCAGCACCAGCAAATAATCTACTTTGGCCATCAACCACCAACATCCCATTCACCGATAATATGGTTACTTACAACATGAGCACCAAGCCTGCAGAAGACGATTGGGAGAGACTATCGGGCCTCTCGGGTGACCAAGGCAAGCCGGCCAGGCAGTCGCCTCCATCATACTACGCCGCACCCAACCCCTTCGCAACCTCAAACTACAATGCCGAAGACAGTCCCGTTGCCGCCTCGGCCGGCTCTAGAAGATTTGGCTCTTCAAGTTACGCTCTTCCCTCTACTCTGCCCACAACCATCGAGATGCACGATCTAGGTGAACCATCGCAAAGTCCCTACAACATCCCAACTACCAACAACAACGGCAACACTCTGCCACCCCCTGTCACTCAGAGCACTTCAAACTCCGGATGGCAGCAGAAAGACCAGCATGGAATCTGGTTCCCCTGCCTCCTCACTCTCATCCTCCTCATCACCAGCATCTCCCTCCACCCACCTCACTTCAGCCCAGAAGCCTGGAGCAGAACCCGCTGGTCCAGAACAGGTCACCACGAAAAGCTAAATGTCGAACAAGTCATCTTCGCCACCGTGCCCCAAAAGTTCATCTGGTCGAACTTCCTGTCAGTGCTGATGCTGAATGTGTGGGTTTTGCAGTTCATGTATTGGTATGGAGGGTTTGCTGCCCGAGATAGTAGGAGAGGCAAGACGTTTAGGAAGATGAAGCCGTTGTTCTTTTTGGTTGTTGTGATGGTGGAGGCTGTGTTTATGTGGGGATGGCTTCTGTGGACTATCTGAGGACTGATATCGAGCTAGTTGGAGGCGTGATCGAGTTTGAAATTGGGATGGCTTTGTTGCTATCAAGCAGGATGAAGTCGAACACTGGATAAGTAGCCGAAGAACAAAGAACAAGTCTTCTCGGATATGTGCTTTTGACAAGTAGTCTTATAGCAAAATAGCGTATGAAAAATATCAGACGATACTCATCTCATGTGCTCCTGACTTCGAAATATTGTACCGCAGGACCGGGCCCCCTGAATCTGTTCGACTTCTCCCCGAGCTATCGCTCCCACCACATCATACACACGGAAGTAGGTCACAACAATCTTTGACTGCTACACACGGAAGCCGAAGCAACACGTACGGATCACGACGATGTACCGTATCCGATCGTGGTGATCTAGCCGTCCCGGGAGGCTTTGACAGACGCAGCAGCAGACACACTCCACGACAGACTAGAACTAGAAGGTTCTGCTGAAAAAGGGGGTTGTCCTTGACTCGATGCGACTGGAAGAGTAAAGCAAATCCGGTGGATGAGACTGACCTTTTGTAGCAGCGTGAGAAAAGAAAACCTGCATGTGATGGATGCTAGTTGGTCTTGAACCATGTGAATCGTACAAGCGCAGAGAAGCAAGCATGTTTGATCATATACATGGTGAAATTGAAGAAATGTGCTTCAAATACTGCAGTATCAACTCAAATGGCAGGCGCGAGGAGCAACACGCCAGTATGCAAAAGGCATCATCAAGCACAGTGAAAGAAATGATGTGATGAGCATGATGTTTGCCAAAAGCTCCGAGGGTATCTACTTCCATCCCGAATCCAAAGACAGACAAAGAAGCAAGCCCAATCGCTCAGCGAAGAAGAATAGAAAAACCATGATAAGAGAAAAAATGAATGCCGATGCTACACTTTGCCCATTGTCTAACATAACTTTTTCGAAACCTCAAAGCCCGCTGGGTTTCTTGGGCTTTAGGTATCCCAGATCGTCATCGTCATAACGTTCATAGTTGCTGTCGTCACTACGACTGCGACTTCTGTCCATCCGCACGCGTCCTAGATCTCCCATGACATCTTCTGGACTTTCGCTTCTACCGCTGGTGACGAGCCAGTCGTCGTCATCCTCGGCTTCGTAGATGGGAAGCCCTTCGTATTTGGCTTGCTTGTTCTTGCCAGCGCTGTTGGACGGGGACGCGGCATCTCCGGTTACGAGACCTAATCTCTCTTCTTCGGAAGCGTTGTTGCGACTGCTGGGGCGGTGATGTGAACTATCGCTTTTCCTACTGGCGAAGCTCAGGGCACCACGGGAGATCGGACGGATAGCGCCATCGTCTGCTTCTTCCTCGCCGTGCTTATTGCGGTGGAAGACGTTTTGGAAACTGAAGGTGCGTTTGCCGGAGGAGTCTGGTCGGGCGTGGGGGGGTGGTTTGGGAGGCATGAGGGAACTGCCTTGACTCATTGCTCGTTCTCGTTCGCGCTCGTCGATGCTGGTTGTCCAGTGGATTGCGCTACCACCCTTGTAGGAAGTATCTGTATCGAGGTTTGGTGAGCGGAGGCCAGATGGTAGTCCATAGACGTGTTCGCGTTCCGGTTCGTCGCTGGCTACCGTTGAGAAGGTGGATTTGGGCTTGAGGGTGAGTGGTGGTTTCATCTCTACCAGAGAGTGCTCTCTGGATGGGTGTCGTGACTTCTTCTTGCTGCGGCGGAACCGAGGGAGGAAGCCTGGATGCACATCGTTGTCACTGTCACTATTGTCAGTGTGTTCGTCATCCGGGAAGTGCGTCATTCCCAAAGGAGGGTGAGATGTGTTCGCGTGCTGAAGTGGCCGATGGTCGCCTGAGCCCACGACAGTTTTGCGGCGTCGTAAACCATCGAAGTAGACTGTATCGTCCTCGCCGATGGGCTCCATATGTTCGCTGGCGATTGTGCGCGCTTCGTCAAGCTGTTTCATGGTGCGCTTCCTGCTCAGCGCACGAACGATTGCTGCACCACCACGAATAGTGTCGGCACGGGGCTCGCTCTCAGGCTCTTCCTGCTCGGCGATGGTGCGGACTTGGTCCAAGTCGCCTTTGAACACGGCTGAGTCTGGTACATCTTTTGAAGACTTCGCGAGCTGTAGTAATACCACTCCAGAGCAGATTGTCAGGAAGCCCATGATCACACTTACAATGCCTACTGTGCTGCCACCGAAGCCCCTGAATAAGATTGCTGAGGTAATAATGGTGGCAGAAGTGAAGTAGACGTAGTATGTTGGGGTGACAAGGGCGGCGTTGTAGATATTCAGCGCTTTCTGCAAGAAGTAAGTACATCGAAATGTCATGTTTCGCATATTAAAACTCACATTGAGATAGATAATCTCAGTCAATAGCGTACAAATGACGAAGACCAGCAACACCCAGAGGAACCATTGCTTGAACTGGTTGACTGGCGTAGTCTTGCCAATTGCAGCAACAATAGCAGCACCAAGACCTTGTGTCGCAACGACACTGAGTCCTCCTATCAGACTGCAAATGGTAAGGTAGACAAACATGCTCTTGTTGCCGTAGCGGGGACCAGCCCACAGAGCAGTAAAGATACACCCAATAATGACAACTCCGGTATATGTCAAGAAGCCAGGTGCGATGACAAAATGTTGCATTTGCTGAATGTTGGCAGCAGAAGATTGCTCGGGAGCATTCAAAGCAATGATGACGGCGCCAATCACACATTGAAAGCACCCAACCTTACCAACAAAACTGAGACGCTCTTTGAGGAAGATTGCAGATAATACTGTAGTGATGACGACGCTGAGCGCTCCAAAAGGAGTAACCAGGATAGCGTCCACAAACGCGTATGCCACAAAATTGCATATCTCGCTGTAAAAGAGTCAGCATTCAGCGCCGTAACCAAATCATCTGGCCGTATCTTACCCTATAATCATCAAGATCATTCCAGTCCACCACCAACCATTCTTGAGGTAACCGTAGCCCTCGCCAGCAGCCTCGTTGTATTTCTCATTTGCCTTGAGCAATCCATGCTTCTTCAATACGAATGATGTTCCAATGAAGACTCCAGAGCATACTGCTAGAATAATACCAATGGCCTTGTATATCGGGGGTCTTGAGGCGTGGTTCTGGCTGTCTTCGGTCGTGCTTGTTCCGTTGGTTGTATTTGCTCGCGCATACAGGTCATGTGCTGCGAGGAGGATATGGCCAGCCGGATCCATATTGGGTCGGTAAAGCGAAAACCGGATTGGTCTCGGGTATGGCGACGGTAGAACGCCTTATCTTTGGCGCTGCTCACGGAGCATTAAGCGCTGAGGATGCTTCGTAGGATGGTGTTCTTCTGCAGGTATGATTCTCTACAATATGACCAAGGTCCTTCTCTTCTTAGGTGAGTCCTCCAGGGATGTATGCAAATTGCGATATGTACAGAGGGTTTGTCGTGGTTGTGGATTGACTGAAGTTATCTGTTGACGGTGTGCTGACAATGTGGGGATAGCAGTTGCAGGGCGGGAGTCTCTGTCGTGCGCGACTCAGGGCGAATCTATCGCGGCTGTCGTCTTCGAGCAAACGTCTCAAATTCTGAAAATCGAGTAAGATGTTTAAGATGTGAAGTGGTTGATTGCACTGTACGCGTGTTGAGGAAGCGATCGCGTGTGCAACCAATTTGTTAGTCCCTTAATACGCACTGCGCCACGGACGGCAGAAGTCGAGGCGAGGCTGACTGAAGCTTTTGCTACGCGCTGTGCATAATCTGCCACTTCACGACAGAGTCAGACCTTCTCAGAAGAAAGATTATTTGTTTCAGATTGGATTATATACCATATCATCTTCAGTGGCCAGATACGCAGTTCCCAGTTCGCTTCTCACCACGGTCCAATCTGCTGCACCACGGAGGTCTGCCCGGCCAACAGAGATGACTTCATCAACATCAACAATCCGCACCCACGCGAAGCCATCTTACCTTGAACTCCACTTTAATGCGTCGAAAGAGTCGATACGAGTTGAGCTCCGAAGAAATAAGGAGATGCTGTCCGACTTATCGCAGGAACATGTGCAAAAGAGTCTTCTCATTCCAGTTTACGAGCTGAGCATAACGACCCTAGATACGACCCCTTGTTCAAGCATAGATATCGCTTCACAATTCTTGGAAGGATCAATATCAGATTCAGATCAGTCGTGCAGCACACAAGAGAGGTAAGAGGTGGATCAATATTTCCTTGCATGATGCTCGATAAGCTGTTCTCGGATCCCACTCCATCTCATGTTCCTTGTACCTGATGATCAAGGATTCGCATGCATTTTTCGGACTTGCCGTAAGCGCCCTCCCTCCCACAAGACGTTTTGTCTCTCCATAAGACAATCAGCTTCTGGATTCCAAACACAACAGTCGTCCGCCGTTGAACGTCTGAGCTGAACCGCTGGAGGACGTTTGAAAAGTCGTCTTCCCAAAGAGCTGATGACTTTTAAACGACCCCTTGTCATGGTGCAAAGATCGGAACGCGAGAGCAGCACCCGTTCGAGGCTGACGTCTGTCCAATTGGAAAACAGGAAAGGTGAAACAGGCTGATGCGTCAACTGTTGAAGCTTCCAAAATTGGGATTAGCCTTCTCGTGACGCAAAGCATGTGGGCGGGACGACTGGGTGGTGGCTTGCGGTTGAGAGTGAGATGCACCATCAACGACGAACTCGTTCGTGTCGTCGAAAGAGGGTCGCAGCTGCTTTTTGGTCAATAGAGATTCGTCAGCTCGTAAACACTCCTTGGTTTCCCTCTCTCCTCGGCCCTCGCTTGGTTTCTACTTTCTTTCCCATGTCGATTGCTTGCTTGCTTCCAATTATTCCTCTAGTTCATTGAGAGATTTGTGACAGAGATCTGCTGCAGGCCAAGATTGTACCAAGGCTGTCAAACGACTCGAGTCCGACCCGACGATATGGCGACTTCGTCCGCGGGAGTTTTCAATGCTTCCAAGCTTGCCATCATCTTCGCATTGCTGTGTTCGCTGTATCTATTCCGCGACATTTGGCTTCCGTCATCGCCCACCACGCCGGTGCATGCTACATCAACCGCATCGACCCCTCAATCGTCAGCACCTCACGAGACCGAGTCGGCTCACAACCACACCTTGATATCTCAGCATGTCGACTGCCTCAATGCGCCAGGTGCTGATCGCGTCATGATAGTGCTCAAGACTGGTGCCTCAGAAATCTACGAGAAACTGCCAACCCACCTTATCACTCTGTTCCGATGCACTCAGCACTACCTCATCTTCTCCGACTTGCCGCAAACATACTCCGACTATCAGATCCATGATGCCCTGGACACCGTCAGCCCAAAGTACAAGGACGATCACGAGGACTTTGAGATGTACCGCAAGCTGCAAAAGTATCAAAGAGAAGGACAAAACGTCGCAAAACTCAAGGGAGAAAAAGGTTGGAGTCTCGACAAGTGGAAGTTCTTGCCCATGATGCACGAATCATACCGCCTGGCCTCTCCAGATGTTGACTGGTTTGTCTATATCGAGGCCGATACCAGTCTGAGTTGGACAAACTTGCTGCAATTCCTTGGACGCATGGACCCAAGGAAACCTCTTTATCTGGGTGCGCAGAACGTGATCGGACCCACGACTTTCGCCCACGGTGGCAGTGGCTTCATCATCTCAAGAGGTGCAGCAAAGAGGATCGAGGATCGTAGGAGGAAGATGGGTGGTAGGGCGTACGATGACCGATGGGAGTTGTCCACAAGCTTGTCATGTTGCGGAGACGAAGTTGTCGCGCGCGCTCTGGTGGAAGTTGATGTTGACTTGACACCATCCTGGCCTCGTCTCCAGGGCGAGACTGTCGACACGCTTGACTGGACAGAGAAGCATTGGTGTACACCCGCCATCACATGGCACCATGTTTCGCCCTCGCAGGTCGATAGCATGTGGCGATTCCAGAACGAGTGGGTGAAGGAGAATGTGAGTTCGATCTGGCATCTCATAATCGATGGAGTATCATACTGACAAGATAACAGGGATGGTCGAAACCTTATCTCTACCGTGATGTCTTCGACGGCTTCGTAGCACGACACATCTCCGTCAACAGGACCAGCTGGAACAATCTTTCCAAGGACCGAGAATTCATCGCACCCGACGGCGACTCTAGCGAAAAATCCAGAGAGTCTTGGGAGAAACTTTCGGACGTTGAAAAGAACTCTGTAAAGAGCTTCGACAGTTGTGCTGAAGCATGTCTTGCTTGGGACCACTGCATACAGTTCATGCACGAAAATGGAGTCTGCAAGTTGGGCAAGGACGTAAGGTTAGGAGAGACCGACGAGAGACACAACAGCGGTAACACATGGTCCAGTGGGTGGATCCAAGATCGCATCCAAGGAATGCGGGACGATCTTGCCGACTGCAACACCAACTGGAATCACTGATTGGCATAGTGCTTGGGCACTTTCTCTTCTCCTTCTTTCCACACTGGTTTGGAGAGCCATGTACCAAGTGCTGGGAAAATGGTTTCTTCGAGGTTGATGGTTGGACTGTCCTTCTCTGGATTCAAGGTGGAAGCATCAAGATTTTGGACGTCTTCTTTCATTCATCTGTTCATAGTTTTGATTGCAGGGAAGTAATGGTGGTTTGACGAACTCACGATCATGATCTGACATTCATTAAAGAAAAAGCAGAAACTACATAGACTTGATATTCTTTACATGAGCATCTGCAACCAGCATCTGTTCACAGTCAATCAACATAACCAAAGGCAACGAATATGACATGAAATGGCTTTATCCGCCAACAATTTGAAGGTGGGGGTATATGTAACAGTTTGGAAAAGATCCAAAAGGCAGAACAGAACGCACAAACAAGAGCGGCAGAACATTCAACCTCCTCTCCAGTAAACAATTGCATCCATCCAAAGACCACTCTTTCAATCTAAACAAGAAAACGCCTAACCCAAACAGAAAAAAGCACAAACCATACATCTCATCATTCCTTGGGAACAGTTTCACTGCTCACGCTCCTGTTGTTGCCGAACCAGCCCATCCAACTACCGCGTTTGGCTTTCTTCGCGGCTTCTTCTTCCTCTTTGGCTTCCTGCACCAATCTCAACGGTCTCATGCCAGCTCCCCTCATAATAGCACCGGTGGGTTTTTCCGAACTGGATGCAGTGCTGCGGGGAGGACTGACCGTGCTCATGTTATCGGGGAGTCCGGATTCAGAGTATACGCTGTTGCGGGCGGAGTCGCGAGGGCCGGTGGAAGGTAAGGCGGGCGGGGGCATGGATTGTCTGCGGTCGTCTTGGGGGATTGAGGAGGTGGAGGGGACGCGGGCGGCTGCGGCGGGGGGCACGGGGAGGACGGGGCTGAAGAGGGAGGAGCCGCGCGGTGGGACTAGGGATGGTGATGTTGGGCCTGAGCCTGGTGAGGGGCCGCGGTACATGTTGTTGACTAGGGTGGCGGGGTTTCCGAATTCCGAGTTTGAGCGGCGGTGTGCTGCTGGGGCGCCGCCGATGGACATGCGGTTTGATTGTGTGCGAGCGAGAGGGATGCGAGGGGCGGTGTTGGGGTCCTCGTTCAAGGTGGGTTGCGGCTCCGAGGCTGTCTCGATGGGTTTCGGGCGACCACCACGAACGACTGAGGTGGCGCGCTTGAGGAGAGAGGGTTGTTCATCTTTCTCCGGTGGTGGAGGTGGCAGTTCCTTGTTTGTTGGTAGGGCCTTTGAGGTTGTTGCTGAGTCGTCTGCTCCGGACATGAGGTTTGGTGTCTTGTCGAGGATGTTCTCGAACTCCTTGTGCTGTAGCAAGCGGGAAATGATATTGTTGATGTACAATGTCAGGGCCTTGTTCTGATCTCTCATCGAAGACAAGTCGGCTTGCAAACGTCTGTTGTCTGCGGTACCGTCGTCACTTGCGTTCTCGAGTTCGTCCGCCAGAGTCGCAGCCCCGGCCATGGCCGAGGGAGAAGAGGGACGGGACCCAGCGCTCATGATTGAAGGAGGACGCAGCAAGCCGCTGTGGGCAAAGTCTCCGTTCAGGGTCTTCTCGCTCAGGAGAAGCTGGAAACTCTCATTGTCCTCCATCAGTCTGGCGTTGGCCATTCTCGTCTCCATGAGTGTCTTTTCCAACTCTTGCATGCGACCGCCGCCCATATTCTCGACTTCGACCAGCTTAATCTGCGCTTCGGCCAGTTCCAAACGTAGCGATTCAATAATCTTATCTTTCTGTAGCACCAGGCGAGATGAGCTACGAGAAGAGTCGCTGCGCTGGAGAGATGATGGAGGAGCGAATTGACCGGCTTCTTGGTTTGGAGAGGCATTGCTTCTGTAGCTTGCTGCGAGGGAGGTCAATAACATGACCTGGAAGGGTCAGGGGGTAGCACAACATACATGCTCTGGAAATGCTTTGCCGTCTCTCGTCCTCACCACGCAACTCTTTCTGAGCCATCGTCTCCTTGAGTCTCTGGATTGTCTCGCGAAGTTCTTCTTCACGGACTTGCAACTCTTCCTTCTCTTTCATAGATTGAGCGCGCTCGGCTTCATAGATGGCTTCAAACTCCCTACGTTGGCGAATGCTCTCCTTCTTCTCATTCTCCAACTCTTCCAAACGCTCTTGTTGCTCATGAACAGACTCTTCAATGTTGTTGTGCTCCTTGTTTGCATCGTCGAGACGGGCTTGGGTGACAGCATTTTGCTTCTGGGCCTCCTCGGCAGCCAACTCTGCCTTTTGCAGACGCTCACGCAGATCGTCAATAACGGCAGCAGTCTCTGCCTTTGCGTCGGCCATGGCTGATTTGGTAGTCTGCGAAGTGGTGGTAGAAGTCGTAGGCTTCTTGACAGCAGCGCGGGCTGAAGGCGGGGCTCCACCGACTGGCGTGCGGACGGACCTAGCGCGAGAAGGGGTTGCAGCTGAACTAGGCGTTGTTTGTACTGTTGGACGAGAAGGACTGCGTGAGGGTGTCGTCTTGGGCGGGTTCATAGAAGGACGACGAGGAGGAGCGCCGGGCTGGGCAGAAGAAGTAGCGGCAGCAGAAGGGGGCTGCTTGGATGGCGTCGACATGGTGAAGGCTAAGTAAGCTGAGCGCCGAGCTTACTTGAGCCTAGATTCCAGAGTGTCACAGGTACAAGTATTCAGGGTGGGTTGAGGTGATGTGTGTAGAAGGAGAGTACGTGTATGTTTGGACAGCAGGACAGGCGAGACACAACAAAAAGGCCAACAGCAGTATTTGGCTCGAGAGGGTAATGAGATTAAACAGGGTCGTGGTGGAGTTTCCGCTACCATGTTTATTTGATTCGTCGACCGTCACCGCCTTGCCTCGTTTATGAATGTCTGCGACGTGCTGTAACATCCAGACCGACTCTACCACTCCAACATGTGCTCCCATGGGATGCCTCAACACTCTGCCTTGCAACAAGCGACCAACAATTGACATGTGTTGGATGATGCATGGCCATGGCATTCCAACAACATTCAAAACGTTCGAGGGGCTCGGAGGCGATCGTCGGACGCCATCTCCATCCGGCCTAGTCGCCTTTCGCTTGGCGCACGAACCAAGCTTGGCGGGCATCTTTGCAAATTCCATCTCAAATTTCGACTCTTCTCTCTCCAGCAAACGATAAAACAACAGGACCGGAGCGCCGTACTTTTTCCAACAACCAGACAATCCCCAAAAACCGACGCAGAGATGGCCCCCAAGAAGACCAAGACCTCCGACTCCATCAACTCGCGCCTTGCGCTTGTTATGAAGTCCGGTAAGGTTACCCTCGGGTGAGTTTTCAACACCAAGACTTGCGACAACATCAAGTCTTGTCAATACCGCTCCAGAAGGCCTTCTCTGACCTCTTACCACAGATACAAGAGCACTATCAAGGCTATCCGTTCCGGCAAGGCCAAGCTCATCATCATTGCTGGCAACACCCCTCCTCTCCGCAAGAGTGAGCTCGAGTACTACTCCATGCTCGGCAAGACCGCCGTCCACCACTTCAACGGCAACAACGTAAGTCGACACATTCGCTCTGAGAAAAAGCCTGGGGGTGTGTTTGATTGCTCTCGCAAGTTGATTCAACATCAAGCTGGCTCGCCAACTGTTGAATTGATCATGTCTTCAGTTGAAGACGCGAGGCAGAGCAATCAAACACGCCTTCCATTCAGGGCTTTGGAGAGCAGAACACTGGCTAACGTGTTATTGGCTTGTAGATTGAGCTCGGTACCGCCGCCGGTAAGCTCTTCCGTTGCTCCACCATGGCCATCATCGATGCCGGTGACTCCGACATCCTTACCGCCTCCGTCGCATAAGCGTTGGACGAGTGATGCTGGAAAAGTTATCATAGAGGAGAATGTCAATCTGATACCCAAAAACAAAAGTTTCTCTTCTTTACTTGCTTCCCTTCCTGTGCCTTTCACTGTCTTGCGTGTCTTGTTCTTGTCCCTCTCTTTATATACACCGTGTTCGTTACGTCTCTTGTCGTTGTGAATATGATAGATGGCGATCATGTTTAGGGGATTGTACGTTGTGTGGTGAGCCGTCTTCCATCACTTTTTGTCGATACAGCTAACGACATACCGCCATAGACAAACGTCACGCAATCCTCACGGCTTACAACACTGCCTAAAGATCGGACCCAAGGACGTTGACATCACCTAACACCACACCCTCCGAGTGCCTTCCAAAAAAGCAAAAAAAACCAGAGCTGCGCTCGTGGGGAAACCTCTCGACATCTCCTTGATCAATATCACCAGAGTAACGGCTGTTCTGGCTTGGATTTCAAAGTACCAAATTAAGACTACACGGCGGAGATTCGAACGAGTGTTTCATCGGAATCATGAGTAGGCTATGCCGTTACACCAACTCAGCGGATTATGGTAAACTCTGGATCTGCTCTGGATATATGGCCGACGACCCAAGGGACTCGCGTTCGATCCTGAGAGTGAGCGATGTCTGGGAGACATTTTGGAGAGGTCTTTCTACCTGTTCCCAGCTCAGAGGTCTTTCAAGGGCATCTTCCTGGCGAACGGCAATCTGCTTTCTGTGTGAAGCTCCATCCAAGACCCCTTCTCCTATGTGGAGCTCTATCTATGGCACGACTGGGAAGAGCAAGGCATATCAGTTGATGATGGTATGATCGTATAAGTCGCCTCTTTTTCGAATGAGGCATGGTTGGTCATCCGTAGGGTATGCCTGCATCTCGCTGATATCTGGAAGCTACTGGGCTTCTCGAAATGTCGTAGAAGAGGGTCAATCAGAACCCGCTGGTCCTCATCAGTATCTCGAGTCAGGGGACGCTCTTTGGGGCTGCCCCCATTGGGCCTCGTGACTCTGGCTATCCAAGCGAGAATCCAAATGTGGCTATACTGTGGGAAACAGAATTGAACTGATGCCCACAGAATTGCCATTTGTTTATCGTCACTTTTCAGTGATTCCGACTTCCCTCTCAAGAAAACAAAAAGATTGACTCGAGATCACGTCCACGATCTCCTCCCCCACGATCTCTGCCCCACGATCTATCATTTCCTTCCATCAAGGTACCCTTAACCTTACCGTCAAGCGCCGGGTACAACATGGGCCAGACCAACTCCGAGCAGGCGCCGGTTGTCGGCCGTGCTCACGTCAACAATGGCGCTTCCAAAGGCAGAGAAGACTTGGAACCTGCTTTCCGTAACAATCACACCGGCCGTCGTAAGCAGTACAAGTCTAAAGACGGTTACCATCTCGTAGTCCACGGCGGCGCCGACAGAAACGCCGGAATCAAGACCGAGCCCGCACCTGATCAGCGCGAGACCTTCGATGAGGCCCGCAGAGGCAAGGCCACTGAGATCCAAAGTCTCCCACAGAACAGAAAGAGAGCCGCCAGCTGGGACAACAACCACCAAATCTCGGCCAAGACCAACAACAAGAAGGGCTGCCCTGTTTGCCGTGAGTGTGGTGGCTTTCACAGATCGGCTTGCAAATGGCTCGTGTGTAAGAAGTGTTCCGTCAAGCACCACCCCGAGGTACCCTGCAAAGAGGCCGAGGCTCGACTCAAGAGACGTCTGGAAGAAGAGGAAAGCAAGCAGGCCCAGCGCTTCTTGGAAGAGGAGGACAGAATGCGCGCCCGCCCCAGCGCTTCTCGGAACAAGAAAGCCAACGTTGCAAAGAAGTGGTCTTATGCTGCCCTGGGACCCTCCCCTCTGAAGCAGGTTGAGCAGACCGATTACAACGACCCTACCAGCTCGGCTGCACCTCTGCCCATCGCAGCTCCCATCTTCCAGCCCATCGCAGCTCCCGTTGTTCAGCCAGCCTCAAACTTCCCCTTTGCTGGAGATATATCCTGGTTCATCGATTCCAACAACATCATCCGCTTCGGCTCTGCTCCTCCCCCTCCCATGCCACAGCAGCAGAATGGCCAGGTCTACCCTCCTGCCCCCAAGCCGATGAAGATGGCAGGTCCCGGTATCACACAGTCCGAGCTGGTATCCATCCTGAGCAGAGTCGGCTCGTCGCCTTACCCATCCGCCGTCAAGTTGTATCTCGAGGAGAACATTGATGCGCTCTTGGAGGAGGCTGAGATCAACGCACGCGCCAATCGTGCCGTCGTTGTCGAGCGCGAGGATGGTGAGAATGGAGAGCCACCTTCATACTTTGAGTGGCGCCGTCGCGGTGGAAGACAGTAGTATCCTCGCCCGCACGTACAAGTTACAACGAGATACAAGCGAGCAAGATGGGACAAGGTCACGCAGCGGTTCCCAATCAATGTAAAATAGAATTAGCATAGCAAACCAAGAAATCAAGCCTTTTCTATATGACGTGTCACATCTCTTTGTGCGTTTTTACATGTTTTCACTTACCGTCCATATATTTGCTGTATAGAAATTGGATTTCTTGTATCAGAATGTTACCAGAAACATAGTTTATCTCAGTATCTCACTCTCCCAGCCTCCAAACACACCACCAAAACCCCCTGTCAAAAGGCAAGAAGTTTTTCGCATCCTCACAAACGTCCGCAGAGAGCACGAAATGTTTCCACTCTCTGCGGACAAACACTTACATCCCAATACCTTCTTGCCTTTTGACAAACAATTTATCCAGAGTATCTTGTGTTGGGGATACCTATCATCTCACCCTTTAATAAGGGGTAATGCAGTGACATAGGAGAAGAATCATCGGAAACCTCTTCCATCTCAGCTTCCCAGCAGAGCATCAAAAAAATGTGTCAAAAGGCAAGAAGTTATTTGGATTAGAATAAATGTCCGAAGAGAGTATGGGGAGTTCCTGCTCTCTGTGGACAAAGACTCAGATCTGAAAAACATGCTGCCTTTTTAGGGAGGAGTTTATCAGGGTCTCTTGTGCGTGAGAGACAGCTATGTTCGTGTGGCATTATGGGATGCACTAATCAGTCACGTATTAGCCTCGACGATGTGAAAAAAGGAATTGTATAAATAACATTCGATATTTATGCTGAACAAGAATCCCCTTCGAGCACCTGCAATGAAGCAAGTGAAACGATGGGAAAGCCACCTTCCCTCGTCCGTTTGGTTTTTGTGGACAAGGATCATTGGTAGCTTCTCAAGGACGAACAAGAACTTTTGAGAAGTTCTTGTCGTCCTGGTGAGTGGATTGCATGGTTCAGGACTCCTCCTGATTTTAGACAAGGGAGGGTAGTCTGCTTTGGGCAGGGTCACCCACTCAGGATCTCGATTTGCAACATCTCTGAACACCTGTCGCTAGTCGCGTTCAGAGCATTTCAATGTGCTCTTGTGCGCTCATTGAGGCGGCAAGGGGGTTTCTCTAGGTTTGAAGGGCTGTTGCGGTGTTGTGTGGGCTCCAGCTCTCTTGTTTGCATCCGCCAGGGCAGCATTGAGAACGGTAAGCTTTTTGTGGTACTTGATTCTCTCCTTATGAGCTGCGATAGCCTGTCTGTTGACCGTCTCGAGGCCAGCCCACATGAACATACCCAGAATATCGTCTTCTGCAAGGTCGGAATACTTTGGTACCGTGGTGAGGGCAGACAGTGGCGTGTTCGTCATGCAGTTCAGCAGCTGATTGTACTTGTCGATGCAGTATTCTCCAGGGTAATGGTGGAGTGGACAGCGTTCGCACTTGGGCCGATGCTGGCCTTTTCCATGGATAGTACCGCCGCAGAGAATGCAGAAGGGGATGAACGAGAGAGGTGATCCGTAGCGTGGTCGCTTTTCCGCATCTGGTTGACTGTCGGCCTTTCTCTTCTTCGACTCGCCGACTGAGGGTGCTTGGGGAGCTCCAGAAATGCCAGGTTGTATGGCACTGTCTCTTATAGCCTTGTTGGCTTCTTCTCTGGGAACTTGTACCAGATTGCAGTGAGGGAGGTGGGACCTCCTGCATATCGGACAGTTGAATTGCGCAGAGTGTTTCCAATCGGGCAACGGGGTGGGTTTGATGGAAGCGCTCGAAGGAACACCGGCGAATAAATTATCGACGTCCTTCCTTCTGATTGCCTTGTTGGTCTCATCATCGAAGTCTGAGTCTTCGGACTCTGGCTCGTAGGTACTGTCATCATCGTCAGTATCAGAAGGCTCTGCGAGTAACCTTATGGTTTCAGCTTGCTCAGCTGTGAGCGGAGGCGGTGGCTTATAAACCTGAGGCTTTCCTTTTGTCGCCCAATATGTAAAGACAGACATGGGACGCTGTTCGCTCGCCACTCGAGAACCTTTGGGATACTCTGTAGCGGCGCTGTTCGAGCCAGAGTTGACGGGACCTTCTTGGGTTCTATAAGAAGACCTATCAACTCTATGTGGCTCGGCATCCTTGCCTGACGCTCCATTCCCCGGCTTCAGCTGAGGAAGGAGGTCACTTGGTTCGGAAACATTACGCTCAGTCAATAAAGACTGGCGTACAACTTCAGGCGAGACTTGTTGACCCCTTGGGGCTTCACGAGCTTCGCGCTGATCTTCAGGCGAAACAGAAGAACATTGGCCCTTCGGAGCGTGTTCTTCAGTCTGGCTGCTTGAACCATGCGTCAGACCTGCAGACGGGTTTTGGCCTGCAGGCCTTTGATATGGATCAATCTTATTGGCAAAGGACGCATCTACGAGGTTTCCACCTCGGACGACATCACTCTGCGCAACAGCTTTCTTGCTTGTGCCTTCGGTGGCCGGGAAGAAAGGAAAGGGATTGGGAATATTGGGCTTATCTTGTTCTTTCATGGATGTAAACAAAGCGCTCGATTTTTGGTTGCGCAGTTGCTTGTTTGTGGAAGAAGAAACAAAGCTTGGAGGGAAAGAGAAGTACTCACACGGTGAGAGATTGGACCCTGGATGGGAACACAGCTTGCGCTCCATCACTTCGATTCATGAAGCAGCTTTACTATCATCACTTTACCGGCACAACTTCCTTCACCCAGCAACGGTTGCCAATAACAGATATATGCCGGTTGAAAAATAGAGCCACGTCAATGAAAGCGCGTAGAGAGCTTTCAGCAATCGAGTCTGTCACCCTCAAATATACCTTGCTTTTTGACAGTCGCCCTTAGAGAGCTCAGTGTTAGTTGAGTTCCATGCCTCACGCCTCTCTGGTCCTCGATACTACCAACAGTGGCCCAACCAAAGGTCTTGCGGTGAACCAAACATAGCATCTCATGAATAAGAGAACCAATAGAGTTTGAATATAGCACTGTGTAGCGACCGGTAGCTTTCACTGCAACTGCCATAGCAAGGCACTGGTATCATGATTGATAGTGAGTCAGAGGGTCGCCATCGAAGGCGTGCTGGCACTAGCTCAGATATGATTACGAAGCCAATGAGGATGCAAGCAGAGCATGCGGTGTCTTCTTCCAGGACATATCAAGAGGCGACTTGATTTCAAAGCAACATCACGAGTGAGCAGAAGGAACAAAGGGCGTTGCGACCATCACTTGGATTGATAATCGAGGTTGAACGTCATTGGCCCAGCGGGGAAGGCAGGTCGGATTTCCAATCGGGGCTTGGCGCGCGCGAACAGCCGAAAAGCCCACAATCAATTGCACAACGCCGTCTCCTTCGAGGCGACTTCCCTTTCTACGAACACCCAGCGACATCACAACACCGTCAAAATGGCTCGCCGTCCCGCTCGTTGGTGAGTACAGAACTGCTCAGACCGTTGGAACGACTCTCCTGGCTTCGAAATGCGCATGTTGAAGAGATGGACGATATTCGCGAATTTCGACAGTCGGGAGAGGCCATACCAGGTCGAAACCACGCACAACGACTCTTTGCTAACATCTTCACAGCTACCGCTACTGCAAGTAAGGATCCCCAGTTCGCTCGCTTCGTTTTGCGCCCAGAAAAACATCCTCCATGATCATTTACATCGAATGTCGAAAAACATCACATCCGCACAACTCCGTCATCACAACCACTGCCTACACAATCGCCACCTACACCGCGCAACACCTTCTGGCTTCTATCTTCATCGGACATGGACTAATCACTCAACTACAGGAACAAGCCCTACCCTAAGTCGCGCTTCAACCGCGGTGTCCCCGACGTATGTTTTATCCCATCTCCCTTGCTCTGATACACTGTACTGACTCTCACGACAGCCTAAGATTCGTGCGTGCTGCTCTGTCTGCCTAGATTACGGACCGGAATACTAATAATCGATACAGGTATCTTCGATCTTGGCCGCAAGCGTGCTGGTGTCGATGAGTTCCCTCTCTGCATCCACCTCGTCTCCAACGAGTACGAGCAGTTGAGTTCCGAGGCTCTTGAAGCCGCCCGTATTTGCGCCAACAAGTACATGGTCAAGTCTGGTGGCAAGGACTCCTTCCACTTGCGTGTCCGTGCCCACCCTTACCACGTCGTCCGTATCAACAAGATGTTGTCTTGCGCTGGTGCCGATAGACTGCAAACTGGTATGCGTGGTGCCTGGGGTAAGCCCAACGGCACTGTCGCCCGTGTCAACATTGGCCAGATCCTTCTGTCCGTCCGCTGCAAGGACTCCAGTGAGTTGTCTCGACGTCCCTCTACAACAAGACAAGGTATTGATCCCTCTCTCCAGGTCGCGCTGTTGCCATCGAGGCTCTCCGCCGCTCCCAGTACAAGTTCCCCGGTCGCCAGAAGATCGTTGTCTCCAAGAACTGGGGCTTCACTCCCCTCCGCCGCGAGGAGTACGTCGCCAAGCGCCAGGAGGGTCGCGTCCGTGTCGACGGTGCCTACGTCCAGTTCCTCCGTAACAAGGGTCCCCTTGAGTACAACATGCGCCGCTTCCCCGACGCCTTCTCCGCTTAAGCGCAGATACCCAGTTCGGAAAGAACGCGAAGGATTGATGGGCTTTGGTGCATTACGGCGTGTTGAGGCTTTCTAAAATTACCATACCATTCGTCAATGAGACATGCTGCAAGACCACTTTTGATGACCATCCGTGAACTGTTTTTTATGTATCTGACAAACTCGCAATGTGTAACCAGAGGCGGCAGGACCATGAATAGTATAAAATGCTTCGATTGCCCAGATGACGGACTTAGCGGCTTCGTTGTGATATGATTGACATGCAAAGCTGCGCGCATTTCCCGACCTTCAAACTGTTCCACCATGTCTTGATGCCGCTACAACCTCGCCCAATCACCCTGTCGCTCAGGCAGACCTGTCTATACTATGCCTGCCGATCACGATTGAGTCCACTGGCAGGCGTGCAGCCTCGCCATCAACAGTTCTCTGGATCCGCATATCGCTTCGAAACCGCAAAGGCCGCCGACGCCGCTGTACCATTGCGCAAACAACTGAAAGAGGAGGCGAAGCAACGCAAGAAGTCTGCCAAATCAGCGAAGTCGCCAGGCAATAATGCAGCCGACCCACTGCTGGACAAGTGGGAGTTGACGGTCGGCATCGAAGTGCATGCCGAACTGAACACTGCCCACAAGCTGTTCTCGACCGCTCAAACATCTCTCAATGCAGAGCCCAACGAACACGTCGCTCGCTTCGATGCTGCTCTACCGGGAGCACAACCTGCTTTCCAGAAGGCGACGCTCATTCCAGCGCTGCGTGCTGCTCTGGCCATGGACTGCGACATTCAATCTCGTAGTAGCTGGGATCGCAAGCACTACTTTTACCAGGATCAGCCCAACGGCTACCAGATCACTCAATACTATGGTACGACTGTTTTGATCAAAGATGTCTTGCACATTACTGACTCTCAGCAGAACCTTTTGCACGCAGTGGTTCCCTGACTCTGACCTTGGAGGACGGTATCGACCCGAACGATTTAAGCGAGCCAGGAGCTACCGGCTTGACTATCGGTATCAAGCAGATACAAATGGAACAGGACACAGCAAAGACAGCTTTGCAACCTCCGTCCACGTACCTCCTGGACTTCAACCGAGTCTCGCATCCTCTAATCGAAATCATCACTCTGCCTCAAATCCACTCGCCCGCCACGGCTGCTGCAACTGTCCGAAAGATCCAGTCTCTACTTAAGTCGGTGGACTCGTGTGTTGCTGGCATGGAAATGGGTGGCCTGAGAGCCGATGTCAACGTTAGTGTCAGAAAGAGAGGTTCTACCGGTGACAACAACGAGTACTCTGGAGTCAAGGGACTGGGCACGAGGACTGAGATCAAGAACTTGAGTTCGTTCAAGGCAGTTGAAGATGCTGTGACAGCGGAGCGAGATCGCCAGATCAAGGTTCTCGAGGCTGGAGGTGTGATTGAGGGCGAAACAAGAGGTTGGACAATCGGCAGTACGGAAACGACTCGTCTTCGAAGCAAGGAAGGAGAGGTCGATTACCGTTACATGCCGGACCCAGACTTGCCTCCTGTCCTGATCTCGAGCGAGCTGGTGAACCATCTCAGAAAGACTTTGCCCGAGCTGCCAGACTCTACTATTTCAAGGACTCTTAACGACTTTGGCTTATCCATGAAGGATGCCAAGACACTTTTCTCTTTCGATGACGGCGAGAGACTAGAATACTGTGCTGAGACGATTGATCTGGTCTCGAAGAAAATCTCTGCCCAAGGATTGAACGACGATCAGAACCAAGCCAAGGTCGGCAAGCTGGTTGCTAACTGGGTCTTGCACGAGCTCGGTGGCTTGCTCACCTCGGATGGTCGAGAATGGTCGGATCTCACAATCACCACAGAGGAGCTTGCTTCTCTCCTGGCAAACCTCATGTCAAAACAAATTACTGCTCGCGTTGGCAAGCAAATCCTGCAACAGCTCTATGATGAGGACTCTGATGACAGAATATCTGTAGATGCTCGCATTGACGAAGGCAACCTTCGTCTGCGCCCGATCAGCAGGGAGGAGTACATCGAGCTTGCTCAATCCATAATGGACGAGAATCCTGATATGGTCAGCGCAGTTCGCGACAAGGGCCAGAAGGGCAAGACCATGTGGTTCGTTGGCCAAATGGTCAGAAGAGCAGAGGAAGGCACAGTAGAAGCGGAGAAAGCAAAAGAGATCATCGAGGAGCTTCTGTTTCCTTGAGATGAACACTATGTAATACAATCAACCCCATCCTATTCTATCTCCTGCGCGCTGCAAGGGTATCTAAAATGCAAATCAAGTCCAACGCCAATGTGTGGGATGCGTCTAATACAATGGGTCGTAAGGCATCTGTGATTGCTTCAAGGCGACCCCGTCTTTGAGGTATAGCACAAGTCTGTATGCACTGTTGCCGTTCAGGTAGTAGCGGTGCAAGCGTTTTGTCCTCAGAAAACCCAGTCGTTCGTAGAGTTTGAGAGATGGTATGTTGTCAATCTCAGTCTCCAATGCAATCTGCCCGAGTCAGTACTTGGCTCCCCGATTTGGCGGAGATGGTGTTCATACCTCGTCGGCGTCTTTGGCGATCATACCGTCCATGGCCATTCTCACGAGTTTCGAGGCAATACCTCTACCTCTGTGTTCCTTTTTGACTGCTAGCATCGCAATGTAGCCACGCATTGGACCACCACGGTGTGGTTCCAGTTTGCAGACGACAACTCCGATCAATTCCCCGGATGCATCGACCGTCTAGACAGAAGTCAGCATTTTGTACATACAAAATATCAACCAGGATGTACAAACCATGTAACAGAGATCTGCCCATTGATACAGGAAGTAGCGGTAAACATAAATACTGTAGGGTTCGGAAAGATCTTTTGATATCAATTCTCGAATGGCGGAGAGATATTGTGCTTCCTTGTCCGGATCATACTGGATGTAATGCAGATCCGGAAGGGGGGTTTCCTTCGAACCGTCGATCGCAGTGTTCATTCCGACTCGTTGATTGTCCAGAAAATAGTCTTGAGTACCAGATTCAATCATGTCCTGAGGCTCTCTTCGTTTGGGAAAGCGCAACGCACATGAAAGTGAGCTCGGACCAATGACGAATGTGGCAGTTGATGAACATGAACAAGTTCAAAGAAGCATCGCATTATTCTTGCTGATCCCTGCAGCAGCTCCTTCCCTACCAAGGCGACTAGAGTGCCCTGAGCCGTCATGTCAGGCCTACGGAGACGCATCTTCGGCTCGTCGACTGCAGAGTCACCTTCTCTAACACCTGAGCATTCGCGAGAGTCGACGCCCACATCCGAAGAGGTCCGCATCGTGTCGGCGAAGAAACTTGACAAACTCACCGCGTCGCACAAGAAGAAGGGCTTTGGAACAAAGAGGAGGAATGCCTGGGTCTTCGGTCTGGGAGGCCTCTTTGGCATCCTCATTGCAGGCTTCTTTGCATCCAGCAATGAGGTGTTTGATATGCAGGCTTTGAAGGATATGAACCTCGACTCTATCCTCGATGTCCTTCCTGCCGGCTTGATCAAGGATGCGCAAGCTCTTCAGGTCGGTTTCTTCAACGTGCTTGTAATCTCCTACATCTCCTCTCTTGTTTCTCCGCTTGCTGCTGCTTGCTCTTGACTGCGTATCATGTAACTTACACGTCGTATCTGGTAGAAAAACGAGCGAGATGCTGTCGCCTATGATTCCTTCTCCGTTGGCCTGCATGCCCAATCGCAAGGTATCACAGCCAAACATCCCGTCATCATGATCCCTGGTGTTATTTCTACTGGTCTCGAGAGTTGGGGTACCGATGAGCCGTCGCGACAGTACTTCAGAAAGAGATTATGGGGCAGTTGGAGCATGATGCGTGCTCTGGTTCTGGACAAGGCCGGCTGGAAGAGGCATATCATGTTGGACAAGAAGACTGGAATGGATCCTCCTGGCATCAAGTTGAGAGCTGCCCAGGGCTTCGACGCGACCGACTTCTTCATCACCGGATACTGGATCTGGAACAAGATCTTGGAGAACCTTGCCACTATTGGTTACGACCCTACAAACGCTTTCACCGCCGCATACGACTGGAGAATGAGCTATATGAACTACGAGATCCGCGATCAATATTTTACACGCCTGAAGCATCACATCGAAACGGCTGTTCAGATTTCCGATAAGAAGGTCGTCTTGCTGAGTCACAGCATGGGCTCTCAGGTTCTCTATTACTTTTTCCATTGGGTTGAAGCTGAAGGTTATGGCAATGGTGGTGAAACATGGGTGGACGACCATATCGACTCCTGGATCAACATCTCTGGATGTATGCTCGGAACGCCAAAGGGCTTGCCTGCAGTGCTGTCCGGCGAGATGAAGGACACCGCTCAACTCAACGCCTTTGCCGTCTATGGTCTAGACAAGTTCTTGAGCCGCAACGAGAGAGCCGAGATGTTCCGCGCCATGCCCGGTATCTCCAGTATGCTTCCCATTGGTGGTGATTCTGTTTGGGGAGACGAAAACGGCGCTCCGGACGATCGTCCTGATCAAAACGTCACATATGGCAAGTTCTTGAGCTTCCGTCATCTCAACTCCACCCAACTGCCCAAGAAGAACTTGACTGTTGAGGAGTCTCGTGCATACCTGTTCAACAACACAGAAGATTGGTACTCTGAAGCTGTTTTGAGCTCCTACTCCTTTGGTGTTGCTCATAAACGCGAAGAAGTCGAGGAGAACCAAAAGATCCCCCGCAAGTGGTCCAATCCTCTGGAAACACGTCTCCCCAAGGCACCCAACATGAAGATTTACTGTTTCTACGGTATTGGCAAGGAGACCGAGCGCGCATACTACTACCGTGAAGACAATGAGCCTGGAAGCAAGAATGATGTTATGCTTGATACTGCAGCATCATTCCTCAACCCTGATGTTGATCATGTCGCCGACCATGGTGTTGTCATGGGTGAAGGGGATGGCACTGTGAATCTCCTCAGTACCGGTTACATGTGCAACAAGGGCTGGAGAATGAGAAGATACAATCCTTCGGGCATCAAGATTACAACTTATGAGATGCCTCACGAGCCCGATCGTTTCTCACCTCGTGGTGGCCCCAACACTGGTAAATTTCTCCACAACGATTACGTGATGTGAACGTACACTGACAGTCAACTCATAGGTGACCACGTTGACATCCTCGGTCGCGCCTCCCTCAACGACCTCATCCTCAGAATTGCCGGCGGAAAAGGCGATGAGATTGAAGAAACAATTCACAGCAACATCACCCAATACGCCGAGAAAGTCAAGATCTGGGACGACTGAATGTTTTTGACATTGCATAACCTAATCATCTCTTTTGGACTTCGCTATGGCTGTAATGTATATAGAAGGGTGTGTCTTGGAATAGAAAGGGGGGACAGGCGGCATGGCATGTATTTATGAATTTCTCACCTACGCTCTTGCATGTTTTTGCTCTGATCCTACGCTCTTGCACTCTTTTGTGATCATCCTTATGCCTTCCTTTCTGGGGTGGTTCTTGGCTCCTGCTATAATTTTTTGGGTCTTACCGTGTTGACATGGTGTGAATTCGTGATAGTGGATGATGGCAGGAGCGATGGATCAAGGAGGCAGGATTCTTTTTTGATCAAACGCAGCACAATTCAAGTCTCCCATATCTCATAACGGAATCCCTAAAAAAACTACAACAGTTTAGTCTGACTTGTGATGGTGATGCCGTTGTCGTAACGATAGCGAAGCTGTTTGCCTGACCGTGACGGAGTTTTGCTCGTCGGGCGATGTATATTGTGTTCGCTTAGTCACGGTTGTCTGGTAGATTCGATACAGTCTGGTGTGTTTGCGTTTACGTAGAGGATGTTGTTAAGGTAGGTGCGTAAGAGGATGGTTGGGAGTATAGAAGAAGATTATCCATTTGCTTTCTGCCGCGATACCTTCTCCTTTTGTTCTCCTTGTCAGCTGTATAGTCTAATAGTGTTGTCTGTCGGTCCAGAGCATTATGCGGGCAGCACAATGAGTTCATGAGAGGAACCTTCGTGATATAGATATGAATGAGACACGAACCAAATCGCCGAGCGATCTTCGAGCCCTTGTCTGTGTCCGAGCCTGGTTCTCGATGTAATAGCTCGGCGAATGCGAATTCCCAATGGTAAACAAAATTCCCTCCAACAATAGCTTTCTTTCTCTCCTTACACTTGCTGGCAAATGCTCTAGGTACGTCTTTCTACGCGTGGGTCCAAAAAGGCAAAGACTTACAGCAAACAGGATAGAAGACGCAGTCCAAGATGAACAACAGGGTCCCTCACCACACCGCTGAAGAGCAGCACAACGCAAACACTGCAGCTGCTCAACAGACCCCCTCACCACACAGCATCTTCGAGCGCGACATTCAGGTCGAGAACGCCCCTCCTGAACGTCGTCATCTTCCACCTCCACCGTGAGTCTGCTTACCTATCATGTCACACTGCGAGACTAACCTCATATACCAGGTTCTCTCTCCAGAAGCAAGTCATCATCATCTGCAAGACCCCTGAGGGCAAGGTCCACCGCGAGTGGCGCTTCGAACGCAAGGACATCACTGACCGTTCTGCTCGCATGGACGACCTCTGCCGTCGTCGCTCATCCATCTGCGATGTCATGTACGTCTACGTCGAGCACCTGCACAACTTCTTCGCCAACTACGAGCGCTGGCTGCGTACCTCCGAGCTGCCCGACCTCACCGTCACCGCCGCCGACCAGCGTGACGTCCTCGTGCTCTGGATCAGCATGTACGAGCTCGCCCGCGAGATGGACGACTGGCGCTTGGTTGCCGCGATCAATGTCAAGATCATGGAGGTCGCCAAGGTCAGCATCTGGAGCTTCTATAAGCGTAGTGTTGTTGACTACGTGAAGAAGGCTCGCCATGATGATGAGTTGCGTCACCTGCTGGTTGACCTGCACGTCGCTTACTTTGATGGTCGTATCTTCAACCGTTACTTCTGGAAGCTGCCCAAGCGTCTTGCCTTCGCCATCGTTCGTCTCAAGATGCTGCCTCACCCGCCTACCCCTAAGAGCATGGCAAAGGGTTGTGCTTACCACCAGCATGATCACCTCTACCCCTTGACCGAGTGCTGCGCATATCGCGGCTGAGGACAGTGACAAGGGGGCGGCCGCAGGGTAGCGTCTGGGGCACCGACATCAGGTCATTGGAGTCCAAAGGATTGGACAAGATCCTTGTGGTAGATACACCTTCATTACGACATCGTATCGATGCACAATACAAACATTCTCTTCTGACCACCATGTCGAGTGTCTGAAATGTGAGAGTGAATTTGATGACCTCATTGTCGTAGTGGTCTTTTTGAAAGGTATCCAACCCCTATCCCCCGGGTACCGCTAGGTCTGCACCGCGGGTACTAGGTATGGCAAGTTTGATTGCGTCAAGGCAAGGCAACGGTGTGATCGCTCGCGAGGATAGTCGAGCGATTGTCGAGTCGAAGCAGTTTTCGGAACCCGGTGTTCGTTGTTGTGTGTCGACCGGCGTATCTTATCAATGCCACCTCGGTCTGCCTCTGCATGCTTCCGTCGATCATTCTTCCGGTCATCTTCGCGTGCGGATTCGTTGGGTTGTTCGATACACAGATCTTCCATCTTGAAGATTGGGATCTTGTTGACACAGCTACACTGAGCGCTGACCGCCTATCAGCATCCGCTCAACCTCATCTTGGCCTGTTCATCTCGACCTCTTGGCATTCATCCTACTCGTTCCGGTCACTTGTCAAGCAGTTTCTCACATGACAGACGACGTGCGAAAGGCGGTGTTGGTATACAGGGACTTGTTCTCTGACGTCCAAGATTTGGCTAGAGCGAGCTGATTTCCTGGGTGTTGGAGGAGCATCAAAGTCATACCCATCGAAAGGCATAAAATTTTTGAGATTTGCAAAGCGTCCCAATGAGAGCTGCCTCTCAATGCACCCTCGCTGGAGGTCACCAGCATTCAACACCGTTTCTCGCGTTTCCATAGCCGGGCATGAGACAAACTCCGGCGTATGGGATGCTTGTTAGCATTGATCATCTGTACTGGCCAGAATGCATAATATTTTGCAGGTTCTCAAGGTGGTTCAAAGAGACACGCGACTCAGCGGACTCTCACTGGAGGGCACCACTTCTCGAAAAAGTATCTTGCACTTTCACAGGCCTATTTTGATGATGGTGGCAGCTGGAGAAGTCGCAAGCATGAACTGAGGTTCGGAGGTCCGAGGCACGGATGCTTTCAGACGGGAGATAACGATCAGTCAGCATCGGTTTGATTGGCTGTAGATGGACGGCGATTGCCGTATCATGGCGGTCTGTAAGAGAATGTGGGATGGCCTGACCAGAAATTGACAAAGAGTCCACCAGACAGCCATAATTAACGAACGTCAAGCTCTTCCGGCTGTCTGCAAAAGTCTCGGGTCCGAGATCGCCGTCCACCGAGGATCTGATTAGCGTCATAAAGTGGTCGCCTCTCTTTCAGCTTTGCTCAAATCATCGCTTTCCCCTCCAAAGAAACGTCAACGACACCTACGAACCTGTCACCCACGAAACCATACACACAAACAATCAAATCAATCACAATGTTCAGAAGAATCGCATCAACCGTCCCCGCTCAGGCTAGCAGAGCCATGGCTGCTGCCGTCAGACCTTCGATCGCTCCCTCTTTCCGCGCCGCCGCTCCCGCCATCTCCGCCGGTAGAAGAAGCTACCACGAGAAAGATATGTCCACCCTTCACTCACGGTCGTCTCTGTGTCGATGGTGAACGACCCGCCATCGACGCATTGGCAGCCGTGTATTCAGTCACTCTCGAACACTCAGCTAACATCCGCAGCACTGCTCGACCACTACAGCAAGCCCAGAAATGTCGGTAGCATGCAGAAGGGCGACACCGACGTCGGTACCGGTCTTGTCGGTGCCCCTGCTTGCGGCGATGTCATGAAGCTTCAGATCCGCGTCGACCCCAACGACAACACCATCAGCGAGGTCAAGTTCAAGACCTTTGGTTGTGGTTCCGCCATCGCCAGCAGCAGTTACCTCACCGAGCTCGTCAAGGGCATGACTCTTGAGCAGGCCGGTCGCATTAAGAACACCGAGATCGCAAAGGAGCTCTGCCTGCCCCCTGTCAAGCGTGAGTGCTCACCATCCACGGAGATACCGAAGAAAGAATACATGTACTGACGTGTCACATAGTCCACTGCTCCATGCTCGCCGAGGATGCCATCAAGTCCGCCATCTCAAACTACTACACCAAGAACCCCAACGCAAGAAAGACCGACCTCGGCGGCACCTCCGCACCTCTCCCCAAGGTTGAGGTCGAGACTGTCTCCGCCTCCGCTTAAAGCGCATAGTCTTTCTACACCCATTCTTGATGTTTTCGTCCTCATGTCATTAGCGAGTTTTTCTTCCATCTTCGAATTTCCTTTTCTATCACAAATCTTCATTTGGAGTGGCCCGGATCGGCCTTTGGGAACGGTTTTCCTCTACCCCACACCCACACCCAGATTGCAGAAGGAGTAGGGGGCAGGGTCGGTATGTGCTTCACAGCTCGTCACGAACACAAATAACCATGTATTTTATCTTCGTAAAAAGAAGAATCAAATTGGAATGACCTGAAGCTTGCTCTCAGTCGACGTGAGGGCCCCACATTACGTTTGCCAGCCCATGCTTCTACAAAGAAGGGTTATGACCTACAATGAAATGGCAGCACGTAAAATATCAGCGAGCACAAAACCAGAAGCTTGATTCGTTGTGCAGATGAATCCATCAAAGGAACACCACAGCACCCATACCGCTCAAAAACGAGGTCGTCAGAGAGACAGGGATGGCAGGAAATCCATCGACGTAGACAGCGACATTAGCAAATCTAATCAGAGAAGAAGTACATCACGTCCATGTACCATCCAACACCTTGCTTTGATCCCAGCAAGCAAACCGGCTATCCGCCGGACTATCTTTTGTGATTACCGGTGTGGTAATATGTATACAGTGCTAATGAAGGAGATTGTACTCATCTCACAAATCAAACGAACAGCAGGTAACCGACCTCGCAGCCATAATCGCCAAATCTCCATGTCTGCATGTGCCACACAAGTCAGTACTTTCCTGCACTTACGCAAAATCCCCTCGTCTCTTATTTACAAAGCGAGTCAGACAGGCAAGCTCCATTATCGACCTCGTTCACGACCGTCGCGGTCGCCCTCGTCAGGCAGCTGACGATGTCCGTGGGCTTGCCAGAACTTGAAGAACAGGGCTGCAAGTGTCTCTTTCGTAAGCTTGGTGAGATTGGATTGGCGACGATGGCGTGGGAAGGGTTACTAGTGCGTGGATGGAGATGCGCACTAAGTGAGAGCGTGTAAGCGTTGGCAAGAAAGCGACAGTATTGTCGATAGTATTGGCGATGGTAATCCGGATTACAACTTTCGATCCAGAACGTGAAAGAACTCTTTACAACAGATGGCAAAATCGTCCCAGATCAAGTCGCGGGAGAGATGGCAGTAGTTACGAATCGATGATAACAAGAAGAAAAGGTGAAATGACTTTGGAAGAAGACGAAAGATGACCAGGAAAATATTGGTGATGAAGCCAAAAATCAACCTTGAAATTTCCCATCCATGGGAAAACGGGAAGAGGAAGGTATGAATAGACGTGACAAAAAAAGAAAAAGAACAAGCACCATGGGCAGGAATCGAACCCGCGACCTCCTCGGATCTAGACTGACACGACGCTGAGTACTAACGAATGACTGCGTCGTGTTAAGACCACGGGTGTGTTGAACCACTACACTACCACGGCTGAATATTAGTAGAGCACTGAATTTGATGAATATAAAGGTAGGTGAGTTGGTGCGGGATATGTCGGGAGTTGGTGCATGGACTGAGTTAGTTTTGTGGTCAGCTGCGAGGTGTGCAGCCAAGAGGGATTTGAGCCCGAGTCGAGGTCATGAGAGGAAGGGAAGGTAGGAAGCTTTGTGACATGACATGAAATCGTCTCTGTGTACTTTGTATCCATATTCTAGATAAGTGTTTACACCTCAGGGTAGACATCACTATGATCTGTTAGCTTACTGACAGGGAAAGGGAAAGATAGACTTACGTTCGCCTGTGTAGAGGTACACCCTTCTTGATCTTTGCTAGTTGGTCAAAGTCGATATCCGCAGTAGCGAATTCAGGTTCCCAAGAGTCCCCCTTCTTGTTGAAGTCATCCTCACTGCCCAACTCTGCAAGGGTTCTCCCCCAAGGATCAATGATGAGCGAGTGACCGTAGCTGGATCTCTTCTTGTTGTGGGGTCCGACTTGGGCAGGGGCAAGAACATATGACTGGGTCTCGATAGCACGAGCTGTCAGAAGAGCATGCCAGTGAAATTTGCCAGTGTCTGGTGCGAAAGCTGAGGGGTAGCAGATGATGTCGCTCTTTTGACGCTTCAGAGCAAGAGCAAGTTCGGGGAAGCGTAGATCGAAACAGATGGCCAGACCGACTCTACCCACAGGGGTGTCGAAGGGGGGTGTAATCTTGTTTCCAGGCTCGACTGTATCGCTCTCCTTCATGTTTGGGCCATCGTCCAGTTCCATGTCAAACATGTGCAGCTTCTGGTAGCGCTGAGTAATCTCTCCCTTCTCGTCAATCCATATCGAAGTGTTCTTGATCTTCTTGGGAGCATCTGACGGCTCATGAATTCCAACGTTGATGTGAAGGTTGTTCTTTTTGGCCTCCTCTTGCAGGCCCAAGACGAAAGGCGACTCGGTGACGGACTTGCACAGGTTGTAAGATTCATCGGGCGAACCGCCAATGTAGTCGGAGGCTTCAGGAAGGAAAAGAGCCTATAGCTATCCACTCTTGGTCAGCCGTTGTTGTTGTGAGTATCGATCAGGAAGATAGACCTTTGCACCAGCGGCGACAGCCTTCTTGACAAGAGCCTGACACTGGGTAAGATTGTGCGACATGCTTGATGTCGAGCATATTTGTCCGATTGCCTATAATACATATTAGTATGTCAAGTTGCTATGGACGAGGAGCAAGTCCACTTACTACTTTGGCCATGATTGCGTGTATCAGTCGATTGTTATCTTGTTGAAATCAGAGACGATATGAGGCGAAAGTAGAAGAGGAATCTACGAAGGATATGCAGGGCCTTCAGGGACAAGATCGATCGACGCAAGGGACACGGACAGTACAATTCACGATAGGTATCCAATAGTCATCAGTTACCTGTTAGGGAAAGCGCAATCGAGAAAGTCCAAAAGGAAAGAAGGCCGGAGCCGGTACGTCACAGGCTCACGCCGTGCCAAGGCTCACCCCCGAGCCGCCGCGTGTACCGCAATGGACACGGCATGGCAGCATCCGAACATCAATGTCTCCGTGACTGCGAGAAGCAGTAGTGCGCCGCAATGGCATCCCAGCCACCGAACAAAGCCAAAGGTTCCTCACGATGGGGCTCGTTGCTCTCCGGAGCCGTCGCCGGACTGGAGTCGCGACTGGACACGATCCTAGCTGAGGACAACGAAGCATCCGCTCGCAGTAGAGCCCAGGATAAAGCTGCCGTTCAGGAGAAGCCCCAACCCGAGAAGACCGCTGCTCTTGCCATTCCAAGGTCCTCGTCAGATGCTTCGCGCAGCCCGTCACGCTCCCGCTTGAACGATCGATTGCAAGAAAGATTGGCCAAGGCTGTCGCCAGCCAGAATCCCTCTCGCTCCTCAACTCCTTTGAATCAGCCTGCCAGTCCGCGCTCTAGTCTTGGCTCGAGGCAATCAAACGACACACCACGACAACTTTCAGAATCGAAAGATGAATCCGCGTCCACGTCAACTCCTGATGTTAATGTCCCCGAGGTCCCAACTCCAGTCGAGAACAGTGCAGTCGATCCCGTCCTTGAGACACCTATCGTCAAGGCTCCGCCAGAACTCATTATTACTGAAGCTCCTTCGACCCTCTTGACTTCTGGTCTACCAATCAATCCTGCCCGCATCTCCAATGACAGCCAGACCAGGCCTTCCATCGACCTTGATCATGACTCCACCACCGGGGAGCCTGTCGCTGAGCCCGAGCCGCAGCCTGAAGAACCCATCGTGGAAACAGAAGAGCCGGTAGCCAGAGATGTCTCTGAGCTGGAAGCTGAACTTACACAGTTGCGACAGGAGAATGCTGAAGCAGAAAAGCAACGGCAGGAAGAGATGCTCGCCAACCTAGAACGTATTGATGCTCTACAGGCCAAGCTACAGTACCTTGCGAAGGAGACTGTCGCAGCCGCAAAGGAAGCCAACTCGGGAACACCTCAAGAGCGGAAACTCGCTGAAAAGGATGAGCGTATTGCTCTTCTCATGCAAGAGGGTGAGAAGCTGAGTAAGGTCGAGATGCGACAAGGAGCCGTTATCAAGAAGTTACGCGTCAAGACACAACAAGATGAGAAGGCTACGGCCGAGCTTCGGGATCGCCTTTCAAAACTTGAGGATTCTGAATCGGACCTGAAGCAGAAGTTGAGACGGGCTGAACAGGCAGAAAAGCAGAGTGCCGAACGACTGAAACGCTTCTCAAATCTTGAAAAAGACCTCGAGAACCGCAAGTCGGAACTCGCAAGTAGCACGGCGACAATCGCCAGTCTGCGAAATCAACTGGCCGAAGCGGAGAAAAGAGCTGAAGAGGCCGAGTCCAGAGCGACGGAAGTCGTCGTGCAAGCGGATACCAACAAGCTATCCGCCATCCAAGAAGAACTTGAGGATGCAAAACTAGAAAAGAAGCTCGCCGACGATAAGTGGAGTTCGGAGATTAGGCGATTGAACGAAGAAAGCCAGCGTCAAAAGCAGCAGGCGAGCTTCCGTGAATCAGAACTCACAAATGAGATCTCGGTAAGTGCATGCTGTGAAGTCCCTCATCTTGATTGTGATGCTTATGTGTGGTATAGAATTATGAGAGTCGTCTCGAAGCACTTCGTGTTCGCGCTGAGGAGGCATCTTCAGACGTTGGAGGTGATTCACAAGCCAAACTTCTTCGCCAGATTGAAACATTGCAGACTCAATATTCTCTGGCTGCTGAGAACTGGCGGAGTATCGAAACTTCCCTGAACGGACGCATCGCTGCGATCGAGAAGGAGAGGGATGAAGCCACTAAGCGTGAAGCCGATGTTCGCAAGAAGGCTCGCGACATCAGCAGCAAATCCAAGCGCACAGAAGAGCGACTTGAAGAACTGACCGAGGAATCTCAACTGGTGACCTCACAGCTTCAGGCCAGTAAGGCAGAGATGAAGAAATTACAATCACGCCTGGAAGCCACAGAGACATCACTCAACGAAGCCAAAGCAGACTTCGACCGCCAAAAACAGTCTTTCGAAACAGAGTTGACCCAAAAGCTAGAAGAAGAAAGAACAAGACAAATGTCCCAAGGTCTAGGGATCGCCAGCCCCAGCAATGGAGCCATGGCCTCACGAACACAGTCACCGACCAGCTATTTCAGGAAACAACCAACACAAGACGCCTTTGGCTCGGTACAATCACGACGAGGACTCCAACGCATCCCCTCCCAAGAACAAACAACCACACTCTCGATAGACCGCTCAGTATCCCGCCGCCCATCAACCCTCACACCAGGCATCAATACCTCACGCACACCAATGACTCCCGACTTCCCTTCTCCCAGCGTCAGCAGACAAGGTTCCATGTTCTCCCTCGCCCAACTCATCAACGGCGGAAACGGCATGCCTCAAACCCCATCCATCCACACAAACGATGTAGACGCAGACGATGGCTTCGACAATCGCTCAAGCCCTCAACGCACCATCAACGACGTAATCAGCGCCTCTACGGTCCACACAGGCCCCAGCGTCCAACTAGTCCAACACATGTCCTCAAAAATCCAACGTCTAGAAGCCGAAAAATCCGCCCACAAGGACGAATTAGCAAGGTTGGTATCTCAACGCGATGAAGCCAGAGACGAAGTGGTTTCAATGATGCGCGAAATTGAAACAAAGAAAAGCGTAGACGGCAAGACTGATAAACTGGAAGGAGAGCTGGGCACGGTAAAGCAGAGGTATGAAGCTTGTCTTGAAATGTTGGGGGAGAAGGAAGAAGAGGTTGAGGAATTGAGGAGTGATCTTTTGGAGGTCAAGAAGATGTATCGGGAGCTTGTTGATAGGAATATGAAGTAATGATGAGAGATTGGAGTGGGATTAATGATAGATGAAGAAGATCTCCATCAGATGCAATTATGCTGTGTTTATTGAGAGTCTTGGTGCTACTTTGTTGTGCCTCTCGCTTGCATTGTCATCTATGTCGGAGCGCCATTTCCATGCTGTGCTCGACTGTCGGAACCTGGGCCTGCTTCTTCTAGAGAGCAATACCTTCCTCCTCTGCAGCGCGAGTGATGTAACTTCTGACCTAAAACAAAGTCAGCAACATGATCCCTATCAGAAAAGGGGGAAAGGGGCAGATGAACGCACCTTTGCATCCGGAGCAAGATCCAACGCAAGAGCACCAGAATTATCCCTCTTATCCGTCTCCGCACCAGCCTTCAGCAACACCACAGCCGTATCTCCATGCCCCTCAGCAACAGCATGATGCAAAGCGGTACAACCATCCCCATCACTCCCATTAACCGGACTCCTGTTCTCCAACAACAATTTCACCATCGGCACACTGCCCACCGCGGCGGCCCTGTGCAATGGCAATTGTCCTCTTTTGTCCTTTACTCTTGCTGAAGCTTTGTTGGCGATTAGCTTTTTGGCTGTATCGAGGTTTGATTTTGAGACTGCGAAGTGGAGGGCTGTGGCGCCGGTGGAGGTGACGAGGGTGGGGTCGGCGGATTTGGAGAGGAGGAGGTCGATGAGGGGGTCGGCTTCTTTGAGGGATGAGGCGATCATTAGGGGTGTCCAGCCTGCTCCGTCCTAGATGGGACTTCTGTCAGACTCTGGTTCCTTCTCTGCCTTTTGGAATGGTAGGCAGGACTATAGGAGCTCGTACTTGAACATCTGGATCAAAGTCTTTGCGCTCGGAGAGGATCTCTACGATTGGGAGGCGGTTGTAACTTGCTGCCCAGTGGATTGGAAGCCTGTCGTCGTCGTCGCGTAGTTTGGCGAGTTTGGGATTTGCCTTGAGGAAACCATGTTAGGACCAGAATGAGTGAACGAAGGCGAAACATGAGCAGCGTACATTTAGTAGTGATTCGGCCAGGTTGACTATTTCATTCGCATCAGTGGTAGCCCTCCATTCACACAGCTGTGGTGGGAAGAAACTCACTCTGCCCATCGCGGCAAGCAGCATGGATCGCAAACTTATTCGTCTGTCCTTCGTCTGTCGCCATACTTGTGTATTGATGATGATAGAAAGTCGAGAAAGATGAAACTTGGGTGTGACGCTTTCTGAACAACCCTCGTGAAACAAAATGCGGGGTGGCTGTGACGATCGATGACAGGATGCGGGGAGTTATGAAGCCTTGTGAAAGTGCATAATATCGCCTAGCAGTCACTATAATGCAAGGGACTACTTCTTCATCTTCTATAAAACCAACAACCTCGTCTTCATGATTCTTTCCATCGACGACTTCTTCAACAAGGATGTCTTCTGTTGCAACGATGACTTAAGATCTACGTTTGGCTTGTCCGTCGTCCTGTTTTATGGTTAGCCGGAGAATCAATCGAGGAGACGTCGAGAGACGGGCTACCCTCGAGAGAGTCGTAGGGCCGACTTGTAATAGAGCGGTAGAGCTCAAAATACATACTCGTGTCGACGATCAAGTTCCGAGAGGTCGAGCTCGGATCAGGTAGAGACAATCAGAGAGACAATCAGAGAGACGGGCTCATGTCGGGATAGGATTATCAAAACACGGGCTACTATCGAGAAGCTTATAGAGCTAAATCGTCTCAGAAAGTGAGAATTCAATGACAAACTCTTGTGGATACTCATATACTGAAAGTTAGAGTCGTGGCATCAGGGTTCAAGAAATAGAAGCAGTTCGGGTATAGAAAGTTTGAGATTTTGTGACAGGATTGCTATCTCGAATCCATGCCATGCTTTTTTGCACAACTGCAAAACTGCACATGGCTTTTGGCAGTTAGAGGCATGTCCGAGGAGAGCAGGCCAAGCAGCCCTCTCAATGGACAACTCAGCCGATTTGAACAGTCACTACTTCCTCGTCTTGCTCAGCTGGCGGATCAAACGCGCCGAGAAGGGTTCGATAGGCTCCAGAATCTTGTCCAACTGCAGCTCGTTCACAAGACCTGACATTGAATATTCACACAAGATGGCAACGACGCCGTCTTGGCAGGAGCTGTCTGACAACGTGACATTATTTTCCAGTTCGACAAATCTCTTGATCGCCTTGCGAAAGTTGTCTTTCCTTGTTCTCACCCAGTCGCAAGGGGCAAAGTCAAGCTTAAAATCCCTGAGAAATTCGAGGACAGAGCTGGTGGCGACAGCAGTCAGGGACGGGATCCTGTACTCGTTCGCTATAAGAAGCATATCGATCCAGAAATCTAGTTTTTGATCCTCGTTTGGTTTAGAGGCCAGGTGGTCTTCATCGTACTTGAATCCGTAGATATGCTTGATCATGGCGTGAACAGTTGCGGGTGCAAACTCCTCGATATTGTACTCGGCATTGTTAGCAACCTACGCTTCGTCAGCTCTCATGTAGACTTCATTATGGAGCTGGCAGTAACTCACTGAGAATTTGCTCTTGAAGGCCGTGTGGAACAGCTCCGACGCGCCCGCTAGGATGAGCCTGTGGGCGAGTACTCTCTGGTCGCCGAAGCGGAGAATCACATCTGACCGGCCTTTATCGTTGTAAAGTTGCTTATAGAAGGGATAAGGATGAGGAGCGGACATCTTGTTGGGTTTGATTCTGGAGAGAGGTCTTGTCGACGACGCGAGATGGTTGTGGATAAGAAGAATACTTGCAGCAGGAGTTGCAGAAATATGCGTTTTTCTTGCCTCGTGGGAAATGGTCTGGAACTTACTCATCCGACCTTCCATGTGCTGAGCTTTGTCACCTCGACGACTCTCGTGCTGCAGCGGTCCACGGGGATGCGTCCATCAAAATGCACGATACTCTTGACGGAGCACGTCGTCCTTAGACAGCAGATACTTGGCGTTCTCTCTTCAAACCTAGCTCATCTTCGGAAAATTGTCGTGCATTTTTACAGCTGCATGAGTGCGAGACTTCCGCAAAAGAGGGAAGAAGAACCAACGGTCGGCTACTCACCACCTCCTGGAGTTAGATATGCCCTCTATGTTGGTACGGAGCTGATGTTAAAGAATCATTTCTTATAAGCCTATGGTGTGTCCTGGGTATCAATTCGTAAGGTCGTGTCCTGTTCCTGGCGATAGCATATGACAAGGTCGGCGTAAATCGCATTGCCGTCAAGCTCCAGCGTTGCGTCGCTCGTGGGGAGTCGCGGATTGTGTCTTCTTGGCTCTCAAATGGGTCTTTCAGCCCTTCTTTTTTGAAGCCTTCGCGAACATCTCTTCCACTCTTCCGGTCCCCTTCAGCGCCAATCTCACAGCTTCAAATCTCTGTTCAGGTGCTCTCTTTCCCTTGCCCACGCTCTCCATGACCCACTCAGCAGTGACAAATTTGACATTCTTGCCGCCAATCTTGGAAATCTCCTTTTGCATTTTCGAAGCTGAGAGGCCGCCACCAGCGCCGGGAATAGCAGAGGCATTGGGACGACCGAGAATGACATGGGTGACCGAGCGACGACCGAGGTGGATGCTGAGGTGTGCGCCATGGGTTACGAGGAGGTGTTTTAGCTTGTGGTCGGAGATTGTTGGGAAGGTGCTGCCGTTTATGTAGATACACGTGCCGGCGAATATTTGGGGAGGATTTGGCTTGGTGGTAGCTTCTGTGTCGAGGTCTTGTTTAACATGTTGCGGTCGTTCTGGTGGGCTCTGGTGTTCGCTCAAGAGAGTGTCCTCGTAGCTTGACGTTTGTTCCTGCTTTTGCTCCTGGGACGAGTCTTCCCTCACAGGTTGTGCACTTGGGATGTCCAGAAAGTCCAACTCCTGCTCTTCCACCTCCTTGACATCCAACTTTGCCTTTTCTTTCTCGGTCGCTGTGTCTTTGACGCACGTTTTCTTGACCCTGAAAGCTTCCACTACACTCGGCTGTCCTCTTCCTCTCAATCCAGATGCACCCTTGATCCACCCGCCATTTTCCAGTCTTCCGTCTTTTCCAAAGTTTTCACTGCCAGCTCCAACAGTATCTGCGACTCGAGCGCCGCCAGAAGCACCACCACTGAACTGATTTCTGAGTTTGAGACTCCGCGATTCTCGCCAACTCGTGCTTCCAGCGAGATTGTTTTCTGCTCTTTGATGGCCAGTCGAAGACGAGTTCCAAGGATCGAAGAAACGGCGTTTGGGCTTTGCGCTGACCGGCGGTGGAAGCTGTGGCGGCTGTGGCATGGTTGCGCTTTGGAAGGGCAGTCGCAATCGTGACAGTTGACCGGTGTTATTGCGACATCTGGTATGGCCTCGACTAAGTCCCTATATGCAATGTTACAGGAGAAATGTTTTGGTCAAGTCATTGTTCTTTCCTTTGGATGACGCGACGAATCAACCGCCAAGTCACGTTTCTCATTTCGCTTGCTCTTGCCACATCTGCTGTCTCGCCTTCACTTGCCTTGGTTGACGAACAATTCACATTCAACCAATGTTGGTCGAGTCTTCCTAATACAACTAGATATACAATCAACACGTTTACTGTTCGGTTTGTGAAGCTGACTCCTGCTCTAGCTGTTCCAAGCGTGCCACGACTCTCTTCAATGGTAGAGCTGCTCCTCTGCTAACCACACTGAGTCCGTCGCGAGCCTCGACCTCAGCTCCCTCTTCGCTGTTCCTGAGAATTGTGTGTGCTGCTTTGATGGCTTTTGGCAATAACTTCGCTCCATCACTGTTGATGTAGAGCCAGCGGAGTACGTTCTCGAGTCCTTCCAGACCTGCCGTCTCGCCTCTACACAGGCGACTAACCGGTGAGATCAGAAAGGCTCTTGCGCGAAGGTATGTACGCTCTGTGTAGGCCACACTGTTCTGGTTGATAGAAGAAAGTCCTTGAAGCGGCTCAAAGCCTGCCTCGTTGTAGTACGGCTCCCTGACCAGGACGAGACCTAAGATGCTGACCAGTACTTGCAGCACGGTGCTCTGATGTGGTGCCCATGCTTCGTTACGCGCCTCATCACCTTGCCACGTGCCCAGTAGAGACAGACAGATCTTTCCCTCCTCGTACAGGTTAGGGTTTACTCTACCCGACATACCCGCACCTTCTGCTGTCCAGCTGTGGAAGAAGGCTTTCGGGGGCTCGTAAGGGTACTGTGCAGGTAAATGTAGATCGATCATGAACGGAGCGTACTCATATGGTGTTCCAAGCGGACCAACGAATAGCACTCTAATCAAATCCATTCTGGACTCCCACGTCCGAACGTAGACGCCTTCCGGGAGTGCCCCAGGGGCGCTGAGAATCTTGTGCTCTTTGGAAACACCTTTCATGTGGTTTGCAGATGTGGGTCCACTTTGGAGTAGGTAGTGATGACCTGAAGGAACTTCTGTTTCAAGTATTTCATAGGCCGCTGGAGTGTTTGACAAGGAGGATAGTAGTAGCTCTTCGACAGGTATGTTGCTCATCGTCTGGTCGGTAGCACCGTCGTTGTTGATCTGTACTGCTTGAGGAGGCTGAGGAGCAGGTACTGGATGTGTCGCGGGTTGTTCTGTGGCGGGGAAGTCGTCTTGTGTTGACATTGCGTCTGAGAAGTCATGGCCCTCTTCATCCTCTGTACTCCAAGAATCGTCTGCATCGTCGATCGGGATGTCTTGCCCATCTTCAAACCAGACGTCTTCCTCCTCGGAGAAGTCTTCCATGTCAAAATCCATGTCATCGCTTCCATCGCTGAGGTACTCGCCGGTTCCATCACCGTTCTCCACGAACGGGTTGTCGCCATCGTGTAGATTCATGGCAGGCACTGTGTCTGTGATGTCGCACTCGACTTCTTGGACCGGCTCTGCTGCTCCTAGCCTGACCGTACACTTCCCGTTCATGCCCAAGTCCACAATCTCCCCGAACCAGTTAATACTGCCAGTCTCAGTTTGTTGAGCGAGACTTGGTATTTTTAGCAGCAGCACGTAGTCGCCTCTGTTGCGATTGACACTTTTGGGTGCCCGGATATCGTAGAAACTGACTTCTTCCTCTTCTTTGCTCAGAGTTCCAAGTTTGGTGTCCGGGACCAGCAGAGTCAAGCTTTTGTCACAAAATGAGAGAGTGGTCTCATTGAACCACTTGACATGCGCTACTCTATCCTTTCCGTTCACACGTTGAGCGACGCCTACACGTGTTGGAGTGATGGCCCAAGAGGTCATGGCCTCTGGTGGAGGAGCTCTTGTCTCGTTGGTACAGATGATCTCACCAGGAAATACAGCGTCCTCATCATCGATTGAGGGATCAGGGATGATGGAAGTTGTTCGGACTGTCTCGATGGTTTTGTCGCTCCAAAGAACATCAGCTTCTGTAGTTGTGCTCGTGATGGTGAAAGCGTTGAGATCGTATCCAAGATTTTGTGCACGGTCGAGTTTCTCGAGCTTGCCATGAGCGGTTGACCCATCATATTTGGCACACGCTCCAGGAAGGTCTTTGAATCTGACGCGAAGTCCGCCTTGGAACTCGGGATCTGAGCGCGCCTTGGTCGGCTTGTGTGCATCTTCAGAGGTAGTGGGCATCCTTGAAACGTCGTACAGGCGGACCTCATCGCTTTCTAGTTCGTCGGGTCCAAGGAAGCCCTCAGGGGCACTGCTCCAAAGTGGAAACTCACTGGCTCGCTCCATTCGGTGGTGCAGCCAGTCCACTTGACACTCTTTCGTACGAGCTTCAACTACGACACCTACAGGTGGCTGAGAAGAATAGTCAGCATCGTTACTTGGGTTAATTGTGGACATGTAGAAGAAAAGTAGCACAATTTGCAAGAGCCATCAAAGAGCCTCGTACACGAGAAGACTTACTGTATTTGGATTGTAGGTGCCGAACACCCATCTACCAGTCCTGAGGACGCCTTTCTTGGTCTTGATGAGTGATCCAACAGCAAATCTCTCCTCGGGGTCGCCGCTCATGGGTTCAAGATTGCCTGAATCAGTGATGCTTACAACACCATTGTCGGTCAACTTGACAGTGACTTCATCGAAGCAGTCTTTGACGCGACCAATCCAGTTCTTGTATATGATTACGTCGCCTTCATTGTAAGTTTGGACGAGCTTGAGTTCGGAAGCAGGTACATCGTAGAGCAGCGTGCCATCTGCGACCAATTCGAGAGAAGGCTCTTCTTCCATGGGCAATGGCAACCAAGCGCACTTCACAACCTTGTTGCTTTTCGTCTCTCTGACGTCGCACATGCCGAGTAGTGTACATTTTGTCCTTGTGCTGACGACGGTTCCCGATCGGTTCCCCTTGCGCACGAGGTCTCCAGACATGAATGAACGATCCAACAAGACAAGATCGCTACATGGCACCAATTCGGCTTTGGTTGTGGTTTGCCATTGCATTAGTACAAAGCCTTGTGGAGGGACGCCATCCCGCAAAAATTCTTTGAAGAGTTGGCGAGGAACCTGTTTGTGACGTTGAACTCTGCCATATACGTTCAACGGATATGGTGCATGGCTTTCCACTTCGGCGTGCGTCCTGTCGATGTAGCCGACTGCTTGGAGATTGCTGCTATTGGATGTACAGACATCGTCGACGTGTAGTTGAGGAGTTGAATCTTCGGTGGACGCCATGTTGTGGCCCAAGCAAAGGTGAGTCAAACTCTGCACAATCTCGAGGTCTGTGGTTCTTTGCGACTCTCAAAAGGAAGAGGTGATAATTATGAAGTTGGTTTTTTTGTTGTTCTGCTTTCTTGAACGCCGCTGTGTTGGAGAAGTGACGATCCCGGCCGGCGCTTTGACCATGTGCTTCAATGGGTAAAACCCTGACCTCTATCTCTGCCTGTTCTATCACATTCACAAGTGGCAACAGGACTTCTTACAAGACTAGAGAACGTTCTGGATACTCTGAGCTTCATTTCCTTATTTTTTTCTACAGAAGCATACTCATGTCGCGTCGACTCTGAGGGAAACAACGAAAGAACATGCTAGGTTTCAGTGCAAGACGGACTTGGTGTTGAAGAACCATGAGCAATGTTCATTGGATACATAAGAAAGCATCAAAAGCAGACAAGGAGCAAATGCGTTCTCGGGGCAATTCAGCCTTTGTTACGGAAAAAAGGACATTGAGTTCAAGGAGCACGGCGTGTCCAAGGCGACCAGGAATTACGAAATATGCTGTCTGCCATGTCTCGTCACATCCTTGCCATGCTCTGCCGCATAACCTCCCATGCATTTTCCCAGGCTTTGTTCGATGGAACAGATGGGGCGACATCACGTCTTGCTTGGTCGAGCTCAGTGGCCGCCGTTTTGAAGATCAACTCACGCTCATGTCTCATTCTCTCAAGATTGCCTTTGTTGTCTGGCAGGCGCTCTGTGTTTGACTCTGCTTTCTCTGTTGGCTTTGATGAGGCGGGTAACGAGGTAGAGCTGGTACTGAAGGCAGGGTCGAGATATTGTGGTGGCGCCGAAAGACGGATGTTCAACCTATCAGAAGGGTGGTGCGTGTGACCATAGTCAATATGTGGAGCGTGCGATGTGTGTTTAGGCGGTGCAGCGGGTATGAAAATGGGACCTCTCGACGCAGTCATACCGCCCGTGACTTGACCGTATGGTGACCACTGATCGCTGCGCATCTGTGCTTCCGGTATACCACTATCCAGGCCATTAAGATAGTAAGGGCTATGCGGCGGAGGTACGAGATTGTGATGAGTTTGGAGATGCTGTCGTGAGGGTTGTCTGTTGAGATGAACAGGGCTCCCGTAGCCGTGTTCACCACCTTGCGGCGGCCAAGGGATATCTTGTGGTGGACCGCGCATCTCTGGCAATAACATTAGGGATCTAACCAGGGTTATATGCGAAGTGGTTATAAGTATGCATGAATGGCTACGAGACTCATTCTCAAACATGACACTTTTTGACAAAGGCGATGGTCTTAGGAGTCTGAGATGTTTCTAGAGTCTAAGAGTTGGGTTCGTTCTTGAGTAGAACATTCCGGTCGAGCCCTTGAAACGTTGCATGGTGTCGTTTGAGTCGTGACTGGCACCTACGTAGGGTTAGAAAAATCCATTATCCAAAATCAGTAGTTTCATTGTCGATCAGCTGGACGCTGTACAGAACATGCCGCTCGTATCCAATTGGTCCTTAGAGGTTCGATTTCCGTGCTGAAAGTGGAGTATCGCACTGTTTTCGAGATCGCGGGTCGCAAGAACGAAAAATTGACATTCGTTGGCGAACACATGAATCCTGCCATTGCGAACACCTTTTGCGATGCTGCAGCCTCTGCCAGATATCGAAGCGTTGATTGCGCTGACGACTCCGGACATTTCCTTCTGGTTCGGGGCATGCTTCCACGATGCTGAATGCGCCGAGGTTGTCGGAACAAGGCAGTGAATCGCAAGACCCAAGCTAGAAGAAGGGAAAGGGAAAACCTGCGCAAACTATACCATAACTGGATTCACAAGAAGGGTCAAAATTCCGAAGAACGAAAATCGCGAACTGTCTCCCGCGCCGAGCTTTCAACAATCGATCGATGCGATGTAAAATACGCACCAGCCGGCGTGATGGGTTTTCTGAGTAGCAGTACGGCCGGACAGCTACGGGGACCGACGGATACAAATGCCACGGACGACAGGCAAAACAGGAAGCCAGCGGCCATAATGGAAAGTGGATCTTCAAACCAGTTCCATCGACGACAAAATTATTCAGACATCGAACTGTGTCAAAGCGGGAAAAGACAGCTTCGTGACAGCCCTGCAGATGGTGACAATCTGGAGAATATGCGCCTCGATATGATTACCCCAGGGAGAATGTCACACGAGTAAAAGCACTCAAAAGTGGTCAGACTTCAAAGCTCGGAAAATCACCCAGGATTTTGTTGCTGTTGAAGCCCTAGTTTTGGTGTGTTTCAACATCCGACCGATCGTGATTTTGGTCAGCTGTCCACGTGCGAGTTTGTCAACACTGGTCAGAACATCTTAACAGAAAACGGTCCGCCCCGGGAAAAGCTCCGATTTTGGACTTATTGGACAATACCGATGGACTTGGGACGCCTCAGAACGCCACAAGTGGTATTGTGTCGACAGAAGCCTTGTCGAAGTTTTGGCGAAGGAAAACAGGTGCCCAGAAATCATGCCGTCTCACCGACCGGATCGAATTTTTCTTTGGCCGAGCACCAGCATGCCCCTTGTTGTTAGATAAACACGGGGCGGACTTGTACCGTGTTTGTCCCAACAGAGTGCAGTCTATCAGAGTCTAGAACGGTGCATGCTCCTGGGTGCACGCTAGGCGGCACTATTCTTACTCTCGCAAGCAAACTGCTGTTCTTTCTCACACGCTTTTCTTCACCGACGGTCGTTGATCTTGTCATTCGTCGCTCTTTCCACTTGTTTCTCTTTCGATCGTTCGCAGGCAGCCACAATTCGCGTCCAGCTACGCGGCGAGTGCTCCTTCTTCCTCCTCAGCCACAATCTGCTGTGCATCCTTTGTTATCTGATCAAGGTGTCAGAGCTTCGGTTTCAATTTCATGGACAACGCAGAGCGAAATTTGCGTGCTTTGGTTGAGGGTGTTCAGTCTCCAAGTGCCGGCCTGCTGGATTTCCCCTCACCTGCAAGCGACTTTGAAATCTTCACGCCGGGAGCTGGCTCATTGTCTTTGGCAGCGAACGTGACTTCTGCTCCATGGCCGGGTTCTGATGCGTGCCTGCCTTCGACAACAGCTCCAAACCCTGACACAGTAGAGCTGCAGCCATCTATTGTCTCACCAGCTCACGAATTTGAACAGCCTGGTCTTGATTTCGACACTGTTGTTGGAGCTCGTGTAGCCCCTGTCCCGACCAGTCCTCCACTTCCATCGTCGAGGGACCCAGCAGACCTTCGTCTACCATCTTTCGCGCGACTAGGAATAGCTGCCCCGCACTCCGAGGCAATTCGTCCATCACTTGTACGCAACCCACATGGTTGTCTTGGCGGCGACTCACCATCTCTACCCGAAGTCGGCACAGTCGACCTTGGAGCAAACACGAATCTACTCACTGATCATCACGTCGACGATGCTGTGTACGAACACGTAGACTCATTCCAGCCCGACTTTTCGCATACAGTGCAACCCAGGATACCTCTTCATAGCCCGGTGCACCACTATGTGACAACGCTTACACCTCCTGACGACACTGGCAGAATAACGTGGGAACCAATCACGAGTTTCGCGACAGGACCCACAACTTCTCCAATGACTGAGGGTAGAGGTTTGGCTGCTGGCGGCGATGCTTCAACAGCTTCAGAAGCGGACGGTTCAGGCATCCCGTCAATTAAAGTAGAGGCTTCCACTCCAATGGAAGATTCGCCGCGTCCCTGGCTGAACGACGCGATACAAATCATGCGTGAGTGCATTCGGCACGTGGTTTACTCAACATGCTAACCCCTGTCTCCCCAGTCAAAAACATACGCTCTGCGTCCAACGCTTATCAAGATCCAATCAAGGTTCTTTCACATGCACTGCCATGTCCATCGACAGAAGGACACGCCTTCCCTACAGTCATTAGCTCGCTTCACGACGAGACTCCCACATCCCCAACATGCTGGATCAATGTCTTCCACGCACTACCTGTAAGTACTCCAGAATGAATCCACACCGAAAGCCCTCCTCGAAGTCGATCTGGGCGAGCAGCAGCTTCAAGGCTTCCATTCGCGCTTATTAGATCATGTGCTGACATTCATTGTAGGGCAGATTCAACCTGGCAGATCTTCCCACATCACCTCCTAGTACCCCTGGACCTCCAATTGGAGGAGACGATTACTTTACCAGCAAAGTGTTCGACTCGGCCGTCCACATTCTTGACTACGCCGACAACCTTAAATCTCTTCCGCAATCACCTCGTCCTGTGGTACCCCCGTCATCGGTCGACGTGTCCATTGTCGAACGTTACATTCCGCCAACTAGCAAGAACGAATTTGTTGACATGTTCACCACAAAAGGCCCCTCGTTGCTCGTTGACAGACTGGTCGAGCTATCACCAGACAACGGTACCCTCATCTTCGTGTACCCTACCAAGCGTGGAGCTCAGACCTTCGTGACGGACTATCTCGCACCTATCCTCGATCCAATCCTTAGATCAATGGTTGTTGTAAATGGTTTCTCCTCAGACATGGGCCAGGAGCTAGGAAGGATGGTCGCTGTCGACGAACTGCCTGATAATGACACGATGAAGAGGAAGATCCTCCAACTCTGCACCACGTTGAGCCAGTCAAGCCCCGGCATGGAGCGCTTCCACAAGATACCCACAAAGTTCGAACTCTTATTGTCCTCGACACAAGAGGTCACGCTGAGCCGCAAAATCTGGTCCGAGGACTGGTGGGCCAAACAAGAAAAGCCACGCATTAGAGAAGTCATCTCCCGATACTTCCGCAAAGCCAACAGAGCACAGGAGGACCAGACTCCCGTCAGTCTGGTGCACGAAGTGTTAGATGGCGTCGCTCAGAAGGCGTACCCAGAAGGAAGAGCAGAGCCAGCCGGAATTGAGATCAACGTGTTTGTCATCTCAAGATCGAGGTGTACAAACTGAGTTGAAGGTACGGATGAAAGGACAGAGGATTGTGTTTCTACTTTTCTACGCGAAGATATCCCTTTGAACATTATGGATGGAAGAGAATAAAAGGCGAATGGTGTCATTGCATTTCTTGGGCGTAAGAAGGAGGGAACAGGCGGTAGTTGCTCCCTAATAGTTGGAAGTTCGACGAATTCCGGCATCTCCAATCAAAACCTTCAAAGAAAACGACTTCAAATTTCGCAAGTCGATGATGTTTACATGGCTGACAGGTCGATGATCGCGTGCGGTGATACTTGAGGCTCTGCAAATTGATCGCCAATTCAGACAAGCACGCAATACTAAGTAAGCATTCCGGCACATCTCTCCGATTGGATGCCTGGGGCATTTTTTGCCTCCCACTGCGAAGCCCTCCCCCGCATGAGACGACTACCGAGGAACAAACACCTCGACATTTCCAAGCAAGGTTACAAATGACGTGACAGAAACATGGAGATACAAACATGTTTAGAAATCAAATTGTCGAGCATTTGCCGCTCGTCCATTGCAAAGATGTATATAAACCTGAGTTAAGTCAAGGCAAGTTCAATCCCATACCATTTTAGTCCTCCCACACAAATAAGCCAAAATGACTACCACTACAACCACAACATCAACATCCACCCCTTCAATCATCAAGCAACAAGGGATTGAAATACCTCGAGGTCCTGTAGAGTCGACTTTGATCTTCTACGCACCACCACCCGACAATGCCGCACCATGGAATTACGTCGAACAACCACCACCAGGTCTCCCCCAACGAAACTACACCGAACACCCCTCCCAAGTCCTCCTGAACGACATGCGCGGCAATGAATCCACCTTTCAACTAAACACCCACGGTTTCACCACCGCCTCTTCCGTGTCCAGCAACTGCACAGATTTCACATCCGACGACGATGTCAAAAACATCTACTACCCAGAAGTTGAGAAGTTGATCTTGGACAAAGTCCCCGGAGCTAAAAGGGTATTCCTATTCGACCATACCATCCGCCGTGCAGATGTCAACGCAAAACGTCAACCCGTCCATCGCGCGCACATCGATCAAACCGAAACCGCAGCAATCGCTCGCGTACACCGTCATCTCCCCTCCGAAGCTTCAACCTTACTATCCTCCCGCGTACGCATCATAAACATTTGGCGCCCATTAAACGGCCCAGTTGTTTCTTTCCCCTTGGCTGTTGCGGATAGTAGAAGTGTCAAGGACGATGCTATTGTAGGGATTGAACATAGGTATCCCGATCGCGTTGGAGAGACTGCTGGTGTGCAAGCTGCGGAAGGACAGAAATGGTGGTATTGGAGTGGTATGGGGAATGAGGAGAGATTGTTCTTGCAATGTTATGATTCTGAGGGTAGTAGGGCTAGGACACCGCATACGGCGTTCACGGACCCGAGGACACAGGAGGGGTGGCCTGGACGCGAGAGTATCGAGGTTAGGGCTTTGGTGTTTGGATGAGGTTTTGATTGATTGATGAGATTGATGAGAGGGGTTTGGGAGGATATGAGGTGTTTTCTAGAGTTTCATTTGATATTGTAGTGATGGTATAATGGAGTGGTGTTATAGGATATCAATTTTGCTTTGACAATTTCCAGATGAAACACATGAGTTTTAACCATCTTACACTATCTACATACTTTTCATCATCTCATACTATCTACATATTAGTTTTCGTCATCTTGTTTTACATGTTACGGTTTTGCACGCCATATCTAAGTGACCTCTCACTCCTCATCACTGCCAGGCTGTGTGTTCTCCAAGATACCAGCTTGACCAAGGCGAACAGTGCCATCGTAGTCAAATCCGTTGGTGGTGTTTGCAATAGTCCAGTTGCCGAAACAAGCATAGTCGTAGTTACTCAATGCGTAAGAAGCATTCTGGCTGGCGACAAACTTGTCCAGAGCACACATACCATCAGTGCGGCCCTTGCAGGCACCTCCTCTCAGAGTGTCCAAAGGCAGGATACCATTGTTGAGACGCATGCGGACGAATTTGTGAGTTGCGTTGGAGGCACTGTAGCCATATTGCTCGGGGTAGTATTGGACGCGCTCTTTGCCGACAGTAGCAGGGTTGGGGTTGGAGCAGCCAATAACTTCAGTGGTAAGGTGGCCGCCGAAAGGAGTCATCTTGGAGAGAATGAAGTGACGGTCAGGGTCGGGAGGGAACTGAGTGAGGCTAGGAGGGTCGCGGAAGTAATCCAGAGACATGGCTGTGAGGACACTAACGATAATATCGTCGTGGCTGAAGTCGGCGTAAAAGGGGCGGTCCAGAGGGAAGTCGGCAGAGTTATTGGTGATACTGCTGTTGACGGAGCTGTTGGAGACGGTGATGTATTGGTGTGTCAAACGAGCGAGAAGTTCTTGGACGTAGCCGATACCTTGGGCTCTACCTGTTGGGTTACCGTATCCGTAGTCGTAGTAATAGGCCATATCAAGGGTGTTCTCAAAGCCGGCCCATTCATCTGCGGTGAAGAAGTCACAGAAGTCTGACATGCCAATGAAGCCGTGTTCTGATAGGTTTGTTAGTCAAGCTTGATACACATAAAACGAATCACATACCATAGGCACAGATCAGCTGCATGGCATAAGTGTCGTTGTTTGTCAAGGTGAAGCCTGAGGGGACATTTTGTTGCAGACGGGCAGTCGCGTTCTGGAGGTATCTCGGAATGTAGACAAAGACATCTTGGTCACCAAGATCACCAATGCCAGAAATGAAGTCGTTGAAACATGAATCGTAGGACGCAAGGGTGTTGTTTTCGGTGCCGCCTTCGGGAATAATGACAAGATCGAACAAATCACCAGAGGTAAAGTCAGTCAACTTCGGCTCAGGGACCTTTTCGTAAGTAGGGCCAAAGAAGCCTAGAGCCCAATTGATCTGACTCTCACGGATACGCGATTGACTGGTTGTACGCAAGACGGGCTTAGGTCTGGCAGTTCCATTGGAGTAGTCTGCTTCATATCCAACCTGTCCAGGAGAGGCATTGTATACAATTCTGCCGTAGCGGTTCCAGAAATCGACACCCAAATTGAACTCGGTCCGAGCGCCGATGCCGGTCAGGTAACTTTCATTCATCTGATACACATACGAGTTCAAGAAAGATAAGGGACCGGAGAAAGTAGCCGACGAGTTGAGCTTGAACTCGGTGAGCTTTTCAGCAAAGGCTTCTGCCAATGCACCATCATCGACGTAATCGGTGGGAAAACGCTGTGAATGTCTCTGCAGAGTATGAGCCTGTTCGACCTGGCATCCAGCGGGGAGGCCGACGTCCTTGACGCCAAAGGCATTGGCGGAGTTGTCGGCGTATGTGCTGATCTGACCCCAATGCTGAGAAATGAAGTTGATGTCTGAAACGAGAGACTGGTTCGTACGATGGTGAGTACTGGCTACAGCAGGAGCAATTGCTCCCGCAAGCAAAGCATACGGGTGTAGAGATGTCAAATGCATGGTGAGGAGCAATGAAAAGAGAGACAGAAAAACTAGAAACAACAACTTGTCGAGATCAGCCAGGGCTATTATAACACGGGAGGCATAAAACCGCAATGACTAGGCGGCGCTCCGAATCGGAGCATTTTGGTTGGGAGAGCTACATTGATAGCGCGGCTTCTTGTAGAAACGCGGATCATCCTGGCGATGACTGAGGAAGGCGACTGCACCACAATTTGAGACGCTCAGTGCTCGTCCATGGTTCTGATCAGGTTAGATGTATATGTTCATAACAGATCCCAAGACGGTGAAGAGTGAGATGGTGGAGATGCGTGTGCCATGTGGAGGAACGAGGGAGGAGTCAGAATTGCTGTGAGCAATCGATGACGTACCGAGGGAAAGTCTATTGCAAGTGTTCGCGCATCATGCCTTTGTTGCACAGAAACTTGTAACTCTTGCTTCAACCCTGTTCGAAATAATCCTTGCCGACAAGGAAGATACAAACGAGAGTCAATCCAGTCAGACAAGCTCGAAATTTCGACTTGTGCATACCGCCGACCCCCACCAACCCCGCAGAGACACCGACGGCCAATCATAGCCATCGCATTATCCCCGTCCTCGACTTTGCTACCCCGACACGACACTTCAAAATGGCTCACCGCAGAGTCAAAGATATCGACTACGATGAGGACGAATATGATGACTATTACTCGGGCGAAGAGGAATATGGCTACGAAGGCGCAGAGCCTGCTGCTGTCGCAGCAAACAATGAAGACGAGCTTAGCGCCGAGGACAAAGAGCAGATGCGCATAGGAACTGAGAGCGTGAGAGACGCTCTAGGAGACGCCTTTACAGATGTGACAGACGCCGCCATACAAGAAGCTTTGTGGCATTACTACTATGATGTCGGCAAATCTGTCACGTATCTCAAGAGTACGTTGTCGCCCAAGCGTCCCATGCCAGCAAGCTGATGTTCTCTAGACCAGAGTGCTCCCCAGCAAGCGCAACCAAAGAAGCAGAAGCAAGTGTCCAAGTTCGACCAAGCTGCTACGTCGGCTGCTCAGAAACCAGTTGACATAAAGGGTACGTCCTTCTTTCCCTCCCTTTCCTTTTCCTTGTCCCTCTCGCAGAGTGCCACCACACATTGCCCAACTTCCGGAGTTGGACTACCTTGCCAGAGAATGATACTCGGACGGTGCCATCGCCCACTTCCCTGCCGATTCACCAGCGAGCATGCTCTGACTGGGCTTGGAACAGTGCCGACCAGCCCACTGCCTCGACCGCATCTCAATCCCGCCGACCTCTTCAACGATATTCCTTGGTTCAACGTTCCGCAAGAAAGAGTTGGATGCATCATGGCTGAACAAGTCCGATCACCATTACGTCTGCTGGGCGGCACTGGCAAGCCGTCAAAGCTAGCTGCTCTAGCTGCTGCTAGGAAGAAGAAGGAGGCCGATCAAAAAGCTGCTCAAGAAGCTGGTCAATCTGAAAAGCCTGCTGGCACCCCATCACTGATGGATCGTCTCGGTACAAGGTCCGCTCAACCTACAAGTCAGGAGAACACCAAGCCTGGAGATGCTTCTCAGCCAGAGACTCGTTCTTTCCCGATTCGCAAGCGCAAAAGTCCTTCACCGCCTCTGCCAGCAGAAGATCGAAGACCTTCTGCCCCAGAACCGACCTCTGTTGCAACTCCTGAGCCTGTTTCGAAGCCTGCCGAACATGTCCGCGCAGGTCCATCCATCTTCGCCAGTACAATGTGTGGTGGCAGCTCGCGAAGACGTCCCTCGCATCAAGACACTGCTGTTCTTTCTCAAAACATTTTGCCTGCCATCTACGGCCACGACGCGAACCTTGCTAACACCAATGCCTTTTCAGGTCCAAGCCCTGATGACGTTGTCATGCAAGCACAGGCAAAAGGTTCGGCGCGGTCGTGAAAAGGTAGAAACGAGTAACATGTACTAACTCATACTGTCAGCCTCGGGCGCAAAGAAACAGGCCTCTCAAAATAAAGACTCCAAGTCTGTTACGAATGGTGTCTCCAACCTCAGCCTGGAAGAACCACAAACAAGTCAGAAGTAGGATTATCCCGTGTACTTTTGTTTGACAAATGCTGACATTACACAGGGTCAAGAGCAGAAATCTTGATGTCGTGGCAGAACATGCAAAGGCTGGACGTAAGAATGCTGCCAGCTTTGTTGTTATTGGACATGTCGACCACGGAAAGAGTACCCTCATGGGCCGTTTGCTGTACGATTTGAAGGTCGTCGATCAACGTTCGCTCGACAAATTCCGCAAAGAAGCCACGAGTATTGGTAAATCTTCTTTTGCCCTGGCTTGGGTCATGGACTCGACATCAGAAGAGCGCGAACGTGGTGTAACAGTCGACATTGCCACCAACAACTTCGAGACCGACAAGACAAAATTCACCATCCTGGATGCTCCTGGACACAGAGATTTCATCCCAAATATGATTGCTGGAGCCAGTCAAGCTGACTTCGCCGTCCTCGTCATCGATGCCGGAACCAACAGCTTCGAAGCAGGTCTGAAGGGCCAGACAAGAGAACACGCTCAGCTTGTCCGCAGTATGGGCGTCCAGCGCATCATCGTAGCCATCAACAAGATGGACAGCATCAACTGGGCTCAAGATCGCTTCGAAGAGATCCAGCAGCAAATTTCCGCTTTCCTGACCACCACCGGTTTCCAACAGAAGAACATTGCATTCATCCCCTGCTCTGGTCTTACTGGCGAGAACGTCGTCACACCGGCACCGGAAGCAGCATCATGGTACACCAAGACATCCAACCCTCAAACTCTAGTCCAAGCTCTCGAAGCCCAAGAACCGACGAAAGCCGCCCTGACATCTCCCCTCCGCCTCCCCATCTCCGACATCTTCCGCGGCGGCGTCACAAACCCCCTTTCCATCTCCGGCCGCATCGAAGCTGGCACCCTCCAAGTAGGCGACACCCTAATCGCCATGCCCGCCAGCGAAACCGCCAGCATCAAAGGCATAGAAGTCGACAACGAAGCCGCCGACTGGGCAGTAGCCGGCCAGATCGTAACCCTCCACCTCACAGAAATCGACCCCGTACATCTCCGCATTGCAGATTTGCTCTGCGATGCACGCAAACCCGTCGCCAACATCAAAGCTTTCACGACCAAGATATTGGCATTCGAGCATGTTATGCCCATGACTGTGGATATCCATCGCGGACGCATGCATGTGCCTGGAAGAATCGCGCAGATGACTTGCGTGCTTGATAAAAGCAGTGGTGCCATCACGAAGAAGAAGCCTAGAGTTGTGCAGCCGGGAAGTGTGGCGAGAGTTAGGGTGGAGTTGGATACTGCTGTGCCGCTTGAGGTACCTGGAAGGATTGTGTTGAGATCTGGTGGTAACACTGTTGCTGCTGGTTTATTGGAGGAGGTTTTTGCATAGATGTGATAAAGCGGCATCATGAATAGGCATCTCAAAAAAGCATGGATGAATTTCGAAACATGAATGTATGTCTTTTCTCATCGATTTGAATGGTCGCCATGAGCATTTAGATCTGAGCGCTCACAGTGATAGTCTTGCGTATCGCCCTGTTCTGTGACGGTACAGTCGGCTCCGTCTTCTGTTGCATGCTGGTCTCAAGATGCAGGATAGAGTCCGAGAATTCGCAGGCAGGATTACTCATCTAGAGGGGCAATGTAGACAAAACACGGTTGCTCCCCTTCTCCAGTCAGATCAACAATATGACTGTCAAAAGGCACGATACTTTTCAACATCGAAGTCGTATCCAGGGAGCGCATGAGAAACATCTGTTCTTCAATGGTAATGTCAACTGTTTATGGAGTAGTTGCGCGTGCAGTTGAACGCATCTTTAATTTCCAATGATGATGGCATGATTGTGACTCCTATATTGACAACATCGGTCCGCAGTGTGTACAAATGGTGAGTAGTATTTCTGGAGGGTACTTGAAGATGCTTGCAATGTTTGCAAGCATTAGATGAAGCGGTTGCGTTGTACAGGTAGATGATTAGATGTGGTCAGGGTCGTCCTGGTGGCAGAATTGGTTCAGACAATATCGAAGACAGTGTTGGAATGTTTATTTTTGAGGAAGCGAGAACAGCGCGTACAAACGTGTAATGCATGAAGAGTAGGAGGGTGGAGGAGCAGACAAGTATTGGTGAAGGCAAAAGAGGAAGGAACACGCGAAAGGAGAGCCAAGGAGGAAGGCACGATTCGGTCACCACCAAAATTTCGAAGAACATTAGTTATCAATTGAAGCTATTAGCTACTAGCTACCCATGCAGAACGCCTCATAATCATACCATCAACGTACTAGCAGACTTGTCGTCCGCTTAGTAGTTCCAAGTCCAGTTGACAAAGTCATCAGGGTCCTCACCACACTCGTAAGCGTAGTTCATGGCCTGGGTACGTCTGTTGAGCAGAGTTTCACGAGTGGCAGAGCCCTTGTTACCCAAGACAGACTTGAGACTGTCGATGGCAAGCATGGCCAAGCTGTAGCGATCGGTTTCGTTCCTGATAGCCAATTCGAGTGGAGTATCAATATTTCCCTTCTCCTTATACCCACGAACGCGCATCAAGTGCTGACCCTTTCTCTTGTAGGTCATTCTATGCAAAAGCCACGGGTAACTGTGGAAATTCTTGTCCGTTTTACGTCTTTTGCTGAATCTGACCCCAGTACACCCACTCGGCGTAGAGAGCAAAAGCCGTGGGGTCATCTTTGAGTGCTATAAATTTTTGCACATCTCGGACAACCCATCGATTCTCTTCGGAGATGGCTTCGAAACAATGAGCCGGGACGTAAACGTGGATGCTGAACTCGGTATGGGCTTCCGAGTTTAGGACTGTTCTGACAACTCAGCTTTTATAATCCGTAGAGGCATAATTAAAGTGGGAAGCCAGACACATATGACACTCCGTACGAAGCAGAAAACTAGTCATGCCTTCCGATAACATCCATGTGTCCTTTAAGCCCCTCTCTTCAATCCTCGACGGCCATGAGCTTAAGGATCTCTCCCTCGAGTGCCTAAAAGCGTTTGCTGCCTTCCATTATCAGCAGCCCCTCTTCTCGTTCGTAACTTTGTGAGCTCCGTCTGTCTCATCCTTTCGCGGTTCTCGAGAAGATCCACGGCCGCCTAAAGGTCTTCTTTGATGTACATGGCTTCCACTTTTTGGAAAGCAGTCTTCGTAGCTCTAGGGGTGATACGAGCAATCTGACATAGCTCGTGGACGTCGAACTTTCCGTTAAGACGGCGATCCCAGGATGTGAAGTCGTCTAGGCAAGTCTGTACAGCATTCACCCGAGTAAGAACATCCTATTGGTGAGGCCCTTTGCGCAGCTGTATAGTTTTAGTGACGTGCCTTTGATGTATGTGTAAGTGCACTCTCACCTCTACGTTCTCAATGAACGCAGGCATCTTAAAGCTGACTGGGAGAAAGTCGAACAATCCGCGGGGAGGAGGAGAATTGTCTAGGTCCACGAAGATATTAAAGTGTGAGGGAGGACGGAAACTCATAGTGAATCGACTCCAGTCAAGAATTACGATGAGAAAGTGATTTGGTTGATCAGGGGATGAGTGACCTAAGCCGTGATGGGTAGAGGTGCGTGATAGATAATGCGTTGAAGTTTTAAAGACAACAAACAGGCGTGCAGCGGGGGCGAATGGAAGGCGCATCCAACACAAGCTCTGGTTGTTTTTAACCTTCTTCTCCGAATACCTTGCGTTGCTTGATCCCAGCTCCGTGAGTTCCGTCAACTTCATTTTCTTGTGTTCTGGATGAACGTCAATGATCGGCGAGAGGTCTTCCTCGATGCGGTACTGTGATTGGACTGGTAGCCGTCCAGGTGGCAGTGTACGTAGCCAGAAACCGGTCTAGCGATTGGTGGAGCGAAGGGAGCAGCAGGTCGTTGGACGGGGTCGGCGCGCGTATGGATAAGTGAGTTCATGTGCTGGTCAAGCCGGCTCGATTAGAGTAGCGCTCGCAGGTGCGGCAGTAGAGATAATCCTAGTGACCAAGGGCATGCATGTGCTGATGACTCCCTTGAATGGTTCTGAAGCGTTTCTCGCATGTATCACAGTCGTGAGGAAAACGACTGTGACCCAAGGCATCCATGTGTTGCCTGCAGCCCGACTATAGGGTGAAGGTCCGATCGCATGAGTCGCACTCGTAATCATCATCGTCGTCATCTGAAGCTTCATCCTCGTCTTCGTCGTCTTCTTCATCATCATCCTCCGCATCCCAGTGGTTCAGAGCGTCCATGTGTTGTGCTGCTGCTTGCTCGGTACCGAACCGCTTGTTGCATGTCTCGTGGTCGTGAGGAAAACGACTGTGACCCAAGGCATCCATGTGTTGTCTGCAGCCTTGCCATGAGCCGAACTCGCGATTGCAAGAACCGAATTCGTAGCTGCTCATAGTTGAATTGTTCAACGCCTTCCGGAGCAAAGAAAAGGATGCGGCAAGAAAACAGACCGCTGCGCGACCAAGTGGATCTGGCACAAAAAGAAAAAGAAGAGCCGTTGTAACATGAAGACTTTGTGATAAAGTCAATACTCTTGAACCAGAATCATCACCTTGGTGGTGAGACTGATACCATCACGATTCGCAACGACACCCACAAGACACTCTTGCCGCTCCCAACGCCAACGTGGACCAGTGGGAGAAGCATGCGATTGAAGAAACAACACAAGCCAATCAACTTGGTGGCGAAGTCGACGACCAGGAGAAACTCTTGAAAAGAAAGAAGACCAAGATCGGACGGCCAGAAGAAAGTCTTGAAAAGAAAGAAGACCAAGATCGGACGACCAGGAGAAAGTCTTGAAAAGAAAGAAGACCAAGATCGGACGACCAGGAGAAAGTCTNAAGGAGCTCGAGCGACCGAGAAGACCCTCTCACAAGCCTTCAAGGCTGAGCAAAAGGGGCTCAAGCGGCCGAGATGGGCGTTGACACAATCCGCACTCCATCATGGAGAACATGAAAAAGGTCAAGGACGAGAACCAGAAGCTCAAGGTCACACACCTGCGTCAGGAATCCAGAATCAGTCAACTTGATGAGATCAACGCCATTACGATCCAGAACGATATCCTCCAAGACAACCTTACCGCTCTAAGAGCCAACGTGGATTAGTGGGAGAAATACGCGGCCGAAGAGACAGCAAAGGTGAAGGAGCACAACGTGTATATCGACTACCAGGAGAAAGTCTTGAAAAGAAAGAAGACCAAGATCGGACGGCTTAGAGGCCGCCTAACGAGAAGCAAAGGTATAAACCGAGATCTCTAAGAGCGCAGCGACTACCTCGAGGGACGTCTAGCGACCAAGAAGATCAAGTCGCAGGCTTTCAAGGCTAAGCAAAATGAGCCCAGGCGAAGCATCAAGGACTTGCAGCAACCCGTTTGTTAGCGCAGCTCGAAGAAGATCAGACCGACTTACCAAGTCTGCTAAAGAAGAATGTCAAGTTGCATGAGCAACAGCTTTCCGACGCCGCTCTAAGATGAGTGCATATTCTGCAAGCTACATAGGTTGGTCTACAGCTTAACCAAAATGTCGAGAGAATGGAAACGGAGGAGGCTGTGGTTTCTTTGGACAAGTTTCCCGTAGGATCTTCAATAGGGGAGACATTTGAGGATGGAGGAAGAACCTTGATACGTGGGTCTACCATTCCCTACTAATAGGCAATTCGACAACTCGAGCGCATCTCCCGGGAGTGTCTCGAACTCTGCGGAGAGTATACGGGATCTGCAAATCATATCAGAAATACTGAATGACAAAGATAAGGAGATGGTAGACATACACATCAAGGTCCGGCATCCATGAAAGCCTCTTGCATGAATGATCAGGGATCCATCAAATCAGGAGTGCCGCTTCTCTTCATTCTCGCAGTCTCATCTCTAAGGTTGTTGACTTCGCTGTACAGCTCTCAGAGACGATGTACTTGTGCCTAACAGACTGCTCGGAGTGGGCGTCGATGAGCTGCTGCTCACGAACCTTGACCGGCTTCTTCAGGTTGACGTTCTCCTTGAGCAGAGTTCCAGGGTCTGCTTCTAGGCGAGTCGAACGCTCTCTCTAGGCCAACTTGGCTGCGAATCGAAACAGCCTTGCACCGAGTCAGGAAGGAAGAGTATAGAAGCAAGAAAGAGATAGGACCTTCTAATCGCTACGTCAGTCTGCCATGTTCACATGAATAATCAAGAAGAAAGGAAACGAACAAAGGGAAAGGTCAGAAAGATTGAAGGAAAGGGTATGTCGTTCTTTGCTCCACGCACCAAGTCTACAGCTTTGACTACTCGGGAGGAATTGCATCGTGTAACCAGTATCCGGAGAAGCAACATAAATACAACAACGAACCAATTTGCCCGTTCACTGTAAAGAGCTTGGGTTGCCGTTAGACCGTAGGTTGAGATGGCCGGTGGTTCGATCTGCTCTTGTGACGGAATTGGTTGTTGGGCGGCTCTCGCTGCACGCTCTCTCTATATTACCTTCGCGCAGCAAAACGTCGCGATAGGCTTGGAGACATTGGCAGGTTGCGGGTCGGGGTGAGGATTGCTTTCGGGAAATAGTCCCTTCGGAGGACTGGGCCATTGCCGGCAGTGTGGCGTGTTCATCGCTGAAAAGCTTTGGAGCTGGCGAAGCGAAGACTATGACGGGACAAAACATTTGGCAGGTATTGCTGCACGCTCCCGCTGTGATGTCCCCGTGCGGCGACAGGCGCGATAAGCTTGGAGACAGTGGCGGGTTGCGAGTCGATGTATGAATTGCTTTCCGATGATAGGTATAGGTCTCTTTCAGAGAATTGGGCCATTGTTGGGAAAATTGTGGGTCGTACTCATCGCTAATCGGATCAAAAGGTGATGGTATTGGTTGTTGGGCAGCTCTTGCTACACGCTTCTGCTGCAAGCTGGTCTCTGTCTTGAATGAGGGCGAGACTTAGAGAGGACACTTCGCCTTGCGTTGCCTGGCATGGGTCGTAAAAGGGCGAAGTGGGTGTGCGATGCGAATCAGCAGCACTGCGGAATTGGAACATGTCGCGAGGATCTGATCGAGGCAGAGGTACGTCGTGATATGACATGGAGTATTGGTTGTGAAGCGGGCCTCGTTTTAATTTGAGGCAGTACTTTGTTGATAAGGTGATGACGGGTGTTGATTTGCATCAAATGATTGAGTTTGAATTTCTCTTAAACGACGGTTGGCCACAACCTCGGCTTTGCATCCAACCCTGGACTTTGGCTCGACTCATACCGCGACATGACTTCTTTTTGGAGGAGCCGATTCAAGTTACCGCCAAAGTCCTCGTCGCTCCGAGGTATTAGCTAGCCGACGAATTCTGCACGCTACAGATAGAAGAAGAACGCGTTTCAACAACTGGACGAAAGGGACGCCGAACAAGAAAGTCTCTACCAACAGGCTCTTGCGCAAGCGAATGCCGACCAAGAACGCCATCGCCAACAGGCTCTTGCACAAGCGACTGCGGAACAGGAATTCTCCACCAACAGACTCTTGCACCAGCGACCGCCGAACAAGATAGTCTTCACCGACAGGCTCTTGCACAAGCGAGAAGTTGAACGACAAGAGCAGGAACAATTGAAGCGCACTGCGGAAGAGAAAGAATCGCAGGAAAGATAGGCGCGCCTTGCAGAACAGAGGCAGAAGGATGAAGCATCTGCTTCGTCCCTCTGCCCGCCAGGCAAAGGAACAAGCAGACGACGTCTCCGCCGCCGCAGCTGTTGTCCCAGATGCAGCGGCCGTGAATGACAACAGGAGAAGCAATTGAAGCAAACTGCGGAAAAGAGAGAATTGCAGCAAGGGGCAGGCGCACCTTGTAGAACAGAGACAGAAAGACGAAGGAGAGGCTCTGCTGGAGCAAGAAAAATGCGTCAAATCACCGGATTAGCAGCAGAAGAAAACATATTCTGCTGTCGCTGCTGCCACGAAAGAAACAGTGCAATTGGCACCATCGACACCTCTACCGCTGCATTCGAAAAGCACCGACGCATGCATATTTGGGCAACCATTAGCACCACAGAAAACGCGTTCGAAAAACCATCGGCGCCTCCGCAATAAACCAGTGCATTCGGACAGCCATCGTGTGGCTGGACAGTTCCTCGACTTAGGCATATCGCTCCTAGAGTTTTGATTCGGCCAGCTCTGTGGAGTCAATTCGGCTAGCAGTAGCCCGACCAACTGAGATCAACCAGGATGATATTAAGGCAGAAGACCCTTTTTCCACCTATCCATCTTGGTGCTCCTGCTCTGGCTTGTTAGTCAAAGGTACACGGAACAGGTATCATCTTAAGTCGAAGTACTCACTGACAAATACACATGATGGCAGCAAAGCCTCGGTACGGGCCCAAGCAAGCAGGTGCAAGCGAGCAGACCTTGAAGTCCTACATAGACCTTTCAGATCGTCGTCATTAACGACGCGTCTCCCAGATGCAAAGGGATCGATGAAATCAGGGAGCACAGGAAGAAGCATTGTATTCAGAATTGATAGCCTTACCTATCATTTCTATATCCTTGCAGTTGTGCCTCTCCTTCGCCGTGGTTCTGTCCGTTGGTGTATTCCCTCTGTTAATATATATCTCGACGCGAAAGTTCCTGCCTGTCAAGCTCTGATCGGTTGTTATCCGTAGACTCTGGCGGATCTGTCGAACAGTGTCATATCAGTCCGGAAGGAGCTCGACGCTTTGTGGTCGTGTGGTTTCTCTTATCCACGTCTTTGGCCCATCGCTAATTTGTCACAAATGATCAATTGAAGACAACGCGATCTGACGCGGCCACGGCATTCCCGAGACAGAACCGCCGACAATGATATTCACGGACAACACAAGTTACGCCAAATACCAGAACGCAAACACAACAAGTCTTCTTCGACACCCGGTTAAAAACCAGAATGCAGATGAAAATATTTTTTTTCTGTAGGGTTTTCCGCCCCGGTTTTTTAACGAAGCGGGTCTGCTCGAAGAGGGGATGTCTCTTTTTGCTATTGCAAACTGCTTCTCCCAGTACGACGCGAACGCCGAGCTTTGCAGATCGTAGTTGTTGACGAGGGATTGCACCCCGGTTGTTTTAGCGAGGCAGGTCTGCTCGATACACCCATGAGAAGGTGTTGCATGTGAAAATGCGGAGAGGTGGTGCGATGTGAGTGGAATTGCCTGTGAGGAGGCGGAGAGGGGATGTGATGTGAGTGGAATTGCCCGTGAGGAGGCGATGCCCGTGAGGAGGCGGATGTGCAAGGTGAAGGGTGAAATTGGGATATGCAAATGTGAAGCGGGAATGTCGTTTTTACCAGGAGGCAGCACTGATGCCAGAGCTTGTGATGGTCCATTGAAACCGGTTAGAGAAGAGCCTAATCGGCATGTCTCTTGCGAGCCATCATAGCATCGTAGAAGTCGTCAACCGTGTCCCAGCTGACTCCCTTCTTCATCTGAGCATGGGTCCACTGACGACAGGCTCTGCAAAATCCAGGGTACTCTTCCTCGAATTCGAATCCCGGTGGAGGCGTGCCTGCTGACTTTGCTCCACAGATACATGGAGTCTCTCGGGCCAAGTCCTCTCTGTTCAACGCGATTCGACTTCTTACACACTCTGCCGAGAAGTCTGAAAACGCAGTGAAGGGCGTTCTGCCTTTTCTGGTCGATTCCTGCCATTTCGAGTTGCATTTGTAGCATATGGCGGGCACGGAGTCGTCGAAAGGAACATTGAATGCCTTCCTCATGCGCTCAGGTACGTCTTGCAAGTCGGCGATGGCGAAGGATGTCTTGCAAAACTTGCACTCGAGCTCGGCAAGGTCTCTCCTGACGCGCTTGTTCTCTGCCAGAGCGGCGTTGTGGACGAGGAATTCGTCGAAGACCTCCATCCATCGGGCTAGGTCGCCTTCCTGGTCCTCGGAGACTTTGTCTTTCCAGCCGGCAGAGCTCCATTGCTGGTAATGAGCAGCGCAAGAGGATTCGGATCCAACGTCCCCAAAGAAGATTCGTGCGTTGGCCGGCTCGTTGCAGACCGTGCAGAGTGTGCCCTTGGGAATGGGCTTGTAAAAATCCGTTTTCTCCTGAAGCGATTTGTGCTCCTCCCATGTCGAGATCCTGTCTTCTATCGAGAGAAAAGGGTGACGCTTCTCCCAGCTCCACCAACCAATGTAGCAGTGGTTACAACCGTAGCGCAGGTTGCCACCGTCCTCGACGAACATAACCATGGTGGCCTTGGTCGCCTGAGTACACCCCTTTCCGATCATAGAACACGCTGGGGTCACATGTCTGGCACCCTGCTGAAACTGATGAGCCCTGTTGAGCGGCTTGTATGGAACAGCACGCATGTCCTCGGGAACGGCGGCCGGGTAAGCCTTGATCGATGCCTCTGTGCGGTAGCGGCCACCAGTCGGAGAGGTGACGTCGAGGGCGTTGAAGACGTCAGTGCAAAGTCCCTCCACCAACAGCATACGTGGTGCAGAGCAGGTGTTTCTGCTCACACCGAAAACGCGACGGATGTGGAGCGTGCGGTTTTGCCCACAAGCCTCGACGACGTGGGTGCCGTCTCTGGCACGGGTAGAGCCTCTGAGAATGGCCGAGGCGAGAAACTTGTCGTACGACCAGACACGTTGGAAAACCCCAAGCACACCGGTACCAGAGCCAATATAAATGAAAATGACGTTGCCGGCGGCATCCAGGATGATGAAAATGTAGATGCCCCATAGGCAGAGCTCGGCGTTGGACACAGGGGGGATCTCGAGGTATTCCTTGCCGGTGCGAATGCTTTGGCCACATGCCTCAACGACTGCTGGGTGCACGTTCGACATCAACCAGTGGAGAAGGACTTCCGGATCCAGACGTTGCCACACCGACAACATGCCCTTGGTGAAATGGCAGCCCTCCAGAGGTTTGGACCAGTCGAATTGCATAGCCTGACCTTTGCGGACGGAGATGCTGTGTCGGAAACGACCCTTGAACGTGGCATGTCTGTCAGAATCTGGACTGAGCCTTGATGAACGCAAGGCTGTACTGCCGACGTATGTCCAAGTTACATGCTGCCATTGGTATAGCATGGCTTCTGCAACGGTTTCCGGACCATGCTTGTTCTTCGACTTCTTGCTCGTTGAGGCTTTGCCCTTGGAGGCGTTGGTCTTGGTTGTCGATCGTGTTGTACGTCGGACAGGCTCGGAGTCTTCGTCGGAGGAGGGATCGTCAATAGACCCTTCGAAGGCTTCCAGCTCCTCTTCTTCAATGGTCTGGACGACGTCTGAATCGTCATAATCTTGCTCCCAGTCATCGTTGACGACATCGAGGTTGTCGATAGAGTCGTCATTGCCGACACCAGAATCATCGACGAAGTCACCGTCGCCAGCATCGGAATCGTTGATGAAGTCGTGTTCGACGGCATCGGAGGTGTTGACGAGGTCACCGTTGACGGCGTCTGACCCGGCGAGCAAGACATCGATGTCGACGTACTCGTCGCCGTCGTCGACAACGACACCAGAGTCGTTGAGGATGTCTTCGATGTCGATGAAGTCGTCATCGTCGTTGGCCTTGATCAGAGAGGCTGGTCTGGTCTGGAGATGTCGATTAGCAGGATTCATGATGATCAAAAGGACGTATCGATACCTTTGAAGCCTTTGCGGCCTTCTCGGTCTGAACCTGACCAACGGCTGGTCTCTTGCTCATGGCCTTAGCCGATGGTTGAATCGATGAGCTGGCTGCAGCATTGTTGTTGACCGAAGCTCTGGTCGAGGCTCTGGTAGTGGCAGGCATGATGCTGTCTCAACAATCAGTATTGGCTTCTTGAGTGCTCGCTGGTGGATGGTTGATCGTTCTTACATTGAAGGAAGGAACGGGTGATGGAGACAGAAGGGCTTGCTGGTGATGCTATCGCTCGAGATGATCTTGCTAACGTTGGAGATTGTAAGTACTCGATGAAAGGCTTCGTCGTGTTCTTTGGTATGTTGTTTCGTTGATGTGTCCTGACAGCAGCTCAGGAAGCGGAGGTGGGAAGCTCGACGGGATTCCATCAAGTGCCAACTTCCGTGGTTGCTCCTTCCCTCTCTGATGTTGAAGGGAAACATCTCCACCATGGCTTCCCTCGCCTTTCGACTTTCTCCATGCACATGTCGTGGACTGGGAAACCAATACAGCTTATGTGGTACGAACAGACTAAAGTTGGATCATACTAATCGCACAGAGAGTGCACCGACGCATCGAAGTTGAAGCATGAAATGGATGTTGATCTATAGAGATGGATGCTTCATGATGTAGCAGCTTGGCGGCTTCTGATTGGCTGACTTGAACGCCCTTTTGGCTGGACCCTTTCGGCTGGACCCTCATAATGCTGCAGCGATGAATTGCATAAACAAGTCAAGATTGAGCGGCCGAGACCAAGGAAACGAAGCCAGGTAGCGCTCTGTCATTGAGTGATTTGCTGTATTGATGAGTTTTAAAATCGATTCCCGAGAATCAATCATGAATGCCAAGTTAAGAAGTAAATCTTTCATCACGCTCTTCAGGTGAGTTCGGTCCAGACTACGGCCTCTTCTCCTGAATGTCGAGCTTGATGCGCGGTACATTCGGTGACTTCAGGAAGAAAGTGCGTAGGACGACGGAGGGATGTGATGGTTAAGATTGACTGACTGCAGTCAAAAGGGCCCTGGACGACCCGGATAGGAATGATCAGAATAACTCGATTGTCAGTGGGTATCTCGTTGTTCGCTTGTTACACTCTTCGCAACATACAGACTGCAGGATCTCTACCATAGGCGCGCCGATCCCGTCCATCAAGTCAAACTTTTGCCAACTTTATCGACAGCAATACCCTTTTCTGTTCGAGCCCGAGACCACAACCCATTCAAGAATCTCAACGAGAAGTCTCAGCGCACTCGCTTCTATGAGAACAATGTGCTACTCGGTAGACCAGGCCACACGACCGCCAATTGTGGATGTTCTCAGATAAGACAGATAATGCAGACCGCCGTGAGTCCTGCGCAAGGTCCGAACTTGCTGGATGCGGCAAAACATTTGAGGAAGCTAACATACATGGATGAGCTGGCTGCCGTATAAGATAGAGGTGCGTCCACGTGGATGCACAAAAGAAAAATGCTTGCCTAACCGTGAACAGAGTTCGGCAACTTGCCTATCACCTTTCAAGATGTTCTCCTCCCATGGCCCTCACGCACAAGGATCTGACAAAACATAGGTGATAAGTAAAGGCTCCGAGGTTATCACGACGCAACAGAGCACAATGGGTAGAAACACAATGCTCCGCATCAAGCCTTGGTGATGAGCTGAAGAGTGGCTACTCTCAGATCCATGGGTTGTCCGGAGAAGACTGCTGTGAATCAACAAAAGAAGGAAGAGAATTTGGATCCAGAAGAAGACAATAGGGAGTGAAAGAAAAAACGCCCGCGATAAAAGAATGGCTAAGGAAGAAGACGGACCGGTTTGCGCCTCGAGACACTTATCACCAACGGGTATGTTTATCTACGGCCGCCATACAGCAGAGTCAAGTGTACATGCTTCCTCCGCCATCATTTATCTCTCTCAATTACCATCATCTGCTTAGGTAGATGCAAGAACAGACGACACAAAATATCTGCTTGAAATAAGAAGCCCGCAGCGCGTCGCTTGTCAAATCAGCACAAATCTTGTGGTCTACCTGTGTACAGGTCTGATGTCCAGTTCACTTGACCCTTACTTAGGTATCACGCCCCATCAAATTCAGTTAAACGTCTTCCTCTCTTGATTCACCAACTCAGGCGTGGCTGCCTCCACCCTCACCGATCTTCCTTACTCACCATCACCAAATAATTTCTTTGACAAAGTATTCATCTCGACACGCGTATCCTAATAAGTCTGCATCCAGGGCAAACGCTACCCACGTCTGACTGGCTATGGCACGACGATCCAGGATGCTCTGGGGTACCTTCTTTCTCAGCTCTACAGAGGTCATCAAATCGCCATCAAGCGCAACAACTCAAAGTTCAAGGAAAAGGAACCAGCCGAAGACAAGCAACACTCTCCACTGGAACTTGTCATGAAGTCCCCTGCCGCATTTCCAACTCCGCCATCTTCCAGTCTCCTCGCTCCCTCTCTACTAGTCTCCTCGCTCCTCGCTCCTCCTCCACTAGTCTGCTCGCTCCCCCTCCGCCAGTTACCGCTGGCGGACTTCAACTCCACCAGAGTCTTCGAGAAACAGGACGACTCTATAAAAAAGACTGCATCGCCACAAGTCATAGTGGCTCGTTCACATCAAGAATTGGAGCCAAGTCCGACACTCTCTTCCATAATCTCTCAGCTTTGAAATTTTGGGGACAACAAAGTCGACTCCGAGTCAACTGACAGTTCAACTAATCCTGGATCCGCTTTTGGTTTCGAGCTGCGGCTTGCAAAAAGAAATACGACTCGTCCGTACAAAGGCTGGAAATCATTTACTTCTAAGCGTAACAGATTCGTCTCCAAGCTCACGGTAAAATCAGAGATAAGCTTGTCCCTATTCTAAGGGGGTTCCATCGTTTACAATAAAAGAAACAGTGGTCACATTTCGCAAAAACATCAGAGACTTTTTCGACAAGAAACATCGTCGTCACTCGCACATCGAGCAAGCACACACACTGTGGTATGCCTATATTCAGAGCAAGAGGTACCGACGTATGTTTGATCTTAACGACGATATCGCAAGGATTCTAGTTTCCCAGCGCTTCCGAGGACAAAGTCAATGGGTGGTATTATTAAGCGTCAAGCTAGATTCATCTTAGAGTCCAGAGGAAAGCCCCAGGTCACAGAAACGCATCACCATCCAAGAAATGTTGCCACAAGGTCCCCTGTCGCAATCCTTGCTTCATATAGTCCACCACCTTTGATTTTTGCCGCCCTTCCTCCAGCCTCTCCTGCCATGCCCCATGGGTCACGGACTTCTGCTTGGATAGCTGCCCATTGACTTTCTTGCTGCTACAGCTCGCGGGTAAGACACCCAAGCGTATAGTTGCTTGCTCTCTTAGAACCTCAATTTGTGCCTGTCGGCGTTCGATTCGATTCGGTTTCTTTCTCGACTCTTTCCTGTCGACTGCAGTCACCAGCTATTTTTTCCCCTACGCAGTTGCATACTTTTCTGCTTTATTGTTTCTGAACGGCTCGTCATAGCTTGCATTGACCGAAGAACAAACTGATACAGAGCGCGCATACGGCGCCACAAGACCGTTTGCCCTCGACATAGTCGTTCGACTCTTCTTTCTGTTTGCGCTCCCGTTCCAGCTTCAAGGCTTCAATTTCAGCAGTCTGGATAGCACTCCTAAGGATACGTTCATGTTCCGTAGCCGCTTGCGCAAGAGCCTGTTAGTGGAGTCGTTCTAGTTCGGTGTCCCTTTCGTCCTATTGCCGTCTCTAGGCGCGTTCTTCATTGATGTGTAGCATGCCGAATTCGCCGGCCGCTATGTTCGAGCAAAGAGGGCTTTGACGGGAAGGTGAATTATGACTCCTTTTGGGGTGGAAGAAGTGGCTTCTTGGTCTATGCGGCGCTGGGCTTGCTGTGCCAGCTCGCTCCTTGTGAGGAGTTACTATTGACGTAGAAATGTGCAAAGCTTGCGGAAGCTCCAAACTGCAGCACAAGTCAAGAAGGGATCGCTATATCGTAGTGAATGGCATGCTCAGATCGGGGCAGGAATAAAGGTCCATCGGGTGTGTCGCAGTGTTTAAGGAGGTTGCTGCAGACTGCGCCATAAGGTAATGAATCCCATCGCATGACAGGTGGTGAGTTGTGGCTCAAGTGCCTCTCGTAACAACGTGCGGCGCGCCGACTCTGTATGTCCCTGGAGCAGTGCGGCAGTGCCTAAACATCGTACACGGCGAGACCACATCCTTCCTGAGCAGTGATAGCCACTGAACTCTCATCGGCAGCTGAGCGCCGCCATAGTTGTACGACTGATGGGGGCGAGCCTGTAGCCTGGCCTGAACTCCAGTAATAGTCGCGCCATCATCCGTCATTCCCGGCCGGTACACCTTGCGACCCGGGATACCTCTAGGAGCACCGACACGTGCCGACGGCTCACCTGTTTAGTAGTCGAACCTAAGCGGGCCTGTGTAGTAGATTCTATCCCCAATGTCCCATACTATCCTCGCAGCGTTGCTCCGGATACACAAGCCTATCAAGACGATCCCACGTGGACACGCCTGCTGCCGCGCGGTGGCCATGACTCGGAACGTGGCGGAAACCAGATGCAGGTCTGATACCGCCTACTGGCCAGGCACCAGGCATGTTGGACTGAGAACGCTGCTCCTTTTCTGGCTCTGGACCGTGCGAGACTTGTGGGACTGTAGGGAGAGCTGCGGGGTGATGTCCCTGATCTTGTTGGCGCTGCTGTCGACTTCTTGGTACGGCCTGGCTGCTGTTGCTGGAGTTGCCGTTAGAGTATAGGGATGTGGAAAGGCTATGAAGCTTGTGTTTCAAGATCAAGGGACGACAATCAAGGAAAGGGACCTCAGGCTTTAGCAAAAGGCAAGGAAGAGTGACTATGTCGTAGTGAATGGCATGCTCAAGATGATAGAAATCAGCGAAGGGTAGAGGCGCGAACTGCTATCGAAGCATCAAAAGTTTACGGAAGCCTCCGGATGGTCAGGCTGCATAATCGGATGTCCGAGTGACTCGGTGAACAAGGATGCCTTTTCTTCGTTCATCATTGCCGCCAAACCCTTCTTCTATGTCAACTACATTCGAGCTAAAATCGCTCATACCTTCTCTGCTTGATTTCGAGACCGACATCTACATGTTTCTCTTTGAACCGAGCGGTATTTGAAGTATCTCTGATCTTGTGGGGAGAAAGCTCGCAGACCATCTAAGCGAGAAGACGATCACGTTGGAGGACATCAGCACTTTGCTCCCGTCTAGACTTTCCTTCCTTTACCCCTTTCCACAAGCAATAAAACCAGCGACTGGAACTGGAACTGTTACGCTAGACGGGAAAAAATGACTTGGAGATGTTTGGTTGTATCATGTGGCTCGGACTATACACGAGGACTGGTTGGGTTTATCGAAGTCAATGGACCTCGAAAGGGCGGATCCTTCATACATCCAGTCCCACTACTATCAGTCCGCACACTCGAAAATTTCGATCATTCATTTCCGCACCGCGACGTGTGTATGCCTTCAGCGAACTCGAGTACACCTATCTCCATGTTGTCTAAACCTTTTGAGGAGCAGACTAGCTATGTGCATAACTTTGACACACGAGCGGTGCCACCGCCCATGGCAGTCGATCTTAAGATATACCCAGTACATAGAAAGAATCCATCGAGATTGACTAGAGCCTCGCGAACATACGTCGAGGTCAAGCGAGATGTCGTCCTTGTGGATGTAGCCATAAAAACTTCTCCAGCTCCCAGTTAAAAACCAAGAACACTGATGAAATTTTTTTTTGTTTTTTTTTGTTTTTCTTTCTAGGCTTGCGCCTAGGTCCATGGAAGGACAACAGGATTGTTGACTAGGGATTCACCCCGGTTGTTTTATCGAAGCGGGTCTGCTCGGCCATTGAGAAGGCGAAGCCCATGAGAAGGCTGAGAGGAAAAGTGAAAGCCCATGAAGAGGCAACGAAAGAAGCAAATGTCCATGAGGGGACTGCAAAAACAAAGGAAAGGCCCATGAGGAGGCAATGAAAGAAGCAAATGTCCATGAGGGGACCGCATTACAAAAGAAATGCTTATGAGAGGGACATCGAACAAGAGGAAAATCCACAAAAATTTCATGACAGGTCGATGAGCAATGTGTGATCAGGCTTGAATGAGACCAGGTCAGACCGAAGTGCCGGAGCCGCCACGACCACCACGACCGCCACGACCGCCACGACCGCCACCGCGGCTGTTCTTGGGTCCTTTGTGATGACCCGAGTTGTTGTTGTTGTTGTTGTTGTTGTTGTTGTTGCCGCCCTTACGCGAGTTCTTGTTCTTGTTGATGCCACCACCCTGGTTGGCGGACGAGGATCCTTGTTGCTGCTGCTGTCTGCGTTGTTGAATGAGACGCTGTTCATCCGGAGTCATCACCAAGGCTTGCTGCGGCTGTTGTTGTTGTTGTTGCTGCTGCATTTGCATCTGCATCTGCATCTGCATTTGCTGTTGCTGCAACTGCATCTGGTTGCCGTCCTGAGCGACGGAAGCGATGGCTGCCATTGTCCCGAGAGTCTCGAACGTCTGTGCAGTCGGTTGGACGCGAGTCGCGAATTGGTTGGCCAGCCCCTGAAGAAAGCCGGCAGTAGAGGTGGCCGGGGGAGCTGGGGGGGCGTAGTTGCCCTGCTGGGGGTACATGGCGGGGTTGGGGGGGTACATGCCCATGCCACCCGGTTGGTACATCCCTGGGAAGGGGGGACCCCATTGGTTGACCATTGGCATGAATGGTGGTTGCTGGTAGGTCACCATTGGCATTGGTGCCGGCTGCTGGTAGGTCACCACCTGGCGTGATGCTCTGTTGGCCGACCGGTTGTTGGCGCGAGGAAGAGCGGGTGCCGGGGTGTCTTCTCTGTGTCTTGACGCGCCCAAGCCGCCACGGTTGCAGTCCACCTCTCTGTGTTGGACATTCTCACGACTTGCCTTATGGGGGAGGCTGCAAGGAACGAAGCCAGGCTCACCAAACTTGGCGTCTGCGTTGGGGACGAACCCATCTTCACCCCACTTGGGCACCTGTGTCGAGGTGTTGGAGACGCCGGAGGTGGGAGCTTGGCGGGAGGAGGTGGGGTTGATGACGTCGACAGGGGCGACGACGGGCTCGCTCGAGGTGGTGGCGAGGGTGGTGGAGGTGCTGGGGGCGACGACCAGGGCGTCCGAAGTACCATGGGTAGGGACCATGGCGGTCGAGGTCATGGCGGTCGAGGTGACCGGGGCGGCAGCATCGGGCATGTAGCGGTTGCCGTTGTTGTCGAAGACGTACTCGGCATCCAGAGCATCGGCGGCAGCAGGGCTTGTGGGGCCATTCTCAATGGCGAGGTTGGATTCGCCGGATGAACTGGCGATAGCAGGAGCGGGAGCAGCAGCGGTTGGGTTGCCATCCTGGTTGATGACGAGTGCCACAGCGTTTCCTGTGGCGGCAGGTGTGGCGGCAGGTGCGGCTCCATGAATGGCAGCAGGCAGGCGAGGAGGAGGCACACCGGGTTGATGAGATGGTCTTTGTTGACCAGAGGGAACCGCAGGGCTGCGAGATGCAACGACAGGGCCTGCAGGGGCACTGAAGTCAAAGGCAGGAGCAGAACCTTCAGCACCAAAGACGAACATCGGAGCGGGCGAAGCAGGCAGAGGAGCTGGATTAGCTGCCAGCACAATGGGAGCAGGCAGAGCAGTTGGAGTAGCTGCCGGCACAGAGGGAGCAGGCAGAGCAAGGGGAAGGCGAGACAAACGATCGACTTCTGCGGCCATGACGGACGACACGGCAGGAACGTGCCCGTGGGCCTGAGCCCAGCGACGTCTGACTTGGTTCCAGGCTTCCATGGCGACAGAGTGCTCTTGCATAGCCGTCACGACCATGTCAGTGTAGCCTTGGACGCTCTCCTGGACGAAGGCGGCGTGCTCCTGATCTTGCTGTTGGGCAGGAAGAGCTTGAATGCGCTCCTGCTCGGCGTGGGCGTTGAGGACGTACCAAGTACCGGGGAGAACCCATGGCGCACTCCAACGGACTGGCATAATAGGTCTGGGGAGAAGGCGGCGAGCGTAAGCATCGCGCCTTAAGGATTCAAGGCCAGCGGGAGTGGCAAAGTCGCGGAGAACGTGTCTCCAGTCTCCTTCAGGCTGACGAACTTGGATTGCTTGGTTGGCCATTTTGTGTGTGTGTGTGTGTGTGTGTGTGTGTGTGTGTGATTGATTGATTGATTGATTGATTGATTGCAATGAAGTTTGATGAGAAGCGTGATGGTTTCTTTGATGAACTTGATGGAATCAATTGTAGAAGAAGAGATGGAACAAGTGCGCGCAGATTTTTGAGCTTGAGAAGTTCTGTGTGTGGCACTTTCCTCCAGGCAAGATGGCACCTTCCCTTCCCAATGAGGAACTCACCGTCTTGGTTTTCTTTTTACTTGCCCTCCTACTTTACATAGGGATGTTTATTTCTCTTTCGCATGCTAGATTCTACAGAACCTACTTGAGTGTGTGTACTAGCTGGGCAGGTATCCTTTGGACTCTTGGTAAGACATGAGCCTATATACCATAGATACTTATCATGCATGACTTGTAAGTCGTGGCTTCCCTGGCTATACGTCCGCAACGGAAGCGCGCTTGTGAGGCTTCAGTCCGTCTGGAATTCGAATGGGGCAAAGCCGTACTGACCCTTGTAGCGAACACGCGATATCAATGTTACTGCTTACGAAGTCAAGCAGATGTTGTCAAGATGGCAAATCTTCCTTCTGTGAAGACCACGTGATCATGTAATCAGCCATTACGTCATTTTCCAGATCTGCCTTCACACTTGCTTACAACTTGGACATGCTGCTGTTTGCTAAGTGGAAGTACATCCGAAAGACTTTGCGTTATACCACCTAAAGAAACATACAACTCAGATATCTCATTAACGCCAGTTACAATAAACCAATCAATCAGTAGTTCCAAATCCAATTCTCAAACTCGTCCGGGTCTAGTCCGTTCTCGTAGGCGTAGTTCATGCTCTTGGTTCTGGTATCGAGGAAGTGCTCACGTGCACTTGAGCCCTTGTTACCCAGTACATGCTTCAAGTTATCTATCGCTAGCATGGCAAGGCTGTAGCGATCAGTTCCGTTGCGGATAGCAAGTTCTAGGGGTGTGTCAATGTTGCCCTTCTCGTTGTACCCACGAACGTGCATGTTATTGTTGTTTCTCTTATAGATCATCCTATAAACCAGAGCGGGGTAGGAGTGGAAAGCCATAACCACTGGCTTGTTGTCAGTGAAGATGGCTGCATATTCATCATCTTTGAGGCCGTGGGGGTGATATCCGTGGGGTTGGAGCTTGAAAAGGTCGACGACGTTGACGAAGCGCACCTTGATCTCGGGGAGATACTCACGAAGCAGAGCAGTAGCTGCAAGAGCTTCTTGTGTGCTAACGTCTCCGCAACTTGCCATAACAATATCTGGCTCCTGGTTTGCATCGTTAGATGCCCACTGCCAGATGCCAAGACCCTTGGAGCAGTGATTGACGGCGTCTTCCATGTTCAGGTACTGCAAATGGTTCTGTTTGTCTGCAACAATGACGTTGACATAGTTGGATGACTTCAAACAATGGTTCATGGTGCTGAGAAGGCAGTTGGCGTCAGGAGGAAGGTAAATGCGAACAACCTCCGGCGACTTGTTAGCAACGACATCAAGGAAACCAGGGTCTTGGTGAGTGAAGCCGTTGTGGTCCTGGCGCCAAACAGTGGATGTAAGCAAAATGTTGAGCGAAGCAACTTCTTGTCTCCAAGCAACCTCTGCACACTTCTCCAACCACTTGGCGTGCTGGTTGACCATAGAGTCGATGATGTGAATGAAAGGCTCATAGCTGTTGAGAAGACCGTGGCGGCCGCTCAAAAGGTAGCCTTCAAGCCATCCCTCAACAGTGTGTTCACTGAGAATTTCCATGACTCTTCCGGCAGGAGCGAGGTTGCCACCGTCTTTGTCCTCTTCAAAGTATTCGGCCATCCAGACTTTCTGAGTGACATCGTAGACAGCGCCGAGCTTGTTGGATTCTGTCTCATCAGGACCGAACAGACGGAAGTTGTTTGGATTGTGCTTGACGATCTGAGTCAGGAATTCGGCAAACAAGTTCATGCTGGGTGCTTGTTCAGCAGCGGGCTTCTTGACGGTCTGGGCAAACTTCTTGAAGTCGGGAATCTTGAGATTGGCACGCAGAAGGCCACCGTTAGTAACGGGATTGGCACTCATACGACGATTGCCGCTCGGGGCGAGGTCGCGAAGCTCTTCGATGAATTTGCCGTCCTTGAACAGCTTTTCTGGCTGGTAGCTACGCATCCATTTCTCAAGCATGAGAAGCTGATCGTTGTCCTTGCGGACATTGGTAAGGGGAATCTGATGAGCTCTCCAGAAACCTTCGAGATAATGGCCATCAACCTTGCGAGGTGCAGTCCAGCCCTTGGGTGTTCTGAGGACAATCATGGGCCAACGAGGGCGTTCGGCCTTGCCAGAGTCTCTGGCCTTCTTCTGGATGGCCTTGATTTCCGTAACGGCTCTCTCCATGGTGGCGGCCATTGCTTGATGCATGGAATCGAAGTCAGAGCCTTCAACGAAGTAGGGCTCCCAGCCATAGCCAATGAAGAGATTCTTCAACTCGTCGTGGCTGATTCTTGATAGAACAGTGGGGTTGTTGATCTTGTAACCGTTCAAGTGGAGCACAGGCAAGACAGCACCATCACAGATGGGGTTCAAGAACTTCGTGCTGTGCCAGCTGGTAGCCAGAGGACCAGTCTCGGCCTCTCCATCTCCTACCATAGTAAGGGCGATGAGGTTGGGGTTGTCAAAGACAGCGCCGAAGGCGTGTGAGATGGAATAGCCCAGCTCACCACCCTCGTGGAGACTGCCAGGAGTTTCGGGGGTTGCGTGACTGCCAATGCCGCCAGGGAAGGAGAACTGCTTGAAGAAGCGCTGTAATCCCTCAGCATCCTCCGACTTCTGGGGGTAGACCTCAGAGTAGACACCCTCGAGATAGGAGTTGGAGATGATTCCAGGAGCACCATGGCCAGGACCAGAGACAAAGAAGGCGTCGAGGTCGTACTTCTTGATCAGGCGGTTCATGTGAATGTATGTGAAGGATTGGCCAGCATCAGAGCCCCAATGTCCGAGGAGACGAGGCTTGATGTGCTCGACCTTGAGTGGTTCTTCCAGCAGAGGGTTCTCGCGCAGGTAGAGCATACCCAAGCACAGGTACATACTGGCTTGGAAGTAGCGGTTCATCTTGTCAACCTCTTCCTTGCTGAGAGGCTGGCCGCTGACGGTTGCTCTGGCAGTGCCATAAGGCGAGAGGCTCTCCGTGTCAGCCATTGTGGTGGTGTGGAGAATGAAGGAGGAGTTGGGAGGAGTGACGAGAAAGAGAGACGGAGCAAGCTGACAGCAAGCTTCTTGTGTTTTGAAGCTCTCAACAACTCCACTTGTTTCGCGGAACTCGGCGGCTTGAATGCTGAACACGTTTGGAAGCTCTCAACTTCCAGATATTTTATTTACGTCACTGTCCGTCACCCCACGCGGGAAGGCGGGATCGCCGTGCTAAAGTGATCGCCTCGGAACCATTGTCCGTGCCCTGCCGAGTGCTCCGAACTATCAACTCTCGCAGCACAAGCCTTTGTGACAATTCAATTCATACTCGGCTCTTATACCTTGAAATCACATAGAGAAGATGGTGTCCAAATATTAAAGAGAATTTACTATTTCTCAAGGATCCTGTATCATAGACAGCGACTCCGTAGGCGAAGAATGTTGCCCTACCCGGAGGTGGCATGATCTATGCCTGCGCAAGGAACAGGGAAGACAACGCCTAGCGAGGAGTGCAACGAGACATGGCATTCAACCGTGAAAGCGCACGTACTATGCAGTGCTTTCAGACGGCAGTAGAAGCCGAGTGTGATGGACCACAACTAGGGCAATGCCATGATGTGCCAGCAGACTTCATGCAAAACACAAAATGATCGCTGCCATCAAATGAAAGGATGCCCGTGGCAGAGCTGTTCCTGACTTCCCCGGTAACCGACCTGACTATCGCTATGCAGATTACTTGCCGATCAAGGACCCCTGAACTGTACCATTATAGGAATGACTATCACCAGCACCCTGTAAGGACAAATAGGTGTATAGGGCCCTCTTCACACGCCTAAAAACAGGCCAATATGGCGCTCAAGGCAGTCCCATCGTCTCACCGTCCAACTAGATGCATAGAGCCAGATCACTCAAGATTGGTTGGGAGCTCACATCCGTCGTACAGAAGAACTTCATGACAGCACCTGTATGGCTGAACGGCACTAGGAGCACTCGCAATGTACTCCTTCCCTTGTGTTCGGGAAATAGGGTACCATCTAATTACCCGGCAGTCACACCACATTTTCACGATCGGCGATGCCATGTCTGCGACGCAAACAGATGCGATCCTGCGGGTCGAATACGTAGTCGTAATTTCAAGAATGAATAGACCCTCAATCAAGATAGATATCGTCCTTGATGCGGCGAAGGTTGTTCATGAAGCCATAGCCACTACCCTGGTTGCTTGTGCGTGTAGCATCAGGGGCGCCATTGTATCGGTAGTCGACTGCGGCAGGAGAAGCTGTGCGTTTCTTGGCCTCTGCCTTGCGAGCGAGAGCCTTTTGTTCGTCCTCGACCATCTTCTCGAGACCGTCAATCTGGCGTGTGCGAGCCTTCTCCTCGGCTGTACCCTTCCAGATGAAGCAAAGATCTCTCAGTTCGTCGATTCTCTTGATCGCAGCGGTGATGCCTTCATCTGCTGACGTAGCAGTTTGTAATAGCTGCGTGATGTCGTCCCGTAGCTTTTGTGCATGTTCTTTTGCCTTCTCTTCCCGATTGCGCATTTCTTCTGGACCCCCAGCAGAGGGGGCGGATACTGAGATGAACGAAGACGAGACGAGGTCGGAAGGAGCGATAGGCCAGGACATGGCCTCGCCAAAGACTTTGATGACAGAGTCGAGACGTTGGCGTACCATGACCAGCGTGCGGAGCTTGTTGATGTATTCAGGCTCGGCGGGCTGAGTGGCAGCAGAGGTGGCAGTTTCATCGAGAGCGACATTGGCATTGTTGGATTGTGTAGGCTCCTGTGACAGCTGAGGAGTAAACAGGGCAATGTCTGATTGAAGGGTCGTGTTCAGAGCATCAGTCAGGCCAGCAGTCTCACCGCGGAGCATCTCGACCTGGTAGGCGAGTCTGCTGCCACTACGGAGTATGTCATCGGTCAGTTGGTTGAGGGTATTCGTAAGGCGGGAAGTTTGCGCGTTGAGTTGCGAGATGAGAGTCTGGGTTTGCGAAGATAGCTCGGTGAGGGAGACACGGTCTTTGGAGGGATTTGAGAAGGCCAACGAGGGCAAGGTGGCATTCAGGTAGTCGGCCGGGTCGAATTGCGCTCGTAGAAAAGGCTGAAGTGCTTCATCCTGGACGTATTGCGACTTTGGGTTGCTTCGTACTGAACTCTCAGATTGTACTGCCATTGTTCGACTCGCACCTTAGAAAATCAGGTCGTTGCATGGTACTCGTATCTGAGTGCGGCGTTCATGTGAAACAGCGACATGTTATCAAACGCAAGAGCTTCGTACACAGCGTCCATGGAGGAACAGCAGATCTGGCGCCTTCATTGCTCGCCTGAAGCCAACAAAGCTGTTGAAACATACAAACTCATTGAGGAACAGCAGACCATCCACTGAGGGCTTGAATGGTGCAACCTTAGTGACTGATCAACTTTGGTATCGCGATAAACTACTCGCAGCATCGATTCTCTGTGCTTGGCATACGTTCTATAGAGACATACGTTCAGTAGATTGTAGATAAATAGACGCCTTGCTTCACGCGTGCCTGTCTCATCAACTTGTGCCTCTCTGCAGGCAGCCATCCAACAAACGCTGCCAAAGAAGGCATCCATTAGAACCTGACCGACGGTAGCCAAGACCCCTTTCCCTTTCTCCTTTGACTGTGACTGTTCGAAGCTGCTCACTTCGATTCGAAACCAACTCCAATCCACTCACTTCCAAATCCCCTTGTCTCTCACACCGCAACCCGCTGCGTGTTGTCGCGCCTACCGTGAAAAATCAAGCCCATCTCTTGTGAATCATCATTTCTTCAACCGCTCCATCTTCAAGACGTCAACCTTCTTGATCATCATCCATCCTCTTCCTCCACTTCCACCACTTCCACCACTTCCACCTCAGAATCACACACCACACCACACACGCACGCTGTGCCCCCATGCCGGTGACCGCATCTTCCACTCACCATGCCTCGTAAACAATTCAAGGCCGATCTGAACGATGCCATTCAAGGCGAGTATGGTGTCGACTCTATCTCCGACTGTCGCCTCGGTGAAGACGATGGCCAGTTCACCTTCGTCTTTACTCATCCTACACTCAACCTGCCAGCCACCATCACCGCCAGTGTCGGAGAGCAGTCCGATTACCCTCATGCCCATGAATACTCCCTGTTCTGCGACGACGACGCTTCTGAAGATGCTGCAGTGTGCATAGACAGCCTCGGCAAGCCCAAGGGCATGCCAATCAAGGCATTTCTCAACCTCGTCTCGGGTGCCCTTTCTGGCTCTTCGACCCCGTCGCTATCCGAACCCCTCCCCAACTCAGTCGAGCCCGAGTCTGACTTTGAATCTCCGCAAGAACATGACACAGATGACGACGACGAAGACGCCTTCGACGGAGCCTTTGGCGACCCAGTCCCTTTGACATCTGCCGCCTTTACAACCTTTGCCACAATCCGCGCTGGATCATCAACTGTCTTCCAGTCGCGCATTCGCAGAGATATCAAATTCGCCAAGGATGCTGGCTTCAGAGTTGCCAGCTTTGGAGGTCTTCTCGACAACTACAAGTGTGTCGTTTCGATGTCCATTCGGGCTCGAAGGCTCGGTATCTCCGAAGCGGCCATGCATGCCTGGCGCATCGAGCCCTCTGACTTCATCATCCTATTGATCCAGTACAAGGAAGCCTACAAGACCAAGGAGGAGCTTGATTCACTCCAACACGGTGGTGCGCTAGCAACGAACTTGGAGATACGCGTCGGTGCTTCAAAGAAATACAAGCCGACCGAACAGCAAGTCACCAATGCTTTCAGCACTATTGTCAAAGCCACGAGTCAGGATGAGACAGCAGATCCGGCTCTCTTCCGCGACATCTTCGTCTCTAAGCCACTGAACAACCTCATGAATACAAAGCTTGTCAGTCTCATCCGTCTGAGAGACTCCAGTATGTCGTGGCAAGGCGCCGAGGACTTCTCCTACAAATTCAGTCGGGGCATGCCCTTTGACAACGCATACACCAAGGCCGAGCAATTCGAGCCGGAACCAGCCTCTGGCTATCCTGCTGTGGTGGATGCGGATCATTTGGCTGATTTGTCAATCAAGTCTCACTCCTTCCCTCTAATTGCTATGCAATTCATGCTACGTCACTTTGTGCGTTGCACTGAATTTTGTCTCGTCTGCCACAAGAAGCTGGACAATCTGGTCGAAGCCATCAAGCCTTATGTCTGCGACACTCCTCTGTGTCTATACCAATACATATCTCTTGGCTTTGGTCCATCGATTGAGCACGAAATCATGATGCAAGACAAGGTAGTAGATTTGCTAATCAGCTTCTGCTATACCAGCGCCAATCTGGGACGGCTCAAGGACTTCCCTACCGGTCTTGAATTCTGCGTACCACGTTCGATTATCTTGGGGGTTGCAGCTCAGGCTGGCCGGAGTCTGCAAGGACTTGTACAGCCCCTCGGTGCTCGGCCTCCAATTCATGGTCGCCTTGAAGCTCGCTTCAACATGACGAAATCGGAAATTCTGTTCGATAACGTGAAGCCAGGCACTGTGTGCCCTCTCAAGAAGGGCGATTGGATCGCTCTCGAGCTTCCAGACGAAGCGGGTAGTCCTTTGTACCATTGCAGAGTGGCAAACCCTGACCTCTTCCCATCCATCGAGATTGGCCCTCTAATTGGGCAGCCCGTTTCGAAGGAGCTCAGTACTACACCAAAGTGGTCTACCGCATTTATCGACCAGTACTCCGTCGAATTTGACGAGCTGTCGGAGGCCGAGAAGCGCGGTGCGGTGTATCGTCTTCTTGCTCTTCTTCCATCTGTCAAGGAGATGAACGCCTACCTTGCGAAGCAAAACACTCCGGACTTGGCTCGCTGGGTCGACAGAATCTCTCCGGCTGCGTTTGCCGTCCTGCGATGGACTCTCGCATCCAACCGCTCTTGTATCATGGCAGTTGACGAACCTGAGAAGGCTGTTCACGGTATGCCTGCATACATGCAGTTCCGCTTCGCCATGGGGGCGCCCGACAAAGAGCACCGCTTCAAGACCGCTGTCAAGAAAACCGCAAATCGTCTGGATTCCAAGTACCCGACTCTCTATGCCTGGCACGGTAGCTCAATTCAGAATTGGCACAGTATCATACGTGAAGGCCTCCACTTTAGCGATGTCGTCAACGGCCGTGCCTTTGGTAATGGCGTCTACCACGCACCGAATGCCGCTACCTCGATGGGCTACTCTGGGATGGGCCCTTACGGTTATGGAAATAACTCAGTTTCTTTCATATGGCCGAACTCAGACCTACAGATCTCTTCAGCCATCGCACTCAATGAGATCGTCAATGCACCCGCCGAGTATGTCTCATCGACCCCTCACTATGTGGTCGCTCAATTGGATTGGATACAAACACGTTATCTGTTCGTCAAGTGTAAGCCTGCAGATGCCGGTGCAGAGCAGCCAATTCCTGCGTTTGACAAGCCGCCTACCAGCAAGCTCGAGCAGGATCCTGCTCGTGTTCCAATTGGCGCTGCCAACACTCCAATCATAATTCCAAACCTGAGCCCCAAGCCAGAGAAAGGCAAACGCAAGCTGGCCAATACCGTGTCTCCAGGCCCAAAGAAGACCAAGAGGGCTAAAAAGCAGAACTGGTTCATGGGCAAGATCGCACCAACACGGAAGGTTGTAGACTTGACAGGCGATGACGACAATGGGGACGTGGATGAGACCCGTTTTGAGGACAGCGATCTGAGCGACGCCTCGAGCACAGTCACAGACGACGAAGACCGCGAGATCTTCATGGAGCCTCAGTCTCAGCAGCTGGCTGTTAGAACGGGCCCGTCACCGATCGAATTCGTGCCGGGCTCGCTGGACCACGACAAACTCTCCAAGCTACCAAAGCCTTCCTACGCGAACCCCATGGCAACCAGAAGGCTGCTTCAAGATCTAAATGTTCTGCTCGCCGTTCAAGAGCACACCCCTCTTCGCGAGCTGGGTTGGTACATCGACCCTGAAAAGATCGGCAACATGTATCAGTGGATTGTAGAACTCCACTCCTTCGATATGTTCAATGAAGGAGATGAGGAGCTACCTTTGGTTACCGACATGAAGAAGCACAATGTCAAGAGCATCGTCCTTGAGCTGCGCTTCCCCGGTTCTTACCCCATCAACCCACCTTTCATCAGAGTCATCCGCCCCCGCTTCCTTCCCTTCGCAAACGGCGGCGGAGGCCATGTCACTGCCGGAGGCGCCATCTGCCATGCGCTCCTGACTTCGGATGGCTGGCTGCCCACCAACACAATCGAGTCTGTACTACTGCAGATCCGTATGGCTATGGCCTCGATCGACCCTGCGCCAGCTCGTCTGCAGCTCAGAGGCACCTACGCCGAGGGTGACCAAAACTCATACGGCTCCGGAGAGGCCGTAGATGCGTACAGACGTGCTTGCAAAATGCACGGCTGGACTATTCCTGTCGACTTCGACCAAACTGTTGCTGAACAGTGATGCATTCCTGCAAAATTCACGGGCATGCAGCATTACAGGCGTTATCGGGGTTACTTCATAGCATTTTTCAGGTACAAGCATACATAGCTAGGCGTTTTACAAGAGGATGGGAAACAGACTTAACGTATATACCATAGAATGACTGCAATGACACAATAATACCCACTACCTATACCTGCCTCCCGCATCGTGACAAAACTTGTAAATAGCCTGTATAAATGCACGAACTTTTCTAAAGCACAGACGATGTCCACAGACGAGATCCTCAGAGAGCTGCTTTCCTTCGGGCTCTCAGTGGAAGCAGCGTCGATTTGAATAACTTCTTGCATTTCTACAGGATATCTTCCCAACGTGAAGGGGTGTCGGAGATGGTTGCGTTACTGACGGACTGGTAGCCTTTTACGCTTTTACGCTCGATACGACCGTGGACTTCTACAGGTATTCTATCGTGAGTGAAAGAGTGGCACGAACTGATCTGGGTGACCGCATGCCACTGACGATGCATGAATTGATATCAATATCGTTTTTCCAGGACAAACGGTTCACAGAGATCGAAGTTGCGTTGGCCCTGTGCTACTGAATGGCTGAATGGCTGACTGGCTGCCCATCAATGCTATCGAGTATGTGCTACTGCGGATTCGTATGGCCATTGCAGCGATTACGTGCTTGCATATCAGAAACACCCTACGTTGAAGAGTAGATGGACATGTTTGAAGAAAAGATACATCTATTGACACCGACTCCATATCTACCTTACTTTTATGCCACAAAAACGACCCATGAAACTCCTAACACTATGCATATGGAAAGCACAAGCAACTGCAACTGAAGAAAAAGAAGATAGAAAAGAGGTGGCGACATCGACTACCAACCTCTTCTCTTACCCCTAGCCTCGGCACTCTTCTCCTTCCTCTTCATCTTGGTGATATCGTGCTTCCTCCTCTTGTCAGCCGCGTACTTGACAGGTGCACTGACGGCTTCGATTCTTCTCTTGCGTCTTCTCTCTTCTCTCTTGCCTCTGACCTTTTCTTGCACTCCTCTCATGGCAACTACGTATTCTGTGCTGCCCAACTTCTTCTGAAGCAGAGAGGCGACTTCTGTGGCAAGGGCCTTGAGGTCTTGGTATGCTTTTTGGAGGGACTCGGTTGCGAGGCGAGGGGCGGCGATGGAGGCGTCGGTGAGGAGGTAGATGGGTGTGAGGATGGCGGAGAGGGAGGGAGTGATGTTTTCAGAGGGGAGGATGTTGCAGAGAGAGGCAATGGCTTGGAGGGCGCCGGTTTTGGCGGAGAGCACGGAGGCTGTGGGAGCGCCATCGTCGCGACGGATGAGAGCTGACATGCGCGATAGCAGGTGGTGTAGTGCTGTTGTGGGAGTTGCGTTGTCGGTTTGCTCTTCATCATCATCGGCATCAGCGGTCTCGTCTTCTTCCTCTTCCTCGTCCTCTTCTTCGGCGTTTACTGAGACGGCGACGCCGTTTCTGGTGAAGGGAGTGGGGTGTTCCCAGTCGACGTTATCCGCGCTATAGCAGCGACCAAGGAAGATCAGGTTACGCACAGTCTGACCGACCAATTGCTCGCTGACGTTGCTGAAGCGCAGAGTTCTGAGACCAGCAGCGCAGAGCTCGTGAAGCTCCTTGGTAGTAATCTCCATCTTGCTGTTGGTGTACAAAGGCAGAGCACCAAGTCCCTCTTCAGTCTTGGAAGCACAGTTGCCCATGTCGGCGAAAAGCAGGCCGATGAGGCGATCGGAAGAAAGCTTGACCCATGCGTGAGGGAAGACAAGACACTTGAAGATGTTGGTCCAAGAAGCCTTGGCGGCAGGTGCCAGAGAAGTGGAAGGTGCCATCTCGGCCATCTTTGCGAAAGCCTGGAGAGCGTAGTACAGCAACTCCCAGTCTTCAGATTCAACATCGTCAGGGTTCAGAAGCTTAGATACCTGCTTGAACAGGAAGGAAGTCTCCTTGGCAGTTGCCTTGCCGTGACCAATGTAGATGGTCCAGCACTGCAGAGCAATGCGGCGAAGCAGCAATTGTTCGTCCTGCTCCAACCATGTGCGCATCAGAGTGACGAAGTTCTTTGTGCGTTCTTCATCAGCGCGTTCAAGAAGTTTGCTGATCAATGCGCCGGCCATCTCGCGACATTCGGGTGAGTCGTCGTTGACCATCATCATGACCAGTGGTACGAACAACATGCTTGACAGCTCTTGGACAAGATCACCTTGTGTCTTGGCCAGAAGCAAATGCAGCAACTCAAGGACAGATTGTCTTCCTTCGACATACTTGTACTCAAGGTTCTGCACCAAGAAGGCAATCTGCTTGTTCAAACGGGCGCCTGCTTGAGGGTATTCCATCATGAAAGCGAAGTACACACCACGAGAAAGATCTCTAGCAGAGCGGGTCTGGTTGGTGACCATAATAGCAGCAACCGAATCCATCACCTCGTACACCTCAGTGATGATGATCTTGCGTGCCACAACAGCCTTCAAGAAGTTAAATATGACGCCTTGACGATCGGGCTCTTCGAGATCGGGCTTAATTCTCTTGAGCACAAAGGCCATGTCATTCTCCTTGATTTTGATGTCAGGTCTATCACGAAGAATGGCTGAAATCAGCTTCAAAGAAGACTGAGCCAATTCGGTGATCATCGAGGGCGCAGCCCTGAGGATCTTGACTGCTTCTCCAGCGTAGACTGGTCCGTTGGCCACGATCTGCGGAGCAGGCACTCTGATGATGGATGTGAGCAGACGGACAGATGCCATTTGAACTTCCTCTTGACCACCAATCAGAGCATCACCAAGAATAGGCAAAAAGCCAGCAAGGTTTGCCGGAGTCTTGAGCTCATCATGCTTCTGCAAGACTGCGCGAACAAGATCAAGAGCGAATCTGGTAAGCTTGAAGATGTACGAGCTGGTTGCTCCCTTCTTGCCGGACTTGTTGGCACTCTGCATCTGGATGAGATACTTTCTGATCTTGTAATCCTCCATGACAGGGCGAGTCTTGGCAGCAGCAGTGGCGGCATACACCTTCTGGATGATCTCATAGCCAAAGACGAGAATGTCTCTGTCCTTGACTGACAAGTTCTGACTAGTCCCCAGACCAATGCGGCGGAGAAGTTCATCAATTTTCTTGACGGTCTTCAGATCCAGCTTCTCGAGCAAGAGAGACTGGACGGGTCTAATCAGCTCACCAAGATGAGATGTGGTTGTGATCTTGGCGATGAGCTCAGCAGAGTCGTAACTCTTGCTGCTCTTCACTTCCTTCATCTTGCTGATGTATTCTTCAGCATCCTTCTCTTGACCTGCAACACCGAAGATATCATCCATGACGACGGCGATCATGTCGTTGATACAATGATCAAGGTCACCAGCCTCCAGGGACTCGATGTTGTCGACCAAGATAGAATGCATGGTGAAAGACATGACATGAAGCTGGTAACCACGCTGCAGAGCGCTGCGCAGCTCCTTGATAACAAACTGGAAGTAGGATGGCCCAAGGATACCAGTGATCTCGGAAAGAGTCTTTCTGGTCATATCTCTGGCCTCGGCTGCTTTACTTCTAAGGACGTGGCACAAGTCCATGAGTACAGTGGGGAGTCTCAAGGCATGCTCAGCGACAGGAAGGACGCGAATGAGCTTGACCACAGCGACACCTACGGGTACACGCAGACTGACGGTTGACTCGTCCTTGAGATGCAAGAACGAGGTCAGCGGCGGCAAGAGCTGCTTGTTGATCTCGTTGGACAATTTGTCTTCAGAAGGCAGAGTTGCAGCAAGCGGGCTTAGCGCCGGAGCACCATTGATTGATTCGCTCTCGCCATCAATCTCCATACCGGTGTCCTTCTTACGGATGGACTCAGAAGCTCGGTCCAGGGCATCAATCACACGACTGACAATTCTAAGCACGATCTTTTGCAGCTCTTGTTTGCTCTGAATATAACTGACGAATCTCCTCAAAGTCGACCTGTACAGCTGCCAGTCCAGACACCCAGAGAGAGCTCCGACAGTGTTGATGGTCTCGGCAGACAAGTTGTGAGAACTGTCGTCACCAGCAGGATCGAAGATGAAATGCTCGAGCAGAGGAATGAAGAACAAGCTGACGTTGTTGCTTGAGATAACACCAGCGTGTGCTTCCTCGGACAATCTTCTCAGAGCACGAAGTCTGCGATGCTGCTGAATGTGCAAGATATTGTTGAAGAAAGAGGCTTCCTCGTCGCCCTCGACAAGCAGAGTAGCCATGTCATTGACGGCGTCCCAGGCTGAGAAATATTTGATCATATGAGCCAAGATCTGAAGGTACTCAGATCTAACCAACTCTGAGGGATCGCGCATACCACCCTGCAGACCGTTGAAGAGGCCAGAGATGGTGAGTTGCTTGAAGTCATCGTTCTTGAAGTTGCCATTGACGCTTGCTACTTCGATGAATCTTCTCAGACTGTAAGAAGCACTGGTTCTGATGGCAAGTTCGTCGTTGTCTCTAACGAAATACAACATGCTGTAAACGAGGGGCTGCCATTGCATAGCAGTGAAGGTAGAGTACTTCTCCTCATTAATGGTGCTGAACGCGATGGCACGGCGCTCAAAGTCTGGCTCATCGAGTCTTGATGTCGAGAATGAGTTCAGGTCTTCGCACAAAGAAGCGACGTATGAGAGCTCCTTTTTCTCATCAGCCAACTGTTTCACAACAGCAGCAAGAAGTTCGCGACTTTCTCGGTCCTTGAAATATCCAAACAGCGGGCAGAGTGTGGTATAGACTTGGTTGAAGCGCTTCTCATCCTTGTTGAGATCGGCTCCAGGAATGAGATGGAACAGAGTTTGCAGAAGATCGCGCTTAGTAGTAAAGTGGACGATCTTCGAGGGCTGCCCAAGCAGGAAGATTGAGACATCGACAACATCACGAATATTCTCGACACCAGTTACAAGCGGCGCAAGACGCGATACGCACAAAACACTCGAGTCAAGAATGTCCTTGGGAGGGCTCTGTCTCAAGACAGCACCAAGTCTGACAACAAACAAACTGGCTCTCGGGCCCAGAATGGATGCACGTGCTTGGTCCTGCTCTTCGGTCATGTCAATGTTCATGTCGACATCCTTCAATCGGCGTGGCTGGATAGTGTCTAACAGACGTCCGATGATATGCTCAATGATGAACGACTTGACCTCGTTCTTTGCGCTGGGCACGACAAGACAGTCTGCCACTGCATTGAGCGTTTGCGGATAGAAGTCAGTCAAGAAGTTGCAGGTGGACAATGAGCTTGCCCAGGTCGAGAAGAGACGCAGGAAGGCAGAGACGGATTGTGCGGTCTCGATGGGGAGTTTCTCCAAGCGGGGACCAACGAGTTCACTCATGACAACCTTGGCGTAGTTGTACCATGCCACCTCAGTACATGTTGAGAATACTTGAATCAAACAGTGAAAACCAGCCTGGCGAATAGAGCGGTCGAGGGAAGTCTGAGATTCAGCCTCGACAGGCGTCTCCTCGTCGACATCGATAGAATCGGTATGCGACTTTGAAGCTTTCAGCAGGCAGAGTAGAACTGCATCAGCAATCTTTGTAGCATAACGGTCCAGTCTATTGCCGAGAGTGTGCACCATATCATCGAGCATATTGAGGAGACCAACTTGCTTTCTTGGAGCGACATTGAATTTTTCCACGGCTGATTGGTTCAGATTTCCATCCTGGATGGGTTCCATGGTCGCCAGAGAGCCAAGTGAAATACTCAAGAACTGTCCGATAATCTCTGCAGGGAAGCGAGCTAGAGCAACAAAGATGGCCTTGCGACGAGTTTGCTGTCCACGCTTACCACTTGCCGAACCAGCTCTCGTCACTGCTTTACCATAAAGTATGCGCAACAGAACTGGCATCAAGTCTTGGCAATCGGCACTGCGGATGGCATCCCCCTCTTCCTCAAGACGAAGGAAGACAGAAACCTCTTCTCTAAATCTTGCGTCATCCAGGAAATTGAGCAAGTGCTCCTGGTATCTGATGACACTGGGAGTTTTCCAAGCAAGGATGGCTTTGAGGGTCGACTTTTGAATTTCGTTGTCACCGTTCGTGAGGAGGTTGAGCAGAGCTTGGTAGACCTCAGTTGCCTTGAACAGAACTCTAGGATTTTGGAACTGTGCAAAGACGCCGAGCATAGCTTTCTGATCTTTGCGTCCCCAATGGCGAGTGCTCCCGGTCTCTTCTTCTTCCTGCGCTTCGCTCTCGTCACCTACCCATTCGAGTAAGACAGGTACCAATAGACGCGATCGCTTCTCTGCCAACTGTGGCATTGAGTTCAGTGCGCGCAGTGCTTGTGATCGTTCAGAAAGAGAAGCTGCTGCTCTTTGAACGTGGTCTCGTTTGAACTGGTTTTCGATGCCTTGATGCAGATCCGCGAACAGAGACTCTGAGATCTCAATATCTCTCTCGATCTGATTCATGTTGGAACACTCGAAGTCGGAGCTGACGTGGCTAATGCTCCTGTCCGGTGCTGTTTCTGCTGGCGAAGCGCCGCCTTCCATATCAGCCTGGCCCTGGAGCCATTGTGTGATGGTGGTCGTGATGATTTCCTCCGCATTTCCATGTTCGGTCATCTCTTTGAGTGCTGCGATAGAATCTTCCCATGCCTGTGCGAGGTGAATGTGTAGAAGACCAAAACAGTATGTGGGAATAGCCTTCGCCAAAACCGGGTCCGAGAGAACATCGGGATATCCGAGAGCTAGTCGACGAATCTGTGAGGAGATGAAACGGGCTGTTTGCACACTTGGAGGTGTGTCTTCGATTGAAAGAGCATATGTCAGTAGATCAGGGACCTCTTGCTGCCTCTTCTCATAAATTGTCTGCAATATCCGCAGTCCAGAAAGTCTAAGATCATGACTGGGCGTCTTCAAGCAGTCTATCAGATTGGCGATAAGAGAGTCCATCTGCTCTCCGGTGAAGGCAATATCGGCTTTCTGCAGGACGGAGTTCAAAGCAGTCCAGTAGGGCACCAACTTCTTGCACCGTGTAGAAGCAGAGCACAAAGCTTCGGCAAGTTGCTTGTCCTGTAGACTTTCGCTGAATTCGTCCGAGATGTATTGGAATCCTTGACCTAAAGCGAACAAATCCCAACCTCCAATTTCGGTGGACGTCGATTTCGCGGCAGACTTGAGCAGTTGCAAAATACTGGCTGCAATCAATTTGCGAGTTTCTGAGTCTCCCTGAGATATCCTCAACACCGCCAAATGGCCATTACTCATGTGGAGGGTCTCATCATCTTTCAGCGCCGATTTCCCTTGAGCTTTCTTCAGACGCTGTAGCATGACCTTTTGCCATTCTAGGGGACATTGTAGAGGTGTCTTGGCAAATGTGTTCTTGCGGGATAGAGAAGGGAGCATTGCGCAAAGAGCCATCTCGTTCTCCTTCCAGTGGTTGACAATGAACTTTTGGAAGATGGGCAAGACGAAACTCTGGAAGCGCTCTTGGTTGAGTTCGGCGAAGATATTACAGAAAGGAAGGAAGTGGCCAATCCATTTACCACGGCCAATGGTATCAAGGATTGCAAGCTCCTGAAGGACTGCGTCAAAGGGTCCATAATTAAGTACCACGGCCAGCGTGTTAAGAAGTGCAGTCAAAGTGTCTGAGTCGATTTCCTTAGATGCCTTGTCGGCTTTCTTGATCATGGTCGTAACGCGCTTGACATAAGTTGGCCAATCCGAAATTCTGCTTCCTTTACGGACGGATGCGGCTGTGAAAAGTAGAGTGTTTGCTGCATCCAGGTTCTCTGCTGCGCCCTCGTCATTTGGGTCAGTAAACTCGAAGATGGCGTCCTGGACGGATTCGAAAGTTTCCGGGGTGGTATGATGTACAACACTGATCAGCGAACCCCTCAGGATTTGGAGCGACCTGCTCTTGAGAAACTCTGAATGGTTAGCATTAAAGCAGAATCTGGTCAGACATTGCAGAACAGTGTTTCCTCCTGAATGCAGCGTCCCCTGTACACCTTTGATGGACTCGGTGAACAGAGTCATCAAACCCTGAGAGTACAAGTCGTCTGACGCAGTCTCATTTGAAGCAAAGTCGTTCAACATGTGCTCGACAATTGTGTCCAAGGGTTCTTTGCTCTTATGATATGTGGTTCCAGCTTTTCTGACCAAGAAACTCATTGCTTCGGCAGCGAATCGAATAACGTATGGCTTCTGCTTCTGCTTTCCCAGGTATGGCGATAGGAGATCGTAGAGCGGTCTGAGATCGGGTACTAATAGGCGCGAGAGGTACTTGAAGAGCCACGCGAGGCAGGTGAAGGCCCATTCGACGACCTCAGGCTCAGCATGAGTGGCAGCGACTTGTGCGACGGTTGCGACAGCTCTCTGAAAGTGCTTCTCGAAGCGGACGTCGAGGTCGTGTGCGTAGTGTGAGAGTAGTGCGAGCAGCGGTTCGAGGGACATGACATCTCCCTTCTCGATATATGTGATAAGGTTGTCCATGATAGCCTCCTCGTGGAAGAGGACCATAGGCAGAGTGTCGGAGATGTTGTAGACATGTTTGGCGAAGGTCGAGAAGTTCTCGGACAGGTTGAGGTCCTTCCATTCGTCCAGTGCAGTACGGAAGTACGACGACTCTCCTTCCAGCTCGTGGCTGCCTTCAGCTCCTACTCCGCGACGAGTGCGACGGATAGGATCAATCTTCATCTTGGAGATCCTCTGGGCGAAACCTTCGAAATGGTGCCGCCGACTTGAGGGTGTCGACTTCTTCTTTCTTTGTGTTTTGACGACCTGAGTGGCCGCCTTGGCCGACTTGGGCCCATTTGAAGCGGTTCCCCTCGACATTCCCGCCATGTCGTAGTTGTGCTTTGCTATGGCAAAAAAGTTGCTGCGACTTTGAACTTTCTTGAAGAATGCGACCAATTTACGCCAAGACTCTGGGGAAGTGGCTTGACCCTGACGCATCAGCCACTTGTGCCACAGTCGCTCTTTCTCCCATCAAATCACGTCGAAGCTTTTGCATGCCTCGATCATTCCGATCCTTCGGTTTCTTCTTTCTATAATCGATCAAAGATGGCATCCAAGATGTAAGCATATCGAGCTTACTAAAATCCCAGCATCTCGACTGACAATTCTCTAGTGCTGTTGTTGGCGCAGTCAATGGCCAAATCTCTGCTGTCTTGGGCAAGTTATGTGCCTTGCACGCCAAAAATGCCTTCGCTTTTGCTATCATCACTGGAGATTTATTCGCGGACCCTCTGACACCTAGTCCGGAGGAAGCCGGCCAACTCAAAGATTTACTTGATGGAAAAATCGAAATCACTCTACCAGTCTATTTTGCTCTTGGAAAGCGCGAGTTGCCTCATGAAGTCCAGGAAAGGTTGAGCGCCAATGCGGGCGAGCTATGCTCAAATCTGTACTTCCTCGGCCGGCGGACGACCGTCAAGACATCTGAAGGTGTCAAGATCGTTGCACTTGGTGGAACACATATGGACGCTGTCTCTGATAAGAGCCTGATCACAGAATTCAGCCCCAGTCACACACAGGAGGATATCAAGGTGTTGAGGGGCGCTAACACAGCGGACATCCTAGTGACGAGCGAATGGCCCGCTGAGATTCGCACTGGCTCCAATGCGGCCTACATTGGAGAAGAGGCTACCCCCCAGCAGGGCGTTGCAGACCTCTGTACTGTGCTAAAGCCTCGCTATCACTTTTCCTTCTCGGATGGCTTCTTAGAACGCGAGCCTTTCTTCCATGCTCAAGGCGAAGACGACGCTGGATATCAGGTCACCCGTTTCATCAGTCTTGCACCCTTCGGGAATGCACACAAGCAGAAGTGGATTTACGCCTTCACACTGGATACGTCAGTAGCGCCCACTGCGACCGTACCGTCAGGGGTCACAGCTTCTCCGTTGCAGTTCGCTGGGAAGAAGCGCAAGGCTGTAGAATCACAGGCTCAGTCGTTCTCACGCTTTTCGGGTGGCGATGGTGGCCGACCAAGAGGTCGTAACAAGCGCGCTCGTCCAACCCCAAACCCGTCAGAATGCTTCTTTTGTCTGTCAAACCCTAACATTGCATCACATCTCATCTCTTCTATTGGCAACAGCGCGTATTTGACAACAGCAAAGGGACCTCTCCCAACACCCAAGACTTTCCCTGCTCTGGGCTTCCCAGGACACATGCTCATTATCCCGCTCGAACATTCGCCTACACTTGCGTCAATACAAGACCAAGACTCCAAGAAGGACACAATCGCGGAGATGCATCGCTATCGACTTGCTTTGCAGAGCATGCTGACCAAGAGATCGGAAGATGCTGCTGAAGCCGCCAAACTTGGTGCGGTCACATGGGAGATCAGCCGTTTGGGCGGTATTCACATTCACTGGCAATTCATGCCTGTACCTCAAGACATTATTCGCAAGGGATTGGTTGAGGCAGGCTTCAAAGTTGAAGCCGAGAATCAGAACTATCCGGCATTCGAGTCATCAAGTGTCTCGACCGATGTCGCAGCCGAGGGTGACTGCTTCAAGGCTACTATCTGGGACGGAGCCGAGGAGAAGACTATGGTTCTTCCTCTAGACTCGTCATTCAGATTCGATCTACAGTTCGGACGCAGAGTGCTAGCCAAGCTGCTTGGTCTAGAAGGGCGGTCGCATTGGCAGGACTGCGATCAGAGCGAGGCAGAAGAGAACACTGATGTTGAGACCTTCAAAGCGGCATTTGCTTCTTTCGACTTCTCGCTGGAGGAGTAGACGCAGGTGATATACTATTATGCAAGCCTCTCCCAATGCAGCTCAAGCCGTTCTTCTTCCAGGTTTGATAATTGACTGTGACCCACAAATGAACATAATGTTATTGACGGTCATTACTTTTATGCATCGGCACTATCATCGGTACAGATCATGTCTGTATTGCGTGCCTAGATGACAGGCGCAGGGTCCCAGACGGCTTGCCGAACAGGCGTTGATGTGCCCTCAAAGTGTGATTGATTAATCAAGAAAGTTACTGCAGTACGGTACTTGTACATGCAGGGCCAATCGATAAACAAGGATTGACTCAACAACGTAGAAACAACGTTGAGGGAAGAACTCATCGTCAATTGAGGCACGAAGATACGAGATAACAACAGACAGACGTTTGCAGCCTTGTAGCAAGGTTACGATGACAGGTTCAGCACGCGCACCGATAATATGCGGGACGATCGCCAAAATGCGAACAAGATGCACAGCACGTGTGTGGAGCCGAGAAGCGACAACCAGCAGGCGGCAGCTTTTTGTGCGCAAGGGCGGTGTGATAGTGGTTTGCTAGAGCGCGGCCGCCGCATGACCCAGGGCGGCGTTTGCATGTTACACCGCATTGATCGCGGCTGTTGTGGATAATAATGGTCTCTTTGGATGATGATGTTGTTGTTGTTGTTTATGGACGCGATGTGAGGAGAGCCGGCGCAAAGAATCGCTCAGTCCAAGGCCACGATGGAGAGTTCTGTAAGCTACAGCTGGCTGTGGGTTTCGGTAGTCTACGAGTCAACATGTTGTGGAGAGATCGATGTGCAAAAGCAAAAGTGGAATCGTCAAAGCACGGGCTGCAGCCAATCAGCAAATCAAGGTCCTGGTGCACGGCCCCGGGAAGCAGTTGAAGTGGGCGTTCGCGCCTTCCGTCCCTTCGCTCACCTCTGTTTCGCTCCTTCCTTCCTCCGTCACTCGCTCGCAAAGCGCAATTGTCGATCAACCCTTCGCCCAATACTTCACTTCTCCCTCGCACTGTTCTGTTCGCGCCTTGTTGTCTTCACTGCATTCCGACCCTCGATGGCCGCTTAAATCCACAACCGCATCGCGTCCGCTCCCGCTTTGTTGTGATTCGCACGCGCATCCGGCCCACAATCGCGACCGCTATTGCCGCAACTAACCTGCATCTCGAACGTTGCGAGCCTCAGACGTCAAACAACCACAACACTTGCTGCCCCTGACACTCGCTTTCAACCCCTCTTTGCTATCGCGCATCCTTTCCGACTGCTTGGTTTGTTGTTCGCCGCGCGCGCACTTAGACGCCATGGCTTCGCACAAGCCCAGCGTGTCTATCACGCTTCCACGCGACTTCAAATTCAGTTACGACAACAACGACGAGCCACAGACACCTGCTCGTCCCTCCACTGCCGTGGACTCCTTCGACCTCGAACCGCCCGCGGTTCCAAAACAGACTTTCAAGCTGCGTCGCCGCCCACGCGACCAGCACACTGGCGCAATGGACGAGGCCCCAATCCTTCCCAGCGTAGAGATCAACGAAAGCACCGAGCCGGCTCACTACTCTTTCGATCACCACATGTCCACCGCTGGATACCTCGCACCTCGTCCCGGCCACCTTCGTCTCAATTCTCCGCCCAAGACACCTGCGTCGCAGGTGACATCCTACAACATCGAGACCACGGACGCCACCGAATGGTCCATGTTCCACCCCATACACCTATCAGATATCATCCAGCGACCTTCCTCGGCCTCGTCGACCTTCTCTGACTCTTCTGCAACTTCAGATGGCAGCAGCTTCGACTCCAAATCCTCTTTCGACGCAGGCAGCTGCACGAGCCCTGAAAGCGAATTCGGTGATCCTTTCGCTTTCTTCGAACGCAAGTCTGGAGCACCAGGCGCCATGACACCATCAAGCGGACTTCCCAACGCCAAACGTGTCAAGACAATGCGCCATGCTCACTTCACCCCGGAGATGGACAACCATCTTTGGTTCACGTACATGACCTATGTCCAGGATCCGAGGGTCACTCCGTTCAAGATGCTTCCTGGCACCTCACCACCATTAGGAGTCTGTCATCGCGTTGCCCGCGAGGCAAAGGCAACCTGGCGAGGAAATCGCCTCACGCACGCACCTTACGGTATCCCGCGTATCTCAATCCAGCGTGCAGACTCTCCCGATACTGTCTGCCAACCTGACGCTATGGACCAGTCAACTCCAACTGCACCGTACTCACACAACCCTGTCGCACTTAAGTGGCCGCGCTCGGAAGGTGCTGCACGCCGCCGTCTTCGCGAGTTGTGCAAGCGGAAGCCCTCTCTCTCTGCCCACTACATGAGACTGTTGCGCACTCGCAGTCCTTCTCCATTCGAGTCTTCGAGCAGCGTCAGCGCTAGTAGTAGTCCTAACCAGCCAGCCGTCCCTGTTGCTCAGCCCCCTACTCCTCAGCCCTCGTCGTTCTCGAGCCGTGATCTGAATGTTTCGCTGGCCGAGGCAACTGCACCATCGATGCAGCCAGATGGTCCTCTCGCTCAACTTCACAAGCGCACTCCTCAACCACCCATGGCCCCTCAGCAGCGTCGTGGCTCGGATTGGTATGCCCGTATTGGCCGCTCTGGAGCACGTGCAGCTCATCAGAAGAGCCAATCTTTGCAACTTGGTCTTGGCCTGGGTTCCTCATCTGGCATGCAATCGAACCATTTTGAGCGTGGCAGCATTCTTGCTTCACCCTTTGATGATAGCGAGCCTGCTCGTCAGAACTTCTTGGACTCTATGAACAAGACACAATCTCTTGGACGCGCTTTCTTGAATAACAACGGAAGCCGCCTCACAGATGCAGGCCCATCGTTGCGTTCTCCCTTCCCGCTCGACGGTCCTATGCCGAGCGCCAGATCCCTGAAGCGCAGATTCGGTGTTGATGAGCAATCGGCCTCTCAGCAACCATCCCTAGAAGACGTCTTCACAGCACCTCCAGCATCGTCTCATCATCCCATGCGCAATCGTGGTTTCAGTCTGAGTGCTGTGCCGATGGGTGGCATGACACAAAACGCGAACACCGACTTCCCCTTCGCGCCTGGTCCGTCGACTGCAGATCACAAGATGGGCGACGCCTCGGACAGACTCAATCTACCCAAGGTCGCACAGCCTCCAAGACTTGGTTCGCCTTTCTCTGGCGGTGTCTCCAACTCGCGCTTCAACACCTTCCCCCGTCGCTTCACGCCGCGCGAAGCTGGTTTGACAGAACAACCATTTGAGGAGCACAACCGTCAAATGTCCACAGGCTCCCCGCCTGGTTCATGACGAGATTGATTCACTTGTTTTGTTGGGAAAAGACTGTCTCACTATCTCATGCGGGCACGATAGACAAGACTGTCTGTATGGATCAACCAGCAAATCATCTGACCATGACTACGACGAACGAATCTGATGAAGGACATCATTGAACTCTCACCTATATGATTTCTTCTAATCTGTTTCTCATTCACTTTCCTTGAGGGCCAATCTCAACGCCAGTGTACTCAACTCCCTGGCACTGGGTCTCTTCTCTTTTCTCTCATTCTACAACACTACTCTTTACTGCATCTTTCTTGTTTCTTCTTCCTGTTTTCTTTTCATCCAGTACTGTCTTCTTTCCTTTATGTTGTCCCTTTGACGAAGCAACGAGACCAGGGATCTGAGCAACGCAGCAATTACACAAATGCATAGGGCGGTGGTGCACAGAAGGGGTGTAACGGCGAAAAGCTGCTTTCAGGAGGTTGTGTTTTCCCATTCCTTTTTCTTTTTCAAAAACCGATGTTTGGTGGAATCACTTTGATGTTTGTACATTGGAGGTTGATTTTCTTATCCAACTTGAACAAGTAACAAAAAAAAGGAGGCGCAATTTCAGGAGTGTTTTTTTTTTCTGGTGCTCTGGATGGCATGGTGTGTGGGTTGAGGACGCATAGGCCGGTTTGGGGGTGTTTTCTTTTTCTTTTCATTGCATTCTCTCTGGTGTTTTTCTTTTCCATGTTCTTCTTCATACAAGGTCTGGAGTTTAACTTTGATCTTCTTTTGATGCAATTACAACTTTTTCTTTCTGAAAATCGATTTGATGATTCCCTCGCTGTGCTCGATATGTATGCGCATTCTCTTGTACAACAAAGTCTCCGTGACGTCTGACACCTTGACGGTATTGCCCTGTGTCCTGATCTTTGACCCAAGCACCGACTTCTCGTTGTGTCTTTTGAAAGGAGAGTTATGTCCTTGGAAAGAGACTCATATCTACGTTTCGATCGCTCCTTCACTCCTTTACTCTTCTGATTTCATCGCTCCATAGAAATGCAAATATCCTCAAGCTTTCGTCGCTTGTGTTCAGATAAAATCTTCCTCGGCACATTGCTACCCATGTCGCTTCAGAGAAACCACTGACCATGACGACACTCTCTGGGCTCTAAATTCGACCAAATCTTCATCTTCTTTTTGTCCTCATCATGAGAAGACTCGCGATTTCTCTCTTTGTCCCAAGCAGAACTTGTTGATATTTGGTTTTGCTTGCTCTTTTGCTGGTCCTCGTGGTTTTTGTGGCTCTTGTGGTTTATGGGGTTCATGCTGGATGTGGGAAGCATGCTTATCTCTTGTATTGTTGAGATTGTGGGACTTTTGGGGTCCTTGGGAAGGGGTGGCGGATACAGTGTTGATGGGAGGGTGCCGAAGAATGTGGCTGCAGATTTGAGGCTTGAGGGTTTGCTTGAGGAAGTTAAGGTGGTGTCGGTGGAGTGTTGAGGTTTTGATGCAGTGGCAAGAGTGTTTGATGACATGGCTGCTGATGTTGAACTCGTGAAGGTTGTGTTCTGGGAGGTGGAAGAAGTCATGCTGATTGCTGGCGATCTTGTTTATCTGTGATGTTGATTGTGTTGCTAGAAGCCTTGTTCTTATCGTGAGAGAAAGTTGTGTGAGATGTGAGGAAGAGGTAGTGGCTTGTAGTCGGATATATGTATATGTGAAATTCTCCAAAATGAGTCTATATGTGACTCAGGATGGCTGACTATCTGAAGCGGTATATTGAGCAACTTTGAGGTTTTGCTAAGTGGAAGAGCTGTCTGCGTCGAACACGCCCGATGTAACAGCAGTTTTGTCCATCTACAACATTACAGACCTCTCTTGCAATACTGCCGAAAGCCCATCCAGGTGACTGCCATACAGGAAGCAGTTCCATTGTTCCCAAACTCGTCTACCGACAAACGCATACCGGAATGTTCGCCTCCGTCTTCTTTTTCCCCTCAAATATCTTCGCTGACAGTGCTGCCGCTCGATGACCCGCTAGTTTGTTCCTGATCACACCATCAGTCTCGTGTTGAACACTCGTCCATTTTCTGTTAGATACTCTGTCCATACATGCTCTCCAGGCTCACCCTGGGGTGTTGACGCTTCCTTCTCGGGCTTGTCGTCTTCGATGAAGGGGCCGAAGATACTTTCACCCCGTCTCAATTTTACAACTTTGAGTTCGGTTTCTGGGTTGCATCTGCTGGATATCTTGCGTTTGGTTGATGTTTTGGGTTTGGGTTCGGGTTCGGTTATTGCTCCTGTAGCTGTGGCAGATGACCAGGCGATTTCACTCTGGGTGTTGGAAGAAGTCATGTCGACGATGTGATAGGCCTGAGATGATTATGCTGATTGTGATGGTTTGTTGTTGAAGCGCAAAGAGTTCGAAGCTCAGTAGTGGAAGTAGAAGAGGCAGACAGATATATTCGGGCATAGGTGTGACTCAGTATATATGACTATCTGTGAGGCTTGAGCAAATTCAAGACATGGATCCGACTGTCAGTTGCGATGCTTCATGTGAGCTTCTGAGTACTTTGGAGGTGCAGCAGATGCTGACTACTCGTTCTTCGTACTCTGTACCACAGGTTCAACTCCGCAGCAACTGTTTTCCTTGCTCGTCTTGGACTTGAGCCACGAAAATGGATTCGACCAGCCCTTTCTAGGTGCCGTCAGATCAATGAGATGTGGTGAAGATCCATACGGGAAGACATGAATCTCGTCGAATTGCTGCAGATGGAGCTATCATTTGTTAGATGGTTGGATGCAGACAGCAAGGGATCAGGAACAAAATTACCGAGTTTGCAGTGTCGGTCTCGAAGATATCGACATACTGGCCCGAGTTTTTTCGAGAACCGCGAGTCTTGAAGCTCACATCAGGGTGTGTTCGACGATAATGGGACAGAGCCTCGCTCATGGGTGTGTCTCTGTACATCTTCAAGAGGGTTTTTTCTTGGTTGCATGAGCTCTTGCCAATGTATATGAATGACAAGATGACCGAAGCTCTTTCGACTGGACCATCGGGCCTAACAGTCTCGGCATCGCTCGTGAACGAAGGCAGAGTCTGGAGCCAACTTGGTCAGCGAGGCTCTCTGATATTGATGTTTGGAGCATACAGTGTCGGGCGTCATGATACCGTCGACAGAGGTGGTCCCAGGCCTCAGAGACGACACCTGAAGCACTTCGAATCTCTCAAGAAGGTCTTGGTAGTCCACTTCCAGCTTTTGGTAGTTGGCTTGCTCCTTCTGTAGCAATCTTATAAGCTCCTGGTTCTCTTTCGCGCCGCCAAACCACTTCATGTAGTCTCCACGGTCACTTTGGTGGTCATCGACCCACTGTCTACTTCTTCGCCCGTTCTGGAGAGGCGAGCTGCGTGAAGACATCTCCAGCTTCGAAATATATTGAGCGTAGAAAGTTGTCAAACTGTCACGAAGGGAAGGAATGTCTATATGGCAGGGTCATTGGAGCTCTCATGTGATCTTGGCCGGGGGAAGCGCGACAAATGCACTCAAACAAACCCAAATCGGCGAGCTTCATGACGACAGAGTTTATGCACGAGTTAGACTTCAGGAGAGTTTCGCAGGCTCTCTGGTGATTGCGTTAGGAAGTAACTACCCAGAACGCTCCTCGGCACCAGTATCAATTCTGTGTTCTGGAGTGCAAGACTTCATTGAAACAGAAACGGTCGAGATACCGGTTACTTCGTCCCTCCTCTATTCCTCTTTTGCTGGGCTTCTAAGCCTTTGATTGTCACTCTCGATGCCTCCATCATAGCTTGCGGTGAAGCTGCGCACGCCTGATACACGGTGATCTCGTCATAATCCTTCAAACCTAGCTGTTGTTACACGAGATGATAAGTTGATGAGTTGTAGTCAAATTCTATGTTAAAAACTTACAGATTCTGGAGTGTCGTCGTCGAAGATCAATGGTACCTCGAATTTGATTGTGTCCCCATGTGAGTAGGACCCGGTCTTCGAGAAGGTGTTTGGATGCATCTCTCGGAAGTTCACCAAGGGCATGCTCATTGGAGTATCCTTGTAGATCTTGACAAGCTGTCTGCCTGTGCTGTCGATGTACCAGAGTGTGATCATCTCTCGTTCAATCTTTGCAACACTTTTTGAACCTTTCTTCCTGCCATCTGTACGCGTCGGCAAAGTCTGAGAGCATCGTCAGCAACATCCGCTCACGGTACATTCAACACTCGTAATATTGGGAGTGCTCACATTCTTGATGCTCCGAAGCTCGATTTCTTCGGACAGTGTCTTGTTCAGCAGTTTTGCCTTTGTCTCTCGACACTTCTTGCGTGAAGTTTCTAGAGCTCCGAAGAGCTCTTCATTCCTCTTTTCCTCCTCCCTTAGTAATCTGTACAGCTTCTCGCTCTTTTTTTGCTCTTGTAATAGAGCCCACTCCAGTCGAAACTCGTGTTGGCTCTTGGCCCTCTCTTTTGCTTCGTGTCTCGCAATCTTCTCGGGCAAGACTCTGGTACTGTCACACATTGTGTCTTATTCGGTAGAAACGAGTGTTGGTCAGAGAGAAGAGAGGTCTGAGGATACGTTTGGCAGGTCAACTGATACCCCTCGAGGTTACGTGTTCCAATGCTTGGAGGGAAACAGAGCCATGTGGGTGTGAGTTTCTTTAAGCACGTCCGACGCTTACACAAAGTCACATAGACACATCATCGTGCTGCACTTCCTTCTTTCACAATACAGACTAGACGCGCAAAGATGGCCGGACTGTTTTCGCTCCCAAACGAGACTCTTATCAAAGTTTCGAGTCGAGCCCGAATTTCCAGACGGCAGTATGCCTTTCGAGCGTCAACAAACTACTACGTGATACTCAGATGAATGATCGAATCGCACAGAGGCTCATCAGAGCAATCTCGACGCTACCAGCAGTCGAGGAAGCCATAGATTTGGCCATTATCGAATCAAGAATGCACATCAGAGCGCAAAATGCTGGTGCGATGGCGATGGCGGTGACGAGGGAGAGTAATCTTGGCACCATGACAACAACGATAAAGATGGTGCAAAAGCATGGATAGTGGCCAAGAAGGAACTCTGTCTTTGTTGCATAGCCCGCGTGGGCACCATGGATGAAATGCGTGAACTGCTAGCTGAGATCGGAACACCATGGCCAGAAGTACAGCCCTTTCCTCGAGGGAGTCAGTATATCATGCTGTCGATCTGCAGAAGACTATGATGTGACGGTTACGTAGACCTGCTAGAAGCGAACTAAATATCAAAAATTAGATCATGTTCAATTTATCCCCAAAATCTTCGTTCTAACAAGCAACAGCACTCTGAATTTCCATGTAAGACTCAAACTTACCCTATCCCTTGCAGAGAGAGCGTCTCTATGGCCTATGAGATGCTCGCCCAGGCCCGCAAAGTATAGCTAGCAGGGTCTTGAGGAAATGACCAGAGTCTTTCGGGACTCTTTTTCGCACAACATATTAGCAGTAACATAGAGTAGGGGCATAGGATTCACGCTGGGACCGAGCTCTCAGCCTGACGAGACACCTTACAAAACGGCCTTGGGAAGGCACAATGTTTTTGGTCTTAATGTGGTTGTCCAAAGAAATCAATAAGAAGCGCCGGCCTCAAAGGAGGTGTACCTGATCATCAAAAGCATTCTGCCCTTTCACAGGCAGTTTAGAGGCCTTACGGGAAGAGAGAGGATCTCTGCGCCGGGACAAACCTTCTGCGGCTACGTCCATGTTACGAGGTACATGACGTGTTGGCTATTGCCCAGAAACTTTTGGCCAACACGCTCTCCTGAATCTAGATCAAAGAAGAGGGTGAAAGGGCAGAGAGAAAATTCTCCAACACTCTTGAGAAACATGTTGGATATACAGCTGCCTTTGTCGATCTTCAGTGTGTCGTCTTTATGCTGATCCATAACCAAAGAGGGCAAATAGCAAACCACATGTGATAACCAGGTTGGTGAAAGAATGATCCGCCAGCTTCTGTTTGGAGCTTTAGTTTCCGCGTCGAACCGGAAGGACGACAAACACTCGGCGAGCAGCAGATATAAACTCAGCTCAGTCAGTTCAGAGAGATCTCATCTCGACAATCTCAATCCCAATCGGTCAACAAGCACCACAAGCACACAACCATCGACCACAAGACACGACACCCAGGTCCCAACACACTCAAACATGTCTTTACGTCCATCTCAATGGAAGGACAGGGTCAAGGAGCCTAACGAGGCCGACCGTCACGAATTTGGCGGCACCGAGCTGAACCGCGACTACACGCTTGTCGAGACTGACCAGACCGACGAGCAGGGTTACGACGTGATCCCCAACGTCGAGACCTCCATCGTAGAGATCAACCCCCCTAGACCCCCTCACGCTCTGGACTACTATGCCGAGGACCGCAGCTACCTCCTCCAGCTGGCTGAGCGTATGGGTTTCTGGTTGTCCGACCCGGTTGCTCGCCTGGGCGGCGGCAAACAACGCGGGCCCGACAAACGTGACGACAAGGAGAAGGCTGCTCAGCAGGAGGTCGACGACAAGGCATGGGTCGACAACATCAAGAACGACATCCAGTGCCTGTGGAACAACATGGGCATCGGTCAGGACCTCCTTGGTGATGAGCTGCAGGTCTTCCGCGAGGCCTTCTTCTCCGAGAGCAGAGCAAAACTCGAGAAGGTCGAAAAGGAGGACAAGGGAGTCAGCTTGGATCAGTTCCAGCAGTCTGTGCGCACCCTCTTGGTGCTGATGGACCTGAAGCTTTCAGAGGAGGGTCTCAAGATCTTGAAGGAGATGGCCACCGACAAGCAAGTTCTCAAGAACGAGCACAGCTTCAGCTTCGAAGAACAGAGAGCCGTCGGTCAGCTTGCCCGCAAGATGATGAGCTCTACTTCCGAAGAACGTCGTGAGGCCATTCGCCAGGAGAAGCTTTCCGACATGTCGAAGATCCAGAGAGAGATGTTCGAGCGCAAGAAGTTGGATCCTGTCAAGCGTCACTTCAACAACTTGGCTGTCAAGAAATTTGCACAAGACAAGAAGGAGGCAATGGAGGCAAAGCTGAAGAAGAGCAAGATGTACTGAGAGTCGGCCTCTGGTCTGCCAGAAAATCGCAGATGTCAAGGCTGGCTTCCAAGAGGAGCAAGGAGAGATTGGCGGCAATAGCACGAGACACAGTGCTTTTCTTTTTCGGGTCGCAGCTTCCTCATGGGGTTTGGGCTGTCCAAGGTTGCATTGTCGAGGAGGAGTTACTCGTTCATGGTCTTTGAGGACCTGCACCCATAGACAATGGGTTGAAGCTTCTTTGCTTGTTATTCTCTCATATCAGGGAGTTTTTTGAGCATCGTCGCAGTCGGGAAGAAATACCACACTCTCTTACAGATTCTCAGATTCATCATAACCTTTCTTTCTGCCCGTGCTTTACATCATGTTGTGCTGAGGGTGCTTCATTGTGTCAGCATTATCTGTCGGCATTTGATCGCAGGTCGTGACTGGATTGTTAATGGCAAAAGGCTGTCAAGCTCGACATGTTAGGCAAACGACGTTGAGCAGCGTTCGGAAAAGAGCTTTTCCGGAGGCACATTCTACTTCTTCGCGACGCGCACCTGCTTGCCCTATGCCCTCGTTACGAGGCACGGATTTCTTACCGCGAAAGCCTGCCGTCCAACCATACGATCATATTTGACTTTCATGACTCCGCAGTCTTGAACACAACAGATTGGGCCAAAAAGAGTGTCTACTGTGACGGGTAGCTTTACGGCAATGTGCGTGAATTGAGATAGAAGTCAGGAATTATGGTCGCCGGTGCAGCGTCGGCGGACATGAGGAGGTGGTGAGACTGTCCGCATCCGCGTCACACAACCATGAAACGATGAAATCGAGAGTGGTCACAAAATCCAGAGCAAATGCCGTCAAGATCATGTAGAAGAGTCACAATGGTCCGACTGGGTGATGAATATGGTCGTTGCCAAGGGAGTTCGGCTGAAGCACGCCGGATGCTTGTCTTTGGCCGAAGGCGATCTCGCGGGATCAAGTTTCCTTATATTCTCGTTCTTGTCCCGTCTTGCTGCAATCCGCTTTCTTTCGAATAATATTACGCCCAATCATTCTATAACAACCTTCAGCAGGAAACCCATGCGTCTCAAGCGGCAATTGGTCTATCATCATCCGCCTTTCTTTGAGCAGTAAACTTTCGCAATGGACACAGATCTGGAGAAGCAAGAAGGGCTTCACGAGCAACAACACCGTCTTGAAGAAGCTGAATCACCCCACTTCAGCAAGGAATCCTTTGAACAGGATATTGAGTCTTCGGGATCAGACGACAATGGCATTACTCTCAAACGCACCACATCGCGAAAGCCACCACATCCAGCGTGTCCTCGCTGTAAACAAGGTCTCACAGACGAGGAGGGAGAACCATGCCATGACCATGACGGCTTCGAAACAGATCCCAACATTGTGCTTTGGGACAGTGATGATGATCCAGCAAGACCGATGAACTGGCCTATGTGGCGTAAAGTATGCTTCTCCATCACAGCCAGTTGCTTCGTCATCGCGACCTCAATGTCTGCTAGTATTTTCGGTCCGGCTACTAGAATCACTGCACAGCAGTATGGTGTCTCACATGAGGTGATGAATCTGGGTATCACGTTACATATCCTTGGATTCGCCGCCGGTCCTCTTATCTTCGGCCCCATGAGTGAAGTCTGGGGTCGTACCATTCCTCTGTGGACAGGTCTCTTCGGTCTAGGTCTTTGGCAGATTCCTGAAGCAGTGGCATCAAACGTCCAAACTATCCTTGTATGCCGCTTCCTTCAGGGACTGTTCGGCAGTGCCATCTTCGCCGTGGTATCAGGAATGTTTGTGGACATCTGGCCGCCAATCACCAGAGGCGTTGGGTTGGGATTATCATCCACCTGTATCAATCTAGGATCGACATTCGCCCCCATCATCGGCGCCTACGCAACAAATCATCTAAACTGGAGATGGACAGCCTGGCTTACGCTCATCTTTGTTGGTCTGGTTGGCTTCTTCGGCCTCCTGATTATACGCGAGACCTTTGAGCCTGTCCTTCTCAAGCGCAAAGCTAAACGACTTCGCCGCCAGACTGGAAACTCAGATCTTCATGCCAAATTCGAGGAAATTCCCATCGACATAAAGATTCTGGTGCAGAAGTATGCTACCAAGCCAGTTCGCATGTTCGTTCAGGAGCCCATCCTTATCTTTTGCACGATCTATCTCACTATCGTGTATGGAACACTCTTCCTGTCATACCAGGCCATCCCGTTCTCTTTTCGCAACCGTGGATGGAGCCCTTCAGTCTCTTACCTCCCCTTCGCCGCCGTAACCCTCGGCATCATCACCGCCGGAATACTCTTCTCCATCTTCACCTTGACATGGTACAAGAAACGCTGGCTAGCGAACCAAGGCGCCGAACCCGAAGACCGTCTTCCACCCATGATCCTAGGCGCCATCATCCTACCTCCCTCCCTCTTCTGGCTAGGATGGTCACAAGACACACACTGGGCATCCCAAGTCATCGCCGCCTTCTTCGTAGGTCTCGGCCTCCTACTCATCTTCATCGCCGGCATCGTATACATCGTCGACACCTACCTCATCCACAGCAACTCCGCCATGTCCATCCACATTGTTGTACGAAGTATTGTATCTTCTTCCTTTCCTTTATTCGCAGGTCCGATGTTTGAAGGTCTGGGGACGGGATGGGCTTGCTCGGTATTGGCCTTTGTGTGTTTGGTCATGGTCCCAGTGCCGATTGTGTTTTTCAAGTACGGCAAGACGATTAGAAGTTGGAGTAGATTTTCTTTTGTCAACAATTAGATGAGATACCCAGAATCCAGTATAGAAATAATGTTGAACCTTGTCAATATAGAGTGAAACATTATCGTGTTCAATGGACAAAACGTCTATCGTCAATCGCAGTCTGGCACAACGAAAAGCTCCTCAATTGGATCCGCACAAGATAGCGAGACCGTCTACCTAGCGCTTTGGGACTGCAGAAAGAGAGACGTTGGTAGCTCTCGACCGATACTCAAAGCCTCTCCTGCAGAGGCCGAACGACGATCTTCAGAAAGCTGCCACATGCACAAATTGATCGAAGAAAAAGCAAACGTAAATTTTGACGGCACGTCAATGGCTAGCAAATCAAAGCGTGCAATTCTTTATCAACTAGGCAGAAGAGAGACTAGACGAACACCTTGCAAACTTCGGCAACGAACCAGATGATTGCAGATTCTGCCCACGTCTACTGAGGTGTCGCAGGACTTACAGCCAGCGTTGGAGAGAGCAAACATATGGTCCACACGCCCGTCCTCAAACCACATAACAGAACCTACGATGAATATGGAATTACCTTCGGGAAAATGTAACGCGCAAGAAGTCGATGTATCGAGTTGGACCAAAGTCGGTCGCGAAGGGGGGTTCGGGAAGGGTGAGTAGACGAGAGACGGAAAACGACGGCGGGGCTAGAATGCATGGTGTGGATCGTGGACGATATACGGAAGGGGGAAGGGATCGATTCGAATTCGCATTTCGTTTGATCTCGTGGATCAATCGCTTCGTGGGAGGATGTCGGATGGTTGATATTTTGATTGGATACGATATCGATTGTGCGTGTCGCTCGTGTATTCGCTCGCCTCGTACGAACAGGTCGAACCGCTGCTGCTAATTTTTATCAATCTCGAGTGAAAACGCCCGCCGTAGAAGCATCCCCAACAGCAAAAAAACATAACGTTGAAAAAGGGCATCAATAGCATGAAACCTCGCGCATTTTACCCATTAATTGGAACGCTGCAGGAGGCGATGAGGTTTCAGCTCTGTGGGGGGGGGAAGGTGAATCATGCCGGCCAGGTGTGACTGATTGCGACTCCGAATCTGTCACTATCCCAGTTGGAATAGCTCACGCTATCGGTGATGGGGTTAGTGGAGTAAGAATGACTTGAGCGCAGGGCTACTACTCTGCCGTGTCGAGGTCATCGTGGGCTGCGGCGGCAGGAGGAGACTCCACGGCGGGTTCTACAATGCAGTATGTCAGCATTGTTTTCATGTGTATTCCGCAAAACAGTTGTCCTTACCCTTGGCCTCCTCGCCGTTAGGCTCGCGTTCTTCTCTCTCGCGGTCCTCGCGGTCCTCACGAGGGCGTTCCTCAGGCTCACGATCGTCTTCACGCTTGGTGTCGCGTTCGCGGTCATCATCACGCTCTCTCACATCGCGCTCTCTCTCGCGCTCACGGTCCTCGGGGCTACGGGTACGGTCGCGGCGGTCGTAGTCGCGCTCACGGCGGTCTTCCTTGCGAGGAGAGTTATCACCACGGCGGGAACGAGGTGCAGGGCTGATGGAGCGGCGACGGGGAGAACGGTCGCGGCGATCACCACGGTCGCCACGGTCTGCACGATCGCCACGGTCACCACGATCACCGCGCTCACCACGAGGGGGACGGCCAGCATCGAAGCGCCAGGAGGCGGAAGGAGGAGTTCTGGCCCACTGTCAAGAATGTCAGTCTTTCGTTGTCGGTTGAAGGCGTGGCGGGTGTGAGCGAACCTCAATCTTCAATTCTTCGCTGCGGCTGATGCGGCGGTTGTGCATCTCATGGTAAGCGTCATCGGCGTCGCGACGGCTCTCGTACTCGACAAAGGCGAAACTGATGCAGAGGTTAGCGGTGTGCTGGGGAGGTTGACGTGCCAGAGAAGCACTCACAGTCTGCTGGAAGAGGTACGGGGAGCGGGAATGTCACAACGGACAAGACGGCCGTAGCTATTGCAAGTCAGCGTCAGGCCATTGGAAGTCGAAGCTTGCCATCTGCGCATCACAGGCGCAATGCGCAAATGGCAAGATGCAGTTGGTTGCATACCGTTCGAACTCATAGGCGAGGTCACGGGCGCGGGTTGCGGGACCAAAGCCGGAAACGTAGAGGGTGGTAGCGGAGCGCGACATATTGGAACCGATGCGGCGGTCAATCTTGGGGGTAAACTGAACAATGGATCTGTTAATATCGAACAGATGCGATGGTATTGAGAGAAAGTCGATAAACTTGTGTCAAATGACGCTGCAGAGGGTGTGGCTGGGCGAGCCTTCCTGTCTTGAGAGCTTTCACCCATCTTTTGTGCTTGGCACGGCACATGCCGTCGGGACTTCCTTCTTACTAACCTCAAGATGCATACCAAACTCTTGGAGATCCTCCTGCTCCTTCTTCTGTCTCCATCTGTAGAGTCGTGTAGAATGGTCCGAAGATGACATGGTGGTTGCACTTCTGCTGCAATTGAAATTGAGAAGTTACGTGGACGAACAGACGAGACTTCACCAGATTGAACACCTCCGTTTGCGGACGAGTTAGATGCATTCAGTCACTCGTCCTTCACTTTTTGTTTGCACATGTGAAACTGTGCGACTCAGAACACATCTCTTTGAAGAATTACCAGACTGCTGGAACGCCCTGGACACTGACCTTCCGAGGCAACATTGACACTTAACAAGACATGCATCAAACATCCTTTTGTTTGGCAATACCCTGTCCAACAGAACAACTCCGGTCTCAGTAGTCTTCAAGAGGAGGAAAGCGTGAACTCGCTGTTGCGTATTGAGCCGGCCACCTCTGTGCCGCTCGTTGATTCAATGCTCTAGTCTTCAGTCAGTCATCATTGTTGACATCTGTAGCAACATTGACACTTGCCCAACTCTCCCTTGTGTCCATTCAAGATTTCGCTGGACATCTTTGGCAGCTTGAATGCCATCGGCAAAGTTTCGTCTGGCAGACTTGAGTCGAGATTGTGCCAACGCTTGAAGAGCCTGCAGTTCTCGAGTTTTGGCATTAAGCTCTCCAGATCTAGTCACGATGTCAGAGGCACACACTTCAAGCATAAGAGTGTGTCCTACCTTTGAGCTTGTACTGCCAGGCTGCGATCCAGGGGAGTAGGATCCATCGCCCTGTTAAGCCGTTCGCCCATGTAACCAAGTGCATCGACAGGACTGTTGCTCTCACTACCCGAGTAAGAGCTTACTGACTGGGCTCTGCTTGGAATTGAGTATGAGCCTCCCCCTGTGGTGATGCTTTCAGATCGCGATGGTGGTGGCTGGTAGAGCTGGCCATAGACCGGTGATGGTTGGTAAGGTTGAGATGCAGCTGTGTACGCTGATGTCTTCGTCGAGACCGCCCACGGAGCAGTAGGTTGGACAGCGTAGGTGTATGTTGCGGAAGGCATTGTTCTGGTATGAAGGATCTTTGACTTTGAGATGGGAGAGATGGAAAGATAGAGATTGAGAATAAGAAGACGATTGAGACGAGCGTAGCGCTGCACTTACTTATCTATCCTCATTGTCCCCATCCTCTCCCTCCTACAACCCTCATCACGAAACTCGTTCGCTACATCTACCATCCCACCTCACCACCTCAAGACCTCGAACCATCCTTCCCGCGTCACTCAACAGTCAGCTGAGTGCCAATGGATGCGGGATAGGCGAGGCTTCCGTCTCTTCTATATCACCCCTTGCCTTTGTACTCACTTCGGCTAAGTTGGACGTATCCTCCTCCAATAACTCAAGGCATACGGGCAGGCGCATGAATGGATCCTTGAAAGTCGTGGTTGCCATGCAGTGCCTCGTGGAGCCTATAGTCTCGCAACCCGAAGCTGCCGCAGCAGAACAATTTAATTCCTTTGGGCATCCGTGGCATCAGGCAACGAAAACTGTCCAGTAGATTCCGAGACGTTGTACATGTCGTGCGAAGCTAACAGTACACCATTGACAGCTGTCATGGCATGGTGTTCGACTCGTCCGGACGTGTCGTACCCAACAGCTCGAGGAACGCAGCCCGTCCGACGTCCGAGACGATGATGCTGATTCGTCAATGTAGCGTCGGGCAGCCAAGTAGGGTCCAGTACCACGGCTCGACATTTGGCGTGCATGCATGCATCTACTGCCTTGATGCCTAAGAGTATCTTTTTTTCTTTATTTGACTTTTGACTAAAGTCCGAGTTCAAGGTCCCTGGGTAGACCGCTCTTTGGTCTTGGGCACCACCAACTCACTCAAAAATCAGGCAGCAAGTCTTTATCAGCAAGTACATCGGGTACTAAGCGAATGTTCAATGGATTATGGGTGTATCTATCTCACCATCAAGTACGCTAGCAAGGGCTTTGGACAATCAGTACGTTGAAGGCATCATGCTGAGGCGTCCTCCGTCAATCACTTGTACATTGCCATTGTGATAGGCTCCGGACTTGCCAACGAGGAACAATATCATACTTGCCATGTCCTCGTATGATCCAGACCTACTTGCAGGGATCTGAGTGACTGGGAATGAACCGGTATCGCCGGCAGTCATGTCGGAGGGGAACCCTGAAGTCATGTTAGTCCACCATACGGCAACCATGTCAGCATGTATACACTCACGTCCTGGAGCAATAATGTTGCTTCTGATGTTGAAGGGTGCGAGCAAAGTAGCCAACGCCTTTCCTAGCATGGCAGCACCGGCTTTGGTCGCCGAGTATGCCAGACCGGCAGTCACGAAGCGGTTGAAGGAGGCAATGCTGGCGACAGTGATGATCTGACTTGATCTTGGGTCACTGGAATCGCTGCCTTCAACTCTCTCTTGGACCTCTCTTCTTCCTGTAGCCCAGCCTCTCTTCTTGTTGCCCGCGTCGAGCAGATGCAGGAAAGCAGCGCTGACACTGACAATGGCCGAAGTGTTTGTTTGGAACGAAGTGTCCCAGCCTGACCAATCTCTTTTCATGATCTCTTGTAGCTCCTGAATGCTCTGAGTATCACTGATGCCCTTGTGGTCGGGGCCCAGAACACCAGCGTTGTTTATCAAGACGTCGATATGAGATGACTGCTTTTCGATTTGCTTGACGGCGGCATCGATGGACGATTGGTCGGTAACGTCGCATTGGATTGGTACAATAATATCAGGGTTGATCGATTTGGCAGCGTCTTCAAGGTTCTTGACTCTGCGTCCTAGCAAGTACACCTTCTCGGCTCCAGATCCTGCGAGACTGGTAGCAAAGGCGAGGCCGATACCTGTACGATGTCAGCAAGGTCCTCATGTTTGGTAGTCAAGATATGGAACTGACCGCTACCACCTCCTGTAATGACGACCGTCAAACCCTTGGCTGAGAACAGGTCACTGGGGTTGATGGGCTTTGACGTATCCATGATTGCTACGATAAATATGTGGGAGGAAGGATGAGTAGATGTGTGGTAACTGAATATCTGCTTTACTCAGATAGGCGATTGGGTTGTTCCTGTTAGTACGTAAAGGTGGAAAGAGCATAGCATGGAAGAGGAAGCTCGGTATATCGGCATATCGAATGTTGATTGCTACAGTACACGTCATACCAGGTAAACATTGCCAAAGTTGAAGAGGCCAACGTGTATCGGGATGTTGAGCAAGATTTCCGACAAAATACCATTGAAACCCAGAGCACTGTCTAAGTGAAAATGAGCTTGAAATTGTGCATTGGTTCAAGGTGGGAAGTCCAGGAGCCGGATCTCTGAGAGCGCTCTCAGGCCTCACTTCACCGTTCACCTCCGGTCTCACAACCACGACCACCCCTCCTCTCAAGATTGATTACGTAATCCTGCTTACTAAGCTGCTTAGTAATCCGCTTAGTAATCAGTGCGCCAGTCTGCCCTCTACAATTCTCTATAAAAGCCTCCTCCCCTCCTGCACCAGGGACACCCCTTCTTTCTTTCTTTCTTTCTGATATACTTACCTTGGAGGGAAGTTCGCGATCAAGAAGGCGATACTTCTGAGAAGACTTGATGCATTGCACAGCGCGTACAAGACTTCTCATGGATGTCCTTCGGGGCCTCCACTTCTGCAATTTCTTATATCACACTTTGTGTTCATCACATCGTACCCACTTTTCATTGATACACTGGCTTATGCTGGTTGTTGAAGAAGAGACTATTCTATACTCGGGCTCCTCTGTGATGGGAGTATGACATAATATCGAAGTGAATTGTTGTTGTCGAATGCTACGCGTCCTCATGTTGACGCCAACCCTCATGTCAAAACAACCCGACGCCGTACGTACTTCTTAAATCATCGCACTTGTCTCGAGAATATGCCACCGGCATCTATCAAAGTAAAGAGTCCCGCAGGAGAATAGAAAGGAAATGACATGGAATGAGATGAGATGAAATGACAAGAGGGCTTGGGAGATTTCTCGTCTTTACGAACGTCTCGGTAATTCGTCCCTCTCAGACTCAAGAGAACTACGCAGTACGGTCATGTCAAAGGCAATTGGGCAGAACCAGTACATGGCGTAGAGTTTGGACAGCTGCTTGATGTAATCGATCATGACCACGGTCGCGTGGATGGCCTCTCCAATCGACCACGTTGAATGTTGTCTGAATACAAAGATGTCGTCTGCCACAAGGATTGCATCGTTTGAGTAGATGTGCTCACTACCACGGTCTGACGGTCTACTCGTTGAGATGTCCTATGCTCCCAGATAAAGTCTCGTATGTCTTGTGCTCGTGGAGACTTGAGCCTAGTCCGATTCAATCGAGAGAAGAGGTCGATGTGTTGCACGTCAAGGTGGCTGCTTTCGGCTTGGATTTGAGGTTGTAAAACGACATGGACTCGAGATTTCTTTAGTTTGCGCCGGGCATTATCAACAGTATCACTGATAATGAACCGAACATCAAAGTCTTTTACACACAGCAGCCAGGTCATATTATGTGCCGTTGGAGTTGTATGTCATGGAAATGGTGTGATAATTGTGGTGGTGAAGATAGAGACAGGGTCACGCTCGGAGCTTGGGAAACTCCGCCGGCTCGGAAGACGTGACGTGGGTGAGCTCTCCCAAACAGCTGCTGCATCCGCCCATCAATCATCACCTTCACCAAGCACTTTGCGCGCCGCCATCTGAATCGAACTACCTGTCATCCGAATCGCCGTTCCAACTTCTCAGATTAATCACCGCCCGACACACATACACAAGCGCAAGACAAGATGGACAGCTTGGTGGCGCAGTACAGCAGACCGGCCTTCAAGGATGAGGGCTATCAAGAGCAGGACCAGCTGGAGCTAGTTGATGCTATGCCCACTGCCATCGATCTCAAGTTCGCTCTCCCTCCTGTCGCACAAGTGAGTCTCACATGTCCATACATTATCTGGGAACCGCAGCTAATCATGCCACAGGCGCAATCATGGCTCCGCGCAATGACCGACGACCACTCGAACCCCAGCTGCCCCATCAAGCTCGCTCACGGTACAACGACCCTCGCCTTCAGATTCAAGGGCGGTATCATTGTGGCAACCGACTCCAGAGCCACTGCAGGAAACTGGATCGCCAGTCAGACCGTCAAGAAGGTTATTGAGATCAATCCCCAACTGCTAGGTACCATGGCTGGTGGTGCTGCCGACTGTCAATACTGGCTTGCCTACCTTGGTATGCAATGCCGTCTTCACGAGCTCCGTCACAAGCGCCGTATCTCGGTTGCCGCCGCCTCCAAGATTCTGGCCAACCTGGTCTACCAATACAAGGGCATGGGCTTGAGCATGGTATGTTGCCTCTGCTTCCAGGACGTCGATCCAGAATGGCTAACATGATCTCACAGGGTACCATGTGCGCCGGTGTCACACCTCAAGAAGGACCCGCTCTCTACTACATCGACAGTGACGGCACCCGCCTCGCCGGCAACCTGTTCTGTGTTGGCTCCGGTCAGACATTCGCCTACGGTGTGCTCGATGCTGAATACAGCTACGACTTGTCAGACGAGGACGCTCTCGAACTCGGCCGCCGCAGTATCCTGGCCGCCACACACAGAGATGCATACTCTGGTGGTTACATCAACCTGTACCATGTCAAGGAGGAGGGCTGGGTCAAGCACGGCTTCAACGACACCAACCCCATCTTCTGGAAGACCAAGCTCGAGAAGGGCGAGTTCTCCAACGTCACAGCCGACCTGAACTAGATATCTGGATGCTGGACAGTGGATGCATAGCGGGATGGGCGTTTCATGGCGGCTGGTGCTTGATGACTTCTCAAACTTGTAATCATACAGACAATTCTGATGGTAGACGAACCCTTTTCTTACCTTTTCACAATATGGTCCCCACACAAACGTGATTTTCTGGCGATCCAGATATGTGAATTTGATGTACCGGCATCAATCTCCGACTGATCCTGTCTATTGCAAGGGGCCTTTCAAAAGGCACAATCCTTTGCAAAGCAAAACTGCAACCAGTGAGAAGGTAGGTATTAATGCTTCTCCAAGGAAACAAGTGCTACTAGATAAACAAATTGTGAAAGTGGTGGTTGCAAAAAGAGATGCAGTTCTCCGCAAAGCCTGCAACGTCACTGCCGAGTGAAGCTGCTCGGTCTTTTGGAAATGGCAAGAAGATCAAAGGCAATCGCCATTTCCCTACAACTGCAAACTCACGTCGAATACCAACCTACATACGGACGTCCCTCGAAACATCTACCACAACTAGTTAAAAGACCCCGAAACAATCAGTAGCAGCACGCATTCACGTCCACCCCGCGCTATCCACCGCGGCATGTTCTATTCAGGCGCATAATCCTATTTACGACCGTGGACCAACATGAAGATCTCAGATCAGGAAAAGAGCTTGGGTATATTTCTCAGGGATTTGCCCAGAGAGTTCAACAACCGCTACACAGAAGAGGCAGATTCAGTCCTCCGCTCTCGCCTCTTCCGCTCTCTCGTTGGAGATGATGAATCAAGGCTGCACCTTTTGTTTCCGAACGGAGTACCCGAGGGTGGCCAATGGGTGTTACGCGATGCACAGGGCGCTGTCGATGGTGCCGAATACACTGCTGCCGCAAAAGGTCACCCATGCGGTCACATCTTCAAGGTTGGCGAATCTACATACCACTGCAAGACGTGCGCCGCCGATGATACCTGCGTTCTCTGCGCAAGATGCTTTGCCGAGTCCGACCACGAAGGTCATATGGTTTACATCAGCGTCTCTCCGGGCAACAGTGGCTGCTGTGACTGCGCCGACGACGAAGCCTGGGTTCGTCCCGTGCATTGCACCATTCATAGCACCGACGATACACCAGGATTGAAGGCTGCTGGAAAGACGAGTCAGACACCGACCTTGCCTGACGAGCTGCTCGACGTCGTACGCATGACTGTCGCAAAGGCCTTCGACTACATGTGTGATGTTTTCTCCTGCTCGCCTGAGCAACTACGCCTCCCGAAAACAGAGGATACCGTTCGAAGGGACGAGCTTCTTTCGCGCCTTACCTCACATCTCTACGGCGGTGCCGAGGTCGACGAGTCTGATGAAGAGTATGCCTTGGTTCTATGGAATGATGAAAAGCACACCGTCACCGATGTACAGAACCAGGTGGCCAAGGCTTGCAGAAAGACAAAGAACTTTGGTCTGGAAAAGGCCATGGAGGTCAACGACGTCGGCCGAAGCATCATACACTACTCCACCGATCTCGCCGAACTCTTACGGATGGCTGCCATCATAGAACAACTCAAAGTCACCGTCACCGTTCGCTCCGCCAGAGACACCTTCCGCGAGCAGATGTGCAGCTCGATAGTCGACTGGATCTCGGATATCTCGGGGTGTTCCATTGCTTCTGACCCTCACGTGCTTCGCAACACCATCTGCGAGGAACTGCTCAGGCCCTGGCGCATGGGCAGCGAGGCCACCAATGCTGCGATAGGAGAGGGTGGTATTGACGATCATGAGCACGAAGAGAACGTGAGACAGCGAAGACAGGAGGCTCGATGGTTCCGTCCTCTTGCTGGTATCAACGTTGTGAGAATCAATGTTGAAAATGACGACGACGACGAAGACGACGAGGATGACGAGGATGGCGACGAAAACGATATGACCATTGAAGATTTCATGATGGCAGGACAGGATGAGATTGATGCAGAGGAAGCCATGGACCTGGATCTCGACAATGCCGATCCCCTCGCTATGGCTCTTGCCGACAACGATATGGACCTTGATCTTGTGGATGTCGACACGGAAGGCCCTGCTGAGAACTTTGAAGCAACTCTTGCCGGATATCCTGCACCACCTCCACCGCCTCCAACGACTCGCCGCCGGACAAGATCAGCGACCCTGAATGAATCTGATGACGGAGAACAACATCCTTCGTCAAGACCAGATCCTCCTTCTCAACCCTCAGCACCCTTTTCGAATCTTCCCAAAACACCGAAGGTGAGAGTCAAGTCGAATCGTCCTCCTCGACCTGCTCGTTACTGGCTCGAAACTCCAGAGGAGTATAGATCACAATCAGCGTCTAGCCCAGCGGAGGATCTATGGCAAAGAGTGCGTCTCGACTATCTCATATTGTACGATCTGAGAATGTGGAAAACACTTCGTGTTGATCTGCGCCATCTCTACATCAGCACTGTTGTCACTGTACCTCAATTCAAGCGTATCCTAGGGCTGAGATTTGCTGGTCTCTACACAATGCTGGCTCAGCTTTACCTGATTGCCGATCGCGAACCGGATCACTCTATCATCAATCTTTCGGTTCAGATGCTCACAACTCCATCTATTACTGCAGAAGTCGTCGAGAGAGGCAACTTTCTGACGAATCTTCTTGCTATCCTGTACACTTTCCTCACCACCCGTCAGGTAGGGTTCCCTAAAGACGTCAACCCAAGCGCGACACTTGCTTTTGATGCGGGCGCCGTCACCAACAGAAGAATGTTCCACTTCTTCCTCGACACACGTTACATGTTTCAGTCCGCTTTTGTGCAAGAAAAAGTGCGAAACGAGCCTCGTTACCTGATGCAGTTCTTGGACTTGGTCAAGCTTCATCAAGGTATCTGTCCCAATGTTCGTGCTGTTGGCGAACACGTCGAGTACGAAGCCGACGCGTGGATCAGCGCGACTTTGATCATCAAGGAGATCAACAGGCTGTGTCGTCAAGTCGCAGAAGCCTTCAGATGGAACGACGATGGTGACATGACTCCTGTGCAGAACGCGATCAGACATGCTGCACAAGCAACATTCATCAATGCTTTCGGTCTTGAGCGCAACAGATTCCTGAACGCCGAGACCAAGGAAGCCCAAACTTTCGTGAATCTTCTAAACAAAAAGAGACCTAAGTACGTCGAGGCAATTGGACGCGAGGCGACGTGCCGGGATGGATGCTACAGTGTGCCTCAATTCGACGTAGCGACTGGATCCATGAGTTTCCACCACCCCCTTCATTATCTCTTGTCATGGTTGCTTGAGGCTGGCGTACATGTCCCACGAGAGGACATGCTCAGAGTGCTGCAATTTGATCCAGCAGACTTCAAAGATCCTTGGCAGACAAGCTGGAAAACGGCCCCACAAGTTGGAACATATGATTCAGCTGAGATAATGTCCATGCTCTTTGAACACCCTCTACGAGTCTGTGCCTGGCTGGCTCAGATGCGTGCCGGCATGTGGGTACGCAATGGTGTGACCCTTCGTCACCAGATGCATCAGTACCGCGGAACTACCCAGCGGGATGTTTCCTATCAGCGAGATATCTTCATGCTCCAGGCTGGCCTTGTGCTGTGCGGAGGCGCGGATGAGTCCATGGGCGAGAGGTTCTTGGCTCAAATTGTCGACAGGTTCAATTTGTCCGGATTCGTTAATGGCGCGTTCGATCTTTGTCCTGAATATGATGAGCACCAGAGACTTGACGTTACAGAGGAGTTCTTCCATCTGCTCATTATCCTGCTTAGTGAGAGACAGAATCTCCTGCCTGGCCAGGACAAACCAAGCCAGCACGTCAAGGTCTTGCAGCGCGATATCGCTCATGTTCTCTGTTTCAAGCCGTTGTCATTCTCGGACATTTCTAATCGTTTGACCGATAGAGTGGCAGACTCAGAGGAGTTCGACACAATCCTTGAGAATATGACGAACTTCCGTGCTCCCGAAGGCTTGAACGACTCCGGCACGTTTGAGTTGCATCCTCGCTTCATCGAGACCATTGACCCATATTATGCTTACTACAATCGCAATCAGCGCGAGGAAGCTGAGACTGTCTATAAGGAGTATATGGCCAAGAAGACGAATCAGACAGCAGCGGATATTGTCTTCGAGCCTCAACTTCATCCGATCGATTCTGGACTTTTCAAGCACCTGGGTGCATTCACTCAGACCACTTTCTTCAGCGGGATCGTATACTGGGGCCTGGAGTTCTGTTTGCGCCATGACGAGGCAGTTGATAACGCACAAATCACCCGCATTGAGACAATGCTTCATGTTATTCTCCACCTCACCCTCTTAGCTGTGATGGAGGACGCTACTCCAAAGGGCCCAAAGCCGATGATTGCAGAAGACAGCTTTGTCAGATTAGCTATCTCAGTTTCGCAGACTGAGGAAAGCCCAGACAAGACCATCATGGACGCTCTCTTCCGTTTGTCGAAGATCAAGGCATTCGCATCTTGTGCCCCCAAGGCCAAGCGTATACTTGATCGAATGTCTGAGAAGTGGCCAGAGGAGTTTGCCAACGCCAAGTTGAGGTTGTTGCCTGCTGATGGACAAGCTGCTGCTGAGGCTGCTCCTGAGCCGTCTGAGGACAAGGAGGCTAAGAAGAAAGCTGCGCTTGAGCGCCAGGCCCGAGTGATGGCACAGTTCAAAGCCCAACAAACATCCTTCATGGAAAATCAAGGCTTGGACTGGAACGAAGAAGACTACAGTGACATGGACCAAGACGATGATTTAACGGAGAGGGCCGTTGAGACCAAAGTGTGCCCCTTTCCCAAAGAACCGTGTATTCTTTGTCAAGAAGACACCGACGATAGCAGAGTCTATGGTACTTTTGCCTTCATCGCACCGAGCAAAATCCTCAGGCAGACCCCTCTCGACGACAAGGACTACGTCAAAGAGGTTCTGGATACACCCGAGAATCTCGACCAATCTGCAGACGCGATCCGACCTTTTGGCATTGCTAAACTTGCAACAGAGATGGTCGAAAAGGTGAATACAGATGGTTCAAAGAGTAGCCAAGAAAGAAGAGGTCTTGGGAAAGGCTTCCCTCACAACAGTGCATTCCAAGGACCAGTGCTCAACAGCTGCGGCCACATCATGCACTTCAGTTGCTTTGAGGCTTATCTCGTAGCCACCAAGAGAAGACATACACAGCACATCTCACGCAACCACCCTGAAAGACCTGATACAGTGGAGTTTATTTGCCCTCTCTGCAAAGCTCTAGGAAACACGTTCCTTCCCATCATCTGGAAGGATAAGCATTACCGCCCGTCGTCTATTCTCGATCAGCAGCAAACCACCTTCGATCAATGGATCCTCGACCAAGAGGCACTTAGCGTTGCTGATGGGGTCGGTAGACTGCCGTCAAGCCTCTCCGTGCGCGACGCACATATGGATTATATGCAGAAGGCCTTGGTCCAAACTTTGGCATCTTCATACCCACAGGCATCCTCTTCTACGCAATCTGCAGATGCTCGCTCATCAGACCCTGAGTCAGATGCACCGAGTTCCGAGGAAGAGTCAAGGTCAATTCTTCCGGACATAGTCCGCAGAGCGGCAGCCGAGTTCAACAACAACGCCACTGGTCTACCCGGCCTGGAAGCACTGGTCAATCTAACACCTCGGTTGGAGACCTTGACCAACCTTGCTAGCAGATTCGACAACCGTAACCGACCTGCTGCGCCATCCTCGGAGCTCAGCAGAGCATACATCCGCATTGAGGAGAGCTTGAGTCCCATCGGTGCCCTGAAGCCCAACACCATTGGACTGGAGCCTGGCACACAATCTTCGACTATTCGCTTGGCCGAGACACTCTGTAATACCTTGGCTTTCACTATCTCAAGTGTTGAAATCTCCTATAGAGGCGTTGCGAATCCCATCGACAGCGAATCTGGAACCTTCCTCGACTCAATTTCCGAGCAGAGTATGAAGACCTTGCGCATTCTGTCCGAAACCGTTCGCACCGCAACTGCAACAGCTGCTGTCAAGAGTGGCATACCCGAGTATCTCAGAGAAGCCCGAGTGCATAACTCGTGGGCTGGTCAGTTGAAAAAGGTCCTTGGCGACAAGTCCGGTGAAAACCCAGCACTAGCCGATGCTTCGTTGTTTGGTCACGATGTGTTTAACTTCTTCACGAGCTGTGCAATCAATGAGGTGCCCATGGGCCAAAGTATGCACCACATTCTCCGACTGTGTTATTCTGCAGAGCTGGTTAAGGTCATATTTTCGTTTTTGTGTCGTTCCTCTCTAAGAGAAGCCTCAGAGAACCACCAACCAAGCAGCTGGGATCTTTCGGGAATCAAGAAATTTCAGGAATGGTTCAAGAACCATGAAGATATGGAGTTCAGCCCTCACACTTCTGGATCTAGCCTTGCTCAAGCAAACTTCTCAGACCTAGAATGGAATGCACCGGCCCTGAGCAAAGTGATTGACACATACGCTTTGGCGTTCCTCAGAAAGGCTCTACTGTTGACTCATATTCACTTTGGAGTCGACTTTGCTAATGCTAACGTGGAACCGGAGTTGCCAGAGCTGCAACGTTTGGCCAGAACCCTCCGTCTACCGACACCTCAAGAAGTTGTGGCACAACTTGGACATGACGAAAAGTTCCAGAAGATCGCAGCGCACTGGGTGAATAGTGTAGTTGTTAGTACCGCCACGAAGGAAAGAATGCGCATCGATGCGCAATACCTCAGTCATCCAGCTATTTTTGAGCTTGTTGGGCTGCCCAAACATTACGACACTCTAACGGAAGAAGCTATCAAGCGACGCTGTCCCACAACTGGCAAAGAGGTTTCAGATCCTGCAATCTGTCTGTTCTGTGGCGAGATCTTCTGCAGTCAAGCTAGTTGCTGCATGACAGACCGCAACAAGGGCGGTTGCTTCCAGCATCGCGAGAAGTGAGTCTATATTCCATCACACAGTGTACTCTGCTAACAAGTATAAAGGTGTAGCGGTAACATCGGTATTTTCATCAACATCCGTAAGTGCATGGTTCTGTTCCTGCACCACAGCCATGGTAGCTGGTACCATGCGCCTTACCTCGACCGTCACGGTGAGGTCGACCCTACCCTGCGTCGCCACCACCAGCTATTCCTCAACCAGAAGAGATATGATAAGCTACTCAGGGAGGCATGGTTGAACCACGGCATTCCTAGTGTTATCTCCAGAAGACTCGAGGGCGACATGAACACTGGAGGATGGGAGACACTCTAGAGAGTTGACTCTCATTGCATTGCTAGCATCTGCATACGGAGGAGTTAGGGATACATAGAAGGTAGCATCGAACATGAAATCTCCATTCTTCCTCATCGATTCTCAGTACGTTCCTACGCTGATGTACTGTATGCTCATCGAAAGACACAATGATTTGATTTCAGTAGCATGGTCTACTATTCCACGCTCTCACTAGCTGCTGTCGCTCCAATTTACCAGACCGTCTGCCGTTTTCTGCGACACGCGGTCCTGATGAGGTGGATGCTATTTTCTGTCCACATCATCATCTCGAGTCATACCTCATCCATCATCAACAGAACTTCTTGGGGGTCATTAAGCCTCCGTGTCACAGGCGTGTCAGATGCTTGTCATGGTGACAGATCGGCAACCGATGTGTCTCAGCCCTAATGCGAAAGCCCCTTGCCCTGTTTTCAAATAGGCCTTCGGCTACCGGTATCGAACCCTCCCATCTCCTGCACTAGCCATTTCCATGCACACACTACCGGTTCATCGTGTCTTCAACCATTGACTGGTTGTTGCGAGAGCGAGTTAGATTAAGTGAGGGCTGGACTGTGCAGAATAGATGGCTAATGACGTGCGGGTACGAGTAGACTGGTGATGGGAGAAAAAGGCGGCGGAGAAGGGTGTTCGGTGCCGAGCAAGGTTAGCCTAGCTCATTGAACGGCCAAGATGGAGGCTTAAACATTCCTTCTAGACCCTGGGCCTTTTGAATCTGATCGCCGATCAAACACGCGCCGGGACTCTGACGGGAATTCTAGGTCCAGGTCAAAATCAACGAACCATCTTTTCTCCGGAGTTTCTCTCCAGGCGTGTTGCCCAGAACGACCTTCTGACAATCGCACAATCAAACCGATCACCGAAACAAGGAGAGATGATACGACACGCGGATCACTCTACTGCAGGCAGTGGGGGTAGCGCTTCTGCTGGGCATGCATCGCAGCTACAGGCCAACATCCAGCCTTCGAATCGACCTGTTGTGCCTATCATATCACAACCTATAAGCAAACCCATCGACCTACCGCCACAATACCGTCCAAGAAAGCCACGAAAACAGGTCAACGTTGCATGTCAGCCTTGTCGGAAGCGTAGGTCAAAGGTAAATATCTCCTTTCCCATCACGATCGAGCCGCGTCGTGCCATGGGTATCTGCGGCATTCGGCATCAGGTCACTGACTTGTCCATGTGTTTAGTGCACGGGCACAGCGCCATGCTCTCGCTGCGTGGCAGAAGGCAATGACTGTGTGTTCGACGGAAGAAAGGACGCACAAGAACGCAATCGCGAACTTCGAAATAGCGAAAAGGCTTTGTCGAAAGTGTTTCGCGTGCTGAAGAAATTGGAAGCCGGCGACTCGACATCAGCAGCAGCATTTTCTCAGATCAGACAATTGGCGCAGAACAATACCGAATTCTCGGCATTTGCTCGTGATCTCTTTAATCTGGACGAGAAGACGAGTGCCTTCGACTTTGCCGACTATGATGGTGGAAGTGGTGGAAGTGGATCTGACAATTTCGTTCTTAAACGTGAGGATGAATCTCGAGGATCAGTGAGTTGGTCAAATATATCGCCAGCGCAGACTGGAGGATCTGGTTCCACTGTACGCCAATCCATGTGTTTTCGCCCAAGAGATAGCTTGACTGACCGATTCCTAGCCACACTCATCAGTCGAGAGCAGACGTAGTCCGCCCGATGTCCGCATGAGTGACACTACGTTAACAAGGTCACGGCATAACTCTGCAAGCACACATCCTTACGAGCGGCGCTCCAATGTCGGCTTGAGGTCTGACTTTGGCAACCTGCCATTCTCCAGTGCCATCAAGGCAAACGGTTATCCTGAAAACATCCAACAGCAGCAACTCAAGAACCTCGACGCCACTGCCGAATATAGTATGCTACCACTCCACACCTTTGAATCTGAGGCACTCGGCAGAGCATATCTGAGTTTCAGAGATGCAACGTTACAAATGATCGCAGATGGCATGAACGCTCGTGATGTCTTGGGCACATCGGATCTTATCAATTTGGACCTGTACTTCCGCGACCGTATACCGGAAGATGGACACTCGGTCAGCACATTTGTCTGTGAGATGATGAAGAGTCTCGCCAATCCGGACGTCTTTGCCAAACTGGCAAGTATGGTCTTGTTGGCACCTCTGTTGAGAGTACGTGCTCCTAAATCCAGGTATCGTGGCCAAATGCTGACAGCATGTAGTGGATATTGTTTCCTACTTCCGAACACTACCGCAGAATACCTGCACTCATGCGACCCTTACCCAGCCAGAGATTCATACCACACAGTCCAGCTCTAGATCTAGCACCACAGTACGTCCCACACCACTATCTCAACTCAGCCATCATTCACTGATCACAGCCAAAAAGTCCAGCAATCCGCGGCGTGCTAATGACAGCCTTCAACGAAGACTGGCTAACACCCGAAAACCAAGTCACCGCAGCACCAATAATAAATTGGAACCACGGGCTGGACAGAGCAGTGTGTCACGATCCCGTAGCCGGATGCCTGCGCTTCACAAAAGAATTCGAAGATCACGTGTGCGATGCGAATAATTGGACTTTTTCGAAACGCGTGCTTGAGGTCTTTCCTGGTATCAGGGAGCATGGTGCTATTATCGCTCCCAGGCCTGGAGAAGACTGACAAAGCGCCAAAACAAACGACACTCAAACGGGAGGAGAAAATCGAGATAACTCCAGCAGAAGCGGAAAAGAACCAAGTAACGCGAGAATGGAAAGACATGATATCCCTATGGGAAAGGGCCAACAAGGCAAAAGCGTCGAAACGAAGTTAGCGACATTTGAACAGGGGGGAGGTCCTCACTTTTTCGGATCATGGAAGGGGGAATAACGAGGACTTTTTGCCAACTGGCAAACAAGAGCCTTGACGACTTCTCTATATAATGCACCTGAACTATTTTAGCTACTAGCCCATCACCTTTCACATCTTCAAGAAGATTGTAATACACAAACCAAACCTCGACTTTACAACCATTTGATAATAATTCTCCCCTTGAATAGACCTGACCTTGGAAAGATCGATACCGTAAACGAGAAGTAGCGGTCAACATACTGCGAATTGGCACCTTTCTAATATCAATCAAGATACATGTGCACCCGTACATATGCATCGCAATCCCTCCCCGAAAATCCTGCGGGAGCTTTTTTCCTCTTCCAGCGCATCCCTGCTCTACACATGTCGGCAAACAATATATGCAATAGCACTGCCGTGATATCGGTCATTTAATCCACTACTCCCTATCTAGAAGTTACAGTCCTTCGTTCTCGCAAACAGGATAAGTAATATCGAAAGATGTGATATAGATCACACTCTACCTCAACACCTTCGTATTCCATAACCAGCTCTACAATAATACCTTTGTCACAAGGATCCGTCATCTGACACTTGGCGGAAAATGATGTGGCTGGGCTATAACAAGTGACGAGATATCAACCAGAACATAAACAATGCAAGCGATGAAATTAAGGATGCTATAACTCAAGATGCATGCACATAATATAGCTAACTGCCCAGACTCACCATTTCAAGGATCAAAAGGGTGTGGGAAAGCGCCTACACTAGATAGGGTACGATACGCCACGATCCTCGGATGCCGTTGCCCCGTATATAGTGGAACAAATCCTAGCCAGTGACTGTAGTAAGGGCAAACGTGTTTTTGACATCCAGATGCGGGTGGCAGTGTAGGATGTCTTGTGCAGGTAGGCTGTTGTGTTGCGGACCTCTGAGTCTCTTGTGTGTTGATGGATCCGCTATAGCTTGTAAACGTGCAGGCGAAGTGAAAGAAGCATGTAAGCGAGTGCTGTAAATAGGTGTGTGATTTTTCTGTTGACTGTTGAGTGTTTTACAATACAGAAGTAGTGGGATTTGTATCAGATTGCAGATGCAGGGCTTGTGTTCACGATTGGTGGTAAGTAGCAGTTATGTCGATGTGCGAGTTGTGTCATGATATTCATGTGTGAATGCGAAAGAAAGCCTTGTTGGAGTATGAAGTACCGTCATCTTGAAATATCATCCACAGCGGTTAGAAAACCCCTTCTGGTCTTCAGATCCCAAAGCATTCCGTTTCCATAGCTTTGGTAAGCCGAATACGTATGCCGTGGAGTCTACTCCGGCTAAATTCTCAAAGCTTGTTGTGAAGAGGTTCACTGTTTCTCTACAGACCAAAGCTGTGCAACATGTAGACCGAGTCAAAACATCATCCAATCGCTTTGTATAATGTATAGACATAAGATGAGAGAAGAAACAACTCGAGAAAGACGTCCTGCAAGCAAATGCTGGTGTGACAAAAGGCGCGTCATGTTCTACGGAGTTTTCCCCGTCCAAAAATGTCATCTCGTCATTTCTGTCTTTTCCAACGCTGCCAAGGGAAGCAGAGCCTCAATCATACAAGGAGGCCCAATTGCTGACCGCACGTCTGTTCGGGGAGGGCTCGGGTTACTCTACGTGTGGCACAGTCGGTGTTGTGTGCTGTGAGGCATGCTCTTATCCAATTCTGTATCAGATGACTGCGAGAGCGCAAGTGACCAGGAGCACATCACCTTTCGCGTGTCGACTTGTCATGAGTCGCGACTCCTGAGGCTCCGCGTCCACATCGAGAAAGAGTGGCCACTCGATCTGGGGTTAGCGTAGCAAAAAAGCCTTTAGGGCATATCTTTGAGACGACCTCTTGTTTGCTCAGTCTCTTGTCATCACTTGATGATTTTCGTTGTGCTGGACACCGCTGTCTGCGGACAACAACGCTAGCACTCGGTCGGCAGGACGTCAAGGATCTGGAGCAGCAAGAGGACAGGACACATACGCGCGGGCTGCGGTAGATCATGCAGGGGAATATGACAAGGCGGAATCGTTTCTGACAAGCGCTCGGTCTGACGAAAGCATCGCACTGTGAGTGACTCACAGAGAGCAGCAAGGTACTCTCGGATGCAGGTACTGTCGTCGGTAGAGACGACGGTCTCGGAAGGAGTCTTACGCGGGTATGTTGCACGGAGAAAGGGGGGCTAACAGACGACGCCGGAGATCGACCGACAGGAGCAAGTCCCTTGAGATTCGAGTTTACCTGCTGACGTCTAAGTAATCTCAATAGGTGCTGACATGTGTCTTATATCCTATGTCCATCCATGCCAGACAGCATACCATCCGCGCGAGCCGTACGGTCACCAAGCGATAACGTGGCAGGTGCCGGTACCTGATCGAGGCGCCGCCACTGCTAGAGAGACGTGCCGGATGCATCATCCACCATGGAGGCATGTCTAGTCCATGATGGCTGCCGGTCAAGCCTGCAAACTTCGTGTTGGGCGTCCATACTACCGACTCTTAGCTTGCACCATCAAGACCTTCCACAACTATGTCGCATTCAAATTTTTCAAATCCGTAACACCTCCTACGGGAGAAAGGAAGGTTGAGCGGAAGCAAACTGCTCTGCTCATTCCCGACCGGTGTCGATATGTGCGTTGGTTGCTTCCAGGACAGACGGGTATCGAAGCTCTGGTAGCGTCGACTGTGCGAGTCGCGGATACTGCCATGATGCAAGAACTCGGCGGCGACAGGTCGAGTCGATAGTGTATGCTGACTACGTCGAATAGATGATGCGTCTCAATGATGCCTCGTCGAAAGTGAGATGGCACATAGGCAAAAACGCTGACCAGGTTCCTGTAAGGCACTGCGATGGTCAAGATCGACGGGGCGACAGTGATGTTTGGGAGCCGTCTCGTTGTTCGTCAAGTGTTGTTGACCAGATCGGAGATGGCCAGGCGCCTTTTTGGCGAGGTCGACGGTTCAGCGGTGCTCCCGGTGCTCTCATTGCTTTCAAGACTTCCGTCCCTCAGCTCATCTCGGCCGGTCATAAGATTGACCCTGTTGGTGATGTCGTGTACGGGATCGTGGTCGGAAGGAACGGCTTGGGCAGGAGGCTCATGAGAGTTCAAACCCCAGGTAAGTAAATCACCATCCTTGATGAAAGAGAGCGTCGACGAAGGATCTCGAGTTCTACGCATGTGGTCGAGGATGAAGATTGCTTCTTGGCGTGGACGATCCATCAACATCTGAGCCAGGTCATGGAGATCGCGGGACTCGGTTTCGAGGTTCTGATACTTTCGCTTTATCGCGATCATTGGCGTAGCATCTGGATCCGCCGACCAGGTACATTCCGAGTTCTTGACCACGCATACCGAGCAGACAGGTCGATTGCCGTTGCACTACAAGACAGGGTCAGTCAATCGATCCGGAAAGGAAGAGCTTTCCTCTGTGGTCCATGCTGTCGCAGCCGCAGCCTTCAATCCATACCTTGGTCTTTCTTCGACGGCAAGCATTGCAAGCAACAGCTATCTGGTGTCGCTTGGTCTTGTTCCTAGCTGGCGATTCTTCTCTAGCTGAACCCGAGCTTCTTCTCGAGCTCGAGTTCTTGCCTCGAGAGCCGTCATTCATTGCTCTCGGACACGCACAGGAGAGCCAACAGCAAGTCTGGGGCCAAGACCCGTGAACAACCAAGGAGCGGGCAGCGACGGGGGAGTGGAGCCTTTTAAAGAATTGCAGAAACGATGGGGCTTTTCAGATCAACGATAGACGTGTTCTGACTTCGAACTGGCCGGAGCTGAAAGCCGTCGCCGATGTGGGATTTCTTCACCCGGCACCTGCGATGGGCTGCAATTTGGCACAGAGAAGGAGCAGGACACGGCGGCTAGCACCTAAGTACTCTCTAGAGGTGGTTTTCGGATTAAAAGCAGGAATGAGATAAGAAACGCATCATCATGGCATTCTGAAATTTGGTGAGAGGATTGGCATCTTTGAAAGACCACGACATGTGCACTTCCCTGTCGTGAGGGAGGCCGCTCCGTTAAACCATTTCGCGCCACTGTATACAAAGCGTTGAGCCGCTTTGCCGCAGCAATCTGGCCTTGCAGCCGCTTCTGGACCCACACACAACCACGCCCCGGTCGCCAATCCGACGCCGCGGGTGCCTTAGTGATGGAGGCATCTCCGATCTGGAGATCGCCTTTTGCGCCTATGCCAATTTGTCACACCAAAGGAGAAATCATCTTCATTATTGCATCGTGATTGTGTTTGCTTTGTTCAGAAGAAGCTTTGCACCAAAGTCAATCCTCGTGATTTTTACTAGAAATCAACACCTTCCCCACTTTCCTCGCGCCCTCGCTTCTCAGCAGCTCGCTCATCCTTCATGATAGCGTTCACGTGGTCTCTAAATAGCTCGATGTAGGGCTTCAGACTCGTTTTCTGCCAATCTTGGATTTTGTCGTCATTGCCTTGCCACGAGTCGATTTCCGACAGGAGTTGTTGCACGGTCGGGACCTTCTCCGGCTCGAACTCCTCGAAACGGCGTATGTCGATCGGTACACAAACCCTACCCGTGCCCGGGTGAATAACGAACGGGCTTTTAAGTAAATGGTTGAGCTTCTTGGAAACCTCGGCATCGAGACGAGGGTAGGTGTATTCCAGGCGGATGTCCTGTTTGGCGTGTACGAGCGTTTCAGGTGTGAGGCTTGAAAGAGATCCCGAGACCGAAGCGACGGCATCAATATCAGCCCATTTCTGGATGCTGCTACGATGTGGCGTACTGTCCCACTTCCTTTGCAATGCAGCTGTCAAATTCTTGTCTGGCAGGAGTTGTAACAGGTGTGCAGCTTTGTCGGGTGACGCCCATGGGTCTTGCTCTAATAGCACATCTGTCTGGAAGTAACCATTCAGGATCTTGAGACTGCGGCTGAGTACTTTGTTAGCATACCGTCGGGTGCGAGGTAGTTGGACGCGACTCACTCGATGTGTGGATGCAAGGGTCGCTTTAGGTTGACCTTCTTGCCTGTCTTGTCACCTCCCTTGAGGAGCTCAAGATAGCCAGCGATTGACCTGCGCTTGTTGTCGTCCATCTCTCTTGCTCGCTTGTCGCTGATCCAGGCGTGAGCACCACGTCTACCAGAGTAGACCCACATGATGTGTTTGAAACCAAAGTCGTCTCTCAATGCCTTGTCTATGACCTTGATGGCCATGGTTATGAACTGCCAGCACTTCTGACAGATACTTGCACCAGAACAACATGTTCTGATCTCATCGTAATCGGTCATATCGATATCGAAAACAAGCTCTTTCGCGAGGGGTCTGAATGCGCTCGCATTCCGCAGTGTTTTTCTGTCGCGAGGATTTGCTGAGTATACGGGTCCGATTTCGAAACGGGTGGGTGTGAGCTGAATACACTGCTTGCGTAGATCTTCGGCGGTATTGAATGACTGGTATCGAATGTATGCATCGTTCGGCAAGACAAAAGCCAATTCGCGGTTGCTGAAATCGGTTGTTGTGGTTGGAGAATGGTTCAGCCATTGGAACAGGTACTTGAAGGGGAAGAGTCGTTGGTAGAAAGCGCGTAGAACCTCTGCATCTTTGCCGACATTGGAGTTTCCAGGTTTGCTAGACTGTGTCAGTTCGTGTCGGGTCGGTAGGAGGTCATGACCTACGGTTCTGGCTGCGAAGATGGTTGGGGCTTGACCTGAGCACTTGACGAGAACTCATCGTCATCATCCATATCATCATCGTCGAACATGTCTTCCAGCGATGCCTTCTCTACTTCATCCACTGCGGGTGCTGGTGATGACTGAGTTGTCTCATTTTGGGATTCTGCTTGTTCGTCGAGAGCGCCGGGAGCGGCCTCCGACATGACCGTGTCTTCGACAGGCGGCGAGGATGGTGGGTTCGGTGATTCGGCGTGAGGCATGTTTGTGTTTGGTATAACTGTGTGTTCTTGGTCAAGATGATGTCGACCTTTGAAACAATTGATTGTTGACGACGCGCTGGAGGAGCGCTTTCGAGCGTTGGACGTGACGCGCGACAGAGCGCGTTAGATTGGATTGCATAAATTGAATGCATAATCGTGCAACCAGTTGACAGTTCAGCGCCTCCATGTCGAACAAAACCCCTGCCGTGACTACACATGCACTAAGCACTGAGGGGATTGCACCGTGATCTTGGTATCTTCCTATCCGGATACTTGGTATCATGCCTGTCAAAAGGCAGGATACTTTTGAGCAACAGTAGCATGGCCGCAGAGAGAGTGCGCGAGATAGACGCTCTCGGTAAACGACTCTGTGGTCTCAAGCTCATGGTGCCTCATGATAGCTCTTTCCTCAGAATTCGCTGTGAATGATTTCGATCGAATGATTTCTTCCGCACCTGCCTGACACAGCTGCGTGGGCCTGTGTTCTTTGCTGGTCGATCCGGATTCTCTGCTCAATTACAAACCAGAACACGCCTGTCTGCTATCATGGAAGACCTTGAGCTTGTACCATTCGGAGGCTATATCAGCGATGACTCTGATTTCCATGGTAGGCATTGCGCATTGTTCTGCAGATGATGATAGCTGAAGGTCACAGGCACAGCCAAAACTCGCAAGAAACTCGAATCCCATAGCAAACGAAGCACTTCCAAACAACTCGTTCAGACTTGGAATGAGACTCAAGCATCTCACCCCGTCGCATCGCCTGTCGTAAGCGGCAAAATCGTGCCGGACGTCCTATACAACAGACTGGAAGGCGTCCAAGGTGCCAGACAATTGAATGAGACTGTAGATGAATTCCTCAAGCGCCTCCCACCAAAGACTACTACTACTGGCCCGTGGATTTGGATCACCTGTCCTGTGGTCAAAAACGAGGAATCTAAATCTCGACATGCGCCTGAATCAGAGGAATCTCCGGAAGAAATGACAGATCGGGCCAGCGCCCTGTTGAGCCAATTCAGCGGCGAGAAGGAGCGTATAATAAACGCCAATCCGACGTCCGCGCAATCTTCTATCACCAGAAAGCTTGGCCCTTTGAGAGAGCAGCTCAAGGAAGACATACTTGACCTTGCAGTATCATGCGGTGTCACCAGTGGAAAGGTATGCACTCTCCTCCCCCTGTCCTTCCATGGCCCTTCATGCATTCATTTAGAGGGCACGATATCTTCGTAGATCGAGGCAGAGTCCACTGAAATCCTCATTGACAACTACTGACTGCAAATAGTGGATGCTCTTTCCCAAACCAGACGACGTCAACAGGGTCTGGAGACTGGTCGCCGAAGCAGTTGTTGATGGCAGACTAGGTGACACTGCCAAAGTTGCACCAGCAGACCCGCCAAACCCCTTCACCGGCGAGCAGAAGCAGTCAAGCCACCTGATCTGCGTATACACGAAAGACTTCTCAGATCTCGATGATGTCCGGAGGGTGCTCGCAGAAATGGTTGAGCTCGGTCTCGCGCCTCGCAATGCTGCTGATGGTGCAATTTATTACAAGGCCGATGTCTACACCTATCTCAACATTGACTCTTCGAATCCGTACGGTCTCAAGGCCAGCCTCTACTCCAGCAAAGACTTGGCTGGTCTCTCAAAGACCACGCATACCAAGCCATCCGCTTTAGCAGGTTCGACCAAGCGAAAGCAGCAGACTTTGACGACCATGCTCGGAGATGGCAAGAAGAGAAGAAGGTGATTACCTATCGAGGTGGGAATGGTTGGTTGAGTCTTGCTATTGCTTCTGAACGAATACCCCTATCGTTGTTTTGTGTTGTGTTCTCTTCTCTATTGCTCCAGAAGCGCATACCTGCCAGTATATAGCTACGCCGAGAGGTCGAAAATAATCATTCATATCTGAAGAATGAAACTCAGACACGTGCCTTTGTGTCTACCTTGGCGCGCTCACCACCTAGACTTTGAAGAGGTCACAACATGGTAGTTGCGCATCTGCCACGAGGCTTAGAACTACAGCTGCTGCTGGCGCCGTGACAGCTTGAGCTGCATTCGAATGATCCTGTGTATACATTGGCACATGGACGACTCCTCAGCAGCTTGGCAGTACAGATGCTAATCTCGCAGTCACAGTTCTGGAGCTCGCATCCAACCGTCGCGATGTGTGTGCTTCTTCCATCGAGTAAAGCAATCGAATAAATATCGAGTAACACTTCCAGAGCCTAGGCGATTTCGGGATCAGCGACAAAGCTAAACAAATATTTGTTGAAAGCTTCTCCGGTCACCTCCGTTCGCAACTTAACAGCTGCCTCTATGCTCGTCCCTAGAGACCTTTGGACACAATCACGAGGACCTCTATGAAAGACGGCAGTGCGGTATCGATCATATATATCATCCATGCTACCTTATCGCCTTCCTATCACTCCGTACTTTCTTATCTTCGGTCGGAATGGCAAAGTCAATTAACCATTGGCGGTCGGCTCCGGCATTAACCCGAGGCTCGACTTTTCTTATCAGCGCGGCCTGCAACGCCCGCCCAACGCTGCGAGGCGCTCCTACACCGCAACCTTGGCCTGGAGTTTTCATCGAGTAATCCTGTCGGTTCAATGGAATGAATTGGACCGCGAAAGGCAAGTCAAATGGCCGCTTTTGTTGGGTTTCCGTTGCTTGCCTGGCCAAAGGCCCCTTTTACAAGCTGGCTTTCCAGAAGTCTCTGCACCAAGCATGCCGTTGAACGGAGGCATGTCATGGCTACTCGGGTGGGTACGACGGCTATCCTTGAAACACCTTTATGTACCCCATACAAAAAGAGGCGCCTTACCCCAGATCTATTTGCATTCTGACATCTTTCCTTCCCCCTTCCATCCCTCTTGCTACACTATACCTTACTATCTTCATCAACTACCCTTGTCCTTGCCAAACAGCTTCTCCACTCGACAAACGACCTCGTTCAAGTCATCTTCGTAGACTGTTACCTCGATATTCGGTTTGATAGTATAGGTTGCATCACCGAACAGAAGCGAACCCTCGACCATCATACGACATGGCACCTCACGCTCTCTCTCCCGCCGTCCGCTCCGAGGCTGGTTCGCCGACACCAAGACAAGGACAATCCGAGATCACCGTCCTAGCATCTTCTCGAGCAGTTGTCAAGGGCCGCATGACAGCCGCAACCATCGTTATCTCGACCGTGACAGGCAAGATACAGTCCATCTGGGAGTCAGTCCTGCCCGCCTCAGACTTCCCCGCAGGAACGCCTTATGTCGACCACTCGCCGCACATCTTGATGCCTGGATTGGTAGATGCACATGTGCATTTGAACGAGCCAGGAAGAACAGAATGGGAGGGCTTCTGGACAGGTACCAGAGCAGCCGCGTTTGGTGGTGTCACAACGGTCGTCGATATGCCTCTCAACGCCATCCCACCTACAACTACGGTTGCAGGGTTCGAAGAGAAGATTGCAGCTGCACAAGGGAAGTGCTGGGTTGATGTTGGCTTTTACGGTGGCATCGTGCCTGGAAATGTCGAAGAGTTGAAGCCCTTGGTGAAGATGGGTGTTAGAGGCTTCAAGGGGTTCCTCATTGACAGCGGTGTACGTGCAGAGCGAGTTCGGGCACAAGAATTCACGAGCTAACGAACATTCAGGTCGACGAGTTCCCAGCTGTTTCCTCCGAAGACATCTCGAAAGTCTTCCGCGAGCTTGCCGATGAGCCTACGACAGTCATGTTCCACGCCGAGATGATCCCCCCTGTTACAAAGTCTGTCGGTGACGACGTACAAATCTCAGAGCCGCCAATGGTCCCCAGCGGTCCTCTAGACGTATATCAGACTTTCCTCGACTCACGTCCATCGACCTTCGAAACATACGCTATTTTGGAAATCCTCAGCTTGGCACATCTGGCACCGCAATTGCCGCTACACATCGTCCACTTGTCAGCTGTGGAGGCCATTCCCATGTTACGCGAGGCTCGCGCGAAGGGTGTCAACATCACTGCAGAAACATGTCCCCACTACCTCTCGCTAGCAGCAGAAGCGATCAAGAAGGGCGACACAAGACACAAATGCTGCCCGCCCATCCGCAACCAAAACAACCAGGATGGACTATGGAGCGAGATGTGCAGACCCGACGACAGCGTCATCAAGACCGTCGTCTCCGACCACTCTCCATGCACACCAAACCTCAAGCTCCTACCAGCAAACGTCCCCGGCGCCATCGAAACAACCACCAAAGAGGGCGAAGGCGATTTCTTCTCCGCCTGGGGCGGCATTAGCAGTGTAGGCTTGGGCATCAGCGTCCTCTGGACCGAAGCCTCTACCCGCAAATTCACCATCGAAGACGTGGTCCGCTGGTGCTGTCTCAACACCGCCAAGCAAGTCGGTCTCGAACACCAAAAAGGTGACATCGCTGTCGGCCTCGATGGCGATATTGCTGTTTTCGACGAGGAGGCCGAATTCATCGTGCAGCCCAGCACTATGCTTTTCCGCAACAAGTGCAGTCCTTATCAAGGCAAGGCATTGAAGGGTGTGGTCCAGGAGACATGGCTGCGCGGTCGTAAAATCCACACTCGCGAACAGGGTTTCATTGAGAAGACTGGTCCTGCCGGTCAGCTTTTGTTGGAGCCGAGAGTCAAGGCTTAGAAATGTTGGAGGAATTTGCACCTGCTTTTTATACCATGGTTCTCGGTAATGAAGAAGGATACATTTGTCGCAATTAATCAGCGCCATAGCAGCAGCATTTAGAATAAATATCGTAGGCTATTCATCACGTCCATGTCCTTCAAACAACATCTGCAATGCAGTGTGCTATATTTGACCCACTCCATCTCACCTAGCAATTCTTTCATCGATTTCCCCTTCCCTAGCAGGTGCCTGGCAGATGTTCTACCGAAGATGTCCATAAGAGAGCGGCAATGGCCAAGAAGCTTTTTCGAATCACGTACATTCGTGCATGCTCCCAAAACGAGGAGGCCCAAGAAGATAGCACCTAGTTATCTACAAAGCTATCCATATTCCGAATCAACTCATAGTAGAACCTCAGTCCACTCAAATGAGCTTGCATATCAATCCTCTCATCCACGGTATGTACACCCTCAGACGTACCTTCCCACCTCGGCGAAAATCGGTAGATGTTCTTGGTCAACTGCCAATAATGCGCTGTGTCCGTATTGCCTGTCGAAATCGTGCCCACAGGTACCACCTTCTTCGCTGATAGTTTTTCTCCTGTGTTTTCGAATACTTGTCGAATGGTACCTGCGAAGATGTTCCATACGCCTACATCTGGTCCTGTGGGCGAAAGTGGAGATGGTTGGAGGATGTTGCTTGATGAGATGTTCAGGACGCCGAAACCTCTGTCGATTTGCGAGTAGCCTGGTCCTTGGACTGCGATGCTGTAGTTGTTTGCGAGTGGTGCTAGTACATCTGCGACGGTCTTCAGAACGTCGTCAATTTTGTCTGATGGTAAGAAGCGGTAGTTGATGATCGTTTCTGTCGTCTCGGGGAGCTGGTTGTCTTTGATACCGCCATTGACGACATCCACTGATTGAGACGTCTGGATTGACCAGCGGACCTTGTCTCCACGTGAATCGATAAGTCTGTCTGCGAAGTCTTCCTTCTTCTCTAGGGCTTCGCGCAGCCATGGCTCCGAGGCTTTGGGCGAATTCTCCACTTCGCATTTCAGATAGCCCCAGAAGGGATTGTGCTCGTCGATATGAGGACCAAAAGGATGCTCCTCGACGGCTGTAATGAAGCGGGACGTTATGCCAATGTTTGTGTTCTTGGGCGGTGCAGAGCTGTGGCCGCCTGGTGTGTTCAAGGTCAGGACGATGTCGAGGAACCCTTTCTCTGCAATTGCCGGTAGCGCGTATGCCACACCGTCAATTGTACGGATTCCAGATCCGCCTTCATCAATAATCATGCCCATACTGTTCTCACCATATTTCTCTTTCAGATGAGCAGCCATATATTTGGCACCTCTGAAGCCACCAGTTTCTTCGTCGAATCCGAACGACAGGATTATAGTACGCTTGCTCTTGAAGTCTTGTTCGAGAAGTCGTTCCATGGCACTGTATATACCAATGAGGTTGTTCTTGCAGTCAACAGAGCCTCTACCCCAGAGCCACTGCCCATCAAAATATGCTTCGAATGGAGGATGCTTCCATCTTGTTGGATCCGGGACTGGCACGACATCCAAATGGGCCATGATAACGAGGGGCTTGAGGTCTTGAGAGCTTCCTGGCATCGTGTGGAGCAGACCATAGCTATGCACTTTCTCGAGCACCATTTTTTCGTGACTTGCTATATGTTAGAACAACTCGAAGTGTGTTCATGGCATTGACATACACTCGGGGAAAGTGAGACTTGAGCGTCTCATGCAGGGTGACGAAAGCATGCCATCTCGGGTCTTTATCAACCTCATAGTTGTCATCGTAAGAAACTGAAGGCACATTGACTGCCGCGCTAAGACGCTCGACTTGCTGTTTCAATAGATCTTTGTTCTTCGCAAACTCTGTCGAGCTAGTCAAGCCGTCCTCGATGGCAGTCGGCTCGGCAATTGGACACCACGTGTTGACTTTGGTATCTCCTTCGGGCTTCTCGTTTCCAGGATGTCCATTCGCTGGAAGGTTGAAAGCTTCCTTCTTTCCTATGACGGACCTTACTGTCGTCAGAAGAAGAAACACGACGACCATGAAAACAATCAGGCGTGGCCAAGCCATCTTGTCCTTCCATCCCTCCATGATAGCCATGGCTAGACTTTAGCTGCGCAAAAAGAAAATGAAGGCGAAGATCAAGGTGGCATAAGTATGAGATGCTGGTGGTGCATGGTGTTGAGCGATAAGATCATGTTTAGAATCGCCTTACCGGAAGCACTCTCCGGACCCCGCCAAAAAGCTCGGGAGCACTTTCCCATCACCATCGTCACAACCACGCTTTGACACGACAGAAGATATGAATCATAATGTGAGGCGGAGATGGTTGAGGTAGGTTTTCAGTAGAGTCTGTTTGCCAGAGCATCAAAAAACTATGACCTTTATAACCAGAGAAGTCTAGATGGAGAAGGTTCATTGATATATTTACATGGACCACCGCATGAGGCTCGAGAAAGACAAACGTGAGAACATCTACTAGACAGCTCGATAGAGTCGGATATCGGATCGAGAGTTCAAAAGATTTCAATAATGGGATAAGTAAAAGATTTACTCGCTCTCGGTTGTAATCTTAGGTCGTAGTGTTTCGCCGGACGCCAATGGTCCACACCAACCATACAAATCGCAGCGGCATTGCTCATAGTTAGGACAGCTGCGAGACAAACGTTAGCGATGCTTCATGAAGTCAGATTCTGGGTACATACTTTATCGCATCCATGCCGAAAATCGTGTCCCAAAGTTTTTCAAACACCCAGCCTATGCCAAAATCGACCTCATGACTGTTCTCGACCCACCGCAGCATTCTCTCGTAATCACTCTTTGGTCGTCGTAAGATACGAGCCCTGGTGACAGCAAACTGTGCACAACAAACATTTCCTATATGGCGTGGGACTTGATCGCGTGTCACATCAAGCAGCTCCATGTATATCTCAGCGAAGAAAGCTCTTGTGTCTTTGCGCCGAATGTCTTCTTTGGTAGGATCGAGCGGGTTAACTCCAAGAGGACATCCAGGATTCAAGGCGCAGCGTAGGTTGACAAACCCAGTAGCGTTGATGTGCTCGAAGCGAAGAGCCTTTATTGTGTCTGCCGATTTTGTGCCAAGAATGTCGTTGTGCCATTGCTCGTCTTTCGAGTGGATGAATATGGAGTAGTCCGGTAGAGAGTCATAGTTGTCGATGATGTAAGATAGATATGGTGCGGTTTCTCTCCCTCTTCTTGAATGTGGCGTGAGACAACCAGGTTCAGCAGGAGATTTCATGGAATAAATGAAGGGTCGAAAGGGCATTTCGTGGTACAGTTCGATTAGCCAGTTGACGTTCTCAGGACCAGTTTTGGCCATGACAATTCCAATGTCATACTGAGATGGCCCGTCTTTCGTGGTTTGTATGTTGGTGTGGTTTCGTATTAGCTCGCGAAGTTCAGGCTTCAGCCCAATGGTTTTGGGACCAGAATTCAGTTGTAAGAATAGCAACAGGCAAAGTATGCACAGAAAAGTAGCCGTACCATATCGGATTCCCAAATTTCTTGGCCAGGTTCGGCTCCAGGTTACGTTCATTGCCTGTCGTTGCTAAATGACAAGGCTTGAAGAAAGTAGAGGAGAAGAAATCGATCCATGGAAAACTTACATTCCTACCATGCGTCTATGCAGTTTTACTTGATGTGAACTTCATCTAAACAGACTAATTGCAACGAAGGATCGGAAGGATGATTGGTTCCACCTCTCCACCATAAAATGTTGCCTTGAATTGAGAACACATGACTTTTACGCGCGTAATTAGTAGTGAATCTCTTCCCGTAGTATAGGACGCTTCCAAGAAGACATTATGCGTGTTGACAATGGTTGGAATTGGTCGGAATGTACGAGAAGTTGAAACCCTGCAGCCGTCGACAAGTGCGGCGCAGGCATAATCAAGGCGGACACGAATATTCCATCAATCTTTGTGCAACCGGTACAGTGCATGCTGTCCGAGCGTGCTATACGAATATCGTGCTTCCGTCTTACCCATATCGTCTTGGTATGTCACTGATCACCATTGTAGGGGAAACAGAGATGACGGCGCCTCTTTGCGGAACGAGGAACCTTCAAGTGAGCTGTAAAATTGGTGAGTATTTGTATAACAACAATAAGCAAGGGGTTTGTTCAACCCTAAATGTGTTTGAGAAAAGAACGGAAGATCGGTAGGGTGGAGTCGGCGGTCATGATCGCCGACCCCCGACATCTTCCGCTGTCAGCACATCCCAAAACGGAAGTGCTTGCGAATGACTTCAGTAGAAGCAACAGAGTTTCGCAGGGGAAGTCGATGCAATATCTTTGAAAATCCCAAACAACTGCATTCCCTATCATCTAGGCAGCAGCTGTGTGTAGACTTGCCAGAAACCCAGGTGTGATTCTCCATATTTTCTCGTCGCTTCGTGTATCGCCATCGCCCGCCTCTGATCAATAAGCATGGTGTACGGGGGGTAAGACAGAAAGACAGAAAAACGTCAAGTCAAAAAATATGGACTAACTTGACCAAGGAAACCAAGCCGAGGGTGTGGAACGTGTAAAAAGCGAAAGATCAAAGTAAGTAAGCAGATCTCTTCTGTTGATGCAAGCCACTCACCAGATACGGATCATAGTGCGATGAAGGTCGTCCAACATGCACGCAATGTCAGAAGAGTTCGCGGACTTGTCTAGGTTACAAAGATGAAGCAGACTACATTTTCCGAAACCAAACCGAAAAGGTGACGAGTAAAGTCACAAAAGCAAGAAAGCCGCGAGCATCCAGATCTCCTGATTCAACTAGGTAAATGCTGCTCGCAAGCCATGTACACTTTAGGACTAACACATTCCACTAAAGCAGCAAGGACACAGCATTATCTGGACAACATGCGTTCGTTATCGAAACCCCTACTGGATTAGCGACTGCTTCGAATGGGCCACAACCAGTGAACAGCCCAGGAAACCAGCTGGCAATTATGCAAAGGGCATATCTTACCGATTTTGATGCTATGACAACCATATGCCAGTCGCCTGCAATATCGATAGAGGAGGAGGTTGTCAATGTATACTTCAGAAACTTCGCTCGCCTGTATAGGACCCAGGATACTGTTCGTGGATTTCTTCCATTCCTGGCACCGATGTATGGCGCTTCCTCGAAAGACTCATTGCTCAGAACTGCCACGCATGCTGCAGCACTATGTGCTATATCTCAACTACCTGATCAGAAGCATCTACAGTATCGTGCAGCTGATACGTACGGAAAGGCTATGCGAATAGCTGCGCATGCTTTGCAGGATCCAATACAATCGCGCTCAGATGAGACTTTACAAGCTACATTACTGTTATGCTTGTATGAAGTAAGTACTCGGCAGCACGGTCGCATCACGAGGGTAACGACTAACTATCTTACCTTCACAGTCTATCAAAGCTACGGACAACTCAATCACCGCGTGGTCAAATCATGTAGAAGGTGCGAGTGCAATCGTACAAAGTAGAGGACTACAACAACTGGAGACCGAGCAGAGTCTGGCACTCTTCCGCGCTGCCAGAACTCACATGCTTATCAATTGCATACGACAAGGCAAGCCCACCAAACAGCTCGAAGCAGGAATGAACTGGTTATGCGACACAACCGAGGATGATCCACTGGCGTATCTCACTCATTGCACCATCGAGTTACCATCATTAATGGAGAAGACGCGACGAGTATGCGAGCGACAACGCGATGCCAAGAGCATGGCAGATATGGAGGCAATAATAGAACGAGCATGTCATCTGGAAGCCACTATGCAAAATTGGGCGGCATCATTGTCAGAAGAATGGCTGCCGCACACGATTGCATATATCCCGGAGAAGCCAGCAGATCCCCTCAACGCTGATGCCTGGGTTGGCCCCGTGCATTCATTCAGTGATGTGCACAAGGGCAGTGTACTGAACAAATTACATTCTTGCCATATGCTCTCGGCTGCGGTCATCCTTAACGGATTGGAATGGCTTCGACCATACGACTATCCAATGGATGATCGCTATATACACACGAGATGGATTGAACAACGCACTGTTGACGACATTTGCTCAAGTGTTCCATTCTATCTGGGTATTGGAAAACAAAGAGCCCGCACACCGGATCAGATGGAAACGATAGCCGATCTGATTGGGGGTTACTCGCTCATCTGGCCTCTTCATGCAGCCTCGAGCTGTCCTCGCATATCAAAGGACCAATGGCTCTACATCTATGGACGGCTTGCCAAGATAGCGAAAGAGTGTGGACTTGAACAAGCCCTCCTTATCTCGTCAGAGTACAAAGAGAAGGTCATACCTAGCTTCTGAGTAAGCGTTCGTCAGGATGTAAACAGAATCGACAGCACGAATGGTCTCACTAGGAGGGAGCGAGACGAAGGACTGCCATAAGGCACGATATCACGATATCTTCATCATCTGCCAAGCCATCTTGAAGGCGATGTTCCACCCAAGATCACTTCTCACGGCTTGACGCTCAGAATGTCCCACTCTCTCATAGCTCTACACTTCGACCCTGGACTGTGAGAGCCTTCGGTCTCGATGCAACTTGTTCCTTCACTTTGGCATTGCTCATACCTCTGGAAAAGTACCGGGGTGGATTTCTATCACCTGAAAGGACTACCATTTCAGGGGGTCTGTCAAGCCATCATAACGCTTTCATTCACATGGTCGGAGGAAGATTGTGACCGAGTAGTAGCTACAAGCAAGCTGACCATGAGATCCCCGTTGAGTACTATCAAAACGACTAGTCAATAAACGCTGGTGGCCAAGGTGCCATTAAAGTATTTAGACAGAACAGTGGTTCACTGACGAAAAGAGGAATAGGATGCCGAGCAGAGCTGAACTCCCAAGGCTGATGTACTTCAGCTCTTGTCAGAACGCCCATTCTCAACTGCTCGGGTTTGCGCGATACTGTTAGATAGTCGTTTGTTCGTATTCACAACATCCCCAGACTTATTCTTGTGGAGCTGAACGACCGGAGTGCGTTCAGGTAGCCTTCTAGAACTTGATTGTCATATTGTGGAAATGGCAAGAACGATGGGTGGTCAGAATAGAGCAAGAACGCATGGATAAAGAGTGTATATTATGCATATCTCCACAATCCCGCAAATCATGCACGGGCCTCGAGTTTCCCACATCTCTCACGATTCGTGAAGCGCCGGCGCGACTCGCGAGCTGCGTGCGTATTAACCCTAGTGGAATCAATCTCGGGATACGGACAAAGGTCAATCTTATTGCAACAGCAAACACTTGTCCGACGAGCGATCTTTTCGTCCGCACATTCCAACTTTTCGCATCGCGACTGCGACTTTGACTACCAGCTTTACGCCCGCTCTCAACGGTCCTACAGCTTTCACGCAACACCGCGCGACACCAACCAGCGACTTGCGACACATCTACGACCGCAATCATGGGCGCCATTGGAAACCTCGTTCCCCTGATCATCCTCTTCGTCTTTGTCGGCGCATTCGCTTTCGTCGGCTACCAGGTTCGTCACCACTCCTAAACAGCCTTATCTGCTCTCCACTTGCCGATCACAAGACTGACACACCGGCAACAGATGTACGTCTGGACCAACGACCTCGCCGACCAAGGAAAGAAAAAGATGGAGAAGAAGAATGTCAAGTTCTCAAAAGATGGCATGCAGGTTGGAGTCAAGGAGATTAGTGAGGAGGATTATGCGGATAAGACGCAGAGGTGTGTTCAATCTCTACACCACACACGCCCCATTCCATCTACTGCTAGAGGTTCATGCTGACTTGACGGTGTTCATAGCGTACTGGTCAACACATGGAACTCAAGCTCCTTCCCCGCCTACAAAAGTCGTTTCTGGAACAAGGAAGAACAGGCTAAGAACAAGGCTTCCTCGTCAGGAAGGTCCTAGGGTGTGGATACATGGATATCGCGCCTTATCACTTCTATAACGACCTATATCTGACTTTCCTTGGATTGAGCGCTCAGCTACTATATCGTTCCCACTGCACATTTCCCGAAGTCCGATGCATATGTGTTGCGATACTCAAGCTGCGATGGAGAATATCATATGCGAGCTGCAAGAGATGCTTCCGACGAAAATGGAGACTCGCATTGTTGCAGCTGCCCGTCCGCCAACATTCGTGACGCGAACGGCTGTAGAATGACACGATTGAATACAGAGCAGAGTCGAGATCCATTGAGATCACGTCAACGACAGGTTCATCTGGAGCCCAACGCACCACTCCAAACCCCATCATGCATTTCCGCAGCTTCACAAGAGCAATCCTTATCGCATGTAGAAAATCTACAAAAATTGAACACAGATAAATCGTAGATCAAAATATATCCATCCGTCGTGAAACGCGCGTTCAGGAGAAACCGACCTCGTATATGCCAGCAATTATCATTTAAGAATGTCCGATGCAAGTAGACTAGGCAAAAAAAGATACGAATAGACAAGACCGATATTTGATTCCTCCGCAGCCCGCGCGACGCGGCGTAACGTTTGACCAAAGAGTACAGAAAAGAAGCCCGATTGTTGTACCTCCTCAGGTCGCTGGAAGACCGGAGTTTTGTCATGATCAAGATAGTGTGGTTTACCAAACTAGAGGTGGGTTCATCAAGAAAGCATTGGGTAGTCGCCCTCATTGAATGACGGGCTTCTGGTCAAGTTTATTTGTGGTCAAGTGCATCACCGCGTGTTGCTACGACAAGATATTCGCAGACTTCCCAGCACATGGATTCAAGGAAAACAGGCTTGCGTGCAACGTGCAAAGCAAACTCACGAGGACTGCCAAAGTAGACTTCCACGCTGCACACGATACGACAGCAAAGCTTCGGAAGTGTACAAACAAGGATACTTTAATGAGAGCGATGGAGAAAAGATTCAAGACATGTAACGCGCATGCGGAATCAAAAGGTAAAGATTTATGCTTACAAAGAACGTTCTCGGCCGCTTGTTTGGTGCATCTGTAAAAGCAATAAAGGTTCCGAAGGAGTGACAAACACTCGGTACCGTATTTTGGCTCTCTGATGTATGTCCTCCAGCTGGTTCCAAAAACCAGGCCCCTTCTGCTTTTTGCTGCATACTCAATTCTCTGTACCTCCAGGCTCCAGCACATCAGGACATGCGGTACCGGACAAAAAGACCAATTGAAGTCCAGACAGGTCGCTCAGCGCATACAGTGCGGGCAATTTTCCGAAATGTCGCTGTACATGTCATATGGTACAAATCAAACGGGTGGGCACACTCGAGCACGTCAGTCAGCCATTTACCAAAGAACCGTCCGTCGTAGAAGTCGTAGCGACAGCACGTAAACGGAAAGCACAGCAAGTGATGACTGAGACTCCTGCAAACCGTATCGCCCAGCGAAGACAGGGGTGCATGGTAAGACTTGCCCGTTTTCTCCAAGTGCAATGGCTGGCTGGTGTAAGGCCAAGGAAGGTGGCGTCTAGGGCTTGGTGCTAGCCAAGCTTGATTTTCGCTCGCTTGGTCGCACTCAATACTTTGTTCGTTCGAGACACGTGGAGAGCCTCTAATCTTGACCTTATCCTTAATGGAACCTCCAGCCGCTGAAGAAGGTTCTGCATGAAACTCTCTTGGCCGGGCCATTGGAGTCGAGAGTGGTGACCAAACGGTCAATTCGAGCTCGTAATGCCTCTCGTGAATCCTTCCAATGTCCAACCGCTTTTCGCGCTTGCGTGAGGGAGTGGATTCGGGAGGAGCAGGGACTGGACATGGAGCCATTGAAATATGTATGCGCATGCCGAGCTGATAAGGATGCCGAGATCTATTGGATCTTGTCTGGGCTTGGGGGCGGGAAGTCTATTGGGTCAGATGAGTACATACCTCATTGGGGTTTTGTTTTGGCAGTCAAGCCAAACTTCACGGTACAGTACGGGGTCCAACAGATCGATTCTCTGGTATGGCTTGAAGGATTCTGGTGGAGAAGCTTACGCGGCCAAGACTTTTCCTCTCACGTTGCAACTCGAAAGGAGACGTCCTTGTCTACTCGTGACTTGCTGCGCCGAGATGACGAAGACGAGTTTTGAGTTGACGACGAGCCAACGCAGGAAAAGGCGAAAGCCTAGCGTGGTGCCACGAGCACACCCCCGAACTCTTAAACTCGAGCTCATGACGGGTACGCATGGCGGACGTTGATCGTCTTGGGATTTGGGCTTGAGATATCGCTGGGAAGTGTTTCGTCCCTGGTAGGGAACGGTCAAAACAGAGCCGGACAAGTGCTTGGCCAGTCTTGTGTTGTTCTTGTCTGCTTGCACAGCCATCCTTGGCTCCTTTCTTAGCTGTCTTTAATAGATCGGCGCCCAGAGCGCACTACGATCGAGACAGGTCGCCAAGCGCGAGGTCAAGAATGCTTGGCCTGGCATGGGGGTGGGATGGCTGCAGTGAGTGACATCGGGGAGCAGTGGGAGCAAGTTGAATTGTGGTGGGCGATGATGCAGTGTTAGGGCTCGAGGGGAGGCGGCGAATGTGTCTGTTGTGCAACAGTCAGAAAGGAACATCGGAAGCGCCATGGGCTTGAAAGTGGAAAGACTAGTCGAAGAATTAGCATTTAGAATTAAACGAAGCGCTAAAGATTTAGACTTATCCCGGGCAAGCCGCAGTAGACACCAGCCGATCAGGGAACCCAGAAAGTCAGAAAGTCAGAAGAGTCGACAGAGTCCAGGCGCGCGATGGAGGATGGAGAAGCTGATGTGAAGGAAGTCACAGTGTCAAGAATTCTCCGGGGAGCAACACGGCCAGAGACCGTCGACAGCGAGGGCTTGACTGGCAGGAGCGAAGAGCGGTTTCCAGCGCAAGAGAGTCCAAAACGTCAGGCTTGGGCGGTTTAAGGATTACGGGGTCGGGCGGGTCAAAGCGCGTTTCTGGCTTGTCGTAGTTTTAGCTTCTCTTGGAATCGAAGCTAATTTCTTGACCAGTAAGCGCATGCGTAGGACATTCCTTCCACCTGCTTGCCTTTTCGTTTTGTTCCTGCCTTTCCTTGCTGCTGTCGACTCTCGCTCTCTCTTGCAACCTCCTTCCACATCCACCATTCCACAATCCTCGTGGCCAAAGTGATCCCTCACACGTGTCTGTTCGCGACTCTTGCTGAATTGATCAGATACTGCCCCACACACTCTGCGATTATTGCCATCCATCACTCTGCTCCTTGGAAGGACTTGACCAGTGACATCGCCTCTGCCTCGATATAGGCAAGACTTATCAGAACCAAACACCCAAGACACTAAACACAAGCACCTCCAGCCATGGAAACTTACTATGGCCACGTGCGAACACCTGGAGATGCCATCCTCCTCTTCGAAGCATGCCGCATCGGCCTGCTGCCCAGAGTACAGCGCCGACTGTCCGAGAAGGAAAGACTGTCAATCAAGTCAGGCTCAGTCTTCGTCTGGGATGAGCGCGAGGCAGGTATGAGACGTTGGACGGACGGAAAATCATGGAGCGCAAGTCGCGTTTCCGGCAGCTTCTTGACATACCGTGAGATGGAGGGCAAGCGCGGCGGCAGCACCTTCAGCGCCGCTCCCAAGGTTCCCGCAGCCAAAGAGCACGATGCTTCCGACGACGGTCCTGACGGTTACCGCTACAAGCCTGATGGTCTGATCAAGCAGTCGTTCAGTATCACCACGTCCAACGGCCAGCATCTCCATCTCATTAGCTACTTCGCTCGCTCAACCGCCGTGTCGCAAAACCTTCAACAACCATCAAGCGACCCGCAACTGCGTCACATCCGACCTGAGAAGGGCATGTACCCCGAGTCGACTGTGCACGAACAGAACGCCATCCCTGCTGTCACTCGCGGCCCCATGACCAGCCCTGCCTTCGCCAATTCTCCTCACCAGTCTGCAAACATTGGCGCTCCTTACCCTCCGAGACCTCAATACACTCACGGCCCCATGTCATACGCCTCGCATGGATGGGCTCCTCCCAGCCCAATGCACACTCCTCCACCGCACTACTCGCCTTATGGCTACCACCACTCGCCCATGCAGCACCTCCACCCTTCGCAATATCCTCCTCAACCCGCTCAGCACTACCCTCCCCAGCTCACTGCCTTCGATCGCGTTCCGGCTCCGCTCTCCAACAATTCATTGCCTGCTCCACCGTCTCACCCTCACCACCACCACCCCCACCACCCGCAGCTCACTCCCATCCACAACCACCCTCCGCCGTCACTTCCGCAGATCAACCACAGCCACCGCCCATCCTTGCAAGAGCTCTCGTCACGCCCTCCAAGCCACGGTCACCCCTCGATCGACCCCGCTCTGGCCAACGACAGAAAGACTGCTCCTCCTCCGCTCCCGAGCCCGAGATCCATGGACACTGCCCCCGGCGCTCAAACAGAAGGCACCAAGCTTCCTCCTGCCACTCTGCCCCCTGTCAGCGGCGGTACCACTATTCCCAGTATCAGCTCTTTGATCCACGAGACAAGCAATCCCTCAGCCCTCAACGCAGGCCGTCCCGCAAGCCGCAGCCCTATTGGTGGTCGTCCTCAAGACATCCCCATGCACAAGATGGGCTACGATGCTCAACGCGATGTCCAGGCACTCAGACACTTGGATAAGGCCACCCTGAGATTCTGAGCAACCACTGCTGCTGCACCAAATTCTTTCCGATTCTGTGTTTACTAGCAAAGCGAATGGGGGCATGTCATGGCACTTTGCCTTTGGGATGGCGTTTTCTAATGAGGGCTTCCGCACGTCGCGACGAATTGCATGAAGGTATTTGGAGTTTTGTTGCTCTGGAGAGTACTGGAGTTTGGCGGTCGGGTGACTGCTTGCTTGCTTGTTTCGTATTCTGTTGATTCTCTGTACCAAATCAGTGTTCTCTTATGGCTGTCTACTACTGTAATAGCTCTGAATGAAGAAAGACTATCTTATATTATTCATCATTACCTCCCGAGTTGTGCCTTTTCTACCATGTCGATACATGACTCATTCGAAAACGGACTCTCTCAACAGGAGTGGCTGCTACCTGATGAACAATCTGTATCGCGGCAATTTATCATATACAGAACAACACTTCAGGCGGAGATCTTTAACATATCCAATTGCTCCTTCCCTGCCGAAAAAGTGCTCCTTCCTTTTTTGCTCTCTTTCTTCTCACTTGAGTTTTTTGCTCGCTCCTTCCTCGATTGGAGAGTCTTGCTCGCAAGGACGTCTTCGATATCACTCATGCTGGATCACTGCGAGCATTTGCTCGGGGCCATCGTGATGATTGGGCTATTTCTTAAGTAGAAATGTGTTCATTGAGATTCCTGGTGCATGATGTAAGTGCACTTTCTTCTGATGCTTTCGGTATCGACTCGGGAGAGATGATATGGTTGTGATCATGGCTTCATGATGAGGATTTGAAGGTGGGAAGGAGGTCAGTAGTGAATGCTTTACGATTGAGGTGATGATGTTGCATGGGCACGATTATGTCAAGTAAAGAGGAGAAAAAGATGTACAGAAAACTCAACAGGTTTTTTTCATTGTTTTGGGGATGGTTTTATATATTTTGTCTGTTTTTTTTGGTGCTTTGTGTTGTTTTTTGGGTCAGTCATTTTCGTTGCGAAGAGAAATCCTATAGTGGATCTTTCTGTACGCAGAATGCATGTTTGGTGATGTAAGTACTTCTGGTGTAGGAATGCTAGAGATTTTCTCCTGATCTTCTCTCATGTAGAGGTCAAGAAGGCTGGATGGAAATGCAAAAAAATGAAATGCGCAGACTGACTGCTGTTGGTGGTGGCTGTGAGTATGTCTTCGTGGTTATTCGTAGTCTGCTCTGACTTTGCCGTAGACGATGTCGTCAACTCTGAGATCGAAGTTCAAGCTGCCTGAGTCGACAACAACGCCCACTTCGATTTCCAGCTCGCGGAGTTTTCTTTCATTCTTGATGCAGAAGCCGAAGCAATCGCGAGGCACGTCTTTGAGGTTGGCGGGCAATTGACAGAGAACACGAGTCTCGGCTGACTTTACGTACTCTGAAGGTGCATCCACTGCATCGCTGACGATGATCTTTGGATTGACGGATGATGGGAAGCGCTTTTGGAATGTCCACACATAGCTGAAGGGTAACATTACCGGCTTGTCCACTGGCAGATCTTGACCTCTTTGAATGCACCAATCGATCTGATTGTCTGCTCTCCACTCACCCATGGTCTCACACCAGTATTTGTTATTGGGAGAATGCTTCGATCCGTCCCACGTGCGGTTCGTAATGACACCGTAGTGGCGTCTTGCTTTTCTGCTGACAATGACACCAGTCTCGAGTCCGGAAAGGACGGCGCCTCGGACAACGGCTGTCCAGGGGTTGGGAGGCTGAAGAATCTGGAATCTCGGACCCTCAGATCCAGGGGGGGTGCCGGCTGTAGCTTGGGAATAGGTTGGAAGAGGATCCTGATCAGCGAAGCGTTGCTTCAAGCATGCATAAAGATATTTGGACTGTCCAAACCCGCCAACCAATATCACACCTTTTGCAGTCAATCCGTTTGCTGCAAGTGTCATGCGCTGTCTTTCGACGAGATCGATAACTGAGTCGATGATTGGGCGAAAGATTTCTGCTACCTCTGCGCTGTGAATTGTGATGTATCCATCTTTGATTCCAGTCTCGGGGTCATTCGGAGCACCGGGGAAGTTGACGAAGTACTTTTTCTTGTCGTACTTGGTTTTCGACTTTGATGGGTCGAAGTTTCTTTTGACATTGTTCTCGAAATCTTTGACCGCAGCTTGCCATAACATGGGCAGGCTTTCACGGAGACGATCGAAAGCTGCTGCTCCAAGACGAGTTCTGATCAGATCCTCAAATCTGAGGTTGAGAAATGCTGCACCGCACAGAGCGCCGATACCTGGTGCAGCTTCTTGGAGACGCAAGGGGTCAAGTGAGACGATCTTGTCGAACTTCTTTGTGGGACAGACTATGTTCTGTGATTCTCATATCTCGTGTGACTTGCTAATTGTACATCAAAATGTCCTTTGCTTCCGTCAGCCCCCATAAATATCTCAAACTCCCATTGTTCGAATGTCCATCGACCCAGGCTTAAGCAGTAATTCCAGAGGGAACATAGTCGAAGGCAGCGCCGCCGTTTCCCTCAGGTCCCTCATCATCATCGTCAGGTCCCTTCTCGAGAACCTTGTCGATACCGACACAGTCGATATCCTCATCTTCATGCTCCTCGTCTTCAGCCTCATCGACCTTGGCTTTCTTGCCCTTCTTGGACTCCCTCTTAGCCTTGCCCTTCTTGCGAGGTTGAGCATCGACGTAGCGCTCCAAGATTTTGAGGGCACTTTTGCGGCCAGCCTCGATGACGTCCTTATCGTTCTTGAGTCTCATGGCTGGTTTGAAGGCGGCCTTGGCTGAGTCGATAACAGTGCAAGTACTCTTGTGACCCTTCTTGCTGATCACAGCCTGACCCTTCTTCTTTCCGTCCTTGTACACCTTCTTGAAGATTCCGCCGCCCTTGCGATTACCAGTATTGACGAAGTTGCGTTGCATATCGACTATGTCGATCAGTCTTTGGTTGTCGCCAATGACACCATCTGGTCCTCTGGAGCTGAAGGTCGACGTAGTTTTTCCGAGAGCAGCAAGTCTCCAGTTTCCGTGAATCTTCTTGTTGAGACCAGTAGCCTGGCGATTCTCGCGCCAGTTGTAGTCTGCAAGCTGTTGAGGGCGAGCTTCTGTGTCGGTCACAGCTCCCTCATCGACCTCCGAATCCTCGTTTCCATCTCCTTCGGCCTCTTCTTTGACTTCGGGACCGTCTTCCTCAGAGCCCTCATCGACCTGGGACTTGTCTGCATTGTCTGCACCTGACTCTTCCTTGATCTCGATCTCGGTGGTGTCATCGCCAGTATCGACCTGAGGGCTGTCCATCTCGAGAGACTCTTCGTTGCTGGGGGAGCCGGTATCGACGTTGCGAAGAAACTCGGGAGTGACAATTCTTCCACTGGTGTCCTCGAAGTTGGACTCCATGTACTGATCGAAGGTCATGTCATCGACCTGCGAGTGAGGGATCTCTTGAGGCTGCTCGGCCATGTACTCGGTGATTGCGCGATCGATATCGACCGGAGTGGGTGAAGGAGTGTAGATCGTTGAAGGAGTATTCATTGTGGATGATGAGTACTGTTGAAGATTAAGAGAGGTTGTTGTTGTAAGAGAGAGGGTTGGTAGAGAGGGAAGAGAGTCTTTTGAGGTCGAGGTGAGAGATCAATTGGAAGGCCAAATGAAACAGAGAAGTAAATGTGATGCAGCTGATCGTGTTCAGAAAGGTCCCTTCCCAATTGAGAAGGAACTGAGGATTCACTCTTGGTCAGAAGTGGTGAGTGACGTTTGAGAATCTTCACGTGAAAGGATGGTTCCTTCCAAGTTGAGGATGTTCAGAAGGAAAGAGGTCTCTACCCCCACTTCTCCTAACCTTCCGTCACCTCTTCCTCTTCCTCAACCTTCACTCTTTTACCTCACTCTTGTCCCCTTCTTTTACTGTATGAGTTCCTGAACCAGCCATCTATAGGTCGATGGACCGCTACGTTTTGCCTGCCGAGGCATATGAGGCAGTTCTCCTACGCCGGGATCGACTGCAGACAGCATGGCGTTCAACACTGGAGCCTCTTCATCAGTGTCCGATGAGTCGAAAGTATCGCAAGGCCATGGCGAGCAAGGTCGATGAGGATGCTTGGGATCTGGACCGTGACGCCAAGTTCGCCATGTCTATTCTTCTGCCGAAAACTATCGACCTACTCACCGCTGAGGAGAAGCCGTGCTTCCAAGATCTTCTGAAACTCTCATGGGTCAAGACGAACCGCCCTGGAATATACAGCTGCATGGCTTGGTACGTCGACGCGTGGGGCAACTTACATGTAATCATCAAGGTGGGATGTGCATGGAGTGAAGACGGAGGACTGGAGCAGAGAAGAGGGCAGCAACTCAACGACGGTGTCTCGAAGGCAGAGTAGGTCGATCCGGAGATATCAAGAATGTTGTTTGAGTCTAACACACATCTTTCTAGGGCAGTCAGAGGATCCCCTTTCCATACCTTTATCCAGGACGCAATAGCCAAAGGTCGATCCATCAATTACCATTGGTCAACGTTGGCCATTGGTGACTCGTTCACGCGTCGATTCAACCACGATGAGTATCTCCCAGCCAGATTCTACCAGGTCGAAGCCATGCTGGCAGCCGCCTTTGGTTCGTCGATCTCGACCATGGACAACCCCAAGTACCTCGCCCTCAATGGGTGGCCCTATGTCGATCCCAACAGCAAGCTTCAATGGACTGGCGCGGATAGCCATTGTGCGCTTCAGGATATCTGGCCCAATCCACCCACCGGAGAGTCGATAAAGGACACACTGCACTGTCCTATCGACGGCTGCTACAAGAATAAACCTGGAGAGTTGATGTTCTATCAGAGATGCCATTACGACGATCATATGGCTGCACACAAGAACGGAACCGTCAAGAAAATGTCGTTCGCCAAGTGCTTCGACCCTCGTTGTCTCTACGAAGAATTCCCTTACGAGTTAAACAAGCATCAAAGACAGCACATCGACGGAAGATTCGCATGTAGCGCCTGCAACCTTCAGTTCACGTGGAGTCACGATTGTGAGAAGCATGTGCAAGTGTGCCTGGTTGAGGACGCCATCGACGTGCACAAGGCTGCTGTGGAGTCGATCAAGATCGCCAAGACGCTTGTTTGTGGAGACTCTCGCTGTGGTCAGGAGTACGAGGGTTTTCCGTCCAACGTCGATGTCATGAAGAAGCACCGTGAGTCGCATACCACTGGAAAGCACGTTTGCTCTGATTGCGGTCTGAGGATGATCAATGGCGCATCCAAAGTCCATGCCACCAGAGACTGCCCAGGTCGATCGACCTCCGCTCCGGTTCAGCCATCGACGGATCTCGTCTGCAGTGATGCGCGCTGCGGGATGCGTTACGACGGCACCAACAAGCAGCAAATCAACCACTACAACAAGCACGTGCAAAGCCATATCGACGGCGCGTTCACCTGCGACTGCGGTCTGATCTTGAAAAATGTGAGGCTTAGAGCCGAACACAAGCGCGGTGCTTGTCCTGGAAAGCGTTTGGCCCCGATGAAGAAGGACCACAGAAGAGTGTAGGCAATACAAGATCGACCCAGGGTATGAATTATGATGGTATGATTTGGAGGTGTAACTATGGCTTTTGCGTCGATGATATGGTTGATTGTGGACCGTTTGTGTGTCGATAAGGGGGGTTGCTTGCATGTTTACAGGTCGATAACAGGGTCGATTTGCTTTTGAGCTCGGAAGGAAACAGTCAGACAGAATTACCAGACTCGTCGATGGGAGTAATATAACACATTTTGCATTTTCACACACCCACATTTGCGTGAGCAGCAAGAGAAAGAAAGAAGCAGTGGGTCATGCTGACCAACGAAATTCTTTGCAAAGATGTCCAACAGTCCAAGGAAACTTCGGAAGAGACACTCAACGAGTTCTCGTCTCACTCTGCAAAAGCCATGAGACGCGTATTCGGCGCTTCGATCACCACAGACGATATGGCTGAGCTGCAGAGTGCCATCGAGCCACACATATCTATTGTCCAAGACTTGCATCTTCAAGAGGCCCAATACTCTTTGGAGATGCTCCCGGCGCTCGAAGACGACTTGCTGGTAGCATTCGATGCTAGAGAGATGGACGACATGAACAACGAGAACAAAGGTGTGCTTCAGGCATCTGTTTTCCCGGTGGTCTTGAAACGAGTCCTGGCCGATAACAGCGAAGTAAGTCGATCTCTAGTGCTGGTACAGACAACACTAATGTCGTGAAGATGAGATGGATCGTAATCTCCAAAGCAAAGACCGCGACTGCGCCTTGATTGCGAAATAGAGAAGGAAACAAGCATCGCTCCCCCAAGCAATCATCAGAAGTCGAAACACCAAAGCTTGGCACCCAAGCCCCTCTTTCCACCCAGAACAGAAACAGAAAGCGACAATTAAATAGCAATCCCAGACACATGAACAAGACAATTGAAAAACACTGTGCATTTCCACAGATGACTTTACTACATATAAGTGCCTCTGAGATGTGACATCTCGACCCAATTCTCAAGCTACAAAGTCGGAAAATATGGAGAGGGAAAGAGTTGACATGTCGCTATCTTTTGACTTCCTCCGTGTCTCAACGATTAAGAACAACGAATTCACTACTGAATTTCTTTTCTGACTTACTCCATGCTTGTGATCGAGAGAAACGAATACACTGCTGCATTTCCACAGATATAGTTCTGACCACACCTGTGATGAGAGATAGCGAACACATTTCTGATACGCTATATCGTTGTCTCTATGGCAAGCAGCATCATCTGTATCAACACTGTGCATTACATCAGCTCGAACGTTGCGAGCGCACTACCAGTGAGAGACCAACGATAGTCTGATCAAGATGTAAAATTGATGTTCTAATTCGATGATAGTAGAAAAAGGTAGAGGGGGTATTTCAATGCTGTATTCAGTTCCAAACAACAGCAGACCAAGAATGATAGATGAAGAAGACAAGATCATACTACAGCTCATCGTGTCCCGCACCGGCAGTAGCTACAGGTCTGCCGGCATCTTTTTGCAGGTCGACACCGCTCTTCTTCCTCCACTTGTCCCATGTGTTCCAGAAGTCTTTCTCCATGGCCTTGTCCATTTGATCCGGTAATACGACAACGTATTCGACGTGGAGGTTTCCGAATTCAGGGCCATCCTCGTGTCGCCAGACTGGCATGCCTTCGTCTTTGAGGACTTCGACCGAGTTTGGTTGGACGACTTGACCGCGTTTGCGTGAGAGTTGGACAATATGGCCATCCAGATGTGTGAGGTTGCGAGTCCAGTCGCCCAACCATGCCTCCCGCAGACTCAACACTTCGCGCCAGAAAAGATCATTGCCCTTGCGACGGAAGAATGTGCCATCTGTGCGATCGTGTTTCTCTTCTCCCTTGCCCAATTCGGGGTCCTTCTCGATGACCTGCACGATAAGGTCTCCAGCAATGTAATCCGGGCTTTCGTCTCCTTCGTTTTCGTAGTTGATTCTTGCTCCCTTGGGCATACCCTTCTCGATGGACACAGTAAAGGTCTCGACTTCACGGACGTGACGAGAACCTCCGCAGGTCTTGCATTTGTGTTGGATGGTTGTTCCCTTTCCGCCGCATTGGTCGCATTGCATTTGCATTTGTTGGAAAATTCCAGGAGCGAGTTGTGCTTTTTGAATGATCATGCCATGGCCCTTGCACTTGCCGCAGGTGTCTGTCTTGCCATCTTCTGATCCCGAGCCTTCACATGCTGAACAAATAGCCTGTTTCTCCAGAGCGATTTCGTGTTCTGCGCCGTTGTAGAAGTCGCGAAGGGGTACTGCAACGCGGACTTCCATGTTAGGGCCTCTGCGTTGACCAGGAGCATGACCGAAGTGGCCACCACCACCGAAGAAGCGAGAGAAGAGGTCGAATGGGTTTCCTCCTTGACGGTTTCCACCTTCTTTGTGTTGTTTGAGGCCTTCGTGGCCGTATTGATCGTAGATTTTGCGGGTCTCGGGTTCGATAAGGGCTTCGTATGCTTCGGCGATTTCGACGAATTTCTTTTGTGACGTTTCGTCGCCGCTGTGTACATGTGTCAGTATTGTTTCCTGAGGCCAGGTTTGGGAGGAGGGTGGATGCGACGGACGGGTTCTTATCGGGGTGGTATTTCTTGCTAAGTGTTCGGTATGCCTTCTTGAGCTCGCGGTCTGATGCACTCTTCTCGATGCCGAGGAGCTGTTCATAATAATTAGCATTGCTCTGCATCGTATACCCCTCTCCTCGTATTTACCTTGTAATAGTCCTCTGCGCAGAGTGCCACGAGAGGCAACACGCACAGCAAGAGCCATGCAAGTTTGAACAACATTTCGCTGTTCCGTCTCGACTGTCGGAGAACAATTGAGTATGCGGCTCAGAAGACAGATGTTTGAAGGAAGCAGCGCTGCACTTTCCAACAATCTAGAATGAGACAGCTGTTCCAATCCACAAACTCCGATAACGCCTTTTCGGGGAATCAACATGCGAGGTCCGCAATCATCAACTCCTTACCACCGGATTTCGTAGTCAGCGAGATAGGCTAGTCTAAGATATACCTGAAAGAGATAATAATGGTGTAAACAATAGTATAAATTTCATCAATGCATATTCCAACAAGATAGTTATCCCAAATTTTGGGGCGAACTTGTTGCCGCGATCAAGTTCTTGCAGACAAGTGTCGTCAGAAAAAAATCAACCTAGATCGACGACAACCTAGATCGAGGCAATCACGTCAAGACTCCCGCTATAGCGTTGGAAAATATCAAACTGTACACATGCAAGATGTTGAAATGCTCTTCTGCACAGATGTCGAGATAATCATGTTTTGAGTAGAGGTCAGGGTGTCACACGTGACAAACTTGACATGGGAAATCTGCTCCCATTTCGTCACCAACAGCCTAACCATATAACAACTCCCCTCGCTTTAACGCTTTCACATTCCAAACAATTATTTGATCATCATTCAGTGATCAGCCCCAGTATGGTGTTCTCAAACCTGCGAAGGTAGATGCCACAGTGTTGCTGATATCAACTCCTCCTTCATCTTTTTTACGTTGGCCGGAGAGCTGTATGATAAATTAGTCTCAAAACCTCAAGTTTCACTTGCTTTTGGGACGTACCTCCATCTGGATCTGTCTGTGCACATGTACCAGCCAGTCGACGTAGCTCTGTGCCTCTCCATTGCGGTCCTCATACAGCAAGCGGGCAAATTCGTACTCTGCGCCGTCAAGTCCCTGTCTTGCCAGCTGGATAGTCATAGCCTTGGAGCCTCTCGTGATCTCCATGTACTGCATGATGTTGCGTACTTGGGCGTTGAGGTGTGTCTCGAGCACCGGTAAGCTAGAACTGAACGGATCCAAATGCTTGAGCTCGTTGTAGCCTTCGCCGAACAAGTCTTCAAGCAGATTGGGTGACACTTGAGAGTGCAGCCAGAGCAGACAGATCTGTCCATTGTCGACAATGTAAGCACCACCCTCCTCAATCTGGCCGAACGATGCCCTGATAGTAGAAGGCATCATAAGACGCCCGTTCTCATCCGCGAAACCATCGGTTTGTTCCATGTTGTGGATCGCGATGATGCGCGGGTACAGATACAATGACAACTCCATAGGTCCCATGGATCTTATCAGGCGCATGTCATGGATTCTGCGATCGCTGGGCTCACGACCTCCCTTGAACGCTCGTGACTTGATCAGTCCAAGCATATACATACCCAACTCTTTGAGGTTTTCCGGCAACACAAGCTGACCAGGTGGATGTGATCCCGAGAAGTTCTTGCGGTAGCCAGCCAAGATATCGATCGTCTTTTCGCTCAAGGAGTTGCGGATGTCTGTTAATGTCTTTTCTGACACTCTCGATGCTGCTTCTTTCGAGATAACACTGACTACAGCATCTTGATCGACAAACTTCATGGCCTCAAGAGCGCTCTCACTCACGCTTGCAACAGTGTTGGTACAGCGGACTCTACGTTCACCCGTTGCGGTCGTGTAGAGAAGAGCGCTTTGGAAGTGTGCGTCCAGTTTTGGATCCAGTTTGCCATCATAACTGAACATGACCGTGATCGCTTTGTCTGCATCGATGGAGCCAAATTCGAGGTCGGCGCCAAAGGTGTGTTGTGTGAAGTTGCCATGGTAAGCAGAGAGCTGTAAACCATTCGAGCAACGGACCTTCATAAGGGCCTGGAAACCAGTTTCGCGAGTAACCGTGTGCTTGAGCTCCTTTGCTAGGCGCAAGTCATCCCGTGGGCTGTGGAAGTTAGGGTAATAGTAAGTTTCACCTCCAGACACCGCGCAGCAGTGGCCAATGGTTGCAATGTCGAGATAACCTCCACTAGGCGCGGCCATGAAGAAGTCTATGCCAACACCGGCTTCAACCATCTTTGCAGCCGTGCCTCTCCAGCCAGGATGCTCAGTAGTGTAAAGCTTCTTCTCAGCATCGGTGTCACGGCCCTCATTCTTGTCGCGAGGGAAGAGACGACCAGGACCGAAAGTAGGAAGACTTGAAACAGAGCAGATGATTTTGCCTCCAGTAGCAGTGAGAGCTGCCAGAGCTGCATTGATAGCAGGCAGCAATGCAGGTTCCGGGCTCTTGACCGAGGAGAACATGTCAGGTATCCGACTGAGCAGAGAAGTGATGGCAGTCTTGGACTGCTGAGGATCTACGAACAAGCCTTGACTCAATGGTACAAATGGGTCCTCAATGTCCGGCATGACGATCATCTGAGCTTGCTCAAGACCTGCAGTCAGGTTGTAGAAGTGAACTTCTCTGTCAAACGTCACAATACCAACCTTGACGCCTGCAGGAACGTTGCTTGATCCGTCCTCGGCGTAGATTGCATGTAAAATGCCCTTACACATGGCCTCGAGGAAGCCTCTGCTAGAAGCTTCCAAGCTGACATCGATCACGAAGAGCCATTGAAGAGGTACAGGGTCCCTGGTCCAGTACTCCTTGGGCACTAGGAAGTCGACAGTGCCCAACATCAGCTCGGGTCTTTGTGAACGATCGACTCTGATACCTGTTGGATCAGTAGGAGCGAAGTACTCAGACGGTACATCATTGGGATGAGTACACAAATTGCAGATAAACTTGTTTCCACCAGAACGGAAAGTCATGAAGGGATTGATGTAAGTCCTGCAACGCCTGCATCGTGGCGGACCGACATCTCCAAAGTCGAGGACGGGTACAGGTTGTTCGCCATCCTGCAAAGGAGCCAGTGGTTGCAGGACAAGACCCAATGGAAGACCAGTAGTTCGAAGAGCCTCATTCGAGGTGGGAATGTTGTTCAAGGTGAGGCGAGCAAACTTCGGAGAGCTGTTTCCCTGATCGAAAGCAACAAAGGGCACAGCAGCAGGAGGGGGGAGATGCTGTTCCATAGTAGGATAGATGCGCTCCTGGTAATGACGAGCAGGAATGTCGCGTGACCTCGGTACACTAGGGATCTGATCCGGATCAACGCGGCCTGACTGAGAGGAAGCAGGTGCCGACAACAGCTGGTCGCCTTGACGAGCAGCATGCTCCATCGAGGTGACAGGGTTGGCTGGCGCAAAGGCAGAAGTTGCGGCAGGGAATTGCGACATGGCAGGTGTGATTTGCTGAGACATGTATGGAGCTGCGGTTCCAGGCATGGGAGCATTCTGAGCATTGTAAAACTGCGACGAAGTGGTTCCTGGTACAGCACCAGGCAGAGGTTGAGCAGCTGCTGGTGTCTCAAGCTGGTGGTATGCATGTCTGTCCTTCTTCTTGTGTGGTCGCGCACTCGGTGCAGCAGCCGGGGGAGCTTGTGCACCAAGGCCCATGGTACCCATCTGATTTGATAGACCGTCCATAGTTTGGGGTTGTTGTTGTGGCGGTTGCGCTTGTTGCTGGGGCTGGACGGGGAAGTAACTCGCTTCTGAGCCGGCTTGCTGGTATTCCGAGTAGGGACTCGGTGCGACTGCTGGTCGGAATCTCTGCTCTTTCTGTCTAGATCCACCTGGCGTTGCCAGTGGCGTCGTTGCCGGCGATCCAGTCAAGGAGAACTCCATGATAAACGAAAGTGGTTGCGACCTTGTGTTACGGCGAAGCTGTACTAGGTAGACGAAGCTACGTGGTCCAATTCATCTAACAATCACTCGCTCGCCAGTAGTACCAAACGTCGTGTCGCGTTTCGGTGGTCGATATGATTTATTATAATTTCCTCCTCTTGCTCCTTGCTATGCGTCTTCCAGAGTCCGATCGACGTACGGGTAGTGTTTGTTCTAGGAATAGAATGCGGACTGCCACCATTGCCATTCGGGAGTCTGTCCATTGCCAAGCCCGAAGCCCCTGAGACTATCAAGACCATCAAGACCATCTCCTGTCAAGTCATCAAGGAACCACACCAAGACGGAGAAGATTCAAGCCAAAGACTTTAATTTAACTATGTCAAGCCATTAAATATGCATGTCGTAATTTACAGCATAAACGCTTTTGATGCAGAGCCAGTCCAGCTTCATCGCCTAGCTACAATCCACGCCGCCTTCAGCAACTTGCTCCTTGTACACCTTGCTACCCATGACTCCTCTTCCCAAGAAACGCCTTGACCTCTCTAAGCATTGTTCGCTGCTAGTCAACCAAGACTTGACAATCCGCCCTGCTGTGCGAACTTGAGCTGATACTCACGGAGGTCTGCCCAATGCCGCAACTCTGCTTCCTCGGGGTTGCCATTGTGAGGGTCATCGTGTCCTGCATCAACACGCTCTAGCTTGACCAAGATCTCAAGGAACGCTGCAAGATATTGCTCGGCTTGTTGCGCCACCTGTCCCTTGCGCGACTTGGGTACCTCGAGCAACGTGCTCGCCACCACGCGGATCTTCGTTGTCTGCATTCATGATTAGCCGTTTTCTTGTTGTTCGTTTTGCATTCCATGTACTCACAAGACTGTCTGCGTTTGGCTCCATGTTCACCCTGTCGATACTACTCAGGACAGAAAGCAAATCTCTCACGATGCCTTCACGCTCTTCTGACATCTCGCGATCTAGTGCATCGGCACTGGACGCGTTTCCTGAGAGCAACCCATCAAGCTCTGCAGCAACCTCGGTCGACAGGCCGGATTCGGCATTCTCGGCCTGGATCTTGCTTCTGGCCTGTGCCTCGATCAGAGTGAAGTACTTTTCCACAATGTAGGATCGCGTGCAAAGGCCGCTTCCATGGATATTGGCTTTTTGAATTTCGTACTGTCGTCTTCTACGATCTTCGGGCGTGGCATCGACTGTATTGGGGTTCAAGGTTGCTGGATCGCGTGCAAACGATGTATTCGAGAAATCAAGGCCCAGCTCATTTCCGTTGTGGTTCGCGAAGGGGTTGTTGTCAGTTGGCCAGATGACGAGTACAGGCGGCAGCTCTCTAATTGCCGACTTGCATCTCTCTAGCGAATCACGGAGAACCTTCTTCTGACGATCAATGTCAACCAATGCATCTATACCCCAAGCCAGCTCCATGGTTGAAAGAGGACTGTACGACATGAAGATGCGAACATTGGCATTGAAACCAGCAATCATAGGAACAAGACCTGGTGGTTGCGGCTCGATGTGTCCAGGGAAGATACAGAAGTCGTCGACCTCGACAGGCAAAGGAGGGTAGGGCATGGACGGAGTCTCTGGCGGAATGACGAGTTCGCTGAAGGCAGACCCACACTGGTGAATTGTCTTTGAGCTCACAAACATGGTCCAGAAGATCCTCCTGCCCATCTCTAGAGTGATGTTGTCAAGAACATCGTCACGGTTACCTTCGACGTTCGGACCATTCGATCCAACAGCGGCTGGCAACATTCCCAATCGCGTGAAGTTTTGTTCAGTCGGCTTGTGCAATCCAAGAGCCCTGATGATGGTCAGGCACTCACTCCAGTATAAGCGGCATTGACGCCATCTGAATGTGTAACAGGCAGCGAGACCAAGGAAGTAGCTGGTTGCGGCATCATGAACACTCAGATTTTCGCTATCGAGATAGCCAGGCCCTCTAGCATCAGCGCAGACTTTCTGACATTTCAAGACGAGCGTCATGTGGTTGGGGAATTCTAGATCTCTTCGCTGGGCCTTGAGATGTAATCTGGGCTTTCGTGGGAACGAGGCCACAAGAGCAGCGACCATTGACGACAGCAAGGCTAGGAAAGCACGGTTGTTATAATCTTCCCTTCTCTTCCAGGCTTCGCGGAAACTGGGCTCGTGTGGGAATGGGCATAGCGGGTGGACGTAGGTGAAGAAGTCGTTAACAAGCAGGTCCAACGTTTGGATGTCGCAGATGGATTCGGCCGAGATGGGAGGATGAGACGGATGAGAGGAAAGAGCAGCTAGGGCTTGAGCGGCGTGGGTAGGAGATGAGGGCGTGGACTGGCCACTGATGTGAGGCGACTCCTCGAGGCGGCGACGCTTGATTGCTTCTGCGTGACGGTTCGGCGGACCACGGCGGCGACTAGGACGCTCGAAGGTGCAGGGTATATCAAGGGCAGCGCACGCTCTGCATGGCGGGCCGGATTCATCACACTGAGAGTTGAGATTAATTGCAAGACTCGGCGGGAAGTAGCACGAGTCTGACGTACCTTTACTTTGCGAATACTACAAGAGTCGCATGCTTTGCGCAAACGATTGGCCTTCTGAGGAGTCTCCCCTTGGACTTGGGGACCTTGTGGTTGGGCAGTCGGTGGAGGTGGAGGTGGTGCGAGTGGCGCCTGTTGGTGTTGATGCTGATCATGATGTTGTTCGTGGTGTTGGAGCGGGTGCTGGTGCTGGTGCTGGGGCTGGGAATGCGGTGGTTGTTGCTGCAGCTGCTCGATGCGCTGTTCGATGTGATTTGGCGCATTCGGATCAATCTCACCTTCGGCCTTAGGGTAGATGGCTTGTCCAAGCTGGCCGAGTTGGCTGAATTGCAATTGTTCCTGTTGCGCAGGGTCCAACAATTGCTGCTGGCCTGGAGCCGGGTACAGCGTGTAATGTTGTTGGCTGTCCGGCTCAGGATAGCTGGACATCTGGTCGTCCATGCAGGCGGATTTGACCTGTCGCTGGCGGCAGAACTGTGGGCTGTCAGTCTATACCGTACGGCATATGTCCGGGTTGCGACGCGTGCAATTGCTTCTTGAATGCGCCGGGAAAAAGTCTCACATTCTTGTAGATTCAATGAAGTCGACAATTGGTCGATGACGCGACACGAGCGACTCGGTAGATTGCTACGCAACGGAAAACTCAAGAAGACTCGAGCCTCGACATGTAGAGCGCGTCGACGGAGACCGATGGGAACGTCAGACCAAGTACAAGTTCGAATCAGCTCGGAGGCTGGACGCTTTGACCATCATGTCAAGACCCTAGCCAATCTTTACCATCCTTGCACCATCTCACTAACAGGACTCTTCCCTAAGGAGCATGACTGAACACAAGCAACATTGGTGCTATTCAAGAACTCGGACCGACTCCTTGCATTGAGCACGTGTCTACCACCAGTACACACTGCTAAGGTCCAGGGTCAATCTCCAAGCAACCTCGCACAGCTTTCTTATCACGACGGCACGAGATCTGTACAGGGTCGGTCTGAGCCGAAAGGTTCACAGATCTGCTGTCTCGTAATCCACCATTCAAGACCCTCTTTTCCAGCTGCAAATAAAGCACATAGCATTGTCATCAAGGTAGCAAGAAACCTAGCTATGCAGGAGTTCATCCAGAGTCTTGCAAGTTTCGAACAGCTCATCCATTTCTCTTGCGGTACCTGGTGGTTGTATTTTCATAAGATTGGCATCTTAAAAGAGCTGGTCATCAACAGTTTGGAGCTGATATGCAGACGTGCATGACATCCAATATTGGGTGCCACGACAAGGCGTTCTGTAAGATGGTAAGCACTCTATATGAGCTTTTTTTGCTATGACTTGTGAGAGCAAGATCCTGTGAATACAGAACCTCCTCATACACACGAGATATACCTACGCGTGCCATGGTATCCCCATGATGGAGACAAGGGAGACAAGGGAGAGCAGCGTTTCAGCGTTCTTGCGCTACGGGCCGTCCGAGCGGAGTCCATGCATTCGGGCGCGTGGGATGCGCATTCTCGGCCTCATCGACATTTGTTGTGTACACACCTCTTGCCATTTTCTCTACGCGATACTTACCCCTTCCATGTCAATGATTACACCATACCAATCGGTCTACTCATCAGAAGAAACAGACTCATTTCCGTGTACACATTTCTCCAGACGATGCTTTGCTGAAGGTCCATGGCGGCTTCAGCATGGCACAACGCTGTAAACACAGCAAACACGACCTCGTCCTACGCGTCTCTACCCAATGGATCTTGCAATTTTCGCCCACTCAGCACCGGCTCTCAAGCCCCGACCTGCGGTTGTCGTAGATTTTGGCTCGATAAGCCGCTAGATAGTCAAAATGGATCCTCCGTACTCTGCGCATGCGGCCACCACGCGTGCTTTCACGACGTTACAGTCGATTCCGTTCCACCTCCTAGCTTGATGCGACACAGTAGTGCTCCTTCTGTACCTTCAAATCCCGATCGCAATACTAGTCTACTAGTCGGCCCCCCGATCGAACAATTCGGTATTCCTCCACAAGACAAGAGCAGACACGATCGGACAGGACAATTAGAGGTTGCGCCGTTGTCGAACGATGTTTGGGGACGGTTGAACAACTTCGCGCGATGGCAACAAGATCCAGCCTGGATTCCATCTACTGCACCGGCCAGTGTTCTGTCTTATGAGCCACAGACTGAGCGCCCGAGTGCGCCGAGCGAGCCATCGCCAGTCAAAAGTACGACATCGAATGAACGGCGATATGCGTCTCTATTCCCGAACATGGATGGCTTGATGGCCAGTCCGACTGTCCAAGGAACACCGACCGCAACCGATTACATACCCGATTCACTACAAGTGGATGTGCCGTTGAACACTCACCACGACGAAAGAGCAAACCATTCAACACAAAGCCAACCGGCGAAACCAGTGGAACCAGATGCATCACAACGAGAGACAAAAGACGCCAAACCATGTCTAGAGGTCACTAAATTCGTAGACAGCAAACCGCAAGAAACACCGAGTACGCCGACCAAGACCATCACTCCAGATGTACACAACATATTGCAAAGCTGTGTACGGCGATTGGAATCACTGGAGACCTACTCTTTCTCGCACGTCCCTCTCGATGAAGTTCAAGAAAAGTTTGAGCTGTTTGACGGCCGACTATTGGAGCTGGAATACTGGAAGAAGGACATTGACGCTCGACTTGAGAAATCTCACCTAGCTCTCGAGGACAAAGACTCGCAAGCTTCGACATCTTTTCAAGATCTTCAAACCTATGCCGGCAGCAAAGCATTATTCTCACGTGTCTCTGAAGTGGAGGACCGTCTGGCAGACTTGGAAAGCGCACAACCTTCGTACGCTAATCCTTGGGAGATTGAAGTTGTTCTTCTGCCTTTTGGCCGTACGTTGCAAGGTCTCTGGCATACTTCAAGTGCTACCGAGTCAAATCAGCTACCCAGCACACCTGCTGCTCAGTGCGACGAAGACAGAACGTCTGGTGGTCTACTTGCTTCGACAGGAACCAAAGGACCTGCATGGACAGCAGATACCATCGAGGCTTGGGCGAGCACCATCAACCCATGGCTGTGGCCGAAAGCGCCTGGACCGAACAGCAACATGTTTAAACGTCTCCAGAGTCGTGGGCTCGTTCGTAATGTTAGTATCGTGGATACTGGTGCACATGGCATCTGGGAATCGGTCAAAGACGCATTTGCAGACTTTGTTGAGACACAGCCATATCACTGCTCAAACAACCAGCAGCAACCTTATGAGGCGCTAAAAGAGGCATTTGTACCCCTACGAAAGATCAAGAAGTCTTCGTGGCTTCGATACCTGGAAACACACGAATTGATCACTCCGGCTACATGGGACATCTCATTTCTGGACTCGGGAGTCTTCATGAACGGTAGAGGTGGTCGCAAACGACTGTATATGACCACTGCAGATGGCTATATTCAACCAGGAAAGACTGGCTGGACATGGCAGCAAATCCGCGACCTACCCAGATATGAGAACTTGATAGCGAGATCTGGGACACTATTCAGCAGAGAAGCACCCTCGGAGCCTTTCTGGAAACACGTGCCTGCTCTTGACGATGCGCCTAGCTTCTCATCATTCGTCTCACAGCACAGTAATATTTCTCTCGGCAAACGTCGAAGCTCTAACGTCACATTTGAAGATCATGAGATGGAGAGTCCATCCGCCAAGTCATATACTTCGAGTTCATCCGGAGATACCATCACTCCTCGATACTCAGAGTCTTTCCCTATCATCGCGAAGAGAACCTCCGATTCCAAACGACGGACAAGCCCATCCTGTACACCAGTCGCCTACCAAAAACGTCGCCGAATCTCTGGCTCTCCCAGCAGATACCGAGGAGGGTTGGAAGAGTTGACACCAAGATGGTCACACGAGCCGCCAACACCTTTGGTGGACAATATCTGGGAGACACGCAGTCAGTGCAGACCAGGATCAAGCAGAAAGAGGCTCAGCACACCCACAGCATATGCCACACCACACAGTCATAACGTTGCTAACGTCGTCGACCTTGCCATGGCGGATGGCGGAGACACAGAAGTAGAGTCTGTGGGCTCTGGCGCAGCCGATAGTGAAAAAGAATGGGGAGGCCTGGATGAGGACGAGGACAACAACGAGCAGCCGCATCAAGCTTCACAGTCCAGTTTTACCGACAGTGAGTGGATGGCAGAAAACGATGATTCATTCTACCAAGAAGAAGAAGATGCGGATGACGGCGACAGCCTTTACGAGCCATGAGGAAGGAGTATTTGGAGTCTTTGTATATTTCGAGATTATTCTACATAGCAAAGAGCGGATTTGGAGTTCTTGGAAAGGGGATATATAGCATATCAAATCACATCTCGGAGGCGTACACATAAGAATCGTACATGTGGAAATGCAGAAGCTTATCCAACATCGCACCGAAGAAAGTTCTCACATTGTAGCATTCACCTTGTTCTTGTGTGAAGTTCAGGGGTCATCTCGTCGAAAGTGGACTCAACTCAGGGAGTTGACTTAGTGCAGAGTGTCAACACCCAACAATGATACTTGCCATGGAGATGAGCTCTCTTACACATCACACACTCTCGCTCAACGCTCGTCTAAGGCGGCAGACACTGTGCACTCCCACACGTACATTGCAAAAAGGCGTTAAAGCATGTATTGCACATCTCTCTGCAAAAAAAAAAAAAACCGTATTACATACACTCTGTTCATCTACCCTTATACCTCTAAGCAAGGTCTAGATAGATCCAAAGGACATGAGAGAAATAGAAAAACCAATGATCGATAAAACTCCATACATTGTCTTCCTTCCGACTTATAGCTTCGCCTCCTCCTTAAGTTCACCAACCTTCAACCTCTTCTGATACTTCTTCAACACATCCTCATTATGATATTTCCAGAATTGTTTACTCGCATCTAAACCCCCACCCCTTCTCATCAGCACTGTAAAATCCTATCTGATAGGAAAGGAAAGCGAGAAATTTACCTTTTCCACCCACTCGTTTCAGGATTTTGGCGCCGCCGGGGTGTTCGTCTGCGAATTCGGCCATCGAGTAGACTGCATTGTCGATGATGATGTAGAGGCCATTGTCTGGGGATGCGTGGTCTTTGACTTCTTTTGCTGTTATGGAGGCGGACATGTTTCCGTGATTTTCTGCTCGGTATTCTGGATTTCCCTGGAGACTGAGATATGGATTTGTTGGTGTGTAGTTGCAAGATGCTTGGGTATACGAGTAGAGATGGATAAGTTGTAATTCAGAGAGCGGTGGTTGGTTCGAAGGGGAGTCAAGTTGTATATCTCCGCAATCTTGGAGATGCCGAGGTTTGAGTGGGTGGAGGTTCAGTCGCCGAAAGTTGCTTGATTGGGTAGGAGAGATATCGGCTATTCCTTCTTACTTTAAGTCGATACACAACAAGAAGGACAGAAAGATGAATATGTATAACAAAGAATATATTGATACTGACACAGCTAGATTATCGTAATTTCATTACCCTCATACAACGACGATCCCCTTGGAAAAATGGAAACGCAAAAACGTACGATCAACATCGACAATGCTTACTCGAAACAAGCTGCCCTCAATGCATCCATCCAAGAGACCGCGATCAAGTCTCGTTTCTTCCAACCGACGTTCTCTCTACTTCTTAGGTCTACTGGCAGGATCAACTCTGACCTTGTTCATCGAAGGAGGTTTCGGCACATTAGCAGGGGGCAATGAAGTCGCCGAAACCTTGGGCAATCCACCCACTCCCCCCACCACAGGCGCCTTTTTAATCCCACTAACACCAGGAGGTTTGGGCAATCCGTCCACGGGAGCTCTGGGAAGTCCTCCGCTGGTCTTCGGCTTGCTTGCTGCGCTGACTTTGGCTTTTCCGGGTACGCTGCTGGCACTGCTGAGAGGTTTGGATACCACAGGAGGGAGAGATGAAGTTGACGGTTTAGGTGTGGAGGGTTTGGTCAAGCCATTTGCGGAGGGGATGGGACTGCCGTTGACCACGGCTTTCGGCTTGGATGCAGCAGAGACTGCGTGTTTCTTTGCGGCTCCTGCGTAAGATGGCGTGTTTGCACCCAATGTCTTTGGCTTTGATGCAGGAGCGGGAAGGGCTTTTTGTGCTGTTGACGGGAGAGCCTTTTGTTTTGCAACAGCACCTGCTCCTTTTGCTGGTGCTGGTGCTGGGAGGGCTTTTTGCTTTTTCACCGCGGTTGCTGTGCCAGGGTTTGGTGCTGTTGCTGCGACTGCGCGGTCGCCGTAGCTGTTGATGTAGTCGCCCCAATTTTTGATACTGCCTTCGATGCCTGTTGATGGGTTTGGTTAGCTTGAATGGACTCAGAGAGAAAGAGCAGGAGAGGTTCGTACCATTGCCGACTGCTTGTCCGCTGCTTTGGATCATGGTGCCTACGCCGCCGACGGCATTGCCAGCTACATTTCCTGCTGCTGTGATGCCGCTGGACAGCATGCCCATGGCAGTATTTTGGATATAATTCGTGATGAAGCCCGTCATATTTGCGATGTTCGTATTTATCAAGTGCTCGGACAAAATTCAAAGAGATATCACAGTCGAGGGTATTCGAGAAGCGAAGAGAGATGTGGAAATTGGAGAGGCTGAAGGGGAGATCGCAAAAGCACAAACCCTCAAGAGAACAAGGATGATGGAAGAGGAAGAGAAAGATTCCAGACCTCGCCCTGCGCCATCAAGCAGCATCACTGTGCATGAACATCCCTTGCAACTCTTCCCGCAAACCTGGCATGATATTGAAGATCTGGGGCAGGGTACGGGAACTCGAGGCGTGAGAGTGACGTAAAGTGTGGCGTAACCCCAAAGGCACGAGATGTCACACGGCAGAGTGAGACAATCGACCGTTGCCGGCCAGCGGTTGGACAGCCGTCTAGGTTACGTAGCGGCCCAGCATGAACACACGCGACCGGACGACGGCTGGGAAAGTTTGAACAAAGAGAGTTGCAGAGGGGCCGGTGAACTCTTCTCCTTGAAGCCCTATTCTTGTGATCGGTTTCATAGGAAGCAAGCGAGATGTGTGATTGTCAAAACAGAAAACGCCCGGTACGGTGTTGGTATTGATACATGGTAAAAAAGACATCCGCCGTCAAAAAGATTGACCAAAAAATCATGCCCTTTCCTCCTCATAGCCCTTCGTGAATTAGATTAAAGAAAAGATAGAAAACATCTCGATGCCGTGCTGTGGCTCTCCGCGCTCCGAGACCAGAGAGAAAGTCTAAGCTCCTTGACGTGCCTTCTCCGCACAGATGAGAGCGATGATACGACTCAGCTCTGCGCTCTGTGCAGCCGCTTCTCTGACAATCTTCTCATCGACATTCTCGTTTTTTGATAGGTCTGCTGTGCTCTTGAGCATGCGGTTCTGCAGAGCAAGCATCTTCTGTAGTGTGTTGTCGAGGAAGGCAGCGCTGAAGCTGAGATCGTTGCTTGGGTCCAAGCGCATTTCGAGCTTGCGAGGACGCTTCTTCTCGGCTGGCTCTTCGTTGAAAATTTGTCCGTTTTGTTGCGGCTTGGGTCTGAAGCTTTGTTAGCGACGATTGGATCGTGATGGTAGTCATGTCGTGGGAACATACCTCTCGACGAATGTGATGCTCTCTGCCATCTCGGCGACACGGTTTGCGATTCGGTTGGCCATAATGGCGTATGCTGAACCAACTCCGTTCACGGGTGCGTCACCTTGGGAGGAAACACTGTTTGCTCTGGCTGCCGGACGAGATGCGCCTGCTCTAGAAGCTGCTGTTCCGTTTGCTCGAGGGGCTCCGTTTGCACGAGGAGCACCGTTCGTTCGGGCTACACCGTTGGTACGCGATTGGTTGTTCTGACGAGCTGCCGAAGGAGCGTTGGCCATATCGAGTCTTTGCTGGGTCTTGTGCGACGAAACTGATGTTCCGAATTGGTTGTGTGTGGATGTTGTAGCAAACAATGGGTCGAAGCCGAAGTATATAACGGGGTTCGAGTTCGAGGAAGATGGATGTCAAGTAGAAAAGGCTTGCTTGTCGTGTAAAGATTATGGGGAATTAAAAGAAGAAGGGTGCGATCTCGAGACCTAAAGGTAACTTAGGCAAGGCAAGCATGCGTGGCTGGACTCGAATCGAAAGGCGGCTCACAAAATCACACGTCATTTTACTTTCCCTTGCGGGGCGTGAATCAGGTTGGTCGTGGCTGAACCTGCAGCTCGGAACTCGATCGGGCACAAGCACAGTGCCACATTGCCTCATCGCACGTCGCTTGCTGACGCGAACCCATCGAAGAACTGGCGAAAAAAGCAGGGATGTTGCACTGCCAATTGACAGGGTCTCGAAGTCTCGAAGTCGCTTGTTCGTGTTCGATCAAATGAATAGCTGATCTGTGGCTGTTCAGTATTCCTTTCGCTACCTTGTAATTTCCTCAAAAGCCAAAATGTCGAGACCGCAAGTCGAGGCAGCGTCGAAAGCGTTCGGCGATACGCTGTTAGGAGCCGGATTCGACATTCTGAAGTCGAAAGCAGGAGACCAACACCCAGCAGGACCACCTCAACATGGCACTATGGGACAGGCTGAACGAGCCTTCTCTGCTGCATCGACGTTTCTATCAGGAGTATTGGCGTAAGTAGGAATTGAAAGTGTGTTGAAAGACCTGTGTCTGATAAAATACTGCATTTCAGTATAAGCGCTTCTCAATTCATTGGTGCTCCCCTAAAGCTCATTGATCCCAAATTCTATGATGGATATATGGCTTGGACAAAGGAGTCTTTCGCTGTACTTACTGCGACCATGACCCAATGGTGGGCACCTACTGCTGTTCGAGTTACTGGAGATGAGAGCATGAAAGACCAATTGTATCAAATGGAAGATGGAAGTCTTCGATGCAACTTCCCCCATCGAATTGTCATGATGGCCAATCACCAGGTGTGTTGCTAGAAAGGGCTTATGAAATCATGAGTACTAACAAACGCAGCTTTACACTGACTGGCTATACCTCTGGTGGATCGCCTACACCAACAAGATGCATGGTCGCATCTATATCATCCTGAAGGAATCTCTGAAAAATGTTCCCATCTTTGGCTGGGGTGCACAGTTCTACAACTTCATCTTCTTGTCGAGAAAGTGGGAAACTGACAAAAGTCGCTTCCAAAGGCATTTGAGTCAGCTCAGCGACCCGAAGGATCCCATGTGGCTGTTGATCTTCCCAGAAGGCACGAACTTGAGTGAGACTACTCGGGCAAAGAGTAAGGCATGGGCAGATAAACAAGGCATCAGCGACATGAAGCACCAGCTCCTACCTCGCACCACTGGGCTGCAGTTTTGTCTGCAACGATTGAAGGAATCGACAAACTGGTTATATGACTGCACGATCGCCTACGAGGGTGTTCCAGAAGGACAATTTGGACAAGACATCTTCACTCTCCGCTCCTCGTTCTTCGAAGGTCGTCCACCAAAGTCTGTCAACATGTACTGGAGACGATACAAGATCAGTGAGATCCCGATTGACAATGACGAAGCTTTTGGTAGATGGCTTAAGAATCGCTGGACCGAGAAGGATTACCTACTGGAGCACTTCTACCGCCATGGATCTTTCCCCGCAGGTTGTCCGATCAAGGCCATGCAAGCAGAAGCTGCATTGCAAAAGCTTGCAAATGGCAACAGCAACGGAGAGAAGAAGAAAGTTATCAAGCCCGTCAACAAGACTGCCAAGTTCATCACGACTGAAGTCAAGGCTGGCGGATGGGAAGAGTTCCTCGCCATCTTTGCTCCCATTACCGCGGCGGCAACGGCACTCTCAAGCGGAGATATAGCGCCTGGAAACATCGACTTTGACGCTTTACTCAACAAAGTGGCTCAACAGCAGCAATTAAATCTGCTCACAGCAGGTAAAGCACCGAAAACGACACAATCAACCGAAGACATGCGACAGGCTCTGACATACGCTGCAAAATCAGGGGGTGGACAGCAGATCAAGGGATCGACGATAGAGAAGATTACCAGAGATGCTGCTCGGACTCAGAGAGAAATACAAGAATCCATGGGAAAGCATCCCATGCCGGAAGGATCCAAAAGGCCAACAGCCGGACGAAACCTAGATCCTACGATGAAGAACACGATCGAAAACGTACACGATGAGACGAGGCGACGACTAATGAAAGCCTCGCAATCAGCATCTCCAAAGCCTGCGCCAAATGTTCGAAAGTCGTTACCAATGACCCCTGTGGAGACCGCCATCACGCGACCCATCTCCACGCTGGCAATGCAAAAGGCCAAACAGGGTGTTCAGAAGATTGCAGAGAATTCACAGAAGCAACGGGCAGCGCCTGTCGCGAAGAAGGCAGGAACTTCAGGTCCATCGACTGCAACAAAGCAGCCAGCCCAGGCGTCGTCTGCTACCAAGAAGACTGTTACACCCAATGGTACCAGCGCAAGTAGCAAGACCGCCAGCGCAAAAGTCCCTCAGAAAGCAGCAGCCAAACCGGCACCGGCACCGGCGAAGGCGAAGAAGCCAGCGACATCTTGAGAGAGCATGAGCCTCGAATTGTGATGTTGAATATCGGTATCATGCGGACAGCATTTTACATGTCATACGGATACGTTTCTCAGACATCGGATGATTGCGATCGATCCTGTGCGCCTGATATCGATTCTCTAATTATTGGAGAGACTCACGATTCTCAGCGAGAACATCGATCGGGAAGGTCGTCTTTCAGAAGGGTTCTGAACCAAGACGGCATATGAAATACTTGATTTTAGCATCTGACGTAGTTCAGGTCAGGGCGGTGGTTCACGCGTTCCGAACAGCAATTGCCTATTAGAGACTGATAGAACAGTTATCGGATAGGTTATCGAGCTCGCTTGTTGGCATAATTAGGCGGGATCGACGTTACTAGCGGCATCGTATATACGAAATTTATGAACAAAATTGCATGTAAACATATACACTTGCAGCCAGCAGGTGTTGATATAGAAATCTGTTGGTGGTATTGTCGACTTTGGTGAATGGTGAATAGAGTTGAGTTCAGGAGCTTCCAAACGGTTTCTGGGTCGACGGGAAAAAGACGTGTTGTTGACATGTTGTAGCGTGGGGGAAAGTCTCGAACGGCTTCCGCACCTGCAGCTTCACGTCAAATCAGGAGGCACGCGCTACGCCATTGCATCCGCATCTGCACACGGCAGGCCAGGAGGGTGTCAAGTTTCTTCTCCTCTTCTTCGACACGTCGCCAACGCTGCAGGGCATATCGACTTTCGACAGTATACATTTTTAATCCCCCTGAGCCGAGCCCATCATGAGCGTCAGGGTCGTTGCGCGCATTCGGCCTTTGCTCAAGCAGGAGCTGGAGAAGGACACCATCGTCGAGGCCGCCCCATCTGCCACCGAGCCACTCGCGACTCCCTCGATTGTGCGCATCCCGAATCCGAAGAACGAGGCCGAGGCCTTCAGTTTCCAGTTCAACAGCGTCTACGATCAACAAGCCACACAACAACAAGTCTTCGACGATGAGATTGCTCCCACCGTCAAACACCTGTTCAAAGGGTTCGATGTCACCATCTTCGCATATGGAGTCACCGGAACTGGAAAGACGCACACAATGCGCGGAGGGAAGCTACTGGCAGAAAGAGGTGTCATTCCGCGACTGCTCAGCAGCATTTATCGCAGGAGTCGCAAGATTGAAAAGGATACCGAAGGCAACACCAACATCGACGTCTCGATGAGTTATTACGAAATCTACAATGATCGCGTCTTTGACCTTTTCGAGGGTCCCGAGAAGCGCACTCCTGCTGGTCTACCCATCCGTGACAACAATGGAAAGACGGTTGTTGTTGGCTTGACCGAGAGACCTTGTACCTCATTGAAGGACTTTGAGACGCTCTACGACCAGGCCAACGTCAACCGCTCCACATCTGCTACAAAGGTGCGTAATATCTTGGCAGCGTCGATGCCACATCTTACTAACCGTCTATCTAGTTGAACGCACACTCGTCACGCTCTCATGCAGTCCTTTGCGTCAAGGTAACTCAAGTAACCGGTAACGAAGTTCGAGTAAGCACAGCAAGTGCCATTGATTTGGCTGGCTCTGAAGACAACCGCCGTACCGACAATGGCAAGGAGAGAATGGTTGAGTCAGCCAGCATCAACAAATCTCTTTTCGTTCTCGCTCAATGTGTTGAGGCTATCAGCAAGAAGCAAAACCGCATCCCTTACCGCGAATCAAAGATGACCCGTATTCTATCTCTTGGTCAAAACAATGGCCTGACAGTCATGATTCTCAACTTGGCTCCTGTCAGAAGCTACCACCTCGACACTCTGAGTTCATTGAACTTTGCGAACCGCACAAAGAAGATCGAGGTCAACGAAGTCGAGAACAGGCCCTTCTTCCGTACTGCACCCAAGGCCGAGTCCAAGTCTGGCACCACTCAGATTCCTCTAGCAAATCGTCAACCTCTGCGGCCTAAGGCGCTGTCGCATAATGTCGTCCCTAGCAAGGAACAGCCTGACAAGGTGGAGAAGCCTGTGAAAGCCTTCTCTGTTTATTCCGATAAGCCCAAGCCGACCATCGCGCGACCAGGCCATCTTTCTGGACAAGGCCACCCACGTATGGCCGAAGCACAAAAGCGTACCAGCAGTGAGGCTGTCCCAACCATCAACCGACCAGCCAAAGTCTTGAAGCCATCAATCGCCAAATCCGAAGCAGCCATGTCTCAAAAGTCAATTGAAGAGCTCATCGAAAAGAAGGTGGCTGAGAAACTCGCCGAACAAGCCCTCAGCATGAAACTACCACCAGGAACCACCGAGCAAACGATTTCCCCAGACGTACAGGCTAGGTTAATCGCCCTCGAGCGCAGAGTTGTCGATCAAGAATCCGCACGCGCAGAGGGCCTTCGCTACCTCCTCATGGCCAAACAACATACCGTCCGCGGCGAAGACGTCAGCGCTTTGTGCATGTACCGCCTTGCTCTCCCCCATTTCCCAGACAATGCTAAGCTCGCACAAAAAATGCTCAAGCTGCAAGAGAAGATCGCTCGCAAAGAAGAAGAACGCCGACCCAAATCCAGCGGCGGTGTCCCCATTTCCGAAGGAGCAGCAGAGGATCTGAGGACTAGAAAGTACAGAAGTCAAGAAGATGATGAGGAGTATCAAGATGAAGGCCACGAAGAAGAAGAAAACGACGAAGATGTATTCGATCAACGCACCGCAAAACCCAGACGCCCAGTTATCCGCCGCAACCTATCTGTTTTCCGCGACGATGCAGCCCCTGCTGCACAACACCACGCCGAATCAGACTCGGAAGACGAACTAGCACATTCCCTCATGCACACCGGACCCGACCAAACCCCCCGCTCCAAACACATCTTGCGTATAATAAACAGCAAAGATGTAGCACAGATCCGTCTGCTCAAAGGAGTGGGAGCAAAAAAAGCAGAAATGATCGTCAATGCGCTTTGTGAAATGGATGATGAAGTCAGACATGTAGGCGAATTGGGCAGGTTGAAAGGTGTAGGTGTCAAAGGTGTTGAGAGGATGAGAGAAGGCTTGGTCGGTGTGGTTGCTTGAGGAAAATCCATGAGTTTTCAGGAGCCAACAAAGTATTTTTGCATCTTTTGATCTTGCGTTGGACAAGCATGTGCATTTTTTCTTTGACACGGAGTTTTTTTTTGGGGGGGGGGGTTTGGTTTGATCATCACTTCAAAGCATACATTTTTTTTGGCATTATTGGGCGTTTTTTTGGGATGCAAGAAAAAAGGCATTTGGATTGGGCAGGGGGGATTTTTGCATTTGTTGTAGGGAAAGCAAATGACTTTTTATTAGATAGGATTGTAGAGAATGAGAGAGAATCCAAAAAGCCAAAGATGAGCGGTGTGGTGTCATACCTAGACTGTACTGTAGCCAATGTCAAAGATTATTGCCTCGTGCGAACCTGCTCCTCATGCGGAAGGTAGCGTAGATTGGATCGTGAGTGAGATAGTCGTTGCACTTGACAGTCAACACAAGTCACAAGTCACAAGTCATAACATGGAGCGAGGCAAAGTATGGTTTCGCATGCAGAAACAGTGATATGATATTAACACCAAAGTTGGAGAGTGTGAGTGAAGGAACGCTAAACTACTGATAAGGTAACCCAAAAACAGAGAGCAGAAGCAAACAGATTCGTTGGGTCGTTGGAGCGAGAGGTAAAAACAAAACAGACGCAAAAGACAACAACAGCAAAAGTCCATGAGGGGGGTATCAGGGTATCGAAGGTGAATAACTTGACAGAGACCGCTCCAAGGAAAGATCGAAAAAAGGAAGAAAGAACATCAAATGGCAGAACAGGATGTGCTTGCGAAATTGAATCAAAAAGGGGGAAGGGGTATTTGGGGAAGTGGGAAGAACACGCTCGAATTGAAAAAGGACAAGAAATATCAAGGCTCAAAACAGAAATCGTAATAATTCGTTCGTGGTCGTGGTCGTTTCTCGGGAGGTTTCATCAAATTATGAAACATTAGTTGTAGGTGTAGGGTAGGGGTGTTGGGGTAAGGATCGGATTTGGTGTTTTGGTGGTGATCGAAATCATCGGCGGTGTTCAACGGCGCGGTTCTCACTAGTGGCGACGGCGACGAGTGCCTCGAGTCTGCCCATATCAGGGTTGGCTCTCTGGTTGACAGGTGCAGGACGCCATTCAGGAGACTGCTGCATCTGCATGTTGTGACCAGCTTGCATCATGTATACATTAGGTGCTTGACCAGGCATGTGCACGTAGCTGTGGAATCCAGAGTCTGCTCTGATAGGCTCTGGTTTGCCTTGGAACTGAGCTTGAAGGGCCCTTTGCTCATCAGTCAGCACAGCATCGGGAGGCTGAAGTTCGACCATGCCATTTGCATGCATGATGGCTGGGTGCAGTTCTCTACCTTGAGAGGTCGAGGGTGTCGGGATGCCTTCACTGCTGCTGGACTCGGGTGAAGTGCGGTGTGCGATCATGATCGGCTGACTTCCCTGAGGCGGGCCCATTGGACCACCGTACCAGCCTTGGCGCTTGTTTGCACGCTCATCCGCAGCGGGACGGATATCGACGGGTGGCTGCAGTTGCGGCAATGCGTAGCCAGGAGCAGGCTGCTGGTGCAGTCCAGAGTGAGGTGCCGTGGTTGGACGCTGGCTTGGGAGTATGCGAGACGGGTCCACGGGAGGGTGGGTGGATGCTTGGGCGATCTCCAATCTGTTCAGGTTGTGGTGGAGATTGTGCTCCCAACCTGTACTTCTTCGGTCTCCAGGAACTGAAGCGGAAACCTCAACTGGACCCGACACAACGGAAGGGCGGCGGCCGGAATCGACTTGCATTGGGCTGGTGACATTGCGTGCTGGAGCAGCAGAAGGAGGAACATGATCAAAGCTCTCGATACCAGGAAGTCTGGTAATCTGGCTTGCTGCTGGCTGAGAGCTTGCAGCAGGCGCAGCGTCATCAGGAGTCTGGTTGTAAGCCAAACCACTTGTCGCAGGACGACTGGCGTAGCTGGCATGGGTGCCAGGATGCCATGTTCTTCTTCTCCATTCGAGCTCGGCATCAGACTCGCGACGTTGGTGTGAGAAGGTGGAAGCGGTGGGGCTAGCGACCATGCTGTTTGTGTTCGAGTATTGGGGCGTTGGGCCCGAGGGCAGAGGAGCGAAGTAGACGGGCTGGTAGGTTGCTGTCTGTGGTGAGTAAGGGCTGATGCCCGAAGGTACAGACAGACGACGAGAGGGTGTTCTGCTGCCGTTGTAGAACGACGACCTAGCGATAGGCAGAGATGGCGACTGCATGGTGGCCTGGAACCTTGGGCTACCCTCGCCAGTAGAGAAGGTTGACGAAGTCGGAGAGCTGTACCCACTGGGCGCTTGCTGGTAGTAGCCAAACTGGGGACCATTATTGGGTATGGCTGGATTGAAAGTATCCAGACTCAGCCTTGCTCTTGCTACGGGGTCCTGGTTGAGCATCAAGGGAGAGGGGCGTGGGCGACTCTCTCCAATATCCGACATGGCAAGGCTGGATGTTGTCGAGAGGACGCTCGAGGCTGACAGGTTCCTACTATGCCCTCTGCTGTACGCACCGTGCCCATGTCCACCACTGCTGGCTGTTGATGCTCTGGGCCTCACATTCGGCGGGCGGACGCGGTCTGTGCGAATCTGTCTCTGGAACCTGGTACCAGTCGCTGCAAGAGAGTCGCCGGGGATCTCTTCGTTGACGTGAACGGTCTGGGCATGCTGGCGCAGGTTGTCGAGCCGAGAAAATCGTCGGGAACAGTGGCACTCGAAGGGGCGTTCACCCGTGTGTTTTCTGGCACATGTCAGAATGTTGATCTACACCAGACTTGAAGTCTATGCTTACCGGATATGCCGAGCCAGATGTTCGCTGCGAGTAAAGCTGAGGTTGCATGGTGGGAAGTCGGTGCAGTAGAATCTCTGGCCCTTCTTCTTCTTTCTTGAAGGCTTCTCGTCGTCGTCGCTCTCGTTGTCCGACCCTGCTTGATCGTGTCCGTCATCGTCGTCATCGCCCATATCGATATCCTGCGAATCGCTGGACTGATGCGAATGTACTGAGCGCCGTGAGTTTTCGCGTGTCACACCAGTGTTGTCGCCATGTTGTTCGGAGCCAATCGAGTTGTCGGCGGGAAACTTGAAAGTTCCTCTGGTCGGAGTATTTGAAGTCGACTCTTCGGCGAGGATTTCTTCAGCGGGATGATCGGAGAAGCGCGCGTTAAGTCGCGGTGTCGTGGGTTGGTAATCGTCGGTCGTACTACCACTTCGTTTTCTGCTGCCCGGAGCAAGCATCGGTCTCGTGCTATTTCGAGAGTTCGACATGCCTGACAGGGGCGGCGACGGAGAGGATGGTGTGTCAGGAGGCCAAATGTGTTGAGATGGGATGAAATTCTAGCCGGCTTTGTTCAGATCAGTCGATTCGTCAAATCGAGGACTAGCAAATAATTCGGTCGCAGAGGTGCACAAGATCGGCCCCAATATTGCCGACTTATATGCATATAAAAGGCGTACCGGTGAGGTTAGAGCATGTCATGAAGCTGAGAAGGTTGAGGGAACATGGAGTCGTGGGGGAAAACTAGAGAATCGTGAATCGTAACGACATGAAGATTTGGATGTCGTGGTAGAGGAGACGTAAGAGACGACGAGGACGACTCCGACGAGCGGCAAAAGGGTCAGAGACGTGATAAGCAAGCAGCAGATGCAGATGCAGCGACAGTAATGGATACAGCCCCGCCACACACGCAACGTTGGATGATGATCCTGCGAAAGGCAGCGACTGGGTAGCGTACTCGGCAATCCAACGGCCAGAAACTGGCGCCCTTTTTGCTGTTCCCGGGGCTCGATCAAAACTATAGTTACGATAGACAAGACAAGGCGCAGGAACAAGCGTCCGAGAAGGGCCGCGACGGAGTCAAAAAGTGCAGGAGCGCCCACTGCGGGACGAGAGAAAGATCATGGCGCTATCCACAAGGCAAGTACGGATAGACGATGATGACTTCCCCTCGCATATCCAGAGCACAGATCCCACCACTAACTTTCTCTACCGCGCCGGATCGGCAAGAACATGTCGAGTGGCTTATGCAGAAATCTGGAGCAAAAGACGTTTCAACTGACGACAACCAACCATCTTGTCCTCTCCTAACTTTCTCGCGATTCACGGCATGTGCGTACCCGCCGACGCCCTGGCTACCAGCAGACTACCCACCCTGCTGCTCGCAGCTCTTGTCTGGGGCTTGCGTAGGATAGAGTAGAGAGCAGCGTGAAATGGTAAAAAGGTACCCTCGACACTAAACAAGAGGTGGGGTGTGCGCAGCATGCAATGTACAAGAGGGTACATGGTGGTGCATGTTCAGGTGCAAACCAACCAGTCCACGGCAAACGCACGACAATGCGTGTACCTACCCCTCCACTTTGTCCTTGTCTGCAAGTCAGTACCGCGCCTGAACACGCGCGCCCGCTGTCCAGCCCTTGTTGCTCGGACCCATTATTCACAAGAGAGTCTTGGGTCACGCACACCCATACCACCACACACACCCACATCATACATGCCTCGAGGGAATCCGGACGAGGCGGTTTTACCCTTTTCCACTCGATATACGGTGTGCTAACAAGGGTGACCACTGACCAGCGAGCAAAACCGGCCAAGGACCGCTACCCGGCCACCGCCAAGCCACAAAGACGGTGAAGGTCGTTGGAGGAGTAGAGCAAAACGAGGAACAGGAAGAGAGAACGGGATGGAACGGCTCGTTAGCATGACAATGTGATCAAGAAGTGCTGTTCGATACCACCATCGGATGGGGAGTTGCTTTTCCTCGAGCATGTTTCATCTGTGCCTTGCTCTCACCATATCACCATCATTCATGCCCCTTCTTGTCAGATAGGTGTCAGAATGTGTCTCGCCCCATCTCCAAAGATCTACTGGGGTTTCAGGTCCCAAGAGATCCCGTACGGTACCGAGTAAAACCAGTCAAAGGCTCGAGGAAAAGGAGGGGATACGAAAGGTACAAGGAGCGTGTGCCAGAGAGCCAAGCTTCTTATGGATGATGATGACAATGGGTGTCTGGCAGTTGCGATTCGTCAGGTCGCGATTTGGAGCTACTCTAGTCAGTCCCCTTCAGCACCGCTGACCTGCATGAGAAAGCAGCGTCCTCAGCGCCTCCATGTGATCCTGATAAATTGATTGCCGCATTTTTAATATCTCCCAGTCACTCTATTCGAAGTGCTAAAACATCCACCATGCCTTGCAGGTACACGCGAGAGAGATCAGGTACCACGAAAGCAGTTTAACTTTGCCATGTGAAAATCAATCCACCCCTCCACTTGTTTGCCGCCAGTTCCTCTTCGGTCATTTCATGCCGGAGAGTTTCGTGGCAGAAATGCAAGGGCGAGACAATCGTGAAGGCTAGATCCAAGCCTTCTTTCTGAACATCACCCCGTGCCTCTCTCTCTCTTCTGTTTGAATCGATTGTTGTGTCTCTATTGTCGCTGCTCATTCGTCATGCTATAGGTGCCTGGAGATGTATATTAAAAATGGCGATCGCGCAGACAGGCTTGCATCGCGTCCTTTCTCCCCCCACCACACTTACAACCCCACGGGTAAAGGACAAGTCCGGCTCTAAGCGGTGTCTTTCTGCTAATGGGAACTCTGTGTACCTGATAGATACTCTATCGAAAGTACCTACCTATTGTACCTGTTCTTTGCTACGGCTTTTCGCCCCGCTGTGCAACCGCTTCCAGCATCTATCGTAAACAAATAGGCAAGTAGAGAAGCGTCTTGGGCTGTTCCAGATCTCCTCTTTACGCCGTTTGATGCGTGGTGCAAGGAACCCGAGAGTTGACTTGTTTTGGGCTTTTCCTGGCGCTCCGTAAAAGCAAAAAGCCACTCTTCCAAGATAAGGCGCCAGGAGTAGAAGGAATGTCCCGGATAGGTCGTTGCTGGTGGGAAGAAGGGGGGAGGCGTAAAGGTTTCTGCCACTCGTACCTTGCTGCTATTTTCCGATCACTACTCCACAATCGCGTTGAAAGCCTATTTTCTCGCATCTGGCGCTGTTTGCCCTGTTGTTCATCATGTACACTTGTTATGTCACTCAGCTCCGTTATATCAGCTTCTCATCCCGACCCACACTCGGATCTTCCTATTCAGCTCGTTCCTGCAAAAGCTGCTGCTCCCTAAACTTGTAGATTCGCCTGGATTCGTCGAAAAGAGAGCAGTACCTGCATCAGGGCAATGGAACAGAATGGAAAAATATGAATAATTTTTTGGGGAAGCGCTTTTTTGTCCTTTCCTTTCGTCTAAAAAGTCAACACGCGACATTGGTGGTTTGTTTGGTTCTTTCAACTATCTTGCTTTCAATCCTCCCTGAAGTGCGGACACCTCTACTGTTTGTCAAGGGCCCGGACAGCTGCTCATTCCTTCCTGGTTGACTCAACTGCCTGATGGTATCAATTATTTATTGCATGACCTGTGATGTAAGTCAGTAATGTGAAGTCAGAGGAAGCCGATTCTGGAAACGTACCTTTTCTCTCAGCATGCCAATGAATTGAGCAGAGCTGACGGCCAAGTCTGCACGGTCTTCGATGAGAAGACTTTGAGCCCACAGTCTAAGACTTGGGTCGCCGTCCTCACGCACAAGATATAGTGATGGTACTACGATGCTACCGCAGCCCTTGGCACGGTGGTCTCGGCTCTTCTCAACCACAGCACGTACACGCTCGTTCATCTCGCTCTCGACAAGAGGCAATGAAGTCTTGCCCTGCTTCAGTGCATTCTTGTCGTCAGTGCCGAAGACATCCATGACCAATGCGGGAACAGCATCGCGCCCAAGCCACAAGAATTGTGTTTGGCCATCATCGATCAGGTACAGACCGAAAGGAACAATGTTGCCTGAGGTCAAGTTGAGTGGAGGGGGCAAGGCAATGGCGCCAGTCGTTGGGTCGGGGAGACCTGCAGTCTCGGGCATGTCGTGCAATGAGTAGAGGCGAGGGTAGATGTACTGAATCATGAGAGGCAGAGGAAGTGTCGAGAGTAGACACAGGGCTGCAGATCGGAGATCGCTGGGAATCTGGGCTGATTTGCGAAGACCAAGCTGTGATTAGGTCAGTATAATGCATCTCAATCTACAACATCCAATACTTACGTTCTTGATAAGACCCAAGAATAGAGTTGGCAAACCTCTGAGGTTGACGGGGAATTGGAGACCACCGCCGCCCATGTTACCGCCAGCAAGCTCCTTCTTGTAGGTTTGAAGAAGCTCGATGATTTTGGCCTGGAGAGCATCTCTGGCGGCGTCGAGACCACTGGAAAGAGCTCGCTCGACTGCCTTGTGACTGAAGTAGACAGCAATAGCTTGTTGGTCGGCGCTTGAGTAAACGTCGGCCAGGTTTTGTGTAGTAGGGATAGAAAGGGTCATGACACGAATACGACGCTCGCCATTGCATGTTGTGTGCAACACACCGGCCTGCAAGCAGACGAACTGCTTTGTGACTGACTCATCAATGGCAATCTCGACAACGTAAGCCTGATCGCGAGGGAAGGCAGGGAATGCGCAAAGATCGGAGCTGCGGTTGAAGAAATTGCCGTAGAAAGTGCTTGGGCGCAATCCAGTGGTAGCTCTCACACGCAACACAGCCTCGAGACCGATCTCTGAAGACAGATAATCGCTGAACTCTGTTGCAAACTTGATGGCATCCTCTGTACGAGCTGCACTCCAAGCAGGGTAGAAGTATGTCTGACCTCCGGTGTACCTGGGCAGGTTGCTGAGAGAGGCAACATCTTGGTATTGTGACGAGAACAGGAACATGTCGATCGAGACTTGTGTTTTTGAGCACTCGACGGCGAAACTCTTGTAGAAGGCGTTGGCAGTCTGCAGAAGAGAGCTCTCCTTGCTTGTTCCGAGGAGCTTCTTGTCCTCTCTCATGTCAAGCTTACCGTAGCCGTGGTTGGGCAAAGAGGCAGTCAGGACAACCATCTTTCCGCCAACATGAGAGATCATCTTGTGACCAGCGCGCATAGCCGATCCCATGGCGGAGAGACCGTTCTGAGTGTTCTGGAACATAGACTGAAGCTTGCCGAGGAAGGTCTCAATGTTTTGGCGCGAATCGGCCAAGCTGACCAGGAGACCATCGGGTGTGGGTAGGAAAGGCTCGTCAAGATCGCTCACAACCAGCATGTTAGAATCGGATGTGCCGCTGTCGTCGCGAGGAATGGTGAAGTAGTGCAAGCTCGAATCAACAGCCATGAAAGCCAGGCGGGTTCTGCGGTCGGCGTTGGGAATGCGATCGAGAGATTCAGCAACACAGCGAGCAGCAGTTGCCAGAAGACCACTCTGAACCGAGGCGACACTAACGTCGAACAAGAAGAGGTATACCAAAGGTTGAGGGGCTCTAACCATGTACTCTTGAGGGGCGACAAATTCCATGACCGAGTAGTTGAGCTCGGGACGCTGCCAGCGGTCGATAGCCTGCTGCTTCATGTTGTCCCAATCAAAGGCCTGAGGTACATCGTTGGTCAGGTTGCACATGTTGCAGCGCCAGCGGTGGCTGTGGTCGAGGAAAGTAGCGAAGGGGTTGATGTAGGTACGGCATCTGCGACATCTTGCAATAACCTGATCGGGCTGAACAGGTACATCGTCTTCGGCATCATGGAGGGTAGCGTAAGGTTGGATGACGAGGGCGAACGGAAGCTTGGACTTCTTGAGGAGCGAGTTCGTCGAGGGAATTGCGTTCAATGTCGAGCGAACGTATTTGGGAGGGCAGTTCGCGTTGGGTGAGGGGGTAACGCTAGACTATTGTGCTTGTTAGTAAAGGCTTCAGAGCCACAGCGCGACTGACGTACGTTGGGAGGAAGAATGATCGGAGGAGGAGGTAGATCCAGATCCGAGACATGGAAGGGAGCACCCTGAACGCTGATGTCGACGGGCTGCAGAGGGTTCAGACGTTGGGCGACAGGGGCGGCTTGCTGGGGAGCTTGTGCGGGTTGCTGTTGTTGCGGTGCCATGCCCATCTGTGAGAACTGCTGTGTCATTCCGGGAACACCTCCGGGGGCAGCACCGTAGGCATCTGGGGGTTGGTAGCCAGCGGCGGGAGCGCCGTAACCAGGAGCGGCCTGTTGTTGCTGGGGATCAGGGTAGCCTGCGGGCTGCTGGACCGGGGCGCCGTAGCCGTAACCGGCAGCAGGTTGGGGAGCACCATAGGCGGCGGCGGGAGGAGGTGTCTGGGTCGCGGGCATGCCACCAGCATTGGCGCCGGTGCCGAACTCGAATGCCTGGCCGGCATAGGCTCTCTTCTTCTTTGCTGGCAGCTGCGAGGTGGGTACGGGGGTGCCGGACTGCGATTGGTCGTACTCTTCCTGCGAATAACCCTGGGCAGGGTATCCTTGGGGGTTGGCCATGATGGAGATGTGTGTTGCCGACTGCGAAAAGCTGCGGCGAAATAAGATGCGATCAAGCTCCGGGTTATATGACTGGTGTGGGTTATTGCAACCTAGCCAGATCGTCTGGCCAGCGTGGTTCCAAACAGCTCAACAGCCCTTGGCGTGCCCTCCCCACGTCATGCGGAGTGGGAAAAGGAGAACCATCAACTACGACTCCAGACCCTTCAGACCATCTGTTCATTGTAGGCAGCGACTTTGTGTATTGTCCTCCTTACAGTGAGGCAATGTAGATGTGATTGCCAAGTTGGTTTGTTCCACGAGCAATCTCAAATCAAGTCACAGGATGAATGCTGCAAAGTACTACTCCAACTCATGTAATCGATTGCAGAGTGATTGTATCTCTTCAGGTCCCTTCTCGCATATGAAATTTGAAGGCGCATATTATTAGTGAGACGAATGTCGCATTCGCTGGAGCAACTTGCAAGTTGAACCCTCGATGTACACCTATTTGAACCCGAAGAGCATCATGATTTGTTGTAGTGGCACGATGGTCAACGGCCAAAGCGAGCAAATAGAGGTGAGGCACGATACTAGGACGACGAATGCATTTTCTCGATTCCGGTATGGTCTCTGCTTATTCCGTATATCCACAGCTTCATCCAATGTATCCTCGTGCACGGTGCGACAAAGGACAGGCCGTGAGAAGATGGTGTATTGTGAGGACAGGGTGAAGCCCTTGACGTAAAGTCTTGGTCATGAAGCCCGAGTAGCATTCCGTCTCTTCGGAGTACGTGACTACGAATAGCGACTCGACAAGTATGTACCCTTCACTTCCCAGTCCTCAGACCAGAAAAGCAATGGGTAAGTCCGCGAGATAAATGGTAAAACAGACAATAAGGCGCGCGATAAAATACCAAAGCAAATAAGACAGCAGTATCTACAGCGTTAGTCTAAGCGAAACGACATATATGGTGAAAGCAAATCGATGGCAGTATCTACAGAGTTAGTCGTAGGTGATCGGGATAAATGGTAGGAATATAGCATTGACAAACACAGGTGTCAAGATAAATGGCAAAGTACCTATAGCTTAGCAGGCTCATGGCTCCCGAAGGTTCCATCTTGACTTTGCTTCCGCACACCCTGAGTAACGGGCCGGTGACATTAGATGTGACACGAGAATGTCCCTCCTCGCTCTCACAACGGGTAGGTACTAGTCCGTCACACTACGAAGAAGTGGAGCCCATTGTGACGGTACGACAGAGAATTAGGATTGTAGGATGCGGAAGAGATGAGAGAGAAGAGAGGAAGGATGGAGGGAGAGGCACCTTTTATACCTAGGAAGTAGACAGCCTGCTTACTGAGCAGATAAGCGAGAACGGTTCGACTTTGAGCTGTCGCTGTGAGTCAACAGTCGCTGTGAGTCAAGTGAGCAGTCGCTGTGAGTCAAGGCTATCTGGCCTATCCGCTGTCTTGAAGATGAGCTCCAGTGAGCAAGTTTATCAGGTTTGACCCCGCGACGGGACAAGTCGGAAAAGCTTCGAACCCGAGCCACAGACAGGTGTCAGGGTAGTGAGTCGACGTGACATATTCCTAGTAGTGGTACATGCAGATATCATTGTGAGAAGAGATTCGAGGATCGTGTAGAGAATTTGATTGTCGATTTCGAATTTTTGACTTGATATGTCCGGGAAAATGGACGCAGATTGGGTATATAACAGGCGCTAAGAAAGCAAGTGGTCGTAAGAGGATGGATAAACGGAGAACGACTTGTGTAGTCCTAGGTGGCTTGTTCATCGACATCCATAGGATCGCCGTACATGGCCGCAGTTGATGCTTGTGTAGTGGAGTCGTCGCAACTCACTTTCGAGAGCGTGATAAGCGTGGATGTACTGTCCGGTTCTTGAGTACGTCGCCGTGCCCTTGGTGGCTCGGAGCGGGCATAAGAGCTGTCAATACTATCGGTGTCGGTATCGGTGTCTTCTAGGACCTCTGATCGTAATCGCTTGCGGGGGTTGGGTCGGACGGGCGATGAACGAGCAAAGGAGTAAGGTCGAGAGGCGGGCTTCCAACGCATGCGACGCAGCCGGCGAGCAAAGGCAGCTGAATCTGGGTCTTGTTCATCATCTTCGTAGTCTTCTTCCATGTCGTTCGAGCAATCGACACGGGTAGCGTTTGTGACAGGACTGTCAACCTCTTCCAGCTCGTACGGACGCAGAATTTGTGCGTTGTCAGGGTACACCATGTCATTATCTGACAGCTCTTCAATGTCGAAATCGTAGTAATTCTGCGGAGCCGAGGTATACGTAGGCGGAGAAGACTGCCAGACGGCGATGGAGTCCGGCGCATACAGTGGCGCATGTTGATGTCCATGATAGGACGATTCAAGGGGAGACGACGGAAGACGCGAATCGGTCGCGGCATGGTTTGACATAACCTTGGGTAGGTCCCCGAGATTTATCAAGGGTAGAAGACAGCCGAGTCGAGATTAAGAAAAGGTCGAGATAGATGGAAGCCGTGAGTGAGAGGGAGGAGGCGGCATCATGCAGTGCAGGAGAAGAAATAACGGAGTCGCAGATGATGGATTCGTGTGAAAGGACACAGGCTCAAAACTTCATGGAGCGAGAAGTGCATTGGTACCTAGTTTTGTTGACTATGGCGCCTCTGCTGTAAGGGAAAGAGGCATGACGATGACGGAGCGCGGACGAATGATGGGGAAGCTCAGAGACTCTGATCGAACGCACGGTGTGGAGCTGAGTCTAGCACACGCAGAAGGGAATACTAGTACATGTTTGGTGATGGTGAAAGACCAACAATCAGACGAATGATACGGAAGAATGATTGAAGCAAACATTGGAGCAGTTGTTGTTCAGCAGGAAGGAGCCTCGGAGGGGGTCAAGTAGCAAGGTGTCCAAGCATGTTGCAGGCTTGGCGTGCGTGGAGACAAGGGGTCGCGGCTCCTGGATTCAGAGCGAAATAGACGTGGCAGTAAGGATAGCTGTAACTGTCCATTCCATCTTCAAACAACTCTCCCAATTCCACACCTTCAACCGCCCTGTCGTCGCCAGCTGCTGCAGCGCATCCGACCCTCTACTCTTCGGCAATTGCGCACAGCCCATACCTCGATGTGTGAAGCTGCGGCTTCGGCTCTATAAATACCTCCATCAACATGTCTTCCAACACATATCCCACCATGCTCACAAAGGTCCGCTTTGCTCCATACCGCTGAAGTGAGACCACATTCTGACTTGCACAGTTCGAGTCCAAGTCGTCGAGAGCAAAGGGCATTGCCTTCCATCCCAAGCGGTGCGCTTCCCAACCTAAACAATCTAGACCAACAGCATGCTGATCATACACAAGTCCATGGATCCTCGTCTCGCTACACTCGTCCACCATCCAACTATGGGATTACCGTATGGGCACCCTGATTGATCGCTTTGAAGAGCACGATGGTCCTGTGCGAGGTGTCGACTTCCACAAGACGCAACCGCTGTTCGTATCCGGAGGTGACGACTACAAGATCAAGGTCTGGTCGCTCCAGACCCGTCGCTGCCTGTTTACTTTGAACGGCCATCTCGACTATGTGCGCACTGTATTCTTCCACCACGAGCTTCCCTGGATCATTTCGGCCTCAGATGATCAGACCATCCGCATCTGGAACTGGCAGAACCGCTCGCTGAGTACGACAAAAGTCACCTCTCCATGCTGTAATGCTGTCAACTGACCACATATCATAGTCTGCACCATGACTGGCCACAACCACTACGCCATGTGTGCTCAGTTTCACCCCAAGGAGGATCTCGTCGTTTCTGCTTCCCTCGATCAATCTGTCCGCGTCTGGGACATCTCCGGCTTGCGCAAGAAGCACTCGGCTCCCACCTCGATGACTTTCGAAGATCAAATGGCCCGCGCCAACGCGAATCAAGCCGACATGTTTGGCAACACAGATGCCGTTGTCAAGTTTGTGCTCGAGGGCCACGACCGTGGCGTCAACTGGGTCTCGTTCCACCCTACACTGCCCTTGATCGTCTCGGCCGGTGATGATCGCTTGATCAAGCTCTGGAGAATGAGCGAAACAAAAGCTTGGGAGGTGGATACATGCAGAGGTCACTTCCAGAACGCCTCAGCCGCCCTGTTCCACCCTCACCAGGACCTCATTCTGTCGGTCGGCGAGGATAAGACTTTGCGAGTCTGGGACCTGAACAAGCGATCTTCGGTTCAGTCTTTCAAGCGCGAGAACGACCGCTTCTGGACAATTGCCGCTCACCCTGAAATCAACTTGTTCGCCGCTGGTCACGACAATGGTGTCATGGTCTTCAAGCTTGAGCGCGAACGTCCTGCTTCGGCCGTCTACCAAAACAACCTCTTCTACATCACAAAGGACAAGCAGGTCCGCTCCTACGACTTCACCAAGAACATTGAGAGCCCCTCGATGCTTTCCCTCAAGAAGCTTGGAAGCCCTTGGGTACCCCCGCGTGCTATTTCATACAACCCTGCAGAGCGCGCCGTTCTGGTCACATCGCCCGCCGACGGCGGTTGCTACGAACTGATCAACCTGCCTAGAGATGCTTCGGGTGCTGTGGAGCCCACTAATTCCCTGCGCGGCACCGCCACTTCGGCTGTCTTCGTCGCTCGCAACCGTTTCGCCGTCTTCAACCAGCCTAACCAGCAGATTGACATCAAAGATCTCCAGAACTCGACTACCAAGACGATTAAGCCTCCGCCAGGCACTGTCGACGTCTACTTCGGTGGCACTGGCTGCTTGCTGCTCATCACCCCTACTACAGTTGTTCTCTACGACATTCAGCAAAAGAAGCAGCTCGCCGAGCTTGCCGTGAACGGTGTCAAATATGTTGTCTGGTCTTCTGACGGTCTGTACGCCGCGTTGCTTAGCAAGCACAACGTCACAATTGTCAACAAGTCTCTGGAGCAAGTCAGCACTCTGCACGAGACTATTCGCATCAAGAGTGCCGTCTGGGATGACACTGGTGTCCTTCTCTACTCCACTCTCAACCACATCAAGTACACTCTCATGAACGGTGACAACGGTATCGTTCGCACTCTTGATCAGACCGTCTACCTTGTTCGCGTCAAGGGCAGAAGTGTTTATTGCCTCGACAGAGCTGCAAAGCCCAAGGTCATGACTATCGATCCAACTGAATACCGCTTCAAAATGGCTCTTGTCAAGAGACACTATGATGAGATGCTGAACATCATCAAGAACTCCAGTCTTGTTGGTCAAAGTATCATTTCTTACCTACAGAAGAAGGGTTACCCTGAGATCGCTCTCCAATTCGTCCAGGATCCTCAGACTAGATTCGAGTTGGCTATCGAATGCGGAAACCTCGAGGTTGCTGTTGAGATGGCCAAGGAGCTGGACCGCCCCAAGCTTTGGCAACGTTTGAGCACTGAGGCTCTCGCTCACGGAAACCACCAGGTTGTCGAGATGACTTATCAAAAATTGCGCAACTTCGACAAGCTCTCTTTCCTGTACTTGTCGACTGGTGACGAGTCGAAGTTGCAAAGAATGGCCAAGATCGCCGAGCACCGTGGCGACATGACCTCTCGCTTCCAGAACTCGCTCTACCTGGGCGATGTCCAGACTAGAATTGACATGTTGAAGGAGATTGATCAATACCCTCTTGCCTACCTGACGGCCAAAGCTAATGGCATGGAGGAAGAATGCCAAAACATCCTTGAAGCTGCTGGTCTTACCGAGGACCAGGTTACCATGCCTGATACCGGCAAGCCTTTGTCGACACCTCCCGTAATTGTTCCTACTTTCCAGTCAAACTGGCCCGTCAAGTCATCAGGTGCTTCTTCGTTCGAGAAGGCCTTGCTTGCTGATGGTGGTGCAGAGGAAGTCGTACCTGCCAGCAACGGATACGACGCTGACTTCCTCGAGGCTGAGACTGCAGTACCTGAGGAGGAGGCTAATATTGAGCAAGAGGACGACGAAGACGCTGCTGGTTGGGACATGGGTGATGATAGCTTCGCCGAAGCCGAAGAAGAATTCGTCAATGTTGAGACAGTGGAAGCAGGCGCTGGAAGCAGCGAGGCAGATGTATGGGCACGCAACTCACCAGTCGCTGCTGACCACGTTGCTGCTGGATCTTATGAGTCTGCCATGAATCTTCTCAACAGACAAGTTGGTGCAGTGAACTTCAAGCCTCTAGAGGCTAGATTCGAGGAGATCTACACCGCTTCGCGTACATTCTTGCCGGCCAACCCCGAGTTGCCGCCTATTGTCAACTACGTCCGTCGCACACTCAAGGATACCGACTCACGAAAGATCTTGCCTTTCATTCCCGGCGATCTTGAGACGATCACCACAACTGACCTGCAAGCGGGCAAGCAATCAATGCAGAAGAACAAGCTCGAGGATGGTGTTCAAATATTCCGCAAGATCTTGCAGACCCTGATTCTCAACGCTGTGTCATCGCAAGCACAAGTCAACGAGGTAAGCATGATGACCCCCTTGAGAACTTCAGACCACTAACTTTCTTCAGGCCAAGGAACTCATTCAGACCGCCGCACAATACATACTCGCCATGTCGATCGAGTTGACTCGTAGAGAGCTTGTTGGTGGCACTACAGACTTGAGCTCTTTCTCAGAAGAGGACAAGAAGCGGGCTCTTGAGCTCTCAGCATACTTCACTATTCCTGCCATCGAGCCCCAACATCAGACTCTGGCTTTGTTCACCGCCATGAACTTTGCACACAAGAACAAGCAATTGAGCAGTGCTCTGAACTTTGCTAACGCGTTGATTGAGAGAGGCACAAATGCTCGTTTCAAGGAGAACGTAAGTTCATACTGGTCGTCCATACATGCAAACACAAGCTAATATATCACAACAGGCAAAGAAGGTCAAAGCAGTCTGCGAACGTCAACCTGGTGATGCTGTCGAAATCGAATACGACTCGTTCGCCGAGTTCGACGTCTGCGGTGCATCATACACACCGATTTACAGCGGCGAGCAGAGTGCAAGCTGCCCCTACGATGGTGTCAAGTACCAAGTACAGTTCAAGGGAACAGTCTGTAAGGTGTGCGAGATTTGTGCCATCGGAGCACCGGCTAGCGGTTTGAGGTTGACTGTTTGATTTGCTATCGAATAACCAGGGGAGGCTTGGTAAGGTGTTGAATGGGTGAAAAGAAGCTGTGCTGTTTTTTTGTGTAGGCTATCGCAACCAGTATTCTTGCATAACGATTAGAACGGAATCCACGTCATGCGCGTTGCAGTGATTGCGCAGTCTCTGCCTCGTCGTAATTTTATCTAACGTTTTGATATGGTTGTTCGCCGTTTTTGTGGCGTGTGTTTCAACGGTCACCAGCCCTATTTTTCTCCCTACTTTCCACTGCCACGTGGGAAGTGCGACAAGCCGGATCTCGAATCTTCTCAACTCTTGATGGGTTGAATCCTCTCGGCATTTTGTCGTCTGCTCTTGCGAGCTTCACAAACCTCGAAGGACAAAATGGTGCTATTTCATCAAGCCGTCGCCAGCGAGCAAGTGCCTAGAGAACCTGGTATACGACGAGCCTCCTCTCGGCACCTGTATTATCATACGCGCCACCCAGCCAACCTCTCCAACGGGTTGAGGCCGTTAGATAGAGGGATAAGTGGTTTTCCTCCTATACTGCCGCGGTCGAGGCCCTTATAAGTATGTATATCTCGTGGCCAGAACCAGCTTATTTTCTCATCCACATCAATCACAACCCGAATATCTGTTCTTGTACAAGTCAACAAGGACCCGATCACCAACATCCGACACGCACACTTTGACAAGACAGCTGTGCTTCTTCGATCAGATCTACCACATCATGCGTTTCTCGACGGCACTTTCGTGTGCCTTTACGGCTCTTCTGGCCGGTCATACCATGGCTATGCCATTCGCCATCACACCTGGAGATGCAAACCACGTCGTTCTTACCGACAGCAACACAGTCAACACAACTCAAACGATACAAGCAGACGCAGTCTCAGCTGATGCATCCAAACCTAAAGTCAACATGTTCGCTGCTGCGGACTCGGATTTCATCGAGCTCTCATTCATCAACAAATTGTCTAGCTCGAATGTCAAAGCCTACGTTACAGGTAGAGATAGTAACAATGCTCTTGTCATGCTGCACCCTGACGGCACATGGTACTACCCTCCTGCAACAACGGCTACTACACCTCAGCCCGTAACAGAGAATGTAGCCATCCCTCTTGGCGCTCAAGGTTCAACCGTCAAGATTTCCCTTCCTGGCTACATTAGCGCTGGTCGCATCTGGTTTGCCGATGGTAACTTGCAGTTCTACACTGTCAACGCTGGCGGCAATGTCGCTCTGGTCGAGCCTTCAGCTGTCAACCCCTCTGATCCTTCCTCAGCTGTGAATTGGGGTTTCATCGAGTTGACCTATCTTGACACTGCCATCTATACCAACCTCAGCTACGTCGACTTCGTCGGCCTTCCCCTTGGACAGAAGTTGACTGCCTGTGACGGTACTGTCTTACAAGCACAAGGTGTTCACACTCAAGCTGTTGACGACATTTGCGCCGATCTTGAAGAGCAGACTTGCATCGATGGCTACCCATGGGCCGATCTCTGCGCCTACGATGCCAGCAACAATGCCCTCCGCGTCCTGGCACCTTTCGACTACATCTCACTCTACCCAAACGCCTTCTCAGACTACTGGACCTCCTACGTCAACGATGTCTGGAACCACTACACCACCACCCCTCTCACCATCGACACTCAAGTCTCCGCCGGTCTCGTAAACTGCACAGTCAGCGGCGACTACCTCAACTGCGCCGGTGACAACCGCGCCTATGCCAAACCATCCGCCGCCGACATCTTCGGCTGCAACGGCGGCCCCTTCGCCATCATCGGCAGCGACAACGATGTCCACCGTGCCGTTGTCCCTCGCTTGTGTGCCGCTTTCCACCGCTCCACCCTCCTCATCTCCGGCGGCAACATTCAGCCCATGTCTGATGTATCAGGCTACTACACCAAGAGCGGCAGAGCTGCAAACTGGTACAGCAAATTCGTTCACGACTACGAGGTCGATGGCAAGGGCTACGCGTTCGCCTACGATGACGTTACTCCCACCGGTGGAGTCGACATGGCTGGCTTGTTGAGTGTCGCCCAACCTCAGATCCTTGAGGTTACCGTCGGTGGTGTTTAATCACCTCTTCTTCTACCATCATCGTTCCGGCAACGCTTGATGTATTTATTATAATGTTCTGGAGGAGGACACTCCACTACACTTTTCTTGGAATATCTGGAGACTGGTTTCTTCATTTGATATAAAAATTTGGAGGAGAGATCTTTAAGGCAGCATAGAATTATTATTATCATATATATACCCCCTTTTTATGTAGATACAAGACGGGCATTTTTGACTTCAGAAAGAAGCAAGCCCGCGAGGAATTAAACATAATGAACAACTTTTTGACACAACAAATCCTTCTCCGCTATCATCTTTCCTTGTTCCCTTTATTTCGATCGTGCAAATTCCTCACGCCTTCCTCTTCCGCTTGCGATTTTCGTCTGGAGTAGAAAGTAGCAACATACCCGCAAAAGCGGAAGAAAAAAATCATCAGACCCAATACAAACGAGGAAACAACAATCCAACTTCCAAACAAGAACATGTGCCGAATAGAGCCACCCGAGCGGGGCAACAGCATATATTCCTTCGATCTGTTGGAAGAGGAAAGTCATGACAGGAATAGTCGGCAGATATAAGATAATTGAGAAAGTAAAATAGGGGTGAATTCATCCGACTGGTGGAAGAAGGAAGCAGGGACGACCATCAGCAAAAAGAACATGACTAATAGATCTTCCTGAGGGTCTCTTGAGGCGATGAGGTTGATTTGCTTGTTATGCATGAGGGGAAGAAGACATCTTGGTTACAGAACGAGAGAGTGCGGTGGTCATGTTAGACGGGAGGTGCGACTCTCACGGTGCTTGAAGAAAGAAAGAACGACCTGCCAAATAGCCTACCAGGCAGGGAAGCTACAACAACCTAGCGGTCCGAAAAAGCCGTGATGGGCTTATAAAATCTAGTCTATCGTGATACTGACAGTCCACATTAGCAGAACCTCGCATGGGATAAAACATCATTAGCAGAGTGTAAAAGTGTTTCTTTTTTGGCAATTATTTGACGAGAAGTGAAGTTAAAACGGGTAGGAGAGTTAGCATGGGTTGTCGATCAGACAACGAATATCGAACCAGCAATATTCATATGTCTGTCCATCAATCTCAATCCTCCCATGTTTTGGATTTTGTTCTTGTAAAAGGGCGTAAAAGTCGTTATTTTCTCGGTGACAAGTCTTTGTCTTTTTGACCGCTTTTCCCTCAAGACCATAGCAGCGGCGGTGAAGCCATCATGTACACAATCGCGTGCGTAGAGAGCATGCTCAAAACTTTTGTGTATGCCTGAACTCAAGCAACATACGTGAATCCTCCATGCTGCGCTACAAGGACAAAATATGACTACCAGGCGTTGCGCTCATCGGGCCTGAACTTGAAGTAATCGGGAGTGTGACAGGGCCGATGGACAGGGAGATGCTCATTACGCATCTCGGCAGCCTCGACCATGCGCAGCTTCTCAATCTCAAAGAGGTCATTGATAACAATGAAAAGCTGCTGAGCGTTCGCTTCAATGCGAGGCTTGACTTTGGGGTTGCAAGCGCCGAAGCGATCGGTGTGCCAGCGCTGACGTTCGACCTTCAGCAGTGCGAAGTAGGCCTTGCTGAACTTGTATGTGCCAGGCTTTTCTTCGATACCGGTACGAAGGACTTTGTCAAGGCTGTGGCCACAGGCGATAGGGACAGGCTGACCACCAAGAATCGAGGCGCTTGCACACTCTGAGCAAGTCGAGATGGGGAGAGCAGGCACACGAGTCATGGTAGACTTGTCTTTCAATTGCTCATCGCACTCCTGGCGCCAAAGTGCGAAAGCAGTGACGGGAGTTTGTTCGGCTTGCTGGGGAGTGTGCTGAGGCGGCGGAACGAAGGCGGAGTAGTCATCCTGCTCATAGAGAACGGAGCTGAGCAGCGACTTGTGGCGCGGACGCGAATGGGTACGCTGCTTCTGGGAGGCGTAGTACTGGGCCTTGTGCTCATAGATCTTCCTCTTGAACGTCTCAGGACTGTCGGGACGGGGTATTTCCGGGGTGCTCATGAAGCCTTCAGGGAGTTTAGGTCTGGAGAATGAGCTACGGCGATTGTGTCTAGAACCCGACGGGAGCTGCTTCTTAGGCATAGGTACGTGGGTGGACGATCGCTTAGTGCCATTGGACGAAGCGGTCGAAGAGTAGGAGGGCGGAAGGGAATCATTGCCAAAGTGCATGTTGTTGTGGGAGAGATCGTCTTGGTCGTCGTAGGCAGGTTGGTGACTATCCTTTCTGGCACAACGGCGCTGCTCTCTGGCACGGTCTTCATACTCGCGCATGAAATCGCCCAAGGTGGGAATGCCGACAACCGTGTTTCTTCGTCTGACGGGTGCTGCTTGGGTGCCTCCTCCGAACTTTCCCTGTTGATTGAGAATGTACTGCTCCCATTCAGCAGGCATCTTGGGAATGCCTCCAGCGTAGTAGTCGCCAGCGTTGGTCGAATTTATATCCATGATGTTGATGATTGAGTTGGGCCAGCTTTTCAGCCCATGCTTTCGCAGCTTTTGGCAGGTGAGAAGAATTTTCTCGTCGAAACAGGCACGAAAGGGGGGTCGAGAGACACGGGTGAGCGGTTTCGGATGCTGTGCTACTCGCACCACGGCTTTGGTTGTCGGTTCGACTGGGAAGAGGTGAAGGATGGTTTCCAGCAAACAGGGAAGCCACGTGATAGGGTGTCTATGCTGTGCAACACAATCTTTGCAGCCTCCGTTCGTCGCTGCGGTGTCGGCTCGCAAATGCCCGCAACAGCCTTGCGGTTCGTTATGAGACGCCTTGTGGTCAGCAAGAAGCCTCGTCGGGTCAGCTTCGTTGTTTCATTGGCCGCATCTGCGTCGCACTTTCCTGCGAGATGCCTTTGCCCGACTGCTTCGGGACCAGTGTCGACTACTGCTGTTTTCTGTTGCTAGTACTTCCATATCAAACACAAAAACGTAAGTTTGTCGTTGTCTGGCCTACGTCTTCTGGTACTTGAACCTTGTCTTCAGGCATAAGCAGGAACACACATGGATGGGTAGCCTGTAACCTGGCGCATCTTGCAATGCTTGCAGCGACACTGCATAGAAAGGGAACATATACAGCATGATGTTATGTTTCATGTCCATGGTCAAAGGTCAGTATATGCCGGAACACAAGCGATCTCAGCAATGAAGATACGCGGCTCTGCCCTTGTGCGGTTTACATCGACGATGCAAGCAGGGAGCAAGAACTCAGGTCGACAATTCGTGGAGCTACTGTCATGATCGCGTCGATCGATGCTTGAAAGGTTGGTCTGTCCAACTTTGACATCACAAAAGGACGCGCCTTTGGGAAGTCGCGACGAATGAAGTTGTCGGTGCTCCCAATACGCTCATGGGATTAGCCGACACTATGACCATCCGAGACTAGCGTGATCGATCTACGAATCGGAGAGAGCTCCCGAGCTCGGAGCTGGAGACCGAACATGTCAATTTACGAGTGACTTTCCTGGAGGGCATGTACCATCAGCGTCCAGCAAAGTGAGATGAAAGGCTTGACGAGCTTGATTGGAAGAGGAAGAAAATATTCCATGGTATCTAAGGCCTGAAAGCTAAGCACGATCCTCCTTTCCTCCCAAAGTCCCGTCTCCGCGAGAAAAGAAAAGATTAGTCGTTTCGTCGTGATCTACAAACACACTCAGTAAGGACTGTTTACGATATCGTTTCTGCTGAGATAGCTACCACGGCCAGTCTTTCTAGGAGTGGCCATGATACTCTCACGAGTTGGTCTCTGTAGAGCTCTTCTTGCTACCATGTTGACTTCGTTTGGCAGAGCAACAACAATGTTCTTGTCGCTACCGAAGCGGAAGTTGTCTGCTTTGACGTCTTCGGCATAGCGCTTGATGCTGTAAGGATCCTTGCGTCCGGCAAGAACCTTCTTGAGACTCCAAGTAATGATGAAGGGGCCGGTTGCAGTAATGATGGTTGTTTCATCGGCGTCAGGTCCGGTGTTGAATCTTGCGGGTGTGAAGGACAACGCAACCTTGGTCTCATGCTGGAACTGAGCGACGTGACTTGGTGTCAAGGCCAGACGACGTGGCTGAGGCTTTGAGTCCTTGGCGAACGACTTTTCGAAACCAAGCTTGCCCTCGTTCTTGCCATCGCTTTGTAGAGCATCGATGAGCAGTAGATAAGTGCGAGTCGTAGCAAGAACCCAACGACCGTTCGCAGACACATCAAGACCGATGATCGGGTCACCAAGGGCAGGAATGTGGGTCTTTGCGTTGATTCCAAGACGATCAAACATACGAATATCACCCTTGCTTGAGGCAACGGCGATGTATCCTTTGTCGGTAGTGGCTGCAGCAGTGAAGCCGTTCTTGGTAGCGTATTGCTTCAGCTCTGAATCAACAAGCTTGTCACCCTGCAGACGAGGATCGATACGGTACAGAGCGTTGTTGGACAGACCCAAGAAGGTCTGCTCGCCCGTCATCTGACTGAATTTCTATACATCAATTAGTCAGTCGTCTCGTACGAAGAATGTGATATTTTGGCATACCTTTTCAGGGGCGAAAGTGTTGACAGGGATGTCATCGTGCACCTTCCACTCATCGACAATCTTGCCGTACTCGAGATCCATACGGAAGAGAGAGTTAGGGTTATCGCCATCCTGCATGATCATGTTGCGGTCTTCAGCATGCAGCATGATCTTCTTGGGGTTGAACACCTTGCCGTTTGGTGTTTCGACCTTGGAGATGCTGGTAGAGAACTCGAGATGATTGTCGGGAGTGTGCTTGAAGACACCAATCTTGGAGCCTCTGACGACGAATGAGCGGTCGTGTTTGTAGCCGACGGCGAGCTGAGAGTTGACATTGCCGTCCTCATCTCTAGTGATGACATCGTCTTCTGACTCATCGCTGTCATAGTGCTCGCTTCTTTGTCCGTCGTCCTCCTCTTCTTCTTGGTCATAGTACTCCTCTTCCTCTTGTTCATCCTCTTCACGAGCATCGGCCTCTCTTTCGTCGTCCTTGTCTTCCAGGACGAGGTCGTTGAAGGCATCGAGGACGTAATCCCTCTCGGTATCCTTTGCCTTGAGCCACTTTGTTTGATTCGAGTGCTCCCAGAGAGCCTGCATCAGACCCTGTTGAAACTCTTCCAGAGATTCTCTCTCCTTGAAGCGCAAGAGCCATGAGAAGGCATTTCCATCGTCGCTGTAGTGATTGAAAATGAAGGAGAGGTATTCGAAGTTGAAGACGGGGTTGATATCAGGAACGACTTCTTGACCGAGCCAGTCTCTGTCGTTGCTGTTGAGTTGGAGCCAGTATTTCCAGTTGCCAATTTCCGTGACAGTAGCGTTGACACTCTCATCTTGTAATACGAAAGTACCGGACTGGAAGTCGAAGAGGTGCAGCTCGACGTCTTGGTCGGCCAAGGTCTCGCGAGCCTCAGGAGCCTTCGAAGCTGAAGGAGCGACAGTTGGAGCCTCCTCGTAGGCGCGAAGAGGAGCCTTTCCAGCTCTTATAGATAATCTCGGCATAGCGTCGCTGCGCTTGACTCCGGAGTTGGACTGGTTGAGAGATGGCATGTATGGAGTGGACGGGGGAGGCGAGATGGTGGGAGAGCGCGAGGGGCTTTGTATCGGACTGGCCTGTGGAATGGGGTCTTCGTGGTCGAAGCTGAACTCGCGCAGATCGTCGTCGGTAGCGAGGTCGCGGGGCTTGCGGTATTTGCGCTCGAACTGGCACTGGGCGGCTACGAGAGCGAAAGATGTGGCAGTTTCTGGCGACGCTGAAGAGTCGCAGACAAATTCAAACAAGTCACCGTCGTCGCCGCTGAGGTCAAGCCAGCCAAGAACAACTTCGCCGTCGTCTTTGATGTCAACACGGAAGTGCAGATGCTCGTCGAGAAGGAAAGTCTTTTCGTCCTTGTCGGAGAGCACGCCGTCAAGTCGGTCGTCTTGTGTTCCGTCTTCTCCTACAAGCTCTGCTTCACCCTCTTCGTAGACACGTTGGACAACGAGCTGGTATTGGTATTCCTGGCCGGTCCGTCGGATCGAGGCAGCAGCGTCTTTGAAGATGAGTTCGGAGTAGCCTTTGAGCGATCGGGGGCGGACGAGATAGAGTTGACCTTGTGGCAGTTCGATGATGGATTCTTTGTTGGCGTTGCCAAAGAGGTATTTGCTCACTTTCAGGCAAGATTGTCAGCTGTTTGCAAACAAAGTGGGAGTTCGCGGGGGTCTGATCTCACGCGATTTTAAAGCGAACATTTTGGCTTCCGGACACGTCTAGCAAAGATCGCTGTCGATACTACGGCCGTGAATGAATAAGAGGTGAAGCTGCGATCGGGCGCATCAAATGAATCTTGTAGGAAAGACGGCGACCTTGTCTGAGATGAACCAGAGCAAACGAGCGCCTCCAGTTCTAGAAATCTTGACCAACTTTGAGCAAGCAATTTCACCCCGCTCTGTCAAGCTGTCCTTGTCTCGGAACTTTGATTGCTGCTGCTTCATGAACCTGAACACACTCTCACATGCGCGCTCTGCTGTCGCAGTATTTGCTTAATATCACCGGGCCATACGCAAAGGACTCTTAGATTTTCTCGCCAGTATACAAGTCTTTACAATTTCACACCGAAAACCCATTTACGCGTCGGACTGTTCATGTGCTGCAGCACGCGTCTCATGCAGCCACTCCAAGTCCTTCCAAGACCACCCTCGTCATCGCCACAGCCTTTTCTTCCTCCAGCCTACTAGCAATGAGTTGCAGACTCACTGGCATCCCATGAACCGCTCCCGCATTGTCTAAACCAGCGTTAGCCTTTTCACTTCCTGCTTGCGAAAGTACTCACATTCTGCCTGGATCTGTGCGTCCATCTGCGACAGTGTCTTGATGCCTGTTTCCGCCTTATCCAGCTCACTGTCTGCGTAGATTCCGCTGGGGAACGAGACTGCCGAATAGTCTAGGATGTTGAATACGCCCTGGCTTCGTATCAGTCATGGCCAGTATGTATCGACTTCAATGAGCTTACCGTATAGCCTACGTGCTTGAACTTGCCGTGCTCTACAGATGCAAACGGTGTTGTTGGACCTATCAACACTTTCTGTCAGTCCTGCCCTGTGCTCTCACGCAGTTGCACTTACACAAAATCCCGTCGAGACCTGCTTGGCTCCAGCGATCCAAATAGTCCTTACACAACTTGGATCTCTTCGCTTGGAGTTGCCACATTTCATGCACTCCTATCTCCTTTGCTTGAGCATAGGGCAGCATTTCTTCTCTGAAGGGTTCATCTACTGGAGCTAGGATATCTCTGACCGATTTAGCTCCGTCCGCGACGAAGAATTGTGCCTGTCGTCTCAGTCAGTCAAAATCAGCTCCTCGATGGTACACCAGAAGGTCTTTTAAAGCGAGATCTAGACTCTGATAGAACATCTTTGCATATACATGCACCTTTGAAACACTTACAAGTAGATCCATCGCTTCTTGATGCAGTTCTGGCTCCCAATCAACAATCTCATGGCCGGCTTCTTGCAGCTTCTCAACAGCATGCTTAAGCGCTCGTCGGACCGGCGGAGTAGGGCTAGACGTCGAAGATCAGCTTTCAGACCTACACATCAAGAGAATGCTGTCTTACACGACAATCCCGTCATTCCAGATGACTCCGAGGCGCAACTTCCGGCCAACGTCAACCGGGCGCCATGAGATCGGCAGACACTTTGGATCCAGCTTCCAAGGCTCAGAATTCACAACGTTCTTTGCAAAGAACTCGATGTCGTCCAGCGTTCGTGCCATTGGTCCGTTGACAGAGTTGACAGCCTCTTGTCCCGCCAGTCCAGACTTGGCATTGGCCGTAGGAAACCGACCGAATGAAGGTCGCAAAGTAAATATGCCGGTGCAAGCTGCCGGTATGCGTAAGGAGCCACCTATAGACTAAGTCAGTCGTCTGATCCTCATCAATTGTTCGTCTTTGCCCTCAACTTACCAATATCTGTGCCGACGCCAAGCACACTACCTCCAAATGCGATCAAAGCACTCTCGCCTCCAGATGAACCGCCAGATGTAAGTTTTCTGTTCAGAGGATTCACAGTTCGCCCAAATGTATTGTTCACGGACTCGGCAATCATCATTGCGGTGGGGACATTCGTCTTGACGTAAAGTACAGCCCCTGCTTTCAACAATACATCCACCAAGACCGTGTTGTACGTTGCAGGCACTCCGACCCAAGATACGAACCCCAGGGTAGAGTCTTTGCCGATGATGTTGAAGTTGTCTTTCAGCGACACTGGAAGTCCATGCAACGGTCCAATGGGCTCTCCAGTCTTCTGCAGATGGTCATCTAAGAACTTTGCTCTTTCCAATGCTTCCGGAAACAGAGTCTCAGACAAGCAGTTCGTCAACTGATGACATACAGCTGCACGCTTGGAGAAAGCTTGGGCAACGTCTACTGCCTTCCATGCTTTACTGTGGATCTGCTGCAGGATTTCTGGGATTTTGGCTGTAGTGTATTTGAGCTCATCCTTGGTGAAGAAACCACTGTCTCGGGGAAAACCTGTTACGTCCAGTTGAGAGTCCGGAGGCATGATATCGGTCGGTACACGCCATTCTGGAGGGATCGAGTCTAAGAGTGCAGTCTGTTTAGCCTTCGCAATGTCCTGCCAAGTGCGTGTCATGTTGAAAAGTTGATGTGTTGTCGACTTCTGTACCAGAGTTTGTCATGCCTTCCGTCGAGGAGAGATGGTCGACCTATATTCACCCCGCACGTGATGATGAGTGCCCGAGGCCTATCTATGGTGATCGCCGCGGCGGCTACGGGCAACCCTGACACAGCGATCTGCCCTATCTCAAGCCCCGCAAAGCTTGGCAAACCACCTTGATCTTGCCGAGGGTTTTTTCCGCTGCACTTGGAAGCTCCTCCCCGATTGTCGACCATCGATAAAGAAGCAGTCCTTATCATTGTCGAGCTGCGCCGCTGTACATCTCATGGCCTATCTTGATACGCGCGCTTCCACGTCGTGTTGATCATATAAGATGAAGTAAAGGCCATCACTCAGCATTGTACATTAATTTATACATCGACCAGTGATTTCTGGAGAACAACTCGAAATGGCAGTCGTAACCAAGTTCAGAGAATATCTGAGCCCTGGTGGCAGCTCGCAGGGTGAGCGGAAGTTGGTCCAAAAGCTTGACTTTTTCATTCTCACCTTCTGTTGTTTGATGTACTTCTTGAATTATGCAAGTTTGCCTCTCAGATCTATAAGTTCTCGGCTAATATCGATATAGCTTGATAGAAGTAACCTCACCAACGCATATGTCTCTGGCATGAAGGAGGACCTCAACTTCAAGGGCAACGAACTCACACAAATCAATACTGTGTTCACTGTCGGTGAGTCTTTACCAATGACTAGTGACAAAGGTGAAGTGTCTAAAAGTTAAAAGGTTATGTCATCGGACAGATACCATCCAACATCGCTTTGTACTATATCAAGCCTCGCATCTTCTTTCCATCTATGTTGATACTATGGGGCTCACTTACTATGGTCACTGCCGCCACTCACAACCCTCAATCTATCATGGCCATTCGCTTCTTCCAAGCTTTGGCAGAATCCAGCACATTTGTCGGGACACACTACATCCTCGGAGCGTGGTACACTGAGAGAGAGCTTGGTAAACGCAGCGGTATTTTCACCGCATCTGGTCTCGCAGGTACTATGATTGGAGGATTCATCCAGACGGGCATTCACTCCTCGATGGATGGACTACAAGGACTAGCAGGGTGGAGATGGCTCTTCATCATAGACGGCCTCATCTGTATACCCGTTGCCATCTACGGCTTCCTTCTCTTCCCAGACACGCCTTCAACCACCAAGGTACCCTATCTTTCCGAAGCCGAACGCGAGCTCGCTCGTTCTCGTGTCCCTCGACACGTCAAGCGCGCACCTTTCAACTGGTCCTTTGTCAAACGAGTCTTTGGCTCCTGGTACTTCTACGGCTTCGTCATGCTCTGGATCATCGCCGGCGAAACCGAATCATTCTCATCAAATTCGCTTCTCGCCCTCTACATGAAAGCGCACCCAGAACGCAAATACGCAGTCTCACAACTCAACAACTATCCCACTGGTGTCCCAGCCGTCGGCATCATCTCCACAATCTTCTGGGCCACACTCACAGATTTTCTCGGCGGTAAAAGATATCTGGTTGGCTATTGGATTGGTCTTACTGGTATCATTACATCAGCCATGATCCTCGCGCCTTCTGCGACCACGGCATCCACATTCGCAGCATACTACTGGGCCGGCTCCGTCTATGCCTGTAAGTACTCTCCCTCTCAATCACCTCTGTCACACCACTAACACATCGCCCCACAGGCCAAGCGACCTTTTTCGCTTGGGCAAACGACGCCCTCCGCTACGAAGAAGACTCCCTCCGCGCCGTCGTCATTGCCTCCATGAACGCAGGTTCCGGCGCCGTAAACGCATGGTGGTCTATAATTTTCTACTCTGCAAATTACGCACCCAAATTTACGAGGGGGATGTGGGCGATGATTGGATGTTCTATTGCGTTGGTCATTTGGACGGCGGGGGTTACGTGGATGTGTGTGCGGACGGAGAAGAAGCGGTGGAGTCATGGTGTTGAGGCTGATGTTGGAGATGGGGAGGAGGCTGTTAGTGTTGATGAAGGTGTTGGAGAAAAGGCTTGAGTGGTTTTGTAGTGCTATACGCTTGACTCGGATGAGTTTTCTTCCACTGCTGAAGGCTAGGTATTTTGTAAGGATGCTTTTAATATCGCTATGATTGTCTGAAGAGAGCATAAATCTCCAACTTAGCTCCATCTCTCTCTCCTTTCTGTACGCTCACTTTCATACTCATCAAAAGGCAAGATGTTTTTCGTACTCACGTAACTGTCCAAAGAGATGCTGAGAAGGGGCTACTCTCGCTGGACATCTTCCGAATTCTGAAAAATATCTTGCATGTTGATAAGTGGGTTCGAAGGTGCGGTTGGTAAGCTGGAGCTTATAAGGGGTATTCACAACTATCATGTAAGCATCTCCTATCCCCTCGAGGGTCACTTTTGTATATGTCAAAATGCAAGAGTTTCCAGACAAGGTACTGGCGTGGTTTATAAGCTTCGGAGTACAAAGCCTCTTTTCTTTTCTCATGATCGTCCGACGTAACGAGTCTTCCATACTCGGCCATTCCATCACCCGTTGGGATGATATTTGCCTTGTAACAAGGTCTCTCGACAGCTGCATCGTAGGCGATGTTTGTTCTCCTTCAGGCTCGAATAATCGAGACCTTGGTTATCTCCTGTGGTGGATGCGGTTGTCTAAGGAGAAATTAAGACGAAAGACATTTGGTGACTTCGGGCCCAACTCTCCTATACCCCTTGAAGGATGCTTATGTAACTTTCGAGATGCAAGATGATTTTCGGGCTGGGACATTTGTCTGTAGAGAGGCTCAAATAAGGGGGTTAATCTCTCATTCGACTCTCCTATTCCCTCCGTGTAAGGTCAATCTTGGATATATCAAGATGCAAGATGATTTTGAGATTGACGCGATTGTCTGAAGAAAGCTCACACAAGCATGTGATATCATAGGTTCTCACTGGACATCCTGAAAATAGCAAAAACCACTCTGCATTTTAACAAGGAACTTGAAGATGAGTTGAAAAGCTAAGAGCCCATAGGAAGAAGGCATTCACAGCCTTTCTAAGTTCGACTCCCCGATCGTCCATGGGATCACTATTATACACATTAAAAGGCAGATAGTTGTTCATAATTGCGTAGATCTCTAATGAGAGCACGGAAGAAAAATCAAGCTTCTAGGGGAGGCTTACCTAGATCAGAGAAACTTCATGTATTTGGATATCTGTTTAAAAGGCAGGTGCTGGACGCAGAAGAGCAGCAAAAACATGAAAGGCCGTAAGAAAATAGTTGTTGCATCCCAGCTATGCAGCGTTAATTAAAAGTACTATATCAAAATGTAGGAAGTTATTCGGAAATGAACAAAGGTCCAGTGAGAGTGTACACAATTAGGAAAGTTGACAGGATCTCACTGGACATTTACCAGATCTCGAAAACTATCTTGTCTTTTTATAGATACCTCAAGAGCGCTATGGGAAGCTGGGAGCTCTTGAGATTTCCAGAAGCAATGGAAGTATTGAGCATATAAAAGGTCGTGAAAAAAATGATTGCTGTATCTCAGCTGCGCAGCGAAGATCAAATGGACCACGTCAAAATGCAAGATGACATTCGAAACAAGCAAAGGCCCAATGAGAGCATGAGAAAATTGAGCTCTCACTGGACATCTACTCAATATCAAAAATCATCTTGGCTTTTGACAGATATTCCCACGATGCATTGGGAGATAGGATTCCCTGAAGTTGCTAGGAATCGGGAGAGTAGCGAGAGTATAGAATGCCGTATCCCAGTCACCCAGCATTGGTTAAAAAGAGTATGTCAGAATACAAGAATATATTCACAAATGAACAAAGGTCCAATTAGAGTTTGATTTTTTCATGCTCTCATTGGACATTTACTCGGTATTGAAAATCATCTTGTATATTCACAGATATTTCATGGATGCGACGGGAGGCTGAGAGTTCCCGAAGCTATTAAGTGAAGGCACGAATGTGAAACAAAATGATTTTTCTAAAATGCTTGTTTTGGGTATTTTTTTGATGCCAAAAAGGCCTATCCTATCTTACAATCTTCTGCGCATACCTGTGATTTTCTTCTATTCCTGCTCTTCACGAATATCACTCCTCACTAAAGAGGTTCCCAATTATTCATATGCAACAGTTGTCTTTCCCAAAACTCTATCGCCAATGCAAAACTGAAAGCTCAGCTCGGAATCCAAACTCATCTCGATAGTGTGATGAAGCGCCGAATGTTTCTTTTCGCCTTTGCGTCGATATGTCTTCCAATCTTCTCTCTCCACATTCTCCAGGGAAGACTCGATGGTACAAAGGATTCGGGTGAGGTCGGTACTCTCGAACTCCTTGGGTGCTTCTACCTCATCGCTCACGATGATGGTTGCGCTTTCGGACACGAGCAGATTCTTAGATTCGGACACAAGGTATTGATTGATCTTGATAGGCGATCCGGCAGTTATGGTCTGTCCAGTGTGAATGTGCCACTCGATCTGGTTATCGACCCACTTCTTGCCGTCGAATTCGTCAGTGACAACATATTTTTCGGTGTGGATTTTCTTGTTGTAGGGTTGGCGGACAAGGACACCATAGTGGTGTCTGGCGATGCGGCTTTGGACAAGGGTGTCGTTCGTAAGTGCGTGAATTACTGCACCTTGGGAGACAGCAGACCAGCCTCCAAGCGGCCGAGTGACTTCGCAAGGATGCTCGGAGTCTGCAGATTCAAACTTGTTCTCCAGGATCTCCTTGAGATAATCGTTCTGTCCGAACCCGCCGACGAGGATGACGCCTCTGGGATACTTTCCCATCTGTCTGATTGCATCGTACTGGTCTTGGACGAGGTCGACAGTGGGGTTGATGACACGTTCGAAGATCCTCTGCAGGTCTTCGGGAGTCAGAAGAATGTAGTTTGGCTCCATACCGGCGATGTCGATACCAGGAAATAGGATGCTGACTGCTCCGTTGTCTGGATGGAAGTATTTCTTGGTGCTGTTCTCGAATTCCTTCATGCAAATGGGCCAAGCATAGGGAACTCTCTTGGTGAAGTCTTTGAAGTTTTCCTTGCCTCCCATACAACGCTCGACATGTTCTTGAAAGCCAGCGTTCAGCAATGCACTTCCACAGAGACCTCCTGTGCCTCCAACACATTCCTTGAGCCGAAGAGGCTCGAGAGACGTAATCTCAAACGTGATTAGATCTATGGTACCTCCCCCAATGTCGCAGACGATGGCGATGTCTCCAACGTTGATGTTCCTCATCTCCATTAGATTGTATGCAAAGTGAGCGGCGGCCTCTGGTTCGGTGATCATGGTGATAGTGTCGTTTGATCGATCAACGGTTTTGCCGATGCCAGCCGACTCAGCAGCCATGAGAGTAGCATACCTGGCATCATCCGACCAGATGGCTGGGACTGTGAGAATCCACTCGATCTCTGTGGTCGCCATGAACTCCGGGCCAAACTCGTCGAGAACCACCTTGTAGATATGCTCACGGAGCTTGATGAGATAGTCAACGACGGCGTCACGAGGAGTCTTGCCAAACTTTTCGAGCAAGGTGGTGATATCGTCCCACAAGATTCCCTCAGGAATCTCAGCTGGAGGGCCAAACAAGTACTTGACATACTGGACCATGTCTGGACCGTCTCCTGCTTCATAGCCCCAAGCAGCGCGGTATGTGTCTTGAACATGTTGGTCGTGAACATGCTCTCCGGAAGCCAATCGCTTAATACCTCTCGGGCGGGCAGGTTCGGTACTGGCGTTTATGTATCTGATCTTCGTAGGCACCTTTTCGCCTCTGTCTCCATGGACCCAACTAATAAAATTTGTCAACAAAGTGTCGATCAACTAATGAAGGAAGCTCACTTACTTTCTGATGACTTGGATGTTGGAGAAGGGATTCCGGTCGCCTCGAAATGCGTAGGCGGCACTAATCTCGTTAGATATCAAATTGATGTTTGTTCAAGTGATGAGCACAAACCCGCTGTGAGTGGTACCCAGGTCCACGGAAAGAATGATAGATCTTTTAGCCGACATTGCACAAAGACTTAGCGCAGCTAAGAAGTTTGTGTTTGTGTGCTTGGAAAGAAGACGTAAGAGATTCAGCGGAGCGAGAGAGAAGTCGGATCGGGTTGTTGAGAGGAAGAGAGTTGTGCGAGCGTGGATGGCGGATGGAAATCCAATGAGTGTTGTGAACAATAGTGAAGAAGACTGGTCGGGGTCGCGTCAAGGGCGCCAATCCATCGGCAGTGAGTGTGCGGCGGCTTTCTGGCGACCAAAGTGAAGCAAGTTGGTTCTTCGTTATTGGAAAGTCGCGTAATCACTTGGAAAAAGAATCCATTGATTCCACACGACTTTACTTCATTTTTTCACCCTTCATCCACAACTGTCAAAAATCTTCAGCAACCATCACCACTCTTGTAATCACAACTTACATAACGTCAACATGGACAGTCCTTTTTCGCTCGCAAAGGGCAGAGGCAGAAGATTCCCTGAAGTACTGAAGCAGGTTTTCAAAAAGCCCTCGATGTGAGCGCTGAAAATTGCAGATTTAGGTGTCCTGTATTGACAGAAAACAGCAGAAAGACAGTGCCAAAGGCTCCGAAGACCATAGAGCCTGTTGAGCATGAACTATCAGAAAGTGAACAGGAATCCGAATCCGAAGAGTCAGACACAGATGAATTCCCAGAAGACCCCGTTGTAAGGGCAAAACCACTCAAGAAAGACCTCGAACTCAAGATCAAAGAGTTTGGAAAGAGGATGAATGTTGGCCGCAGACTCTACGCAAAATTGCGAGGCCGACTTGAAGAAAAGACCGAGCAGGCCAACAGATACAAGACAGAGCTTGACGAAGTGAATCTTGCCTGGGAATGGGACAAGACGCGCATCCAGAATCTCGAGGAGCAGACGGAGAAATACCAAACCGCACAAGTCGCAAAAGACGAAGAAATCATCATGCTGGAACAACAACTGGAAGATACCAAGGCTCACTTTCAGCAAAAAGTTGACGCAAAGGACGAGGAGATCTCCGACATGAAACAGAATATGGACGAGCAGCGAGAAGCCGATAATCAGAAGTTCTTGGAGTTGCAAGAGAGCGTTTCCGACCCCATGAAAGATCTTCCGTTCGCCAACAGACTCAGCCAACAGTATGGAGACGAGATGTTCCGACCGGCCATTGGAGCCATGTATGCAGGTATCAAGAATACCTTCATGAACATCACAAACAAGGAAGAATTTGGTAAGCCATACGAAACTCTCTTCGCGATAGCATCCACGTATCTAATCGCTGTCAATAGTCATCAAGTCCACAAAGCCTAAAGACCTCGAAGAATACCTCGCCAAGTACGTTCCCGGAAGCATGGACAACACCAAAGACGACAAGCGCCATGTCTGCATCGCTGTGGTCTCTCGAGTCTTGGTTGAATTTGTCGAAAAAGAGAATGTATTCGGCTGGCCTGTCGATGAAACAACGCAAGCAGCAACGGAGCTATGGCGTCGTTTCTCAAGTAAGCTTTTTTCACAACTGAGAAGTAACACACTGACATTGGCCCCACAGAATCGAGAGACCGACTGCCAGGAGGATTGGTGAAACGATGGCTGACTACCACTAAAGACATTCTCCTTCAAGGGGACTACATCAGCAAACAGAAGGCCAAAGATGAATCTCTCGACTGGATCATGGGCAGAATCAAGAAGGATTTGGCCGACACGACGACCTTGAACTTCGGCGAAGACCTGTACAGGTGGCTGAGAGGAGCTATCTTGCCTTGCCTGGAGACCATCAACTTCATGTACTTGCAAGAATGGCAGTACAACTTGAGCATGGTGCCAGTTTTCCATGAAGGCGAGCCGACAGCCTTGAATCCAGCCACGATGAATGATTGGATTCGCCAGCCGAGCGGATTCATCAAAGCATCCATCTTTCCACTGGTGGGAAGAACAGACGAAGGAAATGGTCCGGCAAGAGTATGCGCATGGATGTCAATCAGCTTGTGCAGAAATGCTGACTACTTTCCAGACTGAAGGATACGGCGTTGTTTTCCCTGCGCAGGTAGTTGTTGCGTCACGATCGGAGTGTCTAGAAAAGAAGATGACGGACGACAAGTCGAAGAAGACCCAAGTGCAAGAGGATGAGACGCAGGCCAACAAAACACAGGCCAACAGGATGAAGGACAGATCGAATGACAGCGACAAGTCGACCATCCCGGAGGTCGCCACAGCAAAAGATACTGAAGAACTCTTTAGAAAAACTACGAGAACCAACGGATACATGGAAGATATCAAGCAGAGACCCGCAAAGAGATCTAAGGAAGACATGGAAGACTTTGAGTCGAGACCCACGAAGAGGTTCAGAGAAGAGCAGGAGGACAATGAGCAGAGACCAGCAAAGAAGTCCAGGGAAGAGCAGAAAGGCGTCGAGCATGGACCCGCAAAGAGATCCAGAGAAGAGCAGGAAAGCGTTGAGCAGAGACCTGCGAAGAGACTTAAGCAGCGAGAGGAAGAGACAGTAGTCATCCTGGATTCGGATGACGAGGATGAGCTTGCATGAGATATCATAGGAGATTCTGGTGGAGGGAGAAGATTGAGCGACTGCGAGGAAGGCCAAACGGGACAAAAGTCGTGGCACTCCATGTTTCCAGCACACACATGGTAAAACATTATCGCAGGCATATCAGTCTATCAGATGTTCTAGCTACAAGTCTTCTTTTATATGATCGACTTGAAATCTTGAGCAGAATTACGAAAGTGAAGGTCCGAGATCGATGCTCTCAGTGGTCAAGCTCGAGACCTGGAACAATTGCTGCATTGCTACGATCCTAAGGCTTCGAGGAGGGAGGCTGGGGGCGCCTGAGCGAATACGATCCGACTTACCATAGGCTGAGTCTTTTCGACTGAAAGTTGTTGGACCCCAAGGCAGAGCATGAGGTTTAACGCCACATAATTTGGCCGGGTGAGCCGCGTCATGAAGCCACATGATGGGTGCGAGTTTGGCAAGTATCAAGAACGAACTCCAGAGCATACACAACCCTGCCACCTCGCTCTACAAAGGTTGAATCGATTCCAAAGTTTCAAGGCGTCATCTTCTTCGATCAATCATCAAGTCGTCGCATACCGGTCGAAAACACATACCTCCCATCTATACCCCGCTTCCATCGGATAGCTGCATCGCATCAAGGCAACATGTGCATTGTCACAAGCAAAGAAGACCGAGTCGGTCGCAATTGGGATGAGCCAGCGAGACACGTGTCCAACTACCATGCCGGGCCAGCAAGAAGAACATCGCCAGTCCCAGGGCATCGTCGAAGATACAGCAACCCCAGCAACGACTACCGTTCCAGCGATGCATCAGTGCGCTACGTCTACCGCTCGAGCCAGCCTTCGGTCAGCTATCCTCGCCGCGACATCAGAGTGATTGAGAGATGATGGCCATCTTTGGCTACGATTATGGATATATGTGAATGCGATACGAATACTGTACGAGACGAAGAGAAGAGTCCACTGTTCCTGAGTGGTTGGTGGTAATGCTCTATACGAGAGGACTACGCAGAGCGAGGCACAAGAGGGACTCGAATGATAATGTTTCTACAACCCCGAATCGATCGCGATTTTGTGCTATTAAGCCTCCAGCATCAATTGGCCTCATCATGTCATATACTCGGTGACAAACATTCATTCAACTAAACATGTTCAAGAGGACAGCATCCAAGATATGCCGGATGTACCGGTATGGATACGGAAGGCAGCCTTTCCGCAAGTGGCTGGACCCCTCAAATTGGACGCAACGGCGGGCGAGCATGTGAGACGCATGACGTCGGTGCCTCCAAGGAAAGCGCCTGCATCTTGCGTCTTTGTTTCCTCAGCACATTCCTGCCTTCCGACTTCTTTTTTAACCAGACATAGAGACGTAAAACGCAGTCGCGACTCTACTCAACCAATCACTCGAAATATACCTAACCTCGAAAGCTCGACTTTCCTATTCTCATCATGTTCGTGACATTGACCTTCCACCATGCCCCCACCACCTCTCTGGTTCATTTCTAATGCGCTGGACAGGAATCGCTCTCTTTCCATCCGATCGAAGAATCAGCATGGCGGCGAGAAGTCTGGTGGCAAGCACCGCTTCACCATGGCCAGTCTCCGCGGTATTCAGCAACCCGATCTCTCCAAGAAGCTCTATCGCTTGATCAAGACGGAGAACCACGCCATTGGCGCATACGAGGCCGCAGCCAAGGAGCAAGCCGCCATTGCCTCTCAGCTCAGCGACTGGGGTGAGGAGACCGGTGATGACGCTATCAGCGAGATCTCAGACAAGCTCGGAGTTTTGCTTGCTGAGATTGCCGAGCAGGAGGATGTCCTCGCTCAAGGTCTGGAAGACAGCAGAGGTGTCCTCAAGCAGATCCGCAACACCGAGTCTTCTGTTCAGCCCTCGCGCGACCACAAGGCCAAGGTATGTTTCACTCACCTTGCACGACGAACAAACATACTGACTCCCACTGCTAGATCTCGGACGAAATCCAGAAGCTGAAGTACAAGGAGCCCAGCTCTGTCAAGATTGTCACTCTCGAGCAGGAGCTTGTCCGCGCAGAGGCCCAATCGCTTGTCGCTGAAGCCCAGCTCACCAACATCACCCGTCAAAAGTTCAAGGAGGCCTATGACCTTCACACCGCTGCCATCATTGAGCGTGCCGAGAAGCAGATCCTATTGGCCAAGAACGCAAGAAAGTTGCTCAACCTTGTTGATGACACTCCCATCGTTCCCGGAGACATGCACCCTACCTTCTCTCACGCCGAGACCGCAAGAGATGTGCTCAACGTAGCCGAGGACGAACTCAGAGCCTGGACTCCTGACATTGAGCCTATCCACACCAACGCTGGTGGCCTTGGTGTCAACGCCATGCCCTCTGCCTCTGTACCCGGAACCTCTATGCAGGGTCACACCAGCGATGTCTCCAGCTCTATCGATGCAGGACACAGCGCCATCCCTGCTCAGCAATCCGAGTACGCTCAGCAGTCCGAATACCCTAGCCAACACTCCGAATACCAAGAGTCATACGCCACTCCCTCTGAGCCTTCTGCCATCGCCCAAGAGCCTGTTTCATCTCAATACCAGACCCAGCCTCAGACTCACACCACCGCCACTACTGCCACCGAGACACCATACCCCACTGACGAACATGACCACGAGCATGCACGTAACGTGGCTGCTCGCGTTCTCGGCTAGACTCGGAGCAGGCCTTGTAAAGTGGGAGATTGCGGGTTTCGTCCTCGAAAGCTCCGCCATGGAGGAGTAATCATGATATCCGATTTGCGATCAGTGCCTTTGTTATGAGTTTAACGAGTTATGCGTCTCTTCTTAGTAGTTGAATAGCAGGCTTCCTAATCTTTATTATACCGATTCGTTTTGACATTCCTCTCTGACCACCCATGCGCTTGTGACTCCAAACGTACTAAATATCCAACCAACTGTTCAAGGCAGAGTGAATCTCCACAAGCATAACAGTTTATCGTAAAAGCTCGTCGAGATGATAGTCTGCTCACCACCATTTTCAGACCCAGGCTGCACATCACTACCATAATTCATACTCTTGTGCTCTTCAAACTTGGCCAACACCTCAATCGTCCACTCTCCCCCTTCATCCTTCTTGACCTCCACAATCCTAGCACCCGCATGCATACAACTAGCCAAAACAGTATATCTGTCTTTTCGTCAGTAACCCACATCCACAAAAATACCGGAGAAAGGAACAATAGAAACATACCTCGACTTCTCACCCTCAGCCCTCAACATCTTCAACCTCCAAACCCCACCTTCCAAATTCTCTTCCGCGAGTACTTGTTTTCTTCCCTGTAAAGGAGCGTATAGGACTCTGATGTTATCGTCGTAACTTCCTGTGATGAGGATATCTTGTTCGGAGGGGAGAGGGAGGATGGCTGTCACGCCTGCGTTGTGGGCGCGGCGGTCTTGCCATGTGAGGACGTATTGTTGATCTTCTTGTTCCTCTTGTTCATCGTCTTCGTTCGATGTAGTGGTGTTGGTGGAGTTGAGAGACGCAGGAAGGCCGGAAAAGCGTAATGTGGCATCGTCGCCTCCCGAATAGATTGAAGTGCCTGAGGAAGAGAAGGAAAGTGTCCAGGCTTCTAGATCATGCGCTAGGATTTCCTTCGCTGTGCCCTCAACCTCTGCTGCTGGAAGTGAAGTATCTACCAGATAAACCTGTCCTGGTGATGTGGTGACGCCTAGGATAGAATGCATGGTGGGATGCCAAGCTAGTGAAAGAACTAGAGTGGAGGGACCGAAGTATTGATAAGTGCTGAGGGGGGAGAGAGAAGCTGAGGAAGCGGTGCTTTGGAGATTAAAGAGTTGGACGCAACCTGTGCTGCCTGCTACGGCTAGAAGGGTTGGGTCGTGTGGTGAGAAATGGATGTCGAGGATTGCGTAGGGGGTTTGTGTTGTTGAGACTTGGATGCTGTGGGATTATTAGTGAGCCTTTCTTACATTTGGGTGATTGTGCTTCTGGTTTTCTTGTTCTCTTTCTTGGGGTCGCTGGGGCGATTTCATGTAGTTTCAGAGATGCATGTGAAACTAAGAGTAAGAGAGTTGAGAAATGAGAAAAGCACACTTACGCTTTATCATCTTCAACCTTGAATAGAATCAATGATCCTGTTCTTGTTTGAGGCTTCTTCTCCACTTCCTCGCTCTCTTCGTCATTATTGTTTTCTGTGGTGTCTTCCGCAGTTGCTTCTTGCTCCTTCTTCTCGAGGAAGTATGTACCGACCACAAAGTAGTCACGAGCTACAGGGCAAAACTCGATGCAGCTTGGAGGTAAGTCCAGGATCAGAGATTGTATTGAATTTATTGAAGTCATATTTGTGGTTGAAGTTCGCAAAGCGAGGTGACCCTACCGACCATTTCAACTTTTTTGATATACTGTGCACGGGCCGCATGTTCAGATGGAGCGACTTTACTCCAGGGAGCAGATTAACATAAAGTGCTTGAGATATCACAACTCTACTACAAACATCAAGTGCGAGAGACAACATTTGTTTCAATATGTGTGGTCTATAAGGACGCAACAATTTTCGCTAAAAGCACAATGGAAACTAATTAAACAACATTCGGATCTGCAGCTCTAGAACAAGCCGAGGATATCTTCATTGGCTTTCTTTCCGCCTCCATCCAGCTGTGTCTGAGGTGGCGGCGGCTGTGAAGCCTCCATGTTCATGCTTGCGAATCCGTTCATCAAGTCATCAGAGCCAGAGTTGCCTGTAGCTGATGCGGCAGGGGCGCCACCGGACGAGCCGAAGATGCCCATGAGATCTTCCATGCCGCCGCCAATTGGCGCATCGTTGGTTGTCGGGCTAGCAACACGCATGGGTGTACCTGCAAGGCCTTCGAGACCTGATGATCCACCCATAGGCGCCTTTTGTAGACTTGCAGGTGCCGCGCCGTCGAAGTCGATGTCGAGCAGGTTTTCGGCGTGGCTTTGAACGGTGCTGCCTTGTCCTGAGACGGCGGCAGCTGCAGCTGCAGCGGCCAATGGGTTCTCGCGTGCATTTTGAGCAGCCTCTTCGATAGCGGCTTGCTGCAAAGCATTCGCTGAGGAGCGACCTTGGCCGAGGAAGGTCTGTGGCGGCTTGTGATAGACTGAGGCGAGGGTTGAAAGGTCGGGCATGAGCGAGTCGAGCAGCGGTATCGGGAGAGTGGAGATTGTCGATGTGATGGCCGGCCTTTGTGCGAGGACAATGTTCTTTGCGATTTGAGGGTCACTCGACAAGAGTCGCCAGTAGACATATGCTCTGTCGCGGATATCAGGGTTGTCACACTCTGCTGTTGCGGTCTGGAGGACCTTCTGCACCAGTCCTTGAGCTTGATCTGGTTTCTTCAAGAAGAGCTTAACCACAGCAGTCAAGATTTGTAGTTGTGTCTGAAGTTCTGTTAGCAATCATTGTGTGTACACATAACTAAGCAAAACTCACCTGAGTAAACTCTTCTGCGAAACCATCAACAAAGCCGGAAAGAATGTCGCCAGCATTGCTGATCTTCTCGGCGTACTCGCCGACGATCCAGATGAGAGCACCTCTTGCAGTAGGCTCATCCAGATCATCGATGCATTGACACAAGGTAGGGATGATGCCCTCATACCCAGGGTACTTTCTGAAGATGTCCTTGATAACAACAACAACCTCTTGTACGACGTATGCTTGCTTGGTGTTGATAAGTTCAAGCAGAACATTGACGGCCTTCTCGCAAGCGTTCTCAATTTTGATAGCGACTTGACCAATAGCCTTGATGGCTCTTCGGACAAAGTCCATGTCGACTTCCATAGCATACTCTTTCAATTCGGCCAGTAGTTGCTCCACGTTTGAGTCGTTGGCGATGCGGACCATGATCTGGAGCTTTTGGAACTTGAGGTACGGCGGATCGTTGTATTTGCAGAAGAAGACGCGCATCTCCTTGGACAAGAGGGATGGCTGTTTTTGGAGCAGGAGGTCGATGTTACGGAGAGCGACGTATTGAACTTCGGGCTGGGAAGAGACGAGTGTGACTGGAGATTTTAGGTCAGCAAATGCATTGACAAGATCTTATTCTCAGGACATACCAAGGGGAGGAGCCATCTTCTTAGCGTAGGTCCTGCCGAGCTCGGGGTTGATGTTTTGCATGTGCAGGAAGACAGCCTTGACAGCAGCCAGAACAACACTAGGGTTGGCATGCTGGAACTGAGGTACGACACGCTCGCAAATGTGCTCGGCCTCCTTCTGCTCGGTGGGCTTGTAGTCGGCCAAGGTGGACAGAATGGTGATGCGACCCCACTCGGTACATTCGTTCAGAGCGAGTAGCAGCTTCTTGAGTGTCTGGGGTGTCACAATCAAAGCGTTGGTCTCTGGGGCAGCCTCTCCAATCTCAGCCAGAGCGGTGACACAGTTGGCGACAACCATAGGGTTGGAATCACTAATCATCTCCTGCAATGTCTCCAAGAAACCGTTCTCCAGGCACATAGACGGGTTGAGGTCGAACAACTTGGCCACACACAAAGCAGCAGTCTTGCGCACATATGGACTTTCATCTCTCAGTGTCTTCCGTAACGGCTCCTCCATGTAATCGACCATCTTATCAACTCGAATACATCCCATAGTGCGGATAGCCAGTGCTCTGACTAGAGGGTTCGGATCTTCTGAGTCCTGGACGAAAGTGTTGACGGCCAGGATACAGAGGTCGGGATGACTTTTGGCGTAGTTCATAAGGTATAGGTAGACGAGCTTCTTCTGGTCCAGATCGCCCGTCGCAATGTTCTTGAGCACATCGGGGAACAGTGCTGACACATCCTTTCCTAGTGTCATGGCCATGATGGTCTTCTGGATAGACTCCTTGCGCTCATAGGCATATTGCGACACCAGACCGGCGCGAAGCTCATAGGTCTCGCCCTTGCGAGGCACCGCCAACGCACTGCGGAGTCGGTTTACCGCCATCTTGTCGTTGTATTATATTTCCCAGCTCTTGTAGGTGTGTTTGTATGTATCCAGAGGTGGCGGCAGGATGTCGTGGCTGGGATCGGTTGTATGGGTTTTGTGAGATGGAAAGGGACAAAGAAATGAAGGTTGTTGATGCTCCCCTGCTCCAGCCTAGATGCCCGCCAAAGATGTGACGTGGAGAAAGCTTTGCATAATTTTATGCATCGTCGACTCATCCATCTTCTACCGGACGTCGAGTCCTCGGTCTATCTCCTTACAGCCAACACGACTTTCACAAACATCATGGTCAGTCCTTCTGTCACTCAACTGCATGTGTATACTGAGTATGACAGCCTTCCAATCTTCCAAATCTACGCCGCCTGTTCGTCGAGGCTCGTACTGAAGCAGAGGAAAGCGCATATTCAAGAAATGCTGTAAGTAATCGATATGCCCCTGAGGACTCTTTTTGTCACTGTCGCAACGCAGATGACTTTCATGAAGATAAAACTCCCCATTGAGAGCTTGTGAAGTATTATGATGTTTTGATAGAATACATGCTTATAAGTATGCATCTAGTTCTACAACTTGGTTTTGTTCATCTCTTCGGTCGCTGCTTTCAGCATAGTCGCTCAACGATCAACTGCTCAGCGATGAGCTATTGAGAGGGTCAGGGATTTAGTACTCATTACTCGTCATCATCATCCTCGTCGCTGAAATCGACGAATCTGGCTGCCGCTGCTGCTCTGCGTTGAGGCTTTGGGGCAGTTTCAACTTCCTCGGACTCGCCATCCTCACCGCTGTCTTCCTCATTACCCCACTGCTTGTTTCCCTGCTGTACAGCTTCCAGGTCGGCTTCGAGTTCACGGCGTTCCTTTATAGCATTGGCCTTCTGCTCAGAATAGCGTCCATCCATGCCTGCATCTTTCAGCATCTCTTTCAGGTGCTTGATCTTGGCTTTGGGGGCGTCGTACTGAGCCAATATACGGGACCACTGCTTTCTGATGCCACACTTGAGCAGCCAACCTTGAAGACGCTTAATCTCGGCTTCGTCTGGAGTCTCATCCTTTGTGGCCTTTGCAGCAGCTTTGGTGGTCTTTGGCTTAGCCTTTGGCTTCGCCTTGGCCTTGCTGTCGGTGCTGGTGCTCTTCTTGCGCTGTTTCTTCGGTGGCGCTTCGTCCAGGACTACCGACATCTCGCTCTCGGATTCATCCGCAGCTTTGGTTTCATCTTTCACCTCCTCCTCTTGTGCCTCGGTCATTGATTCATCATCCGGGTGTTCTGGTCCATTGTTTCCGACTTCTTCCTCGTTCTCCGATTCAACTGTCTGCTTACTTACACGTTTTGAGACAGCTGTAGGCTTCTTTTGAGTTGACTTCGGCTTGGGTTTCTCTTCCTCGGACTCGAACTCGGAATGGTCGGACTCGGACGATGAACGTTTCTGGCGCTTAGGGGCTGTCTTTGCCTTGGTCGTGGAGGCTCGCTTTGTTGTCTTGGGCTTGGAAGCAGTTGGTTTCTTTTGTGGGGTGGGCTCGGGTGAGGGAGATTTCTGAGAGGGCTCGTTCTTGAGAAATCAGTAAATATCAAAGTGATATTCAGGCGTTGAGGCCTACGAATGCATCCTCTATAATTTCCTTGCTTTGCTCGTTCCAAACGTCATGATTCTTGAAGAAGCCGGCATCTAGGCCCAGACGTTCTTCAGCAGCGGTGCGCACTCTCTTGACAGTAATAGGATCGACTTCGGCCTTGCGTACGATATCGCGCAAGGTCTTTTCCAAGATAGCATCAGAGGGAACTGCAACGTCGGACAGTTCGGAGTCGGACGGCATAGTTGTGCGATTGTCTCAATGAGAGTCTTTGTGTGAATTGGATTGACTTCCACCAGGAATAGCGAAGCACCGTGGAAGGACGCGTCGCAAGGTATCTCACGCGTGTTGCCCCACACTGCAAGTCGAGGAAAGCACTCCGAAACCAAACGTCAAACGAGCGAACATCAGGCCCCAGGGACCCTCGGCTGCACCACTTTTCTGCTTCACTTGCCGAATACGACCGTCTTTGAATGCCTTTCGTTCTGACACCTTTCTCGCTCACAACCTGATAATGTCTCCAGTCTCCAACACTCGACTCAGGCATGAATCAACAAGCTCTTCCAAGGATTTTCTTATACAGTGTGACGTCAATTTGGTGTAACTCGCACGGCCTTTCTATCACGTTCGATTTTCCTTTGTTGGCAAGGTCGTGGAGCTTCCTCAACATTTCCAACAATTTCTATCCGACTTGTAAACAAGAATCTGAAGCCTTCTATAAGATCAATATCATATGCCTTCTGCCTATCCGTGAAGTGACACTCAGCTCCAACTACAATAAATTGCCAGCCAACAAGCTTCCAGTGTTTTGACAGGCATTTTCAGCCGCATCTCCAGTGCTCCACACAAGTTCCGAGCGGCCAAAGCAAGCTTGTAGTTCAGCCCTGCTCTTTACTCACGAATACATCACAGCTTTCCTACAAGTTCGCTCAACAATAAAAGGTACTCGTACCCTCACCTACACTACTATCGAGCCTGACTTTCCCTAATCCTGCCCAACGTCACGACCGTAAGTACCAATTGACATGTGATGCCCCTCTGATCGTCGTTGTTTGCCCGCAGCTTCCTCCAAGGTCGCTTCCACTCACCACTTTCTTCCCGAAGCCTTCCCGCATACTGACTTTCGCGACAGACAAGGCACTTCTCCACCACAACCACATAATCAATCATGGCCAGCGCTTCCGAACCTGCCAGCGATGGCAAGGGTCGCCTCCTTCTCGTCTCCAACCGTCTGCCTATTACCATCAAGCGCTCCGATGACGCTACTTACGACTTCTCCATGTCCTCCGGCGGTCTCGTCAGTGGCCTTTCAGGACTTGCAAAGACTACCAAGTTCCAATGGTACGGTTGGCCTGGTATCCAGGTCCCTCAAAACGAGATCGGTCTCGTCAAGGACAGACTGTGGAAAGAGTACGGCGCGGTACCAATCTTCATGGATGATGAGTTGGCCGACAGACATTACAACGGCTTCTCAAGTATGCGCTCTTGAACCTGTCATGCCGCATCCCCATACTGACTGCCTGACAGACTCTATCCTTTGGCCCCTCTTCCATTACCACCCCGGTGAGATCACCTTCGACGAGTCCGCATGGGACGCCTACCGCGAGGCCAACCGCCTGTTCGCAAAGGAGATCGCCAAGGACGTTCAAGATAACGATCTGATCTGGGTCCACGACTACCATCTCATGCTTCTGCCTGCCATGCTTCGCGAAGAGATTGGCGACTCGAAGCGCAACGTCAAGTTTGGCTTCTTCCTCCACACCCCCTTCCCCAGTAGCGAGATCTACAGAATCTTGCCCGTCCGTAACGAGATCCTGAACGGCGTCCTACACTGCGACTTGATCGGATTCCACACCTATGATTATGCTAGGCACTTCCTCAGCAGTTGTTCAAGAATCCTGTAAGCTCGCACACTCTCCATACAGGTCAAGATGTGTCGCTAACATTTTGTAGTCAACTTCCGACAACGCCCAACACAGTTGAGTTCCAGGGCAAGGTTGTCACTGTTGGTGCTTTCCCTATCGGTATCGATCCCGAGAAGTTCGAGGAGGGCCTCAAGAAGCCCAAGGTTGCGGAACGCATTCAGACGCTCGAGAAGAAGTTCCAAGGCGTCAAGCTGATCGTTGGTGTCGATCGTTTGGACTACATCAAGGGTGTTCCTCAGAAGCTGCATGCTCTTGAGGTCTTCCTGACAGAACACCCCGAGTGGATTGGCAAAGTCGTCCTGGTGCAAGTCGCTGTTCCTTCACGACAGGATGTCGAAGAGTACCAGAACCTCCGTGCTGTTGTGAACGAGTTGGTCGGCAGAATCAACGGCAAATTTGGTAAGTTCTTCTGACAAAACATGCATTCCACCATCTAACGAGTCATAGGCACCATCGAATTCATGCCCATCCACTTCATGCACAAGTCTGTCTCTTTTGATGAGTTGATTGCACTCTACGCTGTCAGTGATGTCTGTCTCGTTTCGTCGACCCGCGATGGCATGAACCTTGTGTCCTACGAGTACATCGCAACGCAGCAGAAGCGTCATGGATCCATGATCTTGTCCGAATTCACTGGCGCAGCTCAGAGTCTCAACGGCAGCATCATCGTCAACCCCTGGAACACGGAAGAATTGGCCGATGCCATTCACGACGCTGTCACCATGGGAGACGAGCAGAGAAGCATCAACTACCAGAAGCTTGCCAAATACGTCAACAAGTACACCAGGTAAGCCCATCGATCGTGAGTGCATGATAGATAATATGTACTAACACAATCGACAGTGCTTGGTGGGGTGAATCATTCGTCAATGAACTTACCAGAATTTCGGAGCAGGCCGAGAAGAAGATCAAGGTCAAGCAGTCGCAGTTCGGAAAGGTTGTCGAAGAGACCACACACAACAACACCTCCGCTGAGGACGAAACCCCTGGCTCTGGTGTCAACTCGGGCGTCAACTCGGGTACTTCAACTCCGAAAAGACCTGACGCAAAGAGAGCTACGACAACAATCTAGAGGGCATGAAGGTTTTAGGATGAAGTTGTCTTGACTTGACAACTATGGCATGGCTGGCGTACAAGGCGTAATGAAAGACAGCGAGCGGCTGAAGGACAATGGGTCTGTAAATTTTGCTAGCTTTCCTACTCACAACACTCTAGAAGCATGAAGAACGTAGACTGCTCTTTTTCATTTCAATCTGTGTCTCCCTTGATCATGCAACCGATAATTCTGTCTTTCTGCTATAAACTTAGTTCATGATGCGCGGAGGTGATGCGGAAAACAGGATGGTCTGTGCGCCTATTCAGACATCTCGACGAATGTAGAATTCGAGATGCAAGGCCGAGGCAATACCACACACAACCATGGCTAGCAGGACACTCAGTCTCCCCTTGAGGGCTTTCGCAGGCACTCGCCCCTCAATTCAGGCCTGGCGCAGTACCAGATGCTTCGCCACTGAAGTTGCGCCCGCCTCAACAACAGCGCCCATCCCCTCAGATTTCACAACGCCCATTACTACGCCGGTAGTCCAGGACGGCCAACCTCAGACTCTCGCCTTGGAAGAGACCGATGGCAACACATCGGGCAAGTCGCGACCAGTCGGTGTCGTCGTCAGCGCTGGAAAGATGGAGAAGACAGTCAAAGTCAGACTACCCGGTCAGAAGTGGAATAAGTACTTGAGAAAGGTATGCGCCGTCGCTATCCATGTACGTCTCGCTGCGTAAACAGAGGCTAACCCACATTCTCTGCACAGCATTTCAAGGACCACTCAGACCATCTGGTACACGACCCTAACACATCCCTCAACATTGGCGACGTTGTCGCACTTCGTCCTTTCCGCGCAGCAAAGCACGTCCACCACGTCGTCTCAGAAATCCTCGTTCCGTTCGGCACACCCATCACTCAACGGCCGCCCGTACCCAGCGAAGTCGAGAGCCAAGCAGAATATAACGCAAAGCGCAGCGACAAACTAGAGCGCCGCACTCTTCGCCGCTCCGCTGCACAAGGATCTGAAAAGGCCATCGAAAAGCTAAGGGCTCTGGAGATTGAGGCTGGTCAAGGTGTTGCTCCTGGCAAGGGCGAGAAGAATGCGAGAAAGGCTGGTCTGCTCGGCAACAAGGGGCAGAAGTTGCCGAAGGGTGTTTTGCCTGGTGGAAAGCATGCTGTGGGCAAGATCGACGAGAGAGCGAAGCACAACAAGGCGCAGGCTATGAAGAGGAATGAGAAGGCTGAGCAAAACTTGCTCCAGGCCAAGCAGGTTGCTGAGGCCAGCAGCTAAGGAGCTGTTTCTTGGATGCTTCTGAACGCTGAATGGGGCTCAGGAACTATGAGCTGGTTCAGTCGGGCATACATTGTGTATAAACAATCTAACAAAATGTACTCTATTTCCAAACTTCCAGCACTGTTTCTTGGTTTCTCTGCTTGGTCGAGCTGCTGAAATTCAGCAGAAGACACCTCGAGGAATAGCGTTTAGTTCCCCTCGGTCGTCTGCCGCACGCAGGATGCTTTCTCAATCTACTGGGTCGATTTCATATTTGGTAGCCTGTATACAGGGTCACCCCTCTGACATGACTTTCTAGCATAAAAACAGTCATAACACGGCGACATCGACGATTCAGCAACTTTTAATACATCTGGTGATATATTTATATACGTTGCATCCTGTCGACCAATATTTGCGACAGCTCAATCAGTTTTGGTGGCCCTAGAGCCACAATCATGTTTCTGTCCCACTACTTACAGACTGATTGATTCTGACGCACGCGTCGGGAATCCTCGATAGAGTTGAAAGTGGAATATCTCATTGATTAAGTTTGAGATTGAATCTTACAGCATAACTTGGAAGAAGATATTATTCTCCTTGTGTTACGCCGCTAGTTCTGTACAGCGAGAACAATAAATATAATGTCGACCATTCACATGCTTGCCAAGACATTGAACGGCGGAGGTGCGAGCGAGCTTGCAGTGCAGGGCGTCTTGCGCGTCGAGATGGATCTCGGCGTTCACGATCATTCAACTCATCACAATCATCAATCATGGCGCCCGAAAAGAATGGAAGAGTTGTCTTCATCGGCAACATCCCTTACGGTACGTCTTCTCACTCTCCTCGCCAATCACTACACGCGACAAATGCTGATTCGCGCCATAGGTGTTAGCGAGGAACAGATCATCGACACATTTGGAAGAGTCGGCTCGGTGAACAACTTCAGACTAGTACACGACAAGGAGACTGGTAGACCAAAGGGCTTCGGTTTCTTGGAGTTCGCAGACCCAGATGCCGCAGCTTCGGCGGTGCGCAACCTGAACGACCACGAAATCATGGGCCGCAAGTTGCGCGTCGACTGGTCCAACGACAACAGCGGCGGTGGCGGTGGGAACAACAACTCAAACGACAACAGCAACAACAACAACAGTATGCAATCGCATGCCAACGACAGCGCAAACCAACAACCTCCCATGCTCCCTCCTCTTCCTCCGGGCACCGACTTGCCCGCTGGCTTGACATGCCCCGACGCCATCTCAAAGACACTGAGCGCGATCCCTGCCCCTCAACTGCTCGACATCATCTCCCAAATGAAGGGTCTCGTCATGTCGGACCCAAACCAAGCAACTGAGCTCTTGCGCCAAGCTCCCCAACTCGCATATGCCATCTTCCAGGCACTTCTCCTCTTGGGCCTTGTCGACACAAGCATGCTCAGCAGCATCGTTCAGGCCTCTGCTCCTCAGAACCCACAGTTCCCTGCCGGAGCACCTGTTCCTCCTCCACCAATGCCCCAGCCTCCTCAAGCCGCCTATGCACCCACTCCTCAACCCGGCTATCCTGGATACCCTCCCCAACACTACCAGCAGCCTACACCACCCGTGCAACAGCCTGCTTTTGCGCCACCTCCTCCGCCCCAGCAGGCCGCTGCAGCCAGTCAGCAGGACCTCATCGCCCAAGTCCTTTCTATGACCATCGATCAGATCAACCAACTCGACCCTGTATCACGCCAGCAGATTATCGCCCTGCGTGCTCAGCTCGGTGCGCCGGTCGCTTGAACAGCTCGATTGGCTCCGACTTCCGAACAATATTCCGCTGGTCATGAAATTAACCATTGACGAATGTCGTTGAATCATTCTCTCTAAGATACCCAGCTACAGTGCAACTGCTAGCCCATGACACCACTTCCAGAGTGTTATTTGGTTCGCTCGACAAAAGAGCGTGCGCGCTTTGTGCGACTGACATGCGTTGCAATTGGCTCAGTCGCGGCAACCACATAGAATTTGGCCACGAGATCGTAGAGCCATCTGAAAAGGCCGCGAGGAACATGAAAACATGCTCGCCGCACTAGTGGTGATTTGCCCACATTTGATAGATACCATCAAGAACAAGACCAAGAACCAAGAGAGCTAATTAGCTTCATATACAAAGACGTATTCCTCCAATTTGCGACACTGAACGAAACACCGTATGACTCGTAATAGCATGTCCATAGACACATGGTAATGGTTCGCGCGGGCCGTTTCCACCCCAAAGCTTGATCCAGAAAATGGGGTCCCGCACAACGTTCATACCTTTGACGTCGAGCTTGTGAAAACCTCTCTTGCATGCCTCTAGACGACTTGCCTCCAGTGAGCAGGGTACACAGATGGCACCACCCTGCAACAATTCTCAAGAACAAGCTTCCGGTTGCCCTGCTTACGGGTGGGCTTGCCAAAATGCGGGAGGCTGGGAAAGTAGTCGGGCACCAAACCCAAGCAGGGAAAGGTGAGCTGCAAGATGCATGGGGAAGGCGCAAATGCGACAACCCAGCGCCTGCCACATTAGATTGACCAAACACCTTCGTCTCTCGTCGCACTCGTGTGATTTCTGCATCGAGCCTCGACTTTGCCGCTTGCTCTTTGCATGCATCACTCACGACTCACGATATCATGACTCTAGAAACATCTCAGACACGACGATAATCGAAATAATCAAGCCTTTGATTGTTTACTCGCACTTCAAACTGCTGTTGCGGTGAAGCCTCCTACCGTTTGCGAAACCGCGTACCGCTGCCTGGTGCGCACATCTCGCCGACCATGTTCAGATCACTTAGCAGCAGGAACTCGGGCTCCTCATCCAAGCGAAAGAAGTCGGATCAATCGAGTCGCCGTACCGAATCAGTGGCTTCCTCGTCGGCCCATCGCAAGCACTCTCGCAACGACGAACGCTCCAGCAAGCATGCAAGCAAGAAGTCGACCTCGACTCAGCCTCCTGTGAATGATTCCCCGAATTACTGCACCACTTCCGAACCGCTCAATCAGCTCGAACCTCTGACCTTGACCGAAGAAGCAATCAGAACTCTTAGTATGCAAGAAGATGGATGGGGAGACACATATTCTCGTGCTGGCGACCTACCGTCAGCAGACGCTCGAGCAGACAGGAAGGATTACTTCGACAGTCCGTACAATGGTGACGCTGGTCAGAAATACGGCAGGACTCTACAACATCACTCTTCAGGCGATGAGCCCTCAACGAATGAGCGTGCACTGAACCTCGAGCGCTATCCGCAAAACTCCTTTGGTGCATCTTCCCATGTACAAGACCAATTTCCTGGTCAGAATCCTGCGACATATGCGCAGCCTTCATTTGGTCCGATGTCCACACAAGGCCAGGCTGGCGAATACTACGTTGGTGATCAATCTCGACCTCGGAGCTCCTTTGCTTCCACACCTGCCAATCAATTCCCTCAGTCGAATGCAGGCGCTGCTGCTGAATACTACTCACAGTCTCCAATGCAGCCTTCTGAGGCTGTAAATCAACAGCCCCCCTCGCAGTCGTTTAATCCATCTCAGAACCCGTCCACGGGACCCGACAGACCAGCGGAGCCGTCCGTCCCTAGCAGTTCTGCGTATTCTCAACCCGCTATACCTCATGTGGCCCCTGCAAGTAATGGATCATATCCGGTTCATGCTATGAACAACCTCACAGGCCAAGTTTCTCCTAGTCAGCAATATCGGCCTGCCGAAGCTACTGGAACTGGACGTTACGAATCTCATGATGTGTATAGTCAGTCCCCTCATGCTGTTCCGTCCATGTCTGTCTTGCTCAGTCACAACAATGGCACGCCTCTAGCAGCCCAGTATCCAGGAAAAGGTAAGCAGCAGGCAGTGAACCACACGCCGCAGTATGCAGCGACCGCAGCAGGTGTAGCTGCCGGTGTATATGGTCATCATCACCACAAAATGCATCAGCACAACCACTCAGCCCCAATCGGAACCATCGGCGGTGCCACAATGTACGGTAACTCTCCCCCGCGGCCATATACTTCTGGAGGCATGGCAATGCAACATAGACACAAGGGCCCTATCAGCAAATTTGTCGATTGGTGGAAGGACCACGAAGATGTCCGTAAGATGGAGGAGTACACTGAGTACATCGGTGTTTGCAAATATTGCTTTGATCCTCGCTCCAACGCTTCGGACGCCCCAAGAAAGCACAATCGTGGGAGTAGACGCTCATCGGATTCTTTACGAAGACGATCCGGTGATTCACTGCATCGCTCCTACACCAATGGATCCAGGAACAGCAGAGTTGACAAGGATGCAAGATATCATTCATCAGATAGCGAGCGTCGCAGCACAAAGAGTAGCTGGCTAGGTGCCGGTATTGCTGCTTACGGAATCTCAAAAGTCGGCAAATCGCTGTGGCAGAATTCGCGTGACTTTGACGATACATACAGTGTCAAGTCTGGAAGGATGGATGGAGCCTCCAGGACTGCTAGTCATAGAAATGGACAGGGAAACCGCGCTTCTAGCCACGAGAGACGTACAACCGACTACAGAAGCGTGAACGGCAGTGCTAGCGCTCGCTTCGAGACCGACCATCGAATCTCTGGAAGACGATCGGATCATTCTGGATCAGAGTCAAGATGTAGCAGAGACGATCGGTCAAAAGCTACGAAGTCTGGCCGCATGGCTGCAGAGGGTCCACCGTCTGAAGAACGGATCCATGTGCGTCACCCGAGTCCAGGTTCTCGCCATACATCTCAACCAAGATCTCCTCGAGGCTACAAGAGCAGATCAAGGAGCCAGAGCCCGTCCCTAGGTCAAGTTCTTGGATTGACGAGCTCCCAGAAACGTACATCAGCAAAAACCTCACGCTCATCTTCACCCCAGCAACAGGGTATGTTTACTGGCCTCTTTTCGAAACAGCCCGTCACAACACGGCCGAAAAAGAGCAAGAGGAAAGGGTTCTTCAACTTTGCCAACTCCTCCTCATCGTCCGCCAATTCGGAGTTGGCTTTCGGCAGTCGTACGATGAAGAACGGCCAACCGTCTAAGACAGCCGCAAGGAAGAGCTCTGATGAGCATCTGAAGGCCACTTTGCTAGGAATCGGTGCTACCGCAGCCGCATTGAGCGCCATGCAACGAAGTAGACCAGGGAGCAAAAGATCGGAGTTGAAAGATGTCAGAAACAGGAGCTCTCGTTACGACACGAAGCGAAGCAAACATGCTGCGAGTGAGGAAGAGGGCTGGGAATCTGCGACCGAAGACGAGAGCGACAGTGCTTCATCAGGCCTTGCGTTTGGAGACTACGACATCAAAGGCAAAGCACCCAGACGTCAACCTAGCTCGGAATCTATTACTCCGCAAAGTTCGGGCACTGATAAATGGAGCTGGCGCTGGCGTAGGAAATCAGAAAAGAAGGGTAGTACTGACGACATGCCGCACCTTCATCGCGATGACAGCTATGTGAGCAGAGACTCGAATGTCACTACGTCCCAGCCATTGCAATATGTACACCCGGCACCGATGTCTAGCCCAATGCATTCTGACGCACACGGTCCATCATCGATGCCCGGAGCTTTCCCCGAGCAAGCATACACGACTGAGGCCATGCCTATTCAGCAGCCGCAGCCGATCATGGCTCTTCGACCCAGCATTTTTGATACTCAGAATTCACCCTACCACGCTCACCCTGACCAATCAAGCCCTCGTACATCTGCGCGTCCGCCCATACCGACCGAATTGAGGCGCACTCAATCAAGTCCTATCTCGAACCATACCACACGCAATGCCGCGATAATAGGACTAGCGGGTGCGGTTACAGCTGGAATACTCTCGAACAACAAGAGTAGAGATAGAGATGATAGCCCTAGCAATGTGCGCTTCGAGCTTACCGAGAAGCAAGCTAAGAAGGAGGAACGCCAACAACGCAATGAAGATGCTAAGGATAGCAAAGAGCGAGCCAGGCAAGAAGCGCGGGAGAGCAAAGAGCGTGCTCGAGCCGATCGTGAAAGAGCAATGCAAGAGGAATCGAAACGACTCGCTGACGAGATAGCAAGACGTCAAGCTGAAGAATCCGAGCGTCATAAAATTCTTGCAGAGCAAGCCGAAAAGCAGCAAACCCAGATGCGAGAAGCGGCCGCTGCTGAAGCTCGGGAGCGGGAAGCCGATCGACAGCGAGAAGAAGAGATCAAGAGGTTCATGCAGAATGCACTTGCCGAACAAGCTCGTGAAGCCGAGAAGCAGAGAGTGCTCGAAGCTTGGCAAGCTCAGCAGACGGCAGGTGCGAGACAAGACTCAGCTCAGAAGCCATGGGGAGGACCTTCCACTGCTCCGAGACCATCTGTTGTCGACACACAACACGATCATGATGATCATCGTCCAGATACCAGAAGCAATCCTGCCGTCCCTTATGCGACTCGCTCCTATGAGCCCTCAAATGAGCACAGCGGCCAGCCTCTCATGGATGACGATCTCATCGATCCGGACTTCTTTACCCGTAGGCGCAGCCATAGCGACTTGGCTCGTCATGATGAACTGGCTCGAAAGGCCGCTGCTAAAGTCGTGGCTGATCTTGAGGATAGATACAGAGAGCCTACCCCATCTCAAGCCGAATTCTTTGCTCCCAAAGAGCTCTTCGAACCGTCCAAAGGCAAGACTAAAGTTCATGGACCCGTCGACGACACTGACTATCAAGTCTACCATATGCCAGAGGTCCAGCTTGCATCGATGCCGAATGAACCGCCGCCTCCTTATCAGGCACCATATCAGTACTCCAACCTACGCGATGAGAAACGCATGACACCATGGGACGTTCCCAAGCTCAACGTGATTGCACCAACCCCACCTACAAGCTATGCAGGATCAGCTAGAGATGACAAGTCACCCGTCAGTGCCTCGAGAAGAGCCGTCCGCGAAGACAGTCAAGAATCCGATGTCGAATTTGAACCGCAGAAGTCTAGCAAAGTCAGCTGGGGAGAAGACCAGACTCGCTTCTATGAGATTACGACTCCTGAGTCTTCCCAAGAATATGTTGTCTTGCCTGATGAAGTACCTCACGGAATCTCAGGCTTGCGCACCGAATATGTTCACACCGCGCCCTCTCAGGAAGAGCCTGATCGCAACTGGCGCGTAACAAGCGATCAGACTCTCGACCACGACCGACCAGATGAGTTAATTGAGGAGATACCACGCGAAGCACCATCCACAGTCTCGGACCAATTCTACCGACAACCATTTGTAGAGAGTGTATCCGATATCGCTTTTACCCTGGACTCCCCAGGAACGGAAGGTGCACCTCCTGTGCAAGGCTTCGTCGAAGGAGAAGTCAACAATTCGAGTGAGTCTGATGAACACATGCCTCATGTTCCTGGCGGATTCGACGATCCCGAATCAGATACTGTATATACGCTTCACAAGCACGAGCGAGCATCTTCTCCGCAGCAAAACGCAAACTCGTTCAACCATGACGCACAACAGGCAGAGTCAGAAGTGACGCAGGATAGACAACTCCCTGAGGGACTTGAGCGCTCGCAATCCGTCGAACAAGATCAAGATGACTATTTCATGACCAAGAAAGAGAGGCGAAAGCGAGACAAGGCGGCTAAGAAGGCGGCTCTCGAGAACGACCGTGGGTCGTCTTTCGACGATCACATCGAACGATCGACTATGCCTCAGCCCACAGTTAGTGAGAGAGCACGTAGAAGTTCGCGAGATGAGAATAACGATAACTATGAAGCGTTCAGTCCTATGTCAAAAGACGAGCCGAGATACGTTGACAACGATACCCATCGCTCATCGAGCCATGTTGAGGCTGCGGCAATAGCTGGTGCAGCTGCAGCTATTGGAACTCTCATTCACAAGGACAGATCTCGATCTCCGACTCGAAGAAAGAGCGAACCAGAATACTTCGATCGACAACGCCCACAATCAGCGCATTCTGAGCCTCGCGACACCATCTCACAGTCTACTCCTACATCGCCTGTGTATGAGCGCCGGCCATCTCTACCTAGCCATGCTTTTGACGACCTGGACATGCTTCCAGGCAGCAAGAGGCCTAAGAAGTCGAAGCGAAACAGTCTGCTCAACTATCCTGCTGTCGGATCTCCACTTCGTTCAGCGATGACATGGGATGAGTACATTGAACCTATCAGCGTCACACAAAACAACGAGCCTACGGGATCGCGATCATATGAGCCTCGAGGTGACGCCGGACCACCCGACGAGGACAAGACAGTAGAAACTGGGAAGGATCTACCATCCCCCGAATCTGAACGAGATGCCACATCTGTAGTGTCGGCCCCTGTCGGCGAGGAAGATGGGAGCAGAAGACGCAAAACTCGAAAGTCGCATCGCGAACGTGAGGGGTCTACCTCACCTCGAAGAAGCTCATCAGTGGCAGCATCCGAGCCTTACGAAAGCTCCCGTAAGCACAAACACCGATCTCGACGTGATGGCGAAGATGTCGATGATCGATCTTCTGTAATCTCTGCTCGCTCTCGTAGTTCTCACAGCTCCAGGAAGGATGATGATGACAGTAAGAGCAAGAAGAAGGGCGGAATACTGAGTTTGTTCCGTCGCAAGACTTCTGATGACATGATCAGCGAAGAGAAGAAGCGTCTTAGCGATGATGCAGAACGCTCTAAGCATCACCATAGACGACGCAGCTCTGAACAGCCAATCGACGACTACGAAGAGCGTAGGAGTTCGACCTCAAGATCTCGTTCCCATGTCGATCATGACGCATCGTCAAGGCATTCGAGCAGCTCCAGACATCATCGCAGACATCATCGCGACCAAAGTGTAGACGATGATGCTAGCTCTCAGATTTCAGAATCTAAGCGTCGTCACAAGCATCACAGCAGAGACAACAGTCGATCTCCGGAAAAGGAATTCGATGATACCCGATCTGCGACTTCGGAGTCAAGACGCAAACACAGACATCGACACCGGGACGACGATTCAGAGCACAAAAGGTCGATTTCTCGAGAAAGCAAATCAGTTCGTGATCAAGACCAGTCTTTTTTAGTGGAGCGGGTAGAGGATGAGGAGTCCATGCCTCTACCCGAGGACGATCTTCTGTCATCGTCACAGACTCCAGAGACAGTCGAACAACCACAGATATCTGCACTCCTGCCAGAGGATAATAAACAAGACTCGTCGGTATCTGCCAAGCCTCCAGTATTGCAGACATCTTCTGCTGAATTGGAGGGCCAATCAAATGTCAAGGAGCACGAGGAAGTAGATGTTGCTGCACCCGAGGTCGTCGAAGCCACATCGAGCACGTCGCCTACGGAGGGTTTATCTCCTACCTCTGAGCACATGACTACAGCAAGACCAATCGTGCCCTTGCGGATCAGCTCCTCGACTGCGGTTCCTTTCAGGTTTCGGCGTCCACCGACATCTCCCAGCCTTCCACGAGAACGTTCGGTCAGCTTCAGCTCTCCTATAGCACCATCTCCCTCATCACCGATCACGCCGAAGGCGAAAAGACCGCTGTCTACCGAATTCATGCACTCAACCGAATTCAGGCCATTGTATCTCCTCGAGCGAACACGCAAACCTCAAGATCATGAAGTGGAGCAGAACTGGCCGAGTCTACCTCCCAGTCGAAGCACTAGCTCATCTAGCTTGCAGAGCAGCGAGGACTGGCAGTCCGCCGCTGAAGATTTTGATCCTAGTGAGCAGTATAACTCGAGCCCGCCGACCTTCGATCAAGTTCATCATGAAGAACTCGAAGACGTTCTTGGATCTACGCAGACTACGCCGAAAGCAACAGAGTTCCCAAAGGACGTTTTCGAGTCCCGTCATCATCCTCACGCGCAACCAGAATACTACTCATGGAGTGATATGGAGCACGAAGAGCATCTGCGCCAAGAAGCAGAGAAGGGGCTTGTTGAGGAACCAAGAGACGAACTCGCTGTTACTGCCGAAGGCGTCGTTGAAAGTGCCTCTGCTGAGACTTTGCGTAAACATAATGCGGAAGTAGAACCCTTCGTGAATCAAGATCCAATGGCCAGTGATGTCTGGGGCGACTTGAGCGACGCTGAAGACCCGGACACGACTCTTGACAAGGAGATTACAGAACAGATCCTGGAGCCCAATCCACCAGAAGTTGACTTGAGTCGCACTTCCTCCGGCAAGAAGCGCAAGGACAAGAAGCCTACCAAACTGGGCACAGCGTCTATCTCAGATGACCCAGACCCTGTCCGTGAAACGCCAGCAGAGCTTGCACGAAGGCGCGAAAAAGATGCACAGGATGCTGTTGATACATGGTTCAAGCCAGCCGAAGAGTCGAGCCAGGTAAAACCCATCGACGCCAGTCAAGTACCTCTGCCAGGATCATCGACCCCCTTTGAGGACAAGGTGCCAGATATTGAGCGACCGACGATCCCTGTCCAAGAAGCTGAATCCTCGAGGCAAGAGAGCGAGTCTATGTCCCCACTGTTGACACGCAAGAAGTCGAAGAAAGGCAAGAAGAAGCAGAAATCTGTGGTCTCGGATGAGCCAGTCACAGAGTTTGCACCAGTCGAAGATGTTCCCGAGGCCCAGACATACCCAGAAGCCATGCCCCAGGATGACCAATATCCAGGCAGTGAAGCACGAAATGAAGCTGCAGATCTCGAGCCGACTATATCTCATGGACAAGAGCCCAGGATTCATGTTTTGGAGAAGATCAATACAACCAACATTGCTACTGGATCAACGGAGTCCACGAGCCTCGGGCAATTGGATGAGGAGACACCAGCAGAAGAGTCAAGTTACACAATGTCCAAGGCAGAGCGGAAGAAGAACAAAAAGAAGGCGAAGAAGGCCGCACTCTCGATCGCAGTACCTGTTGTTGCTGCAGCTATGGTGCTTGCTTCTGAAGATCGAGAAGCCGAGGAGGCCGAGAAACCATCATCCGTCAATTTCAATCTTCAGTTCCGCGAGAAAAAAGAGAACGAGCAGCCCCTAGTACAGTCTGTCGAAGATCAAACCACGAATGAGCCCATCGAGCAGTCCATTCACGAAGACAATACGCCTGCTAAAGCACCTCGAGATCCTAGCGCTCAAAACGAGTACGAGATAGCGTCAGAGCCCATCACAGCGGCCCAGCAAGAGATACCCGCAGAGCCAGCTTCTGAAGGTCAGGTCGAGACCCAAACACCTCAACACACTATCGATGCTCCTCACGGACCTCCTGATTCCAAATTAGAGACTCTGCCTAAAGACATAGCACTTTCTTGTGACACAGATAATGACTTAGAGGAACCTGTACTCTCCGAACTCATCTCGGACGCCGTCGCCGATATGGTTTCCACCACTGAGCCGAATGCAGAGCAAGATCAGCAACGGCCAGTCTCTCAAGCAGAGCCACAGGAAGTGACTGCGAGTGAACAAATGGCCGCAGCACGGGAACCGACTACGAACAAGAGATCCTCTTGGTTCTCTTGGTTTCCAGGCAGCAAATCACAAGAAGTTGAGAATCTCAAAGATGAGCCAACGTCATCTGAGGGACGTCTGGATAACTCTACTGCTCTCCCTCAAGACACATTTGAGCGTCTGCTCGAGCAGCCTGTGCAGCACCCCGAATCAAATGAAGTTCCTGTCTCCGCTAGCGGTCTAAATGAAGACCTGCCAAGACTAACTCAAGAGGTGGCCAGCGATCTCGAGACTGATATGCCAAAGGTTGTGGACAAAATTCTCGCATCTGAGAGCAAAGAGGTTGTTGCGTCGACGACAGAGCCACGAATTGACGAAACTCTCCCGTCGCGGCCTGAAGCGTCGACCGAAAAGCCGACTGAAACAACTGAAGATTTTGAGACGGTCAAATCTGCCGTTTCCGACATCGCGCCTCTAGATCAAACAGGCTTTGGAGTTCTCGGGTCCATTCCGGCAGAAGAAGAGCATATCTTGTCTTCTCTGAAGCTCAGCGCGACAGAGACCCCTGCTACTGTGCTTGAGCCCACCGAAGTGATTCCAGCCCTGACCCAAGAAGGAAGCTTTGTAGCTTCAGAAAGTCACGAGCCTACACCCGTTGAGGACTCGTGGTCAGTGCCGTCGAAGAAGGGCAAGAAAGGCAAAAAGGGGAAGAAGGCGAAAACGGAAGCAGCATTCTTCGAGTCAGCAGCTCCTTCTCTTCTCGACGAAAATCAGTCTTTGGATGCTGAAGTTCCTCGAGCTGATTATGCTCAACACGGAGGGAGTCACAAGGTAACCGCAGCCGAGGAATCAGAGCCCGAAACTGTCGGCATACAACATGTTCCCGACCTTGAATCGAGAGAGGCAGTGGACGCTCCCTCTGAGGATATCAGCATGAATACAGTTGAGGTGGAAGAATTGCCATATTTCTCAAACATCGACGAAGCAAAGTACGAACAGGCTTCGACCACTCCTGGGACAGAGATTGAAGCAGACATAGCGCCACCTCCAGACGACGTATTTGCCACGGAGGTTCGTGCTTCGGAAATAGAACCAATTGCGGAAGCAAAAGTGGCTCAAGATGAGCCTGAACTAGTCGCTGAACCAATCGCTGAGCCTTCATCCGCTATAGCCGAAGATGAATGGGCAGTGCCCATGTCCAAGAAGAAGAAAAATAAGGGCAGGAAAGGCAAGCAATCTGTGACGAAGTTCATGGAACCCGCCGAAGATACACTGAGCACACAAAGTCCAGTAGTACAGCAACTTGAGAAGACCACAACGCCTGAAGACACACCCACCACTCCCGAGATCTTTGAGACTCCTGCAGAGGGAACTGCTGCGCAGTACTTTGAGACACCCGTCGAAGAGCTCACTGAACAAGTTTTTGAGACGCCTGCGGAGACCAGCTCAGGACAATATTTTGACACTACTGCGTATTCAGTTCCGACTCGTGAGTTTCAGATTGAACAGACCTCCGAACAGCCTCAGCTAGATAGTCGTTTCGGTACGCCGACGCAAGCCAGCGCTGACTTTGAATCTGCCGGTGCGCAAGAGAAAACATTGTCCCAAGATCAGACGAAAGAAGCCGACGAAGTTGTCCATGACCTACCTAGAAAAACGTCCATTCATACTAAAGATCAAAAGGGGGAAGAACCAGACGTCAGAGCCGGACGGGAACAGCACAACGCTGAGACCGATTTGCAGACTGCTCATCACGCCGATGTCGTCTTGCAAGAGTCCGTGTTCGAACAATCTACCACAGCACACTCTGACCTCGACGACCTAGGAGAAGAAGGGTCAAGGGAATATACCGACGCCTCTCAAGAAGCAGAATCTGTCATTGAGCCAGAAGAAAGTCTCGACGTCAACTTGGAAGACAAAGAGTCCCACATCGAGGCCCCTGCTGCGGAGACATCACAATTTCACGATATTGCTGCGCCCGAAGCCCCATTCGAAGCATTCTCCTCCAAGAGATCAAAGAAAGACAAGAAAAAAGCGCAAAAATCCAAGCAGCGTGGTTTTGAAGCCGAACCAGTCCAAGATGAGGCGACCGAAGCAACATCTTCAACAGCGCCCGAGGAACTGTCCGAACGCTCCATCGATGTTGAGAATCAAGAACCTATAACGTCTGATTTCGATGATACTCCCGCGCCTCCACACATGCCGGAAGCTGAACCCCATGTCGACGACTACCAGCCATTTGCAAGGAAGCTCTCTAAGAAGGAGAAGGGAAAAGCGAAGAAGTCCACGCCAGCAGACATAGCTTCACCTTTCGCAGAGACTCCCGAACAACAGTCAACATCAGAGAAGGACACGAGCTACTTCCCGGAAACCGCTGAGCCAAGCTCAGCCCTCGAACCGACACAAGTAGAGCTCCCTCCAGAGTCGAGCATTGAGGTCGGGCCAGACACAAATTCGGATCCTCTTGACAAGTCAGACCAGGTGGCCCAATCTTCGGTTGTTCAGGCCACACTGACCGAGGTCGCACAGTCGTCTCCTGCAGATGCTGCAATCATTCCTGAGACTCATCACAATGATGCAAATACCGCTGAGCCTGATGCTATTGGTCACATGGAAGGTCTGGAGACCTCATGTGATGCGAAAAAACCTGGTAGTGTGGAGGAGGTTTTGTCCGAAGACAAGTCAGAAGAGCACACTGCTGGAACAGGAAAATTGACGACAGAGAGCCCGAAGCCCGAACAGGCTGAACGGCTCTCCATCGATGAAGAGTTTGGCACCGTAGATGTCGTCGAACCACACAGGGATGCTCAAGAAGACATAGCCTCGTCTATCGCGTTCGGATCGGAACACACGAATCTCGGATCAAGTGTCATTGGGGAGCCCGTCGATGCTCATGTCGATCACCCTGAGCCCGCTGTCGTCGAAGACCAGGCTCCGAGTGTACTCGACCAATTGATCATGGCCGAGACAATCTCTGATCATAACTCCACTGAACCTTCGGAAGAAGTTGAGACACCTAAGAATATGGGTGACACTAAACCTCAAGACGAGCGTCTCCAAGCACCCGAAGAACCAACACACATTGAGCCATCAAAAGAGCTCGCGCCGACGAATGAGACAACAATGACCGAGGCTCCCGAAACAGACTTACCTGAAGAGTCATTAGCGCATCAAGAGTCTGACCTGGAAGATAGATTTGTACCTGTTGCAGCAAAGCTGTCGAAGAAGGAAAAGAGGAAGGTCAAGAAAACGAAACAAATCTTTGAAGATCCGCTCGGAGAATTTGAAGCTGTGGAACATCCGACCCCTGGTACCCCAAGTTCTGAACAATTCTCAAAAGGCAATCTTTTGGCCTCAGTGACAGACAGTCAAGACCCCACTGGAATTTCAGAGAAGTTCGCTCCTCAAGAACTCGTCGAAGAAACCGAGCCTTTCACAGCCAAACTATCAAAAAAGGCTAAGAAGAAGGCTAAGAAGTTCAAAGCCAGAGATGCCAGCTTCGAGCCAGAGGAAGAAGACCAGAGTGTCATGGCTCAAGAGCAAGACACGAAATCGGGAGCTTCGCTCGAGCCTACCGCTGAGCAACCGCCCATCGAACCCATCACTGTTTCTGCTGGCAATGATGAAGAGAATTTTGCGGGGTCTATTGTGCCTACTGAACCACTTCCTGAACAACATGAGGACTCACCAGCTATCGAATTTACAGATCCCAACACAAGTGAGCAGATTCTCGAGATCAGAGATGAGCCAGCCGGCCCGAAAAACCATCGCGAACAAGAGACCGAGATCAAATTGGAGAATGTTGGAGGACTCAAGACTGCAGATGTAGACAGCGACAACATCCCTGAGGCTTTCTCTCAACCCCATGATCTAGCAGCCTCCAACACAGAGACTGCCGAACAAGAACCCGAGTCAAGGCGCAATCAGGAGAATGACTTCTTTACCCCGACAACCTCTAAGAAGAACAAGAAGAAAGGCGAAAAAATGAAGTCGCAACCTCAGGCTATCGAGCCTCAAGCAGATGAGGAAACACCGGTGCAGGACTCAGCAAGCTATCTTGTGGAGCGTACTCGAGAATTTCAGGATGATCAAGATGAACCTTTGGCTGCCCAGATCGCAGAGCATTTACAGCCAGTCGTCGAAGAAGCTCCAGAAGCTGTCCCGGAAGACGAATGGGCACTTCCTACGAAACAGTCGAAGAAGGATAAACGCAAAGCTAAAAAGCTCAAGAATCCAGAAGAGCCTCCACTCATCAAGGAAGCCGAGAGAGAGCAGGCAAGAGAGATTGCAATGCTAGACAACACCGAAGAGCCTTTCATTCAAACTACCTTCCAGACGGTCGAATCAGAGAACCTTGCAGCAGAACCGGAGACTTTGCTTGATCCTGATGCCCAAGACGACTGGAGTTTCTCCCGAAAGCCGTCGAAAAAGGAGAAGCGCAAGGCCAAGAAAGCATTGACTAGTAACGAGGAACCACAGTCTGCTTCTATGATTGACACCGAAGAGATGGTAGAGCCTGTTTTCGAACCCCAGCATCTGACATCTGAAACTCAAGTCACGGAGCCTTCAAAGATTGAGACACAGGTTGACGCAGGGCCAGACACAGGAGATGCTTCACAGTCATCATATGATGCTCTCAAGTTGGAGATGATTGAGCCTGTGGTCCCCGAAAACGGTCAAAACGCAGACGTCTTTGTACACGAAGAGACCGTCCAAGCTGCGGATACTGTTGTTGGCGAAGAGAACCAGGTACCTCAAGATATCGACTTCGCAGCCACGTTGGCGGCAGGTCTACAAGACTCTGGCTTTGACCCCAATCTTGTCATCGACGATCCTGTGTTTCACCGACGAGCATCTCCTGCAAGTGTAGGCGAAGCCGATCCTGGAGAGGTCACATTCACAACCACAAGAAGATCAAAGAGGAATAATCGCGATAGTCGGACCGTGAGTCCTCCGCTAGTCACATCTCAAGAGAAGTCGATGGTTCCCGTGACAGAGCCGACAGGAGGGACTGCAGACGATGGCTTTGCGGACGCATTGACCGCTGGATTGGTGGCTTCGGGCTTTGCACCGGGTACACTCGCCAACATATCAACGGATGTGAAGGATGTTCAAGACGAGCCAGATGTATCCTCATTTGCTATGCTAAAGAGAAAGAAGAAGAACAAGAAGGGTAGACAAGCTAGTATTATGACTCCAGATGTGGTTACAACGGCCATCACGGAGGATTCTGCCCAACCTGCGTCTGAGGGCGCTGCGTTTGTTACAGCCTACGACGGTAGCAAGCAAGAAGGGACAGCAGAACCTGCGAGAGACGCAGGCGAAGGTCCTGAGCAGTCAAAGGATGTGCGGGAGCCTGAGGAAGCCGAAACAGCTACTCACTCTGTTGAGAATACTCACCATCCAACCGAAGCATCGCCAAAGAGGTTAGCCAAAACCAATTTCTTTCACACCTCCGAAGTCTCGCAATTCCTGCCGGTCCGTATTGACCAGCCAATCCAGTCAAATGAGGAGCGCATAGATCAAGTCCCACAGCAATCTGCCGATGTTTCAACTCTCGAAGCAATGGTCAATGAGATCCCAAGACCAACCTCCAGAGATGGCGATGCGAAGTTAGCCGCAGAAGTGCAACCCCAAGCAGCTGCTAGCCATTTCCCCGAGGAGACACCGACATGGTCGTTCAAGAACTTAGAGCCACCGACGGTGCAGAGAAAATCGAGTTCTGGTCAAGAAGACAAACGAGACGACCCCTTCATCTCTTTATTCACACCTGAGGCTACCGGACAAACCAACGAAGCCGAACCTGTCTCGCCCGTGGAATCTACCACCAAGGACAGAACATCGTATCTTTTTCAGTCGCCTGTAGACGTTTCCAGTCTCGCGAAGGCGATCCATGGACTTCCGGAGGTTACCAAGAAGACTAGGTTCCATGAGCCCAACTCCTCATCGGAAGAAGAGCGCAGTGTCCCGACTTCTCATGCCAGGCCACAAACACCGCCAGTACCTCTACCGCCAAGTCCTTCCAAGCTAGACCATGTACCTCTTCCTCCCATACTTCCGAGAGCCGCAACGCCTCCAGTGCCTCTTCCACCAAGTCCATTGAAGAGGCCTGCAACTCCTCTAGCTCCACTGCCACCAAACCCACAGCCCGATCAGTCGCCTCCACTGACCAGAAAGAAGAGTATCTACGATCTTGGATCTCCTGGTCCAGGTCATGCTACCAAAGCCGCCAGACGTACTGCCACACCACAACAACTGTTCCGAGAGCATTCTGGTACTGATCACCAGCCAGAAGTTTCGCAATCAATTGATAGGGAAGTCGCGGATGACCAGGTTCCGATCTTACGACCACTCAGCTCGCTCAGTAATCTGTCAACACGCAGTAACAGGCAACAATTTCGATCTTCAAGCGCAGCAAGCAACAACTCAGCCGCACCTTCCCTGCGACGAATCAATAGAAGCTTGTCAGGTGATTTGCGGGCGGCTAGTAGAACGCATGGACCAACAACAATCCCCATTGAACCTCCCCCCACACCGCCTTTGCAAGACGAAGACTTCAACGGCCACGGTGCTTCCCGTCCTTCGGACATGGCAAACATCTATGTAAGTATTCGCATATTTTGACAAACAATCAATACTGACTTGTTCTTCAGGAGGGCTGGGGCGATGTCCGTAGCTCACCAACCATTTCGCCGACGCGACCGCCTAGCATGCGGAAACGCCAAAGCATGCATATTCTTGACCTAGAAGCTAAACTCGACCGACTTGCTTCGGAAAACCGTTACCTACAAGATGCCATCGGTCAAAGCACACCTACCCATCCGTCAACAGATGATAACAACAGCCTCCAAGAGATGCTCGAAACACGTGACTTACAATTGCAAAAGAAAGATGCCGAGATTCAAGAGATCCGATCTTTGCTTGAACCTCTTCAACGAGAAATTGCGAAGCTGACCGAAGTCAACAACAATCTTTCGGAAGTCAATCGCAGCTTCACTGGAAACAATGACATCCCTTACGCTACCTTGCAGAGCGAGCATGCGAATGCCCACAAGCAATTACACCACACGAGCCAGGAGCTCGAAGGTCTCAAGAAACAGCACCATGAGCTTAGCGATAACATGGAAGACATTGTTCGCCAGGAGATTGCTAACGCATTGGAGGAAAAGAATGCTGAGATCAGAAAGCTGCGCGATGAGCTCGATCTTGCTAGTCAACAGATCCGCCTCCTTCAAAGCGAGATCCTCGCGTCGAAAGGCGATAATTACCTTACGACTCGCGATGAGGACTATTTCGATACGTCGTGCCAGAAGCTATGTCAACACGTCCAGCAATGGGTCTTGCGCTTCTCCAAGTACTCCGACAACCGCATGTGTCGCCTCACCTCAGACTTGACAGACGACAAGATCGCAGCCAGGCTCGATAATGCCATCCTGGATGGCTCTGATGTTGACAAACTCCTCGGAGACCGCATTCGCCGGCGCGACGTCTTCATGTCGGTTGTTATGACAATGATTTGGGAATACGTGTTTACGAGATACTTGTTCGGCATGGATAGAGAACAGCGACAGAAGCTCAAATCGCTGGAAAAGATACTCTCCGAAGTTGGTCCTGCTCGAGCAGTAGCACAATGGAGAGCGACTACTTTAACACTCCTGTCACGCCGGCCAGCGTTCGCAACACAGCGAAACCTAGACACTGAAGCTGTCGCCCAGGAGATCTTCAGCGTGCTATCTGCCTTGCTACCGCCACCAGCTCAACTCGAACCGCAAATTCTGTCATCACTGCGCAATGTTCTTCGCCTAGCTGTCGAGCTATCAATTGAGATGCGCTCACAGAAAGCCGAATACATAATGCTGCCACCCCTCCAGCCCGAGTACGACACCCACGGTGACCTCGTCCGCAAAGTCCACTTCAACGCCGCCCTCATGAACGAAAGATCAGGCGACTACACCAGCAACGACGAACTCGAGCGTTCCCAAGCAGTAGTCAAGATTGTGCTATTCCCTCTGGTAGTCAAAAAAGGCGATGATGTCGGTGAAGGAGAGGATGAGATCGTGGTGTGTCCTGCACAAGTCCTTGTTGCTGGGTCCAAGCAAGGGAAGAAGGTTGTCAGGGTGCTGAGTGGTGCGATGGATATAGACAATCCCAGGCACAGTAATCAGAGTGTCATCTCTGGATTGGAGAGTGGAGGTATGATTTGAGATGATGAACAGGAGTGGACGAACAGAATTTTCGGTACCTGGAAGTTTCTATACATATTCTTATGGAGGCATGATTATGATTATGATGATGGCGGTTTGAGGGTATAGTACGAGAATGAACAGAATGATTTCCTAATATTGTCTATTATTCATTTGCCACCATCGTCTCCATGCCGTGTCAAGCTTTAGCACGATTGCATCTGTGACCGGTGCCCTGTTCAGCGAGAGTGTCCGAAAAAAAGTTTGCCTGCGCGGGTATTCCGTGTTCGTCCACAAAATGCACGAACAATCTTGAGATGGAGAGTTTGACCAGTGCAAGTTTTGGCAGAGACTGCTCTCTTTGGCCAATTCGTCAATGTTGAGCCCTATTTTACATTCTGCCAAGCCGTGAAAGAGGGTGTCAGGTGGTAGAGATGCACTGGAAAAGGTCTGAATACGGCTATTGTCGGCATTTCGGAGGTAATCTAGGGGAAGCTCCCTCTGGGCAACTCTTCAAAGTTGGAAAAACATCTTGCATTTTGATCGTAGCATATCACGGGCTGTCCGCTTGATGAGATGGTCTACTTAATTCACCTGAAGCTTTTGCTTTCTGCATATGTTGTCTCAAACTTGGCAATAGAAAATCAAACGTCAACCTTACCCTGCACCGTTGCCAGTCATGTCTTGCAATGGTCAAGAACAGTAGTGATATGGCGTATAGAGCAAAAAGTGAAGCAAGCCACGAGCGGGGATCGAACCCGCGACCTTCACATTATCCTGTATGGCCTTGACTTGTGTATGATACACAAATAAAGGTCTTATCGGACTGAGATGTCTTACCACTAGACTACCGCGGCTTGTTTGATGATGGATGGGCGGTTCAAAAGTACGTATGGGTTGGGTGGATGATGGGTGAAGGTTGCAAAGCGTTGGAGTGAAGAAAGAGGGAAGGAAGTGAATGGATGCGACTTCCTTTGCAGAAGCATTTGTAAGTTGGGCTTTGTGTGTGTCTTTCCTTCTTCACTTCACTTCAAAGCTTGTCACAAAGACTTCCCTGTAGTGATCAATGGAGTAGGTGATCCATATCTGTCAAGATGCAACCCTTCTGGAGATCAGCGCGTTGTCTAGATCGGGTGTCTACTTGACATATGATGGACTTTGTAAGTAATGCTTTGTCCGAAAGAGATAGTTATGCACTTTTGAGGCTACGGGCAATGTGTATCTTGGTACACAAGAGGACTATCAGATTTCACGTGAATGCTAGCTAATGCTATCAACTATGCTATGCTAACGTTCAAATGTAATCACGGTCAGCGTAACTCTGGATCAGACCCTCAGGGGTAGCAGAATACTCCTTGAGGACAACCTTGTCGCCCTCAATGAAAGTGTTTGCCTGCACAAAGACCTTACGAGGAGGAGCAGCAGCCAGAACAGCAGGTCTAACCTTAGTAGCAAACCACTCGTCAACGCTTGTGATACCCTCGTACAACTCTTTGCCAGCCTTGAGGTCTGCAGTGGCCTTGTAGACCTGGAGCTTCTGCAAGAATTTCTCAACAGCAGGACGTCCGTGTGTGGCGATCTTGGTTCTGTCGAGCTTGATAGTAAGGTCGCTGAGGTCATCCTTGGTGTACTCGAGCTTGCAGAACTCTGGCTCCGAGAGGAACACCTTGAGAATTGCGTGGCGGGCTTGCATGTGTGCTTGTCCCCACTTCTTCGCATCGACGTTGTAGAATTGCAGGGCAGCTACACCGGCACGAGCCATCGATAGATATGCGGCGTAGAGGACATTACCGGCTTCTCCGTGGAGATCCTATAGCTCGAAGTTAGCATACGCGCGAGAGCGAGGGTTACTTTGCAGTACGTACCTCTTGTCCATTACCGAAACCGAAGATCTGTAGGATACTGTAATCAGGACATAAAGCCATAGCAACACACTCGGCTCTGCACTCCTCGTAACTTGGGCCCATACCACCAAAGACTGATCCCCAGGTCTCGCCGGGCTTGTAGTACGAGGTGACAGGCTTCTGTGTGATGGGCGAAATAGGAGGGTTCTTGTGGTCGAAGTTGAACTTGCCAGGCTCGGTCTCTTGTAGGATCTTGCCACAACCATGACCAAGAAGTTCGTGAAGACCGACTTGGACTTCGAAGGCGGCGTCTGCATATTTCTTGTAGACTTCCATGTCCTCGTCCTTGATGAATGGCACCTTCTCGTTGGGGGCTTTGGCAGACAGAACATTGGACAAACTGACGTTCTTGAAACCGCCATCGGGATCTTGACGCACACTGTCGTAGTTGGGGATGTTGATGCCTGCAGGAATGCCTGATCCGGCGAAGGTGAGGACTTCAAGTGCTGTGAAATCAGGTGCCACGAATGTCTTCTCGAACTCGGCAGGCCAGGGGAGCTTCTTGATGTTCTTGGGTGCCTCAGCTACGAGGTGTGCAAAGGCCTTGGTACGCTCCTTGTTGACCATAGAAACAAAGCCTTCCCATTCTCCACGGATACCGTGAGGGTCGCGGTATGTCTCAATGAAACCAATGTTAGACTCAACATCCGGACCCTTGTCCTTGATCCAATGGCGCTGGGATTGAACGTGTGCAGTCATAGAACCAGTCTTGAATGACTTGACATATTCGTTGTGCATATCGCTTTGATATTCGTTGGCTGAGTACTTCTTGGCTTCGGCGAGGAAAGAGGCAATCTTCTCCATTTCCTTTGCATGGTCTCCATAGACAAGAGATATCTTCTTGCCTTTTACAGGCTCAACATCTAGCGTCCATGAGCTCTCTGGAACATCTCTGTCTGACTTGGCGGGATCCGTCTGTGCAGATGCAATCAGGAGCTCGAAATCGCCTGACGTAAGCTTCTTCAGACGTGTGTTTTCTGGAAGGACGTTTCCATTCTCCTTGACAAAGTCCGCGATGGCAGCAATTTCTTCCTTTGTGATTTCAGGCGACTCGGGGTAGTAGGTCGTGAGATGTTGAGGTGGGTAACCGAGATGCATGAGATCTTCAACCTTGGTCTCATAAAGCGAATCCTTGCACAGTTCGTAATGCTTGGATGCGTCCGAGACTTTGCCCAGGGCAGCAAGCTTTTCAGGAGCCAAGCGAGGAATGAACTTGGAGTCACCAAAAGATTTGTAGTTGCCAGCGTTGCCAAGGAACTGAGCAGCATAATGCAACCACTGGTTCATCTCCTCGTCATTGAGTCCGGTCTCAGACTTGAGCTTGGAGTAGTCACCATTGCAGTGCTTGTGCAGGCTGATGATGAAGTCGTAGAGAGGTTCAGACTCGGGAGAGACTTGTCTGAGAACCACCCTAGTACCAGCGAAACAGGCCTTGGAGATGTAATGCGAGTAGAGTTGCTCAGTCTTGCCAAGTGCTTCAAAATGAGGCTTAATTTGCAAGGGGACGACCGATGGCGGGCTGTCCGCGAGGTATTGCTTCTTCTTCGATGGATCCATGATGACTTTGATGTGGTTGATAGAAGAGTTAGTGGCAACGTTCATGGAGGTGTTTGATTGACACCTTGCATCAATGCGGCCAGGGCGCCGCTGCCTGATGTCGGGTGCTCGGCTAATTGACGCCGACCAGGGTGACCCTTTGAGGTTGAATCGAGTATGTCGAAACATTAACATCTCGGATTTGAGTAAGCCTTCCGCTCCCTCAGAACGCCTCCTCGCCGGATTGAAACTACAGTAAGGCTGTACGTTCGCGTTGGAAGCTGTATTCGCGCACTGCCAGTGGTAAAAAGTTGCAGCCGCCCTAGACTTTTTCCGCCTCAAGCCCCCGGGAGACATTACCAAACGTACCTGGTTTGCTTATGGGGCGCAAATTGAGTACTTTAAGCAGATAGCGCAACCAGTTCATCTAACCATCAAAATGCACAATCATACCTGTTGAGAACTCAATAAGAGTCTACAGAGAGCCTCCCAATCTCGAGAACTTCGTGCAGTCTTGCTAGAGATAGTGACTCCACTGGCTAGGGAGAGCAGAGTTTGGCATGCTCGGTATAGAAAGCCTCAAGGTCGACAACATCTCCTTAGCGTTCGGACAACTCACAGCACCCGGTTTGTATCTAGTAATCGAAAAAGGCCTATCACCAAAATCTGCTGATAAATGTAGACGTCGTGGTAGTAATGTCATTCGCCGATAGCGAGGGTCTACATGCCTTCGTGACAATTCTCTCACTTATCCTTCCCTTTTCGGACAAGAAGTGCGACTCACAGGGGGCCATCCTACCACGCTTACGGCTCGAGCGGTATATCGCATGGACTTTCCGGTTCGGTCAACGTGGGGTCGGCCAAATTTTTGATATTCGTTGACTGACAAACTGCTTGTCGATATGTCTATATCCTATTAGCCTTCAACAATCGATCTAACCGCGATTTTGAAGGATGTGTTATCCTTCGTAGAGTAAGAGTCTCAGTACGTTTGGACGCGGTACCTCTGCATGAGCGGGCAACCCTCGAGGTAGAATGGTGGTATACGGAGATAGGCACGAAGCCCCGCGACCCTGATTGCAGATCTTGGACTCCACAGTGCCACCGGCCACTCTGTACGCTTATCTTTTTGTGATTTCGTTGCGTAGCGTTTATAAAGGTCCTTTCTGTCCTCTTTCTTTTTCTTGTGCTCTTCTGTATACCGCATATCCACCATGTCTCTCCAAGAAAGCACATCATTGCCCGTTCGCACGTCGAAGCAGTCGGTGACACACCCACTTGCGCCACTGTCAGCACAAGAGATTCAAGCGGCCTCTTCTCTGATCTACAACCAATGGCCCGAGAACACAGACCTCCAGTTCAAGGTCATCACACTCAATGAACCGGCTAAGGCTGAGATGGTCCCCTACCTGGAGGCCGAGTTCCAGGGGCAACGCCTTCCTAGCATTGACCGTAGAGTTATGGTCGCCTACTACATTCGCAAGACTGTAAGCATTTGTCTATAGGCTAGACAGAGTCTAGTGGGCTAATCAGTTATATAGAACAAACTCCACGAAGCCGTCGTCAACCTTTCCACATCGACCGTCGAGAGCAACGCCAGACTCGGACCCAACGTACACGCTGCAGGAGATGGAGAAGAAATACTGGACATTGAGAAGCTGGCTCTTGAGGATGAGGGTGTACAAGCAGAGATTGCGAAGCTACAACTTCCCGAAGGCACCGCTGTTGTCTGCGACCCCTGGATCTACGGCTCGGACGGTGTCGGTGATGATGAGCGCATGTACCAGTGCTTCCTGTACATGCGTGACCCCAAGAACACCGACGAGCTGGACTCGAACCATTACGCCTTCCCCCTGGCCATTTCCCCTGTTCTCAGTGCCGATCAACGCAAGGTCATCCGCATTGACATTATGCCTACTGGCAAGGACAACACCATCAAGCCCACACAGCCCTGGAAGCCTGTCCACGCCAACGAATACATCCCTGAGGCTCAGGACTTGCGTTCCGACCTGAAGCCCCTTCAAGTTTTGCAGCCTGAGGGCGCCAGCTTCAGCGTTGCTCAGGAAGGCACTTCATACACTATGGAGTGGCAGAAGTGGTCGTTCCGCGTCGGCTTCAATCAAAGAGAGGGCATGGTTCTTTACAATGTCCGTTACGATGGTCGCAACGTCTTCTACCGTCTCTCCTTGTCCGACATGTCTATCCCCTACGGTGACCCTCGTCACCCCTTCCACAAGAAGGCTGCATTCGATCTTGGTGATGTTGGTGCCGGTATCATGGCTAATGACCTGAAGCTGGGATGTGACTGCCTTGGCTCCATCCAGTACCTTTCCGGCATTGTGTCCAACGACAAGGGCGAGGCTGTTGAGATGCCCAACTGCATTTGTGTTCACGAGCAAGACGGTGGTATTGGCTGGAAGCACACCAACTACCGTACCGGTCGTGCTGCCGTTGTCCGCAACCGTGAACTCGTTCTCCAGAGCATCATTACCGTTGCCAACTACGAGTACATCTTGGCATTCATGTTCAACCAGGCCGGTGAACTCACCTACGAGGTCAGAGCTACTGGTATCCTCTCAACTCAGCCTATCGACGACGGCATCAGCGTCCCTTGGGGCACTGTCGTCCACCCAGGGGTCCTGGCAACCCACCACCAGCACATCTTCTCCCTCCGCGTCGACCCCGCCATCGACGGCCACTCCAACCGCCTCGTATACGACGACGCTCTCCCTATGCCCCGTAGCGACTTCAACCCCCACGGCACAGGCTACTACACCGAAGAAACCCTCGTCTCGCAATCCGGCGGCTACGACCTCAACCCCGACACCAACCGCACCTTCAAAATCCAAAACGTCAACGTCCGCAACCCCATCAACAACAAGCCCGTAGCCTACAAGATCCACGCTCCTCCATTCCAAAAAGGTATCGCCGACAAGGACTCCTTCAACTACAAGCGTGTCGAATTTTCCGACCGCAATATCTACGCCGTCAAGCACCGCGACGGCGAACTCTACGCCGGCGGCAAATACACAAACCAATCTCGCGGCGGTACCGGTGTGCGCAGCTGGGCTGACCGCAAAGACAACATCGTCGACGAAGACTTGGTCGTATACGTCCAATTCGGCATCAACCATATCCCTCGCATCGAAGACTTCCCCGTCATGCCTTGTGAGATCATCAAGGTGTCGATGAAGCCTGTCAACTTCTTCGACAAGAACCCCGCTTTGGATGTGCCGCCCAGCACACAGGAGTTCAACAAGAGTACGCTGCTTAGTGAGACGCATAAGCAACCTACTGTTGAAGGCATTGTTGGTAGCTCTGGCGACGTGTGCTGCAAGACTACTACTGGTAGCAAGTTGTAGATTTTGATCTAGAAGATATGATGATATTATGATAGTTTTTTTTTTGGACAAATTGCATCGATGTTGGTCTACGTACCTAATTTCATTGGACCATTTGTGCATGTTGAAACCTTTATCGGCAGTAGGAGGCAATAGGGGCCAAGCCAAGGGTCATCAGGCTAACTTCGTTGTGTTGATCTCAGCTTGCTAGTAACAAGCCCTTTCATGATGTCAAAATACTTGATTGGACCCATGTTCAGGCGATCGTCCGCTGAGCGTGAACAACTTCTTGGTGCACTACATTCTCTTTGGGACAGATCATGCCAATGTGAAAAGCAATCTTGCAGTTCCGTCCAGTATAGAGTATGTCACATTGGAATTCGGGATGTGCAAAAATACTCAGAGATCGTGTCATGTTTGTTGGTTCTTGGATACATTGTTGGGCAATGGTTGTGCTGCTATCCTCTTGCTATGCCTGATTTTGGCCCCTTCATCCCTTTTCGTGATCGCGTAACATGTCCGTGATGTGTGTGACATTGAGCCCAGCCGGTGTCTAAGACTTGCGAGCCAAAGCGATGCAACTGAACCTTAAGCTCTCTTCTCCGCCCTGCGCATTCAACTTGATGATCCTCTTCAAGCCCATCTCTAGCGCACGTGGACTGAGCACATCTTCATCATCAGCAAGACTTCCTCTGTCCAAAGGACCCTTCCTGTCACCCTCAAGTTCCCAAAGCTTCCCTCCGCTCTTGACAAAACTGACAAAGTGATTACCACTGTTTCCGTCTGCAGAGATCACATAGCTGTCACCATCTCGCTCGACTGATTTGTGAGCCTTTTCGAATGGCTCGCTGTTGTATAGCATTTCGGCGCGTTTGGTCATGTTCAGCGGTATGGCATCTTTTCGTATGATGTCAAGGTCGGAGCCGGGCTTGATGAAGTCGGAAGCGGGGCCATTGATCAAGCTGACTAGTAGACCGATAGAGCCACAAGCGTTTCCAATGGTCTGTTTGAACCAGATGACCGGCTCGTCGGGGCCAAAATCAGCGTATGGTTGTTTGTCGGCGTCTTCATTCTTACGGTCTTGTGCCCAAGCTGGTGTGAGTGGTATGGTGACCAGTAGGGCCAGGACAGGTCGAGAGATGTGTGCGAGTAGTTGGGGTTCATCCAGTGAGTAGACGTCATAGAATCGGAGGTCAGAAGAGAGACCAAGTGTTTTTGCTAGCTGGTTCATCACTTCAGGGTTGTTCTCTGTTGTTTATGATGAGTTTCTGTTCGAATGAGACACAACGTCACGATGGCATGGGTAGCTCACCAAGCATTGTCCACGTCTTCATTTTCGGATTGGTCTCCATGTTGGAAGATCAAGAGACGGAGGACGTTGAAAGTCGGGAAGCTTGAGAGGAGATGACACAGAAGTTAGAGGATCGAACTCAGTTATTCACAGATGGGCGCAGTTGTCCGGAAGTGGAACACAGCGATTCGAACCGATGGCGTGTTTCGAATGTTGGAGAATGATCAATGGGAAAGGTGAAAGGTGGAAGGTGCAAGGCAGCAGGCCAAGAGTGAAATGGTTGGTGAAACCTAGAGTCTTCTCGAAGCTGTCAGCAAACGAAGCACTCGACGATAGCGATTATAATATCTTTTAGTTGATGGCTTGAGGTTACCGTGATGAGAAGAAAGAAGCTTGCGGCACTGTTTGGGTCTCATGCATCACGTGGAAGGAAGGCACGTCTGGGGTCATGCATGGCGGAAGCTCTCCCCACTTACCTTGATGGCTCGGAAAAAATGCGCAATGGGTTTTGAAATTGAGTGAGAGGTTCGGGGAAGGCCGAAAGATTGCAGACTCTCCCTGGTGATACCTCCTGATTCTTAGAATTTCTTGCCTTGTTACGGTCGAAACCCTCACCAATGGGAGGTGGGAGATCAGGGTTTTGCTCAAAAGTCATAGGCGCGTCCACCTATTGTTCATTTCAAACAGTTATTTAGTTGGGTAAAAGACAGAATACATCATTTGACTGATTTAAAGTGTCAAGAGGGACAAAAATGGTTCAACTCAAGAACAACCACGGATGGTTCAAAGAAAAGAAATGATCAACACCCCTTTTTCTCACCAACTGTTTTCTTTTTCAACAACCATCATCTCGCAGATCTCCCATGCGTCACAAAGTGGCTCAAGTTCCACATTTCAATACGTCTGCTCTAGGCGAAGATCGCTTAGGAGACGGTGATGTCGGCGGAGCCGGAGGACTGGTAACCCTCGGTAGCGACGATCTGGTAGTTGTGCTGGCCGAGCTTCATGCCCAACTTGGCCCAGGCGTTGAAGTGGTTGGCGGTAGTGACAGTTCCAGAGGAGCGCTTGTTCTTGCGGATAGACCAGTACTGGTTGAAGGTGGCGGTACCCTGGATGGAAGGCTGCTGAGTGCGGACACCCTTGTAGATATCGTAGACGGAGCCGTCAGTGGTGACGGTACCCATGTGGGTGAGACCGCTGCCGGGGTTGTAGGTGCCGTAGGACTCGAGGATGTAGTACTCGACCAGAGGGTTGGTGCTCCATCCGTAGACGGAGAGGTAAGAGTTGCCCTGGGGAGAGTAGCTACCCTTGAAGTTGATGTTGCGGGCAGAGCCGGTGGCCCATCCCTTGCCGGCAACGAAGTTGTTGCAGTTTTGCCAGCTGACGGAGTACTCGCCGGCACCCTTGTTGTTGCTGTTGGACAGAATTAGTTACTGAGCTCTAGATATAGCTCGAGAACCAGAGACTCACTAATTCACATTGCCTCCTTGGGCTAACCAGAAGGAATAGTAGTAACCGTTGTTGGTGCCAGTTCCGGCAGGAGTATAACGCTCGACCAGCGAGGACATGCCGTTACCAGTAACGGGCTCAGCAGCGGGAGCTGCGAGAGCAGTAACAAAGGCCGCAGCGGCGACGAAGAGGGAAGAAAAGTGCATGCTTGCGGTGTTGGAAATGAACGGTGTTGTTTTGAGTTGGAGAGAAGAAGAGAAGAGAACTGTTGTTGCGATGAGGAAAAGAGAAATACGACGAGGGACTGCGGTCTACTTATATGCTTTCTCTTGCCATATTGCCTCTTGACGATCCGGCCCAGGCTCGACAAAGCAACGCAGGGTGTCTTCATCAAGATGGCGACATGTTGAGTTGGACTCGTTACGCTGGGCTGTAACACATTAACGAGAAGGGGGGCCAAGCTCACTCCACAACATTCGCACAACCTGAAGCAAGCACCCACAAGCCTATTCCGCTGCTAAGCCTTGCTGCCAATTTTGCCTATTCTTTTTAGTGCTCCAAGGACCGATCCGGGGGCGGAACTGTGTGGGGGGATCATCTGTATGCCCCTGCTTTCTGATCAATATCATGTAATTCAGCCTACACGGAGGAGAGCGAAGGAGGTCTCGACCACGTTCTTCACCTATTCGACCCCTGTCTCACTTGCTCTCAAGCTTCCGCAAGCTTTCCAAGATTTAGCCATTCATGCAGAATAATCTTGATGGTTCTTGGTGATGGTTTTCGCAGGTTGTGCGGGGGAGAATGGGTCGCTTCGCCAAGTTGAAACAAGTGGTGCGGCCGAGAAGGATCCGATGCACCAATGGCAGCCTTCTGTCCAGAACGACACGCTGTAGATGACCACTCGATGATGATGGTTATTCTGCTATACAGCAAGAAGCTTTTGCTTCTAAACATGCTGTCTGGTCACATGCCGATCATGTTTTGTAGGACCAAGATGCCTGAATTAGCTCTCCTACTCACAATACGTTAGCTATAGGCGTTTGCGCGCAGCCAACTCCGACCTCACTCCTTACACCATCGCCAGACACACGTCAATCTCCAGAACACAAGTTCAGGCCCATCAACATGCTATCTTCAAGACCCGCAGAAAGAACCAAACTTGCTCATGGAGACAGCCGGATAGTAAGCTGAGCGTCGCAACTTCCTCGCAGCGCATTGCTAGGGGCGCATATCAAACTTGCCCGAACTGGGCCGTTCACGGGAGCAGCTTCCCTGCCCTCAATAAACGCCATGCGCAATTTGCGCAAAGAGGAAGGAAGGTGCTGTGCTTTGCTTCTGTGACAACAGGGGCGAAAAAGCATGTCAGCAGTTGAGTGGATGTATTGCTTAGAAAGCAGGAGTGCTTGCAACGGTGAGAGTTGGTGAGATTCTGTTACTAAGTCTCTAATCTGTGGAAGCATCCGCGGGTTCACGCTATGGGCATGTGAATAGTCCCGTCTTCCAACCTCCCGCCATCAAGGTCGCCTCTCGAAACTGGTGAAATGCTGGATCTGATAACAGTGGATGAAGTGGGACTTCCACTACGACTTTAGCCGTGAACAGCAGCACAATGAGCACAGCACGAGCACTGAGCACCGATTCCCTGGCCAAGAAGAGATGGAGATCTCGTTAGTTCATGACAACATAATATCCACGCTCATATCCTTCATCACAGCTTCCCAATCCCAGGCATCATCGGCACCATGTGCGGCATCCATCCTGGACCAGACCTCTTCCAAGATGGCTCTGGCGTGCACGATATTCGTCCGCTGATTACATGCATGAAGATCCTCCAAACTCTCGAGCACCAATTGCCTCTGAGATACCTCGAAGCATGCACAGCCCAGCAAGAACAGTGGTGGGAACAACACACCACAAACCCAGCCATTCATGCCATTGCTCCTCGTGACATCTCGCAGTGCAAGCGATATATACGACAACCCTTCCGACACGACTTGAGTCAATTCCGCACTCGCTTTGGATGGCTTGATGGTGCGGTAGAGGTATACATAGGCGCTTTGCCGATATGTCAGCGAGGACCAGTATTGTGGAGTATTGGGCTGAAGGCGAGACTGCCATGTCCGTAGCTGTGTTTCAACACCCAGCGCCAAGCTGAGGAGCTGCTCATCCATGAACCACCTCGAATTACCTATGCCCCGATGATATCTTATGGCATCTCGGACCTGCCGAGTGCGTGACATCGGGTCTAGAAGGCCATGCAATATTCCGTCGACGCAACTTCCCGAGAAAGTGCCCTGCTCCGCTGTTTCAGTCTGACATCCTTGCATAGACGACTTCACGACATTGACGGGGTCGAGGCAGGAGATTGTGTTGGCGAGGTTGTGGTACTGTAGGAACTGTCGGGCGAAACTCTGCACGTCTGAGCTCAAATCTCCACAACTGTCCACAAGTCTTTGTGCGGCTAACAGGTGACATCGATAGCTGCCATGTATTTCTCCTGTGACAATCGCCTCCAGAGCGAGCAGTATCGTCTGCAGCATGATGCAGTCTGCGTTTTGTGTGGAGTTGTCTGAGCTGTAGGCTTCGACGCCTTTTCTGAGCGTGACGACAGCACGGTCGAAGTGGTGGCTGTGGCGGACAACAATTTCCTGCGCCGAACTTGGCTGATGAGCGAGAAGGCAGGAGGCGGAGAGGCAAAGGAGCGAGTGCATAAGACCAGTGTTCCCAATCGCCATATCTATCACAAACCCGTCGAATGGGTTGTTGGTCTCGGAGTATATGTTCAATGTTTGAGCCGCGTGGGTGATGAAGTAAGAAAATAGCTGTGAGTCCAAGGGGTTGTCCATCGCGCTGATGATTTGTGGAAGTTCAGACACTATCACGGCTGTTTGAGGCTTGTCAGTCTACCGACACGATGCTCGTCTAAGGTCAAAGACATACTAGAGCTTTTACTGCGAGCGCCTTTCCTCCAAGGTTTCCTCATCTCATATCCACCGCAGAGGATGTTGTTCTTTGCGCAATTCTGACCTGAGGTTGTGTCAGCATTGGTAACTAGCACTCTGGACCTTCGAAGATGGCTCTCTGATCTTCAAAGTCGAGGTCATAGACTGCAGTCTGGTGTCGCTATCTTCTCTAAGTGTCCACGTTTTCTTTGGTGCAGCCTGTCGAAGTGCATGGTGCTTTTCGAATCAGAGTCGTGCCCAGTGAGAGCATGATTGCCTCATCTCCGTGGACAACTCTGACAGGGTGAAAGCACATCGTGCATCACTTCAGCTTCATCGCCCCTGAGGAGATGATGGCAGGAGAGCGACGGTTGTGACAGAGCTTTGCACATATGAAGGTGGGAAAAGAGAGTCTTACAGCCTGGCCTTGCTTCATCGCACTTCTTCTTCCGACGTCGGCAAGTTTTACCTAGGAAATGTCAGCAGCGATCTGGGTACCTGCTTGAAGTATAAACATACAACCGGTTTTACTCCTCCTGTGCAGCTCGACACTGGTACTCGGACTCAAGCTACCAGACGGCTCCGATTTAGTAGCCACCGGTGGTGACGACGAAGACTCCGCCATCCCGGAATCGATTCTTCGACCTGTGGGTTCGCGCACGCAACGAACAAGAACGAATGGATCTAAATGGATCTGAACAGGATCGACGGAGTTTGTTTGAATCTGGCCTTGCAACTTGTTCGGGTTTCGAAAGTCACAGAAAAGTATATGCACCACACCATGGGCCCACGAAGGCGGAGGATCAGGAGAGATATAAACCGATCAGATGGTCGGTGGCTGTCCTGTGGACACGGGTGATGGAAGCCGACTTCTCTGCAGGGCACGGGTGATACGAACGACAGTCCAGTGTGTGAACTGCACCGTCACGGATGCAAAAGGAAGAAGAGCCACGGAGAGGTCTAGGCAAAAGAAGAGCAAAGGACGCATGACTCCCGAAACAATCTACGAGGCATGGCATGGCTCACAAGAAGGTAAACCTCAGACAGGAGAAATCTGCCGACGGCGAGAGTGGTAAGACATCTCTTTGCTCTTGCATGACTTTGGAGTTATTGTTGAGCCAATTGTAAAGCCTGCCAAGGGGAGAATAGGCATTTCCGCAAGATGCACGCTAACTACCTTCCGTAACAGAAGCCTGTAGAGAAGCTATGTGGAGTAAGGCAGGTGGCTCGGATGAGGGCTTAACGTCCCAGGTGGCGCCTCGCTGAGTGTCAAAACCTTGGGACTGGTACCAGGTGTTGATGTGTCTCCTAGGATTGGGGATTTTGATCAACACTGCCGTCGCGATAGAAGAAATTTTGTGCCACATGCAAGTTGCAGCGTAGACCTATTCAGTCAACATGGGATAGTCTAAACCAGGTTGGTACTCCTTGTTTATCCCACTTGCTCCTATTTTGTCAGCTACGAAACTATTGACGTGCGACATGCAGCTAAACCGAAGCGTTGGACACTCGGCATATGGACTTGCGCATTCTTGTTTTGGTTACAAGGGTGGTTGGTAGGCATACAAAAGGGTATTGGATGGACGTGTTGGTAATCCTCCGTGTGGCTGCAGATCACCGTCCCGAAGCCTTGGTTCTGGGCCACTGGGCTTGCATATCACGAAACTACGGACCGCGCCTGTCCGAGAAGATTTCCACACGAGACGGCAGATCACTCTTGGTGCCCGACAGATGGTACTCGAGCGTCTATCAGAAGGCCCCAACGATTGTCACAGGTGCATCGCGGATGCGTTTCATACATGCCTTGGTGAGCTGCGAGTCAGGCCTCAGCCCTGCCTATTACGCCACTGCGCTTCTTGTTTTTCAGAGAGGCTCTAGCAAGAAGATCTGCCGGCATTGGAACCCGCTGAAAAGCACTAGCTGTCCGAAGGGGAATAGGAGGAGAGTTGCATGGACTGGATCAGAAAATCCCATGCGCTTGATATCAGCTTCCAAGAGGGATTGCCTGAGTCAGATCCTCTGAGGTCGCCAGCTGCATGTCAACGCTGTGGACACGCTCGACCTGATTCGTATTCCATGCACGACAGGTTTTGATAGGCAGTTTCTGTGCAACTTCAGAAGAAAGAAGGATAGTGGACAGCTCAGCCAAAAGCTGCAATGCAACGCTCAGCGCTGATTTAAGTCGTCATAGAATTAATAGTAACACCTAGGTTGGAATGGGACCCCTGAAGAAAACATAACTCATCACACGCCAGTGATATAGCTCCTGCTTGCGCAATGTTCTGGCCGAGAGTGCATGGCCGTTTTAGACAATACCATAGACTCTTTTGGCGATGAAGTAACTGATCATGCCGAAAGCGAACAGACCGGCTGTGAGACCCCAGAACCAGGTAAGATCCTCGCCATCTTGTCCGGGCACCTACGAAGATCATTAGATGGTATGCTCAATTAGGATGCGCAATTAATATCACATACCTTGGTGTTCATTCCCCACATTCCGGTGACAATGTTCATGGGAAGGACGATAGTACCCAGAACGGTCAGCTTGCCAAGGACGTCGTTAGTCTGCTCTGCACGCTCGTTCATACGGATGTTGATCTGGGCGAGGTAGTTGCCATGTGCTCTCGAAAGGAGACTAGAGGACATGGTCAGTCGCTGGATTAGGAGCACCTGCTCTCGATTGAGACTTACTTTTCGTAGTGCGACAAGTTGCCAGTCATGGTGGCTACGTGATCCTGGATATCGCCGAGGTACAAACCAATTTCAGATCTGGGAGCAACCTCCCAATGCTCGTTGCATCTTTTGGCAAAGCCTTTGATGACATCCGCTTTGTTACCAAGGAGGCGGTAAAGACTCATAACCTTCTTTCTGCAGTTGCCGACACGTCGAAGCATGTCACCACCACTATCGCCGGCAGTGCGTTCACCCTTTTCAGACTGAGTATCGCTTCCCGCGACCTTGTTCATCTTTTCGTACTCAAGCTCCTTGGCCTTTGCGCTATTCTTGGCCTTCTCGTCCGAGTTCTCGTCAGATGAGTGCAGAGCAAGAATCTCGTAATCAATCTCGTCTACTTCATCTTCGATGACCTGGACCAAAGGAGCGTACACGTCTGTAATGTCATCAATGATGGCGTAAGAAATCCAGTCTGCGGTCGGAGACATGTAATCGTTAAGTTGACGAATACGACGGCGGACATTGGCAGGGTGGGGTGTCATGGAAAAGTGGAAACTGATGACTCCATCCTTGAAGACAACGACATACATGTTGACGGGCTCCATGTATTCTTCGTTGTCCTTGTCTTGCTCGAAACTTCGGTAGTTGACAAAGTAGTAGCTCTGGAACAGCTCGACCTTTTCACGAGGCTCTTGCATCATGATATCCTCTACTGTAAGCTGATGGATACCAAAAGCCTTGGCAAGAATCTTCATCTCGGTCTCTGAAGGGCTGAGAACGTCGAGCCAGAAAGTAGGGCGAGGGCCATAACGCTTCTCCTTGGGTTGACGGGGGCGTGATTGGGCAGGAGTTATCGAGGCGGATCTATCTTTGCCATCGCCTGCGATGGAGCTTAGCCTCGACTCGCGACCAGAAGGAGCCTCCGTTGGCAAATCCTCCTCTTCCGAGCTGCTATCATCACTGAGCTCCGGTGGGTCAGGGTTGAAGAGCTCACGGAAGGTGGCACCGAATTGACAGAGCTCGGAGATGGTCCTGCTATGGATGGTGCCGTCGAAAGTTTCGTTGAAGTAAGTGTAACGGTATGGGGCGTCATCTTCCTCGCGATGCCATTGAGTCTTTGCAGGACGCAGACGTCCGCCAACCATGACAGGCTCGCTGATCTTCTTCGAGCGAATCTGCTCAGTGTGATCTCTCTCCTCCTTTTCGATACGGCTCCACTCATCCAGGACATCAAGGTCGGGCCATTGACGATGGCGTCTACGACGACTGGTTCGTCGTTGACCTTGGTCAGTGGGTGTAAGGTCGTCTTCACCCATCTCAGATTCGGCAATATTGCCGGGATAGCAGACATCATTCTCGGCGAGGTTGGCGAGTGTTCGTCTACGAGCTTCGGCACCCGGAGTAGGGGGCGATGAAGAAGGGAAGCGATCCGAGTTGTTATCACGGTCAATGTTGATGACAGCATCACGGTTTTCAGAGCCTGGGGAACCAGAGAATTCCTGAGCGATCATAACGTCGTCGAGGGTTCCCAGCTTAGGGGAACCAGGCATAGACGGAGGGTTGTTGACATCGTAGTCGTCGTCGCTGCCGCTTGGGTACCTAAGCCTCTTACTGGACGTGCGCGATGTGGCAGACTGTCTGCGACGAGTACCACCGTAGGCGCGATGGCCTGATCTGTTGCGCTCAATCGGAGGGCGGTCGTAGTAAGACTGGGAGATGAGAGGAGTGCGGTCGGTCACGGCTTCTTCGTCGTCATCGTCGCTGTAGTGCATCTGGCGAGGCTTGACGGGACTGGACTGAGAGATTCCATGCTGGGAGTTACGATGGTTGCGAGGGAAAAGGCCGGCGGTGCTTCTCGAAGCCTGCTGGACGCTTCCTCGGCGAGGACGAATGGGCTGGTGGTCGCGGTGGTCAAGGAGGGCGTCACTCTCGAGGCTGGTGTTGCTACGTGCGGCCGACTTAAGGCGGTAGAAGCTGGTCTGGTTGCCCGATGGTCTGCTGGTCGTCAAAGTCGGTCGTTGAGGCTGATCGTCGTCGTCGCGTTCGGCAGCAGTCGACTCGGAAGGGGCGGCGAAACTCTGTCTGCGGTTGCGACGCTTCTTGCCTGCGCGATGGCGCTTCTTCTTGCTGCCACCAGCTACTGACGAGTTGGCCGTGCCGTCTCTAGTCGAGCTTGCTCCCTCTCCGGCTGCTGAAGCATACGACTTCTGGGGGCCCTTTGGCTTCACCATGGCCGCCGGTCCAGCAATGTCTGCGATGGAATTGCGCGGATCCATCAATGCTTCACGACTGTTCGATAGGAGCGTGAGGAAAAAGTCAGCATCACGACCCGTCCATCGAGAACATCGTCCCGTTCACTCTCCACCATGTCCGTGCGCTGCACCGCCAGTGACGTCGTACCTGCTTTTCCCGTCATTAGCTCTCCTCTTGGCCCACTTCCTAATTCGGTACTATCGCACGTGAGCATATGTATATGTCCAACATTTTCAGAAGGCCCTTTTCAGCACCTTTAGACAGTTCTAGGGTACTGAAACACTTGCGTGTAAATGGTTTTTTGCAACTTCGTAGCATAGGCAATATCTGCTTACGTAGAATTGAGAGTCAACAATGGTACTATCTTGATAGCACAACGCGAAGACTCTACGTACACACAGTGGGATAGCCAAGTACCAAGTAGATGAGTGTGTATGTGTCTAATCATTCGAGTCTGAACCACTTTTGGTTCGAAGACTCACTTGTCCTTAAATCAGCCTTTGTCATTGTTGACTTGTCACCCAGATCCTGGAACTCGAATTCGAATGTAGAAGAAAACGCACTTACATGCGTCAGCGCCAGCACAACATTTTCAAACCTACATAGCCATGTTCCTCAACCACCACTGACCGTCTAGTATGTTTGACGAATGATTAGACACAAAAGCTGCCGTGGTATAGCGGAATATGGTCAAATCATGCTTGTCAAAGGTATAACCCTGTCACGAACAAGAGCCTGACCAAGAGCCTGACCAAGAGCCCAACGAGCTCACAACAAAGTAATCCTGACTTCTGACGTACAACAAAACTCACAAACATAGCTTCAACAGCTAAGCAGTTTTGAGAAGCAATCATAAAATATCATTCAAGTCATCAACTATCAACAAACGCAGCGACCAGCACCACAGCCTCATAACATCATCTACAGACGAGACAACCCAGCAATCTCTCTGGGAGCATGATAATTAGGCACCTTCATATCAAGCGCAGAACCAGAATAACCCAAGTCCTCAGCCACAAGCATAGCAGCCTTTTCTCCGATAAGCAAAGCAGTACTGTAAGTGTTGCAGCCCACATTATCGGGACAGATGGACAAGTCAGCAACCTTCAAGCCCTTGACACCGTGGACGTTGAGGCGTTCGTCGAGGACACCGTGCTTGACGATGGAGTTTCCTTCTTTGGGTGCCATGGAGCAGGTGCCCAGACTGTGCCAGGTGGTTTCGACGTGGCGCTTTGTCCACTCGATGACGTGGTTAATGTCTTCGTTGGTGTAGGTGAGGTCTTCGCGGATGTCCTGCTTGTTACTGTTGAGGAAGGATGGGGAAGGTGCAGTGCCGGCCTCGAGGGGCATAGACCAACTGCCATGTTGGATGCCGGCGGTGATGTGGTTCTCACCGGCGTATGCCTTGGTGGTGGCGAGGTCCATGTCGAGGGCACGGGCGGGGCTGTCAAAGGCATAGAAGGGGTGCATGGAGGTGACTTCTCCTGCGTAGGCGTCCATGCGACGGGCAGTCTCACGGGACTTGACGTAGCCCCAGACCATGGGTGCCATATCTCTCTTGTCGTTCATGAAGCCGGCATCAAAGTCGGGTGCATCTGTCACATGGTCAGCAAATGTTGCATCTTTAGTACGTACACATGAGCTTACCATAGGGGCTTGGTGAAGTGATGTGAGTAAAGCCTCTGCTGAACGGATACTCGAGGAAGTGGAACATGGTGAAGAACTTGCCAGGAGGCATGAGCATATGGTCACCGAACCAACCAGCGATCACCTAAGCCACGGTTAGCACATCCACGCTCAAAGGCAAAGTCGCAGTGTCCTCGTACCGAATAGTGCATCACGGGCTTGTCTGGAGCATTCTTGAAGTAGCTGTCCCAACCAGATCTGAATTCGGGGCAGGGCCAGGAGTCCATTTGGTTGAGTTCTTCCTCAGTTGGTCGGATCTTGACACCAGCTTCGATACCATTGGTGGCGAGAGGTCCAGTACCATTGATGTTCCATTGATCAAAGACTTGCTTCTGAACAACGGGGTCCCCACGAACAAAGTCGTCGAAAGACTCGATGTGAGGCTTCGCACGGAAGACCGAGAAGGTCAGGTAGTGGTCCTGGAAGTTCAAACCGACACCGGGCAAGTCGACGAGAGGCTTGACACCAGCAGCACGGAGCTTCTCGGGGTCGCCTGATGATATGTTAGCAGAGAACATGGTGTTAGAGGTGTATGAACTTACCAATGCCCGAGCGTTGAAGGATCAGAGGAGAACTGAGAGTACCACCACTAACAACAATCTGCTTTCTTGCACGGTAGACCTTGGCTTGGTCTTGTCCAGGAGTCAGGGGCTTAGTAGGAACAGTCTTGACACCAACAGCTCTGCCACCTTCCATAATGATCTTCTCAACCTTGGTGTTGCAGACCAAGTGCAAGTTACTGTGGACAGAACGAGTGCTGTGGATGTATGCGTGAGCAGAGTCTGAACGACGTCCAGTGTCTCTGTTGATCCACTTCTCCCAGTGACAAGCTCCGTGACCGGTTTGCAAGTCCTGAAGATCGTCTGTGACGGGGATACCTTGTGACTCGACAGCTCTGAGGAAGTCTTGCATAACGGGGTATGTGTAGTTGCCGAAAGAAACCTTGATTGGGCCTTCGAAGCCGTGAATATCACGGTTGTTGCAAGCTCTCTGGTATGTTTCGTGCTTTCTCATCAAGGGAATGAGCTCCTTGGTGGTCCAGCCCTTAGCTTGGAAGTCATCGTAGTCTGAAGCAGAAGCACGAGTGTACATCTGGGCAATATATCAGTACGACTGTTCGAATAAAGTCGTAACATGAACAGATAGGCATACCATGAAGTTGATAGAAGAACCGCCTCCCAGGATATGGGCACAGGGTACGACAGCACGACGACCACCGAGCCATTCAGACGGTCTCGAGTAGTAGAACGAAGCAGTCTTACTGTCGAGCTTCATGTTCTTGGGGTAGATACCGGGTCGGTAGACCCAAGGGTTGTTGAGGTTGGACTCTCCAGCTTCAATGAGCATAACCTGGAGGTTGTGGTCCAAGTTGGCCAAGCGGCCAGCAACGACACAGCTAGAATAGGTCAGTCTAAGAACGTCAATATCAATGGACTGAAGACCCACCCGCATGATCCTCCACCAGTAATGATGATGTCGACCTCGTCTGGAACAACCATGATGATAGATTTTGCTTCGAAACTTCTCAAGAAAGTATCAGAAGCGGGTCTGATGGTCTTTCCAGAGCATTCAACACCTCCCATATATACCTCGAGTCCCACCAACAGCTACGCGTCCCTCCAAACACAGCCCCGCTTTGATCTCAGAGTAACTCGGGTATATGGGATTGGCAAGCTGTATGATTGTGAGGGGAAAGGGCGCCTATCAGGTACGAACCCACGTCTGAACGGCGGCTAAGTGATCAAGGCGGCGCGGGATGAGATGGCAATCGAGTGGTATCCTTGTCCAGATCCACCTCCATGCAGCTAGCAAGCTCGCACAGTACGTGGATGAAGATCGAGCCGCGTCGAGCACTGCACGGCATCCTGGATCGTGAAGCTTTTCTACCATGTCGTATCGAGCAATTTGAGGATGAGGTGAGTGTATGCTAGTAGTTCATCGAGAGTTTCCTCATTCTCCTCACGAGATCGATCTTCGCTGGGCTAGCTGTACCAGTCGAACAAGCGCGTGCACCGTCCAATCTTGGGGGAATACGATAGCTAGGCAGAGCTGTTGATCCTAGCATGTCTCGAGATGGCTGTCTGGTAGCTGCAGTAGCTCCTCTGGAACCACGCAGCAGGGAACGTAGATTGTTCCCCGCACGTATGCGTTCGAGCTGACCGCAATGCAGTTAGAGATGGTTGGACAGACGATCTAGAGCTCCGAGTACCAGATTTCCATGGATGTGTAAGCCTCCAGAACGTGTCTTGTAGTACAGTACATACATGGTCGATAAATCTCTGCGAAGCAATTGTCATGGTCTTCAGCATATGGGTACTCGATTGTGACCCAGCGATCAGATGAGGTCTGAGTTTATCATAGCAACCCATGTGAGCTCCTGACTAGTTTTGGCGGGGCGATGGTGGGGAGTTCTGGGAAAGGTACGTCTCAGAGCACAAGCCCTGGTACGTACATCTGCTTGCGGCGCTGGGTGAACCTGATATTGCGGGGGAATGTGGGGTTCATGCAGGGCTCTTGTTGGAAGAACAGGAAACCGAGCCAATAACGACTCATGTACAGTCCAATTTGGACCTCACCTGATACTTGGCTATACAAAGTTCGGGATTTGATTTTACCGTCTCGGCCGGGAGACAGAACCAAGCGCATTGGGATCAGGGAGCGTGACGGTGGCCGACTCCGTCTCCAGGCACTAGATACTGTAACAATCTCGACTGTGAGGTTCAAGAAGAGAGAGGTCAGGAATTGTCCATTGAAAGATAGCAATATGACCTGGCACTCAGTGGACACTTTCCAGGTCACTGAGACCTCCGTATCCTGCTATGATTAGTCGTAGTGATCGTTGTCAGACTCGAGCTTCGTGAGGCAGACGCTGGAAAGATATCGCTATACGCTTGGTATGAGGGGTAATGTCCCTCTGTCTGGCGTGGGGAGCGCGTGGCGCCAAGTTGTCAATGTGAGACCGGACGCGGATCCACACCCCCTCTCAAAGACGGTAGTGACAAGAGCCGAAGCATCCGAACACGTCAAAATTTGAATTGCACTGGGTTCACAGTGAGTGAGCGATGGTTCGATTTTGAAGATTCAAATCTTTTGTCCAATTTGATCTGAAGAAGTGATGCAAAACAAAAGGAGAGAATAAAAAACGAAAATCAAAACAGCCAGCCTCTGGGGTATCTAGTGTTGCGCTGGAGGCATTAAGTGACTTTGAAGCAGAAACTCAGGACAAAAGAAAAGAAAAAATGATGGCACCCAGCAAGGTGCTTACCGCGCTGTTGTCGAAAACCTCGCAAACCAAGGTCAGGTTCCTTGTTACGCAGATCTTTCGGCCTCCGCCCACTCCTTGGAGATCTCCTCTCGTACTCCCTGACACCACTTGAAAATGGTCTCATCGAACTGTTTCCAAGCGTCTTCATCCTTGCCGTGTACGACGTGAAGCACATTAAAAGACAGGAGGGTCTCCCATCGAAGCTCTGCGGCTTTCGACCAGAAGCGCAAGTTCTCAGCACATCGATATGGCTTCGCTACATCTGTGAAGAAAGTCTTGATCTCACCGAAGGGACGTTCGGAACGACGGACCATCTCGTTGTGAAGCTGTACCAGACGCAGACCACTCTGCAGAGCTTGCAGGAACGGAGATGGCCCTTCAGGAGTCGATTCGGTCCACGCAGGAAGAGCATCTGAGTTGGTGTCGAAAGAGCACATGAACAGCCATTCTCTCTCGCGCTCTCGACCAGTCCAGTCTCCTTGACGCCAGGCACAGCTATCTCGTGAAGCTTGTTCTTCTTGTTCTCGCGACTGCTCTTGTGACATCAGGTCATTGATGCTATCGATCCAAGATTTTATCCCAGCTCTTTCCTCATCTTTGACGCCTCCACGGAACTCTCTTGCGGCTGCGCGTTTGAGAACGTCAAGGACTTCGTACAAGTCTCCGCGAATCTTGCGTTCCGACTGAATCGCGTAGAGTTGTTGTGGATGAGGGTGTGACGTGTAGTATGTTTTGGCGGCACGGATGGCGAGGGTGATAATATCAAGGAGGTGGAGACCCATAATCTCGTGCCATCCCTGGGCGATCGGTGGCTCGTCAGGGTTTGTGGGTGCTCGTACAGACTCTACAATGGCTTCTCGAGTAGCGTCGTCGTACGAGACGCCTTCGGCAGATTCCTCGAGGACTTTCTGAGCATCGTCTAGGGCTTCGCGAAGCTGTCGACGAAGCATGGGAAGCTCTGGTGGTGGTTGTACGTTTGGTTCCTTGTAGGCGTATGTTGACACAGTGGGTGGTAGCATGATGGGCTCTGACCATTCCTCGCTGTCGTCTTTGGGGCTCTCGACCAAGCCATCTTCTGATGTCGTGTAGATAGCGACATTGGTATCTAGTTGTCGTACGCCTTTTTTCGGTTTCGCATACTGGCCGCCTTTGCCGTCCAGAAGACCAGTGCGTGCAAAGTAATATTGCATGTGAGCGATGCTTCCTAAGCTCATGACGCTGTCGCGGTTTCTTGCCGAGTCGCTGAAGGCGGTGCCTTGTGGTCGCATGTATCCATTCTTGCGGCGACCTGAGTCGGAGTGTGCTGAAGATGAGGACGCTGATCTGCTAGATATCGTCGATGGTGTTGAGACTGAGCGTTCGGAGCGAGCGTCTAATGAGGGACACGCGCCGGGGTAGAGGGCTGGCGAGGGACAAACATTCGAGGCAGGAGACGACGGACGCAAAAGGGGGGATGTCGAAGACGCGTCCATGTTGAAGGGCTATGTGTTGATGTTGATGCTGGTGCTGTTTGTTCGAGGTACGGGTAGTTGGACAGACAGAGATATGACACCTCAAACCCGGTTCAAGGGCACTTTTTCTGGATGCCGTCGTCGGTCACGGCGCGCCAGGGCAATATTAATCTCCGCAAGTCGATGCAGCCGCGTTGCTTGAGTGATCGTGCGAAACTCCCTACAATCTCGTCTCCTTTTTCGCACTTCCTGTCAACGTGTAACAGTGTGGCTCTCGCGGAAGACAGGCTCGCTTGCGATTGAACCACCATGTTTGGGTTGCCATGGTTGTCCATGCCAGCTTGTCTGTTCGAGCTGCGAGACCGTTGATTGAACCCCTATACAAGACATAACAAAACAGATGGCGTCACTCCAGGGACCTGAATATGCTTTTGCATATAAACTATAACTTCTTTCCTTGCCATATTGTTGTAGAATTCCCAACCACTGTTGATGTATTCTTGCCAGCCAAACTATTCATTGTGCAAGGCCAGCAATCAATTTGGTTTGACAGGAACGTAACCAAAATTGATCGGCTAGCTCCATATTACGTGTTTCATTAAGTTTCATCTACGCAATTCATCGAGGAAGCACAAGCTACAACACTTCTGAATAATCCAAGTAGATATTTCCATTTCTCACGAGATGAACAAGAAATCGGAGCTTCCTTTACTTTCATCCATACTATTCTATGTCTTGGTCTGCTGTCTCGTTGGAGGTGCGCAGGAGCCGTTGGCTGTCTCTGACTGCGTCTTGTCCTCCGCCTCCATGCCTGTGCTTAGCGTGTCTCGAATTGGATCGCTACTTTGACAGCTTGTTGTGCTGAATATTCGTGCGGTGAATTATGCATTTGCAAGTATCGCATGGCCGTTGATGCTGATGCCTGCGCTGTTTCAGGCCTGTCATGCTATGGCAATGTTGTAGGCCCACATTCGCTGGCGTGCCTTACACAATAGCGAGATGATCTGGATAGCCGTATGTAATAGCATGTCGGCCTCGATAGCAGGGCAAGGTGCCGAAGCGGCCGTCCATGTACTCGAGTATACTTGTCCAGTAGATAATGAATTGATTGTGAGTCCGTCATGTATTTTTCAGCGCTTAGACTTGCGCTTCTTGAAGACGACTGGGGCATCTTGTTCGACCTTGAGTTCAAGTTTGGCTTCGGATTCTGTAGCTGGACCGGATTCGGCGATGTCTGGCACAGCAGCGATAGACTCAGTAGTATCAGCATCACCCTCCTTTTTCAACAAGTCAGGCTCCTCAGACTTGACTTCCTTCTTTGCAGTAGCACCAGACAACAGAGCATCCAGGTCTTCCTCATCGTTGGCTTTTGCACCGGGATAAGTCTTCAAGCGTGAACCCCAGGCTTTCGGAGCCAGTTTGATATCTTCGTCATCCTCGTCTAGTTTTCGCTTTCTCACACCAAAGGCCTTTGTATCGTCGTCTTCGTCATCCGATGCAGACTTGACGGGCTTAGAGTAGATGGGTGTCTCGGAAACGGTGGACCATTCACCTCGGATAGACATATCACGTCGGTATTCATCAGGGATGGCGACACCCATAGCAGCAAGCTGTTCCATCTGCCGTTTTCGCTCGGCGACCGAAGCAGGTCCAGAAGGCGCGGTGGACTTGAGCTTTGGCACAGGAAGTTGCGAGCCAGAAGCGACAGAAATGGTAGGCTGTGGTTTGCCAGAGACCAGGCCGTTCAATCGAGCGACTTCATCTTTTGCGCGCTGCTTCTCTCGATCATCGCGTTCGGATTTCTTGTGAAGTTCGCGCAACGAGCGTTGGATGTTGTTCTGGTGTTTCGGCGTGGCTTCGTGAGATTTTTTCTCGAGGCTTGTATCGCGCACGTATGTCGAGCAGAACTTGCACCAGTATTTGGGCGTCGATTTCCAGTATTCCGACATGTTTGCGACTTGAGTAGTTGAGAATGGAATGGCCATGGAAAGAACGATGACGAAGTTTGAAGAAAGCTTGGGCCTGCCCCACGTTGGTGCAAGTCGAAGCAGCGGCGATGTGCGATGACCTGGAGACTGGAGTCAGTCCATCCACCATCAAACATACAACAGCAACACATCCACAATGGCCGAGACCGCCATGAGCCTGATCGCACGTTCGGGCGCCCTACGACCGGCATCGCGCCGTTCCCTGGCCGTCCTCGCCAACAGCCGCTTCACCACCCAAAGAGCCGCCTTCAGTTCGCAACCGCCACGCCTTCTACCATCCACCGACTCGCTGTTCTCCCGTTCCTCTGGTTCCAATGAGCCTACGAGCTACTTCCAGCGTTCATCACTACCCGCCAATACCATCGTCAAGTTTGTACCCCAGCAAACAGCATGGATCGTCGAGCGCATGGGCAAGTTCAGTCGCATCTTGGAGCCCGGTGTCGCCATCCTCGTCCCCATGATTGATCGCATCGCCTACGTCAAGAGTCTGAAGGAAGCTGCTATCGAGATCCCTTCCCAAAGTGCCATCACCGCCGATAACGTTACTCTCGAGCTGGACGGTGTACTCTACACTCGCGTTTTCGATCCTTACAAGGCCAGCTACGGTGTTGAGGATGCAGAATACGCTATTTCACAACTCGCTCAAACCACCATGCGTTCCGAGATTGGTCAGCTTTCCCTCGACCACGTCCTGAAAGAGCGTGCTGCTCTGAACACAAACATTACTCAGGCCATCAACGAGGCTGCACAGGACTGGGGTGTTACTTGCCTGCGTTATGAGATCCGCGATATCCACGCTCCTCCTGGTGTCGTTGAGGCCATGCATCGTCAGGTCACTGCCGAGCGTAGCAAGCGTGCCGAGATTCTGGAATCTGAGGGTCAGCGCCAGAGTGCCATCAACATCGCCGAGGGTCGCAAGCAGAGTGTCATCCTTGCATCCGAAGCCTTGCGCGCGGAGCAGATCAACATGGCTACTGGTGAGTCCGAGGCCATCCTCCTCAAGGCCAAGGCCACCGCTGCTGGTATCGACGCTGTCGCAAACTCCATCGCTTCAGGCAAGGAGAGCGCCCAGGGTGCTGTCAGTCTCAGTGTCGCCGAGAAGTACGTCGAAGCCTTCGGCAAGCTGGCCAAGGAGGGTACCAGCGTTGTTGTTCCTGGAAACGTCGGAGATATTGGCAGCATGATTGCCACCGCTATGGGCGTCTACGGCAAAGTCAACGAAAGCCAGGCCCGCGCCATGGCATCCAAGCAGATCTCCGCCCCTTCAGAATCATCCGAGCAAGATTCATCCAGCAACCAGAGTGTCACCGACAGCGTACTCGAGAGCTTCGAATCCACACGGGCAAAGCACTAAGCAACATACACCTTCTCTCCTAATTCCGGAAAAACTGGTTGAATCTTGTCATTAGCCAGGCGTCATCTATTGTCTCGTTTTGTATGAAAGAAAAGAGCGTTGTTAGCGTTTTTATGGACCAAAGCATTTTTTTTTGTTGCAAAAGGTCCTCCCTCCTCACCACCACAAAGAAAGGGGACCGAGTCTTCTTTTTCTACCCTCCGTCTTGTATATTATTATCTCACACAACTCACTTTTTCTACCCATCACCCTTTTTCGGTTTCCCTGTGCTGTCTCGTGAAGCTCGGCTCATCAAAGACAGTTCAGGAAAAGCGTGACATGTTTTGGTGTGCAGATGGCATGACATGGGATGACACGAAACAACCATGTTGTTTTTGCAATCACTGAGTTTAATGGATCGAGAACACGAAAGTGAGTCTAGTTTTAGATGAATTCTTCTTTTCGCGGCTTCGTTTACATCACTTGGTGTTTTCACAAGTAACACCATTAGTGAGATTTTTAAAGTCATCAAACTATAAGGTGAAGGGAACGTCGCAACTACAAGTTAAGACTCAAAGATAGACCCAAGTATTGTACAGTGAATACTTGCCAAGGTGTTGATGTTCGACATTGAGATTGAAGGAAAGTAGCAAAGCATGACAAAAAGGACATTCAGAAAAAAAGCTGTTTTTCGACAAGCAAGGGAAAAGAAACAAGTATCCATAACCTCCCATGGCAACTTTTTGAGCCAGATCACATTCGACCCAACTTTCCCATCATCATCTTCGTGAGAATCCTCCATAGCAGAAAAGATGCGTGCTCAGCAAACAAGAACATGTCCATGAACTCCTCGAGAGCCCAGTGTGCCTTTCTCAAAAGCAAAGAGAAGAAAAGCATTCCTCCGAGAGAACAGAAGAGAGAAATCCTCCAGTGGAACAACAGCAAAGTAGAGCAAAGCAAACCGATTCAATCCAACAGAGCTGGAAGCAAAATTTATCCTCCTCCAGCAATCATCAAACCTTGTGCAGAACCAACCAAACAGGTGGTCTCTCTCCTCCATTCTTCTCCGTCCAGCCCACGGCAGCCAATGTGCCTCCAGCCTTGTCACCGCCGAACTCAACACAACTGCCCTTCTCAAACTCTCCATCGCCCTTCTCCTGGACCTCGGTGAGTGCCCAGCCGTTACACTTGTCTCCCTCTCTACCGAGCAGTTGCTCCACGAGCTCGTTGACTGTGATGGGCGTAGGAACTTGGAACGTCTTGCACGTGAAGTTCTTGGTGCAAGGGGCTTCCCAGACCTTTTGCTTGGGAATGACGTGCAAGCAGGTGCTGTGCTTTGGGTAGATGTATTTCATGCCCGGCAGAGGAGGTGTGGGAAGCGTGATGGCCTTGATCTTGAGGGCTTTCTGGGAGGCGGTAGTTTTGTCGGAGGCGGCCTCTGAAGGGGCTTTGACGGAGGCTGGAGGCGCCGAGGGTGGTTTGGAGGAGGCCTTTGTGGCAGCTGAGGACTTGGAAACGACAGTGCAGGAGACCACTGTCTTGCAGATGACGGCGTCGCTGGTCTTTGCGGCTGAGGATTCAGATTTCTTGGAGGCGGTAGATTTGGCTGGCGCGGAAGAGGCGGGCTTGCAGGGGCATTTGGCAGACGAGGGAGCTTTCGATGGCGCTTTCGAAGGAACCTTGGACGGCGCCTTGGACGGCGCCTTTGAGGGGGCTTTAGCAGCCGAGGAAGCAGGTTTGGAAGGCGTCTTCGTGACGGTCTTGGTAGAAGTACCCTTGATGGCAGTAGTCGTCTTTGTGGTGACCAACTCCTTGCCCTTTGCTGCCGTCTCGGAACCGGCGACTGTCATGCAATTGAGCGGGCAGAAGGGTTTGACAGGCACGGCAATGCACGGAGTGGCGACCAAGACAGGCATAGCGAAAAGCATTGGGGTGGGTGGCGGCGGAGGTGCGGAAATGGGTTGATAGCCGTGTGGTTTCCAAGTGTAAGGTGGAGAACTGCACATGTGGGTTGTGTTTGATCAAGGAGCCTTGGTTGTGCTTGAGTAACAGGTACTCAGACAAGGCAAGCTTGGTAGACTGAAGTTGATTGTTGATGTTGAGGTTGAAGTGAGAGAGGAAGAGGAGGATTGGGCGGCGCTTTATAGGTCCAGAGGGCGCGTGTCAATGAGCACGTGCTGGTCAGGGGTGTGAAGATGCTACGCCATTGTGATGGTATAGTCAGAGCGTGAGTGGTTGCGGAAGCATATGCTTGTCTTATATTGGTCAATCTTCAGGAGCTTGAACTGCTTTGGCACGCGCCGGAGTTTCACAGGGTCGCGACTTCCAAGAATTAAACCTGATCGTGATTGCGTGCCCAAGCACGTGTTTTTGGTGCGTTCATGCTCTTGTTGTTTCGAAATAATGAATTTGGGTATCTTACTGCAGAATTTTCTCTAACCACCAGCGATCACGGCCAAGCCTTCATATACCTTGCGCCTTACTGCAAAGAACGCGCCTTCACGGCGGTTTGCAGTAGCCAGATAGTTGCCTCCTTCAATCTCAATTCTTCCGTTGGCAGTCTTGCGGACGACGACAACACCGTCAACCAACAGCGTACCCTCGCCTCTGAACTCTGCTGCGTGACCAGATGCTTGCATCAGTTTTCGCAAGTCAGCAAGACGAAGATCGCCGACGTGCAGTGGTTGTGTCGTGATCTGATTGTTAGCTGCTGGATTGGTCGACAGCACATCGAGGACTGGCTCTGTTACGGTCTCGGCATCCTCGGTAGCATTGCCACCCTCGATCATCTTTTGCTTCTTCCTCTTGATAGCTTCATCACCGTTGGCTTCAGCGAGTAGTTTCTGTACGGCTTCAAGACGACCAGTGACAGCGACAATGCCGAGCCCCTTGACGTTCTGCCAGGCAAGCTTCTTGACCAACTCTCGACTAAGCTTGAGCGTCCATGCATTCGTGTCCACACTGGCATCGACAGTCTCGCCGATGATAGGTGTGAGGATATCGACAGCATTTCCTTCTCCAGATGCAAGCAAGACTCTGCAATCCTCGGCCAGTGCCAATGTCTCCGCCTCTTCTCCAGCCACGAGAATCAACTTTCTTGGTCGAATGAGAGGGATAAGCATCTGTAAGTCACGCTTCTCGTGTAGACCTGAGAAATCCACGTAGGCTATTCTCACGTTCAGTTGTAACGACTCCTCGGTGAAAATAGCTTTGAGGGGTCCTTCAGGAAGCGCCTCTTCGGGCTCGTAGTCTGACTCTTCTGACTCGCTCGCCGCATCGCCATTCATATCGTGATCTTGATTGGTTGACGACCTTGAGTTTGCAGCGTCGCGGTCATCAGGTTTGTTCCTCTTGTCGGAAAATCTGCCAGGTCGTCCGTTCTGGATAGCGCGGGGTGCAACTTCGTCCCATTTGCGTTTTTGTCCAACAGCAGTTTCCGTCTTGGCTTCGGCTGCGTCCTGGCCTTCTGTATCGTCCTTCTCTTCCGCACGCAGGTACTCTTCTGGTCGGATTACTTCACCAAAGTCATCGGCGCGCCCACGTTTGGCGACAAAGGGGAACACCTTTTCACGTCCTCTCTTGTTCCGCACGTCATAGTCGTAGACATTTTTGCGTCGCAAGAGAACGTTGACACCGAGCTCAGCATCTGTCAGGCCTACCTTCCTCCTGTGTGTCATGGTTGCAGAGATGTTGAGTGCTCTTCCCTGGTGCTCGTTCTCAGACTCGTCAGAAGATTCAGAACTGTCCGACGACCCGTCATCAGCCAATTCTGCAGCGTTTTCTTTTGTGAGAGTGTTGTCGCCTTGTAAAGTGCTGTGCATCTGACGTCGTCGAGCGAGGTATTGTTGGTAGAGCAGGTTTTCATCTCCTTCGAGGCGAGCAACATCCAGATGGCGTACTTGTGCTTCTACACCCGAAACTTCGACAATGTTCGCGTCCTCATCTCGTGATTCGACCTGCTGGCGCCAGTACTCCCACAAGAAGCGGCCGATACCCTTATTATTCGGCGATGGGTTTGCGGCTCGTTCTGTCAACACCACAAGGTTCCGTGGGTCGTTGCAGATCTTGCGAATGGTATCGTTGGAGAAGCCCCATTCTAGCGATCGATCACTTGCCAGGATGACAGCAGGTTTTCCAGAATCCAGGAGGCGGTGTAGCTGTGTTTTCTTCTCGACAAGCTTGAGATATTTCAGGTCGAAGGGAGTGTCCTCATCACGACCAGTCTGGCTTCTTTGGTTGTTTTCGGATTTTCCTTGGACAGCAGCCTCCATTTCACGTACGATGGCATCATCCATCCATTCGATCATACTACGAGCATACCTGAGCGTAGCGGAAGCGGACTTGGCAGCAAATGCTAGCTTTGTGTTACGGTAGAGTTCTTGGTTTGGACCATTGGAACCTTGTCGCCAGTGGTGTTCGAGAATGTAAGCCAGTTCGAGCATGCGAGCGCTAGAGTCGGTGGGAATGAGCACGGTACCACCGTTGGAGATTGTTTGATTGATCAGAGCGAGAAGAGCATCGTCGCGCTTCTTGCGGCCACCAGCGAGGTGAGAACGATCGGCACCCTTTGTACTGCAGACTAGTGCAGTGGGTCTGCGTAGTTGTTCGATAACCTCAGCACCTCCACCTGCACCTCCCAACCAAGCGGCACCTGACAAAACATTCTCTTTCGCCTGATTCCAGTCGACGGCGTAGACGATAGATTCGAGGCCATGTTGAAGATGCCAGATGGTTCCACCCAGAGTGTGACCGGCGTTATAGGCAGTGATGGTGAGGCCTTGCAGAGGAGGAGAAAAGGGCGAGGGAATCGGTTGGTGAGGTTGTGAGTACTTGAGAGGGTTGATCAAGGAGAAATATGAGGCAATCTCGTCGGCGGTGGGAGGTTGGAGTAGGAAGTTGGCAGGCACTTGCGACTTGGACAGTGACTCTGCCAGGGCGGAGGCGGGTACAATGGAGGCTTGATGGGCGGCGGAAGCATACAGATCTTGGATGAGAGTGCGACCGAGAGAGATGACGGGGGTGGTAGCATAAACGGGGATAGATGCGAATAGCGGAATGTGTTTGCAGCAATGCGCGAACGCGCCCAGATGGTTCAGCGTAGGGTGTGTAAGAAGGACGAGCGAGATTGTAGACACGTTCCTATATTGACAATCAGTCTATCGTCACAGAAAAGAGGAAGGAGTAGGCGGTAGTGCTTACTGCTCAATGTGGACGAGCTTGTCGGCGTCCAAGGACTCGTCCCATCCGACGTCGACAAGGATCTTGACACCTCCATCCAGTTCCAACAACGACTGCGAAGCTGCCGATTCAGACTGCGCGCCCAGCAGCGGCGTGAAAGTGAACATGGTTGTTGACGACAAAGATGGTCGCGATCTTGGCCGGAAGCTCCAACTTAGGCCTTTGGTATGCCCTGTCTTGGCACCAAAGAAGGTGGTGTTCTTCAACCAACAAGCGGCACTTCAGTAATTTACCGATTAGGAGTCAGTGTCCACCTCCCGTCTTGGTCATATGCTATAAAGATATATGTTGCTAGTTTATTAGTTATTCTGAAGAGGAACAGTTGTAGCGATTCCATGCTCGATCAGTGACGCACGCTTGGCAAGATTCGGCTGCGCATCCAGACATGTTTCTGGCCGAAACACCTCTCTTCTTTGCACACGACCTTGCTCAAGTGGATCCTGGGTCCTGGAACAATCACCATGGACGTACGAACCTTTATATCGGACAACTTGATCAAGCTGGTCGGCGGGTCCGAGAGCATGATCATCGACTTTGTACAGCAGACGGCCAGCTCGGTCAAGAACCCAGACCAGCTGAACGACAAGCTCCAGGCCATGATCGATGCCGACGACAAGGACTTGCGCACTTTCAGTCACCAACTCTTTGCTCGTCTACCGAACTCGTCCAAGTCCTCCACCACTTCTCGGCCCAAAGATGCCCCACAGAAGGATTCAAAGAAGAGATATGCCCTTCTCGACATGGAAGTTGAGGACGAACCTTCAGTAGCCGCACCACCACCAACCACTCGCCGCCGCGATCGTACAGAAGACAAAAAGGAACGCTCCGACCGCCATGATCGCCACGATCGCCATACAAAGCGTTTGCGCCAACGAGACAAGCAAGATTTCGACGACCGCTGGGGCGATGAAGACCATGATGAGGAAGAGGAGGGGGAAGAGGAGCAGCCACGCCCATCAGCCTTCAAGCGTGCACGACTGGACGACGGTTCCGCCTCCCCACGCCGCCGTTCTGCTTCACCTGAAGAGGACGAAGAAGAACGCGATCGCAAGGAGCGCATCGCTTTTGAGAAGCGTCTGAAAGAAAGAGATGAACGTGGCACCAAAAAGATCGTCGAGGACCGCTCAAAACACGATTCAGCATCCAGACGCGCCCTAGCCGATGACCCCAACCAGAGAAAGGCACAACTCGAGGACATCAGATTACGCTCTCGTCAGGACTATCTCAAGAAGAGAGAGGCTCAAGAACTAGCCCTGCTTCGCAAGCAAGTCGCTGAGGAGCAGATGGAACTTCGTGAGAATCCGTTACTCACAGCTCAGGAAAAGGCCGAGTTCGAGAAGAATAAGAGGACGCTAGAAATCGCTGAAGAGCGTCTACGCATCGACGACCATCTTGAGGGATATGCCTTACCAGATGACTACATTACTGAAAAAGGCAAGATCAGTCGAAAGGCTAAAGCAGATGCTTTGAACAGTCGTCACGTTGATCGCGATGAATACGGAAGAGAACGCTTCGTCACAGAACATGAAGAATGGGAGAACGAACAACTCGCCAAGACAAAGGCTCAAATCATGGTCTCTGAACGCGTGAACGAGGCCGACTACGAATACGTCTTCGATCAGGACCAGCAAATACAATGGATGACTGACCGCGTCATGTCTGGTAGCTTGCAGCAGCAGACCGCAGAAGAACGCCAACTTACCCAACAGCTTGTCGCTGCTGAAAGGAAAGCGAAGACTATCGAAGAGAAGCGCAAGACTTTGCCTGTCTACACATACCGGAACGAGTTTCTGGCTGCCGTCGACAAATATCAAGTCTTGATCGTCGTCGGAGAAACTGGATCTGGAAAGACCACTCAACTGCCACAATACTTACATGAGCACGGCATGACCAAAGACGGCAAGATGGTTGGTTGTACTCAACCTCGTAGAGTTGCTGCCATGTCCGTTGCCACTCGTGTGGCAGAAGAAATGGGCGTCAAAGTCGGTAATGAGGTTGGATACTCTATTCGATTCGAGGATGCAACGAGCGATAAGACTATCCTCAAGTATATGACTGACGGTATGTTGCTTCGTGAGTTCTTGACGGAGCCGGACCTTGGTAAATATTCTGCTTTGATGATTGACGAGGCCCACGAACGCACACTGCACACCGATATTCTCTTCGGTCTTATCAAGGACATTGCGCGTGGTAGACCAGACTTGAAGATCCTCATCTCGTCGGCCACACTCGATGCACAGAAGTTCTCATCATACTTTGATGATGCGCCTATCATGAATATTCCCGGAAGAACATTCGACGTCGAAATGAACTACAGCATGCAACCAGAAGCCAACTACCTGTCAGCTGCCATCACGACTGTCTTTCAAATTCACCTTTCGCAACCGATGCCTGGCGATATTCTAGTCTTCTTGACTGGACAAGACGAGATTGAGCAAGCGAATGAATCACTTCAAGAAACTGCTCGAAAACTTGGAGCTGCCGCTGGAGAGTTGATGATATGTCCCATCTACGCGAATTTGCCTACCGATATGCAGAATCGTATTTTCGAACCTACGCCGCCAAAGGTACGCAAAGTCGTTCTGGCCACCAATATTGCTGAGACAAGTTTGACGATCGATAACATTGTCTATGTCATCGATCCTGGATATGTCAAGGAGAACCGATATACCCCCGCCACCAACATGGAGAGTCTGGTAGCGGTGCCAATCTCGCGCGCCTCTGCGAATCAGCGTGCAGGAAGAGCAGGTCGTACCGGGCCCGGTAAATGCTTCCGTCTCTACACAAAATGGGCCTTCTACAACGATCTACCAGAATCGACTACTCCCGAGATTCAGAGAACTAACCTCACAAGTGTGGTATTGCTTCTGAAATCGCTTGGTATCAATGATTTGCTCAATTTCGAGTTCCTGGATCCGCCATCACCAGATATGCTCATCAGATCGCTGGAACAGCTGTACGCCTTGGGGGCACTGAACGATAAAGGAGAACTTACCCGCGTTGGTCGTCAAATGGCCGAGTTCCCTACAGATCCCTTGCTGGCGAAAGCAATTCTCGCAGCGGACAAAGAGGGATGCGTTGAAGAAGTATTATCTATCGTCTCCATGCTTGGTGAAGCAAGTGCACTGTTTTATCGACCAAAAGATAAGAAGACGCAAGCAGACACCACCAGAGAACGCTTCACTGTCAAGGATGGTGGTGATCACCTTACGTATCTCAACATCTGGAACCAATGGGTGGACTCTGACTTCTCCCAAGTTTGGGCAAAGGAGAACTTCCTCCAACAACGAAGTCTCACGCGCGCCAGAGATGTGCGTGATCAGCTGGCAAAGCTTTGCGACCGTGTTGAAGTTACAGTGAGCTCATGTGGAGCAAGCAACATCCCACCAATCCTCAAGGCCCTCACTGCGGGCTTCTTCCCCAATGCGGCACGCATCCAAAGAGGAGGAGACAGTTACCGTACTGTCAAGAACAACCAAACGACTTGGTTGCATCCTTCATCTGTGCTGGCCGCGACCGGAAACCGCCCCAAGTGGACCATCTACCACGAACTCGTTCTCACCAGCAAGGAGTTCATGCGATCATGCTTCCCACTCCAGCCAGAGTGGCTGTCAGAAGTTGCGCCACATTATTACAAACCCAAGGATGTCGAAGCATTGGGTGTTGACAAGAAGATGCCTAAAGGACAAGGTGCTGCTTCTAGTCGCCTGTAATTGTATGTCGGTATGAAAACATAGCATGGCGAAGAACAAATGGATATATCAATAACCAAACTGTGTCAGGAAAGATTTCTCAACTTGGTGTTGCTCAGTGATAGTATTAAGGTGGGTTTGTCTCGATCGCTTGCACAGCATAATGTGACGAGGTAAGTTCTGCTGGGTCGCTCTTGCATGTCTCCAAACCATCTCGTGTTCCGCCATCGGCATTTATCTGCTTTTCTTCATCTGTTAATACGTATCACACTACCCGTCATCTCCTGTCACCACGTTATCAAGATCGTCTTGCCTTAGACGACTTCCTGCATCTCGTGGCTTCTAGCCTGGATACCTGACTCACCAGGCTTCTCCATCGTCACAACTCCCTAAAACTCCCGCACCTTTCCGCCACCAGACTCACCGCCGCTTACCTTGCGCCTACCTTTATATACTAGATATTTCTTGTCCCTTACAATAGTCAGCCGTGGTGGTGTAGTGGTAGCATACTTCGTGTTATGTTCGGGCACGTGCGCATTCTTTCATCCAAACGTGGTCCCGATGAACACAGGTGGTCGCAGGTTCGAATCCTGCCTACGGTGCTTATTCTTTTTTTGCTCTTTGGAAGCTCGCTGTATTTGTTGGTGTTGTTGTGCTGTAATTTTCACTTGGTTCAGAAGTTCTTCTTGCTGGTGTTCGTTTTCCGGCCGCTCCTTCCACTCTCGTGCTATACACTCTTCGCCCTTTGTCTTCGATGAATTGTTTTGGGTTTCTTAGACAGAATCTTTGGAGTCGCTCTTTCCACTTTTGTGTTTTATACCTTTCGTCTCCGACAAGCTGTCCCGATTCTCATGGAAAGCATGCTTGTAATCACTTCCTTCTTCCATCTACAAAAAAACAATATTTCATCGTCCGCTTGCTTTGTCGCTTCATCATCTCCCACCTTCTTATCCCACTTTCCGTTAAGCAAACCACTCCCTTTTGTAAGGATGAAAAAAGTTTTATCTTCACATTGAATACAATACGATCATTCCTTTTGCTTGCTACACTTTCGAGCCCGATATGATTGTGTGTTCTTCCCTGATCAGTCTGTCTATTTCTCGCCAGAGAACTGCGGGGTCTGCTTCGCATACAAAGGTGAAAGACATGCTTTATCTATGCCTGAGATGGTCATCTCCTGAGACTACCATTCACGTCCATGAGCAAACACATTTTGTACTAGCAAACATGTCACAAAGAGCTCATTAACCTATATCAACTCTGTGATCCTCATGTCAATTCCAGGATATCTTTTCCAACCAACTGCACCTACGAAACAACCATCATGGATTCAAACATCGAATTTAATGGTCTGCGTACCCAGATCCTCGGTCAGTTCCACGCAGATCTTAGTCAAAACTTCCACGCGCTAACTTCATACGAAGAGAACTATCGCCTCATCAGTCCCGCAAACGCAGATGCGCTGATCATCATCGAATACCGCAAGAAGACTCCGGAGGAATTGAGGAAGATCAACTATCAAGGGTTCAACAACCTCAATCACCAATACTGTGCTCTACTGGTCACTCACCCCAGCAAGGGTAACAAGGTGCTTCTCCGGGGTGCCCACCCAACCATAATCACACCAGAGGCATCTCTTCGCGTCCTGTTTGAATTGACTTGCGCGTCTGTCGTTGGAGTCATTGCTGCTAAGTATAAGTGATGGCGTGAGCTGGTAAGGAAGATTTTGTGAATTGTGAGAATTATAACTAATTTTCGAGCAGAGGAGAAGCTTCGCACCAAAGGGCTCTGAGGGAAGATGAGGACATGCGTCTTTCAGTTTTAAAGTCATCAGCTAGTCAATGTCATCGTTTTCAGTGGCAGAGACAGCAAATATGGACGAATGATGAACAGTCCTAGCTAGGACGAATCAACGCAACAATCAGCGTTCCAATACACTCCTTAACAACATATCTACCACTCCTTATTCCTCTCAAAAGTCCACGTGACCTCTTTCTTAATGATCATCCTCTGACTATCATTACTCCCCATGCTAGTCCTATCCGTACTCTCATTATCCTTCTGCATACTAGGCAATCTAACCACATCTCTCGCCTTCACGCTCTCAGCGCCTCCAGGCGTAGGCCCTCTGATACCATAACTATACCCATCCTCTTCTTGCAGCGTGGCAGGTACATGTGTGGAAGTGTGAGCCTGCTCGACAGATTTCAAGGTGTTCATTTGAAAGCTTTGGCTGGCCATGGCGGCGTCGGAGTGGGTGCGGCTAGTGACGGTGTCGGAGAAGGTGAATGTGTGGGCGGCTTTTGGGTCGCGGATGGAGCCGTAGTTGGTGGAGAGACTGCTGACGAAGGTTCGGAGACAGGGGATTGTGGCTGACATGAGGGAGTAGTTGAGTTCTGTCTGTGTCCACACAACGAGTTCACTTTCCGTGAGGGTGGGATCCGTCAGTAATCCATCCAAGGGGAATGTCTTGAGTCTGTAGGCGATGGCAATGATTTGACTGTTGCGTGTGTTAGTCGCATCGAGCCGTTGATACAATAGCTCCAAGAACTTACGGAAGACGGAAACTAAAGGCAAAGATGATCTTTACTTTGGCGGATGTCGAGCTCTTGAGATCCCAGACTAGATAGACAGTCATACAGACCAGTGCGATCTCAGACAAGATGTCCAAGGCACAAAATGTCTGCCATCGTTCGTACTATTCACATGTAATTAGCGATGACACCAAGAGTAACCAATGTAGATATGCTTACCACTCCAGGACAACTTGCGCCGATAGTGATCCAAGGCTCAGATAGATCGCACTGTAAAGCGAAAGCGAAAATATACACGATAATCCAGACCACGAGGATTGCAATGAAGGTTTGATAGACTCTTCTGTGGGTACAGACTGGAGTCAGGCGGAGCAGAAAGAGTGCAACAGATAGCTTCGACGCGCCGATGGACAGAATCCAAAAGAGCATTCCCGTGTATGTCATCTGATAACCTACGTTAGTCATAATCCTGGTCAAGGCAGGGGAGTGCTCACCTGTTGCACCTTCTCAATCTGATCAGGCGTTAAAAGATGGATTGATTTGCCAAGGCCATTCGCGCAAGCACCGAGTACGATCGCGGATTGAATGACAGCCAGGAACTGATGATCATGGTGAGCAGCTGTAGACATTGATTGCTCCAGCAAGATTGGACATACTGTTGATATTGCAAGAGCATAGTCATCATAACCGTGCCGTTGTCTAGTAGTGGCTCGGACTATGAGCCTCATCACTCCGAACGTGAGGCTCCAAGAAAGACCTAATGCAGTCGCAATGATGACCCATGCTGCATGATCATGTTCTGTCACCGCAGCAAAGGGAGGCGAGTTTCCAGGAGGTACCAAGTACGCGGGATGCCTAAGTAGCGCCATCTAGTTGAACAATGTATGGGCTCAGAAGAGGTGACATTTCGCCGAAAGAAATGCAAGTCGATGTCGTTATAATGGTTTGCAGAGATCAGACACGCAACCATTCAGTTGGGAAGAGCCTTGCTCTTCATTTGGACCAAGAGAAAGATCCGCAAAAGTTCTTAGGGTTCAAGGTATCAGGGATGTTGCGAGGAAAGTTAGTTGCTCGTAAGCATATTATGCTTGATCTTAGTTGGTAGAGTGGTCGGTGATTAGATATCCTGTCCTGTGAAGTAGGTTTACGCTTCCATCCTTCGTGCAAGAAGTGTGTTATGATTCGCGGGCCGAGATGATCACTTCCTGATATGAACCCTTCCCCGTGCGGAGGTGGGTCACTGCAACACGTTCGCAAGGACCCGGGTCTTGTCCGTGAAACGCCGGGGGTCCCCAACATCACGTCCTCTCGCCCTATCTTGCCTCTCAAAGCAGATTTTCTACATCCATATCAGGTTCAACGGTCAGAAAAATCGCTCCAACATCTTCCGTAGATCATTAACTGCGCACCAAAAAAGATGCTGAGTGGAGATCAATTTTCTGACTCCTTCATGACCGAGTTTTTATCGATGCTCTTAGGGCATATGCCGTGTGCTTGAAGGCTGAGTTGTCAAGATTCTCAAGTCATTGCGTAGGGTTCACTGCCCCTTCGACGTACTTAGTAGAAGATGATTCCAGATTGAAGTGCTTGCCTTCATTGTCACAACGAATTGTTCTCCATCCTTCTGGCCATTGTGACAACTTCTCATCCCAGCATTCTTCCTGTGGCCATGTATTTTAAACCGCCTGGTGTCAACATCTCGCCTAGCTTCGTTTCTGATGGAGAGAAGAATGCGGCGGTCATAACTGTTCCTCCTCGGTTCAGAGGAACACATGCAGACCAGAAAGACATGGCTATGCTTGGTAAACCGCAAGAGCTGCGGGTAAGTATATAGTCAACCGCTGAAGGATGCATCGCACTAATAGTGTCAGCGCAACTTCAGATTCGTGACAATGCTAGGATTTGCCAGCACTGTGATGTCTTCATGGGAACTTTTACTGCCGTAAGAAACAATACGATCTGTTCTAATCATGTCAGCTAACCATTTCCCAGACTCTGGAGCTTTGTGCTGACCGATGGAGGCACACCTATCCTGTTCTGGGGCTTTATAGTGGTCGGATTCATCATGGGCCTGGTTTATGCTAGCATCGCAGAACTTGCTTCGATGTCTCCCACTAGTGGTGGACAGTGAGTATGACCCAAACCGTGGCTAGCACTTATACTTACAGTATACAGGTACCACTGGGTGTCGGAGTGTGCCCCTGTTTCTGTGAGAAAGCTTTTAAGCTATACAACAGGGTGGCTCTGCGCGATAGGGTGGCAAGTGTACCTTGCAGGCGTTTGCTTCATGATTGGAAGGATCATCCAAGGTCTGATGATCTTGAACTTGGACAGTTACGATCCTCAGCCCTGGCACGTAACTCTGATCACGATTGCTGTTGCGATATTAGCGATCATGTTCAACACTGTGCTGGCAGAGCAACTCCCAGTACTCGAAGGCGTAGCACTGCTGCTTCATATGCTTGGCTTCTTTGCTATCATTATACCTCTCTGGGTCATGGGACCTCGCCGCAACTCATACGATACGCTTTTGAACTTCACCAACAATGGAGGCTGGCCATCGACAAGTCTGTCAGCTATGATTGGCATGTCTGCAAGCCCCCTGTCGGTCTTGATTGGTTTCGACTGTTCTGTCCACATGGGTAAGTCGCTTGAGACTACTCGTGGACTCAGTACTGATCAACCCCCAGCTGAAGAGATTCGAGATGCTTCGATCACATTACCCAAAGCCATGGTGTGGTCGGTCGGACCCAACGCGCTGATGGCATTCCTCATGGGTATAACTTTGAGTTTTACTGTCGGTAACCCAGATGCAATCGCCATGACGCCAACCAACGAACCTTTTATCCAGATCTTCTTCAATGCCACGAACAGCCATGGCGCGACAAACGCCATGTGCGCAACAATTATCATCATGCTGATGTGCAACGCCGTCAGCGAAGTGGCTACAGCTTCGAGGCAGATTTGGTCTTTTGCTCGCGACGGAGGCTTGCCATGCTCAAGATGGTTGGCGACAGTAACGCCGGGTTGGAACATTCCCATTCGCGCTGTTAGCGTCTCTCTCGTCGTTACTTCTGCCATTGCCTGTATCAACCTAGGCAGTTCGGCAGCGCTGAATGCTATCAACTCCCTAGGTGGAGTAGCAATCCTGACGTCCTACATCATTGCTATCAGTGCTTTGATATGGCGACGTCTGTATGGTGCTCCATTGCCGCGTCGACGATGGTCCCTCGGACAGGCTGGTTTATGGATCAACATAGCGGCAGTAGCTTTACTGCTGCCTGTGTGGTTCTTCATGTTCTGGCCGTTAGCGCAGCCGGTCACAGCAACTGACATGAATTGGTCATCAACCATGTTTGGTGGTGTAATGATCATTGCACTGGTGTACTATGCCTTCAAAGGCAAGCACGAGTACATCGAACCCGTACTATTGATCAAACGAGACTGAGAGTTGGTGACTTAGATAGCGCTCGGAGGGTAGGGCTTGTGTCCTTAGCAACGGTAACCGATATGCCACTTTGGAAGCAGAGAATCCTAAAACCATGTTTGATTGTTCTAGGATGAGATTTCGTATCCAAGCATTGACCCCAGAACTTTGTGATAGGGCTGCGAGCTCGGAGTGCAGCCATCAAATGAGTTTGGATACTTGTATATCGTTCCATAGTGATCAGCAGGCTGAGCCTTGGGAAGATGAAACACTAATCACAACGCGTGTTCAATCGTTGAACCGTGGTATCGGACCTGATATCCTCGTGCTCCTGCTTGCCGGAGTCGATCAGCACGATTAGTCGAAACACAGTTGGGAAGGATGCGATCTCGCAGGCTGGTTGATGCTTTCGAAGATCGATGGTCGTCATGATGGTGTGAAGTCGAGAATGGCAAAGGTTGGCGTCTGTCATGCCTGTCGTGGCTGATAAGGTTTCGGGTCTGTGCGCGACCGCCAGTTGCCGTCCGGCAGCGGAAGGTGCTGCCGACGAGACCCTTGAAACCCATCCTTCGTCGATGCCCGACCATCTCTTGCACTTTACGGATGAGAGACAAGTGATTTGAAGGCTCCATACATCTCCGACAAACGGGTTACCCCAATTGTACAGCCGCTTTCAGATCAATCTCCATTACCAGGATGTATGTGCATCTGGTTGACGATCACGGGCCCAACATGATGCAGAGGTCTCGTTATCTGTATCTTCATAAAGTGATTTACAAGGCGAAAGGCCGCAGGACGATACTCAGACTTTGGTGCACACTCGAGCATCTTGACTCGATTGGACCGCCAAGAGAGCATCCCACTCGACCGATGTGCTGAAAAGGATCGATGATGAAATCTAAGATGGTTTTCGACCTCAGCGCAAAGTCCGAAGAGGGCACAGCACTTCCCTCAGTCTGTCCAAAGCAAGTTGATCTGGTTCAAGGCTCACACTGGCCAACCTTGTTGTCTTGGAAAAGGCTCTGCACTTTGATGGGCCACTTAAGCGCCCCTCCGTGAGCTCGAAATGTGCTCAAGTGCTAACAGTAGCATCACACCTCATGATCTGCCGTATCTGGTCCTCGTCCTTCTCTGCCTGTGCAAGCCCTTTACCTACCAGAAATGCAGGTCCCATATGCGATGACTTGAAACCTCGAGGAAAGTACTTCTCTCCTTCGTCTCCTGGTATGGGTCTTCCTGCCATCCAGTCTACCCAAGATTGCAGACACCAGCGGTTCGCAAATGTTGGTTCGACGTACCTGAATATTGTCGTTAGTTTGACATTCCAACATCGTACCGAAAGATTTCTTACCATGGCTCTGTGTCCCAGATCAGTTTGAAGATACGACCGTGTGCGTTGACATCGTCTGCGACAATCCGCTTGCGCCAGGCGAATGGTCTTGGTAGAGTGAGATGTCGCAGTACTAACTTTCTTGTTGCGAGTCCTGTGTCTACAAGCCATTGTAGCATAGCGGACGGATCGGGGTATCTGCCATCAAAGGTTAGTATCTTCGCATCATACGTGTCAGAATCAACATACAGCATGGCCTTCCTCAAACGCGAATCCATCAACGCACTCACAACCTTCCTCCCAGCATCCTTGAAAGCATCAGGAACAGCATACAACAGCAACGCCGTAGTATGATCAGCAGTCTCCTTATTGCTCTCCGCCGGCACCATATTCCTCTCCTCATATTCATCCGACCACTTCTCCAATTCCCGCGTAAAATGCAATCCATCTTTCCAACCACTCTTCGCTCCAGGCAAGACATCATAATCAATCTTCATCCCCTCTCCAACTTTCATCCAAAACAATCCCATAGCTGCTACTTCCACGTCAGTTAATTGCCTCCACTCATGTCTATTGATCCACCTAACCGGCTCCAACAAAAACAAACTCAACGTATACAACAAATCCTCATTAGAAATCCTCCCCCCATACAACCCATGCAAGAAATTCGTCCTCGCCAAAGCCTCCACCGCCCTCTTACTCCCCGGCGGATTCTTAATAACCTCCAACATCAAAACAGACGTATCGATCATACGTTTTGAAGAATGAGCTTTCGTGCTCAATTGTTTGGTGTGCATGAGTAAACCGCTGATGCTGGGGATGCCATAGGTGCGGAAAAGAGCGAATTCCAATGCTTTTTGCGCGATAAAGGGGAATTCTAGTTCGAAGAGGTAGAGTTGGATTTGTTGGGCGTGGTCTAGAGTTATTGCGGAAAGATTGGCGGTGTAGTTGTATTGGTGGTGTTTTTGCTTTTGGCGGTGGTGGCGGAGGTAGTGTGCTGTTGCTAGATAGCCTGCTGCGAGGGAGGCCAGTACATCTGGTCGTGTGAGGAAAGACATCATGTTGCAATTGACTTGGAAACGGTCATCAATTGATGTTGAGAGGGAGATAAAACAGATAATGTAGTTTGGGAGAGCTCGGCCGAGTCGATGGTTTCAGATGGCGCCAAGACGTTGCTATATAAGCTAACCATAACTCCTCAGTACCAACGAGTCAGGAAATACAACATTGATCATTCCCGTAGAGAATATGGAGGCATGTTGCTCTCAGTCAACCTATATCCCGTCATCAACAACATGCGCCCTTCGATAGCTATCCATAACACACATCAGCAGAATCAGAGCTCAATTTCGGTACAACTCGTCAGCTCCCAAACATCAGCACAGGAAGAGTTTGTATAGAATGATTGTAAAACTTCTTGTTCTTTGACCTGTAGGAGAAAAAGTGACCGTTCGCCCTTTTCTCTATCCATCTGAAGAGAAAAAGAAAAACACCATGAGCGCCATTGCTAAAATATATCCTTCACCCAAGCCTCTCCCATATCATCCTGGACGCCTGAAGAAAGAAAAGGGATGATATGGAAGGTGATGCTGCTCAATTCGCTCTGTGAATGCTCCGTCATGACCTCCCTCCAAGATTGCCATATCTTGCGCTCAACTTCCAGAAAAAAAAACTCCAGTGCTTGATGTGAACCCCTTTTTTTGCCATGTGTACGCCGGTAACGAAATGCAGGATAAAAAGCGCGAAGGAAAACACGTCTATGCAAGGTAGCGGTATGAAGGAACCTTAGCATCTTCGATACGCTCCAGGTACTCGCGCTCAATCAAGCTCTCGATCTTCTTCTTGATCATGGTGACATCAGGCTTGAACTGTTGACTCAACTGCGTGAGCGTTTCCGTGACCAGCTGTGAGTGTGACAAATCCTTTCGCTGTTTCATAATGCGCACGATGGCAGCCTCGATGACGAAACCACGAGAGTCGTTGTTCTTCTTTTCCGTGTCCTTGCGCTCCTTGTCGTTCTCAACCTTATTGCCTGCTGAGACGACGCCGACCTTGACTTTGATGAACTTGGAGGTGAACTTCTCGTTGAAGGCGAAACGGTCAGTGAGTTTGACGTCCTTGCTCATCGGCTCCTTGGTGAGAATACGAGTTTTGGGTGCCACTGCCAGCGACTGCAATGTTCTGAACAACTCATTTCGTGGAATGTTGGTTTGTGCCTGGATGTCTTCGCACGTGAGTGATTCGTCGGCTGGCAGTTCGTTAAACAGGGTCAGGACGATCATGGCATAGGTTGACACATTGAGCTCGTGCGTTCTGACTTTCGGGGGACCGCCGTCCTTGCCAGGGACCTTGAACGTTGCTTTGATATCAGCTGTGCCCATACTTCCCTGCCAGCTAAGAACACGACCGGAGTATTTGGTGCTGTAGAATTGTTCAAAGCTCGTCTTGATCCTCTCGATAGCAGGAGGATAGACAGTCTTGACTGTACCATCTCTCTCCTCATCGAGTCCCTTCATGGTCTCCATCGGCCAAGTCATGCTGGTGAGGACGTTGATGCTGAGGTCGATTCTTCTCGAACTGTTGTCGCCAAGCTTCGAGACATATGTCTGGTAGCCTGATGTGAGCTCTTCCGAGAGCGTCATGTCCTTGAACATGGCTTCCATCTTGACCGTGAAGCTGTTGCCAAGCTCGATCTTCATGCGGGAAATCATCTGCTTCTCAACGTCGATACTGACAGATTTATTCATAAGTAAGCGCCTACAGAGATGCTTCTTGTAGTAAGTCTCGAAGACATCTTTATCTTGTAGGTAGCGCACCAACGTGATGGCTTTTTCAAGAACTTCGTCAATCTCCTCCTCTGTCTTGCCCTTGATGCCCTTCTTCATGTTGTCGTCGATGAACAAGGAAATGTACTCGGAGCTTCGTTGGAAAGCGTTGATGGTGTCTGAGAAGCTGCGAGTTTGGGCCGTTTGCAAAACCTGATCCTGCTTGAAAGCCAGCTTCCAGATGCGATCGAAGCGGTCCTTCAACTCCAGCACAGCCTCGACCCATTTGAGAGCTGCGACAGTCTGCTGATTGACAACCTTCTCCACTGGTTTCGCCTTTTCCTTCTCGGTGTTATTCTCTCCGTCCTCTACAGGAGCTGGCTGGCCGGTCGATAGGTTCAGGGCATTGCTGTTGACATTTGTTCCCATCTCCTGAATGATCTTCTGGACCGCTCTTGTCAACTCCGGCTTCTTGGGGTCCACTCGGCTTTCCAGCTCAAAGACCAGACCAAGATCGTCGTGCCTGTCGTTTGTGATCATGAATTGTACACCACTGTCCATCTCAATCAAGGCCTTGATTTGCTGACGAATGAGCTCATCCTCGACGACCTTGATGATCTTCGAAGAGGTTGATTCGGAGAGCGTGGAACGACAGCGGTCGGCTTCTTCATCTATCCTTCTCTTGACATGGCGACAATATGTTCCAGCATCCGAATCTTTCAAAAGTCTAGCACTCTCTTCGCGGTAGAATTCGGCGCTTCTGGCAAGGAAATTCAGTTCGAATTTTGTGAGGTATAGCTTTTCATCTTCTCCTTCCTGGTCCGTCTCGAATAGGCCTTCCAGCATGTACGTGTTGGCCTTGATCAGGGACTTGTCGATGTAGTCACCGTCGCGGTCCATGTGAATTTGGTCGAGAATGATGCGGTTCAAAACGTCGAGGAAAGTGCGGGACTGCTCGCCCACGGTGATTGCGGTCGGATACAGGATGCTATCCCTGAACAGACTCATGGCCTTGGAGAAGATGGAAGGCTGTCTGGTGTCTGTGCAGTAGACACGGTCCATGTACATGAGAACGTCGGTCAACATGCTCATGGAAGTCTGGTGGTCTTGCCATGCGGTCTTCAGGGCGGCGAGGAAGCGAGTGCCAGCCTCGCGACGTTCGGGAGCAGTAGAAGTCGTGTCGGCAGAGTTGTCCAGGTTGTTGGCAAGAATTGTACCCTCCAGAGTACGAGAGATGTCTTGACGAACAGCGGTAGACAGCCAATGCTTCTCAAATTCGGAGACCTTTTTGTACAACTCGTCGCCCTTCTTCTTCAATACTATCTTGTAAGCGGCGCGATAAAGCTGTTCGAAGGAAAGGGCCGAGGCGTTCTTGGTGTGAATTTCGCCGAAAGCGTGTGATAGGGTGGTCCAGGTATCATCGAAGTCGACATCGTTGGCTCCAGCCACGCCCTGTTTGCGTGTCATGTTAGTATGAGTTGTGCGATGAGAGTTTGACCGAGAAGAATAGGCTTCGCAAGCGGAGTAGATGATGTTGTAAATGTTGCAAAAGTCGGACTTCACTCACCCTTCTAGGAGCGCGGATCTTGGTGCGCACGCGGTGGCTCATAGTTGAGTGTTTTGGAGTGAAATAATTCACGGAGCTGGATCAAGTGTCTGGATGGTGGCGGGGTTCGGATGGCCGTTGTGACAGCGGACAGCTTTGGCCGCACGCTTTCTTTGTCGCCGGGTTTCTGCGACTTTCTCCAACCGAACTTGATTCAAGTGAGACGGGGGGTTTAAGGGAAGCTGATGTGGAATAGAGACATGTGACTGATTGGTGAGAATAAGTAAGTGCCTTCACTCATGAGGCGCATCAGCAGCGAGTTGGCAGCTGCCCGCCGCATTCGGAAAGCACGACGCACGGGGCATGTGGCAGAATTCCTCGCCGCCTAGTGACGCAGCCGACCCTGGTCAATTCCGTCTCACTCACCATTCTCACAAGCAATTTATTCCACCTCAGTTCGCACGCCATGAGTCTTCAATCTTCAGCCCGTGCTCTGCAGCGCTCCTTCTTGCGCCAATCTCCAGTCGCCCAGGCATGCCGTCAACAACTCCGTCACCTCTCGTCGCGACCCTCGTCGGCATTCCCGCCTCTCCTCCGCACTTCTACACATCTCATTCCCGCCTTCCAACTACAACAGCGACGATGTGAATCAACAGCAAGGCCTTTGACCGACCGTCCCGACCAACTTCCAAAGGTCGAACCGCGAGAGGAGGTGCCTTCATATGAAATGACCTTCACTTGCAAGGCATGCTCTACCCGTTCTTCACACCGCATGTCCAAGCAAGGCTACCACCATGGAACCATCTTGATCACATGTCCGGGCTGCAAGAACAGACACCTTATCGCCGACCACCTGAAGGTTTGTGATTCAAGTCTCGAATCTCGCATGCGACAGCTATTGACGCATCTAGATCTTCTCCGACAAGGCCATCACCTTGGAAGACATTCTTGCGCAAAAAGGCCAGCTCCTCAAGAAGGGTGCCCTGGACTCTGAGAGTGACATGGAGTTCTGGGACGACGGTACTCAGACCGAACATACAAAGAAGCCTTGATCAAGTCTTACAACCACTCCGCCAACGCAGCTGGCCTGCATCACCAACGAAACCTCTGCGAGGCCGCCATAATACCTCTCAACTCCCCTACCCTCTCCGCCATGTAAAATAGATGATTGCTTGAGAATCTGCATGACATACACGTACATGTATAGATATAAATGGGAAACGACTTTGAATTGTACAAGAACAATCTACGCTTTTCTGCCGATGCTGACATCGAGTCTGCTGATGAGATATGCGACACCGAATGTGCCCATAAGGGATGTGAAGATGACAATTGGCTTCCTGAAGCCTGCGAGGAAGGGGTAGTCATAGGTGACGACAAGATCCTTGCCGCGGAAGTCGTCGACGACGTTCAGTGCTGTCAGCTTGAGAGTCGAGCGGCCAATCGTGTCCATGAAAGTGCGATGTGTGCTGACCTCTGACGAGATGATAGGGACCTTGGTCTCGAACTTGATGTTACTGTATTGATGTTAGCTTGGGCAGGAAATATTTGAAGGGAAATGCAAGACTCACGTTGCGCCCTCAGGGAGGACAATTCTGACGGTCAGCTTCTCAATCTCAAGACCCTCGGGCTGCTTGGGGCCCTCGAGGAAGGGAACCTTGAGAACGTAACCATCGCCAGTCTTGAGCTTGCGCAGGAAGCTCTTGAGGTCGTTGTCCCATCCGACCTTGAAGCTGTATTTCCAGCCACCGAAGACGGGGTAACGGGGCTTGAGTTGCAGAAGAGCCTCCTTGGGGGTGTTTCTGGGACGGAAGCGGGAAGTGCTGACGTTACCAATATCGTCAATGAAGTAAGGGTTGGCACTTCCAATGATGAGGGGGTACTCCAGCTCCTTGAGGGCCGAGGTGGGAGGGTTGAAGTACTGAGTCTGTTGCCATTGGACACGCGAAAACTGATTCTTGAGGGTGGCACCTCTGTTCTCGAGCCAGTAACGCTCCTCGGTAGCAATGTTACCGCCCCAGTGGCTGACCTCAATGTCGCGCTCGACCAGAGTGGCATGAAGGAGAGGCTTGGTGAACTCGTATCTGAGCGAGACGGGCTGGTTGGCACCAGCGGGAACCTCGCCGTAGGGACCGTATGTGAAGGTAACGCCCTGTTTGACGGGATCTTGCTGGCCCTCGGCGTTGGTTCCAACAACAGTGTACTCAGGGACGTCGTTGGTGGGCATCTTCAGCTTGGTCTTTTGCTTGATGGTCTTGTAGGCCGAGTTGGTGTATGCATTGAGGGTAATCTGGACATATTGCTTATCGGCCTGGTTGATGGTGGCGGGCAGAGGGCTCAGGGCGGACAGAATCGAGTAGGTAATGGACAGAGTGAGCTTCTCCTTGGGAGCCAGGGCAGAGGGGAACTTGATGTGGTAGTACTCGATTGGGCTGACTTGTTAGCGCATGAAGAACGAACAGAAACGTAGCAATGGCTCACCTGTATGTGTCAATGCCAACAATCTCAGGGCTAGGGAAGATGGCGTCGGGCTTGTTCTTATCCTTGACATCCAGACCTCCGACTCTGGCGATGAGGTCCTGAGGGAAGGGCAGGTAGTAGTCCTGCTGAGGCTTCGAGTCGATGTTCTCAACAACAAGATTGATTGTCTCGCGCGGATATTCCTTCTCCAGGTTGACGGTGCGAACGAGGTTGGTATGTTGGAAGACCTGCGGCGGCTCGAAGGTGCCGCTGAGCATCTGCTTGGACACGTCGGGGTTGCTGAGGTTGGCCTCGGCCTTTGCGAACGAAAGCAGAGCTGCGGCGCAGCCTGCGAGCAAACTCAGACTCCTCATGTTGATTGACTGGTTTGGTGAGATTCTGAGGAGCAGCAGCAGCAGCATCTAGCCGATAGCTCTCCAGCTTTGGTGGAAGCGTGGCCTCTCGCTCTCGGCCCACCTTCCCCCGATCTGCCGCGTCATCCAATCGCGACGCCTTCCATCCACCAATCCACCAAGTACTTCCGTCACAACATAACTATTCCGTCGTCAAGCTCGAACTTCAAGGACTCTCTCTATCGCCGTAGTCAGAATATCGTTTCTGCTACCGTCTTCGTTCAGAAAGACTTTCGTTCTTTACAGCAATCTCCGACCAACAGAAGGATTTTCCACTTGCTGCTTGTTGTAAATGTTCAGGTTGCGTCAAAGTGCTCTATCTAGCCAGACATGGCGTCAATCCTCGTCTACTTTGCGTGGTACTCGCCGTCTCTCATCTAAGAGTCCTTATCTGAAGGTCTCTGAAGAGGTCCAACAAGCTATTCATGAAAATCGACCCGTTGTCGCACTTGAGAGCACTATCTACACTCATGGTTTCCCGTATCCGGACAACATCGCCTTGGCTTCTCATCTAGAAAGCATTGTCAGAGCTGGTGGTGGCGTTCCTGCAACCATTGGTATTCTCGATGGCGTAGCTCGTGTTGGTCTGGACGCTGAAGAAGTCATCCGCCTTGCTGGTGCTGCTGGCAAATCCGATACTCTCAAGATTTCGCGACGCGATCTCGGCTTTGCTTGTGGTCTGGGTTCACCTGGAAGACGCTATAATGGCGGCACAACTGTTGCGGGTACCATGATCTTGGCTCATTTGGCTGGCATCCAGGTCTTCGCGACAGGAGGCTTGGGTGGTGTTCATAGAGGCGCTGAGAGTACCATGGACATCTCAGCCGATTTGACTGAGCTTGGTCGTACTCCAGTCGCTGTCGTCAGCAGTGGTTGCAAGAGTTTCCTCGATATCGGAAGGACTTTGGAATATCTCGAAACTCAGGGCGTACCAGTTGCCACATTTGCTGACGGCCGGGAAGGCAAGGTCGATTTCCCTGCATTCTGGACGAGAGAAAGTGGCATTCAAAGCCCTATGATCTTGAACGATGAGAAGGTTGCCGCTGCAGTCATTCACGCGCACAAGTCACTGGGTTTGCAGTCTGGATTGCTCTTTGCAAACCCCATTCCTGAAGCTTTTAGTATCGCAAAGGCCGAGATGGACAAGGTCATCGATGAAGCTCTTCAGGAAGCAGCACAAGCTGGTGCCACTGGAGCTGCTAACACCCCTTTCATCCTTGCAAAGATCAAGGATTTGACGGGAAAGAACAGTGTCAAGTCAAACAAGGCTCTGATTGAGAACAACGTCAGAAGAGGCACGTCGGTCGCAGCTGAGCTTGTGAAGCTACAGCTTGAGACCGAGCAAGATCAAGCTTCGTGAGTGAGTGTATGATTGGGCTTGCAAGTCACTTCGGCTGACTTTGGTAGAATGTTTCAGCCAGCACCACAATCGCAGATAGTCGGACCTGGCTCCTCAAACTACACGACTTCCGGTGTCTCCAAGGCTGTTTCTAGCTCGGTTAAGAGCAATACTGCAATCTCTCCAACCGTATTTGTGGCCGGAGCACTCGCTGTTGACTTCTCCTGTGATTATGCTCCAATCTCTTCCACCGCAAGCAAAGAACCTGTCTTGCACACCTCCAACCCAGCCAAGATCGGTCAGTCACTAGGTGGTGTAGCTCATAACGTTGCCAGAGCAGCGAATCTTGTAGGTGATCCGGTGCGTCTTTGCAGTTCTGTCGGAGACGATCTCTCAGGCAAAGCTGCTCTAGATGCGCTTGCGACAGAAGGACTAGACAGCAGTGGTATCAAGACCAAGAGTGGTAGCAGTACTGCCCAATATGTCGCGGTCAACAACGCTAGCAAAGATCTGGTCATTGCTATGGCAGACATGAACATCCTGGACGAGCCTGCAGCTAAGCCTGGACAACCTTCGACTTCAACATCCACAGCAAGCGATACACTCAACGACTTTTGGCTGCCGCAACTACAACAGAGTAAGCCTACTCATCTAGTCTTGGATGCAAATTGGCAACCACCATCTTTGGCCCGTTGGCTCGAGGCCGCAAAGTCAATTTCCGCACACGTCGCCTTTGAACCTGTGAGCACAGCAAAGGCCCTCAAAATCTTTCAACTCCCGCCCAGAACACCTCTGCAAGTATTCCCCAACCCTTCAATCCATCTGAGCACTCCTAACTCCATGGAGTTATCAGCCATGTATACAGCAGCACGCTCTCTTGGCTTCTTCGACCGCAATGATTGGTGGGCTGTGATTGATGCTCTAGGGATCCCATCAACAGGGGCTCGTGTAGCGATGACTATGGCAACGAACTCTGCTCTCGTGGACGCCGGGATTCCTCAACAGACCATCCAGCTCCTGCCATTCATTCCGACTATCTGCGTTAAGCTCGGAGCGGATGGTGTGCTCCTCACTCAAATTCTACCTGCCGATGATCCGCGCCTGTCAGATCCTGCATCTTCGCCGTACATCCTCAGTCGTTGCTTCAACCTGCCCGAAGAATCTGCTGGCGTCGGTGGTGTCTACATGCGTCTCTTCCCTGCTGCTGAGATGGTCGAGGAGAAGGACATTATTAGTGTCAATGGTGTCGGTGACACTTTCTTGGGCACTATCATTGCCGGTCTTGCTAAGCGGGGCAAGGATGCAAAGATTGAAGAGCTTATCGATATCGCGCAAAAGGCTGCTGTCTTGACATTGAAGAGTAAGGAGGCTGTGAGTCCCGAGCTCGCGAGTCTCAGATCGTTATTGTAAGTGGGTCGCATCATGCTAGGAAACATTGTTGGACCGTAGAGGCAGACAGGTAGAGACATGTAAGATAGTATAGCTTGAGATCAGAAGTAATTGGTCCACACATTGACAGTCGTCAGCATCTGTTACTTGCTTTGAGGCCAATTTTGTCTGTGTGACCGAGATTCAGATCATCTTTTTCACCTTTGATCCATGAACAGACCTTGGATCGTGACGTTTACCAATCAGAGAATATGGAAATTAGTATATGGATGTGCTTGGACCAGAATCGGAACTTGTTAAGCTTATCGTGAAACCAAAATCTCGTCGCCGACCTCTGCACAAGTAGCTTAAAGCACAACCCTGACCGGAAGTAACACGGAGATTAGAGATAGCACGACGCGTCTCGGACTCTCGCAGGCCCACTTCGACGTCTCGAAGGATTCAACTTACTCTAGCCAATGCACTGGTAGTCTCTGCTGCGCCAATTTCTCTCCTCATGACATTGGAGTAACATTTCCAATGGCGACCAAATGCGGGCTCCATATTGAAATGCTAGCGCTGCTCCATCACGCATAGACAATGCTTCCGAGGTCCACTGGCACCGATCCGATCTCTACAAAACGTCCTGCCGAAAATCATCAAGCGAAACCGAGTAAAGCATGTCAAGGATGCCGAAGTTCAAAAGTGCGATGTGTACAACCTGATCACGAACAGCCATGTCTGCGATGTAGGAGACAAGGTCGCACATGTCTTCCCATTGAGGAGTCGAATAAGAGGCAGAAGCGAGATGGCAGCCGCTCGATATCTGAGATTGAGACGAGACTGGCTGCTCTGACGGATCATCTTCAACGAAAAGGTGCAGATGCTTCTGCTTTGATATATGAATCTACTGCGGAAAGAGCGAGTCACCCTACAGCAACTGCCACTTTGGACGCGGAAGAAACCCCGGATTATCTTTCCTCAACTTCTCACGAACACTCAGTTGTTCAGATTGAGGCGACCATCGGTCGAGCCATTGATGACGAAACTGCGAACATGGTATTCGACCGCTTCACAACAAACGTGCTGCCAACCTTCCCCTTCATGGTTTTGCCAGTCGACAACGTCATAGCAGACACCCGCAAGAACAACCCCATCCTTTTCCTCGCAATCCTGGATGCCGCAGGCGATGGCTTCTGGAATATCGAAGTGTCCAGGCAGCTTCGAAAACTCTTTATGCAGGTATACTCGACAGTTCTGCGTGAGACTGCCGTGTATAGCATGTCGACACTACAAGCCCTTATCATCTCGGCAATATGGTATAGAGATGTCGAGGCAGAGGAAATTGGAGAGCAAATGGATGTCTTTTGGATTAGCAATGCAGCTGCGAACATGGCTATCGGCATTGGATTGGGTGATATACTGAAAGAGTACTCTTGGAGTGGTTTTATGCCGATGCAGTCATCCAGTGTGCGTGGTCCAGCTAGTGATTACCAAATTGCCAGCTTAGAAGTAAGGAGAGCCTGGTTGGCCTGCTATTACGTCTGCTCACAGTACGTTGGAAATTCTTTGCGCTACTCAAGTCGATGCTGACTCAACAGCACTTCCATGGCGATGCAAACGCCCGGTATCATACGCTGGACCCGCCAAATGGAAGAGTGTCTGGAAGTACTGGAGATACATCCTGCTAGTCCGGGTTCCGACAAGATACTATGCTCTCATGTTCGCCTCCAGCATATCCTCGAAGATGTTGAAGGGCAGCTACGTTCTTCCATTCTCGGTCCTACAGCTATGAAAGTCACGTACAGAGCTTTTAGGCGTCAACTTGCGGACTGGGCGTCCTCGATCGACATTTGGAATGGTACGACTCTTGCTCTGACTCAGACTGAACGCGTACTGATATCGGACAGAACCACTTCAGCTAGCCCATCCATTCGCAACGCTCTACCTGCACGAGATGGCAATGTGTGCAGGGTCACCACCTATCAACCAAGCACAATTCATCGACTGCACCACAACCGCCCATCACTTACTCGATACTTTCCTATCCCTCGACATATCTTCCATACGCACGCTACCCACTTCATACTCCATACGACTTATACACGCCACCATCGTATTGATAAAACTCCACTTCGCAGCAACACGCCTTACAGATCCTGCAGATATGGTACCAAAGACGCAGAGCATACAAATGAACCACTATCTCGCACGTTTGATGCAGAAGTTCAGTGGTTGGAGAACACTGTGGCCTATGCAGAGGCTTGCAAACAAACTTCGGGAGTTGAAGGAAATGGTACGACATTGCGACAACAATGCAATGCCATCAGAGCTAGCATGGCTCAACGTCTGGACACTGGAAGAAGCCCCACTCGATACGAATCCACATGATACAACCTTAGCTGAGCAGCAGCAAGATCCCGAACAAGCCCATTCCACCGAGATCGGGGAAACAGCAATACTTTCTGTGCCTAACGGCGACGACCTAATATGGCAGTCACTGGATACGAACGCAAACGTCTCACAATACGATTTGAACAATACGCTACCATCAGCGAGTCTGGATATTGCTCAACTAAATGACTGGTTCGGGACGGATCTGAATACGAGCACCTTCGACTTTGATGGTAATTTACAGTCTATGATACAGTTTTTCGACTAGATCGTATGGTACGGTTACGAGTATTGCAACAGAAATAGATTGTTAACCAGGCGAGGTGTTTCACCAAATACTAATGAGGAGGCATAATGCTTTTGGTCTAGCATAGGTGCCGAATACGGCTCAATGTGCATTGTCGCTCTGGAGCAAAGATGTTCGACTAGTAATGCACAATCTGGACCGCCAATCGTCTCCAGATTACCGGACAGTGCGATCGAGAAGATTGGTCGTATGCTCCCACACCCTCTCGGCCATGCCTTCTTTCCTCAACTTCTGCATCTTCTTTCCTGCCGCCGATATATCACCCTTCCAGTTCATCAAGTATGCACCACTTCCAAAGGTCCCGTTGGACCCCATGGCTACATCAATCTCATTCCGGGCGGCAAGACTGCGATCATTGCCAATCGTCTTGGAAGGGTAGCGTTCAGATGTGGCGTGGAACAGATGACGCTCACCGCTCTCGTCAATGTTGACTGAGAAAGGGTACATCAGAGGCCACATACCATAGTTGTAGACGGCAGCCAATGGTGGTGGGAAGCTGTTGGTGTAAATGTTGGTGCCGACCAAGCCCGGGTAGACGTGCACGAATGAGGCCCGGCGTGAGGCGGCGAGATGCTCCATAGCCAGCGAGGTCATGGTGACAGAGTGCATGGCACAGCTGAGAATGTTGTAGCCCTTGATGAGGTCCAGGTCGTCCGGGTTGATGTTGCCTTCAAAACCTCCACCTAGCACACTGACGACACGACCAGGAGCTGGCTCTGCGGCTTCCAGCAAGGGCATAAGCTTTTGTGCGAAACGCATGCGAGCGTAGTAACGCAAAGCAAACAATTTGTCAAGACCCTCACTCGTCTCTCGTCGTCCAACTAGTGAAAGTCCACCAGGCGTCATGAACAGAAGATCGAGGGACTTCTCTCTGGTCTTGATGCCCTCGCAAATCTTGTCCACATTGCGAATGAGCGACACGTCTGCTTCGATGAATTTGAAGGAGCCAAGAGGGTTGAGTTGGCCGAGCTCCTTGAGGAGCGGTCGAGCATTGCTCTCGCTTCGTCCGACGATATAGGCCGTGGGTGCGTTGGTATTCAAAGCGAGTTGGCGTAGTGTGCTTCGCCCAATGCCGCTGGTGCCTCCGACGAACAGTGCCACAGGACGGGGTAGCCTGGAGCTGAGGCTGCCGTTGAACTTGCGTACGATGTCAAGGCTGACCATCGTTGAATTCGATATAGGTCAGAGTGTATTCTCGGCTTTCGGTACTGCTAGAGAAGTAATAAGATTATCTTAGATGACAGGGGATCAAAAAGTTGAAGAGGCGAGAGATGCTTGGGATAAGAGGAAAGCGAGGTAGGAGCTCTTGCTTTATACAATAGCGACTGGCTGATCCATCAATCTTGATTCGGTGTTGGACTAGGAAGCACCGACGAAGGATGACTTCCTCATGATCAAGTTATTCACCATGCGGAAGGTAACAAATTATATGCATAGCACCTGCCTCTCGCTCAATTTCATAATGTCGTTTGTTTTATGAATAGGGATAGACATAGTCAGTCTCAGAGAACAAATCACAGCGTTTAGACTCCACCCAATGTTTATTGAACATGTTTTCTGAAAGTCTGTTCGAGTTCTTGATTCAATTGTGGTATTTGTTGGAGAATTGTGTAGGATTGCGAGGATGCCGATGGATGCCGACGGATCATGCTTGGCGCCGCAGATCACCGAGGGATCAATCCCAAGGCTTCAACGACGTCCTCTTCAAGTAACTACTTTCATGATGAACAAATTCTATGCTCTTCCGTTTTCCCAGACACCGCTTGAGATGGCCGATGCGGGCTGACATTTTCGCCCACGATGAATCATAATAAGCTGTACACCTACAAGGTAAGTGGTCCTTAGCTACATATCCAGTCTAAGGTAGTTCATTACTCATCTATTCAGTAGGGCGGCCCAAGGTCGATTGGTATTCTTGCAGTAGCGCATGCCATAGACTTCGATATTGAAGTAGTAGAGACCAATCCACAAGTTGGACTGTCCGAAGAATACCTCAAGCTGAACAAGCTCGGCAAGACGCCAACTTTTGTCGGCTCTGATGGCACGGTATTGACCGAATGCATGGCTATTGCACTTCATGGTACGTGTCGGCCAACTTCGGTATACCACTTTGTATACCAGAGCTGACCAGACCCGTACAGTGGCTAGTCAAGATCCTGAATCAAAAATGCTCGGACCTACTCACATGGACTTCATCCACATCGTCAGCTGGATGTCACTCTGCAATACCGACGTCGTAAAGCGGATGGCAGCTTGGATTATGCCCTTGTTTGGCGTAGCGCCTTACTCGCCAGAAGGCGTTGAGATGGCCAAGAAGCAGACTGCCCAAGTCATCCAAATCCTCGAAGACCATCTACAGGACCGAAGATATCTTGTAGCAGACTGTTTGACACTAGCTGACCCCTTTTGCGCCGGCCTCGTCAGCTTTGGCTTCGCGAACGTGTTTGATAAGGAATGGAGAGCACACTTCCCGTGCTTCACGGCTTGGTACGAGATGGTGACATCTTTGGCCATGTATCGAGCGGTGATGCCCAACACCGTCATGGCAGAGACTGCTCTAGGACCGCCGAAGCCCTCGATGAGAAGTGACTTCACCGCCGACGACTGAGCAGCACTCTGGTCTCACAGCACAGAAGTCATAAGCACCAACTTGCGCACAAGGACATGTTATGAAAGGTGCAATGGCCGTTCTGCTGATCCATAAGACTGGACGAAGCTAGAGTCGACTAGTTATGTCTAAGATGACGAACAACAGTTTCAGAGTACCGCTAATGGTGTTTGATGCCGCGGGATCGCAACTTCCCAAGGACAGTTGGTCCAATATTTTGGAAGATCACCATGTGCACTGTTGACCTTGGACCCTTCTCCACCGCGCTCCACCCAACCATCATATACACCAAAACTTCTGCTCTTCTTGTCTCCAGCCAAGGAGAGCGTCACTCGCTTCCTCGCCCCTGGCGCTGTGGCGCACCTGGCTGGGGACCACCCTCGACAACGACGCGTCGCGGGTTCGAGACCCGCGGCGCTCTGCGTAATAAGGAGAATCGGTTGGCCGGTTTCTTTCCACTCGCCTATTGGCGGGTGGTTTCTTTTGCTTCTCGTCGTAGCGAGAGTTTCTTTTTGCTCCTCGTTTGGCGATAATCGGATCTTGGCATATTGAAGGAGCGCATGATTTATGTTGCAATCTCCGTAATCTTAATCTCATCTACCTGTCTTCTATATCATTGTTCGCGCTACCATTCCGACATCGTCTCTCTGCTTCATGTTTATCTCTCGCACTACTTCGACTAAACCCAACACCACAAAACGAACATTTCAACTTGGCACCTCCGCCTCGCTTCTCTCGCTGATGTCTGGCAAGATTGCTTTGGTTAGAGAAAGTGCGGCCGTTGCAGCAAGGAAGCCAACAGCGAGGGAGATGTGCAGGGGCTGATATAGTGGCGGTTTGATTTGTGGTTGTTGATGATGTGGGAGGTGCTTGTAGGATTTGAGATGATGGTTTTGACGTTTCTAATTGCGTATTCGATGGGCTTGTGTCCTTGTCAGTATAGCAAAAAGTTGTTGGGAGAAGTTCAATTAATCTACATGGAATGCTTGAGCTGATTGAGTTTTTCTTGTAGTCGTTGGATTTCTTCTAGCACCCGATTTTCTGACAGTGCTGTATGGTGGTTTGGTGGATTTGTAGTAGTTATTTCGACGTCTTGGAATGATGTTTCGTTGGCAGGCCGAGTAGCTCGTGAATCATTGGGATCATGTCGTTGCTTTGTCCCAGTTGCGGTCGTGCTTGTACAGAAGAAAGCCCATGATTCGCTACGCGGCACTATTAGTTGAACACGCAAGAAAGGCATACATGCTTAGCTACCTATATGTAGATGACATGCCTTTACGCAAGTTTGTGGTCGAGACGCGCAGATGGATGGTATGGAACGAGGGATTGATGTCTAAACTTACTTAATTGAGGCTTGAAGTGTGATGGACGCGAAGGATCAATAGAGTTGGTGTGGTCATGACCCTGACTGATTATAGACGACACTGATGAGTCCTCTGCCAAACAACGAGGCAGAGAAGAAGAAGACGAAACCACAGTGCACCACTTTCTATGACGGACACTGTCGCACCGTTGTACGGGGACGAGGGTGGATAACAAGGCGATCTTCACGAACACATCTAAAAAACCACGGCTCATTATGGCACCGGCAAATGAGGTCCGAAGAAATCTCGCGTGTTGTATGGCAGCTCGTTACGGATTAGTATTTACACAACAAGAGCTTGTAGCCCGTGTCGCAACTCCAGACCGACAGGACGACCGCAACTCGATTTTCAGCCAAGTATGAATCTCTTTGGGAGCGTCAATGGTAAGCCAGAAGCCAGATAAGGCGACCATACACAGCTCGAGGCGCGTTTGCTGGTCATGCTTCCTGATATATAACCGCCTTTGCATATTCCAATATTCGAGATCCATGCTTGATGTGCTGTCCAGCCAGCTGACTGAGCGATGAAGACCAGGGACTCGGCAGGATATCTTCGTGGTTGATGCAAGGATACATGGGTTAGACAATGAATGTGCCGGGTCCGGATTACTGTCGTTGAGCCATGTAGGGCTACGCGGATCCAGGTAAGACGGCACGGCAAGGCTGTCACTCCTGCATATCGAAGCTATCGACGACGTCCCCTTGCACATCACTCTAGTTCTGCTTGTGCGGCCTTCAAACGTTATTGTCTCAGTCGAATCCCATCATCGTGCGGCAACATGAGGGTATTTCCTGCGAATCCGTTTGACTAAAGCAAGAGATGACTTCCCTTACCTTGAGTCTGGGCAATTTGCTTTTCGTCGTGGGCTTTCCCGTGAAAGGTACAGAGGTACTTGTATGCGTAACGCCGAGGACAAGGCGAGCTGAGTAAGTTGAAGGGGACTAGAAGTCGTTGTTAATCAAAGGCAAAAATGCTTCCACGTCTTCTCTGCCTGTCGTTGAGGCTCCACCTGCGGCAGGCATCAAGCGAACTATTGCTTTCTCTCCACCCACATCGGCCATGTGGTGAGGTGTGGATGTCCGTCTGTGCTGCGATTGCGAATGCATCTTGAGAGCTGTCGGAGGCTTTCATTTCCCCTCGGCGACGCCTTTGATCCGGACTTTGCGTGGTGTGGTGGAGCCACTCGGGCAAGTCTTCCCTGCTGAGAAGAAGGCTCGCCAGAAGCTCCCTTGCCGCCGGACAATTGAATCAACTCGCCACGTGGAGAACAGGCAAGATGAGAAGTGTCGTCGCATGTAAGATTCTAGAGCATGAAGCAGGCTTAAAGGTTGATTTTCAATACATGCGTCGAGCTGTCGTTGAACAGCTGGAATGCAAGTGACAATTGTTGAGCAACATGAACACACTGTTCTGCCCCTGTCAATCACTTCGGCTCTTTGGAGAAGGTTACCGGGCCAGGCCGAGAAGGCGCAAATCTGAAACCGACCGTCTTGCGTGCCATCCTTGGCCGATCTCCCGCAGACCCGAGGCATCGGGCTGAGAACGGTGTGCGTTTCGTTTCATCCTCCTCCTCAATCTCCAGTTTGTCCACTGGCGAAAGAGTTCACTGATCATCTCGCAAGGCATCTTGTAACGTTCTGAGCGTCTCGCACATGGGCAACGGGATACGATCCAAACTACGGGCGCCACACAAGCACTTCCAACATGCGCTACACTTGTGATCCGTGCAAGCCCCATATCAGCCATCAGCGAATAGCGTTTGCGTGCCCCTTGTTCTTCTAGGCCCGATGTGACAGCCGCCCCAGTCTGTAGCCCCCAGCGATTAGCTGTCCGCGGCTCGATGTGTCTTCTGCAGTACACCGAGTGGAAAACGGGTACCTGATTGCGTGGTCATTCTACCCCTTGTGAAGGCTTTGTAGGAAGTTTTGCCGCTTTGCATGTGAAGAAGGAAGTGACGAGAGAGCACGGAGCCGAGTGAGCGTTTGTCGTGGACCTGCATGTTGTGAAAAGTAGACGATTTCACGGCGTGCGCGTTTATAAGTATCAGAATAGCCGCCGCACTTTGACTCGACTTTTCTTCCTCTCTCAACCACATCCACCTTACCATCACACTCTTTCAAGAGCATTCGCTCGTTCCATTCCCTTGTCTATACAGACTACACTCTCTTTCTTTCAGCAACCCTTAAGCCCTGGTAGGCTTTTGTTCAAGGCGCTCTAGCAGCAGCACTTTTTTACGCTCTTCCAATTCACAACAAAAGATCTTGAAGGTTTTTCTATCTTTCTCATCATCACTCTTGAAAAGATGTCTTCTGTCAACACCAAGTTCGCCATCCTGGCCCTTGCTGGCTCTGCCGTCGCCATTCCCAGCTTCAACCACGGTGGTCACCACGGCAAGCACCACCGCCACAACAAGCACTTCTTCGGCTCCTCTGGAGTTGCTACCGGTACTGGGGCTCCCTATGGCATGGCCAACGCTACTGGCATCTGGGGCACTGGCACTGCCGTCAGCTCTAACGGTCTCGTCGCTTCATCTGGTCTCCCCCACTCTTTCGTTCACCCTTCTGCTGTTGGTCCTCACACTGGTTCCTCCGAGGTCGCCGGTGTTTCTACCAGCATCTGCACTGACTCTGTAGTGAGCGTCACCCACACCAACCGCGTCACCGTCACTGTCCATGCTTCTTCTGCCGAGGCCGCTGCTGTCCAGACCACTTTCAGCACCAAGCCCTACAGCAGTTCTGCCGTCCTCTTCAGCAGCTCCGTCGCTCTCAGCAGCGCCGTGGTCTTTGAAAGCAGCTCTACTTCCGCCAGCAGCTCCGTGTCCGTCGTGTCTGTTCCTACCAGCAGCGCCTTTGCCTCGGTCGACCTCGAGCTCCAGAACAAGGGTCACCGCAAGTGGACTCGCTCCTCCACTGATGCTGCTTCCACCGCTGCCGCTCAAACTTCGGCCGCTCAGACCTCGGCCGCTGCTCAGTCCACCAGCCAGGCATCCGTTGCTCCCGTCTCGACCAGCTCCAGCTCTACTACCAGCACCAGCATCTACGTCGCACCTACCTCTGCCGTCGTTGTCAGCAGCTCTTCAGTCCAGGCCACCTCAACTTCGTCCTCCGCTGTTGCCCAGTCAAGCAGCACCGGCAATGGCAAGCGTGGTCTCGCATACAACACCGCCTCTCTGCTCACCTGCTTCGAGAACAACAACCACATCACCTGGGGTTACAACTGGGATTCTGACAGCGCCGGCCTGTCAAGCAGCTTCAACTACGTTCCTCTTCTCTGGGGCACCACCAACGGCCACACCGAAGTCTGGAACCAGCGCGCCACTTCTGCCATTGCTAGTGGCTCCACTCACCTGATGTCTTTCAACGAGCCCGACATGACCGCTCAAGCCAACATGTCTCCCGAAGACGCGGCTTCGGCCTTCAAGACCTACATGATGCCCTTTGCCGGGCAGGCCAAGCTTGGTGCCCCTGCCGTTACCAACGGTGGTGGTAGCATGGGACTCAACTGGCTCAGCGCCTTCCTCGAGGCCTGCGATGGCTGCCAGATCGACTTCGTCAGCATCCACTGGTATGACAGCGCATCCAACACTGCCTACTTCAAGGAGCACGTCCAGAACGCCACTACCGTGGCTGGCGGCAAGCCCGTCTGGGTCACCGAGTTCGCACCCACCGGCGCCTCTGACTCCCAGGTCGCAACCTTCCTTGAAGATGTCATGCCCTGGATGGACAGCCAAGACTTTGTCGAGCGCTACAGCTACTTCATGGCCTCTGACGGCGCCCTCATCAGCGGCACTGAGCCTTCAACCTTCGGTCAGACTTACGCCTCCTAGAGTGATTGGGAGTAGTAGCTATTGAATGGCAGCTTCCACAAATGTGATTAACGAATGGGAATTGGCATATGGTGTGGGATTCGGGAAGGAAAATGGGATGATCGGATGGATCATCATGCAACGAATTCGCACGACTGGGACGGGCAAGGACTGGTTTCTGCTTGACGGATTATGGATAAGGTGGATAACATAGAATTACAGCGAGTAACAAACTGTGATACAAACACTTCTTGTGCATAGCAAATGTGATGTGTATACGAGTAGATGCGAGTACTCCGTAGATGGTGTGAGATTCACGATTGTCAGGTTGATTGTGACGCTCGAACAGACAGAAAATTTGTGGAGTCGGCGGGCGTCTCGAAACACGTGCGAGCGTTTATTGGCTGGAGCGGTACAAGCAGGCCAAAGGGTCAATTTATTCCATCAGGACGAATTGCACATTTTCTCTGCGATTTTTTCAATCGAACGACTGTCGTACTACTTCAGCAAGGGGTGCTGTATTATCGAGAACTAGGAAGTCATCAGACACCCGCGAGTTGCTGCAAGGAAGCGCGCGACAAAGACGCAATCATGAAGTTCGTAACACACGACGGCTACCAGCCCCACCCACCGCAAACTGTAGCTAATTGAGGTCAACAGGTTCGGCCAGCAGCTGCAAAGCTCTCTAATCAAAGACTGGTACTACTACTACATCTCATACGACGAGCTCAAGAGGCTCCTCCAGCCCGAACCGCAAACAAAGCCCACAGCCGAGAACCCGAACCCGCCTTCGAAGGCATGGAACGACGAACACGAAACCCGCTTCTACAGCGAGCTCGAGGCTGAGCTGGACAAGGTCTCCAACTTCCAGCAGGTCAAGAGCGGTGAGATTCAACGCCGTATCAAGATCAGCGAGCGCGAGGTCAACGAGGTCATCACACGCGCAAAGGCTGCCCAAGGTCAATCAGAAGAGCAGCGAAACAATGAGGCCCCTAGCGAAGAAGACTTTGCCATGTTGGAAGAGGATCTGTCCGACATCATTGCCGACGTCCACGACTTGGCCAAGTTCACTCAGCTCAACTACACTGGCTTCCAGAAGATTATCAAGAAGCACGACAAACTCTACCCCGACCAACAGCTGAAGCCTCTCTTCGCCGCTCGTCTCAATGCAAAGCCCTTCTTCAAGGATAACTACGATCAGTCAATTGTCGGTCTGTCACAACTCTACGACCAAGTCCGCACTCGTGGCAACCCCACTCAAGGCGACTCCTCGGCCGGTGGAAGTCAGCAGAACTTCGTCCGTCAAACCACAAAGTACTGGGTCCACCCGGACAACATCACCGAGCTCAAGCTCATCATCCTCAAGCATTTGCCTGTGCTCGTCTTCAACCCCAGCAAGGAATTCGAAATCAAGGACTCAGCCATCTCCTCCATCTACTACGACAACACCGACACCTGGGAGCTGTATGAGGGCCGTCTCAAGAAGACTGAAGGTGCCGAGGCCATTCGTCTCAGATGGTACGGTGACATGAATGTCGACACAATCTTTGTGGAGCGCAAGACGCACAGAGAGGACTGGACAGGCGAGAAGTCGGTCAAGGCCCGTTTCGCACTTAAGGAGAAGAACGTGAACGCCTTCATGCGTGGCGACTACACTGTCGAGCAGGCCTTTGAGAAGATGCGTCGTGACGGCAAGAAGAGCGAAAAGGAGATTAGCGACCTCGAGCAGCTTGCTAGAGAGGTTCAGTACCGCGTCATCACACGCAAGCTGCAACCCGTCACTCGCTCTTTCTACAACCGTACTGCCTTCCAGCTGCCTGGAGATGCCCGCGTTCGTGTCTCGCTCGACACTGAGTTGACCATGACTCGTGAGGACAACCTTGATGGACGCGATCGTGCTGGCAAGAACTGGCGTCGCATGGACATTGGTATCGACTGGCCGTTCAGTCAATTGCCCGCAGAAGATGCCGAGCGTTTCCCCTACGCTGTTCTGGAAGTCAAGCTGCAAACACAGGCCGGCCAACAACCCCCTGAGTGGATTCGTGAGCTTGTCGCTTCCCACCTGGTAGAAGCTGTTCCCAAGTTCTCCAAGTTCATCCACGGCACTGCAACCCTGAACCCTACCCGTATTGACCTTCTGCCTTTCTGGATGCCTCAGATGGATGTCGATATTCGTAAGCCCGTCTCTCACCGCTTCGGTATCGAGCGTCCCGGACAAAGCACGGATATCTCCACCAGCGGCCAGATGGACGATGACACTGATGATGAGATGGAAGATGCTGCTGACTTGCCCAACGGCGATGACAACGAGAACATCCGCCGCCTACGAGCTGCCAGAGATGCGCTCGAGCAGCACGAGATTGCTCAACGCATGGATTACGGCACTACTAACGGAGGTGCTGACCCCAACTCGTTGGACGAGGAAGAGCGTTTGGCCGCCAGACCTCTTGCTGACGAAGATGACTACCCACTCTATGACAGTGATGATGAGGAAGATGACCTCGAAGAGGCAAAGCGCATCGGTGGCTGGACTTACCGTCGCAAGTTGATGGCACACTATGCCGACAAGGTTGGTGACAAGCTTGCGAGCGCTTTCAGACTTGCTGCACCTGTACCCAAGCCTACTGCCATGCCTTCCAATGGGGATGCCTCGATGGGAATCCCGAGTGCCAGAAACTCGGATCAGATTCGTGAGAAGCGATACAAGGCACCCAAGGGCAAGAAGATTCACGTACCCGTACGTGTCGAGCCCAAGGTCTTCTTCGCAGCTGAGCGTACTTTCTTGTCATGGGTAAGTTTTGATATCCACACCTTTGGTTGTTTGACGCTACTAACACCAGTCCCAGCTCGAGTTCAGCATCATCATCGGCAGTATCGCTGCTACACTCCTCAACTTCGGTGATACCACCGCACTGGCCTCTGCCTGGGCGTTCACCATCGTCGCTCTCTTCGCCATTTGCTACAGTATGGGTCTCTACCTTTACCGCGTACAATCAATCCGCAACCGCCGTGCCATCACCTACCACGACAAATGGGGCCCTAGCGCATTGTGTGTTCTTCTCTTCGCCGCCGTAACAGTCACATTCGTGTACAGATTTACGCATGGTGGTGAAGGTGGCTTGAAAGGAGATATCAGGGGTTGATGCGCGATGTGCTGAGTGCGGAAGTGGGAAAAGGTGAAACTGTATATGATTTGCATATTTGTTGTGTTGATAATTTTGTATAGACTGTATACCCGTGTCGCGAGGCCTAGATAGCGGTATGTAATTTTTTATGTTTGATCATCTGCGCTGACGTGTTTCGAGTCGTGAATGTACCTTCCCTAGTTGTGCTGCTCTTCGCCAAGTCATACAGCATTCCTTGGGGCAACGTGGCTGTTCCTCGCGGCTTCCGCAAGCCCATTGACTGGAATTCGCTCTGGCTTTCCCGTTCAAGAGATCGAGACTTCACATTCACATCCCATCATCCATCGAGCAGAACCTTCTTTCACAGGTAGCAATCTTCAGCATAGGATGTCTTCTTCCTCCATTGATACTACTATACCTATCTATCCGAGTCAAACGGGAAAAAGCAAAGAAAAAACAACCCGACCATCAGGCAACTCCGCGTCTCCGTTCACAACACCTTCATATCACGATATATCCGACCGATCTTGCACACCCTTGACTCATCAAATGGTGGCGTTATTGCCCCTCCAATCACTCATCACGGCCATCGTCGCATCTAGCATAACTTTCGGCTCGTCTCCCTCCTGGAAGAAAAGCAAGGTTTCTCCACCTTTGAGGCCCAGCTGTAGATGTCAGCATCCAGGTCTACCACCAAACAATGTCATGACTTACTTGAGTCGGCGTGTCTGAGTCAAAGACAAACCTGCCAGTAGCCTCAACCTGCAAAACCTTTCGTGGATGGCTTTGGCGGAGACTCTTCAGGACACTCTGGAATGACGTGTCTGGATTCATCTTGATCAAAGCGACTTCACGCCATCCATGGCGTAGGTCACTAGCGTAAGCGACGACGCGGACAACGAGAGGGTGTTCAGAGGGGTTGGTCAGACGACCAATCTCTACCATATGCTCTTGTCGAGTCTCCCAGGTCTCGGTCCGGGCTGCCATGAGCTCAACTTCAAGGCCGTCAATGATCATACTATGCTCTGTATTCTCCCACTTGAGGCGAACACAATCTTCGCAGAGAGATTGGGTCTTGTCCGCTAGTTCCTCCTCGATCTCGTCATCGGGTAATCTGACGTTTGCCGGGTCCGAGTGGTATGCATGTGCCCGTTCAAACTCGTCTTCCACTGAAGAACCCTTTTTCTCAAGCATTATCTTATCGCTTGCAGCGAAATCGAGTTCGCTGGTCAGTCGCCTCACTCGTTTGGCTTCAACTTCAGTCTTTCTGATCTGATCTTTCCACAACAAGAATATGTCGTCATGTGCTCTTTGGACAGAAGCAAGTTCACTCGTAAGTGACTGGATATCAGCATTGCGCTGCGTTGCGGCATTGACCTGGGTAATTAGCTCTTCCTTGAGTTCTTCAATCGCCTGGCAATGGTTCTGGATCTTGACTTCCAGAGTTTCGACTATTTCCGAGCTATGTTTCAGCTGTTCGAGTATCACCGCCTTTTCCTGTTCGTGTTGGCGTACTGTGCAGCTCATGTATGTTTCGTGGACCAGTCTGGTGTCTTCGCATACCCTTACATGCTTCTTACGTTCTTCATCCATCTCAGCCCTGAGGTTCTCGCAACATTGTTGTGCATCTCTGGTGAGCGCTCTCCATTCGGAGTTGATGGTTTCGACGTGGTACTTATGTGCTGCTTTCTCTAGATCGTGGGATACCCGCAGCTCTTCTCTCTCTTGCGCATAGGAAACCCGAAGTTCTTCACACTCGCGTCCTGCGGATTCCAGAGATTTGGCATCGGCGATTGTTTCAGTGTGGCGCAGACGTTCTGTGTCCATCTCGGCTTTGATGTTCTCGCAATGTTGTTGTGTCTCCTTTGTGCGCGCCTCCCAGTCTGAGCTAGCGGTGTCGAGTTGTTGTTGGTGGGCTTCTTGTTCTTGCCCTCGGATGATCTGGAGTTCTTCATAATAGCGGTTTGCAGATGCCAGAGATTCATGATACTCCAATTTGGCATTTGCAATTGCCTCTGTATGTCGCAGACGCTGTGCGTCCATCTCGGCTTGAAGACGATGTACGAGATCTTGTGCTTCATTTCTGACTGTTTCGTATTCCGCTCTGGCGATGCTGAGTTGGTCTGCGAGGAGTCGACGCTCTTCGAAAGCGGCATCCTTAAGTTTTCCACACAACTCCTTTGCATCATCTCTTTCCTCACAGGCACCTTTGAGCATGTTCTCCAATTGTTTGGTCATCTCAGCAGCATTGTGTTCGGCTTCTTCGATCTTGCGTGCTGAGGCACGCTTCTGTGCTTCAACCATCACAGCCACGAAGTTATCTTCCTGGTTTTGACGGCCAATCACGTCGATATCGATCCAGTTATCTTCCGACCGTTCCTGCGTCTCTGTGAGCTGGTGCTTGTTACAGAGAAAATTGGATCCATTGCTTACTTCGACCAGATCTGGCGTGTGCTCAGGATACACCAATCGTTCCATAGTGTCAGTGGTTTCGTTCCGAGCAGCGTCACGAAAAGCTACGCCGGCTGAACACAGCTCGTCCTCAGGAAAAATCGTCTCTGCATTCATCACTGTAGACTGATGTAAAGTCGAGCTTCGGAGAAATGGAGCTGTCTCTCTTTAAGGTGAAGATTGTGTTGGTTTCCCATGTTTGTAAACATTGATGGTTATTGCTACAATTAGCGCAACACGCGTCTTGGTATAGGGTTTTTGTGGAAACAGATGCGGTCGAATGATAATCTTATCTGGAGATCATGCTCAGATCCAACCTTGATACACAGACGACCCCGCATGACGGAAACGAGATGCTTTAATGTTTCCAGAGCTTGAAGGAGTGACAAGACAGCTTTGGTGTTTCCTCTGCTGCACTCCATCAACCTTGTCACACAACATCATGGTCGACATGACTGACCAGATTATCAACGAGACAACTCCCCCTGAATCAGGAGTAGACACCCCCACCTCAGTACATTCCCGCAACGATCCCACCAGCTCTCGAGCCCACTTGACACATCTCCAGACAATCTGTCCAGAATGGGCGAACCTCAAACCACCAAAGACGACAGTGGTACTTCAAGTAACGGTCACCCACTCCTCAGTGATCAACCACCGAGCCCCCACAGATGACATCCAAATCAAATTCCGCCGCGACATGCCTTTGGGTGTTTTGGTAAAACGCCTTCGACGTAGATATCATTCTTCCCAAGATCATGTTTTGCGTTGGGCGGATCTTTCGAGGGAGTTGGAGATTTTTGACTCTGATACGCCTGATATGGTAAGTGTTTTTGATGTTTGCTGCGAGGGAGAGATGTGAAATGAATGCTGATTTTGGGGGTTTGTCTTATGGGTAGATTGATTTGGTTGATGGATCGAAGTTGAGATTTGTGGCGAGGAAGGGGGGTGTAGAGGTGTGGGACATGTCTTTGGCTTGAGTGGATGAGGTGACTGGTGTGTGATCAAGTTAAACAGATCTGTCGATTTGATCTTGTGGAGCCATATCTGGCTTGGAGATTGGAAATAGCGGCAATATCAAACTTGGGACAGAATGGTGTCTGAGGTTGGTGTCAGATTGGTGTCTGATTGTCCCTTAGATAAAGGCGCGAAGCTCACGTTCTGTCAATAGTCAGATCGATTGTCAGCGATCTCGTATTCTTACTTCTCAGACACATGCGATCGTATGACTACGACAGTCTCGAATCATGCTCAGACTCAGATCTTAATAGAGACGACCCCGCTTGATAGGACTACCTGGAGAGTCAGGATAGATGGCATAAGAACTCGCCGCCGTCTGACACCTTTTCCCGATTCATTCTACCTGACTTTCTGACACAGATACACATGATCATGTATGACTTGACCAAGGATATGTTTGACAACGAAAGCGTTGCTGCGTCTTCGACTGGCATGATGACCCCTACATCCGTGAGTAAAATGCCATACCAATGATGATTAAACGACTAATAGCTTGCAGACTGTCGCTGGTGAAGCGATCAATGTTCAGAAACACGAACCCACAATCACAATCCGCCTGACAGTAAAGTCGTCCCGCGAACTCAAAAACCTCGAAATCAAGCTTCGTCGAAACATGTTCTTTGGAGATCTGGTCCGGATACTAAAGTCCAAATTCGATCCCATTGAAAAATGTGTTCTGCAACTGGATGTTGCTCCAAAGAGATCGGTTGCTAGTCGATGGCGGATCGTCTTCGATAGTGATACGCCTGCTTCTGTAAGACTTGCCGCTGTTTGAACATGTCGATTGCGATTGCTAATATTTGTTACCTTGACGTAGCTCGGCTTGAAGAATCGTGCGAGTTTCTGTTTTGATTATGCTAGTGCTGAGGCCTTGGATGTTTCAAAGATGCTGTGAAAGGGAAATTTGAGTGCGGGTCTCTTAGGCGTCTGGTCTCTTCAAAGGGATAAAAATTACAAATAGGTGTCGAAGACTTTCTGTGGAGCGTGACAAACTCATGTTGCAGCTGCAGAAGCTCTTTGTTCTGGAATGTCGTCACTTATGTGATCCCGTTTCGATGATACCTGAATGTGTTGAAGCTGTATCAAGGCATCATCTAGGGAAACATAGGCTCGGGGGGAACGTCTCCAGTACACGCGGGTGCACAGCACCATCATATACCATATCAATGTCAAGAAACAACAAACAACAAAGAAAAGAAAGCACTAGAACTGTTACAACTCAACACCTCATCACAACAAGAGCAACCAGCAATTCCATCCCGACCAAAAACCAAAATTCGCACCATCTTCTTTTTGAACCAAGTCCTTCACTCAAATTTCTAAACCCTTATATACACACCGCCTTTCCAATCTGCTGGCCACTGGCCCCGGAAGAGACCAGCCACAGACGAGAAAATCCCCCCCCAAAAAAAACTACAAATCGTATGAGTAGCTGAGGTGGTGGCTGGGTGACTGGACCAGTGGTCAACTTTTTGTTTTTGTTACGATTATTACGGCGGTTCAATCCGTTCGAGCGACGGTTCTTTTCGCCTTTTGTTTTTGATGGTGTTGGTTGAAACAAATGCTAAGATGAATTTGCCGCTTGCGTGACCCTTAATAACTCGCACTCTTAACGTTGCGGTTCAAGATCTTGTGTCCCAGATGTGAAAACAAGGATTGAAGGCTCCAGAGAGGCGGCTTTGAACGAGATCTCGCTGGCCATTGATGCAGATCCTACCATGTTTGATCTGACAAAGCAGGAACAGGAGACAAGAAAGGAACACAGCGGAATTGACTAGCGGTTGTACGACATCATTGTTCCAATCAGACTATATCAAGCAGCAACAAAGGCAGATCCGCATCATACATGATACAGGCAAACGATAGAACACACCAGACGGGCGAGATTGTGATATATAAGCATCTATCGACCTACCATGCTCTGATCATTCGTTCGAATCATACCTCAAGTACAGCATCATGCCCGAGCTGACGGAAGACATGTTCGACAACGAGAGTGTTGATACGTGTTCATCAGATATGCAGTTCGCTGCCCCTGTAAGTCGAATTCGAACATCAAGGAAAAGCGTATCGCCTGCCTGGAGTTGATGGCAGATATGTCGGGATTATTATGCCACGATCTCTACTCCCGCCACCAAGGCCCCAACAAGACAACGCAGCACAGCCGTTTCTGATGAATCAAGACTGACAGCTTGCAGACAATGACTAGCTATGCCACCGACCCCGAAATGCTGGAACCCACAATTACCGTGATGTTGATGGTCGAGAAACCCATAAGCGGATACGAGAGGCTTGAGATCAAAATGCGCCGGAACTCGTCTTTCGGAAAGCTGGCTTCTTTGCTCAGAACAAAGTTCGATTACGCCGCAAAACATGTGTTGCAAACTGGCGACCTCGACGAGTGGAAGATTATTTTCGATACCGATACACCTGCTTCAGTAAGTCGAGTTGTGTCTGAATTTCGATCGTGTTGTTGCTGACAACTCCGTGTCTCTTTGTAGCTGAAGCTCGAGGATCGCGCACAGCTTCGTTTTGTGCGTTCTGATATTGAGCCCTTGGATGCTTCAAAGATATTGTGAGGAAGAGGCTTGTCTTGAGATAGGTGACTGCACAGATTGATCATGAGATACGCCGGGCAAGAAGAGACCAAGAGATAGGCCGTAGGTCAGGAAGGGCAATCGCAAAGCTGTAGATGGCATAAATTCATCATGCAGCATTTCGTGTAGAGATTCGAAATCGCCTTTGTCTGCAGCACTCAAATATGATACTAGATACGTGTTTGGTTCGAGCTCGAATGCGCGGTCGTAGAGCTCGATGTCGAGATATGGTAAATCGCGCATCGGCGAGATAGCTTCTGGTGTGTAGCCTGCTGCTTCAGCGGCAGAAGTATTGATATCGTAATATGGCGCTAGAAGCGGTGGGCAATGTGACACAGCGCCAAGGGTATTGAGCAAAGTGTAGAGTTCGGTGGGTGTGGCAATACATTCAGCGTGAGATGACTTGGCCATTTTGTTGATGAGCTCGTTGGTCAAAGGGTTGATGGAGAAAAGACGAAAGAGAAAACAAACACTCAGAAGATGGCTAGAACGCGCTTCCCGAAATGTGGAGAAGCTCAGAGCAGAGACAGTAACTACTCGAGTACTCGAGCAGGAGGACGTGAGAGCCGGTGTGCTTGGTCGAATTATGCGCGAAGAATAACGCTAGAGTGTCATTCACCTGACTTACGACTCTGATATCTCGACTACCTTTGGTTTCGTTGATTTGTCTTCCCTACATGAAGTCATCCTCCCAGTCCGAGTCGCGGTTCTGGTTGCTAGAGGCCATGACCTGTTCCTCCGAGTTCCACTCATCGTATGCGTGATCTCTCTGGTATGCCAACTCTTTTCTTTCTCTTGCGATTCGAGCCTCTTCCTTTGCCTGTTGGTGTAAGAGTCAGCTAGAGCGTCTCTCCTGTGGTGGTAGGTCGCTTGTCGCACCTTTGCTGCAATGACAGTCCGGTCCTTCTTCCTCAAATCTCTTGCTCTGTCTTCCTTCTCTTGTCTGAAGTCTGGGAACTTTTCAACCTTTGTCTTGTTCAGGCGGTTGACGATGGGGTTCTCCCTCTTTGCGACGTAGACACGCTTGACTTTCTTTTGGTCCTTGAAGCCGACCTGGCCGGTGGCCATGCTGCCGTCCTTCTTCAGGTTCGACCATGGTGTGTAGATGATTGTGATGTTGTCCTTCTTGTTGCCTGTTGTTCCGTCTCAGTCCCATTCTCTTGAAGCTTGCGAATGGCCGTCCTCACCCTCAATCGAGTTTGCCTTGGTCAACTGTGCGCAGTCTTCCAGAAGCGGCTTCGGGATGTCCTCCCATGATTCTCCCTCGGGGAGACGAACGTAGACGTGGGCACTGGAAAGGTTGTCGACGTGGAACTGTGGTTGATCGGTCAGACTGCGCATCTTGAGTGTCGGCGCATATCAGTCTCCCATACCCAGACATCCTCTTCCCATCCGTGAGCGATCAGGTCCTCGTCTCTAGGCCAGTCAGCGCTTTCTTCGTATGTTGAATGCGACGAGTGATTGCTGACTTTCGACCTTGTCCTTGCCCATGTAAATGTACGCCGATGGCGAGATTACGTTACTTGTGAAATAGTAGACCATCTTGTCTATACAAATCTGGGGTTACACTTAAAAGATGTCAGATGGTGAAAGTTGATCTAGACTCATTGTCGCATCGAACAAATATTTGGCGGAGCTTGCCGCACCTCGGCCGATGATGAGCATTTGTCTTGGCTTTCCCGATGCTCCTTCATCAACATTCTCGAGATGCATCACCAATCATGAATCCTGGAAATGCTAACAAGATCTGCTTCTTTGCGATGCTATGTTCTGCGACAGAATAGAACTTACACTTCCAAGCCATCTGGTCTTCGTGCTGTACCAATCCTCGGCGATGCCTCATTGACCACCTTTCGGGACAACGCCTTCATCCCTGCTGTGCCATCTCTTCTGCCTCGAGGATCATTCTCATCGATACCTGCCATTCCCAAATGGTTTGATGCTTCCTCGGGGACACCTTCTCACCCGATCCTCAACACTGCCTATCTAAAGAAATGGGGCTCGACTGTTGTTCCTCTTGAGATCACCAATGAAGGCGGCCAGTTTGCTCAAGTGCACCAGCCTCTTCAGTTCTTCCTCGAGTGCGTGATCCATGCGTCTTGAGATTAGGAACAGCTTGCTGACCAACTATAGCGCCACTGAGCTCGAGACCAAAGCCAGTATTTACCTAGCTCAGGCTTCTTTGTCTGACCTACCCTCTTCTCTGCTGGAGGATCTGCCTACTCCGGAGATTGTGCTCAAAGCTGGCAAAGGCGATGTCTATGACACAAGTATCTGGCTAGGCCAAGCACCAACATATACGCCTCTACACCGCGATCCCAATCCCAATCTGTTTGTCCAACTGGCCGGCAGGAAGCAGATACGCCTCTTCAAGCCAGACTTGGGTAATGCCATTTTTCATCATGTCCAAGCTAGTATTGGAGGGGCTGCGAACGCCACTATGAGAGGCGCCGAAATGATGGAAGGTGCCGAACGTATAGCTCTAGAACGGGCTGTTTGGGAGCCTCATTCGGATGCTTTCTGGACTGCTGAAGGCCTTCAATGCGAGGTTGGTCCTGGAGATGGGCTGTTCATCCCTAAGGGATGGTGGCATAGCATCAAGGGTATTGGTCAGGGTATGATTGGTTCTGTCAATTGGTGGTTCCGATAATGCAGACCAATCTTGTCTTCCTTCATGACTGCACCCGCACATATATCTGTGGTGCAATAAATTAGACGTATACATACACATCTTATTTCGATTTGGAGACATGTTATGTTGAACAGGACAGATGGTATCAATACAACAGGCTAACATAGAAAATGACGAAAAAACGATCTAGAGATTCGGCATCGGCTTTTCAGCATTCAAAGCATAAGCCTCGAAAGGTATACCTCGAATCACCACTTCGCCATCGGCACGTGTTTCGTAAAGTTGCGGTTTGAAGCCTTGTACGCTCGCCCATGCTGCGAATAACCGACGCCAGTAGTATGCCGTTGCTGCTGTAGTGAGATAACGTTCGTGGAAGGTGGCGTAGTTGTTTAGCGCGATTGCCATTGCTTCGTCTTGGTGGGCAAGGTAGTATGTCATCTGGAAAAAGATGTTAGACGTAAGAGCGAGGAGAGTTAAGCTGTCAATACATACCATCTCATCGAGATCCGACCAGTTACGCATTGATTGCATAAGGGAATAACGATTATTCTAGTCCCGAAAGTAATGAATTTCGACAACAGAGACGGCTCGTGAACACTCTGCACTAAACCTGTACAAGGGGTAATGTTGGAAGAGATTGAATCCTCTGCAACAAGAGTAGCTGCTCTACAAGAAGTCGACATACTACCACAGCTTCGAAACTTGAAACGTTCTGTGGTCGGTAGCGCGGATGAACATATTGCAGGCATGGATGACGACTCCGTATGGGCTCAACTCGTCTCGGGCCGCGATTATGGTCAGCTGGTTGAGCATATCATATTAATCATATATCTTGATTGACCATTCATTGGGACGAGTCGATCTGGTTGGCGCATTCAATCTGCTTAACAGTGGAACTTTCCTTCAATTCCGGATGCTTCATCAGAAACGCTTCCAGCTGTGGTCTGATATCCTCAGATTTTGCTTCCAGGAATACGGGGTCTGATACGACATACTCTTTGTGAATGTCTCTGTAACTGATAGCCGACTGAAATCTCTGTCGTTCTGAGGCTTGGCCAAGCAAGATGGATACTGTATCGATCTTCCTTGTTGCTTCTTCCTTAACTTTGAGCATTGTCACAAGATAGTCTCTGTTATGCTCAAAAGTCTCTCCGAGTTCTACGCCGTCGTTATGCCAGCCTGGTACGTCAGCGATGAACCACGGATACTGGACCACGGCTGGCAGGGGAGCTTCAAATGTCCAATCCCAATCAACAACACTGTATCGTAAGTACGCTGGGTATCAAAGATGAATTGTGTTAACATACCCCATCAATTTTAACCTCTCGTTCACGATGAAATTGTGCGCATTCATGTCTCCATGCGCAATCCCGATAGTTTGAAAGTCGTCAAAGCGGTGAGCGATTTGTGGGATCATAGATCGCATCACCAGATAGTCAGAGGCCGTTCCCCACTTGCCAGAGCCCGTTATGCATCTGCGGATGGCCTTGTCGATCTCGTTCTCCAGCCAATTCGAGTATGGTCTTACGGTCGACGAAGCGCTTGGGCTCTCTGGAGCCTCGATGTACCAAAGGTCAAGGAGGAACTGAGCAAGAGAGTCCAAGAAAGCGTGCTGGAGCTCTTCCGGTATGGCTGAATTCCAGACGTTCAGCGATCTGCCCTGGATAAAATCTTCGAGTATAACTGGAGGAACTTCTCGAGGTTGATCGAGGTTGTGCCAATGAATTCGGGGGACCTGGCAATCCGTATTGGAGGCCTTAATGTGCTCAAGAGTGTTGATTGCACGTCGTTCGAGATTTTCACTCCCTTGTGTTCTTGCTACGCGAGCGATCATTTTGGAACCATCTGCCAAGGTGACGACGAAGATGTAATGAGACCGTCCCTGTTCTGAGAGACTGCTGTGCTCGAGCGTCACACTCCCATCACCAGATCTCAGACGCTGTGCTTCAGCAATGATAGTATTTCTGATTAAGGGCTCCATGTAGGCTCCTTGTCAGTGGTTAACCCAGCAGGTGGTCAAGACAGATTTGAGGACTGAAGGGAGAGGATTGTAGCATATTTTGCCAGGTGGTTGATGGGGAAGCCTTGTACGGAGCCACTGGTTTCCCTCGCTCGCTTCGGCACACAACTCGATCACTTTACCCGGTGATCATATGCAAGTGTCCAAGGCCTCTGTTGTCTGTGTTTATTGTATAATGTATGTGTCCATGTCTACACTTTGATCTTGAAGGACGTACATTCAAGCTTTTCTCCGTTGCGATGGCATCAGACTTACCAGCAACATCTCCTTCTGATGCCGCTTCTGGAAGGTGTGCCATATTGGAACTTCGACCACGGCCATAAACAAAGCACTGCCAGGAATCGCAAATAGTGTCACAGACAAAACTTAGACAGCCGCGAACGAACCATTACAACGGGTTCAAGCAACCAATCGGGGACCGGGCGCTTCGGCGACCTCGTCTAAGCACAGAATATTCCGGCAGTGTCACCAACAAGAGCTGCCTGCAAGAACAATATCAGATTAAATGATGCGACTTCTCAATATAATGGCAAATGGTCTTGTGGTGTTAATCGCCGTGCTATCCGACTGACATACTGCTTTCATGCAGAGTAGCCGCCTGGAAAATCCATGATGGCAGTCCGGCAGGACAGGAAGAGATGAAAACTTCACAGGTTCTCCTCGACTCTCTTGATGAGATTCATTTACCAAGCTGGTCAACGAGTTTGTGCTTTCTTGGACGAAACGTTGTTGAAAGCTGTCGTCAGAGTCTGCTTATTTCAAGATGGTTCGCTGGCGTTTGTCACCATTGCTTCTACTTCTTATTTTGGTACAACATTCTGTGCAACAGAGTTGTTACTTTCCAGATGGCAGCATCGCAAAAAACGATGTGCCATGTACGGGTGTACTTGGATCCAGTTCATCTGATACGGCAGTACCATGCTGCGGCCCTGGTCGAGATTGTCTTCCGAACAGATTGTGTTCGGGAAGTGAACAAGATTGGAACCCAAGTAGAGGAAGCTGCACCGATCAATCGTGGCAATCGGGCAACTGCCCACAGTTTTGCACCACCTGTGAGTATCCGTCCATCTTTCAACAAACTCTATTTGAGATCTGACGAGATTCTAGACAAAGGAGGTGCCATGGTACTCAATTGTACCTCGAGGACTGGAGTCACGAATACAGATTACGATATTTATTTCTGCTGTGCGGGTGATAGCTCGACATGTTGCAACAACCAAACTCAGATTTTTCCGGTAGGCAATTGGGATTTCAGCGCAGGTACTGCTTCTTCGGCCTCGTCATCAGCTGCGGCTTCATCGTCAGCTGCGACTTCCTCTTCAACAAGTTCGTCTACAACTTCCTCGTCGTCATCGAGTCTATCTGCAGCGTCTTCTTCCACAACGGCTTCTTCATCTACATCTACATCGCAGTCTTCGGAGTCTTCGGAAACTTCATCAAGCTCGTCGTCTACTTCGTCCTCCTCATCTTCTACACTGGAACCCATCATCACGAGAACCAATCTCATCACAGTCACGGGCAGCAAGACAGAAGTCCCCACCAGCAGCATCCCCACCATCGACACAATTACCACATCATCATCATCATCAGCAGCAGCAACACCTCCAGAATCAAAACGCGATTGGACAGGCGTAGGAATCGGCGTAGGTGTTGGTATCGCAGTACCTCTCCTCGCCATCCTCGTCGCCGGCCCGCTTCTCTGGCGCCGCTATCGTCGCCGCCAAGTCTATGAATTGAGCGATGATACGTCCTCGAGGATTGGAAAGGAGTCGTCGATAAGAAGTACCGTGAAGCCTGAGTATCTGAAGAGATATGATGCGGATGCATATGCGAGTTATGAGTTGGATGCTATGGCCGGTAGAGTGGAGATGCCGATGAAGAGTCCAAGAGAGCTACCAGGATCCGAAGGAGAGAGACAGAGATACCAGGCATACCATCCGGGTGTCTCTAGCCAGCCAACCAGACCCGAATGATGGACCTTTGCGAGATGTTGGTCTCATTGAGACGTTGTTGTTGAGTTCCCTTGTGCGCATTCATGATATATAATATTTACGTTTCTATGAGCGATGATATCAATGGTTTTCTGTACCTAGCGCGAGCTTCGGCACCAGTCCACCTCAATTACACTGTCAGAGCTCTGTCCTGCAGAAGCTCCCCTGACATAGAATTGCCTGACACATGCACTACCCATACTGACAGCTGTCACAAATCGCCAGCTGATCTTCTCCCTACCTTCCTCCAAAGCCGGCCTTAGTTTTCCAAGACTGTCTTGAAGCTCGCCAACCGCATCGGGCATCTTAGCTCCTGGGTAGGGGAACATGGTCCCCTCGACGAGACCCATATCCGGTAGACCACCTGGATATTGCGCGATACTGTAGCCGTTTGTGAAGACCACATTGTCGGTCGCGTTGTATCTCTGAAACAAAGCATCTACGCCTGCAATATTGGTGACCAGATGCGCCGAAGGGACGTTGAAATAGTGCCAGCTCTTCCAGTGATGCAGACTCAGAGGTGTAGACGCCACTCCAGATTCATACCAGCCAGACAAATCGCCAAACATATCAAGCTGATGCAATCCGTCTAATCTGGTCAGATGCACTGTTGGCGATGTAATATTGAAGATGCAATCACGCCACAGCGCATCTCCCCAAGTCCGGGACATTGAGATGCATGTATCGTGATTGTCGGCCAGTAGAGTCAATAGTGGCACTGACAAAAAGATACCTGCGCCTCCCCAAGCCTTGAAGCCTTCAGTGCTGATACCCAAATGACGTTCTGTCAGGCCGCCTATGTACCAGGGCAAAGATGGATCGTAGGGCATGAGAGCTTCCAGCATCCTAGACAAAGGAGGAAAGAACGTGTCGTCGTCGATTACGCCAATCCACCTCGTGCTATAAGAGAGATGTGTGTATAGATGCTTTGCAAGTCCAAAATTGCTTTCAGCCTCTCCGGTCATGGAAGAGTCTGAGATGAGGAATACTGCTATGCCCAATTCTTCTGCCTTGTTTATCACAGCTTCCATCTCTTCCTCTTTTGGAGATTCGTCACGGAGGACGACCAGAAGTTTCGTTTCGGTGTTGGCGAGCCAATGAGCCATTTCCGGTAAGCTCTCATTTAGGCGTGTGAGAAAAGTGGCGGTACCGAGCAAGAGCGTGCCAGTATCGGTATGGAGAGTAGTTCTATCCAGAGGAACTTGTACGGTTTGCGTCTGTTGACATAAGGGGAATACTGCCTGATTCTCTCCATTGCTGAAAGGCGGATTGACGAAAACACGGTCGGCTAGGGTGTCATTGAGGAACGGCCAGTCCAGCCCCATTAGCGATTGTCTTCTAAGGCCATCTTGGGGGCTTGCCGTGAAGCAGTAGCGACGATATTCAATTATCGACGTATTGAGATTGAGTGATTGTATCAACTCGTAATCTTGCTTGAAAGTTATCGCCTGACCGTACTCGAAGTGGTGGTCCAATCCAGGTAGCGGCTCGAAGGCAGGAAGGATCTTTTGAGTATGGAAGATAGCGACGAACAAGACGAAAGCAATGCATAAACCCACAAGACGGCGATTCCACCTTTCCAACGCCATAGCTAGATGGGTTATGGAGTGCGAGAGACGAAGTTGACAATCATGACTGCTCTGTTGATGTCTGTCAATGATGCAGAGATAAGTACACTAATACACCGTGTGCCTCATGCAATATACTTCTTACTTTGTGTCGCGATAATATGTGGGCTGTGACGGATGTGTTTACCGCAGCGTGCTACATCGCGTCTGCAGTTTGCCGCTCAGGTCAGCGTTGATCCTTAATCAAAATATACAAAGTGGGTCAACATCCCTCCACTTCCTTTATTACTACACAATGCCGGTATCCAGAGAAAATTAGAAGAGGGGAAAGATCAAGATTTTGTGTGTTTGTAATTCCATGAGAAAAGAGGGAAAGGACTACCCCGCTCGAAGGACGAGAGCTTGGGGGCGAAATTTTTGTCTGAATATCATTAATCAACAACCGCTATCCAGCACACTCCATCGGCCTTTTTGGTCTACGAAACATACTAGTGAAGGAACCATACTTTGTACACACCTCTCCTGTGACTAGAAAGTCGAATTTATTATACAAGGCAAGTCCTCCGGGAGATGCCATAACAAAGCAATTCAGGACATTTTTGTCCGCCATGTCGCAACCCCAGCGTACAAGCATACTTCCAACACCGTTTCCTTGATGCTCTGGCGCCACCGATATCGTATTGAGCCCTGGTTGATAGGATTAAGCTGATATATCGAGTGTGAGGGCCGCTTGTAGACTTACTCCATATCTTTTGTTGATCAAGCAACACCCTTTGACGCTCCTCTCTCAGACGCATCGAGACTTTATTCCAAGCTTCAACATCCAGTCCTGCGGGATTCCAGGACTCGCGCTTTTCAAGTGGAGTCGGCTTCGACTTCTGCCTCCTCGTCGCTCCATCACCGCTTGACTCTAGAGTCCAGATAGCAAAGCCGACGCAATTCGAGCCGTAAGTCACTTGTCGGAAATAGCATGATTTGTTCTCCAAGCTCTCCTCAAGACCTTCAATTGTCCACTTTATTTCTTCTTCTTCTTCCTTTTCCCCGTTCGATTTTGGAAACATGATCTTTCGCAGAGGGTCTTGTCGCATTGCCGGGAATTGGCACTGACGGACCAACGCCTCGGCATCGCTGATACTGACTTCTGACAGCTGGTAGTGCATTTTGTGTCAAGCAGATATGATGCCTGGAAGTTCTTTGGCCAGAAATATGAGACGATGTGTTGATCAAACGTGTGAGGTCGTTCGTTGCGGCGAGAGACATTTAGCAACACTGGAAACCGGGAACAGGTCTCTTCCGTTCACCACGCCTGCAACCGACACATCTGCACGATTTCGCTACTACAACACTGCGCTTTGCCATGTCCTGCGTATAACGCCATCAACACGCCTGCATGGTAAACTTAGTCCTTGGTTGATTGACAGGCATACTCTAACGCTGACGCAATCCCTCTACAAACGCAGTCACCGAGGCGCCCGGGATCAGGATCCAAGCTGTGGTTGGAGACGCTGCGCGAGGATCTGTTTCGAGCCTTACGTCTAGGCCAGAATAGGATCTGTTCTCTTACAGCGAGAGGTATGCAGCATAGCGCTACGGCAACATTTATGCAGCCATGCTATTCGCGCCCACACCAACAAACATCGATGGAGCCAAGGCGACCACAAAACTGGTATTTTCTAGGAGTTGTCTACCTCATCGGCTCGAGTTTGCCACTGGGATGCACCGAAGCGGTTGTGTATCGTAAAACACCATCGAACTGGTTCACGTTCGGAAGTTGGCATGTCAACTGAGGTGATCAACACACATCCGAATGTGTCCATTTTCTGATTGGCTGTCAAGACATCCTATCGGTGAGAATGTATCAAGTTTGTGCCGATTTCACATTCTGAAGCCATTCAGCACTTGCTTGATAATCTGCACCTTGCTCAAGGACGGTTCCTGCGCGACGTCGCCATGCCGGACGCGCAACATGTCCGCTTGCAGGAGAAGTCATGGCCGCATCTCGTCGCGGGCGGGTAAATTGCCTCAGTATTCTTGTCTCGAGAGATGCTAATATTGGTGTACAGGGCCGGCGGTATAGCGACTGCGATAGCTACGGCACCTCTGGACGTTTTGCGCACACGTTTACAATCGAATCTTTACTCGCATCTTCGGCAACGCATTGCAGCCACGACCATGCCTCAGGCGTCGTTTACAAGAGTATGGCTTGATCGCGCAAAAACCACAAGTCAAAACTTGATGTCAGCACAAAAGCTACAAGGGTGGCGAGGATTATACACGGGACTTGGACCGAGCATTCTTGGGATAGCCCCAGCGACCGCGATCAAGTTCTACACGTACGGGAATTGCAAACGCATCTATGCAAATTGGTTCCATGTCGAGGATAGTGCATCAAGTGTCCATACAGCTGCTGCCGCAACTGCAGGCATCCTCACCGGAACAGCCACGAACCCAATTTGGCTCATAAAGACACGGATGCAATTAGACAACTCGCCATCAACTTCACTACCTCGCCACCGCAACAGTTTCCAATATGCCATGCAGATCTTCAAACAAGAGGGTATTCGAGGGTTCTACCGTGGACTCAGTGCAAGCTACCTCGGTGTCGCGGAGAGTGCCCTTCATCTCGTTCTTTATGAAAGGATCAAGGAGATTTCGCAAAGCAGTGTCGACATACCTCCAGAAGTCGTAGATTGCGAACTACCATCACAACGCACACCATGGTACCGAATCCTATCCTACCTTGGAATTGGCGGCTCCGCTGGCATTGCAAAGCTAATTGCCGGGGTGATCGCATATCCCCACGAAGTCAGTAACGCACAACTCGTCCTCACAACACACCAATTGACACAACGATATCACAGGTTATACGGACACGTTTGCGTCAAGCTCCACTGCCCAGTGGAGAGCTCAAATACACATCGCTGATTCAGTGTTCCCGAACGATCTGGAAAGAAGAAGGGGTGCTTGCGTTTTATGGAGGGATTACACCACACATGTTGCGCGCTGTGCCTTCAGCTACGATAACGCTTGGAGTATACGAGGCGGTCCTTCACTATCTTCGATGATGGTAATTTTCCAGGGGATACTTGTCGTGGCCAGCCAGCACGACTCATTGTTTCATTGTAGGACTGCTCGGTTGGACGGGAGACAAGTGATCCAACCCCTACGCAAATCACAAGGTACCAGATACTCTGCAGTGTTCTGGGTCAATTTCTGCTTAGATCGTCCAGGGTATCGACAGTGAGGTAAGCATGTTGGATCAGCCAGTGGCTTGCGACCCCGGAAGCTGTACGAATGGTAGGCTTCAGTACATGGTTCAATTCAACGTCTAAGAGCCATCTAAACCCCCGTCCAGAATGGAGTGGTTAGAAACTGTTCTATAGCAGTCGATGACTATGCTAGTTCATCGCTTAGAAAACGCTGTACTGTCTATTGATTGCTCTCTCGCGGCAAGTATAGCTTTCCTCGAGTCAAACAGGGTGTAACCGTTCAACTTCCAAAACCAGGGCCTGACATCGGCCGAGCTAGTAGAATAATTGGTTGTCAATTGCTAGAGTCGAATGCTGTTTCTCTTTGCCTACACGGGAAGTTAATGTTCTCTTCCAACAAGCACGGCGATGGGCCAAAGATTGTCACCAATATATAACATCAAAAGGTTAAAAAGGAGAACAGTGTGAGAACAAGATCGGGAATTTGTTTGTTTGTGTTTCATAAAGATTGAGGGATTACGGCGCTCAAATGGAATGGCAGCACCGATATGCAAGAAGGGGAAAAGGCAGTGAAAACAATAACAACCGCCCTTGTATGAAAGAACTCCATGGAGAAAACGCCCTCTAAATGCACTTTCTGATCATTCACCCAATGGGAGAGAAAGACTGCAAACCCGCAGTCTCACCAAACCAACAACCCAAATGCGAGCAGTAAGAACAAGACCGCCAGAGTTAATTCGCCAGACCTCAGGTTCTCTGGTTGAAGAACCAACTGCTGCGTTTTGGGCCTTCTTGCTGTTGCTGTTGTTGGAGGCCGGCGAGTGTCGGGACCATGGGACCTTCGCCTCCACCACCACGGAGCGGTTTTGCGATACGGCTGCCGAGTTGGCTTCCGAAGCCATTGGGGGCTGCACCTCCTGCGACGTTAATGTTGCCGTTGCGAGTGGCGGCGCTGACTTTGGCGGCCTCGAGGCGTTCTTTTACTGCAGTGAGCTGGGCTTCGAAGCTGTGAGTGTGTGTTAGCGGAAGTTTCATCGCGTCAAGATCAGTGTTGGCAACGTACCGATGGTTGGCCTGCATAAGCTTCTCCTGGCTCTCACCAAGCAATTGCTCGAGACCGTGGATGCGTTCTCCTCGTGCCGCCAGCTTGCGATCAGCAATAGCGACCTCCTTCTTGAGTTGGGCGTTCTGCTCGACCAGCTGCCTTTGGACCTGGGTGAGTTGCTCCAAGTTGCGCTCAAGGAAGGCCAGCTTCTTCTGTTGCTGCTTGCTATTTGCTGAGCGCAAGACGCTGTTGTACTGTTCCCTTGTCGAGTCGAGCGAGATCTCAAGCTCAACGACACGCTCGCAACGGTTTTGCAGATCGCGCATCAAAGACTTCTTCATGGCATCGAAATCTGCCAGTTGTTGGTGCAACGACTTGGCGCCATTTGCTCCATTGACTGTTTGACGCCTCAAAGCTTCAACCTCGCTGCGCATACGGAGGTTCTCTTCTTGCTGACGAGCCAGGGCAGCGTTGAGGTCCGATGATCCTGTCTGGCCATCGGTATGCGATGCAAGTGACTCTTGCAGACGACGCTTGACATCCTCGACGTCGGCCTCTGAAAGATTTGTTTGCAGGAGCTCCTCGTACTGTTTTTGTACGGCCAAGAGCTTGTGCTCGAGAGCGCCTCCCTGGCTGGAGTGGTCGACCTGGCGAATGGCACCTTGTGTCTCAACCAATCTTTCTCTCAACTTCGACAGAGATTCCAGCCCAGGTGCCTCGCCCTTGGAGGTAGACTCAAGAAGGGCATCCAGTTGCTTGATGGCTTCTTGCACGCTGCGCTCATTCTCTGAGAAGACCTCATCTCCAAGATCGAAGCCAGCCATCATCTGAGCCATGCGTTCCTTCTTCAGCTTCTCCTTCTCGTCAATAACGGCCGATGTCTCACGTGCATTCATCTTCGCCTCGAGTAACTCCTTTCGTAGCTCATCAAGTTCGTTAGAGAGGTCGTTGTTGGCTTCCTTGAGACTGTCCATCATAATGGACTCCTCTTTGGTCTCGAAAGTGATGCGCTCGACCTGCATCTTCAAGCCTTCGACATCGCCAGCGAGCTTCTCGTTATCCTTGTTCACACGGCCGTGTGTTTCTCTCAAATCGCGAAGCTCTTGTCGTGTATCTTGTAGTGCCTTCTCAGTTGTGGCAATAACAGACTCTTTCTCAGCAAGCTGATCTTGCAACTCATTCTCACGTCGTAAGAATTCTTCTCTCTCGTCTTTATCCATAGCAGTCGTTGGTGTACCAGCGCGTTCCAAATCCATTCTTGAGTCGGGCCTTGTCGAAGTGGGGGTTTCGGCACCCTTTCGTTGATCGCCGAGAAGCGATGGGGTGGCAGGACGAGGCGCAGATCTGACCGGACCATCTTTGAGAGTGGGAGTCCATTGCTCTTTCGGGACAGCTTGGCCCTTGCGCCAGGTGCCGACTTCTGATTCGAGGTTGGAGATGTAGGTTTCGAAACTTGAGACTTGAGACTGAGCTTTGCGGAGGAGAGCTTTGAGTTCGGCAGGGGAGAGTTCTTGATTGACCTTGGCCTTGTTCTTGATCGACTTGGCTCGCATACCGAAACGGAGGGTGGAGACGGTTTCAGAGTCGTTGTAACTCGAGGGCGAGCAGTTGATAATGAGGGTGGTGCGCGAGTTACCACCAAGAGATTCTTGTAGGATACGGGTGAGTTTCGAGTCGCGGTAGGGGACGTGAGAGGATTTGCCGTCTGTCAGGGCGTTGATGACCATTCCGAGAGCACTGAGCGACTTGTTGATCTTCTTCGCTTCCTCCAAAGTCTGGCCACTGGCTCCTGTCTTTCCAACCTTTTCCGAACCAGCCAAATCGACCAAGAAGAGCTGACCCGACTTGACGCTTCCAGTCTCGACGTTCTTCTGACCGACGGTAATGACGAAGATGGAGTGGGAACGGGAGGACTCCTGGTTCATGTTTGTAGCAGCGACAGCGCGAGACATGCCACCGCGCTCCAGGATTTGGTAGACCTCGTCGACGCTGCTGACGTAGACTTCCATAAGACCCTTGACGTAGACACCGCGATTCTTCTCTTCGTGGATTGGCAGGTTGTCGTTTTGAGGAACGAGCAAATCGCGAATGCGTTCCATGTAGATTTCCATGTAGCTGACACGCACCGTGTACTCGATGTTGCTCTCGCTGGCCATGATGGATGCGAAGATCTGCTCAGTGATGCGCGGAATGACACCCTTGTGGTCGGGGCTGCCGATGTCTGAGCCCATCATGGTGTACGACTTTCCGGCACCCGTCTGACCGTAGGCAAAGACGGTTCCGTTGTAACCATTCAGGATATCGTCGACGGTGGGACGGATGGAGAAGTCGAAGACGTCGGACTGACGGCAGGCCATGTCGAAGACGCGGTCGAAGGTGAAGGCGCCGCCGCCGCCATCTCTTGACTGGACATTGCAAGTGTCGGGGCTTTCGAATTGGACTATCGGGGTACCTCCGCTGGCGAGTTCGACTTTGTTTTGCGGCCGGAAACGAGCGACGACTGTGGAAAGTTAGCTGAGTGCGAGGGTCGATGCGAGAGTCGAAGGTGGGTAGACGTGCCCTTGATAGAGTTGCTCCTGGTGGCTTGTTAGTACAGGCTCGTGATTGTTTGGTGGGGGAGGCAGCGTCGACTCACGCCATGATGGCCTTGTTTGCGCAGGTCGTGGCCTGCTTGGTAGGGAATCGACTCTCTCGACCGAGGGGCAGGTAGGCTGGCGACAGAGGGGCTAGCAAGTAGAAGCGGTCGTGTATGCAAGATGCACGCCCTCCGGTGCACGTCTGGAGAAGTTCGTGGTGGACCGTGAGTTGAATGAACAAGGGGCCCAGGGCCAAACTCAATTAAGCCTCACAGCAACCGCCGTTGTGTACAAATAATACGCGCTGCTTGAGAGGATGCTCGTTTTTCCTATCGACAACGATAGCTGCACAGAGTGACAAGCAAGAATATGGGTCTTCTCTTTCTCGGTGCCTCTTGAACATTTGGCCAGCATGCAACTTTCTCCTTGGCCAAGCAGCCTCGGCCAGCCCCGGTTTCAGCGTTTCAGACCGAGTCAGCCCTATATCAGCCCCTTGTGCACTTGAGCCTATATGCCGCTATGCGCTGTGCATGACCATGCCATCATTCTGCCTCTATTGGATCACTGCATCAGAACGATAGTAATATCTCAAGTTCGTGAGTGTCTGTATTTGACAAGGCCGAGATGATCCCAACAGCCTGTTCTTCCTTGCCCCCATGTGTCATGTTTCGTGTCTTATGCGCAGTAAAATAACAGCAGAAATGCAGTCCCTGGTGAAACTCCTCATGTAGCGACGCCTTTGCCGAACGCCTCGCTGAACCATCATAGCACATCTATAATCAAGTGCTAGTCCCTTAGTCTTCCCAGCTCTTCTCGACCGTCTCGCGCACTCTCTTGTAGTATTCCTTGCGGTTGTCCTTGTACAGATTCGACGCCTCGACGTTGGCTGGTGAGCTCGTGTTGGGGTCGTTGAGAAGACTGTCAACCATGTCAGCATGAACAAGAGACAGACAAGCTGCCATGCTAACCTTTGAATACTGGTCAAGATGGCGGCGACATCATATGTGGGACTCCAGCGGTTTTGTAGGATGTCGAGACACAACTCGCCCGTGGCGTAGACATTGGGATGGAACATGGTGCTGATGAACTTGACGCCCGGAGGCTTGTTGGGGTATTGTTCCTCGAAGTGCATGACGAGTCTAAAGGTGCCGTCCTCGAAGGGTGTGTCTGAGGGTCCGATGATGACTGCGTTCCTGTGCGCTGGATGAGCACGTGTGTCCTCATAAAGTGTTCTAAAGCGAGGCTTACCATGTCATAACATTGTCGGCTATGGGCGAGGCCGAAACACCGGCGGGAGGGTCGGTTTGCATGCGCTGTGAAAGATAGCCGTTAGCTACAATCTTCGCCTCGAGATAGCCATCAAACTGTCCGTACCTTAAAGTCGCGCATCAAACGGCGGCGGGCTGAGGTAGACATGTTGACGACGGAAGTTCGGGATGTGAGATGGCTGGTGAATGAAGCTCTGAGGAAGGTGCGGAAAGGCGACGATGGTCAAGGACGGATGGTTCTTAGGGAAGGAGCTGTCCAGAGGAGGGGCAGAGGGACTGACGCTGACGCCACTCTTTGCGCCGTTGACAAACACTTTGCTGAAGATGAACACCCTGACCGAGGCCCGACATCCTTTTTGTATCCATCAACCCTTCGATTCTCAACAACCACGTGCACTTTGAACAGCTGCGTAGCAGCCACTAGATGCATCTCCTTCTCGTCGCTTTGCTACGCCAGTCAATATTTAATCAATTGCCCATCTCAATCCACTTCTCGATGCATCCCTCCGCTCGACTCGCTTGCATTTCTCACTCTTTCATCTCGCTCCATTTACCTTCTGCATGAGCAGTCGATCCTACTCTGGATCGCATCTTCCGCTTCCTCAAGGTCCGTCCATGGTCCCGACATGTCGGGATCCGATCGATCCCGCTACCGATCCATAGATTCTTGCTCCCCAGTCCATCTCTCCGGCATCCATCAGCTGTACGCGCAACCGCCGTATGGGCCTTACTCCTCTTCGGCTTCCACCTCCGACTTTATTCAGAATGTTTCAGTTGACTGCAACTTGTATAGAGGAATGAACTATAGAGTATGCAAGCCATCTTTTCTTACCATCTTCAGGCATCAATCCATGACCCGACCGGGCGAATTCGAGCCTCGTCGCGCGGCTACGTACATGATGCTTGCTGCAGACCTGGCAGGCTGGCAGTCGAGATCTCTGGACTGGGATATTATAGATCCCCCGAACGATGTAAATGCCACATCATCGTCTGACCCTGGATCCTCCATGCAGTGCTTACTCAACATCTCTACGCCGCTCGCCTGAGGGCATGATGTCCCAATGATTGAAGCCCTCGTTCTTCGGTTGTCTGAGCAGTTCATCGTCTAAGCGAGTCTCCACTCGGCAGTCTTGCCAACCATGCGCGCTGCAATACCAATTGCTTCGAGTAAACAGTCGCACTCAACCCTCAACCCGCGCTCACTGACGCGCTACGAAAGCGCTTGTCATGCAGTCCATTCTGGCCAGTGAAGTAGACTTCGGTAATATGATGATTTGCCAAGAATGAGCGGTACCAGGGATCGATCCACGGCATGGTATTGACATTTTTGGGCTCTTACGTTTCGCAGTTGTAACTGATGTTAGGATTCATGGCTCTTTCAGATTCTCAGAACGAGCAAAGCGTATGGTATGGGATCTCTTAGCGTTACGCTATCTAGGTAAGCCCAGACGCTCGAAGGATTTCAGCTGACGGTAAGCATTACACCGGTCCCGCGCTCGGCATATAAGATCTTCGCATCGCCCTTTGTGTTCATGTTTCATCATAGCCACTTTCCCCCCTCCTATTCGCAAGCAACATGACCGAACGCTCAGATATCGAATTCAAGACCATTGACCATGTCACATTGCGAGGCTGGATCTTCAAACCGAAAGATGCACAAGGCAAATACCCTTGCCTGATAATTTCGCATGGCTTGACCTGCCTGAAAGAGATGTATCTGGACACGTTGGCCGAACGTCTCACCTCCGTCTTGCCGATCGCTTGTTTGGTCTACGACCACCGCGGCTATGGGTCCAGCGATCAGAAGGAAAACGAGCCTCGTAACGAGATTGTCGGAACACAACAAGCTAGCGACCTCCAAGATGCCATTACCTATGCTCAGTCTCGAGAAGATGTGGATGCATCGAAGATAGGTCTCTGGGGCTATTCTTACAGTGGTGGCCATTCGACTTGGGTCGCTGCTATCGATCGTCGTGTCAAGGCAGTCATAGCTGTGGCACCTTTCTCCACAGGCGACATTCTCATAAATAATCTGAGAACGGACTTTGAGGACACGGTCCATGGAATGCTTGCTCAAGGTATTTAATGTCGAGCTTGGTCGGAATCTGAGAAAGGCTCACACTATACAGAACGACTGTCTAGAGCAGCAGGAAACGAGCCTGGAAAGATGCCAGTCATAGTGGAGAACCCAGTCGACCAGGCTGCACTACCGCATGCCGAAAGCTTTGCCTTCTTCTCTCCCTGGGTCGAGAAGATCGGCTGGAAAAACGAGCTGACCATCCGAAGGTATGCAACAGGCTTTCCTGGTGTCGAGATATTTTGCTTACAATGTACATCACAGTTTCGAAAGCATAATAGAGTATTTCCCATCCGCTCGCATTCACCAAATCGGACCCACGCCGCTCTTGATGCAAGTACCGGAGAAAGATGTTGTTGGCGTTACAACAGCAATGCTCGAAGCATACAGTCGTGCCAGAGAGCCAAAGGAGTTGCAAATGCTTCCTGGTGGACACTTTAGCATATTCGAAGGGAAGGATTTTGAGACACTGTTGGCCAAAGAGGTCGAGTTCTTGAAGAGAACCCTTCTCAGATAAACAGATTGCTGTTTTGGGGCTAGCCTTGTGCGGGGTATTTCTTCTGCTTATGAAGGCAGATCTTCGTTCGCCATCACACCTTCGATGTTGAACACTCGAAAATGTATTATTTTCTTCTCAACATGATGGCCCAAAGTGCCTTCTGGGCTTCTTGCGTGCGAAACTCGTCCAAGACTGTGTTGGTTGAATCATTGTCCATACCAGACATCATTCTAGGCCCCTTCCCCGCAAAATGTCGAGGGACACGGACGAAAAGTCAAAAGTAGTCGTCAAGAAATTTTGGCGACAACGACTTCGATCTTTTCTGCCATCGAGTCACATATCTCAATATACACATCAACACCAAAGTTGTTCGATCTCGCTCAACATCAATATCCTTCCAGATATCCATATCCATAATAAAGACTACACATCTGTCTTTGCATATTATAATCTCGAGCCCATCATGGCCACCGAAGAGCGTAGCTTCAAGACACAGGACTTTACTGTACCATCGAATGGATCCGGCGAAACTATTCAAGTTCGCATTAGCGAGCCCAACCTCACCTCGGAGAACTTAGGCCTGGAGACCTGGGCCGCCTCTCACATTCTGGCCTCTCAACTCCACCACATTGGTCCTAAGATCCAATTTCCCACCCCTAGCTCAGACGTCCTCCCTATTCTTGAACTCGGTGCTGGCACAGGTCTGGTAGGTGTTACAGCGGCCACGTTATGGAAACAACCAGTTGTGCTTACCGATTTGGCACCGTTGGTTCCTGCTTTGGACGCCAACATTGATCTCAACTCTGAGGGCCTGAGGACCGCAAACACGCATATGGAGGCTGGAACTTTGGACTGGAAACATCCGACCACCTTGATCGTCAAGGACCAGCAGCAACCTCAAACACAGGCTCACGTCATTTTTGCCGCGGACACTATCTACTCAGAAGAGCATCCTGAGTTGCTGGCCAATGTCATCTTGAAATGGTTGGTGAAAGACAAGGAGGCCAGATTTATTATCGCCTACCCGCTGAGAGTTTGCTACATCGACTATATCAGAGAGATGTGGGAGAGACTTGAGGAGGGCGGTATGGAGGCTTTTGAAGAGGGAAGAGAAGAGGCCAGTCAAGATTTGTTCAATGACGAGAGATTGGTCGAATGGAGCGTCTGGAGATGGAAGGATATTTGAGCTCGGCGCCGGTTAAGGAACATGTGATGGTCGAAATCTAAGTGTACCAATCTGATCACTTTGTTTGCGCGCATCTCATGACTTTGTGTACAAACAATCACTTTCAAAAATCCTTGATACAATTCCGCTTTCACTGCGTTCACAAGCACCCCTTCACATTTCATTTACGCTTCTGATTTCCTTCATACTCCATCGGCGGTTTTGGTTTCCTTCACACTTCTCAAACAACTACCTTGTCTTTTTGTCTTTCCACAATCACACCTCCAACACACCACCGATCTTTGACCAAATCTCACCACAGCGTGAACCCATCACAATCATGCCTTACTCTAGGTAACACATCGAGCCTCATACCCAACATACATCACTGACCTACCTTCCAGACCCAAAGACCACAACTGCCCCGAGGGCAAAAAGCCCATCGCCTGCACATGCGCCATCGGAAAGTCCAAGGTCAAGCCCACCGAAGAACCCCCCAACAACGAACTCACCACCGTACGCCTCCCCTCCTCCCTCCCCCAAGACCGCTTCACTCACCTCACTCCTCCACAGCTCAAAAACACAATCCTCCACCGCAACCAAAACATCGAGTTCTACAAGACCCTCTACGCCGAATACATCGAGAGTATCCAAGAACACATCACACCTTACATCCGCAACCAGCTCAAGCATGAAGAAGAAGGCAGAGGTCTGCGCAAGGGAAGCGTGTTCCAGATGCACTTGATGATGAATCTGAGGATTAGGGTGCAGAGTGTCATGGACACTATTGCTAGGTGGGAGGGGGAGAATGCTGTGGATGAGGAGAGGTTGAAGGAGATGGAGAAGAGCGAGAATGGAACGAATGAGGAGGAAGAAGGATGATGAAGAAAAGATAGCGACAGTCGTCGATTCTATGGGCCTTTGGATGCGAATGAACAACGAGAGAGGTAGGGAGGGAACAGAGATGACAACCTCGAGGCGCTTGGAAAGGATGGATGCTCCAAGAGTCATTCGGAGGAAAGCAGTGGAAAGAATCAGTCACCCTTTCAGCTATTGGAAGACCTTGACTTGATAATTCTATGCAATAAATGCAACAGACAGTCGAAGGAGAGAGCAATCAAGCATCCAAACTTCGTCGGAAGGTGCACCCGAGCCTCCGCTTCAACCTTCCTTCCTTAATTCTCTCCACAATCTCCCTTCTGGAAAATCAACAGAGGTGTTTTTCGTTTCCACCTCATCTCACACGAAAACTATCACATCTATCTTTGCAATCCTCATCTACGGAATATTCCATTGACCTTCTCACCAATACCGAGACGTTGCGATACGTATTTCGAAGGCCCATGCAGCTGCTGCGGCATTCTCGGTGGCTTGCTGCCGCGTGATAGCCAGAATGGGCGACGAATCATCGATGACTCTTGAAGGCCGACGTGCATAAGCCACAACTTGTCGAGGCTGTGTGAGAGCTGAGCAAGTTCTCTGGCCTGCTTCACCAATCTTTCTCCATCCCTAGCCATGAGAACAATCTTCAGATTCTATCATTAACGTAGTCGTCGCGTTTGTATACGGCCCCATCATTCACAATGACCTCGGATCTGTCGAAATATACCATCGGCTGGATTGCTGCGCTTCATATTGAGCTGGCTGCCGCCACTGTCATGCTTGACGAAGAATATCCCGGACTTCCTTACGACGAGCGAGACCCAAACCAATACACGCTCGGGCGCATCGGCGGACACAATGTTGTGATTGCATGTCTTCCTGCCGGCCAAACAGGCACTAGTGCAGCGACTGCGGTGGCCACACAAATGCTCAACAAGTTCAAATCGGTTAGAATCGGCTTCATGGTGGGCATTGGAGGAGGTGTTCCAAGCCCAAAGGCTGACATTCGTCTGGGAGACGTCGTTGTTAGCTTGCCAGACATGGGCCATGGAGGTGTTGTACAATACGATTTTGGGAAAGCTGAAGCTGGAGGGCGCTTTCGCCGAACTGGCCATCTCAACACACCACCGAAGCTTCTCCTCAGTGTTGTCAAACTAGCCCGAGCCAGGTACGAAGTGGGAGAAAGTAAACACGTTCAGTATCTAGCGAAATTTAGCGAGACGACAATCCTTAAGAAACGATTTTCTCGCAACAGCACTGGGCAAGATAAGCTTTTCCAGCCCACATACGACCACGCTGGAGGAACAACATGCGAAAATTGCAAGTCTGAGATGCTTCTCGACAGACCGCTGAGGGAAGTCGACGGTCCATCTGGGGCAGACAGTACTGTTGAGGTCCACTTTGGAACCATTGCTTCTGGTAACATGGTCATGAAGGATGCAAATTTGAGAGACAATATTTCAGAACAACTTGGCGGACATATACTCTGCTTTGAGATGGAAGCAGCAGGTCTCATGAATGATTTCCCATGCTTAGTCGTCAGGGGCATATGCGACTATGCCGATTCTCACAAGCAAGATCAATGGCAAAGATACGCAGCCGCTACCGCCGCTGCATATACGAAGGAGTTGTTAATGTGGACTCCGCCGGCGGCTGTGTCAATTCTGGACTCTATCAAACCATCCGAGCCCGTATCGGCTGCAGAGGTGTCACACAGAGGTCAGTAAGGGTCTTCCTTGTCCTAGGTCATGGTTCTACACATCTTGGTCTCGATGAAAGCCCTTTGGGACCTGCTTGTCTTCTTCACGGACACTAATATCTGTCCTTCGCTCAGTGCCTTTCTACATTCGTTTCAAGAGACATCTCAACTTCGTTGGCCGAGAGAAAATTCTTCATGACCTCCATAGACTCATGGAACTGCAAGGAGGTGAGGCCGCCATCTGGGGTCTTGGTGGTTGCGGAAAGAGCGCAATAGCAACGGAATTCGCTTACCAGATACACGACCGAGAACCTAGCTGTGCGGTCTTCTGGGTACCCGCCATTGACCCTTATCATTTTCGACAGGCTTTCCGAGAGATCGCGATTTTTTATGAGCTACCTGGGGCCGATAATCTAGAAAAAGATATCGTGGAGGCTGTGAAAGCTAAACTGATGGAAGGGACCGCACTCAGATGGCTTTTGGTCATAGACAACGCAGACGATACAGACTCTTTATCGTTTGTGCGTAACGGTGTTCAGTGTTCGTTGCTGGAGGATGTGCCCTCGAAGAAAGGTTGCATGACTTTGTTCACGACCCGCAGCAAAAAGAATGCAATCCGGCTTGTTCGTCGACCTAGTTCCATCATCGCAGTAGAAAGTTTCGAACTCCCGGACGCTAGAGAGCTGTACCAATCGCTAACGTACTCTGAAAGCACCACTAGAGACTCGCATGTGGATGCGCTCCTCCAAGAGCTTGCATTCTTACCACTTGCTATAGTACAAGCAGTCATGTTCATGCGAGAGAACAGCTTGCACGAGAGCAGATACCTTGAGCTGTTCAGATACCAGAAACTACAAGATCAGTCCACAGACCTTTTGGCTCAGGAATTTCATGACCGTAACCGCTATTTCGGTCACGCTAACGCTGTTACCACAACATGGCATCTCTCATTCAAGCAGCTGCAATTCCACAACCCTTTGGCGGCCCGATTGTTGTCTTTCCTGGCCTGTATCGCTCCGCTTGATGTTCCTGATTCTATAATGCTACCCGGAACCTCGGATCCTTTACTGCGCCTATTGGCCATAGAGATGTTGATCGGTTATCAATTTCTGATACGCCACCGAGATGACTCGCTCTACGATGTGCAATCTCTAGTCCACACTACAGCCAGACGCTGGCTCGTGAACGCTGGAACCTGGACCACTTGCACCGAGAGTGCAATACAGATGCTTACCCCGTTGATACCACATGGAGGCTATGATGATCATATCAACTATCAGTTGCGCGTTGGGCATGCCCTGCACCTTCTCAGCCATTACTCGACCCAGCATGAGAGAACCATTGAGCTGTGGAGCCGCGTCGGCGACTGCCAACGCGATCTTGGATACTACAGCAGTGCCGAACTTTGCCATCGGGTCGTCCTGGATTGGAGACAAATACACTTGGGTCCGTGGCATCCTAAAACACTACAAAAAAGACAGGATGTTGGTCAAGACTTAATGCTGTTGGGGCAGTATAGCCGTGCAGAGGCTCTACATCGAGAGACTTTCGCGTTGAGGTGTTTGAACATCGGTTTATCTACTGCGGGAGCGTTGAGTAGCATGCGGAATATTGCAGAAGCGCTCGGTTTCCAAGGAAAGTGGAAAGAATTCGAGATGATCGTGGTCGAACTAGAGAAATTGAGCCGAGCATGGCTGGGACCCACTCATCCCATCACTATCTCTAGCCTGAAAGCTCTCTCTGTCTGCTCTTGCCGACTCGGAAGATATGAAGAGGCCGAACAACTAGCAAGTCAGGTCGTACTAGAAAGAACAAGAGCTGAGAGACTTGGGGCTAAAAGCCCGAGCACTCTACGAAGCACTAGTCATCTAGCTTTGATTCAGGGGCTGAGGGGTCGCTGGCGACAGGCTGAGGTTTCTGAAGCCAATGTAGCTAGGGAATTTGAGTCAACGCTTGGATTGGATCACCCTGATACGTCAACTTCCAGGTACAACCTTGCCAAAATCAAGATGCATCTAGGGGACTTCGATGGAGCCAAATACCTACTTGAGCAAGTTCTGGACTCGAGGACGAAAGTGCTCGGATCGCGTCATCCTGATACGTTAACTGCTGAGACCGAATTGACACGTCTCCTGTCTCGCCAGACATCAGCATTGGAGCATGTTCTGCCGTCAGCAAGACTTCTCTGGAATGAACATAAGAAGGAAGGCGATTTCCTAGGATGCATTCTGGATTCTGCGCACGAGCAAGCTACAAACGCTCTCCAGAACAGTGCATCCAACGATGGAAGCCCTCATCGACGGAAACGCCGACGGCTAGCCAGTCCCAGACCTTCGAAACCAGAGCTCGTGACGGTCGCTGTCCTCGGTGAGAGGTTCCCAGATAAACCGTTCTGGATCGGATCTGGGTTGTCAATCAGGGAAGACTCCAACGTGATTGGCGGTAGAACCTATCACTGCTTTAAGTTCGAGATTCTTGACAATATCGACAACGCTGAGCCTTGGACGTGGTTGAGATCAAACGTCCCGCTTGCTCTTTGTGGCCGAGTAGTCCATGAGCTGTGCTCCTCGACATCCCACCCTGATAAAGAATTTTTCTACTTCTGGGTCAACACTGCATCACTTGAGCCTACTCTTCTGTTCAGAGATCATGTCATAAGTCCTGCGTACTTCGATTCTCACCTTTTTTGGGAGTCAAGCAAGTCTCTGAACTTCGATCTCACTCCGGGCATAAGCTTCTTGCACAATCCTGGCTCTTCTGCTTATACCAAAGACTTTGAAGTCTCCGCTTTAGAAATCCCTAACTTGTTCTCTCCTACACTCGTCTCCGATCCCGTTAGTTTCCCCCAAGGCTTCAATCTCTCGGTCCCAACAAACAGCTCCTCATCTCACGCTCCACTATCGATATATCGTGGCGCTATGCAATCGTCTGGGACCTGGTCCTCGGTCGTAGATCAGAGCTCGGCCTCGTGGCGGCAGTCACCGGGATCTAACAGGCCCAGAGTAAGGGAGAACGCTATACCGACATCCGAGCCAGATACTTTCCCTGAATCTGTATCCTATCCTCACACATCACGATCGCAAAATTCAGCGGAAAGGAGCCTTCCACTGACTCTTCCTTACACTTCGGAGCCACAACATCTAAATTTCACATCGTTTTTTGCCCCTACGTCAGCAAGCTCAGATTCGATGCGGCGTGCTCAGGATGCTTTTGGATTGAATACCATGTGGCCTTCTCAGAATCCTTTCGAACCAAATACTATGATTGGAGAGGACCTCATGGATGGTGTCGGTGATTGGGTGTCGCAGGGTTATTAATGTAGATCGTCAGTACTACGCCTCGAATATTAACAATCTGGAGTGATGTCTCCACATCACGATATATTGATTCTTTGTTATCGCATCCAAAGGCACACGAAGATTCAGTCAGAAAAGAAGCACAAGTCAACGCCACTCTTGAGTCTATCAAGATATGTTCTTTCATGTTTTTCCTACGAGAAATCAAGAATATCGAGTCATCATCCTCGACTCTGCGATTCCAGATGACGCCCTGACATCACGTTTGACCGGCCACCTCATCCGATGGCATCAACAACAGCAGTTCTCTCGTGTACGCCGCCGCACTGGCAGCCGCATACCTCTGCCATCGATCACATTTATGCGAATCACAATAATCGCTTACACCTCTGACCACCAGGCAGGGAAAATCATTCATCAATCCTGCAGCTTCCATCTCGAAACATAAGATACGGCCACCTAGATCTCTAACGATACGATCGCGGGTGGCGGCGTCTTTGATCACTTGGTTGCCTGACGCTATGGTGCCATAGTGAATTCTTGTGCTGGCGATTTTGGTGTTGCGTAGAGGTCGGAAAATGGTTTGGGACGTGTCGCAGTCACTGCAGTTGAGAGAGTCGATGTGTGGATATGTGGCCTTGAAAAGCAGGTCGGGCTCGGTGGTCGGACGAGTGAATTCTTCCAAGTTCTCATCCTCGAGGTATCGCTGCATGTGGATGCTGTAGGTTTGTTGGCCGAGTTCGTAGTCTCTCTGAACTCCGTTGATCACGTTTAGAAGGAGCGTAGGTGACTGATTCAGGTGACCTGTTCGATGAAAACGTCCGCCCTGTTCTGCCTTGCCGAAGTCGTATTGAACCACTCCTCCATGCTCGAGATCGGGTCGAGACACTACAACATCCCCTAACCTAATGTCGTCCCTAGCACTAGGGACACCGCCCCCTATTCCAACCATGAATCCAAACTGGAGGGAGCGGAACTTATGCCGCATGCGTCCTGCAACAGCAGTTGCGGCTGAAGTTCCAGTGTTGCCCGCTGGAAGGCAAGCAATCACGACATTATGCGGGCCGACACGCCCGAGTGTGTAAATAGTCGGATCGTAGGAATCAGATGGTAAGCTCGGATACTTTTTGTCGAGCATTATCTCGGCAGCCGCTGCTTCAAATGGCAACGCACTAATCCATCCTATTTTGTAGTCAAAGAGCGATGGCCCGGACTCCAATGGAAGCGTTTGGACATTGTTTGGAGCGGCGTGCGCAGGTCTCGCAGGATCATTCTCTATGGTTCTTCTGGTCGAAGCCACAGGAATGAGTCTCGACAAAGCTTGAGATAGCGACGGGATAAGTATTTTAGACTTGTGTCGCAAGATATTACAAAGCTGGGTGTGATCCAGCGGTAATACTGTTACTTCTTGCGATGAAGCTCTAAGTACGTTTGGACGCTGGGGGCAGATCTACACTGCGTAGTCAGTGTTCCTGGGTATATCCTTGTCATAAGCTATAGCCTTACAAGGTGAAACTGTATTCGTCTACCGAAAAATCTTCTTTGGGCCACTGAGTATGCCGCCGGGTCTGATTCGTACCAGCTCACCACCGGGAATGGCAAATCCAGGTTTCTAAAGGCTTTGGTGATCTGGATCACGACAGTCGATGACTCAGGACCAACCAGTTTATTGAGGACCTTGACTTTGGTTTCTTCAATCAAGCCAGTCTCCGAGGCCACGGTTTGGAAAAGGCATTGTGTGCCATCAAACATTAGTTCATCGTGATTGCACCCAATGAACAATATTCCCGCTACCCTGATAAACAGTCCCTGGTGAAGCACGAGTAAAGCCTGTATGTAGTGTAGTCAGCTCTCTACATGTAACGTTCATCACAAGCCACTCACTTTCTTAAGCACCATCCCTCCAAGGCCAACACAAACGAAGATGATCGGTCTCTCCTCACATTGCCTCGTTTTGTGCAACTGAGTCACTATATCTGTCGCCTCACGATTAATAAAGTACGATATCGGCTCTTCAGCGCGTAGATCGTAGTCCCACCACATCATTCGCGAAAGAGGAAAGTTTTTCCTGAGTCTCTGGCACATGTGCAGCTGACGGCCTTCTTCATTCAGAAGAACTTGAAATTTGTCGAGATAGACAATGCTAGAGCAGTCAGCAAATATTCCTACAAGACGCGGATACTGCTCACTCTACAGTCGCTCCTTGCGCTTCGTCGATTGAAAACATTACAGGCTTGAAGCACCAAAGTGGGTGTAGTCCTCAAGATTGAAGGGTGGATAAGCCAGAAGAGTAGGTCTTTCTGCCAGAGCTTAGGTCAGCAGCCACGTTCAGCTCCTCCATCAGGCAGCCATGAGGCGCAGACCATGCATGTGCGCTACTTCCTTGGAACGCCACAACAGCGGGGTGTTTCAATCACGGATTGAGTTCAGAGTGTCATTAAGAATGTCGATCGCGATATGTTGGAATACAAGTATAGATTTGGATGTGATCATACTCGATTTGGCATAGAGGTATCGTTTCGACGATAGGATCAACAAATATGCAGCGCACCTCCCCTTGTTTCCAAGAATGCCTGTGATAACCCATGATAATGCACCAACCCAGCAATCAACACAGCAACATGCATAATCTGATGCGAATGTCCCACAAGATCGAATCTACCAGGAAACTTTACTTCAGGAAACTGCAGACACGTCAGCACACCATATTCGTGTTGAAGCATGAATATGCTTAGAAACAACGTACGCGGAAAGCATAAGCAGTACAGCCAAGGAAATTGAATAATGCCATCAAACCCATCCACTCTAATGCCAATCGCTTCCTCTGCATCATGAATCCGTAGAGGTAGATTCCGTGGACGATAAAAACGATGGCGAAGAGTCCTAGACTTAGGTATGTGAGTGCTCGAGCAGTCCTGTAAGCGGGCTTAATAAACATGGGTCCGAGGATGAATGTGATGCAGCCGGATGCACTGGCAGAGCTCTATTTGGGCCATCAGTAACAGAAGGAGCGGAGGATTGCAAATGATCTAAGCATACCAGGAGCCAGTGCAGACTTCGCAGGTGAGAATTACAAACGAAGGCGAAATGTATGGATGCGAGACTTGCGCCCCACATGAGTAGGACGATACCGCAGCAGTCGACTCTGTTGTAGATGCCATGTATATGTTGACTGTGATTGCCGACTGTGTGGAAGCTGTCCAATGTCAGCTTGAGTCAAACCAAAATCCTAGAGAATCTGCTTACAGTGCTGAACATGCGAAGCAAGCTGCGACTCCTGCGAAGTATATCAAGAACACTACGCCATCTATGGGTTGTGCTTCTGGTACTGCTTGGTAAAGTGTGGTATAGAAGTGAAATGGTAGGATGATGGAGAAGATGATGGCTCCGATAAAATGCGAGTGTATGTTGACTGATCCCAGGTCAGCTTCCATTCCAAGTTGACTGCCATGAAAGAGAATTACCAGTTTCATTATGCCAATCGAACATGCTCTTCAGTGATTGCGTCCATGATCCGGTCAATGGCCTTGATAAAAATCAGATTTACCAACATCGCGATGTTCTTGATATCGTCTTACCGGTAACCTGTGCGAACATGCTCGTTGTATCTTGAGAAGTGTCAGTATTGTTTCCCTTACATCGTTCCTTCCTATAAGGGCAAACGCACTTTTGCCAGGACGCTAGTGACAAAACATGGTTAGTCAAACTTCATCTTCGGCCAATGACTCCGAGTGACGTACGAATTTCGTCAAATGTGAGCAGTCTGCCATTGCCAACATCTTCTCTGCTAGAAACAATAGATGTCTTCTCTGTCGTCTTCTCCATGTTTGGTGGTATGTAGGAAAAGTATGGGTGCAGTGTTGATATTAATAGTAGTTGAGCCGCAAAATTCAGGGAACGAGACGCGGTCGTCAGCCACACGTACTTGACCAGTCAGAGTTGCGAAAACTGAACGTCATCGTGCTTTTCAAAAGAACGGTCACAAGGTCGGAAAAGATGGAGCTCAAAAAGCACATGGAGGGATGATCTGTGCCCGAGGAACGTGTCAACAACGGTATGCATTCCGCGTGCCTTTCGACCTCTGACGCTGGTGACGGCAATGTGAGAGCAGTGGTAAAAGCAATATCAATGGCTTGTGCTGGCTTTCCTAACCCTCTTCTAGACTGGTTTTGGTTGTACAATGACTCCAAGCAGGGCCAATGCTCGGCCAAGCGGAAGAGAGTGACTCTCGAGCAACCATTTTCGCAACCGAAACCTGTCATACGGCAAGAGGAAAGCTGTGCCAGTCCTTCTGCCAGTCTCCCTCGGCGCCTGCGGGCACAGGCCAGACCTTGCGGAATACAGCTTCCGCTTGTGTCTTGAGATTCTTTGGTAATCGACACTTTTTTCCTGGACGTTCGGCTTGAAGCTGATTGACTGTTAACTCATTTGAGCCTAAACCTGGATATCGGCGTTGGACCAGCCATGATCGCTCAATATGTTGCATGACAGCCGACCAATCTGCACTGAAACGAAACAGTGGCCCTCCAAAGTCACAACCACCATGGGGACGTATTTCTAGTCGTTCCAGAGGCAGTGACCGAGCAGGCTTTCCATTCTGTATGGTGGAAAATATGGCCTGTGCCAGCTTCGCATCCACAGCACTGTTGATAAGGGCATCTCTGATATGTAAAGAACGAACGTGTGCGTCCATTCTCGTATCAGTCGCCCAGATTCGTTGCCAAAAGTCAACAATGGAGTCTTCTGGCATTGCCAAGGAGTAAATCTCGTCAGAAGGTGACTGATGATTCTCCCAGGGAGGCAGCAGACCAAAAGCACAATCTGAGCAATCTAGCCTCAATACGATGCTCTGGAGCTTTGGCATTGATCCAAACATCTTGTAAATACTGACTTCGTCCGAGTTGCCTTTAGTACGCTTGATGTTGATACTCAAGCGTTCAAGGAGTGGTAGTGAAGTTTCAGCCAATATCATCAAGTACTCCAGGTCGAAAGCACTATTGTAACTCTCTTCGGGTTCCAGCGCCAATCGCCTCAGCGTGGGTGCGTGATGGCCTATCCAGTCCTTGAATTGTCTGGGATCAGTCTCGCCGGTCAGTATGAGACCTTCTAGAGGCGGAAGACTCCATAGAAACTCGACCAAGGTTGATGGCTTCAACGCCATAGACACGTCGTGAAGGCCCAAATTGAGTGTTTTCAAAGAAGCAAACGAGCAGTTTTTGGCCATCCATTCCAGCGCCTTCCAGTCTACACTGCGTCCTGTCTTGAGCATCCGTAGGGAGGAAAACCTTGTGACTTTACTCCACATCGTGATATCATCACATCGGATTTCAGCTGCGGTAGAGCCTGTGGACTCATACTCGCTAGATAGGTCTAGAGTTGTTGGGGCAGCAATATTGTAACGCATTACAGGTCCCTCTGAGTCAAACAGCGGCAATTCAAACTCTCCAGGACCAGGTTGGTGCACTAATCTTTTTGCCCAATCTTGGTGCCAGATCGGATGTCTTGCAGTCGTCAAATGGCTAGATAGTTTTCCGATTGTGGCCAGGCTCACTCGGATTCCGTACCAGGCGCGAATTCCTCTTGCGCTTAGGCTCTCACCGCAGAGGTCATACTCTCCATCAAGGGGCAGCGATGCTTCATACATGAATGCTGACGTCGCTGTAGGCCTCTCGTGTGGGTCCAAGGTCTTGTCTGTATTAAGTCGCACTCCTGCAATGTGTAATTGACAGCCGTAGTGGTAACGATTTAGTGATTGCAAGATGCAAGGTGGTAAGTCGTGTTGCTCCCATTCCAGATCCAACAAAGGTGGCATCTCAGTCAGTATATCTGCAAGCGGCTGCCACGCCAGATTGTTCAATTGTGCTTTTTGGAGATTACTGAGCTTCGATCTCTTGCCGCTTGATTCGTCCAGTGATTTGCGTCCTCTGATCGAGATGCAACGCACGCGTCCATCGCGGCTCAACCGATTGTTGAGGACATGCCTGAGTTTATTGACACTATCTTGAACCTGGTCACGCCTGACGATTCTGAGCGGAACGGTATGCCAGAGCGGTTGAGATGACGTTGCCAAACAGAGCTTGCTGACTTGTGAAAAGGAAATCAGGTTACGAGATTGGTTGCCGGCAATGAGTTCACAAATGTGCTCGAGTAACTCAAATGGAAGATCCTGTAGGCCTGGCATTGTGATGTTGGTAAGCGCACTTTTCGGTGTCGGATTCGTGCTGCCACTGGCAGCCAGCTTCGGAAAGTGCTGTGCCGGAGATGTTTCGAGTTTCCGCATGTGAGTCACCTCCAATACCGAATGTTGATTGGCCGTCCGTGTTAGTCCACATACATACCATGCTTCAAGCCAGTTGATAATGCGATGCTTGCATACTGCACACACTAATACGAGGGCCACCACGATCGATCATAGTTGATGGACATGGTCGCTTCGATGGGGGCAAGATCGAGCCTGCGCAACTGCTCTGCATGATTACGCCCCACGCCATCTTTCTGCTCACACTTGGCAAGATATTGGATTACAAAGCAACCAGTACATCGTTTTAGATCGGAGTGGAATTAGTTCCTATTTTAGTACAAAGCGAGAGAGTGGAGATAAAGCGAAATCGAAGCGCTTGCGCAGACGCAAAAAGCAACCAACGCGATGAAATCCTCGCTGAGACCACATCCCCGCCCATGGCATACTCGACCTGTCGTTCAGTGTATTCATAGCCTTTCAGAACGCGAGTAAACCCGCCCTTATGATTTACTCTCTTCTAAAAGGCCATTGAGCCTTCCACTCCTCGGCTTCCTCAGCGTTCTTTGCGTATTCGCCAATCATCAGTGCTTCCAATGTTGCCAACACGTTGAGTGCTGCATAATACTGGTCGTCTGTTGTTAGCAGCAGCTCCTCTTTTTCATCGTCATTTATCATATGAAGTTCAATAAGCGACTCTCGCAGCGATTTCATCAGCATGACGCCCTTGCGCACTCCTAGAATGTCACTGACGATGGATTGCTTTTCTTCGTCGGACAACTCGATGGGAAAAGCCATACCTTGGGCGCGAGGTAGAGTTTCCCATTCGTGCTCCAGCATCATAATCGCAAAGAGGAAACATGTCTCGCTCACATCGAATAGGGTGAAAGGAAACGTGGATGCATGGACTACTGGGTCTTCGCATATCTCGAGGCATTGGAGAGCCTTTGAAGACCGGTCCTTTAGGTGGGACATGTAAAGGCAGCGGAGATCTCGTCGAAGTTGTAGAGAGTGCGCTTCTTCTTGCTCTTTCCATCGTATCTTGTAATCTGATGGCAGTGATGGATCATCATCACAGTCTGGCTCAGATTGTTGGGGGTGGAACCAGCCAGGTTCTAGCCGATGGAAGTGGAAAGGCAGTATCGCTGTTGTTTGCCAGCCTATGATCCCCACGATCTTGGCTGAATTGTTGGGATCCACGAATATGTGCCGATTTTCCACGTCGCAATGCGATATGTGTGGAGCGCTGAATGAGAGATCTGGAGGGATCATGAAGTGATAAATTCCGAGATAAGCATTGAGAGCGCGTATCTTTGTCTCATATGACGGCTGATATAGACCGGGGCCATATATACCGGTCGCAGGCGAGAGGGGAGCAGTGTGTTCTAGGCGAGCAAGTCCGCGCTCTACGATGGCAGTGTGGAACTCTCCTAGAGAGCTCCCTGACGATAATATCAGCTTGCAGCAACCATGTGTTATATGTAAGCACTCACATGGACCATTGTTTTGTCTCTTTGTGTCTCGCGTCTTGTCCAGATAGTCGTAATGGTAGAAAGGACCAACAACGAATCTTTTGTCCGATATCTGAACTCCTGAGCTGTCGGTGTATCGCAAAGCGGGAAGACAGTGGCGTTCAAGGTCCCGGGCGAAGTAGAGACAGCCATATTGTTCAAATGTCAAACAAGACCACGCGTGTACATGCTCGGCAATTGATTTGACGACTTGAAACATTTCTGGTGAGTCCAATGGCAGCGAGGCTTCCTCCAAAGTGATACCTTCTACCTTTTCCATGATGATGAATTCTGCGCCAACGAGAGTCTCGTGTGCCCTTGAGCTCCATGCATACACCTCTGGGAGTGGAGTCCCAACGACTTCGCGCATCTTCTCATGATCAGTCTCTAAACACAGTGCCAGTGGCTAACACCGATTACTCACAAACTTCATTGTCGCTACTTCGCTTGCCGTAGTGAAGTGAGGGCGGCCAGCGTTTGGATTGGGGATCTTAGCAACGACTTGCTTGCCGTTATCCATCGATAGCAGCAAGATCCTGTTGCACGTACCATCGGGCAGTTTCTCAATGTGGTTGCAGTGCGTTGCGCCAACAGCCTGAGCTGCAATTCTCATCAGCTCGTACACGTTGAAGGTGCGATGGCGACGCTTCAGCTCAAGCTTTTCGTCGCAGAGGAAACGACCACGCGTAAAGTTGAAGAATTCGTGGTCAATGTCGAATGCTGAACATATCAGTCGCACAAGCGCTTTCCCTGTTTGGTAGCATACTTACAAGGAGCGGGGGCTGCGTGATTGGAAGACAGTGTCTGACTGAAGTAGCGCACGCCCTGTAGTGCTATGGCTGACACGCATCTCTGGCGGGACTGTGCAAAGACCTTTACATGGAGGACACTCGCCGAAGCAGAACTGTAACACTTGCGGACAACCGATCTGTACATGATGGAGATGTGTTGCACCGCACTTTTCGCCAGCGGATGTTCCTCTTGTCGTCAGAATCAACTGTCGTTGAAATGGCTAGAGTGCTCGTGGGCGCCACAAGGAGGGTTCCAACGCGACTGCGTCAATTTTCCCGTCGCCCTTCTGATACAGCTCAAGCGCGAAAGTTCGTGAAGCAGCTTGCAAACAATGCTCGTTTGTTGATAGGACAAACAACGACGGGAGCGAGCTGCAGCGCGCCAGTACGCGCCTTGATGTCATGTTTCACAACATCTTGTGTCGACTCACCCTGCATATTCCATCTCGAAGAAGAATCTGCCAGCCACAGGTACTTTAGCATCTTTCGTGAGCATCAAAAGCACCACAGTGTTGTGTCTAGGAGAAAGCAGATGCACCCCCGAACTCCGAAAGATATATTGCCGATGACGTTTGCTCCACCAAGAATGCTCTCCAACATTCGGAGCTCGCTCTTCTACCCGACTATCCGACAAGGACATAAATATCTTAGATAAGCACTGCAAAGAAACTCTTTTCCCCTTGGTACTCTTTTGTGCATCATATTGCAATATGACTGATATCTACCAACGGAACAATCTGTTCTCAGTCGATGGTCTTGTGGCAGTAATTACGGGAGGTGCCACGGGTATTTATCAAAATCACACTATGCCAATCAGAACTAACAAACCACAGGCATCGGTCTGATGATGACGAAAGCCCTAGCATTAAACGGAGCAAAAAGAATCTACATCATCGGTCGCCGCAAAGACAAACTCGAAGAAGCCGCATCCCACAACCCCTCCGTCATCATCCCAGTCGTCGGCGATGTGACTTCCAAAGACACCCTGAAAGAAATCGCCGCTCGTGTAGAATCAGAAATCGGATACATCCATCTCCTAATCTGCAACAGTGGAGCCATGGGTCCAGCTACAGGCCTCAATAACAAAAACGTCAGCATTGCAGAATACGCAACTGCCGCTATGAATCAATCCTGGGATGCCGTGGCTTCGACATTCGATATCAATGTCACAGCTGTATTGTTTACAGCATATGCGTTTTTGGAACTGTTGGATAAGGGTAATAAAAACCCAGTCGCGAGCAAGACGAAGAGTCAAATCTTGGTTACGGGAAGTATTGCTGGCTTCTCGAAACAGCCTAATCAGAGCATGGCGTATAAGGCCAGCAAAGCTGCTGTTTTGCACATAGCGAAGAATTTGTCGAGCGAATTGTGGCCGTTTGACATTAGGTGTAATGCACTTGCTCCTGGTCGTAAGTCTTGCATTCAGAAGTGACGTGTTCGAGGCTGACTGATGGGATGACAGTGTTTCCTTCGGAGTTGGCTACTAGCTTGATCTCCCATGCGACAATGGATCCAAGAGAAGAAGGTGCATTCGACAAGTCATATATCCCGGCTGAGAAAACCGGAGATGAGGAAGATATGGCAGGCGCTATCCTCTTCCTTACTTCCAGAGCCGGTGCATATCTCAACGGAAACGTTCTGCTGATTGTAAGTCGACCTGCCTCCAGTAAACTTGTTAACATCGCTGATCATTGATAGGATGGAGGGCGCCTCAATATTATGCCCAACAGCTACTAGAGTATGCTTGAATATTGTGGTCTGCTGCATATATGCACAACATCAAGTTGTATTCAAAGCATTAAGTGACAATATTCATGTCAGTGGTTATAGAGGCGTATTGTTACCTCGTCAACCTCTTACCCAAAGCTCCTGTCCTCTTACCCAGCTCTTCCTCGTCCACTATGTTCCCCATACCAATATTCGGCGGTGACGGGCTCAAAAGTGCTTCCTCCCTCTCGACAGTCGTAACAATAGTTCTGACAACTTTGTCTTTTCTCGTCGGTAATTGCATCTCGATATCTCCATATGCGGTCTGTTCGGATGGCCGTGACTCTCCTGATTGCATACGATGCCATTGATCTACGTTACCGCTGAATCGTGCTGACTTTGGTCGACTGCGCCATCTTGTGGGGTGGAGAGCGGCGAGCATAGGTCTGTACATGGCTCGTTGCTGCGCTGTTGTTCCGAAAAGTAAGAAAGCGAGTAGACTTGCTGTAACTCCAGGAAGGTAGTTGAGTACGTCGACCACCGACGCGTGGATGCCAAAATCCGGTGCGCCTGCAATCTTTGCGCTTTTCGTCTTGTGATATCGGTTGATTTCAAAAGAGATGAGAAAGATCTCAAAGCCACTGCAATGAATGTCAGAATGGTTGACTTGTCGGAGAAGTAAGAATAATATTTTACCTCAAAATCAGAAACGCAATGGAGAAGCGGACGACCAGCCATCCATCAACACGGGCCTTGAGTCCTTTCGGTCCCGAGTGACCAATCCGACTGGTTGTGGCATCACCTGTCACTACGCTGCCGGCTGGATATGATTTGGAGGCAGATGCATAGCTGTCGAATCCTATCTTGGCTCGCAGGTATTTGAACAAAATGAGGATGACGCAAATGGCACCAACAGCAAAGCTGACAAGCACTATCACGAATTAGTTCTATCTCATAGTGCTGACCAACACGGTTGATAACATACTCAGTAGGTTCATCAAGATCAAGGTGCCAATGAATCCAGCATTGACCTGGAAGCCCTTGCGGAGGGCAGAGAACAAGGCTGGCAGCACAATTGCAAGGACCTTGGAAGCCCAGCTGATGTGGCTCTGCCATCGTTGAAGCCATCTTGGGCGAATGTTCCAGACACTAAAGACCAGCGCGATAGCCCTAGGTTTGTTAGAACCATATTTCTTAGGACGACATAGATGACCCACCAGAAGAGCATGGTCACTGAGTCGACATTATAGAAGTACAAGATTGTCCAGAATAAGACAGCATTGAAGCCTCGAGACAGGGGACCCAACGCCAGCGCCGGATTGCCCTTGACGATGATGGACTGCTCATATTGCTGGATTCTCAAATCATGCCAGTTGGCAATGTAGTTACACTGCTGGATGATTGAGACTACTGTCGTACATGTCGTGGCAAGAGCAAACAATATAACGTCTTTTGGAAGGTTAGCAACAGCAGGTACGAAAAGGCGTGAACAGACTCACAATTGAATCCATCCCTAGTCCTATGTAGGACAGTCACAAGCAGTACTCCAAGGGAAAGACAAAAGAAAGAATAGATCAACACAGGAATAGCAGCAGCAAGCACCTCATGAGGCATATGCTGGGGTTCATTACTCATGCTCGCCGAGTCAATGTAGAGATTATATGAAAAGAAGAGTGGTATAAGTCTTGGGGGTCCCCTCAGGTCATGAAGATTGACCCAAAGCAATGCAAAAGGTCAAGGCTTTGAGCAAAAAGGGAGGGTGGAGGCTGTTGCATCCGAGTAGATGGGTCTCTTGAGGAATCGTTACTTTTTACAATTTAGGTGAACGGACACCATTGATCGAAAAGGGTGGCTTGAAAGCCTGTCTACAATCTTGAAACCCTTGCGGGTTGGGGACTTCACCAACCTAGAATGTCTAGTCGAGGTGAAACCCTTCCAGATCCACTTTACTACAATGGCGTGGCATGATGATGGAGATGCGGTTGTTAGGTAGGCTACGGCAGATTGCTGTATAGTGCCCGGTGGCTGATAGGCCCCTCGCCTAGTCTTTCGTTATGGAGATTGATTTATGCCGGTAGCGAGCCGAGACTTCGTACAGCCATGAATGCTGTTTAGGCAGGCGAAAAGCATGTTTTATGGCGGCAGACCGTTGTCTTCTGTAGCGCACGTATCTTCTTGCAGTGGTAGATCATCGACAGAAAGTAGGCATTGAAGCGATAAAGCAGGCCCAAGGCGTTCTTGCACACAGGTCTCAATATGTTCGTTAGTGCGAAGACGTTGATGAACTGGCCGGTCCTTCGAGACTGCTCGTTCGCAAAGAAGCTTGTGGACCATGATCGCCCGCTCGAGCCAGCAGGTTGCACGATCAGGGGAGGAGTGGGAACAGTGCTCAGTGCTTGTGTTGCTGGTGAGCCGTGACCCTGGAGGCTGATGACGGTTGATTAGTTTAGCGAGAGGAGCGAGACTACTCCAAGCCACTATCTTCGCTTGCAAGCGGAGGATTTCAAGCTCGGTTTCGCGACCGACAGCAGAGCTGTGCAGGGTTGAGTTCAAGCCAAACTATTGTCAGAAAACCTTCACAGGCCGAGCTCATGAGATTGACGCGAACGGCTTTCGAGTCTCCAAGATTCCTTAACACCTGAAACGACGGAGGATCCTTGGGATGGATCGCGGCTGCCATATCCCGCAGTTCCACAGGCCACGAGGAGCAAGGGTCGAGATGATGACAAAAAGGAAACTTGGGTGTGTTTGCGTGATGCTAGTTCATCAGCCATAACCACTTGATCAACGACTGATCGATGAATGATGTTGTTTATAGACAAGTGTCGGGAGCACATGCCCCAAGAGTTCCATCAGAGTGAACGGCATTTGGGAGAATCGTCGGTGCCGTGGTTGCCGCCGTTCCGGACCCGCGTCTCGCTGCCTCGGCCCCCTCCAAGCGTCCGCCTTGGCAGGGTACCAAACTCAATTTGTATCAAACTGTTCATCATTCTCCCCAGCACCAGGAACACGGCACTTGAGTTTTTGCTGTATCGACGCGTTTTCCCGAAAAAATAGGTTACTATGATTACTACTCATTCATTATTCAAGACATGAACATGATTCATGCACTCAAAAACGTCCACGGACGACTACGGGCGGCCACCCTACAAGTGCGGGACTTGCAAAGATGCTAAGCCCAGATTGACTATGCTGAACAGTCCTTCGCCCAGAATGAGACCGCTGGCGAGAATGATGATGGGTGTCTCCGACTCCTTGCGCCAGCTGCGCCAATACCAGTTGATCAAGCCGCCGATCGTGCGCGCCAGGGTGAAAGAAGGAGTGTTGTACATGCCTGGAAATATCTTTGTCAGCACATTGCTTCGGTACCTGCATTAGTACGCGAAATATCGACTTACCAACGGCTACTGCAATTCCTCCAGGAACAAAGGGAGTCCACTTTGCTCCTGTCGAATTTCCGTATATTCTCAGAGCTGTGAAAACAGCGAATACAGCTGCTGCTCCAGCTGCCCACTCTCCCACCATAGGAGGCAGACCTTGTCCAGTGACAAGACGTGCGGTGAATACCCAAACATAGGCAGTGGGTACCTGGAACATACCTCCAGGAACCTCATACACTCGGGTGTAGAGCTTGTAGATACAAGCGCTGATCACAGCTCCAAAAGCACTTCCAATAATCTGGCCCCAAAATTGCGCTTTCGGGCTCGCACCGAGCAGATGCCCAGTTTTGAGATCTTGGAGGAGATCACCCGCTTGCAAAGCGCCGGACTCACTGATGGCACCGGCGATAAGGTTGACAATCACCGCATTTGGCGAGCCCGATGGAGTGACCAGAGCGAAGAATAGCTGGGTCAATTTTGAGATGCCAGACACCGGGTTCAAGTCAGTCTCTCCCAAAGCGCGTACACCCATGATCGACAGGAGCAGAGCAAGCACCAATGCCAATAATGTAAGAGCGAAGGGAATGAGATTTGCGAACGCGTAATGTACTGCTCCAGCACACGCGGCTAGAGATAGGACAAGTCCAATCAAGGTGACCTTGTTGCTGATCAGATGCTCAGGTGGCGCATCTGGCTCTGGTGTGTCTTGAATAGTTTTCCTAATTTGCGTAGATCCAGATATCAAGCCATCAGTTTCGGGTGAACCATGATCGGGTTCGTTGAGGTTGACAGGGCTGTACCCTCTCATATGAGGATGAGTAAAATTGCGGAGGTCTTCCTTCCAGGTACCTCTAGCGATACTATCTTTGGCTCGTGGACCGAATACTCGAGCAAGTTGGATCGTTGGACGCAGTACTAACCAGCCGAGACTGACAATGGAATCTGCCAGCATGATGGCAAGACTGACCCAGACGATCCAGCCTTTGCTACCTTTTTCCCAATCATCCACAGCACCAGGTGCCCATCCTCTGGCCTTTGAAAGGGGAGACAACGCACCCCATCCGATGATGGCACCCAGAAGCATGTGAAGAGTGGTTGCAGGACCCATAATGATACCTTGACCGATATAGGCAGGTGATGGGTTCAGTGTCCAGAGCCAGTCTTTTGCTAGATACATGCCTAGAAATGGGATATCGCGGATTTGAGGAACGAAATAGGACATGAGAGTCTGACAATACACGTGAGCTCACAGATTGGTTTCGCACATTGTTGCGCAACAATTGGATTGTAAGGTACGTACATAGATGGCAGAGATACCAAATGAGACGGTCAGAAGCTTGATCCTGCCTTTCCAGTTGGCTTGATCGTCCTTTCCCAAATCTTCTTCATCTCCGTAAGTCTGGGCTTGGACGTTTTGTTGTTGCCTTCTGCGTTGTGTCGGAGCACCCGCAATCAATCTCTGTTCCTCCTCTTCAACTTGTCGATTGCTTCCTTCATGTTCGCTCTCGTTGTCCATGTCGATGATCTTCGCGTCTTTTTCTCCTCCGTGGAGGACTCCAATCATCAAGGCCGTCGCTGTGCCTGAAGGGAACTTCAACTTTTCGCGGATGATGACCTGCCTTCGCAATGGCACAGCAAAGACTACGCCGAAGAAGCAGATGCCCACAGCCCAGACAATAAGCTTTGTAAGGGAAAGGTGGACACCAGTGCCTTCTCCTTGAGTCTCATCGGGCTTGAGGAGGTACTCCAGAGCTGGTATGACACCAACAAAACCGCATCCCAGAGGCATGGTGCCAACAGATCCAGCGACAGACTGCACCAGAACGTTCTCGACGGGAGTGAACGGGTACGACAAGGTCCTGGATACGGCCTTGAACCACGCAAAGCCCAGCAACGCACTAGGCATGGCCATACTAGAGACCCATCCTGTCTGCAAGCCAAAGTACGTGTTCGAGAAGCAGATGACAGTGCCGATAGCCAATCCTAGGAGCAACGAGCGGAGGGTGAAATTCTGCGGCTGTTGGGCACGCGACGAGAGGACCGATGCTGCATCCGAGTGCCCGTCCATGTCGTCGTGGTTGTCCGTTGAGCCCCTGTCGGGCGCCATGGCGTCTTTATTGCGGTCCCAGGTAGAAATAGCGGTGGGTGATACTCATTGAAGGAGTACAGCACTTATCAATGTCGTGATTTCACATGACGTTTCGAGGGGCGCTGACCTTCTCGGAGAAACAACGGAGTTAAGCGCGACCCCATTTTTAGCAAATATTTCCTGCCCGCCGGCCATCAAGTCCCAGGCCTATCAATTACACCTGCCAAAAATGGTTCGCGACGATATTGATTCCTCAGACGCCTCGAGCACCTCATCAATCGATGAGTTGTTGCGTGAAGACAGCGAGGGCTGGGAGGATGCTGAGCCCGAGGAGAATGAAGACATCCAAGTCAAGGACTTTTTCAGCGACAAAACATTTCCTGATGCCGCGTCCATGATCAAATATGCTGCCGAACAACACAACTTCGATTTCTTGAAGATTACAAAAGATTTTGGTGGGTACGTTTCCGATTTTGATTTGATCTGTTCATTTTCCCCTAACAAAAACAAGGCCTTGACTTCTTCGGTGCCATCAAGCTTGTCAACTACATTCGCGGCGAGGCCAAGAACGGCAACCAAAAGCCCGATGTTTCTTCAAAATCTCTGTTCGAGGACGACAAGTACATGCAGCCTGCTCTGGAAGACGATGCTCTGCTTTTCTCCCTGGATGATGTTCTGGACTCTGAAGATGCCGCTGGACAGGACTTGCCCATTGGTTCATCCGGCGACAAGACTGCCGAGCTCGAGGCTCAGTTGGCTCGTCTGCGCGAACAGTTCGCCGAGTACAAGCTAACTGTCGAGAAAACTCTGGATGACCGCTGGAACGAGCCTTCCAAGGAGGGCGAGGCTGGCTCAAGCAAGACCAAGAACGAGAACCACCAGGATCCCGGATACTTCGATTCTTACTCATACAACGACATTCATCAGACCATGCTCCAGGACACTGTCCGCACAGATGCTTATAGAGACTTCATCTATGCCAACAAGCATCTCTTTGCTGGCAAGACTGTTCTGGACGTTGGCTGTGGTACTGGTATCCTTTCTCTCTTCTGCGCAAAGGCCGGTGCCGCTCGCGTCATTGCTGTCGATAACTCCGAGATCATCAACAAGGCTCGCGCCAACATCGCCATGAACGGCCAGTCCAAGGTCATCACCTGTGTCAGAGGCAAGATTGAGGAGATCCAACTCCCCGATGGCATCGAGAAGGTCGACATCATTGTCAGCGAGTGGATGGGCTACTGCCTTCTGTACGAAGCCATGCTCGACTCCGTCCTCTACGCTAGAGACAGATACCTCAAGCCCGACGGTCTCATGGTTCCCAGTCACTGCACCATGCACCTCGCCCCTCTCGCCGACCAAGACTGGATCTCAGACAACATCACATTCTGGAGAGACGTCTACGGTTTCGACATGACCTCCATGATGGAGAAGATCTACGAAGACACGTTGGTCCGTTACCCTAACAAAGACACCATCGTCGGCAGATCAACAGACGAGCTCCCCTTCAAGGTCCTCGATCTCCACACCGTCACGGTCGCCGACCTCGATTTCACCTCCGACGTCAGCTTCACTCTCAACAAGGACATCGACAACCTCGACGGCTTCTGCACCTGGTTCGACACTCTCTTCCTCCAGTCCCGCAAGGATGAGATCCCCGCCGGCATGCTCCGCAGCGTCAAGCCCCCCAAGAGCGACGACGACAAGACCGTCTTCTTCACCACCAGCCCCTTCGGTCCCGAAACCCACTGGCGCTGCGGTGTCTTGATGATCGACGCCACCGAAAAGGACGACCAAGCTTTGAAGCAAGGCACCGTCATCTCTGGAAACGTCACCTTCAAGAAGAACAAGGATGCCAAGCGTAACTTGAACATTTCCATGGACTGGGAGATCAAGGGTGCAGAGACCAAGGATAAGCAGCTTTGGTACATGCGATAGATGGGAATATGCTAGATTCTTGGATGATTTGTAAATGTCAAAAAGCGATTTGTTCTTCTTCCCACTCCGATCTACTGTCTTCAGCTTCCAGTGTTTGGGTGTGACATTAAATTGCTTTTATGCAAGGCTATGCTGTGTAAAAGAATGCCAAGACTAGATGTGTGTAGCGGCATAACAGTTATGCATGGCCTATCATCGGAGCATCAACATGAGGGTCGGTTGCCTGCTAACGATCGCATAAACCTTTGTTTGATGGTCTTCTTGCCAGCTACTGCAGTATGTGACCTGTGCGATGCTCATTCGACCTCGACAGCCTGAACACTAGTTTGCAGCAGGAATGCCCTTTGTGTCATTGTGTTTCGTCTTGACAGTCATGGAAAGCCAGACGGAAAAGCTATATTTGGTGATAACTCAGCGATGGGAAGACATGTCGATTCAAGAGTTCGGCCTTCCATTTTAAGGCCTCTAAGCTATATTGTGACCAAAACACAAAGTTCCCAAAGGTGGTGGTTGTGCGAGAAAATGGGATATGTGGTCGGAAAGCATCGTCAACTGTGTCACCCTGCTTCTATCCTGATGCAAGAAAAAAGACGAGAAAAGAAAATTAATTGGTTCGACATGTTCTCGGCATGCTTTCACGGTGTATTTGATCCGAAGATAAATGAGATACATTTGGGAAGTGGGAGGTAATCGCTTTCTTTGGACGGCATGTTCTTTTTGGTCAGTGTCGTGCGTTTTAATAAAGTGCATCATCATAAGTTGCTGCAACAAGAGAGTCGAGTGACGATTCTAGCACGAGCGAAGGCCATACAATTACATCGATAGCAGTTGGCGGGAAGTTCGTATGATCCAATATTAGATACACATTAGAAGAGCTATATATCGCTTGTTCACTTCTTAGCATTGCACTTGGCAAAAGCAGGAGCCTTGGGCTTGATGTTGACAGAGCTAGCCGTAACAGCATTGTGCTCACCACCCAAAACACCACCACCAACGATCAAGATATCCTCCTGTCCGGGAAGAACCAACAAACTTCTAGTGTACGAAGCCGGTTCCAGAGTGTTGATCTTGGTCCAAGCACCGGGGGCACCGAGGTTGTGGTTCAGGAAGACTTCACCCAGGTTACCGCAGCTGACGACGATGGTGCCGAGGTCACCTCCAACGGGAGTCCAGACGTTGTAAGGGCTGCCGTACGGGACAGTGCCGTCTGTGGCGATGAGAGGACGACCAATGCTGGCGTTGAAATTTGTAGGGTCGGTGGAGATGCGGTAGTAGACGGCGAAATCTGCCTCTTCGGCGCCGTAGAATTCGTAGGTCATGATGTATTGGCCGAGAGGAAGCTCGGAGACGATGGGCATACCAGGACGCCAGTCGTAGGTACCGTAGACGATGTCATCGACGACGGGACCCCAGGTGTGGAGATCGGACGAAACTTGGTGAACCATCTTCTGACCGTAGCGAGGATCGCGCTGGTCAGAGTAGTAGTAGATGAGAGAGTTGTTGTAGGTCATGAGGAAAGGCTCCCAGACGGGAGTCAGTCCGTTGTTGGGGAGAGCCTCACCACCATGGGCGACGTGGGAGACAAACTTCCAGGTGTAACCCTTATCCGTGCTGGCGTAGAGTTCGAGTTGAGTCTCGGAGAGGTCGTCAGGAATGGAGCTGCCAGCAAGCAGAATGGTGCCGGCAGTGAAGTTGCCAATGGGCTCAGACAGTTCGTAGAGGAAAGGCTGGTATCTCAGTCCCCATCCGTTGACTTGATCATAAACGCGAGAACGCTCTGACCAAGTGTGGCCGCCATCGTAAGACTGGTAGATGGGGAAGTAAGGGTTCGAGTTGTTGTTGTAGAGGTAGTTCTCCCAGGTTGCGAGAATCACATTGTCCTCTTCGCAGTTTTGGTTCAGAAGAACACTGCGTGCGTAGAGGGTCCTGGGAACTGTGTAGTTTCTGGGAGGTGTGAAGATGGTGACATGGTCGATGTCGCCAGTTGGTGTGCTGTTGGTGTATTGAGCAACGGCGGAAGTTGCCAATGCGGCGGCGCCAGCTAGTAGTGAGAAGAACTTCATCGTGTCTGTGAACTTGAGTCTCTGCCTACAGCAAACGGCGAACCTACTGCGTATTTATTCCAACCTACCTGTGAATTCTCTTACACAGCAGTCCAACACGGTAAATATCAATTCATCCACCTTGCCCACAGTCCTGGTATAATAGAGGTCTTACTTGCCGAACCGAACCCTTCAACCATAATAAAATGCAGGTACCACCCACTACAACTCTTGGTGCTTGTCGCTGGTTGGAGGAACAATATAGCAGTTTTCGAAGTTGGTCAATGATCGACAAGGGCATGCCGCGATCTCTGGTCCGCCCCACGATCCCCGCACCAGCCTCCACAGAGACAACGCCTTTCCTCAGATGACCGCGGTTAAAAAGAGTCCCGTCGGCATACTGTGCCGGACCGATGCATGTTAAATGACGTGGTCGACATTGATTGTGAAGGCTTCGTGGTGAAGGATGATGCTTCGTCGGCGAGGCTGCTTCGAAGTGGGAGATGAGCTGCTTGGCTTCATGGAGAAAGCCGGCTGTCTGCTGCGCCTTCCGAAGCAGTCTCATAATTCACAATCATGCCCTTGCTCTTCTTGTGCCGCATCGATCTTGCACTTGTTCTGCTATCTGGAACGCCATTGTTTCGAAACGAAAAGCAAGACAGCAAGAGTACGCCAAAGGCTGTTGCTAAGATCAGCGGCCTCACAGACACAAGAGCCTGCGGATGAATCTCGGTTCCCGACGCACGTTTCGAAAACTATATGTGATCCCGCTCGAGCACACCACATCAAGGGGTTGTGGTCTAGTGGTATGACATCTTCTTAGCATCGCTTTCTGAGCATTACTGAGTGGAGAAGGTTCTGGGTTCGATTCCCAGCTACTCCATTGATCTTTCCTTTTGCCTGGTCACTGTGTGTCTGGTAAAGGCTTCTGCTTTTGTTTTTGGAAGGTCGAAAAACGTTTTGGAAAGAGGATGAAGCCGATTGCAAGGTGGATAGCGGATGCCAATGGTGTAAAGGTAGAAAATGCATGGGTATATTTTAGCGCATGTTATGTACAAGAAGGAATCCGCTTTTGTGTATCATCAATATATCATGCCCATGAAGGACTCTAGATCGTAAACAAGCAGGAACAATGACCTACTCGGGGCCCGTCAAGAAGTCCCATGCGGTCAACGTAAGTATCTTGACCAGGTTGATGTATTCATCCAGGTCGACACTCTCATCAATACCAGCCATGCCTTCTGGTGAGAGTCCAAAGCTGTATGCCGGGATGCCTTTGTATCTCCAATGCTTTGCGTCCGTGGCACCGAGCGATGGAATGGCAATTGGCTTGCGACCAAGTATGTGTTCGGCGTTATTAGCTATAGCCCGCGTGACAGCATGGTCGAAGGGGCATGAGTTTGGTGGATTTGAAGCTGCTTCTTGCACTTCATATGAGGCTCCGGGGAAGTCCTTGAGAGTAGCATCGATCTTTCCGAGGATGGTCTTGGCCACGAGTCCAATTGGGAGGCGTATGTCGACTTCGAACTTGCAGTCGCCAGGAATGGTGTTGACCTTGGTGCCACCACTTATTGTTCCAACATTTACTGTCGGCTTCAGGATGTTATCGGCAGCTCCAGGACCCATGATCTCATCGATTGTATCCCTCACTTCCTGTCGGTCCAGGTATCTCCGTACTTCCGGGTCAACCTCGAAATTCGTGAAGTCCTCAAGCTTGACCAATTCAGTGATAAGCCTCGTAGCAATCCGTATCGCGCCTTCCGACAGATGTGTATATGCTCCATGTGCACCCTTGGCCTTGACTGTGAATGTTATCCGCAGAGTGCCCTTTTCGCCAAATCGTATGCTTTGTAGACCGGTTGGCTCAGCGTTGAGATTTACATCCCCGGTCCAGGTTTCTTTTCTGTCATCGTCGTTTAAGAGGTATTTGCTACCCCATCGGCCACCAGTTTCCTCGTCAGACACTGCTTCTAAAACAGCAGTACCGTTCAACAAATGTCGATGCGCGAAGATGTATGTGTATGCAGCAATGGTCGCGGCAGTTCCAGCCTTCATGTCTACTACTCCGCGTCCATATAATCGGTTGTTCTCGATGTCTGCTGACCAGGGATCATGCGTCCATTGCGATCTTTCGGCTTCGGAGATAGGGAAAGCATCGATGTGGCCATTCATGATCAACCGCGGGCCAGGATTCGGTGTCGAAATGCCACTGTCGGCGAAAGGAGAGTCGACTCGGCTAGGGGAATAGCCATCTAGTTGATGTAGAGAAGAAGACCGGCTGTGAGCGGGCGATTGAGATACTGCCGGAAAGGTGCTGGTGACATTCGGCGCATCGCTCTTTGGCGCAATGAGCGTCGCAGGCACGTCGCGAGATGCCAAAAATGTACTAACAACACATGCTGCTGCTATTGTGTCTCCCGGTGGGTTCGACGAATCTGCGCGTGTCAAAGATTGAAGCAAGCTGATCAAATCTTGTCGCTCTGCGTCGATGGTCTCCAGTAACGCCGCCTTGAACATTGTGGTCGAGATGGAGTGGAATATTGAGAAAAGAAACCAAACAACACCAAGGACCCTTACCGAGATATAAAAAGCTAGACTCACATATTTTGTATACAAAGCTTGCTTATTTTGACTCACAAGCCTCAAAGTCATCGACAAAGTACGTCAGGGAAGATGTCTTGATCGAAAGAGGGAGTGATCTGCCAGCCGAGCCTTCATCGCCGGGATCGCCGAAGATCCATCGTCTTCTCCAAGCACGCTTGCAACATCTTCTCTTGTTCTGCCTGCCCATCATCTTGGAACGTTGTTCAGATGACTGAATCCTATGGCTCACGATGCGAAAGGATAAACCGTCTGTCAGAACTCGGAATTGAGAGGATGCGCTGATGACCACTGGCCGATTCCGGACTTGGAGAAGAAACACCCTCTCCCAGATCATCGTCACTCGGCAACACGCTTGAACCGTCAGTCTGGTTTCGCCAACCAGCCAGATCTTGTGCGACTGAGCCTTGTATAACGAGTATACAACACTTTATGTTTATAGACATGACTCGGCTCTGTTTCGTCTCATGCACAGCAAATTGGATGCAATACTGCTGCCTAGCGACCGTGCTTGAATCCTTCGACACAGCCAAGATGAGTCGCCTAACAGGAATGTAAGTGTTTTATACAGTAAGCGCCCTCTTTCCTCTCTTTTCTTCCAGCAGAACACTGGTAAGAAGTCATCATGATTTGCAAAAGAACCATTCTAGGCGGCCTCGTGGTTCTGTCTGCCGTTGCTCGCGCACAGCAAGATGATTATCCATTTGCGAGCAGCATCTTTGATCGTGTGAACCCGCCATTCACATTCACAGAATGCGCTGCACCTTCGGAGATGCAAACATGCTGGGAATCGCAAAATTACGACAATGAATATCTGAACCCTCTCTGCAGCGGTTTGCAGAACAGGGTTCAGTGTGCTCTTACAAACTGCTGGAACAGGGTATCGCATAATCTCTCACTCTGAATATATGCTCATATCGCTGACAAGTTACACAGGTCTACTCTTGCGATTACCAACAGTTGATGGTCGCTTATAACACCTCATGCTCCGACGAGGCAACTCTGTCTCTGCCTTTCTTCCCTCCACCTGCCGATGCCGCTGAAGTATGCAGCTGCAATCTCAACAATGTGGTCAACACTTTCGAAAAAGCCTCTTCCGGTTGGCCTCGCTGCGTGCAGAAAGTTCAGGACGAAAATGGCATAACAGATGATGATGATTCGGGAGAGGACTTTCCAACTCCCGGCTGCGACTGCTGCTACTATGGCGTTGTAGCTGCTGCGTGAGTTGATTATCTTCTTTAAATATCTGTTATTGCCAATCTGACTGACTGACTCTACAGGATGTATGATACTTGTCCCGATCAGAATCCCGGACCCATCGCTCTTGACCTCGTCAGACAAATCTACATCGAGCAGAACCCCACAGGCAACAATAGCTTGGAGCAATGTGCTTCTCGCCTCGCAAGTGGAAATTTCAGCTGCACTGATTATGGCTTTAACCTTTATGGTGACAATGCTACCGACTACGCAAAACCTACCCCGATACACTCGGCCACTGGCAATTACAGCGATATCAATGGTGTTCTCAAGACCCCTGTTAGTGGCGCTACATATACCTTTACTGGGTGGAATACTACCTACACGATCACTGCTGCTTCTGTCGAGGCAGTGGCTACTAGGTCTGCTAGTGCTACAAAGGTGTCTGGTAGTATTACTGGCAGTGTCACGGGTACTGCAATCGGTGGTCCTTCCACCGGTGCTGCTGCCCCAACCATGAGTGCAGCTGCTCTTATCGGACTGTCCGGTCTGGCTTTCGCTCTCCTGTAGGCCAAAGTCAAATACAAATGTCATTACATAGGGGTGATGGACCCAAAGTCATATCTAACTCAAAATCAACATGAAACATAAAACCACAGACACGTCCACATCGAATCTACTTCTTCAGATAATGCGAAAGATCACTCTCCGTGAGTCTCTTGAAACCTTCTTGGAGCCACCAAGGCAGACCTCTAAATGCCCTCATAGCAGGTCCGAACCCATTACTCAACAAAATCTGCCCACTCCTCGCATTCAAGATCTGATCCACCACGGCATCACTGATATCCTGCGGATCCAAGATTTTAGCACCAGCTTTTTGAAGCTCGGCTTTTCCAGCAGCAATGATAGGCGTATCCGCGAAGAAGGGATGCACCACTGTAGTCTTTATCTCAGGACAACGGTGAATAGTCCTCAATTCCGTACTCAAGCCTTCGTTGAAAGCCAAAACCGCAGCTTTGGAACAAGAGTAATCTGTAATGCCGGGAGTGGTGAAGAAGGAAGCCATACTGGCGATGGAAATGATATGGCCTTTGCGGTTCTCCAACATATTGGGGAGGAAAGCTTGAACGAGGTAGTAATGAGCGAACAAGTTTACCCCCATGAGTTTCTTCAATTGCTCCGGTTTGGTCTGGAGGATGGGGCGTTGACCGCCTATTCCTGCGTTATTGATCAGGATAGAGGGATGTCCGATTTTGGATTTGATTTCTGCGGCGACGGCGTTGACGGCTTCGACATCGGTGACATCGCATTTGAAAAAGGAGATTTTGGGGTTGTTCTCGAGGTGGGAGGGGAGTGGGTTTACGTCGATGGCGACGACGTGGATGCCCTTTTGGGAAAGGTCTTTGGAGAAGAGGGCGCCGAAGCCTGAGGAGCCGCCGGTGACTATGGCGATTTCGTTGTTCCAGTCCCAATCTGCTTTGCTGGAGCGGAGGGAGAAGTTGTTGCGGGCGAGTTGGTTGATGGCTTCGTTGACATTCTTGATCAGACCGTATGCGAACAGCCATTTCAAAGTTGTGATCAAGCGTTCGATGTTGTGAGGTTTCAATAGTTGGTGGAGATAGTCATAGACTGGTCGTTGTATGTTCTCGGGACCTTTGAGGAGTACCAACAAAGCGGCACCGGTCACGACTGGTGAGAAAGATGCACGTTTCAGAATGCTAGCCATGATGAATATGTCCAATGAAAGATGAATAATAACCAACAGACCCTGCAGGAAGGAGACAATATATAGGACATGCTGAGGGGTAATATATCGATCCAACCTAGGTCGCAAGTCTAGGCGACAAACCTCGGCCCAGGAGGATCTCCGCCAAATCCTGCCGTTTTAGGCTTTTGCAACATGGAGACCTTGACGTGCCTGATTATTTTGTTGAAGGGTGATTGCCACTGATCGTTACCTATTCTTTGCGCTCTGAGCGCGATCGGGAAAAAGGCACAATGACACCCAACGGCATGTTCTTGCCCTTTCTATATCCGTGTCTGTACACGTCAAGGAGCAATGCGCCGCGAGTGTTGAGGACTTCTTTGCAACTCGGACGACCGAAGAGAAAGCTTCAATGCCTGACGAAAAGGCACATCGCAACAGTCTCCAGCACCCAGGGAGGACATGAGGATGAGAGCTTCGACGACACACCGGAAAGTGAGCTCGATCGATTGGACCCACCACCCGACTCATACTCCATCACACCCTTCACCGACCGATGTTCGATCGTCCTGAATGCAGGCGCTGGAGGCCACGGCTGTATCAGTTTCTTGCGCGAGAAATACATCGAGAATGGTCCGCCTAATGGTGGTGATGGAGGAACAGGAGGAAATATCTATATCCAGGCCGTGCAAGGCGAGACCTCATTGCACAAGCTTGCGCGACGAGGAATTCTAAAAGCTGGTCGTGGAAAGAACGGTCAAGGAAAAGGTCAAGGAGGAACAAGAGGAGAGGACATCTTGATCACCGTACCGGTCGGTACTATCGTTCGAGAGGTGTGGCGACACGACCCTATCGCAGAGGAAGAGCTGGCAGACAAGAGAGCAAAGGCCATGGGTGCAGATGCCAACTGGGACAACGAACAACCAGGAGTCGTCGACAATACCCGCAAATGGAGACGAGACAAATGGCTGCTATTCCCTGGCGCCATGCCACAATCTTTCACCTCCGCCGACTTCCCTCCTCTACCTCGACCTCGTAGATCGCAAATCGCCATGGCCCAACCTCCGGCACCGATACGTTTGGATCTGGATGCACCAATGGAAGCCCCTCAACTTCTCGCTGCTGGAGCAATGGGTGGTCTAGGAAACCCCCATTTCGTGACAAAGAGTATCACCCGCCCGAAATACGGCACTAAAGGCGACGAGGGCATGAAAGTCGAAATCCAACTCGAACTCAAACTCCTCGCAGACGTCGGTCTCGTCGGCCTCCCCAATGCCGGAAAAAGTACCCTCCTCCGCGCCATCACCAACAGCCGCGCCCGCATCGGCAATTGGGCCTTCACAACCCTCCAACCAAACATCGGCACAGTCGTCCTCGACAACCACAAAGGCCGCCCTTTGGTCGCCCTCTCCGATCGCAAAAAGGGACCCCCTCGCACCAACTTCACCATCGCCGACATCCCCGGCTTAATCGAAGACGCCCATCTCGACCGCGGTCTAGGACTCGGCTTCCTCCGCCACATCGAGCGCGCCGGCATCCTCGCCTTCGTCATCGACCTCAGCGCCGGCGACGCCATCACCGCCCTCAAAGGCCTCTGGAAAGAAGTGGGCCAATACGAACTCCTCCGCGACCAAGAAGTAAACGCCGAATCCGAACGCCGCATCGAAGAGGAAAAAGAACTGGTCCGCTACTCCCCCCTCGTAAAAGCCCAACCCGCAAATATCTTCGAAGATGGCGACACCGTGCTATTCAACCCCGATGGCTCTCGCATCTTACCTGAATTGAAACTTCCTCCTATTTCCTCAAAGCCGTGGTTGGTCATTGCCACAAAGGCCGATTTACCGGAAACGAGGGAGAATTTCAAGGCGCTGCAGGAATATTTGAAGAAGGTTGGGGAAGGGGTGGAAATACATCCTAGTGGGAAGAAAAATGCTTGGAGGAAGAAGTTGCATGCGATTCCTATTAGTGCCATTAAAGCGCAGGGTGTGGAGAGAATCACCCCTATTGTGGTGGATCTTTTGGAGAACTAGAAGACCCGGCGATCACAAGGTTGGCATAGAGGGGATGCATTCATTGTACGAATAGATGTATCATATTGTCTGAACTAGATTTTTCATCTTGCACTTCTTAGCTACAGCTACCTGGCCCCTTCCAAGATATACTTATAGTCCTGCAAACATGATGCAGACCTCCGATCTCGACGAACGTACTTACCAACTCTTTCCTTTTTCTCCATCAGAAACATCTTCATCCCACTTGTGCGAGTTAGAAAACTCTATGCCTTCTTCAATTCCATCTAGTCCAGACGACAACTCCAACCAAGCGTTCTAAATCTAGCACAAGAAAGCAGCGACCAGAAAAGCCTCAGACATGATACACGTCAGAAGAAGACCACTAACTCTGAGTATCTGTTATACAGCAGCAAACAAGTCAAACACAAAATTCCACAAACCACTGATACTTCAAAGTATACTCATAGATGGATCATTGTTGTTTGCCGATTCCTGTCATCCCAATCCAAACCATCACTTAAGAAACATGGATGTCAAAACTGGAGCAGTCAAAACCAAACCATATACTCATGGAACTCGGGGAACGTTCGAGTATGCTCAAGCTTAGAGTAATGTCAAAACCAGGGTTGAGAAATTTTGGTTCTTTGTTGGCATCATACTTCCGAGGCTATGAGTACGTACTGAGAGACACCTGAAAGCATTCGTCGCTCGATGTTTGCATCTATGTTTTCACCTTGCCATGACGATAATCGCGCCTTCTACTTGAGTCGGTTCTAGACAAGACAGTATGTAGATAGGTATACATGATATGATGAGGAATTGCGATAGTGTCAGAAGAGGGGAAATGGGAGAAAAAGACTCTGCTTCGAACTCGATCATCAATTCATGTTCATCTACGTAAAAACTACCAACAGCTTCCCCGTCTTCATCCAATGAGGAAGATCATCTCTATTCAACATATCTATCATTCACCATCCAACTGGCACCACTTAACCGTAGACGACGGAAACAGTGGAAGAGCCGACGGTGACATCAGTAAGAACAGTCTTGCCATTGGCAGCGATAAGGTCAATAACATCGGCGGAAGCAGGGCCGATCTTAGTACCACTGCTGGTGGTAGCCGAAGCACCAGTGAAGGTCACGGTCCCAAAGTTGACAAGAGGAACAAGCGATTCCTGTCCGCTGGAAGAGATTTGAGTAAAGTCCTCGACGATCCACTCGGCATCAGTCTGGCAGAGAGCACCGGTTTGGCCGGTGAAGGTGTGGGTGACCGAGGTACCCTTGCTGTTGTTCTTGATGGTGGCAACACCGCCGGACTTGGAGGAAACAGTCACGGTGGTGGTGACACTGTCACCGGCAGAGAAGCTGATGCCGGTAAAGTCGTAAGCGTAGTCGGGGTACCACTCATACCAAGCGTCGTAGGTGACAGCGCCGTTCTGGATGCTGAAATCGACACCAGTCTGCAGAATGGCAGAGGAACACGAGTAACCATCAATGCCGACCCAAGCAGAAGCAGAGTACAAGGTTCTGGAACTGCCACCGGAGGGAACGGTGACCTTGGGGATGGTGAAAGTACCGGTCACAGTCTTGAAACCAGTACCCTCGAGGACACCACCAGCCCAGTTGGTGGAGTAGCTGACGTGCTTGTTCTCGGGACCGTGAACGGCAGCGGTGATGTTGGTGGCAGCGATGAAAGGCTTGGGAGCCTTGAGAACACCGGCGCGCGAGGCAGCGATGGCAGCATCAGCACGCTTGCGGCGCATGGCAGTGCCAGGAGCAGCAACGACGGTGCTAGCTGACAGCAGACCGGTAACGAGAGCAGTGGTGAACTTCATGATGACTTATGAGATGTTCTTGGGCAAGGATATCTCAGCGAAAGGCTTGTGTAGAGCGAGAGTGGCTTGTGAGGATGAAACGATGGAGTGGTTGATGGAATGCAAAGGATGTACACTTAGGGAGATACCTCGAGCTTTATAGACAGACTTGAAGTTGTCTCTGTCGCTCTTTCGAAACCCCAGAGAAGGCGTGATAGGTATGGTGTAGAGTATCTCGCTAGCATGCAGTGCTGTTGATGATTATGACCTTCCAAATTTGTTCAAGGCGCATCTCGTATTATGTGACCAACTTGATTGATAGGTATCCACGTTCAAAGCATATATTACGAACAAGGAGATCAACCGCATATATGGATAGATAGTTGACAGTTGAAGCGGTGTGGGTATCGTGATAGGATCGTTGATAAGTCGGTTGTTGCGCAGACGGGAAAAAGTACCGATGTGTTCTCGCAAGGCGATCCGGAGCCACTAAGCAGGCTAGATATCTGTCCCATGGCTGCTAAAACTGTAAGAAATTGTAGATCAGATTGCAGTTAGTGACCTAAGAGTCAAGTGGTCCAGTCACTCGCCTATATGAAACTCAACTCATGCATAAGATCAATAAAGAGAAGCGGGCTGGGCCGGAAGAGATGAAGACGAGGACCGAGTATGGCCTATCAGAGGGCCAAAGGAAAATGTATCTGCTTGGGACGGAGAAAACCTGAGGTTCGGGGGCGTCCAAACACAAGCCTGCAGTCAAGGCGAAACGCTATCTATCGTCCCTTCCAGCCAGTGTGGGACGACGCTAGCCAATAGATTGTCGACTTGATCTCGACATCCAGTATCTTCGATGGCGAACAAGCAGAAGTATCATGCGACATAGCATTCGCGAATGGCAATATAGGACTTGTCAATCTGGGGAGGAGGTCCGGTAGAGGTGGAAGCGAGCGATGCCAACAAGCTTCTGCGGCGTCTGCAGAAGCGTGCCATAAGCCGTCTTGACCTCTCTTGTCGTTATTGGCGAAAGCTTGAACACAGTCTTATTGCCGCGATAGGTTTGCGAGGTCAGAAGGAGGACCAGCCTTAGAGGGAAGGAGCATATCAAACACTTGAAGGGTCGGCCCGCTGCGCTTGGTCCGCCAGTCACGCAAGGCACACCATGGTCTTCGACGGGTATGCTGAACCGGAGAAACCCTCGCAACATGAAATGTTATCCTCCAATACCTATCATCATCTTCGCTTGTTACGCGTTGCGCCAACATAGCGAAAAAGGTGTCATGTTGCACTGAGAATGATTGGTCCGATAAGTGCGTATCTCCAAATTGCCATCGAGCCCTATACGCTTGCGAACCATGTAGATCTACGGTCTATCAGAAATTGACATGCAGGCACAAGAAGCATGGAACTCAACTGATACGATGTCGCCGACAACTTTACATCACAAACCGAGGCAGAAGGAGTCCAAAAGACTGACAGACTTGGAAACCGGAAAAATTACACTTTCAATATGAAGAACGCCTTCAAGGGATGTATCTGAAAAAGCCTGAAGAGAATCGATCCATAACCGAACCATACCGATAACCTTGCCACCCCTGCCTATAGAGATACGAAATTCGTTACTCGTCTGATTAATCATGACGATGTCTGGATGCCATTCAAGGCCGCCAGACCTCTGTTACCCTCCTTCTCAAACAGCATGACCATACGTTCACACTCGTTCTTGAGCTTGCTCTCGCCTAATTCTGCGCGAGAACGAATCCATTCTTCCACCGTCATCTTCTTCTCTGGTGAAGTGAGTGCTCCGCCAACTTCAAGTAACTTGTTGAACACATCATCTGCGTCTCCATTCTCGTTCTCGGAGTCAGGGAAGAAGACCGACTCGAGATCTACGGGCACCCAAGGGGTCGATGAAGTAAGTCTACCAAATTTGGACGGCGATCGCCTGGTAGGAGAGCGGTTAGGTGTGGATGCGGCAAGGGGGACTTGCGTGGTCTTAGTCGGGCTTGCGAATATCTCCCTGGGTTGTATAGCGGAGTTTGAGGCACCCAACGCAGGAGCTGCCATGTCAATCTTCTGGGCGGTCGGTGGAGCGTGTGTTGACGATGATGGCGGTTGGTTCTCATCATCTGATTGTTGTGGACTCCTTGCACTACGTGGTGTTGAGTGCTCCGATTGTGCAGCTTCCTCTGGATGCGGATATTGCACGACGGACCTTCGTACAGATGAGAGAGATGCGGCGGAATGACGCTTGGCCTCGGGTGTCGGCGAGGGTTCGAACTCTTCGGCGGCAGGTGTTGTTGCGGTAGAAACGACTTGTTCTTCTTCTTCTTCGACTTCGATCTCGTTATCCACCACGTCCTCTGTCATGTCTTCACCAACCTCCACGTTTTCGAGATTGTCGAATTCTGCGTCCAATGCATTTTCGCCTTGGCCATTCTCTTGATCCATGTCAACGTCTGCTTCGACGTCTGCGCCAATGTTCTCCTGGTCGATGTACTGCTCTTCTGATTCCTCCTGAACTTCTTCTTGTGCACCGTTATCGACTCCGGCGTCGCTATCGGCGATTTCGAAATTCCTCTCAAATGCTTCTCGTTCAGGCTCGGCCTCTTGCAAGGGCTCGGCGGCATGTAGAGGTTCTGGTTGTGCCTCAACTTCCGGCTCTACTATTTCCTCAAGCTCGAGCTCAACCTCTGGTTCCGGTTCCGGTTCCGGTTCGACCTTCTTGGTCTTCTTAGACCGTGTTCGTTTCGGCTTGTCCTCTGGCTGAGTGATGGCTACAGAGTCATCGACTTCCTCCGTATCTTTGGTGGCCTTCTTGCCCTTTTTGGCCTTTGAAGCCTTCGCGGCTTTCTTAGGCTTGGTGGCGGCTTCATCAATGGTCGCATCTTCGATGACAGAATGTTTCTCCACTCCATCACTGGTCCTCTTGAAGCCCCTTCCAGATCTGGCGGGAGGGCTTTGTGGAGCTGCCGCTTCTTCTGCCGCTTCTTGCAATTCGGACTGCAATTGACTCTCGTCCAGACTAGCCTCAACCGGTGGAGTAGGTTCTCTGATTTTTTTGCGACCCCTCGTGGGCTTTGCAGCAGGTTCCGCTACAGAATCGTCGATGATTGTGGAATCCTGAGTGTTCTTCGGTTTGCGACCGCGCTTGGGTTTCGGTGGTTCTTCAATAGGCATTGGGTCATCGTCGACAGGAACGGCGTATATGTTGTCTTCGTCTTGAGCAGTCGAGGCGTCTTGTAAGGCAGGATAACTAATCGAGGGCTCGGCGGACGCCTGGCGGCTCGTCTTTTTCTTTCCTTTGGTAGTCTTCTTGCGGCCCTTCCCAGCGTCAGACGTGATGGTGGTATCCACGGCGATGCTGTCTTCGACGTCAAGATTGGGACCTGCGTCACCCAAGGACATTAGTGAGGGAGCCTCGGAGAAGGTAGATTGCACGGATTGAGTGGACAAGCGGGAGGCCTTTGAGGCAGTAGAAGCGCGACCACGCCCACCTTTGCGTCTTGAAGACTTGTAACGGTCCATCAGGGCAAAGAAGAGGCAGTTGGGCTCTCTCCGGCGATGTTCCTCAAGCGGGCTATCCTTAGGCTCCCAGCCGTCCAGCGACATGTTGCAGTAGAAGCAGGTGGCTCCATCCTCGTCTGCTGGTGAAGGGTCGTATGCCCAGCCAGCTTCGACCATCTGTTTGACCTTGGGCTTCCATCCTTTCTTGTGCTCGTGCGGCCACATGTCGCCAAAGGTGCTTGTACGGGCATCAACCAGTTCGGGGCTCATGGGGTCGCGTTCTTCGGCCTTGTCGGAAACGGACAAACTGAGAGCGTAGGAACAATGTGCTGAATGGGCCAGATGCTCTTGGAGGGGGACATCCTGGCTCTCCCATCCGTCAAGTTTTACGGCGCAGTGGAAACATTGTGCATTGTCGTCGCTATCGGGTGCGGGTTTGAAGAAGAAGCCGGCGCGGGCGAGCTGTATAGATTAGACTCTGGTATCATGGTCCGAGAAGAATCAAGACATACTTCTTCACCAGAAGGCGACTCGTGTGGCCACGATACGATCGAGGCTTGTTTCTTCTTTTGACTCGAGGCGCGTCGTTTTGTGAGTTGGTGCTCGGTATTGAAGGTGGCCAATCGAGCGGCATATGTCAGCATCGACATATCTAGACCTGATATAGCTGCCATGTTGGCGGCGACGAGGCAGGTGTTGCGAAAACTTGAACAAGTCGGATCGCGACCCTGGCAAGGCTGTCTCTGTTTCTCGAGCGCGTCAACAAACATCCAACATCCATGACGGAAAGCTTAGCTCCCGTCTGACACGTGATTGCCAAGGCAGTGTCAGGCACAAGGTGGGGCTCTTTCCCCAGCTTCTGACGCAAACCTCTCGGTGGTTGCTTGTTGATTCGCCGGTTGTTCTTCAAAGGTTCCAGCTCCTTCCTGTTCCTAGATTCGTCTTTCTGTCCTGCCTCTGTCCCTTCCTACTCAAGAACTTTCTCCTATTGCCCTTCATACCACTTTCTCTACCATGTATTGAACGCCGACTTGGTAGACATGCTTCTTCCCGTCCTATAACCTACGCTTCACATGAACACCGTTTAGAAAAAACTGCTTGAAACACCCCTCCAAAGCTGCTTGCTTTATGGCTTTTATAATGCTTTCCGTATGCTTTCTTCGAACCGCCTCTATTTCTGGCCAAGCTGATTCGCATTCAAGACATTCCGTCCCATCCGGCCTCTGGTGGCAGGTCGCAGCTCGCCGATTCCCAGTTTCTACTACAGCCGTCTTCGCTCTACTGAATCTCTCCTGCGACAACATGTTACGCGCTCTTCGTACTCATCATCATCATCGTCCTCGACGCAATCTTCCTCCAACTCATCCGATGCCTCTACTGCAGCGTCCTCACGTCCACAGTCCTCGGCAGCATCCACTCCCAACCAGACAATGCCCGAGGGCTGGGAAGACAATGCCGATTACTCTCAGATCACTGCCTTCTCGCAGCTCCCCCATCGCTACTTCGGTACCAATCAGCATATCAAGATCAACGAAGACTTCAAAGAGGCTATGCGACAGGTTCTATGGCAATTCCGCGCCCCCATCCGATACGCTTTTGCATACGGCAGTGGTGTCTTTACACAATCCTCCAATCAATCGGCAGCAAGTGTCGCTCAATCCTTCTCCCCCCATCCTCACCCACCAGAGGCTGTGACTAAATGGCAAGAAGGAGGAGGAAAGATCATCGACTTCATCTTTGGTGTCTCCCATACCGAGCACTGGCACTCGACCAACATGCGCCAAAATCCCCACCACTACAGTTTTTTGAAGAGTCTGGGCTCTTACACCGTCTCCAAAGTTCAGGATAGTATCGGCGCCGGTGTCTACTTCAATCCCTACATTACTGTCAATGGTGTCATGATCAAGTACGGTGTTGTCAACATCGACACCATCTGCAGAGATCTCAGCGAATGGAACACTCTTTACATCGCTGGTCGCCTTCAGAAGCCTGTCAAGATCCTCAGAGATGACCCAAGAGTAAGACTCGCTAATCAGATCAACCTCATGGCCGCTGTCCGTACTGCTTTACTCATGTTGCCCGAGAACTTTACAGAAAGACAGCTCTATACCACAATCGCTGGAATCTCTTACATGGGTGATCCTAGAATGAACCCTCGATTTGGTGGAGAGAATCCTCGTAAGGTTGCCAATATCGTCGACGCGCAATTACCCAGCTTCCGTCAACTATATGTTCCGCTCATTGAGAACTTGCCCAACGTGGACTTTAACGACTCCAGAGTCCCGGCAGACCAAGGCTGGGAAAAGGAGGCCGCTATTGCAAATGCCCTTTCATCCTCGGGGAAAGCAATCCCGGCTGACGACATCATCGGTGGTCTGGACGGTTTCAAGCTGCAACAAGACATGGACCCTAAACGCCGAGGAAACATGGTCCGTCGTCTACCTAAAGGCTTCCGCCAAAAGCTTTACTGGAACTACCAAAAGAAGTTCCAGATTCCTGGGTCGGCCTTCGACAAAGTTATTGAAGAGGCTACCGATGAGGACTCGATGAGCATCAAGCGCCGTGAAGGTGGCGACTTTGAGCGCCGTATTGGAACGCAGGAGGACATTCCCGAGGCCGTTGGCGACTGCATCAAGAAGACTATCAGCTGGCCAAGTACAAGCCAGTCGATCAAGGGTATTCTCACCGCTGGTCCAACTCGTTCCTGGAAGTATCTTCAAGAGAAGCGCCAAAAGAGTAAGCTAGGCAAAGCTCAAAAAGAAGGCGAGCAAGAGGCCAAGAAGAAGGAAGAGTAGAACAGGAGCGAGACACCACCCTTGTATATATGGTGAGGACGCCAGTTTGGTTTCATCTGTTTCTCGAGCATAGCGGTCTTTTCGGCGTCTGGCATCCATTGACTGGTTGGAAAGCTCCCTAGTGTATGCCTTCTCCCCTGAATGAGAAATCCCCATCACAACACTTGATTTCCACGCAGTTGAATGAAGACAAGGTCATGTAAATGCACATCACCACTTATCTTTGATCTGAACCGATATCCAAGTACACCAACAACGACTCTCGGACTCCTATCGAGACGGACAGCTTAGTTTGATCTCATCAAGCAATCATTGTGTGATTGTTTCTTTTTTCCGTCGTTGAAATCTGGCAGCGTCGATGATATGCACAAATGTATATTGTTTGTATCAATGATGGACGATTGGGAGTGATTTAATCGAGGGTCCGGTTTCTAACTGCTGCTGAGAAGTATAGCAGCGTCTGTGGTAGCTTGCAAGAGGCCGATGCACATGTTCGTAACATGCCTGCATAACGTCGATGATCGACGCAAATCCACCTTTTCAGCTTGAAATTCGAGTCTAGTCACACATATGAATTCACTGTGAGGGAAAGCGGAATCAAAACCATTGAATGTGTCTTAATGCAGTTGAGTGATGGAGGCAACAGCGTATATCATCAATCCAAACTCATCGACAGCAGCAAGCCACCTCTCTCTCCTCTTCCTCGTCTTCTCGTCGCCAGGATGCATCCACAATTCTTCCAGACGTAAATGCTTCCCAGCAGCCAGGTTCGCATTGTATTGTTCCTCCCAGGTTTCTTGAGAAGAGCAACCTAGCCAAAGCATCTTGCTGCACGTCATCGGTAGGATGCCTAGTTCATCACCGAGCACACAGGGCATCTCATTCAACGTGTTTACCACATCATCGAACATGTATACAGCATATAGAGTGCGCCGCTTGGCTTCGGCAAGGATCCAAGACAGATGATCTGGCCGGCTGCCACTCTGCTCAGCAGGGCACAATAGTCCGTCTTTTGCGCTCCTAGCGGTAAGCTCTTGCAAGTTGATCTTGACTTGTTGAGGCATGCTCATGGGCTCGTCTGGAGACGATGGTAGCAGCATCAGGCAGAGCAGTAGATATGCCTGAAGCGTTGCAAGACGACCCATATCATTGCTAGAGCTGCTCCCGTCCAACTCGAATAGAGCTTGAGCTTCCCTGAGTATGGTTTCTCGCACAATATCCTCTCCGCCAGAGACCTGGTTCGCCCACATGTGGGCCATGTTGACACATCTTGCAAGAGGGGGTGGGTAATCACTATTCCAGAGTTGACTTGGGTGAATGAAAGGTGGTGATCCAGTACCAGACTGGGTGAGCATCCGAGGCCAGGACCTGAGTGTTGTCAAGGTGAAGAAAGTCACTCCTGGGGAAAGAACTTTAGGACGGCGTTCAAGGTCAGGAGCAAAGGCTTCAAGCCATCGAGTCTTGACACGTTCCACATCTATCGGACATATCAGGCTAACTTTCGAGAAAGACATTTGGTAATCCGACCATGTCTTCGGAGCAGACATTGTTGGTTCGGTTTGCGTGGCAGAAGGATAGATTGGACCGGCATCATGCACGCTCGCTCGCCAGTGTTGTTCTGACTGCACTGGGGTTTGATCTTGCAGGGCAAAGGGATTCAATGCTGTATAGTGGCTCGCTGCTGGTTCAGGAGGCTCCTTGTAGACACATTCAACCCGTTTCTTGATGCATCGCAAGCAGGGGAAACCGCGATCGCATTTCAACTTTCGCGAGTGACATGGTTCGCAGACAACACGTCTATTTCCAGCAAATCCTAGGGTGTTTCTTTTGCCGAGTGACGTCGGAGCCTCCGGTGTTTGTTGCAACGACGAAGACATTTTGATTCGAGAAGTTGTCCAGAGTTGTCGGAGCTCGAGCGGTGCACCGAGGTTTGGGCTAAGAATTTCAGCTCGGAGCTCGGAGCTGTTGCTTTGCCCGCCGAACAGAGCTACATATAACAGCTTCTTTCACTCGACACATTCATCCTAGCTACAATTCGATCTCTGATACCGACCAACCTAACCAAACCAATGACATTCATCGCGGTGAAAACCAATGGAAACGATTCAGTATCACAGGCAGAGGAAGCAAGAAAGGGCGAGAACCTTGATGCCAAGACCGACACGGAAGCAGGGGCCGCCAACCCCGATTCAGCCTGCTCAACCGACGACACAACTCCTTTCTCGATTTACACAAAACGACAAAAGTTATGCATCATACTTTTGGTGTCCTTTGCAGCGACCTTCTCAGGCTTCGCGTCGAACATCTATTTTCCCTCCATTCCGACAATCGCATCTGATCTTTCGTCCTCGATCGAGTTGATCAACCTGACCGTGACTGGATATCTCATCTTCCAAGGGCTCTCACCTACATTGTGGGGCGCCGTCTCAGATACTTATGGCAGGCGGATTACCTACATATGCACCTTCGTCATATTCATCGCTGCTTGTATTGGCTTAGCAGAGACAAAGAACTATGCTCAGCTGTTGGTCCTGCGATGCTTGCAAAGCACAGGCAGCGCCAGTACCATTGCCATAGGTGCAGGGGTCGTCGGTGATGTTACGACTAGAGAAGAACGAGGAGGGTACATGGGATACTTTCAAGCTGGACTTCTGCTGCCCGTCGCGTTCGGACCTTTGATCGGAGGAGCATTGGCGAGTTCGCTTGGATGGCGGGCTATCTTCTGGTTTCTGGCCATCTACGCGATAACATTTTTGGTCGTACTTGTTGCTCTTTTGCCCGAGACACTGAGGTCGCTCGTTGGCAATGGCTCTGTTATGCCGCCAAAATACGCAGTCTCTTTGGTCTCGGTGTTCATCCGCAAACAAGGCGTGGAGCCAGCAGGCGGCAGCATGACATCCAGAAAGTCGATCAACGTGCTTGGAAGTATCGCCATTCTGGTAGAACGTCGAGCGATTATAAGCATTACCTTTGTCGGCGTATACTATATGGTCTGGCAGATGCTGGTCACGGCACTCTCATCCATCTTTCAGGAGACCTATAATATGTCTGATCTCCAGGTCGGTCTGGTCTACCTCGCCAATGGTGTAGGATGTATCCTAGGAACTCTCACGACAGGCAAACTATTGGACGCAGACTATCGCCGATGGAAGAAGCGCTTTGCTCAATCGGACATGAGATTTTCGATAGAGAGGGTTCGATTGCGGATGATTCTCTTCTATGGGCCTGTTCAATGTGTTGCCGTTCTGGTGTTTGGCTGGGTCGTAGACAAAGAAGTCCATGTTTCTGTGTCTATCACCTGCCTATTTTTCGTCGGATGGGCAGCCACTTCGATCCAAAGCATTGTTTCGACCTTTCTGATTGACCTGTACCCAGACCGGAGCGCATCAGCGACTGCAGCTCTGAATATTGTTCGTTGCCTACTAGGAGCTGGCGGCACCGCTGCAGTATCGCCGTGTATTCGTGCCATCGGGGTAGGCTGGACTTTTACCATATTCGCTGGGATCATGGTGTTAGGTGGAGCTTTGATGGGTCTCCATTTCGCTTTTGGTTTCGAGCGTACAAAGTCCGCCACGTAGCTACAGCGACGAATCGATTCAATATCAGTGATATCTCTCGAGAACTATTTTTGCACGAACGTAGCATGGGCCTCGTCGACACTTTACTTCTGTTCATCAGGCCAGATGAAAACATCGGAGGGACAAACAACATCAACCTTGCCATGGTGGAAAGCTAATCGAAGTATTCAGGTACAGTTAGCGCATGACCGAGACAATTCGAGAAGCTTTCTTTCAAAGCTTGTCGAATGTCTCTTGTTACCGATGGCAATTGTTGCCGGTTCCTGTCAACAACGGAACGGTGCGCCCAATTTGCGAAATCCGCACAGCCAACCATGGGTAATATAGCCGAGACGAGGATGTCTTCTTTAATTTGACCAACTCCTTCTTGTCAAACATATCGACTCGTCTTTCCGGAGTAACACCATCTGTCAGTACAATAGACTGGGAAAGGCAATGCACCATAATCACTTGGGTGCAAGAACGTGCTCTCCAAATCTGGAAGAGAAATAGCATCGACCACTATAGTCTCTTCTCGTAAGCATGCTACAGTATAATACAAGCTGTAAGCCTGTAATAGTTCACAGCTGAGCTGTACCTGTATCGGAGTTTCTGCCATCCCTTGGCAACTGACGTTCGTCGGATTCTTTGTACATGAATGTGCACTTTCGGCTGCTATACCGAGAGAGACTACCCGTCTCTGCATCGACACGCAAAATCCGGGTCGCACTCTAGCAGGGTTCTAACTGGTATAACAAGGAAGATTCTACCAGCTTCAGACAGATCTCTGCCCTCTCAAAGGCAAATCCAGTACTCAATGGATCATCCAAAATACCTGTGCCGGTCGGTCCTACAGTAATACACTCATCACGAGCTCTTTGACCCAGAAGAGCGTGAAGGAAAATAGAACAAATTAGATATACAGATGATATGAGAGGTCGAGATTCGAGAAAGGCCGGAGACACTATGACAAGACGCAGATCAATTCGGAAATATATGGATCTGAATCATGCAACAAAAGGGGTCCAAATTTGCACTAATATGCAAGATTGATCCTGCAATGAATAATGCTTGTGCTCATTCGTCCCTGATATTGCATCCAACCCCGATCTACAGTTACACTACAGATTGAATCTGGAGATGATCATGGCTAATCCATCCAGAACATGCAAAGGACAGGGAATATCAGCTGTTCTTGTTGAAACAAACGGAACAAGGGCTGGCTGGGGCTGGGGATAAATAATGCCTCGTCACGTCATGCCAGTCTTCCAAGATATGCTGTGCCGCCTCCAAGCGACTTTCCTAAAGCAGTACTTGCTTGCGGGCAATACACGAAGCGCGAGTCGGCAAGTGGCCCGTCCCCGAACCGTTTTATGCTTGTGCGGAGTCTACCCCGAATCCGAAAATCTAAATGGAGAAGGGACTGGGAGTGGGAAGAAAGCAAGCAGGGCGTATGGAGTACGCTGTCTCATCCCCCCCTTTCGCCGTATCCCGAGTCCTGTCAATCTTGTTTTAGAAATGTCGTGGAATGAACTCTAAAGGGCCATTGCGAACTCCTTGCGCGGCACCGTGTTGATCGTGTTGGCTGTTTATTGCCTTTTCATCACGCTGTAACGTATGCGTGTTTCGTATTTGCGGGTTCTCGAAGGCAGCAGGATGCGATGCACAGCGGCTGGCCGCTCAACACAACCAAATCCGTCGTCGCTAACGCAACCGTGCATGGGGTTTAGCAGGCTTCGGTTGGCGTATTCACGAACAGACGCGCGTGTTTACGGTGGAAGTTGCATGTTAGAGCCCAGGCCCTTGGCGCCCCCAGCGTGAGACCCTCAAAGACCCTGTGGATAGATTTCGTGTTTGTGGCAGATCCTCTAGGGGACACGGGTTCGTCGTGATTGGGGCGCAGTGGTGTCGGAATTTGGGGAGGGGATGGTTCGTCGCTGTACGCGGTCCCCGTAGGCGATGAGGCGGCAGGATGTCACTCATAATTCGACTCCTTCTATAAGTGACGGGCGCAATCCATAGGACGCGCCTTCTTTGTCCTCCCCTTGGAAATCGTTCGCCGTCTTTCTCTCCGTCTTTCATTCATTCCATCAACAAAATGATTCGCGACCAGGTTTTATCGGCAGCTGCCATTGAGCAGTCAATTGACGAAGGTCACATCATCGTCGTCCACGAAGGCTACGCTCTCAAGCTCGATGGATGGCTCAACAAACACCCCGGCGGTCGCCTCGCAATTCTTCACATGGTCGGCAGGGACGCAACTGATGAGATCAACGTGTAAGTCCATCTTTGTATCATGGTCGTCTTCTTCAATTGTCCTGGCGTACGTCGCTTGATGATTTTCTGGATGGTCAACGTTGTCGCATTTTCTGGGGTCAGGGTCTCAGGGTCCCTACCAAAAATAACAACAAACGGTCTGGGGTTGGCAGCAACATGCACCTTGACGATGCATACCAAGATCTAGATGGCTAGACGACATGGCTATTGGTCGAAGACGAAACAAGCTTAGATTAGGTTGCTGACATTAATCAAGGTACCACTCCGCACACACGCTCAAGCGCATGAGAGCATACCGGATCGGCCGGATAGCTCAACCCTGGAGAAACCTCGAGCCGCCTATCCGCCGCGCCGCCATTCGTCAACACGACGACATTCCTTACGATGAGAAGAGCCAGGGAGACATCATTCTCGATGAGACAGCACACCAATCCACACAGCAAAAGGCAGATGCTTTCAGAGCAGAGTACTCGTCCCGCATGGCCTTCACCTCTGCCATGGAGCAGAAGGAGATCGCCGAGGGTCTCGCCAGCATGCCGTCGGTAGATGAGAACACACAGCTCGCCATCGCCATGGACTTCCGTGCTCTGCATGAGCGTGTCAAGAACGAGGGCTACTACGACTGTCCATACATCGAGTACGGCAAGGAGATGATCCGCTACTCTCTCCTCTTCGGCACCTTCATCTACTTCCTTCGCGCCGAGTGGTACCTCACATCCGCCTGCTTCCTGGGCATGTTCTGGCAGCAGATCATGTTCACTGCTCACGACGCCGGTCACCGTGGTATTACTGGCAACTTCATCGCCGATACTCTGATCGGTGCTTTCATCGCCGACTTCTGCTGTGGTCTGAGTATTGGATGGTGGAAGAGCTCGCACAACGTCCACCATCTCATCACCAACATGCCTGAGCACGATCCCGACCTCCAAAACGTCCCTCTGTTCGCCACATCACCCACCTACTTCCGCTCCGTCCTCAGCACCTTCTACAACTTCACCTTCATCTGGGACGCTGCCGCCGACTTCCTCGTCCCCTACCAAAAGTACACTTACTACCCCGTCATGGCCATCGCCCGCTTCAACCTCTACCTCCTGTCCTGGCTTCACCTCATGTCACCTCGTGCCGCCAACCTGGGCTCTGCTTGGTGGACTCGCCCTGTCGAGATTCTCTTCATGGCTGGCTACTGGGCCGTCTTTGGCTACGGTCTTCTCTGGTGCACTCTTCCTACCTGGCCCATCAGAGTTGCATTTGTCCTCATTTCTCACTGCATCACCATGCTTTTGCACGTTCAAATCACCCTGAGCCACTGGGGTATGCCTACAGCCGACCTGGGTCCCACCGAGAGCTTCCCTCAACGCCAACTTCGCACTACCATGGACGTCGACTGCCCTCAATGGCTCGACTTCTTGCACGGAGGTCTGCAGTTCCAGGCTATTCACCATCTCTTCCCTCGCGTGCCTCGCCACAACTTGCGCAGACTTCAAGTCCTCGTTCGCGAGTTCTGCGACAAGACCGCCATCAAGTACGAGTGCTATGGATTCGTCGAGGGCAACAAGGTTGTTCTGAGCAGATTGGAGGAAGTCGGCGAGATGGTCAAGACTCTTGTCAAGTGCCAGAAATTCATGGCCGAGACTGGCGAGAGTGGACTTCATTGATCTGCCGCTGTCTAGCTTCCTGATGCTTGTCTTGCTGTTTTCTTGTTTACTCCCTTTTTAAAAAGATACCCCCCCTACAGTGTTAGTGTATACACAGATTCTTCTTCCTCTTCCTTCAATCTTTCGTGTGCATCCCACAAATGACTTCCAATTATACATCCACCAATCACAGTTTTTTCGGACCTTGATATCACAGGATGCTGTCTGTGGCGTTGCCAGGTAGGATTATCGACTCGTAAGGATCATGCAGTAGTGTCGGTGCGGGGGTTGCGTGCTCGGGACATCACATCTCGTGCAGAGATCAAGCGCGAAGGATCCAAGCAACAGATACCAAGCACGTGTGGCTTGTCATCGCTCGCTTATGATATTGTGTTTTTTTTTCTGGTATGATTGCTCCGTCATGAGAGATATCGAGTTATCATTTTTGCAACCTGATATCAGAATCATTCCATGACTATTCCAAAGAAAGACTTACAATTATACTGACTTTATATCTCATAGTTTTGTTTGCTTTATCGACGGCTTTGTTTGAACTTCTATGCCTCGAGATTCTAATTGATTCATTTGATTGGCTTCTGCTATCCTGGATTTTGCTATATCAAGATGATTGGGATAGAGGGGGGAGCAGAGGTATACTTTTTGGCTTCGTGCTTGGGGGAGGTTGGTCAAGTGTGGGGTGTGGGTTGACAGAAAAATATCATGCAAATGAGGACAGTTGATGGCTCTCGACGTGTTCCGATTCTTCCGGTGCAGTTGTGAGATGTCCGGAATTGGTTCAGAGATAGACGAGTCTGCCGGAGTCGCATCTGGAGAGATGCATACTACACTCTCGAATCATCCTGCCTTCCATCAGGAAAAGTGCGTCAGTGGTTGCGGTTTCCACAGCTTGACGTCGGTGTTGCCCAGGAAAGTCACATCTACCGATCGCCAAAACATTCCAGTGCTCGACTGGCTTCGGCAGGAACTGCAGAAACATATTCTGTAGACTTCTGTCTCTTCATGTTCGACCAGAGACAACGAGAAGTATGTTTGGGAGGGAGCATGGAGAGAGCAACAAAGCGATGGCAAGGTGAGCGTGGGTGAGCAAAGCCCGAGAGAGTTTCAGAGTTCGGCATCCTTGCCGCGTCACGTCTACGTCATCCCATGTCTCGATAACACTTTCCCTTCTGTTTACCTTCCACATCAACCTCTTCGGAAGCATTATCGTCAGACTCGATTCATGTCGTGGGAACACAGTTCTACCAAATGCAGCTGGATGCAGACTGTCTCTAATTATTCGTACACGATATCTCCATCTAAGCCGCAGCTGCACCAAGTACCCATAGTCGAGTAAGACATTTGTAAGGACGAGTGGACCTTTTGACAGCGATTCAGCACCATTCGGATCTTGAGGGAGTTGATCAGTAATATCATATGACCCTTTCAAGATCGCATATGCTCATACTACCCCCCGACTTCGCCTGGCGTTCGGTCTCCACGCTAGGATGACACTCACATGTGGACGGAGTGAGTTTGTATATTACTTCAGAAAGATGGAAATGCTCAGGTGGGCTGGTACGAGTTTCCAGGCTCCCCCATATCTGGTGTTCATCCGCTGCAATTCTCTCTTTCTTTGCTAAACAAACACCGCTCTGTCCTCTACGGTTGAAGGATTCCAGGTGGCCACAAACGACATGGCGTCGGTAAATGGGTTCTCCCCTCAAGGAATCGCAGACCTGACTACGAAGGCCGGCATAGCAAAGACTCGCCTTACATGGGGTAAACTCGCCGTGAAGTCCTTCTTCGGCGGTGTCTTCATCTCTCTCGGTGGTCTCGTCAATCTGATCGTCCTTGCCGGAAGCCCTGGTCTTCGCGAATCCAACCCTGCACTAGCGAAACTCATCGCCGCCTTCGTGTTTCCTATGGGCTTCGTCCTCGTTACATTGACAAATATGGAGCTATGCACGAGCAGTCTGTTCGTCCTTCCATTCACAACACTCCAACGCAAGACGTCTGTTAAAGCCACAGCTAAGAATCTGTTCGTCTCGTATATCGGGAACGTCTGTGGTGCTCTATTCGTTGCCGGGGTCATGGCCTGGTGGAGCAATGTGCTAGACACAGATACCATGACCTCCTACGCCGTAACCCAAGCCGAAGCACGTGTGAACGTAGCATGGTCCGTCAATTTCCTCCGTGGTATTGGCTGCAACTTCTTCGTCGCTCTCGCCTTTTTCATGTCGCTAGGCGCTGTGGAATATGTTTCCAAGATCTGCACTATCTGGGTTCCTATCTGGGCGTTTGTTATCGCGGGCTATCAGCACAGTATCGCCAACTACTTCATGATACCCATCGGCATGTTCTATGGCACGAACTTTGGCGTTGGGAAGTTCATCTATCAGAGTATCATTCCGGTCACGTTGGGCAATCTGGTCGGTGGTGTTGTCCTAGGTGTTTTGCCTTTCTGGTATCTGTATGGAAGAGAAGTCGACGATGCGGATGAGGAGGCGAAGATCAAGAAAAGGAGAAGCAGAGACAGTGGCAACGAGACCGTGGTCGGCGAAGGGCCAGCAGGATATGGTCGAGACGGCATGACGCGCGCTGTGTAGCATCATGCCTTCACTCCTCAATCACACTCAAATGTGCAAACAATGAGTCACAACCTTTATATACTCACCGGCGCGCCTTTCTTTCATCCACCTAGGAACAACCAAGCGGTAGTTTGGCCTAGGGGGAGATCCCCTGACCACCGTATATCATACGAAGCCGGGAGAAGGTGGGACGTCCGTCCCTGTCTTTTTGTTTACGGTACGGGATGGAGGTGGTGGGTTCGATCCTTGGAGGTGGAAAGGAAGTTCTTTTTGCTCTTTTGATTTATTGCTCAACTATGATCGTTCTTGCCTACCTAAGCGTATGATATCCTCTTTCCGTAATTATTCTGCAGTTAATGCAATTCATGTTCACCGCTTTCTTTTTCTCACTACGCGATCACTCATTATTTTTGGGCAAGTCACAGCTGCCCGTCTATTGCTCACACTGTATTTTTCCACGAGCACAAATGTCTTCGCACAGCCATCTCAATGTCATGACAGCAGAAACAGAGGAGCAATGAGGTAGAGTGAGCATAAGTAGCAAGAAACATATCTGGTATCATAACAGATGACTATTTTGTACAAACAAAAAACAGCAAACACAAAGTCATTATTGCAATCCCCGACCAGCAGGAAAAGCAAGAGTAACTGGAACCAGCCAATCGCTCTACAAAGCCATCAACATGGCCAACACCACCGCACATCCACCCCATACACTCAAGCTAGTAGACACGCCACTAGCAGCTCCCGTATACGACACAACAGCACTAGGCGAAGGCATTCCCATCGTAGGCACAACACCCGACCCACTCGAATAAATCGTCGAGTTGAAGAATCCATTCTTGACAAAAGCATTACTACCAGCAATAACAACTTCAAAATCACCTCGATGTTGACCATGGTTGGTAGCAGAAGAGTTGTAAATGCCATCACCCCAAAGCGCACATTTGTAATTTGTAAGCGATGAGGGGTTGGGACACCAGTATCCCCAAACTGTGGGTGCGGTGGAGTCGTTTTTTGTCGGGTTGACGCTGGGGTCGCGTTCGATGTAGATGTTGAAGCTATTGCAGGTGGAGACTTCGTTGCATTTTGCTGCGCAGGCTGATACGTCGTAGGTGTCTAGGTAGTAGAGGCCGATGTAGTTGTTGGGGTTCTTTGCGGCAGAGGTGAGGTTTTTGGAGATGGTGGTGTAGCCGGGTGCGTAAGTGTTGTTCAGGGATATGCTTTGGAAGGGCTTGTAGTTGATGAAGGTGTCCACGGTGTCTGGTACCATTGTGGGACCTTGACCGCCGGGTTGAGGAGCACATGGATCTTCAGGGTTGATGAAACCGCAATATGTGCCCTCTTCCGGTGTAGTTGGGCAAGCAGTGCTTGAGGAGATTGTAGATGTGGCAGACACTTGCACCGAGCTGGTTGCCGTGTCCTCCCGTCTGCCATGCTGAAGGGGTGAAGACGCCGCCAAGCTCACAAGTGAGATAATGGGAAGAAGGATGCGAGAGAAGTGCATGTTTGCTGAAAGGTACAGGTATGAATGGATTGGTTCAAGCTTCGCACAGCGAAACGGGAATGATCAAAGAATATAAACAGTGTGCAAGGGGCAAAATGACAAGAGGATAAAGACTGTGACGCTGATTCTACCAGAGAAATCAACCAAGGGCAAGAAGGAATGTGATGCAAGTTCGTGATAGAGTTCTAAGGGATGAAGATCAGGAGTACTTATAACGACTACTTCTAGCTATTGACTCGTGCCATGGGTGTGGCTTGAGTATAGCTGCTGCTTATGTGGAGAAGGACTCACTCTGCCGCTGGACATGTGGTGGTTCAACGGCACCTGTCAAATCCCTTCATTCCTAAGGGTATGCCCTGCCGTGCCGCCGGAGCTTAGCACGGAGCAAGCTCGAAAGATGTCTCGGGTGACTTTGTGATGGTTCGCAAGCTCCTACTATGGTCGAAATGCTACCGGTATAGAACAGTATTGACGACTGAAGAGGCCTGGCACGATGAGTATAACAGATGCATGCATATTTAGCTGCGAACTTTTTCAACGTCGAACTTCTTCAGCGTTGCATCGAGGGCTTATACGACGATGCCCTGACCGAGTCGACAAGAGAGACAATAGCTCAGCCGCATCCGAGGACGAACGTTCAGAATGTTTCTCCACCAACCACTATATCTCCAGCAGGATGCCGACGGCTTCCCCTCGTGACATACGCACCCTTTTATGATAGGTAGCAGAAGCCGATCGCTTGTCGGATCTCCTCACACCGTGGTACTGTTGTAGTCCCATTTGCAGGCTGTAATGGCGAAGAGGTATAAGTCCGCCGGCTGATGTCACGGTAGATGTTTGAGAGCAGTGTGGATGTTAAATGGCATGGAATAAGTGGAATATTAGAATATTCCACTCTATTGGCATGGAATAGAATCAGTAAATCGAGTAGAATATGCCAAATGCCAACAGTAATAGGCACCTTATCGTCGTCGTCGTCGTCGTCGTTCGAAACTTTTAGCTAGGGTCGACCGAGCAGCAACTTCGAGGCAATTTAGCACTCGCCGGAGACTAGTGGTTGCCGTGCCAAAAACCCTCGCTTCGGTCATGCGGATTGTGACGCGTTTGATTGGCTAGATCTAATCTCGGAGATTAGATCGGAAGCTCCGATTGGCCTAGCCACGCGAAGCGACGCGTCGAGTTCGTGCCGGATACTAGCTAACTTTTCTTCGCGACGCTTCCCTTCCTCCTTCCTATACTAACTACCCTAACTACTTCTCGCAAATTGACACCTCTCTTAAATCAACAGCTAAGTCTCTACTTGCTTTCCCGTTGCATTTAGCACCTTAAAGAACCCTAATACTAACCTTTATACTATGTATTCCTCTACTAGTTAAGACACTAACTACCTAGAATTATAGAGCTAGCTACATCTTTAATGCCTCGATAGGTAGCTCCTTTGCGCGGCTAAGTAGAGTACCCTCTACGTATACGCTACTCGTAATAAGAGGGTTATAGTCCCTAAGGCTAAATACTAGAACTTAGAGGGTCGTATAGAGAGTATCTTCGTCGAGGATCATATATTAGCTTCTAAAGCTAAATCTAACACCGATATCGACTAATAACCTCTAATCCCTCGACCCTCGAAGCGATAGCGTATTACGCCTCCCTCTATTACTCCTCCTCTTACGCCTCCTCTTACTTCTAATAATACCGACGAATAACCTAATCTCTATCGACGAGGCCCTCGTAAAGTTACCCCCTCCCGTAGTAATTCTAATAAGCTCTAGTCTTATATAAGGGCTCGGCGCACTAGTAAGCTAGAGCGCGAGCGTAAGAAGAAGATCTAGTACTACTATTATAAGGATAGAGACTGTCCTTATAAGTATTTAACTACTAACTACGACAATATTAGGTTATATCTTACTCGCAAGCACGACTAGAAATCTAGCTCTTATCTACGCACTATATTAGCTACAGTTCCTCGCGCCTCTCGCCTTCTTAACGACATTAATAGAGCTACTCTAAACCGGCGCCTTATCGACTATATTACCTCGAGTAATATCCCCTTCCGTACCGCTAGTAATAGTAAGCTCTATACCTTGCTCGACGAGGTGTTTCCTAGCGTATCTAAGTTGCTAATTAAGACGCATTACTCTATAGCTAAACATGTTAAAAAAGAACACGATTTTTATAAGGATTAGCTTAAGGCATTACTTGTAACTTCTTAGTTAGTAATCTACTTTACCTGCGATGCTTAGACTACGAACTATAGCAGTTATAAGTTGCTTAGTATTATAGCTCGATTCGTTATACCGGATAGTATATTAAATAAGGCTCTGCTCGCTCTGCATAAACTACCTATAGGCTATGCTAGTAAACAGTGCGCGCCTCTATTCTTCTAGACCATTGTTAACTATAACATCTAGCAGAAGATTAGCTATATTACCTCTAATAATGCTACTTATAACGACACTATAATGGAGCACCTCGCTACGTTGTTCCGCGAGCGCCTATTAGTTAAATAGGACCCTATTTAACATCGAACACGCTACTTCGGTCATTAAATTAACTTAGCTAGTTAAGCCTTTATGTCTGCGAGCTTAGAGGAAGCTATTACTGCTATAATTACTAAGAGCTAGGAGCCCTTAGAGGCCATTGCTAAAATTAGCTAGGGCACTAGAATTGCTAACTATAAGGCCGTCGACTACCTTCGTAAGTTCTTTAAGTAGGTTATAAGGTTAGCTCGTCGTCGTCGTAAGTTTAAAGCAACTACTAGCCTCGTACCTATACTTAATAATACGACGAGGTAGAACAGCTAGCTAGCTATAATCAAGCGAGGGCTCTAATGCCGATCTACTATACGCTCTATATAGTTAGCTAATAAGAACATAGAATAAAGCTCTTTAAAACATCGCTATTAGCAGTTCCTTAAGACCCTCGTCGAGTTTATAGAGCCTCTATAATAGGTAACTAAGTTATGCGAAGGCGACAATGTAACTCTAGACTAAGTAAGAATCTCTAACCTAAAATTTGGCCGTATCCTTACTAAAATCTGTAATAATCTAGGCACTAACATTTTTGTAGGTCCTAATGTCGATAGATTTTCTTAGAAAGCATTATAATTAATCTATCGTCCGCTATACCTCCGATCTAGTCCTTACTGCTGCTATCTATACTAGTCGCTATGCCCTCGACAAATGGCAGGCTATTAACGACTATACGCTAGCGTACACCGCCGCCCTCCTCCTCTATCTAACCTATCGCGAGGCTTATATTATAACTTATTAGCCTTAGTTATAGCGAGCTCTAGCCATTACTATAGCTCGCGCTCTATAGTCGGCGAGTTATAAGGACAAGATTAGACTACTCCTAATAGGGTCATTATAAGAGGGGGACTAGTCGAACAAGCTAGCCTTATAGTAAGCATCTATATAGTATACAACATTAGTCTAAGTTACTAAGGAATTCGTCTACTTTACGAAGTCACCTCCGGTACTAACAAAGGACCCTATTAAGTAGTAGCTTAAACCGACGCAATAGCAGAACTATCCGAACCTATCTTATATAGCTATCGACGTCCTCTCTATTAATCCGATGTCTGCTAAGTTAGAGAGGGTGTTTAGTAGCTATAGGAGGACCCTGTCGTAGGATAGAGCTTAGCTATCTGCGGCTAACCTTAGCTATATTAAGTGCCTTAAGAACTGGCAGAAGAACCTCTGCTTTAAGAGTGTCGAATTGCCGGTCGAGGAAGCTAAGGAGGAGCCTATACAGGAGGAGGAAGGACAGGGTCACAGCGACGACGACGAGGGTGGAATTGGCATTATTCCACTGATTACATAGCATTAAATGGAATAATTAGTCAGCAAGGTGGCATGGCATGGAATAGAGGCCAGATTTCAAAGATTCCATGTAACATCCACACTGTGCAGTGTAAAGTCTTCTTTTGTAACACAACAGCTCGCATTTGAGTCCCAAAACAGCTATAAGCATGATCATTGTTGGGCATGTATCTATATAAAACACTGCTTTGGCGCAAGGTAGGTGCAATTAAATGTCCGTCTGACAGCTCGCAATAAGTATATCCTTTGCACGATCTCCTGTCAACATGTTTTGAAGACATCCCTGCTAGCAGACCATATTTGAACCACCCGATTGTTATATTCAGATGGAGGACATCAAAGCATCACCGCTTCTCGCAATCGAGGAAGCCTCACCGCGTCCTTCCGAAATCGAACCTCCTACCATACCAACCTGGCGATTGACTCTCCTCATAATCAGCCTCTGCATCGGTCTCTTCCTCTCCCTCCTCGACACCTCCATAGTAGCAACGGCTCTCTACAGTATCTCCATCGACTTCAACGCCACCCGCTCTTCCACCTGGGTAGCCCTCTCCTACACCCTGACCTACCTCGGTTTTGCCGTCCCCTTTGCAAACCTCAGCGATGTCATCGGTCGTAAGCATACATGGCTCCTAGCCTTCATCCTCTTCTTTGCTTTCTCTCTAGCATGTGGGTTTGCTAAGACGCTTGCTCAGTTGGTGGGGTTTAGAGCTGTGCAGGGGGTGGGTGGGAGTGGATTGTATTCGTTGACGATGATATTGTTGCCGGAGATTGTTGAGGAGAGGAAGAAGAAGTGGATTGGTGCTGTGGCTGGGTTGGTTGTTGCGGTTGCGGGGGTTATGGGACCGGTTGTGGGAGGTGTGGTTACGAGGTATACGACTTGGAGGTGGGTGTTTTGGATCAAGTGAGTAGTTTTCAAACATATTTGTCTTGGACGAATTGCTGATGATGCACAGTGGGCCTATCGGTGTTATTGCTGCAATTTTGTTTCTCCTTACCTGGCCTGGCGAGGATATGATGAAGCATCCACCTCGTCGTTCCTGGAAACGTCTCGACTTCCTAGGTTCCTTCCTACTCATCGCAGCCTCCGTCCTCGTAGTCTTTGCTTTCCAACAAGCCGGGCTAACCCCAAACTCCTGGACCAAAGCCATCTTCCTCGCCCCCTTACTCATAGGCCTCCTCTGCTGGTCCCTCCTCTTCATCTGGGAACTCTTCGCCTCCACCCACTCCATCTCCACAATCCTCCCTCCTCGCCTCCTCAAACGTCGTATCTACACTTCCGCCGTCATCGTCACCACATTAACGGGGTTTGCAAACTTCATCGCCATCTACAGTCTCCCCCTGCACTTCCAAATCGTCAATGGAACTTCCTCACTCACAGCAGGAGTAGCACTACTGCCTATGCTCGCATCCGCAGCGGTAGGAAGTATACTAGGCGGCCTCACTGCTTCCCACTCTTTCCCTGCTCTAGCGATCGCAAGCGCGTTGATGGCATTAGGCAGTGGGTTGCTGTCTACACTGTCTGTACATCATGGTGTCCAAGCTAAAACTTATGGGTTTGAGGTACTACTAGGATTGGGATTAGGGTTATCGATCTCAAGCTCGACATTGGTGGCGGCGACGAATTGTGAGCGTGGGGATCATGCTGTTGCGCAGGGGATTGTGGCACAGGCGAGAGTGTTGGGTGGAAGTATTGGGATTGCGGCGTCTAGTGCGATTTTGGGGGTCATGAGTACGAGGAAGACGACTTTGGGACAAGTGGTAGATGAGAGAGTGGCATATGCTGATGCGTTCTGTAAGACGATGTGGGTATCTGCTGTGGTAGCTTGTGTGGCTTTGATATTCTCCGTGGGCACGTACAATAAAGCAGAAAAGAAACAGGAAGTGGAGGAAGAAGCAGTCACAGAAGGGCACGAGGATGGCAGTGAGAAGACGGTTTGATTATGATTAAAAGTTCGTAAATTCATATTGATTATATAGTCACTCTATACAAACTACAACAGCTCTGTATGTGTAAACAAGGTTCCTAATTCTCGAAGTTAGTCATTGCTTGCAAAAGACAGTTGATTGAGAAGAGTAGTGTGAAGGTGAAAATCAGAAGTAGATTCGCGTTTGCATCAAGTACAACTTTTGTTGCATCAAAGTGAGCTGGGTAACGAAGTGTGATCATCATTTTAGGAATGGGAGAGAGGATGAGAAGAAGAGGTGTAACGTACTGTTTGCGTTGTGATTGTAAGTGCGCGGGCCTCGCAGGCCTTTTCCAAGGTGTTTCAACCATGGAAGAAAGGTTCTGCAGAGGTTGTCGAAGACCTGTGAAGGCACTTGTGAGCTTGTCTGCCAAGTGCAGACTTTTCGTTTCGTGGCCGATCGAGCCGACGCTGGTGAAGGCGGCCGACCTGATCTGAAGGAGGAGGCAGGCAATAATGATGATGCATCACAGCAGAAATGCAAGATCATGTACGCGCTCCCTCGTCCAAAGCCACTTCCCACGAGAGTTGATGCGCATCCTTGCGTTAAGCAGGTCGACCAGGTGTATGCTGCAGAAAGCTTCCTTGTCCTTCTCTTGCTTCGGCTCTCGCTCTACCTCTTCATCATGATAGTCCAGCTCATCGACGCGGTAGGTGACGCGCCCGTTCGACCTTTGCAAGCGAAATGCGGCGCGATCGCCATCCCACCATTTGCCTTTGAAGTCCACGTAGGATCCTCGCGAGCCAATAGCCACGATGGACCTGATCAGAGCGATCTTGTCGTCAGGCAGGGCATCGAGCCAGCGAGGTATGCACTGGTATGTGATCAACCTCTTGCTGATGGGATCCAGACGACCCGTGTCACCTCCCACGCGACGTGTCTTGATGACCCAGTCATTGGAGCTGTAGAAGAGAGGGAGAGCTTCGGCGCGGACGCGATGGCAGGTAGACAGAAGAGCAGGCTCAACGTCTAGGCTATCATCGTGAGAAGAGTCGAGGAGCGTGGCAGAGAGCGGCCTAGCCAAGGCTAGCAAGAAGATGTGATGTCGGATCTCATGAGGAAGTTGAAAGAGCGAGGATTGAGGTTGCGCGTCTTCGAGTTTTTGTATGCATTTCGGTCTTTTATTGTTGCTTGTGGGAAGCTGAAGCGAGTCGACATTTCGCTTGGTCCGTGTCGTGGTCAGGGTCATGGCGTGGGACTTGGTCGAATTGTTTCTGATATGACCTTGTTTCTTTCGAGTCCAGAGGTCCAGATGTCCTCCGCCAGTACTCTATAGCGAGTGGTCGTCGCGACCGAGAGCTGCTAAAAGTACGCAGTTGAGCTGTGTGAGTGCAGAAAGACAATTCCAACGACCCTCCGAGTCACGCCTCGGCAGGGCTTCATGACGTATCTTATCAAGCAGTCACCCTTCAAGTCTCATGAAAGAGAGCCGGAACTGTAACGTCTTTACAATAATCTCAATCATGGCCTCATATCAAAAAGCAAGAGAATGGCGGACGACCATCGCCGAACAGGAATACCTCATATCGACCGACCTGAACAATGTTTCGCACGACTTTGTCAATAATGCATACGGTTCTGATGATATGTACTGGGCCAAAGCAATGCCTGCTGCCATTCTACGAAACATACTCTCGAACTCACTGGTGATGGGCGTGTACGCGGTACAGCCACCATTTCCACCATCGAAATCAGCGGAAGAGCCTTCTTCACCAGATACACCCTCACCCACTCTCGAGGACCCATCATTCTACTTTTCGAACGAATTCCAAGGGAACGGAGCCGGAGCCGAGAAGTTAGAACAAGTTGGATTTGCTCGCTTTGTCACAGATCATGTCACAGTCTATTACTTGACAGACGTGTACGTCGCGCCTGAGTATCGTGGAAAAGGGTTGGGCAAGTGGCTGATCAAATGTTGTCGAGAGATTCTTGACTCGAAGCCGCATCTGATGAGAGCAATGCTCATGGCTTCACCAGGAGAGGGCAAAGAGTTCTACGAGAAGAACCTGGGTATGCGCGACATCCAGGAGGAAATTGCCGAGGGACATGTTCTCCCCATGACGCGAAACAGAAACACTTGAAAAATGGTGTAGTCATGGATGGATTGAGATATCGCCAAGGTCGAGAAGTCGGCGAAGGCGGCGGAGGCGATGATCCAGTCCGGGGTCTTGAAAGCACGGACTCACCATGTGAAAGTCTCTTGGGAAATTTATCTTCGCCTCATCGAAGCATTCTACATCACCCTATTCCCCTCGTTTTTGTGTATTCTCATCTTTCGCAATGTTGGGAGCTCTTAGAAGGTGCTCTACGGTGCTGCCGCGCAGTGTCGCTCAGATTTCAAGCACAAGCAGAAGCGCTGCTGTTTCAAGGATATCAAGACCTTACAACGCAGCTCTTATCACCAGAAGCTTGCACCAGACCAGCCAATGGAGACAACAAAATGCCGCCGTCGCTGAAGAGGAAGGCCTTGGATTCCAGTCAGAACAGACCGAGGATGGTCCCATCACAACCTTCGCCGAGCTGGGCAACAGAAAGCTGGTCAGCAGAGGCGTTGTTCAGACTCTGATCAAGGACATGGGCCTCGAGACCATGACCGAGGTGCAGACGGCCACCATCAACCAGGCATTGAACGGAAACGACATTCTTGCTCAGGCCAAGACCGGTACCGGAAAGACTCTTGGTTTCCTGATCCCCGTCCTTCAGAACATCCTCAAGACCGACGCTTCTCTCGGTGAGCGCGGTAGAGGCTACCAGCGCAAAGCCAACAAGACGACCGCCGACGACATCCGCGCCATCATCGTTTCGCCCACCCGTGAATTGGCCGAGCAGATCGCCATGGAGGCAAAGCGTCTTGTTGCAAACACTTCGGTCATTGTACAGACGGCAGTAGGAGGAACACAAAAGTCGGCCGGCCTGCGCGCTATCCAGCGCCAGGGTTGCCACATCTTGGTTGGTACCCCCGGTAGACTGAAGGACATCCTCAGCGATCAGTACTCTGGTGTCCAGGCTCCCGGTCTTGATGCCCTGGTCTTCGATGAGGCCGACCGTCTCCTCGACCAGGGTTTCTGGCCCGAAATCCAGGAGATCATGGCCCTTCTCCCCAAGCCCGAGGAGAAGAACCGTCAGACTCTCATGTTCAGCGCCACTGTTCCCCGTGAGGTCCAGAAGCTGGTTAGAGAGACCCTCAAGCCTGGTTTCGACATTGTCAAGACTGTGCGCGATGACGAGGAGCCCACTCACGCTCGTGTTCCTCAGTACCTCGTACATGTCAACGGCCTCGAGAACACTGTACCTGCTATTGTTGAGCTGTGCAAGAACGCTATCGCCGATGCTGCTCAGCCCGATGCTCGTCCCTTCAAGGCCATCCTCTACTTCAACTCGACCGCCGAGGTCACCCTGGCTTCCGCTGCTCTTACTGAGCTTCCCGTTGACGAGGATGCCATGCCTCCCCCGCAGGACACTCGTGGTCGCTATGGTCGTTACCGCGATGTTCGCGGTGCCCTCTACCCTGCTCGCGTCTTCGAGATCCACTCTAAATTGAGTCAGGGCCAGCGCACCCGTGCCGCTGACGACTTCCGCAAATGCTCTTCTGGTATTCTCGTTTCGTCCGACGTCACCGCCCGTGGTATGGACTTCCCCAACGTTACCCACGTCATTCAGGTTGGTATGCCTCGTGACCGCGAGACCTACATTCACCGCATCGGTCGTACCGCTCGTGCTGGAAAGGAGGGTCAGGGTTGGTTGCTGTCACCTATGATCGAAGCTCAGGAAGTTCCTCGCAAGCTCAACAACCTTCCCTTACAGAAGGACACCTCACTGGCCACCGCCTCCGTCGACATGACCCGTGAGGCAGATGTTCCCAAATCGGCAGCTACCATCCTGGCTCAAGTCGCCGAATCTTACAACCGCGTCCCTAAGCAACTCAAAGCCGATGCTTACAAAGCTTACATCGGTACCTATGGCTTCATCCGCAAGAAGGCTCTTGTCAACGCCATCAACAACCTCTCTCGCTACGCCTGGGGCATGCCTTCCCCTCCGGAGATCTCTTCCGCCCTCGCTTCGCGTGTTGGTCTCACAAGAGTTCCTGGCATGAACATTGATGGCAGAATCATCGAGGGTAACCTTGACGATGTCGAGGACAGACCTATCCGCAGCAGTGATGGCCGCTTTGGCTGGGGTGGCCGCCAGGGTGGTGGTCGTGGTGGCAGCCGCGGTGGTTTCTCAAATGACCGCAATGGTGGAGGCTTCTCTCGCGGTGGCGGTGGTGGCTACGGCGGTGATCGTGGCGGTGATCGCAGAGGCGGCTACGGTGGAGACCGCGGCGGTGAACGTAGAGGAGGGTACGGAGGTGGTGACCGCAGAGGAGGCTATGGCGGCGATCGTGGTGACAGAAGTGGCGGTTCTGGTTTCACCGGCGAAAGCAGACGCTTTGGCGGTGGTGACCGCTACTAATCTTCATTGTTCGATCAAAAGCATTTCCGACATGTTGTTCTGAGTGGCATATTCCTCCGGCGTTATTCTTTTTCAGGGATACCACAACCCTTCACTGTACAATACTGGGACTTTTTACTGGGATCTTCTTCAACACAACACGATTGGGCGTCGGAGTAAATACCCTTTTTCTTACTGTAAAAAGCATTGGCGTTAATGATGAAGGGGCTTGGGTGTTGTGGTTAGACATGTATCAGAATTGATCTCCTCTTTGCTTGATCTCCTTCCGCTCAGAATTGAAATGACGCATGCTGATCTGCTTCGAAGGGACGAGAGATTCAGATCTTCCATTGTTGGGAAAGAACGATATCTGCCAAGCTCCCAGCGCAAATGGTCGCGCCTGCAAGCTGAGAAGTAGCAAGGCAACAACTCGTCTGTTGACAGCTTGCCGAACAGAAACACCATCATCACCAACCAGAAACATCATCATTGAAGAGAAGCATCATCATCGAATCGAAGTATCATCACACCGAATCATCATTTCATTGCTTGCTTTGTTCTTTTACATATCAATTCTCACAAGCTGTTCTCGAAAACATGCTTTCCAATATCGCCTCATCGCTATTGCTGGCCAGCACCGGCATGTTGCCTTTTCCCAGAAAGCCGTCCAACAACACGCAAGATCCAAGACTGTTGGCAGATCCCACGTTTCCCTGGGATGATGTAAGTTGAATCATCATTTCTCTTTACCTTGACGACGCTAACATGAGTTGATAAACAGTTGCTTGCAAGCGAGACGCTAGTTTATCAAGATTGTTACTACGACTTCCAGTGTGCCATGCTCCAAGTTCCCATGGACTGGAATGCCGAAGAAGGAGCAAGCAACAAGACTGTAGAGATAGCCATCGTCAGGCTTCCTGCTACTGTTCCGGTCACAGACCCCAGATACGGTGGCGTCGTCATTGTAAATCCTGGTAAGCGCTATCCCAGACTTGCACGTCCTGATCTTGGTCACTGACAGTATTAACAGGTGGTCCTGGTGCTTCTGGTGTGGAAACGGTACACCATAGACAACAAAGACGAGCAAGCCACATCATGCTGACAAGAAACAGGCAGTCGACTTGGGCAAGAGACTCCAGACCTTAGTGAGCGCGGGACCGACTGCAGACAATCAGACCGCGAAATACTTCGATATCTTGAGCTTTGATCCTCGAGGCGTCGCCAATACTCGGCCGAACTTTCGCTGTTTCCCCAACTCCCTCGAGCGCCAGAGCTACGAGACATTACTCAGTGCATATGGTTCTCCTGGCAGCAACTTTGAAGCCTTCAGCAATATCTGGACTCTCCAACGTACTCTTGCAGACTCATGTTCAAAACGAGCCATCGAGGCAGGTATCGGCGAACACATGTCTACATCGAACGTGGCCAGAGACATGATCGAAATCGTTGAGAGGCACGGCGAATGGAGGGAGCAAGAAGCTCGAAGACTTCTCAAGTCGTCTGGAAGTTCTGACACAAATCTGCTTTCTCGTGTCGAATATCAGCCTGGGAAAGAGATGGTCCAGTTCTGGGGCATCAGCTACGGCACTGTACTGGGAGCCACTCTTGCCGACATGTATCCTAAGAGGGTCAAGCGAGTCGTCCTGGATGGCGTCGTCGATTCCTTTGACTGGTACAAAGGGGAACTCACCGCCAATCTTCAAGACACAGATCTCACCATTTCAAAGTTCGCAGAATACTGCTGGTTAGGCGGACGCGAGAACTGTGCACTCTATCACGACAACGGCGTCACTTTTATCGCTGAGCGATTTGACAACATCATGCAGAAGCTTCTGCATAACCCTGTCGGCCTACCAGGAACAGACCATACCTCGGCTCATCTGATAACCCAAGATAAAGTGAGATCCGTATTCTTCGGAATGGCATACAGCGCGCTTACTGGGTTTGGCGGGTTCGCAGAACTACTAGCAGAGCTCGAAAGAGGCGAGGTTACTGCTCCGGCGTTTGAGCGACGTGTTACTACATTCTCGACGAAGAAAGATCTCCCCGAATTGTGTAAGAAAGATGGACAATACTCGTATGCTTGCAATCAAGATGGACCCTATTCATCTGCCTGCAAGAAAGAGGGACCATACTCACGTGCTTGCGATCCGGAGCTCGACGGAGCTTCCATGGCTCTCATTCGCGATGCAATCTTCTGCACTGACGCGGAGGACCGTACCAACACAACCAAGGAGGAATACTGGAGTTACACCCAAGATATGATGGAACAGAGTAGGGTAATTGGAGATGCGTACGACAACCGACTGCATTGCACACAGGTAAGAATCCTCGCCAAATACCTCTCGAGCGCAGGAGATTGACATGAACACTACAGTGGCACGCTCGTGACAGTTGGAGATACGAGGGAGACTTCAACGCCACAACCGCTCATCCTATCCTCCTCCTGGGGAACGTAGTTGACCCCATTACCCCCCTCCGCAATGCCTACAAGATGTCGAAGGGCTTCCGGGGTTCGGTCGTCTTGGCTTTGGATATAGTGGGACATGCATCTGTCAATGGTGTCAGGTAAGGTTATTCTCTCAACCATACAGGACCACTTCTGACCCAAATCCAGCTTCTGTGCATCCAAGGCCGTGAGGAACTACTTCCAGACAGGTGAGTTGCCCGAAGTAGGCACGATATGCCCAGCAACAAGAGTCCCAATGGATGGCTTCACGGAGGAAGATGATCATCCTTTGCCCAAAGGAGAAACAGACGAAGCCTTGTGGGAAGCCATGGTTGATTTTGTCAGCTAATAGGTTCATCGTGAGGATCGGGTCACCTACGTCATTGTTATGGTTTGCAGGCATTCTTGGAGGATGTTAGATGGTGCTCAATGAGTTGCCTTCAGGAGGAGTATTCGGTATAGCGAAAACACATATCAAGCTGAAGTATCAAATACCGTATGATCACAACGGCACAAAGGATGATGTGAAATAGAGTTTGTCCTGAGTGAAACATTCCGAGGACCGTTGCTGGAGCTCGAAGACATCCACCATCATCGACTTTCCCACTTCTCGCTCCTTACTCATCCCACACGCCCACATTCTTGCAATTCACATAGGATCGATTCAAAATGTATGTTACGGCTCTCTCTCGCAATGCGACACCTTACTAACACATCTCCAGGGCATCCTTCCTCACCACCCTCGGCCTCACAGCCAACAACACCCTTGCCCCCCTCCCCAACTATGGGCCATACTTCCTGCTTGGAAACTTCCTCTTCTCCTACGTCGTCACCACCACGCGCTTCCAAAAGACCTCGTACGGTTGCGACAACAATATAAACCCCCGTTACGACCTCGAATCTCCCCGCGCCGAACAACTCGTCTCAAAGGGCAAACTCACCACCGAGCAACTAGAACAACTCCGCCGCATCCAATCCGCGCACTCCAACTCCATGGAACACTATACCGTTTTCGCCGCCGCTATCCTGTCTGCCATGATTGCAAAATTGGACGGAGGTGTTGTTAACAGATATGCTACCATTTACACACTGGTGAGGGCGGCGTATTTCTGGGTGTACAGACAGAACACTACCAGACAGGCTGCTGGGTTCAGAAGTGTGCTTTGGTGGGCTAGCAACATTGTTTGCATTCGTCTTTTCTGGTTTGCTGGTAAGGCTTTGAACAAGAATGTGCTGTAGAGAAGGCTAGACGCATGATTGGGTATATAAGACAGAACAATCATAGAAGCCTTGTTTCTACAAGATGTGTGAAGATAGAGTTGTCAGAAGACTGATCTCCAGAGTGGATGAACGTGCGATGCGTCTCAACGAGCTCTGCTTTGCTCGCTCCTTGATGTGATCCACATCTGTTTGTTGGCGAGGTGGGTGGGACGCGATCAAGCGCGCGCCAAACACGATCCACTCGAGAACCATGTGCTCGCTCAACTCCGGAACCGCGAATCAATGTATCAAAATCACACAGCTGAGATAAACGAGAGCCCTTGTTCTCGATATGGAGGATGCTGTAGGGCTACGAAGGGGGCTATCATTTTGCTGTCCGCAGCATGATGGCCAGAGCATGATGACTGTCGACATGATCAAGCCTATCATGATCGGGGTTGATATCATGATCCCAAGCATCATGATCAGACACAGAAAGAGTTCGGGCATCATGATTCTTGTATCTATCTGATGAACCAACACTCCGAAGAGCGGTACTCTCACTATACAGCAATGACTAAATGCAGGAAAAGATTCTTGACAGGGATGCTTCAAAGACCTGCGAGTATGAAGCTGTTCTTCACGGATCAGATCGGAAGAACATGATGGTCTTTTGCAGGAGCTCACTTGCATGCTCTCGACTCCATGCACTTCAAATACCGCCACTCACATTCTATTCTTGTTGCTTACCGAAGCATAAGGAGATTGATTGAAGAAGATCATGTCCAAAATCCGGCACAGTACGGACGAGACGAGCGGCTATACCAAACCCAGAGCGAGATGAGGGCAGAAAGCGGGAGTCGTTCGCCGAAGTGCCTGCCAAGCCTCTCCCTGCCTAAGCCACTTCCGGATGACATTAAGCTTATTTCGTCGACGAATTAGGGTTCTGGAGAACCCTTCATGTTTCCAATCCTACAAGCCCTTCTTCAATTTCTCAAACCAAGCCATGGAAGCGGTGCATTGACTCGGCATCCTATCGCTCGCTTCCCACAAACAACCGTTGCAAGGAACAAGAACAACCCGGTTCGGCTGAGAGTGTAGGAGGCTCTGGTACCGAAGAAGGACGTTTTCTTCAACCTCCAAACACGAAACCACAACGGAGAAGAGCTCCTTACAACGGTATCTTGACGCAGTGCGAAACACAGAGCTGTTTTTGTGAACATCTTAGCTATGTGCACTCTCAATCATCTTTCTGGGCTTCAGTGAAAACCAGCACCGATGATCTGAGCTTCTAGATCTTGCAGAAGATGATCATCTTTCCCCTATATGCAGCAGCACGAGGCTTGGGGGATTTTCCTCCGGTAAGCACAGACCGAACCCACTGTTCCCAAGGTCCCGTCCTTCTTCTCCCGTCGCTCGTATCGCGAGCCGTACAAGCTTTGCCATGTACTGCTCTGCTTCAGCTGCCAACTTCTCCTGTGATGTCAAAGATGGGTCAACTACACAAGGTCAAGCTTTTTCTTGCCCTCGTTGGCTTTACTAACTAGACAAAGAACAACCCATTACGGTCTTCTTCTAGGGCTTCTAGAAGAGATAACACCCGATCTGTATCGATTGAGATAGATCCAAGGTAAGAGGCCTGACCAGTGCGTCCGAGTCATCAATATTTCGACATTGTTGGTCAGAGCTTGACAGTATGCCTTAGCTCTGGAGTTCGATCTCCGGTGACTAGCACAACACGAGGTGGGATATAAAGTGATCTTCATCCCCCAGTCACAAGAAGAATCAGACAACAGTTCCATCAACACATTCGTTCCATCTCACCATGCGCTCGTTCTTCCTGCTGTCCGCTGCTGCGGCACTCACTCTCGCTTCCCCTGTTCCTCAGGAGCTTGACTTCGACCTTGTCGATGTTGTTGAGACTCCCTCGAACGTTACCATCCCTACCAACACCGATGAGCTTATCGTCAGCTACGACTCCGATGCTGCTGCTGCCGCTGTCCAGACTTCCGTTCTGACCGGTCAGACTGAGATCGACATCTCCAACAGCACTACCAACAGCACCAGCTCTTCCACTCTTCGCAGACGTGGTACCTGTGCCGTTCAGGCCAGCGGCTCCGGCCCTGTCCCTTCTCCCGACACTGCTTCGGCTTTCCTCTCTTACTCTGCCTTTGCCAGCGCTGCATCCGGTGCCGCCACTCCTTCCGGCTACACTCAGGCCTTCAAGAACTTGAATGCCTCTAGCAATGCGTAAGCATCTACCATGACCTGTCACCCTTCTTCACGTACTGACCATATTGTGCAGTTACGGATACCTCGGTTTTACCAACCTCGCCTCGTACGACACCGCCAAGTGTGCCCAGAAGTGTAACGCCATCTCTGGCTGTGCTTCCTTCAACCTTTACTACGAACGTGACCCCAGCAAGGACCCCGGTACTGGCTGTGAGAACCCTGCCTCGACAACCAACATCAAGTGCGTATTCTGGGGTGGAGACCTCACTACTACAAACGCAAACAACGCTGGTCAGTACCGTAGCAGCTTCCAGGTCGTTATTGCCGGAAGCAACGGTTACGTGAACAACACCATCGAGCCCGCTGATGGCTACACCTCTCCTTCTTACTACGGCAACACCGCTATCGACGCCCCTGTTGACTGCAATGGCCAGTCCACCTTCCTTGGAAGCAAGGTCTTCACCGGTGGTCCTTTCGATGCCAGCCTTTGCGCTGCTGCTTGCGACGCCCAGAGTGCCACCAACCTGAAGGCCAACAAGGCCACTTGCAAGTTCTTCAACACTTACATTCTTGCTCGCAACAACGTCGCCATTGGCCAATACTGCAACCTTTACTCCCAGACTTGGGCATCGTCTTACGCTACCTACAAAGGTTCCAACAGCGGTGGTAACAAGTACACCGTTTCTTACTCTTACGGTTTCTCCAGCTCTGCCGACGCTGGTACTTGCAAGAAGCCCTCTACTTCTACCTGGATCATCAGCTCTGCCACTGCCACTGCCAGCTCTACTGCTACTGCTCAGCCCACCACTGCTGGTGGTTTCATCAACTGGAAGACTTTCCAGGCCAACGGTGCCAACCTCGGTGGCTGGCTCGAGAAGGAACAGACCCACGACCCCATCTGGTGGGCCAGCGTCGCCAACCTTTCTACCACCCCTGACGAGTGGACTCTCTGCCAGACCCTTGGCGACCAGTGTGGTCCTACTCTGGAAGCCAGATACGAGTCATTCTTGAACAAGTCTACCATCGATCAGCTCGCCTCCGTCGGTGTCAACACTCTCCGTATTCCTACCACCTACGCCGCCTGGGTCAACGTTCCTGGATCTGCTCTCTACCACGGTAACCAGCAGCAGTACCTCAAGGCTATTACTGATTACGCCATCAACACCTACGGCATGCACATCATCGTTGGTCTTCACTCCCTCCCCGGTGGTGTCAACAACCTCGACATTGGTGAGGCTCTCATGCACGACGACTTCTTCTACAACACCACCAACCTCAACTACGCTTACGCCGCCGTTGACTCCATCCTTGACTTCATCAAGGCCAGCGGTAACCTGACTTCCTGGACCATCGGCCCCATCAACGAGGCCTCTGACAACCTCTCTGGCTTCGGTACCTCCGCCGGTCTCTCCGACAAGGGTGCTCAGTGGGTTGCTGACTACATCAACGGTGTTGTCGCTCGCACCGCCAAGGTCGACAGCCGTATCCCCGTCATGGTCCAGGACTGCTTCAAGGGTGCTGCCTTCTGGGAGCCTTACTTCGACGCATCTGCCAACCTTGTCATCGACTCGCACGTTTACTACTTCGCTGCCGCCGGTACCTACTCGCAATATGTTGCCCCTGCCGTCTGCGGTCAGGCTGCCTTCATCGCCGAGGCCACCAAATTCCCCAACTTCATTGGCGAATGGTCTCTCCAGACCATGTACAACAACAGCCTCGCCATCTCTGAGAGACAGTTGATCTTCAACACCCAGCGTTACGCCTGGAGCAAGTACGTCAGCGGTGGTTCCTTCTGGACTGCTGTTTCGTACTCCACTGCTCTCGTCGATGGTCAGGGCACTCAGAGAGATTACTGGTCCTACACCGACCTCATCAGCGCTGGCGTCATAAAATCAGAGTCTGCCTTCAACGGCACCGCCTACTGCTAGATGCAGTTCGAAAAATGGTAGTCTAGCTCTGCCGCAGAGACTCGGGCTTGCCTGAGCGATGGTCCAGCACCATTTGTTTTTTTGTTCTTCTTTTCCCCTTCACTTCATGATAGACGATTTTCTAGATTTACGCTTTGTTTATACGCTTTTTGTTTATAGAAGACGGTGGTGGCTTGGTGGTTTATTTAGTACAGCTTTATGTATATATGTCGTGTAAAAGCATTTATTGATTTGACACTATTTTGAAGCATTCTTGATCAGCAGAATTGTCGGTCCTCATCTCCAGTCAGATATTTGTTATCGTCTAGACTAACGAGACCCTCACCCGACCAATATTTTGTACTGTGACAGTGGTGATTTTGAGCACATCGAGATGTGAAGCGCACGGACGCCAAAGTGCGGCACGTCGACCTCGCCTTCTCTTTTCGCATCTTGACCTCGCTCCTGCCTTTGACCACATCGTCTTGAGATGCTTAATGCATTCAAGTATTATGTCTGTAATGATCAGAGACAGCTATGACTGTAATGTCTCTAGATGAACGCGTTGGCTTGGATGGCAGCAGCGATCACATCCAGGCCAACGAACGCGTCTGCAGTTTGCCTGTTCCTCCACATCCCGCAGCTGGCTGTTTCAATCCTCGAATCCAAGCATAATCACGTCAATCAACTTCGGCCGAACAGCTGGAGTCAAATGCCGTTCGTCGCTAATGATCAACCTTTCGACCTGCATAGACAACTCCGCATCCCCGCACCCACCCCGCCTTTGCCTTGCTTCCCCTGCCATCTTTACACCAGAGTTCCTCTCATCATGCAGATCTTCATGTCGAATCTGTATGGCCGACACGATGATGCTAACCTTGTTGTCTTTTCTGCTTAGGGCTCCACCGTCATGCTTGTCAGAAGCTTCTAAGCTCGGAGGACATTGCACCGAAGTGCAGCAATGATGATATAGCTGCTATATATGCTGCTGGGCTCTGCAGATACTCAGGCTCCCATTCAAGATCATCTTGATCATAGCCTCTTTCTAAAATAATCAATATGCGCCGTCCGCTCGCTGTGGCTTTGACCACGCTTCTGTCTTCTTCAGCTGCTGCTGTGCCTTACGCCGAGTACATCCTTGCACCGTCTCAGCGAGATCTTTCTCCTGTAAAAGTCCACCAGGCCAATGGAACAGTAATCAATGCCGCTGAGGTGACGACTTCCGGATCTGGAGGTACGACCTTCAATAGCGTCTCAGCCGTAACTTACGACTACACCAAGAACATTGGAGGTCTGGTGTCTTTCATCGTCAGCTCTAGTTCAGACAGCGAACAGTACATCGGAATATCCTACACCGAGTCATCTCTATGGATCTCCCCGGATGGTTCCGATGCCACGCAAAATATTGCCATCGACGAGACATTGTGGTTCAAGATTACTGGACCAGGCAATTACTCGGTTGAGCCTCTTCATGACCGCGGTGGCTTCAGATATCTTAACGTCTACCACAACACCACTGGCAATGTTACCCTCAGCCACTTGCAGACATACTTTACTGCCATGCCACATTTCCCTGATGACGGCATTGGTGAGTACACAGGCTATTTCCACAGCAATGATGAGAAACTCAACCGAGTATGGTATGCTGGTATGTATCTGCACATGTCCGAAGCTCACAAATGACATGATGCCAATGATATGCAGGTGCATATACTGATCAACTCTGTACCATTCCTTCCACTGCAGGAAACTCTCTGGTCGACCTCGACGCCACCGACCCGAACACACCGACAGTATGGTGGTCCAACAGCACTTTGACCAATGGAAGCTCAGCATTTACCGACGGTCCTAAGCGTGATAAGCTCGTCTGGCCTGGTGATTTTGCCATCTCTGTTCCAGGAGTATTCCTCTCCACGGACGACGCCATCACCGTCAAGCTCTCTCTCCAGCAACTATTTGCGAGTCAAAACGCTACTACTGGAGCACTCCCTTGGTTTGCTCAACCCATCTACGTGTTCCCTGAGAACAGTTTCATCAACTTTGGAAAGGTAGTCTTCAGCTTCAACTACCATCTATTCACGCTCCTTGGATTGCACAACTACTGGATTTACACTGGTGATGACGAATACTTACAACAGAACTGGAACAGATTCAAGCTTGCTCTGAATTACAGCTTGAGTTTTGTGGATGAGACTGGATTAGCCAACGTCACTTCAAGCTTCGATTGGTTAAGAGAAGGCATGGGCGGTCACAACATCGAGGCCAACAGCATCTTAAAGCACACTTTGGATGTAGCTGTAACTCTCGCTTATGCTGTGAACGATACTTCTCACATCGCTAGCTGGAAAAATTCTTCTGCAACTATTGTCAGCGCTGCAAACACACTCCTCTGGGACAGCTCTGCTTCGCTATACAAGGATAATGAGACCACTACTCTACATCCCCAAGATGGAAATGTGTGGTCCATCATTTCTGGTGTTGCGTCTGCGAACCAGAGTACTGATATTTCGAGCGCCCTCGCTGCACGCTGGGGACCTTATGGTGCACCCGCTCCCGAAGCAGGAACCACTGTATCTCCGTTCATCACAGGCTTTGAACTGCAAGCTCACTTCCTCGCCGGTCAACCTCAACGTGCTATCGAGTTGATGCAATTTATGTGGGCCGACTTCATGTTGGATGACCCGCGCATGACGAATAGCACATACATCGAAGGCTACGATACTAGCGGCGCATTGCACTATCCTGCTTATGCAGACGACGCACGCATCTCACATGCCCACGGCTGGTCTTCTGGTCCTGTCTTGGCCTTGTCAACTTTTGCAGTTGGTTTACACGTGCTGAATGCAACCAATTGGATTGCTCACCCCCAACCTGGCAACTTGACGAATGTGGAAGCTGGATTCAAGGTCGACCATGGCACTTATTCTGGCAACTACTCTGTCACTGCCAAGGGAGCGAGCTATGTTCTCTCTACCCCACCTGGCACCAAAGGAAGCCTTGTACTCGACACTCCTGGATGCAATGCTAGTGTCAAGGTCACTGGTAGTGATGTTGGTGGTAAGCATGGGAAGAAGTTCAGTTGGGTAAAGCAGGTTCATGGACATAAAGGTGTGGCATCGACTCCATGGAAGTGTGGTGTATGGGGGCCATCGCCTCCTGCACACCAAGATGGCAGTGCTGGCACAATCACGATTGATAATCTGGCTGGTGGAAATTATACTGTGGACATCGTATGCTCCTGAGCATTCATGTAAGATATAGAGCAATGAATCAACGCAATCTCGGATGATAATCAGCATAATAAATCAAGCAGGAGATCGGAAGGAAGAATTCGGAACAGTAATCGAAAGATAAATCTCATTGAGATCATGACCAGAAAAAAGGGGTATCAAGAAATCAAAACTAATACCGAATTCTCAGGCCCCATCTTTTCCATCCACTTCTTCTTTAGCTTCTCCGACGTCAAAGAATCGGACACTCCTCCCCGTCTGCTGTGCTGCACTCCCGTTCAAAGCCAGCCCAGGTGCCCCACCAAATCTCGTCCTGCGAAAGGTAGCAGGTGTGAAACTCTCTTCAGCCAGACCTACACCACCACCTGTACTACCCAACGAACTACCGTACCCTCCTTTTCGCATTTTGCGTTCAAAAGGCGTGACTTGCGGAGTTTTAACGTTGTTGTTCCTCATCGGCGCAGGAGTAGTTTTGATGGCGGGGGCAGGTGTAGTAGAAACAACCACTTCCCTCTTCACTCCCTGCGTAGACGACGGGATCGAAGATAGTGCTTTAGCACGTTGACGTTTGCTAGGTGTCCTTGCCATATATCCTGGTACCGGCGTCGAAGCAAGCACACTGTCGAAGCGCTGAGCTGGCTGTTTACCATTGCCATTTTGCTGTTGGAAAAACTGCTGTTGTGGCGCAGGTTGGAACGATGGAACAGGCCTGTTCATCACATCACGCAACACATCAAACGATGTCCATTCTTCGGCTCTGTGCGTGGCACCGAAGTCCATTTCCTCTACATCTGATTCTTCATCGTCGTCGAGGAGGGGTGCGAGACGGCTTTGTGCAGACAAAGGCGCCGGTGCTGGAGTTTTGCGTGCGGAAGGTAATCGTAGACTGCTGAACAGATTTGATGACGGTACGAGAGGCATGGGGGCAGGCGTGGGCGCGGACGCGATAGCTGGTGATCGGGCTCTTGTGGGAGATGCGGGTAGGTCGTCCTGCTGAGGATCCAGGGGTAGTGGTAATGTCCTCGCTGCTCTCCTTCTCGAAGCCTGCTCGGCCCAATATCTCAACATATTCCTACGATGTTGTTGAGCGTTGCGCTGTTCAAGTGCTGCTGCAGAGTCAAGACTGCGTCGATGGCAGAACAGTGCCCATTTGAGCTTCTTGAGTGTTTCTGTTGCGAGCAGATCAATAGTTTGAGAACGTAGCGTGAGAGCTTGAGCGTGATGAAGCAAGACTTCTTGGCCCTTCGACACGAGGGTGGCAACAGTGCGGAGAAAGAGAACACGCGCAGAGAACTCTTCGGCTTGTATGGTCAACTGGTTGTTTTGCTGGGTTCTGTCGCGCCACAAGTTGAAGATGGCAGTGCCGGCGTTGATGTGACGATTATTAGCGCGATCAATAGCAACTTCATCAAGCTGTTTGACGATATTTGTCCTTTCTCTCCAAGCAGCCAAACTGTTGCGAACCATGCGAAGCTTGATACGACTTCTCATCTCAACATAGGCATCTCTGCGTTTGTTTCGCTGGGCTTCGGCTGTAGCTTCCTTCCACTTCTTGAGTGTGCTGCTGGCCAAACAGTAGAATCTAGCATCATTTGACCAGCGATTCAACTTCATCAAGTGTTGTGTTCGGTGTACCCAGTATGGAAGAACGGCATTCATGACACGAGTGTTCTTGAACTCCAGTGCTTGTCGCTCCATCATCTCGTCAGCCCTAGAGATGCCGTGGAATCGAAGCATCACAGAAGCCATCATGCGTCTACGCTTGTGTTCGTGGAAGATCATTGCGGCTTCTTCGAGGTGGAAACGCTGCTCGGACAACCTCAGACTTAGAGTTTGCAGTGCACGTTCTTGCAGTCTGTTGTCCATAACACGGCGGAAGAGAGCGAGTCGAGAATGCAAGACCCATTTGTACAAGTTTTCGAGCACAACTCGATCGTCGATCTTCGAAGCAAGTGCACGAGCTCGAAGGTTGTCGTTCCAGTTCCTCCATACGTTTTGCAAGATGCGTTGCCGATCTGCAGCAGTGGCTTGTTGGGAAAGGTGGGCATTCGTGCGCCAGACTGAAACAGCTGTGGTCAGAACCCGCCTTGACACAACAGTGGTAATCTCCTTCGATGCGTGCCCCAATTTGGACTCCTTCACCAGATGGTGGAAGCAGTTGCCTACCACATTTGTCTGGTGTTGCTCTTCTGCGATCTGGTTCATTGATTGAATCGCATTTCGACGCGCAACCATTATACCAAAGGTCTTCCTGAGCAGACTGGCGTCACGTGTATGTTCAGCAGAAGCGTGATGTTGTCGGAGACGCCCAACAGCACCTGTCAAACGGTGAAAGCAAGACTGCTTAAGACGATAATCACGCCAAATAGGAGCCTTGCGTTCGCAGAAAGCCCAAAACCATTTCCACCAAGTTTTTCGGACCAAATTCTCTTCGTATATCGCAACAGCCCGCTCGTTGTCAATGGCTTTGCGAGCTGCATTTGTTCTCCAGACCGAGAACCATTTTCGCAAGCCCAAACGTCGACACTTGAGATCATTGACAGCAGTGATATCGCGCCAAGCGTTGAAGTAGCGAGTGCGCAAAATGTGTCTTCTAGCAACAGATGTTCTGGCAATCTCGTCACTTGTGGACTGCGCCCAGTGTGTGAAAGCTTTGTTCAACAAGAACAGGTCTCTTGCCCTGGTCGCTCTTTTCTCGTACTGCTCAAAGAATTGTTCTGTCTCAGCAGCTTGACGAATTTCGGATAGTTTTGCGGCCCAAATGCTAAAAGCTTGGGCTTTGAGAAGGCGCTCATCGTGATTCTGGGCAACAATGGCTAAGTGACGGTTTCGGGAGGACTCTTGATGTAAGCGGTGTAGGCATCGCCGAGCAGTCTTTACTTGTGACATGTAGAGGAAAGAATCGGCTTCGTCTTCCATCTCTTCTTCGAGAAATTCATGGATCGGGGGCTGGTAGTTTGGCGACAAAACAGGCGGAGAGCTAGGGAAGTCGGACTCGGTATCGTCGTCGGTCGCGCCGTTCTGGTAGTCGAGTGGGGGTTGAGGGCGAGCCCAAGGCTCTGGTGGCGGCGGGCGCGAAGCCCTGACACTGTCTTGAGTTGACAGGGAGTGACTCCTTCGAGGGTGTGATTGAGGTTGTACATGCACCCTGCCTCGAGAGGACGATGCATTCAAGACGGGCGGCGCATTGATCGAGGGCGTCTGGCTGCGCGAAAGGTTATCGAATGAGTTGCGTGGGATGTGTCCGGGTTGAGCAGTTTCCAATCGTCCACCACTAAGCCAAGTCTCATCGAGTCCTGTGTCATTGAAGCTCGCCCTGCGACTTCTTCTTCCGCTGCCAGTTCCTAGCTCTTGCACTGGTCGGTCGTCGGCTGGAGACAAATCCACACCTTCATCATCTTCGAAGTCTTGATCATCTTGTACGACGATGTGTATGTCGAATTTGGCGAGCAACTTGCGCAACTTGGACATCAAGGAACGAGAATTGTGAGCGCGGCCCTCGCCCAAGCGCAAAAGGTAGCGGAAGAAGCGTCCATCGTGTTCCTGCGCAATGCCATGTTGCGCAAGGACTTTGTCATATGCTGCGAAAAGTGCTCGGAAGGGAGGGTTTGGCGATTGTTGCGCGTCGGATACGATCTGGAAGAGGATGTTGATATCTGCGCAAGGCAATCAGTCTCGTTGATCACACCAATTAAAAAGACAGAGACAAGGAACAAACTCACCTCGGTCACTCAAAGGCGGCAACTCCTCAATCCCCGACGAGTCTGGCATTCGGCTCGTGTAAAAATCCGTCTATTGACGCGTTTCGTTTCGGTCGTCTATACCGTCGCTGTATTGATGGCGGAGACGGCATTCGCGCGTTCTTGTTTTTCGTGAATTCGTGTCGATAAATCATGCAATGCTGGAATTCGGTATCATGTTTTCGTCGTCTCAAAAAAAGAATGGGGCCGTATACGGGCGCAACTCTTGTTGTTGTTGTCTCAGGAAAGTGCACACAGAGAACGCGACTGGTCAGCGCAGGGCGGGCTTTCACATGCAGATCTGCCCTCGGTTGCTTCCGATCACCGCCTTTGAACCTCTGAATCAATGACATCGCCAATCGCAACTCTCTCTACCAACGCCTTCGAGCATTATCCTCCTACCAATTCCTCACAACACAATCATGTCGACACCACGAGCAAAGCCGCTTGAGAAGCTCATTACTGCCACCTCAAAATGCACTCTTGAGGTATGTCCTCTCTTGATCGGGTCCTACTACGCAACTACTACGCAATGCTAACAAGAAACCCAGGGAGCTGCATATGGCAAATGTATCGCCGCCGAATACCAAAATGTCCGCAAGGACATGTGTGCGAAGGAATTCATGCAATTGAAAAACTGCTACCTGGTACGTCCTTTATCGAGAGATTTGACAGCGAAGACTAACATACATTTCACAGGCAGCGGCAGGCAGAAAGCGATAATGTCATAACGAACACGAATGAAAATCAATTGAAATCAGCTTTTGTCTTAATTCTCATATCTCAAACATTTCTAAAAGACCAGAAATTCTCTCATCCCTTTTAGACATCTATCATAGCTTGAAAAGCATCAACTTGACAAGCACGTCTCTGACATTGGCATCCTCTTCGGCCAAAGCTCCTTCGGTGGCAGAGTCCTCACGTTGGATCTCACCTTGGATAGCCTTGTCGAACAGGGGCTTTTGCTCCTTGAACATGCTGTCAACCTCGTTGTTGTCGTCCTTGACAACCTTGTACACCATGCGCACGTCATCTGTAGGTACGAGGCCGGCACTCTTGCGCAGACGTTGCACTCTGTTGACGAACTCTCTGGCCATACCTTCTTGTGCGAGCTCGGGGTATGCAAAGCTGTCGAGGATGACGAGGCAGTTGTCGTCGACTGAGACCTCGAGGTGCTTGGTCTCGGGTGTTTGTGCGATACCACGCTGTACTCTGAGGTCCTCCGCGACAAGGTGGCAACCCTCGATGGTGATCTCGCCACTTGACATGAATGACTTGATGTCGGTGGATGAGAGGTTGGGGATGGCCTTCTTGACCTTGGCGGCGTCCTTCTTGAACTTGATGCCCAGTGACTTGACGTCGGCAAGGGCAGAGTATTGGACTTGGTACTTCTCCTCATCAGAGCTGAGGATGAGATCACGGATGTTGAGCTCCTCGACAATGTATGACTCGAGAGACTTGACGTCCTCGAGGTATTGAGGGTCGGAGTGGATGACGACCAATGACTTGAGAGGGGTCTTGAGCGAGACGGTTCTTCTCTCACGGCAGAGACGACCTTGCTCAATAACGACTTGCATGCGCTTGACACGTCTCTCAACGACCTCATCGAACAGCTCCTCACGGACCTCAGGGTAAGGCAAGAAGTGGACCGAACGCATGTCTTCGTAGTGCAACTCCTTGGGAATGTGCTTGGAGATGCGCTGGTAGATGTTGTCGGTGATGAAGGGGATGAAAGGTGCGAGACCTCTAACCATGGTGTAGATGACCTCGAAGAGAGTGTTGAGAGCGTGGAGTGCGTCGTCCTGACCGGCCTCACCCTTCAGACGTCTGCGGTTGAAACGAATGTACCAGTTGGTAGTGTTGTCGATAAGCTCGAGCAGACGAGGGACGACAGTGTAGAGACGGTACACTGACATCTCGTTGTTAACGAACTTGAGCAGAGACTGACATGAAGCGAGGATCCACTTGTCCATGACGTTGGTGTTGGTGGTCTCGAGTGATGTGTCGTACATGAAGTCAATGTCAGATTGCTTCTTGAGGAGGGCAACCTGCTGCTCGAAGAAGTTGAAGCTGTTCCACAGAGGAAGGATGACACTTGAGACAATCTGCTTGACACCTTGCTCTTGGAAACGAAGAGGCTCGGCACGGACGACGGGGGAGTTGATCATGTACAGACGCAGAGGATCAGAGCCGTACTTGTCCATGATAAGGTTAGGGTCGGGGTAGTTCTTCAGCGACTTTGACATCTTCTTGCCGTCCTCAGCAAGGACGATACCGTTGACGACACAGTTCTTGTAGGGAAATGTGTCGAAGAGGAAGGTACCGAGAAGGGACATGGTGTAGAACCAACCACGAGTCTGGTCAAGACCCTCGGCAATGAAGTCGCCAGGGAACTTGTCGTGGAAGGTGTCCTTGTTCTCGAAGGGGTAGTGCTGAGAGGCGTAAGGCATGCTGCCCGACTCGAACCAACAGTCAAAGACCTCCTCGATACGGCGGAGTACACCCTTGCCCTGCTTGCTAGGGATGGTAATGCCATCGACAGTATCTCTGTGGAGGTCATTGAGCTCACCAGTGTAACCACTCAACTCCTTCAACTCAGCAATGCTGCCAATACAGACAACCTCCTTGAAGTCGCTGCTGACCCAAAGAGGAATGGGAGTACCCCAGAAACGGTTTCTTGACACGTTCCAGTCTCTGGCAGACGCAAGCCAGTTGTGGAAGCGACCCTCCTTGACGAAGCCAGGAACCCAGTGAGTCTTCTCCAAGTTTTCGAGGAGCTTGGGAACAACGTGCTCAACCTTGATGAACCACGAGGGGACAGCACGCTGGATGAGGGGAGTCTTTGAGCGAGGGCAGTGAGGGTATCTATGGACAATCTGGCTCTTCTTGACGAGACGGCCAGCCTTCTCGAGATGCTTGATGATGTCCTTGTCGGCAGCCTTGACGTGCTGACCCTCGAAGTCGCGGACTTCAGAGGTGAAGTGTCCTGAGGGATCCAGAGGGTTAGGAGGGGGGCGCTTGTCGCTGATGACGCCAGCTTTCCAGGCGACTTGGTAATCGTCCTCACCGAAAGCCGGAGACTGGTGAACAATACCGACACCCTCGTCGACCTTGACGTATGTGTCGTTGAGAACCTTGAAACCAACACCCTTGAACTCCTCCTTGAAGTAGTCGAACGGAGGCTCATATTCGACACCGAGCAAGTCGGAACCCTTCATCTTTTCCAATACCGAGTACTTTGCCTTCTTGGGGTCCTTGTACAGCATCTTCAGACCAACCTCGAGCAGGATGTACTTCTTGTCCGACTCTTGATCGTGGATCTTGATGTATTCGAAGTCGGGATGCACACAGAGACCGGTGTGGGAGGGAAGGGTCCAGGGAGTGGTGGTCCAGGCCAGGAAGTATTCGTTCTCGCGGCCGAGGATGGGGAAGTTGACAACAATGGCAGGGTCGGAGACATCGCGGTAGTCTTCTTGGGCCTCACTCTTGCTGAGAGGAGTGCTGAGGGCAGTCGAGTAGGGCAAGACCTTTGCGCCGTGGTAGACGAGGTCCTTCTCGTAGAGCTGCTTGAAGACCCACCAGCACGACTCCATGAAGGTGGGGTTCATGGTCTGCGCCTTGTCAGCGCTTGTTCTTTTTGTCCGTGAATGTTTCTGGTCCTCACCTTGTAGTCGTTGTCAAAGTCGATCCATCTTCCCAGACGACCGACAACTCTCCTCCACTCTTGGGCATATGTCATGACGACCTCGCGACATCTGCGGTTGTATTCGGCGATACCAATCTGCTCAACAGCCTTGCGACCGCGCACGCCGAGCTCTTCCTGGAGCTGGTTGTCGATGATCTGCTCGATGGGCACACCTAGACTCTGTCAGACCGAGCTGCTTATTGGAGGCGATTGCGCATGAACGGACCGTGGGTGTCCCAGCCGAAACGACGCTCGACATGGTGGCCCTTCATGGACCAGTAGCGGGGAATAATGTCCTTGATGGTTGAAGCGAGCAAGTGACCATAATGAGGTGTGCCGGTAGCGAACGGAGGACCATCGTAGAAGGTGTATGGCTTCTTTTGCGCCGACAGTTCGAGTTGTCTCTGGAAAGCATCGATCTCCTGCGATCAGGTATTAGTCACTGTTTGTCAAGGGCGCGTTGAAGGCGAGTGCGCATACGGTCCACTGAGCGAGGATGCGCTCCTCTTCCTTGGGAAAGTTGACCGCCATATTGTTAGTGTTTCCGGTCGTGTGTCCAAGACGGTGATCGCGGAATGCTCTTCAACTTTTTTGGCCGCGCGGGAGTCATCAACGCCGGAGTCACAGAGTGGGATGAATCTGGGGAAACTCTTGGCTAGACTTGCCTCTCGAAATACTCATACCACTTCACTTCTCGAGTTTACGATGATTTCTTTGAGACCAGGCCATAGACTTGATAGCTGTGGTTGAGCACCAGAGGTCTGTAGCATGGATACAATCAGGTACTCGAAAACAGACTCTTTGTTTTGTCTGTATAGACCTGTTGTTATCTCTGCATAGGGCTAAGAGCTATTTCTTCCATCTGCCATCGTTGGAGCCACTCTTGCGTCCTTAATGCTACTCGATGTCGGACGTCTCCTTCATGTGTCCTCAGTAATCCGCTAACAGCTTGCGGTACAGACCATAACAAAGATCAGGAATCCGTGAGATGACTGCTTGCACCTCTGCATTCTCCTTATATGCTTTGCGGTATGGATGAAGCTTCACAAACACCACCTCTCGCAACTCTCTGTCTGTATCTGGGGTTCCTTTGAAAGCAATGATGAGCGCTGCAGCCAGGCCGTCATGACAGTGGATGAAGAGATCTTTGAACTTGGCAACTGCTAGTGCTTTGAGCCCAGAGATGCCGTACTTATCGCCCATTGCATACATTCTGGCGTGCTCAGCGAGGAGTCCTTTGCGGTTGCTGGTGCCGCATAAAGTCAACTTCTTTTTGAGGGCTTCTGTAGTCTCCTCCTCGAGATAATCGTGGCGATAGAGATAGCAGACCATGAGTTTGACGGTTGCAGTGGTCTCGACATCCAAGTCCCAATCAAAATCACTCTCATCGAGAGGCTGGGAATAGAAGGCAATGTCCCGACCTGGACCAGCAGAAATCTTGATGACATTGGTTTCCCCCTCTCGGAATGTATGTGGGCGACACGCGGCGCGGAAGAACTCTGACTGAGGGCAGATGATGGCTTTGTGGACGTGGTACGTGTCTGAGCCACACACGATCTGGAAGTCCGAGTATGCGCCGCTCTCTTGTAGTCTACACGATCGTCAGCCAGGTTCAGAGTTGAAAGCGACAAAGCTCACTTGGCCATAGTTGAAGCCAAAGACTTCTCCGAAAGCAATGCTGCGCTCATTGTGTGATGTAAGATGGATGATTTGAACGTGATGGTGAGGTGCGAGGTCGATGTTGAAGAGGAAGTCGAAGTTGATTGCCGACCCAGTCAAGAAGAAAAGCGACCGTGAAAGAAATGCATCCAGAGCTGCGTTTCACTGGCACATGTGAAGAAATGGAGGTGCTATTGTGACTTCCTCCTGTCGTATCGGGTTCGCGGCTTCGACGGTCTTGAAACCAGAGACCACTCACTCGTTCTTCACAACCTACCAATATTCATCTTCAGCTCCCAGTAAGTAAAGCTGCGCAGCCCGTGCTCGCGCTCTCTGTTTATGGTCTGACCGAAGTAGATCGCAGCGCTTCTCGAAAATCCATTGGAACTTACTCATCACCTCTTGAAAAAGAGCTTTTACAATACTTGAGGTGATCGCGACTCCTGATGGCAAGCGGTGTTTTTCTTGCAAATCTTGAGTCAAAGTTTTGGCAGGCACGATGAACAAAGAATTGCTTCACGGCAGCTTCTTCATCATCACATGCAAGTCTTTCGATGATAAGGTTTTCATTGTCGATGACCGGATTCAGTGTTGTCACTTCATCAGCGTCCTCGACTGGGATACAATTGAACAAGGTCTATATCATTTCACTTTTAAAGATTTCGGCCACGACTGGTGACTCGGACGACTCCATGGACAGCAAACGAAACAACGACCGCGAAGGTCTGAGTGCTCTCGATGCGGAAATTCTTGGCTCTGCCGCAGGCTCTGATACTGATATGGAAGAAGCTGAAGACATGGAACTCGACGACTCGAGCTCATCCTCGGACGCGTCGGTCAGTGGTGGTAAAAGTGGCAATGCTCGAAATCAATGGCACGAAAACAATCCGTTGCTAAGGGAGATCAGTCTGAACAAACTCGACGACTACGGGTACGTCAACCTCGAGACAATATGTGTCGACAAAGCTTTTGGCTACACTCGTCGACGAATGTTGGAAGCAGCAAGGTGGCGCGCCAAACTGGATGTTGCCAAAGGGCTATGTTATAGCATTGAAGAACCATTCACATTAGAAAAGAAGTCGAAGGTCGGAAAGCTGCACGAGTTCCATCGAATACATCCCATCTTTCGTCGAGACAACTGGAACTCGACTGACCTACTATGTACGACAACAACGAATAAATACTGGGAAAGGCTGAAACCAGTCCTACAACTGGCTACACTTCTGCTGGAGAGCGAACATATGATTGGGTATATCGTAGGTATGCTCGACGTCCCCTCGCATAAAAAGATCAGTATCACGGCGAAGACCCTTAAAAGATTAGGTGGTGAGGTATACTGGTTCGAAAGAAAACACAACCCCAGTCAGGTCGAAAGACAAAAGGTGTGGAAGGATCTCTACGAGCTTGGAAATAAGATCATGTGGACTGAGAAAGATATGACTGGCGACAAGCAGGTTCACGGATACACAACAGGCGACAAGAAGTCACCGGAGATCGTCCTGGACGAGGAACATATCAACATCATATGCAGAGAAGTCTCACCTGTCCAAGATGCGATTGATTGGACTCCTGGCAGCGACGAAGAATCGGCCAGGTTGAGAGTCAAGTTCAATCTCGCCACAACAATGGTTCATGAAGTCATGCACGCATTATGGCGCTGTCGATATTTTCCACATGTCGAACCATACTACAGAGATACTAGACATGCAGAATTGGGATTTCAATGGGAGCAACTGATGTACTCAGGTGTCATCGAAGGTCCGACTACAGATAGAGGTTTTCCATATGTGGGTTTCTCTTCTAATGATACTTACTCTCAGCACGCTGACAGTTTAACAGATCCTGTCAACTTACCAATGGCCTGAACCTGAGGATGAAGAAGACAACAGAGAAGCATTAATGAGCCACAAAAAATGGGGGAGTGGCAACGTCCCACGCGAGTATGCAGTGGAGATGAGTTTCATACAAAACTTCTTCACTCTAGACTTCTGGGATGAAGTCGATCGTTACGGTAGCTCGAATTTCTTCCCGTTGAAAAGACTAGGCGTTCGCACAGTAGGGAAGTTCGAATACTGGAAAAGCGAGAGTCCAACCATCAGAGGACCTGCTGACCCGACACCCCAAAGTCCAGACGACGCAGATGAAAGGGGAATCATCAATCGGCATTGAGCTTTCTGAACAAAGATGACAAGAAAAACCGGATATGGTATCTGGCAATCTTCATAAAACAAAGACCCACAATCGACCTCAAAGAACTTTTGTCTTTTTCCGGAAGATGTTGTGATTGGGGACTGTCCTACAAAAAAAACCAAAAACAGCAAAAACCTTTCTTCCGATCCTGTGCATTACTGTATCAACCCTACCTTGGAATCAATAATAATTAACCATGCCTCCGAGACGTGCTCCGAGTGCACCACCTGGTCCACGAGTGTCTCGTCGACTGAAAGGCTTGCCCCCAAGCGACGAATTCACCTTGTACGAAGCAAGGCAATACATTCACTATATGAATGTCAACGTTAAAAAGAAAATCAAATACAACCTGGCTAAACGAGAAGATCTCGGTGAATGGGCTTATCGGGTAGACAGAAGAAATCAGAGACAGCATTTCTTCCCTGGACAAATCATTCTGGCGGTACATGCCCATCCTCAAACTGTCCTCGACAGAGCCTTTAACGATCAGGATGTTGCCACAACCCATCAAAGCCCTGTCGCCGCAAAGATGAGAGTCATGGTAGTCTTGCACGAAACATTTACGGGCTTGTTGTGCTTGCCAATGTACACGCACCAAAGCAGCACACCCCTTCCACCAGCGAGGTGGGCTGAAATGGTCAGCATCAGCCACAACCTCACATGGCAAGGCAATACTAGGTGGGCTGGTCTCCCCCTACGCATGACCATACACAATACGCAATACGCCCATGACTCTTTCATACATTTGACTGAACCCATCCACGTCCAACTAGAGTCTAGGATCTGCGATGTCGGCTACATGAGTGGTGGCGAATATTGCAGGTTGATGGATTTGTTGCAATACAAGGAAGATGAGCTCAGAAACCAAGCTTTCGCGCTCTACGGTAGCACGTATAATAAACATGCGCTGCACAGCTGGCAGCCTACTCCTGGACAGAGGCTTAACAACACACGTCTTCAATCAACCATGAATTCCTTCGCTCAGATGAGATGGACACTTCACGGCTAGCGTTTTCTTCCCTCTCGTCAAGCCAGATTTCGACAAATGACAATCCAGTTCTTTTGCCTCTTGCAGGTTGTTTCATCTTATTTTGTATATAACACGTCTTAAAAATGTTTTCAAAGATCTCTGGGACCGAGGGCATGCCTGCTTCGAGACCTCAAAATTCTTTCTGTGCTCTTCTTTTTCCTCGTGACTAGTGTTCTAGAGCCCTAGAACAACATCAGCCGGGCAATCACTGCTTTGTCCAGTCCTTTGATCTCATGAAGGTGTACGAAGTCAAACTTCACGGTACAAAGAGCCAACCTCTTGCGAGCTCAATTCCTCCGGAAATAGCTAGAGGATGGAAGAGGACAAAGACACAAAGACTAATCATCCTCGAAGGTCAGACCTAATGGCCGATTGAAAAGCTGGAATGTCCGCCGCATTGACGTTACCTCGTACAGACTTACTACAACCTTGCAATCATGGCTGCCCCTACCGCAACCACCGAGACAGTACCACCCGAGCCCGAATTCCGGAGATCTAGGCGCCTTCAGAACCTACCCCCCCATCAAGACGTCCGAGTTCAAGAACAAACCTGGAATGGCGTAACAATTGAAAGACACGTCCTCTACGACAACGAAAGAAAAAATGTGATCAGGCCGTATGCTGAAAAGGCCCTCAACGTCAATCTCGAAAACCTACATCCAGGAAGAATTATCAAAGTGGTGGATGCTTACCCACAGACAAATCTGGAGGTCCACCCTCGTGATCGCGATATTGGACATACGAAGCTAGCCGGGGCTATCGGTGCTAAGTTTCGTTATGTAAGTATTATGTACCCGAGTACTACTCTCCAAAACTTCACTGACGCTGTTCTCTTCAGATGATAGTGGTTTGGCGGACTTTCAATGGTGTGGCTGCGGTTCCGCTGTACACCCTCAAGGAAGCCCAAATGCACGAGGACAGAATAAACGAATTCGTGAGCATCACCACCAATGCGACTTGGCAAGGGAACACGCCTTGGGCAGGTATGCCGCTCTTGATGAAAACGAATCAAGCATATCAACTGGAACCCAACTGCTATGCCGACCTTTCTCGCCCTCACTGGGTTTCGAAGTTCGAAAAAATCATCGACGATGTCGGTCACATTGACGGCGGCGAGTTTTCAAAGCTAATCGATCTGCTCGAAGTGAAAGAGATGGAGTACAGGATCGGGGCCTTTGACAGGTTTAGCACAGCCACTTTGACAGAACTTTATGAACCACAAGAAGCCCATGTCCCCAAGCCTAAAGTAAGGCATAGAGACGACAAGACAGCGAGGATGGAGAAGATACGCTTCACACGGGTCTAGAAACCAATGTTGGTGTATCGTGGTTGCTCTGACATGGTGATGTCAAATCGTGATTCTGCTTTCAACTATGTACGGCGTCGAGATACTGTTTTTTTTTATCAATGCAATGCACCCGGTAAAAAATTCTACTAAACTTCTGATTCGCAAATCACAATCCATGAATGACTCTTAAGCCAGCAAAACGCAGCAATGGGGGTGTCTTCATATTCACTCACACAAAATATACAAAAGAGCAAAAAAACCAAGACTTAACTTGGGAAAACATCTTTTCGACCAAATCGTCAACGCGACCAACCAAGGTGTGAGTCGAACTCACAACCTCTGGATTCTATTTATGCTCAGATTCGGGGAGGTTTTTGGAAGTTGATGAGGGTTACCCAATTGGGCCAGAGCTCCGATCTTCTTGCAGAAGAGCCAACTTGGTTTCATTATATGACTAGGTTCCTCGATCAGTAAGTGAATAAATCTGGAAGTGTTTTTTCCAAAACAGAAAGCTCCTGCTTGCCGAGGAAAGACTCAGCTTCACTCTATACTCGGTTCAACACATCTTCTAGGGGTTTCAGGCTCTCCCAGACCAAGAAAAATGAGAAATAAAATATTTTGTCTTGGCAGGACTCTTCTTGTTGTCCTTAGGGTACAAATTGACCTCTGAAAGCTTCCGCCCTATCATAAAAATTGACGAACGAAAATCGAAAACGGTCGGTCTGGCAAGAGTGACAAAATTTGAAAAGGCCTACGCTGAGAAGTGTTCATTATCCAATCTGCCAATAAACCAATTGAGCAATATATTTCGTCACACTCATCTACTCATCCGACCTGGAATTATACGAGCAAGATGAATAACGAACGTCACAACATACCAAGGAAGCACTTGTAGTCTGTCGAACAAAAGTTTGCACGGAGACTCAGCACGAGAAACTGGACACATCCTGAAGCCCACCCGTCTTAAGATAGCCCGATAGATTGTTCGCTTGGCCTCTAGTCCGGCAAATTCATGAATCGAGTATGCATGATCCGGTGGTACAACAAGTATGAGCAGTAGATAGGCCGAAGTTAGGTTGCGAATACTGCCAGGAGATGATTACTATAGAGGCTCGATGGTTGCATGGGATGGGTTCACAGGGCGATGATTCAACGAATAACAAGAACAAATCGAAATTGATCATGTGTACCATTTCTTCGATTGCGAGGCCAAATGTTACATCATGCTCGCTCCAGAGGTCAACAAAGACCGTCGAGTCTAGGCTTTGTCTACGAATCAACCCACCAAGATGTCTGTTGCAGCGATTCTCAACAAAGAGATGTATTCCGCATCCGGTCAAAACTTGGTAAGCCTCAGTATAAGTGGCCTCTCAATTGGCAAGATTTTTGGGAACCTATTTTCTTGTCGCAGAAGAATATCGACATTCCAGTCTCTTTCTTTTTCTTTCAAACTACTCACATCAGATCATGGTATTGGGAAAGCGTAAGCACGGCCCCGGGGCAAAGGCAGCTATGCAAGGCCTCAAGAACCACGAGGATCCAGTTGTACGAAAGCACAAGATGGATGACAATGGCAAAATTATTATGCCGATCAGGAAATCATCCAGTTGCGTAGAGAAGGGCAAAACAGACCCATCTGGAAGTCGGAAATCAAGTTCTCCGAGGAGATCGCCGCCTCTTTCACCTAAATCGAAAATGTTAGCCGATCTCATCCCGGGGAAAACGACGGAGGACATCCAGAAGATATGCGGTAAGGCTATTGTGTCGCCCAGAACGCAGATTGGACTTGAGAAGGAACGGGTACAAGTCGAAGAGAAGAGACTTCGCCTTGTGGACGAAAGGCTCAAAAAAATGAAGGAGGTACTGATTCTGAAGGCCGACTACCCGCTGGTGGCCGGAGACATGGAAGAAGACGATGAACCAGAACACCTTCAGCGCTCTCCTGCTTTCAATGCGTACCCTGAGGATCCTGAGGTGTACGGGCGAGAGGCCAAACAAGTACCTATGCAAGCCCATAGAAATATCATTGTCGACAGAAGCCAAGCTCATGAACCGTTCGGCCATGGGATTGTCTCAAGGGTCCTTCTGGAAGAAGAAACCGAGCCGGGCAAACCAACGAGACAAGTTGGGGCGTGGGCGATCAAACAAGTACACCTCCGGGAGTGGTTGGCCCCAGGAACAGTGATCCGGGCTCTACACGCAGTTCCCAACAACGACCTCAAGCTAGAATATCCCAGCAACCTCGTACGCATATATCCTCGAGGCCCGGTGATAGCAAAGTGGAGGCCCATGATTATACTCTGGCATCATAACAGTGAGATGACCTGTGTGCCACTTTTCACACTGAAGGCAAAAAATCCGGAGACGAAAAAATCCGAGTCAGGTCTTAAATTGCAGCATCTCGCACCCGCTAAACGTCGAGAGTATATGCCGATCAGGCGTGACGATAACGAGGGCAGCGCATGGAAGAACTATGGCCTAGCACTGCACAACGGGCCACCACTGATCATGTTAAAGCATCCTGGTACTTACGGCCTGGAAGCGGGCTCTTTTGCTGATCTTTCACGGCCCGTGACCGTCGGTAAATTCGACGAGTTCGAGGATGCGCTTGCTATGCTCAAGGACGGAAGCTACGCTCGTCTTCTTGAGGCTTTCAAATTCAGAGAACAGTTAGCCAGGGAGGGCGCGCTTAGCAGCAAAGGCATGAGGGATACACGCACAGCTACGCCCCCAGCATTACAACGCATGAGTGACGATAGAGCAAAATGGAATGCAATGGGCGTGGGAGATGATCAGATAGACGAGGACGACGCTTACTATGATGCCGAGTTTATAGATCTGAACAGGTAGAGAAAGAGTTTTGTAGAGGATAATCCAGTATCGAATTGTTTGTGGTTTTGCACAAGGTGTAAGAAGGTCGCGGCCACCAGATGTTGTCGGAAGCTTCGTGAGATGTGCCGAGTTTTTTCCATGACAAGTACTCCTTTTTCCAGTCAATCCGCCCACCGTGATTGTTATCGTGCCTATGTCACCACAAGTCACGGAAGTGCAACCATCTGCATATCTTGGTGGCTGCAGATGGTCGAGGTACTTGTCACACATGGCCGAGTATTGTAGCAACTGTTTCTCGTTTTGAACTGCACGCCACATCTGTCCAACCAATCACAAGCAGCATCATCGTCTCGACAGCCGCTGCCAATTAAGCTTAGGACTTTTTTGGCTCCATCAACAAACCCAGTGGGCGGTTAAGATCAAGAACAAGGTCATCATCAGCACTCCGTATATGCTGTGTGGATAACAAAATAAGTGATTGGCGCGCAAGATGCGAGGCGCACAACATGTGGCACGGGCTTTCGACATGGGCTTCGGCGCGTAAGCAGTCACAAGTTGGACCATGAAATAGGTAGGTTGAGACGTGACTTCCTGGTTTGTACTGTCTTTTGTTTTGCTCCTGCATTCCATTCTCCTTCGCTGTCTGTTCCTTCTGCTGTTTCTGTGTCGCGTTTATTTTGTTCTTTCGTTTGAGCTGGATCTCTAATTCTCGTTGCACCTTCCTCGATCTCTACCATCATCCTTTGGAGAGGTTTCCAAGTCCGATTACTTCTGGAAACAAAAAAGAAATCATGCGATTCCCTTCTTTTGCCTTCGCTGCCGTAGCCGGCCTATGGCAGCAGCCTCTCGCTCCCGAAGAAGAGACAGTCACCAGCACTCGCCATATTCATATCACCAGAACCGTCACGAACGCCGCCAGTACCATCTATGCAGTTCGTATGGGAACATCAACCGTATACATGGAACACCTCCCTGCCACATTGATCACGAAATCGGTTCCTTGGCAAGCACTACAAACCGGTCACCTCGAGTTGCGCTCAGAGGGAGAGTCAACTAGCACGATGCACATCAAGGTCACACAGACTGTGGCACAAGTCCAAGCTACAGTGTTTGCCAGCAAAGTCGGAACGTCGGTGTCAACCATCACGAATGTTCCCCAGTCTCTTATGGACGAAGCTGCCGAGGATGCTGCTGAATTGTCATCGTCGCAGTTGGCAGCAGCCATCTCGTTTGCAAAATCGGAAGCATTGGCACATTCGACTGTCGCAGTGCTAGCGAGCACCACTTCGTCTACTGTTGAGCTCTCATCTACCTCGGCATCATCGACTCAGCCCGAAGTGGCTCCTTCGCCCAACTACACGAATTCGAGCCATTCACCCACATTAGTGGAAGTCTCTGTTGCTAAGCCTAGTCCCAGCAGTATCAGTACTGGTACTAGTACGATTCTTCCGATCGGCCTTGAGCTCCGCTCTAATGCAGGCGTGGCGACCAATACCCAACTCACATCTACTGAAGCACCAGCTACTGTCGTCGCCGTTATCTATGGCTCTTCAACTTCAATCATGACATCTGTACCCTCAACATTGCTCGCCGCGATTGTTTCATCCCAAGCGACTTCGATATCACAAACCAGCATCTCTAGAGCGACCGTCGACGCAGTTGTTTCGACTCAAGCGACCGAGGCTATTGCTCCTGTGGATACCAACGCCGCGCAGGTCAAAAGCACACAAACCGCGCTGATCCAAGCTTCGACCTACAGCGATGAAGCAGCGGCAACAAGCTCAGACATTGGAGCTTCTTCGACAACAGAAAAAGGACTGTTCCCATCATCGTCGAAAATGTCAAGTACGACATCCACATCTAGCTCTGCATTCGTGACTAGTAACAAAGTCTACACTATTCCCATTACTACCAGCCAGACTTCAAGCTCCTCTAGTCATAGCACCTCTGTATCATCAATTGTCGAGACTTCCGCCGCGGCGTCCTTTCCTTCAGCCTGCGGATCACAAAGCAGTGCCTCAGCAGCAGCAGATGTTGCAGCGGACAACGCAGCCGGCGCCTCAGGAGGCGACTCGGGAAGCTTCAAACTCAGCAAAGGAGGTTTCGCAGCAATCATCAGCGTCGTCTCCATCGGCGTGGGCCTAGGCAGTAAGATCCCTGCTCCTCTTTCCCTCTTCTCCGCATCACCACTGACAACCTCTACAGTAATCTTCCTCGTCCTCTTCGTCGTAGCAAAACGCCGCCAATGGAACGTCCGCAAATCCATCGCTCGCGCTTCCCGCCGCCTGACCGGCCGCTTCTCTTCTCATCCGAACAAATCAGCTCTCAAGTCAGAAAAAGAACCTACCCTCCCCATCATCGAACCCCGTCAACCGCTCGGTCCTCGTCCTGCGCCATCTTCTCGTAGAGCACAACAAGGTTTTGCAAACATTGACGCTACACTGCACACAAACTATCGCGGCGTGGAGACGGTAGGCAGAAGTGCCAGCCGCGGCCCAGAGGTTTGGAGAAGAGAGATGGCGAAGGAAAGGCAACAGCAACAACAGCAGAGAAGTCAAAGCCAGAGGAGAAAGCCGGAGTTGAGAGTTGATACCGGCGTTGCTGCCAGGGGGTTGGAGGAGGGAAGAGTGCAGGAGCAGAAGAAGAGGTCGAGAGGGGATTGGAGAGATCTGTTTAGAGCGTTGTAGTTTGAGCTCTGTTGAGTGGAGGGTAGGAGATGAAATTGGAAGTACATATGTGGTCGGAAAAGGGAGTAAATTATAATGGTTATGGTCGTGGGATGGTAGAAAGAATAGTCTGGTATGTTGTTATGTTTTTATAGAAGTTTGATATCTGAAGCATACATATTGTGCATATTGAAGGTCCATAACCAATTTCGCACAGCATGACATCAACCCATGCTTGACCTTGCAATGTCTCTGCACCGAACCCCTGCCTTATCAAGCCATGTCGACAACTAATAGATTTCGACAAGGAAATACTGTCCCATGGCACCACGGGACACGAAAACCTCGATACCAGAAACTGATAGAAAGCGTGATACTAAGAGTGAAAATCTGCACACCAAGACCATGAATCCAACCAGGATTGAGCAGAATGTCAAGATGACGGAACGTGAGCTAGGAGTGGGCAGTTCAAGTACAGTTTCGTGTGATAAAAGATCGAAACGTTTGCTTCGTTCTGAATGACCTCGATAGACTGCAAATGCAATACTGCTACGGGCTTATGGTTCCTAGCGAAAGCTTTGTGCCTGGTCATCCAAGCTTCAAGTCTCCCTCTATTCGTCCTCATCATCATCCATCAGTGTCAAAACCTCACTCCTGCCTCTTCTCCTCTGACTAGAAGCCGGCGGCAAAGCACTCATTCTCCCACTCAACCTCTCTTTCTTCAATCTCTGCACCGGCGTCTCCCCCGCATCAACATCCATAGCGTCGTCGTCATCACTGGCGATACTGTGTGGTCTGTTTCCTCCTTCCTCATCACTATCTTCCTCTGCATCGCGGTTTGCTTTTTGTAATCTGGCGATTTTGCGTTTGAGTACTGGGTCGCTGTGGAGGTCGGATGTGGTGAGGATGCTTTGGCATCCTCCTACTGGACATTGGACTGCCTTAACGCCCTCGGTGCGGATGGGATTGCTGGGCATTTCGATCATGGAAGTAATTGCTTCGCGTTCGAACGAGTGAGGGCATTTGCGACTTGTGACCGGATCGCGGAATTCTTGAAGCGTCAAAGGACATTTCGTGCTGATCGTTTCTTTTGCGATTTGCAAATCGTCGTCGGAATCTTCGGCTCCTAGCGCCGTTTCTCCATGTGAAGGTCGGTCTTCGCGGAACCAGAGGTGGGCGGGTGGGAGAGGGTTGTCTTCGTTTTGGTTGTAGCGGACATCGTGGACGATGGATTTGAAGCCAACATAGTGGTTATTCTTGGAGTAGCGTTCGGTCATGTTCTGGCCTGTGTAGCGGTCTCTAGCTCGAGAGACACGTTCGGTGAAGAGGGACGAGACGGCCAGGGGACGTTGAGTGGCATTCGTCGGATCGGTGGGGTCGAAGTCTGGGTATTCTTCTTCGTCAACACCGCGTTGAGACCTTTGCGTGCGTTGAGTGGCAGCATTCGAGACGTCTTTGATCAGGTTTGTGAGGGTGTGCTGCATTTCTTCGATTGTGTTGTCGACATCGATCATCTTGCGAACATCCTTGTCCATTTGCGCAGTCATGTTGTCCACTTTTGTTTGTAGTTCCTCATGTGCCGTTTCCATCTCTTCCACGCGTCGTTGACTGGCAGCTGGGTCCTCATCGTTTCTAGCTTTGCGGGCCTTTTCCAGAGCCTTTTCCTTGCTGCTCAGAGCTTCGTTGATCTCGGCGGCAGCTTCACTCAAGCAGGAGATGACTTCGGCTAGCAAGTTGTGGTTTGCCTGGAACTTGTTGGGGTTTGCGAGTACGCGCAGCTTGTCGCGGCTGGCTACGCTGAGAGGATGTTGTAGAGGTTCGTAAGGTGGAAGCTCGTTGGTGCCTGGTCGTTGTGTTGAGCCGAGTGTGCTCGCGCGGCCAGCCGTACCACGAGCGGGCGTTGATGCTACCGTAGAATGTCTCGTTCTGTGTGACATGATGCGCAACGTTTTGAAGAGCGAGTGCCTGATCGATGAGATTGGAAGCTGCCCAGGGTCGAATTTCAGGAAGACGCGTTCGGGTCGCGCGCCCGCGAATGCCAAGCCCAACTCCTTCCACTTCGAAGTCCACTTCCCGTTCCATCGTTCCTGCCTTCCTTCACGTTCGTCCTGGAGTTTAAGGCACCCAACCTTTATTCTACTAGATCAGCCCATGGAGATGAGCTTTTGGAGACGCTTTCTGGACACCTCTTCATGCATATCGTTGTGCCTCTCGAGCACTCATTGAGCCAAGACCAAGGATACTCGTGGCATTGCATATACACCACTCCCACGTGATATTCTCACGAATACCTGCATGCTACACCCTCCCCTGACCGAGTGCTTGCATATCGTCTAAGCCATTGCCTTTTCCTCTCACCACTCTCTCCATCTTCCATCGTGGACATCCTTTTCGTCCTCGATGACAAACAACCCATCTTGAACCTCTAGGTGAGTTCAAAAATCACGTTTTGGCTACTCAAATCGTGGCAGAATCGCTTGACGACACCGTTCTCCGGGTGGCCTGCCACAAATACGATGCGCATCTAGGTCGTTCAATCTCGTTCTCGAATACAACGGTTTATTGTCCATGGCTAGGCTACCTGGCCTCGCTTCGTAATTACATGAAAAAGCACTCGATCTCCGTTGCTGGGTATTACTGTCTGTTAGGTATTCACACTCCCCTTTCCTTCTTTGCTTGTCTCGTCTGTCAATCGTCTTTACTTGGTGAGGAAGCCAAGGTAGTCGGCCACGATGAGTGTCACCATACTGTGGTACATGTCAGCAATCTTCATCATATATGTGTAGATCATACTTACGCGTGGGGCGCAATGCGTACGTAGTACGTCGAGAAGCCTCTATAGAATCTCAAGGGTCCCTCCTCGGCTGCAACCTTCTTGAAGCAGTCAAACATGCCCTTGTACTGCACTTCTCCGTTAGGTCCCTTGGTCTGCTTCTGGAGTCTGGTCTTGACAAAGTCGAAGGGGAGACTGAAGAACGATGCAAAGAATCCAGCGGCGGCTGAGGCAGTCAATGTCTGTGTGCGAGGTGACAAAGATGTGTCCTTGAGCTGGCTCTTCGCTTCCGAGAAGAAGGCGAGTTGTCCGAAGTTGAGGGCCATGGCGCGAACGACGGTAGGTCCGGCACCTGACCAGAGAGCGGCGACACCCTCCTTCTGAGAGATACGAGTCAAGGCATCAATGACTGACTTGTAGTTGGCACGCTGGGCAGCAGGCTTCAAGCCATCGCTCTGCATGCGGATGAGTGCAAGATCGGCTGGGTTGCCGACCATGGCTGCCAATCCGCCTGCGGAAAGACCAGCCAGTGCACGCTCGGAAAAGCCGATCTGCTTGCCTTGGTCCTTGGCTCTCTTGGTCAAGGTGCCCATGAATGTGTCGAAGAAGCCGAGACGAGCGGTGGTGTAGACGGCCTGTCTGAGAAGACCTGCACTGAGGCCAGTGTATAGATCGCGGACTCTGCCACTGGCAAGGATATCGCGAGTGACTGAGAGTGGTGAAGGCTTGGGTCCAGTCTTGATACCTTCACCAGCGAGTTGCAGACGGACCTTGATCATGTCGACAGGTTGGATGACTGATGTGGCCACCATACCGGCGAGACCGCCGTTGACGAAGGGCAAGGCGGCACGGATCAGAGGTGTGTGAAGGAAGTCTTGGGTGGCCTTTCTAGGGTTCTCTGCGGCGGCCTTCATTGCCTGTGGTGCGTCCTTAGCGGCATTACGGGCAGCGGCTGCGGCTTCGGAGAGAGTCGATGTGGTGCTCATGTTTGGCAGACAGAAGTGTTCGAAGAATGATCCTATGTTTGCTTATATGGAAGGTAGGATGGATGGATGGGAGCCTCGACCTCGGTTACGCGCTAAGATGCAGTGACGGAACTTCGAAGTGAGTCAAGATGGTTGTCTTTGTTTGTTCTGTGGTGGGGAACACAGAATATGTCAGCCAGTCACTCTTATCCAAAAAGAAACTGCGCAACAGCACGCATATGAATCCATCAATGTGATTGCGCAAGACGGTTTGATATCGGGATGTGTGGAGAGAGCTGTCAAGCCAGCCGGCAGCTCTCCACACGAGATGTTCCGTCCATACAAAACTGGTTCCAGGCCTTAAAGCCGCGATAGGACATGTTGCTATCCGCGATAACTATGGCTATCTCGGCAACCACACGAGCTGATTTCGGGATCCTGCGTCGACGGCGAAATGAATTGCTTACCTTGACGGACAAAATCCGGATTGATGCGTATTGTTGAGAGTGCCGTTCCCGCAGAGGAGTCAATGGTACTGCCGGCGACGTCTTTGTACGTCCTTCGGTGAGGCAGATGGGAGCAGACAAGAAGAACAGTCGATGTATCAATCGCAGAAGATGGTTGAGGCAGAAGCAGATGATGCTATGTATATATATCGGAATTGCGGATGTACCTCGAAGTCTTCAACAAGGGTTTCGACCGTCCGGAATTCTACGATTCGCTCGAGTGAAGAAGTTTCGAGCACGAAAAGAACGGATTACTCACTGATGAAGGAGGTCACTGTCGTAAGCTCCTTCCTTCGAGGCTGCGAACAGATGCGGGGTCGATCACAAGTCACTTTCTTGTATCAGCAGCTGCCAGCATCTAACCTTTGCCCCGCGTCCAATGGCAGCAACCGTTGTCTCTACAGCTCGTCCAATGGATTGAACTTTGGTAGATCTGGCGCGTCGCTATTCGCTCGCTCAAGAGGTACACCAAGGTAGCTAAGTTACGCGGGTAAAACAATGGGCTTGCTTGTTTCATGAGAGGCGTGTCGAAACACGACCCAACGCCCAGGTTACTCCGGAAAATCAGGCACGAGATTGATCAAGGGTCTGTAGCTCTTGTATTCATAGCTATATCCGTGACGGTGTTCCAACAACATCGTTCGAATTTTTGCGTGGAGATGGAGAGTGAAGTTGTTGTTGTTTTTTCTCGCTGACCACACAGGTGGAGAACGCACATCCCCCACACTGCGGGGATCATTTCCGTCGACAGCGCGGAGAGCCGTCCTAACTGCCCCGATTTCTCCCGACTCTTGGAGACTGGACGGACGGAAGTTGTCTTTGGCTTTGTGATGGAGGTGCCGAGGCCATGCTTCTTGTCTGCCGTCGACCTCGAGTCCACATGGGGGGTTTGGGAAACTTGCCAGTGGTGTTTATCTGGACATCGCAGCTGTCGTAAGGGTGCTGAGTGGCACGACATGCACATCCGTCCTGGCCCGCTGCAGAGTCCGTGGAGCAGCATGCTCGTTGGCCTTCAACGTTTACGACTGGGGTTCACAAAGCAGAAATAGCAACCAAATCTGAAAGCTGCTTTTGTCGACGAGACGAAGAAGTCACGACCTGCAGAATACTGTGCAAGAAGCCTGAAGTTACGAGAGCTTCGAGCCAGCTTCATCTCTGCTGAGGGATCTTGTCTTTCGAGATCAGTTCGACAACGAGTGGTGGCCTTGGTGAATGTTGACGTATCCGACTTTCATGAACACATGAGGAAGGAGGTTGGTGGGAAGGCGTTGAACTCCTGCCATCACTCCGCTCTTTCTTTCTGTCTGCATCTGAGGCTCACTACATTCGGTATGGATGCCAGCATCAGTCGCTAAGGCTGTAAGGTTAAGCTACAGTGATGATATCAATCCTCCTGCCACCATGGGTGCGCCAACACCTGTTCGATTGTCGGTCTAGTCGTAGGATCCAGTGTAGTCATCTGAGAAATCGCATCTTGGGCCACTGGACCAAGCTCCTTGCTCCAGTAGAGAAACCTGCGTTCAGGCTGACTCTCGACTGTTGCGTCCGCAATCTTAGACATGTCTCTTAGGAGCGCACAGCCAACTTCGTCCCCGACATGCCTATAGAGTGCGTCTGGGACAGGTCCGAAGTAGGTGAAATGTCGACTCAATACCTCTTGCTCTGGCGTGATACCAAAGCGAACCAGGTCCTGGTAATTTTCTAGGAGCAGTAGTTCTCCCCCTCCCATGGCGTATATACACTGGAACCGATCGTCAGTAAAGGATGTTAGACATTCAATAACGACTTACTACGAGTCCAAATGAATAGATGTCTGAAGCCTTGGTCACGCCTACTGCCGTTTGGCCCTCGGGACTTCGCCACATAGCGTTGCCAATCGCATGGCGAGTTCGAAGCGCCTTTCCATCCTCCAAACGATAAGCAATGTCAAAGTCGCCTAAAACAGCATTGGCGATCTCTTTGATGTCTCCGCCATCCAAATTGACCAAAATGTTGTCCGGTTTGATATCTAGATGAGTTGATGTCAGCCAAGGAGTCCGCGGTGAAGTATTCGAGTTCTTAGAATACCGATGTGGATCCAATTTTTGCTGTGAAGCTCTTGTATAGCTTCCGCAGTGTAGCGTAAAATCTTCTTTCGTTGTGTGTGTACCAATTCGGGATCGTCCTTTATCAAAGCAAGTAGAGTAGAATCGAAGTATGGGTATACCAGAACCCCTTCATCTTGGTTGCAATCGACGTGCATTCGAAGCCGGCGAGTGCCCGCAAATTCGGCTGCAAGACGTATGGACAAATCATAGAATGGTCGAGACACGCGTTTTACGACGAAAGATTCGGTGCCGGACCTACATCAATTTTCATGAGTGTGGTTACCTCATGGAGTGTGAGCAACATCATAAAAACTTACTTCGCCTTGAAGATGCTAAGCGTATCGTCCACGTGATTGTGCTGAAGTACATTGCCTCGAACATACACGCGACCGGAGTAATCGCCTACTATAGTGGATACCATTCTGGTTCCCGCACGGTAGGAGAGCCGACTTGATGAGAATTGGTGGCGGCCGAGATTGCTAAAGAACATTTGGACGAAGTACTTGATATGAACCGGTAGTAAGTATTAGTTAGCGCAGGTTCGATGGTTTCCGTTGTCCTCGTCCACACAGCCTCTCGACGCTTACGCAGAAGCTTTTACATGCAATGGTTTGGAGTTGTCGATGTTTCAGACACGTTTTAACGCGCGAACTGGGAATGTTGCCACCAATCAGCACCGAGTCAGTATGCGCCCGCGTCAGTACGCGCCACCATTAATGCACAATGCGGTCGACTGAGACTGCTATCTATAGCTTCTGACTGCTGTGCCGTAATACATCCAAGATACAAAAAGCTGGTTAGATCGAAGCCAAATCGCGCACTTCGAACGTCAAGCCTTCTTTCACTCGCCCCTGTTCTATCACTCGCCCATAATTTCATTGCTCAACACTATCTCGAGATCATGGGCATCCAAGGCTTATGCGAACACAAGGAGTACAAAATGAGCAGTCCAGTTCCATTCCAACATGTCGCAAAAGAGATCTCGAGGTGGCTCCACAAGACAGGAATATTTTTCCATCATGACCACCATCACAGACATGAGTTCTACAAGCCTAAAAGATACGTTGCTGCAAGCATTGCAGCCGCAAGGACTGTGCCTGGACAAGAGCTCGCGAAGAGGATACAGCTTGCAACATCGGCCAATGAAGAAGCGACTGCTCACTTGCTCAGAACGTGTGCTCTAGTCGAGCAGTACAAAGCCTGCCACTTCAGTCACGACGACAACAGCAGTCTGTGTATCTCAGATCTCTGCTGTCCGTTGGATCACGGATTCGACTACGAAGAACAAGTTTTATTTGGTACCACAATATACTATAACGCAGATAACGCCGTTGTCTACGATGTTCCCGAGGCCATGCAAGCAAAGCCAATCATGTTGTTCGAGAGGTTTGCAACCTACGACGCCGAATCAATACTGAGGAATTACGCTGGAACTTAACGCATGGTGGTTCTTATTTCCAAGTTTCCCAAACTACTCCGCGTCTGCATCAATCTCTGTTTCGGTCAACCCTGTTTGAAGCCACCTTTCCCTCTGTGCGGCTGTCCTTTTCCGTGATGGTATCATAGGGAGGGTTTCTGGCCAACCATAGAGTTCGTGAACTTCACAAGCTTCCAACTGGTCGTTGTGTTGCTTGTAAGTCACAACATCCAGCAATCTTAAGTAACTTGCTCGGGTCAAATAAGCTTGTGCTGGCTTGAAATTCGTGTATCTGTCGATCCAAGTTATGCGCGCCACATCAACAAACGCCTTCTCCTCTAGATCCTTTGTATCTGACACTGGCTCATAACGTAGCGGGGGGCCATTGGCGTTAGCTAGATCTTCGCCCTCCCATTTGCCACCAACCTTGGTAATGCTCATGAACTCCTTCTGACGCCCGAGCGAAAGGTCATCGAGCTTCTGCTTAGCTGACTTGTGCTTGGTACTCAGTGTGTACATCGGTGCACACATCATACCGCTCTCGTTGTGCCACAATACAACCATCTTAAAACGATGATAAGATTAGCAAATTTCTTTCGAAGGATAGAGGTGGTACAATACCGGTCGAAACTTTGAGAACACTGGACCGTCCGCAAATATCCGGACACATTCATTCGGAAACTTGAGCTTGAGGTCATTGTTGGAAAAAGCATGCGTCGCGAAGATTATCTCGCCCGGGATGATATACTCCTTTGCGAGGTAGGTGGAAACTGCCCAGAGTCCGATGTTCTTTGGATTTTTAGGATCCGTTACATCTTGCAAATGGATCTTCCTGGTGAGTCGATGTCCGACCTCTGTCCGCTCTTCAGACGACTTGAATTTTCGTGCCATTGGATATGGATTGGGTAGTTCAGGGAACATGGAGAATTGAGGAGATCGCAATGCAACATCGTCGATCTGCATGATGGACGAGATCTGGTTTGTTGCAAAGTCTTCGAGCTCTTTGATCTTTCGCTCCAACTCGTTAACGATCTCCTGGGCCGCTTCCTGTTTATCTTCCAAGGCTACAAGAATCTCCTGGGCCGCTTCCTCTTTTTCTCTCAAGGCTGCAAGGCGTGGTGAAGTCCGCGGAGATATGGTCGGTTCCGTCTCAGAGACTGCGGCGACTTCAATAGTCAGTGAGTCATTTGTTCCTGCGGCTCCCTTTTTATTCTTTCTATTTGCTTTCTTTCGGGCCTGCTTTGCAGCCTTCTTGTCAATGATTTTGTCATTTTTGGGGGACGTAAGGGGTGAACTTGGTTTCGGTCTCTCGCTGTCGTTGGTTGCGGCCATCGTGAATTCTATGGTGGTTTACCTCTCTGGACAGGTCGTGGGTCGAGAAGTCCTCGCAGTTTTGAATTTGAATCAAAACAAAGAGTGCTCATGTTCATCGGCAATCTTTGTTCTCGAGCTCATACCAAGAACGTCCTGTAATTTCCTTGTTCTTACCGCATCCGGTACAAAGGAAACACAAATCCGGTCTTTTGATTTGTGCGAGCTTTGTCGAATATGACAGTTAGACAAGGTTGACAACGAATCTGACACAATTTCCACAGACTAGTACTCGGCTTCGTCAAACTCGTTTTCCGTAGATGATTTTGTTCGAATATATCGGATACATTGGTTTACCCGTCTATTCAGTCCTCTAGCATCAACCCAGCTACACAAGCGTCAATTATCGGATCACTAGATGCATTCAAGCGTGATTAAAGAGAATACATAAGCGCATTGAATTACGGTTTAGGAAAGACACCAACATCGACAACACCACGAAACGTTTAAGATACAGATTCGCTTTCCTCGAACGACCCTGTAGTCAAGACTATTCTACTCCAACCGATCGGACATCAGAACACATTTTTCTGGCCGATCTCCTACGTTCTTTCGACTCTTCCAACCATCTCTCCCTATTAGCGATTGACTGTGAACGAGTCTTTCACATTTGCCGCTGTCAATCCGACCTTGCCGGTATATCTGGATTTCGCATTTGAGATGGCGTGCGCAGGCCACTCCTGGTTTATATCCTTCGGCGATGCGATACCACCTGGATACTTCAAGTTGACTTCGTGATATGCGTACAGGAGCCTTTCATGCTGTCTAAATGTGTAGGCTTCCACCAAGCGGACATAGCTCTCGGGCATGAGCCTGGCTTGTTTGTACTTGACAGCTTCGCTTCTGGAGATGTTTACTGGTTTTGCAATGCCAACAAATGACTCACTTTTCATCCTCTGACCAGGGTATACTACCATGGAAAGTGGTTTTCCATTGACGGGTGTAAAGCCCTTCCACTTGTTACCCTTTCCACTCTTTTCTGTGCAAATGCTCATGTACTCTTTCACGGTTGGAGCACTCACTCCTCCGACTTTGAGAAACTGGCATGAGAACAGGGGCAAGCATAGCATGCCTTCTGCAGTCTTGTATAGGACCACAAATGGTCTGACCTTGGAGAATACGGGCCCGTGACCGAAGATACGCACTTCCGATGACGGATAGGGTTGATAGAGGTCGTTTTGAGCCACACTGTGGATGGCCCTGATTATGTCACCGGGACGCACAATCTTGTGATCGACCTTTCTTCTATCGGCCCAGACTCCGATTGTCCTATCGATGAAGGGGTCGGAGTCGTCGACTCGTTGCAATGTCTTTTGAGTGAATTTAGCCTCACAGTTGTTGATGATCTCCACACCCTCGGAACCCACGAGCTGAGTGGCCACCCCAGGATACAGGTGCACATCATTAGACGGAGGGTTCATCGTAGCCATGCGTGTTGCAGTAGCTTGAGGGAACCAGAATTCGATAACTTCGTCATCATCTGCGTCACGGGATTCACCCAAACTGTTCGGCGTGTATGTGTCGACAAATTCGGCGGTAGGAACGAGTTCTGGTTCGACTTCCTGCTCTGCCGGAGTTTGTGGTATTGCGATCGAGCCTGCTCTGGAACGAGCCATTTCATATTCGTCGATTGGCTCGGCGTATTCTGGGCTATCTTCTCTGAAATCTCTTGAGGGAGACTTCTGTTTGGGGCTCTCACGGAGCCTCGCCTTGAACCGCGACCAGGGTGAACCCTTCTTGAGAGGGGTAGAGGGCGATCCGGGGGTCTCCGATTCCGTGTCTGCTCTTGCTGATGCAGGTGCTTCGGGGGTAAGTTCCCTTTCACCCACGCTTGATACCCCCGTCGATCCCGCGCCTGTTGGATCCGCAGTCTGCGGCCTCCAATCCTCATTCAAATCTCGTTGACGATTTCCGCCATTGTTGTTGGTGTTTCGGCGTGCTATGCGAGTTATGTTGCTGAAGTGTCTACGAAGGCCCGTGTCGTTTCCCATGGCCTCGCCTTCTCCGCCGTTCGCTTTCGAGTTGGACACCCTGCTGGATCCCCATCTCTTGGGTGGAGACATTTCGTAGTATATTGATAGAAGCAGTTTGGAATACGGAAACACGTTTTGCAGCTCCCAGCGGCTTTCAGAGGTGTCATTATATGCACTCGACACTGGGACGGGGACAAAGGATTGCTCTGATGCCGGAAGCGGAAGATTGAAAGTAAGAATATTTCTCAACAAAGACCATCGTTCCTTCGATTGCTCATGCTCTCTCAAACGCATGCCTCGAATTGACAACAAAGAACTCCCACATCAGAAGTCTCGGCAGATTGTTTTGAACATCTTCAAATGAACGTTATTTCCACGCATACATCAACTCAGGCGAATATCGCATTGGTGTCCTCGGTTCTCATCTCATAAGCCGTATTTCTCTCTCCTGCCGCTTTTTCAGCCTTGCACTTTATGCCCTTCTTACTTTTGAAGCTAGCATGCAAAGGCATAGGCGGTAGGTGCTTCATCGGATACTTCATCAAAGATTTGAACGTGCGGCGAGGGCAACTTCTGAAAAATTCTGTTTTGGGCTACGCTGTGAGTTGCTCGGATCACATCCCTAGGCTGCAAGAACTCCAGTCTTGATTGACATTTGTCTGCCCAGACGTGCCATGTTGAAAAAGTGTTTTTGACGACTTCAATGTATAGACTATGGTAAGAGATGTCATGAGAAAGGAAGGAATCATTTTGTGCCTGCAAGCTCAAACTTCTTCACCAACTTCGTTGCATCCAGTCCTTCGTCCAATCTCGGGTAAGAACGCGCCATCCGTTTCTCCTGCTCTGCCGCCCGCTCCTGCCGCAGACCACCAGCAGTCTTCGGATCACCCGGCCAAACCACCATTGGATTCGCCGGTGTGTATTTCTCATTACTATACTCCCCAAAAGCAGCCACTTTCTGCTGATGCTGTCTGTAATCAAAAGCAGCCATCAGCCTAGCATAACTATCTCCAGTCAGATATCCAATATTCAGATCCATCTCTTCTTGTCTGCCGATATAGCAAGGCTGAGCCACATTGACATACACTTCTTGGTCTCTGAGATAGGGTTTCCGGTGGTGACCTTCCAGGATGACGAAGCGTACTGATGGTCCATGCCATTTTGTCTTTGCGGTCCATTCTTCCTTGTCTACGGCCTTTGCACTCACATACTCGTCCCACATATGACTGCCGTCTTTGTAGCTCGACTCTGAAGACTGTGAAACGATTGGCAGGCACAAAAGTCCTATGTTTGTCTTCCACATCACTACCATCTGTGGGTAGAGGATACAGTTAGCAAGGTTCTGCGAGAAAGGGGGGATGTGGTACCTACTGGTCTTTTCTTACTGTATACAGGCCCATCTGTATGGGTTGCTATGTTACGATCGTCCAAGGACACTTTCGTATTGGTTTGATAATTCGACATTGTAGCTCTGATGATTTGCCCCGGATAAAAATGTTCGGCCTTGTAGTTGTTATAGCATGCGAATAGCTCTGATCGCACATCGTCTTTGTACACCCATTTCTGAGCAATTTGTACACCTTCTGGTGTCTCTTTGAATTCATCTCTGAGTGTGTACGTTGGTCCATTGGCGGGTGGTGCCACGGCATCTGGAGGGAGACCGGCTAATCTGTTCGAAGACCTTGTCGGACTTTTTTTCGGTGAGGATGGTTTTTGTACTCCACCACTATTGCCAGCTCCTCCGCCAGTTACTCCGGCTTGCGATATTCTCTTGAACACCAATTTGGGTGGCATTATGGCAGTAGAGCTTCAAAGGGCTTCCCAGTGGCTGACCACAGACACAGTGGTATGTAAGTGAGTTTGGTGGAGCGAAGGTTATGGTCGACATGTGAGTCTTGATCGGGATCGATGGCTCAATACTTGAGTCCTTGGAAATCTTTGTCATTACAAAGAAAGCGCCGAATACAGAAACTTGCCTCATGGCTTTGTGAGGCCTTTGCGATGTCCGGATACGGAAACGAAAGACAGCATGTTGGAGACACGCTGTTCAACAGCTGACTCTTTCTTTGTCCGTGTCAAAAATATGAGGAATCGAAGTTCGGTCAATGAAACAAGTTGAAGCATTGTAAAGGACATCGAAAGATGACGTCTACAAGGATTCGAACCAACTAATTATGTACAGTACAGGCGAAGAATAAGCAGAGCATAGAAAGCAAATATGCGCCCGATATTGAAACTACAAAAGAACCAAGAGATATGGTGATAACTTCGCTTCCACATTTCCAAGTAGAGGGAAATCGCAAGCGCATTTAGACAAAGACTTGCAAAGGGGACCCTTTAGAGAACATGTGGTTTTCCATAGAGACCATGTAGTATGCTAATATCCCGGAATCTGTATTCGAATCTCCGTGCTGCCTATCTTATGTTTCTTCTTCTTTGTTTCTCTATCCTCTATGTCTTCTTCTCTTCGTATACTGCGTATAGAATATCTACTCCGTCCTAATTCTAATTGCAACGATACTCTTTAATTGATAGCCGTAGCTACCTCTATTTCTAAGAAAAAAGGTAAGGTACTAAGGTCTATTCTATATCGGCCTTCTAGGAAGTTATATAGTAAGGATAGTAAGAAGTTAAGTAGAGTATAGAAGTTGAATTAGAATGGATTAGATACGGTAGGCCGCCTAAGCACAGCCTCCCTTTAAAGGTATACGGGTAAGCATAGCCAGAAAAAGGTAATAATTACGAGTAAATTAGAGAATCGTTCTACGGAAAGAACGGGCAGTCTTTACAAGAAAACATCGGAAATTTCTGTTCACCACATGTTCTCTATAAAAAACCACATGTTGTCTAAAGGGCTCTCTTGCAAAGTCGAAAGCCGCTTTACTTCTTCTTCTTCTTCGTCTTGGGCTTCTTGACCACTTCAGCACCCGGAACCTTCAACTTTCTGCGTTCCTTTCTTTTCGAGTTGATCTGTTGTCTGAACTCGACCTCGGCCATGTGCCGAGCCCAAATCGGAAGGTCTTCGAATTCCGGTCTTCCCATGGTCACTGGTAGTGGCTTGAGCAACTTTTCAGCACTGTATTCAGTATTCTGGAACTTTTTGAACGTCGCTTTGAGCCAATCCTCCTGCCGGAACAGGTATAAACTGACGAGACGCAGGTATTCATCTCCGTCGATGGAGCCGATGTTTTCTTCGAGGTATTCGCCCGTGCATATTGCGTGGGGGCGACTGAGATCGATATAAGCCCATGGGTCGACCTTGTCGGCGTCGTCTGCGTTAGGGTTGATGTTCATGATGATTGGCATTCCTGCATGGGTGGTTTCTCCAGTCTCATACTCTAGGTCTTCTATCCCTATGCCGACGAAATCTTTCTTGCGTTCGTCAGATAGACTTTCAAATGATGTCGTTCCGTGGAAGGTATACATCCTGAAAAGTGTCAAGTTAGCGTTGTTCATATAACCGGTAGATTACGGTGATTGATAAGGCGGAAAAAGTCATGCTCGGTGTCGAAAGTGCTTTCATCGAACGACATCAAGACTCTTCGGGATGAACTTACGGAAGCCCGAACATGCCATAATTGGTCGTCCACAAAATGACCATAAAGCGCATCTTACAACCCACGGGTCCTGCTTTCATCATGGCAATCTCTCCATGAGGTGGATTGTAGCGGGCGTCAAGATCGCACTGCGGATAAGGAAGCATCGCTCTCACAATCTGACCCGGATAGAAGACATTGTTTTTTGCATCTTGGTAGAAAGCCTTGCGTGCCCATTCTCCGACATCATCCTTGACGGAGTCAGTCGTCCTGACCAAGATCGTGCGAGTGACGTCGAAACCCCTGATCTTTTCAGTCCTTTTCTCAAAATCCAGATGACCGTCATCGGGCAGGTTGTATTTCTTCAGCCTGGCCTGCTTCTCCTTTTCGGCCTCCTCTGCTATAAGTCTCGCCGAGCGACGACGTGGAGACTCCGCAGGCGTCCCAACCATCTCTACGATATCAAAAATCCAGAAAAGTAAATCCAAAGGTTGTGTGTGTGTGTGTGTGTGTGTGTGTGTGTGTGTGTGTGTGTGTGTGTGTGTGTGTGTGTTACGAAGAAAACAAAAAAAGAAAAGGAGGCGCCTCCATCAACTCGCCATATTTTATACATCTCAGCCCTCGAAGCCCAATGACCTCTTTGTTTCCAAGTTTATCGCTTTGTCGCCATTTCTGTTTCCGGGGGACTGTGAGTAAAGCTTGGTGTCAAGTTGAGAGTGCGCCTTTGTCTGCTTTGATGGAGGTTATGTTGTGTTCCGGGTGCGTCTGAGTTTCAAGCAGACCGTGTCTTTCGGAGACATGACAGCCAGATGGGAACTGTGAAAGTCACCAAGAGTGAAAGTAGTTAGAGGAACTGGGGATATGTACCTGGTCGCGCTTACCTATCAATTGCTCCAAATGATCGGTCAAGAGTTAGCAGGAACTCGTCAGCCAGAACCATAAGTCGCTCTTGCCTCGACAGACTGACCTTGAAGCAATTAGACTTCGTCGCCATCTTTGTTTCTTGGTCACGATGCGAGACAACGTCGAACTTGAATAACAGTTACTGTACAATGGCCTTTACAATTTGTGTTTAAATGACTGAAGGAAAAATTTGATAATACGAAATATAAGCTTTTCGAGATATTTTTGGATCCCATCCAAAATAGAAACCACATCATGATATAGATGGTTGCTCTCTGTTGCTTTTGTTTGCAAATGCCCATGTAACTCCGACGCACCCATGCGAAAGTACAAACGCTAGAATGTCATCCTGCTCTTCTGCTATCTGGCTTAACCCTGAATGGCGTTGAGGATCATCTCCTTGGCATTCTCGACACCGTCCTGGGTACCGGTGATCTCAATAGCCTCGTCACCACTCTGAGCCTTGGGGACCTGGATCTTGGTGCCAGTCTTGGTGCGGATGTCGTTGATGGTACTGCCCTGAGGACCAACAACTCTTCTGTAGGAGCTGGGGTCGGGAAGGACTAGGAAACCAGCGTGAGTCAGCTTCTCAGCATCAGCAAGAGCCTTCTTGACGCGAGCGCTGGCCTTTTCGAGGCTCTCGGTGGAAGCACCAGACAAGGCCCAGGTGATTTCGCCCTCGGGAGCACTCTCGTGAAGGTTGTGGATGACCCAAGAGATGTTATCGTCCGAGGCACCACCAGTGGCATCATCGGTGATCAGGGGCATGCCAGAACCAGCCTTGCGGGTGGACAAAGCCTCAGGACGCTGAGGAGGACGCTGGCCCTTGTGGTCGACAGAAACCTTGAGGTCGCTACGCAGACGGCGGAAGAACTGACCGTTGTCGGCAATGACGTGGTGGAACTTGAGTGGGACCTGGATGTCGGTACTCTCAGCGTCTTTGGTAAGAGCAGCGATGTGCTCCTTGGCCTTCTCAATGTTCTCGGCACGGCCAGTCAGCTTGACCTTGGAGCGGTCTGCGCCAGTGACAGATTGTCTGGGAATGTCAAGCTGAACACCAAACTCTGACTCAATCTTCTTTCTGATGTCACCACCACGGCCGATAAGCTTGGGGTGCTTCTCGGGGGAGATCTCGATGATCTGAGTGGTCTGGCTCTCAAGGTTAGAGACTTGTGCTTGGATGGCTTCGATGATCTTGTCGGCGATAGACTGGTTGGCCTCAACACGGATAGTGTTGCCCTCGGCCTCAGCACGAGGGAAGCGCACCATGCGGGCAAGCTTCTGTCTGTCGTCAGGACCGCCAGCTTGAATGACGATGTTGCGGATGTTAGCGCCACCACCACCAATAATGTTACGGTGGTGCTTCTTCTCGATGTCGAGAGTACGAGTAACGGTCGAGTCAAAGACCTTGGCTGCCTCTTCGATTTGCTTCTTGGCCTCCTCGACTGCCTTCTTGGAACCCTTGATCTTGACCTCAACACGTCCAGAGGCATCGGCAGCCTCGCGGTTGTTGGGAACATCAACGTGGGCACCAGTGGCAAGACGAAGAGCATCAAGCTCACGACCGCCAGAACCGATCAAGGAAGGGAGCTGGCTCTGTTGAACAGATACAGTGGCAGTGTGGGAGGTATCCATGGTGTATTGGAGGAGATTGAGGAGTTCCTCTCTGGCCTCATCAGCACCCTTCTTGGGGCCCTTGATAATGACCTCATCGGGAGCTTGAGCCGATCTGCGAGGGCCCTCACCCTCAGCGGCATCATCAGCCTCGGCGCCGTTAGAACGAGGGAAGTTGATTCTGACGTTGTATCTGTCTTGGAGACGGTTGACCATACTGCCCTTGGTACCAATCAGGTCCTTATGGAACTGGGGCTTGACCTTGAGGACGTAAGTAGCTTCGTCCTCGAGCTTCTTGCCAAGAGCAAGAATGTGAGCCTTGCAAGCGTTGGCCTTGGCCTGGGGACCCTTGAGCTCGACCTTACCATCGTTGACCTGGATATCGACATCGAACTCCTCACGAAGCTTTCTGATGTTGTCACCCTTCTTTCCGATCAAGATGTTGGCGAACTTCTGAGGGAAGTCGAAGGTAAGAGTGAAGCCGCGCTCGAGCTCATCCTGCTTCTCTTGCTCGATGAAGGCAAGCAGGCTCTCAACAAGGGCGTCAGCACGGTCACTAGGACCACGTACGGACAGACCTTGAGCAGGAGCCTTGCGAGCGCCCTGACCGCCGAACAAGACCTGCACGGGGATCTGGTCTGAAGGAAGGCTGGACTGCTCACGGTCGACGTGTCTTCTGATCTTGTCGTGGAACTTGGAAGGAGCATCAACATCGCGAGAGACGATTTCTTGCTGGCCACTAAGCAGACCAAGAAGGTGCTGCTGGGCCTCCTTCAAAGAACGAGCGAAGTCCTGAGCCTCGTTGGCAGCAGGTTGGCGTCTAGGCAGCTGGTAGTCAGAAGCCGAAGAGGGGCCCTCATAGACAAGGAGAATCTCGTCGTCACTGTCCGAGTCCTCGGGGACAACCATGTGGACACCAAACTGGTCGCGAATCTGGGGACCAGCGGACTGGCGAAGGTGCTGGTGGTAGAAGGGGTGGACCTGGACAGGGTTGAGGCGAGTGGGAGGGTGTCCGCTAATAAGGTTCATGATGTCGGAGCGAGCCTTCATGGTGTTCTTACCATCGCGAGAGTAGACCTCCCAAGCAGTGGGGCCGTTACGAGCAGTGCTGGCGACGATGCGAGCGTTGTAAAGACGCTCTAGGTCCTGAATGGCGCGTCTCTGCTGGAGGTACTTGGTGACGTTACGAGCGTGAGCCTGGGCGCCGAGGGGAGCGTTAGGGAAGGAGCGGGAGATGTCAACGCTAGCCATGGCCATGCTGGAAGCGAGCTCCATGACCTTGTTCAAACCATCGTCGAGTCTGTCGGCAGGGCCGACAATGGTCAGATTCTCGTCGTCCTCGGAATCAGGAGGCAGGATAACGGCGCAGCCAGTCTCGGCAAGGAAGTCGTGGAGCGAAGTGCCTCTGTCACCGACAATGAACTGGTGACGACCACGCTCGATGGCGACCTGGTCTGAGACAAGCTCACGTCTGAGCTGTTCAACCTGGCGTTCGAGCTGAGCGCGAGCCTCGTTGGCAGCCAAACGGTCACCAGCGATCTGGATGGGCAAGCTAGCCTGAGGGACGAAAGCAGGAGGCTGGCGGTAGGCGGCGGACTGAGGAGGAGCCTGCTCGACCCATGTGTGGTAGTGGGGGATCTGGACTCTCAAGTCGCGGCCGTTCTCGAGGTCGCCAACACGCGAGTTGTGGGCACCAGCTAAGAAGGGGTAGAACTCGGCGGGAATATCCTTCAGGCGCATGTTGGTCGACGATGTGCGCTCATTGACAATCTTCTCAATCTCTTGACGAGCCATCTCGGCGGCGACGGCATCACCCTCGATGCTTACATCAATCGTAGCAGAGTCGTCGTCGTCGAAGGTGTCGATGTCCTCCTGACGGGGAACCTGGATCTTGGCACCAGTCTTTTGGCTGAGAGCGGTAATGTTGGCACCTCCGCGACCGATGATGTGAGCGCGGACGGAAAGAGGGACGGGGACCTTGATGCTTTGCTGCTTCTCGTTAGCAACTTTGGCTATGCGACTGTGCTAAGCCGAGACTTACTCTGGAACCAAGCTGGCGAGCAACCTCCTTCAACGTCTCGCGGACATCGTTAGGAGTGGTACCAGTGGCTCTGAAGGCGTAGGAGCCGCCGGCGCCTTGGCTCATCTCAACCTTTGCCTTTGAGCGCTTGTTGATGTCACGAAGAATCTCCGAGACAGGCTTCTTGAGATCCTTGGCTTGAGCGAGCTGCGAAGGAGCGAAGGAGATGGCCTCGGTGTGACGACCGGGAAGAGAAACACCGCGGAAAGCAGCATTGGCCGAGGCTGGGGTAGCAGCACCAGAGGCAGGAGTCGAGTTACGCGAAGGGGTCGAATTGGAGACCTGACCATTGCGAAGACCGTTGGCATTGCCAACAGCAGCAGGCTTCTTGGACCATGGCGAAGGCCCGGCAGAGGCACGAGACTTGGGGGCGCCAAGGGAAGGGAAGAGCTCTTCGGACTGAGTGTCGAGGACAGAAGCCTTCTTGGGGGCAGGAGCAGGAGTGGACTCGGGAGCCGGGGTAGGAGCGGCAGTCGAGGGACCAGCCGACGACGAAGTAGTGGCTGAAGCAGAAGGAGGAGGGTGCAGAAGGTCCTCCTCGTCGACAACTTCCTCGATCGAGGGCTTGTGGTCGTCGTGCTTCTCGGCCAGACGCTGGGCAGGCGTCAGGTTGTCGGCAGAAGCGCCAGAGACGGTGGGAGCCTCAGAAGCCATGATTATACCAGTTCCGTTGAGAAAACCGTCGAAGATGCTGCGACATGAGTGTCAGTGGACGAGTCGGTATGAGGAGCGGCTGCTGTACGGGGATGCACCTACAGCTGAAACCGTTACTGACGAGCGGCTCAACCAAGAGTGAGAAGCAGGATTAGAATCTGTCACTATGTTAGGCTGCTCTTCAATGCCTGATGACGGCTCTGCAACGAAACTCACAAGAAATTGGACGTCTTGTGGGATGACCAGAGGTGAATAAAGGCTAAAGGAGACTCGACTCGACCAAAGTTAGGAGAGACCTGGAGCTTCCAGCAACTTCCCTTCCCCACATTCGTCCCGGACTCGACCCTTCCGCCAAGCTCCCGGATGCCACCTGTTGTGCTGCTGTCTACAACGCTTGCGCAGTCTTGATCATGCTCTTATACCAAATCTCTGGAGAGTACAACCGCTCATTTTGTACCAGATTGAGACTATGTTCCAGGCACTGGCGAGCAGACATCAAAAGTCCGACATGCGCTTGATGGAATAATTTCGAGCACTGTCTGTGTAGTCTCATTCACCTTGGAGTTCTGTCCAATCATCCCCTTCTCACTTACTTTCACATCTGGCAGATAATCGTTGTACCTTCGTGTCAATTTCTCCAACTCCAGCATCTCCTCGAAAAGAGCAATTGGACCTCACACTCGGATGTTTTCAAACTCTGTCAGAATATCCAATTTAAACAAGGCAATCTTCAAGGCGGCGACCTTACTTGATAGGCCTTGAACTTTTACACGCCAACGACCATAGCCCGTAACATGTCTGACGCTCAAGTCTTGACCGGTACCTTCTAACCAACTCGACACCTTGTACGGGAAAGGCTCTGGCGGCCATTCCGACCACCTTTCATGTATGTTCGATCGCTGTAGGTTGCAATGCGTTCGTTGATTCAAGCACTCCAATTTGGCTAAATCGACGCATGGGTGTTTATTGGTCGTCCTTGAGCTCGATTATTGCGTTCGCTGAAATCAGACCTTATGATTAAAGCTGCTCTCAACGCGATCACAGCCGATCTGGTTGAAACCTATGCTCGAATGTCAATAGACAGAGCCAAAACGGACATTCGCGTGGGAACGATCGTCTTCATTTGTTGTCGGTGGATACCCTCAGCTGAGCGAACGTTGAATTGGAGCGAGCTAGAGGTAGCACTCGCTCTTTCCGATCACAACAACGAGGTTTCGAGGACTCTGTCAAGGATGTTCCCACGGAGGCTAATGTCATAAGTGTCTGTGGCGGTTTGATCCACCTGTCTGGCGACCAGATAATGTTGGGCGATGCCACTGTGACATTCATACACTCGTCAGTCTCCCAGTTCTTCTCGTCCAACTTGCAGCGGATTGGCCTCGACAGTAATATTCGGTTGCGCCTCACCAACAAATGGAACTTAGACCTCAGCAACACATTTGAGTGCACCAAATGCATCTGTCGTCTTATTGAAAACCAAGTGATCGTATCGACAGTTGGTGAACATGGCAGGTACTCGGAAGTGTAGGATAGGATCCGTGTGTCTGACTCTTCATGGTACAATTGGTGGACTCCATGGAAGATGGCGGTCAATCGGTCAGTATGCGATACCCAGACATAGCCGAATCTCCGAACAGGCGTTTAAGCAGTCGACCGACATGCTTCTTTGTTCGCTTTGCATGTACGAGAGCTGGGCTGAGTAATTGAGGGCCACTGGTCATCGATCCGATGGTCGGCCTGAACCACCGGCTCCGGTACGCAATCGACATCTTCCGGAGGTATTCAAGCAGTTCGTTCAGGGTGTCACAGCATCTTCGTTTATCGTAAAGCTGTGCCTAAGCCGAAATGGCCGTTGGCCGAGGATAAAGTGATGGAAACGACCAGCGACTTTACAGCCCTCTGACGTGGCTTCCACGCTCATCAAACATGCAGCGTGCCAGAAAAAAAGGAATGGCTGCACCTGTCCGTCGCTTGCTCAAACCCCCTGTGCTTGCTTTGCTTCCGCCGAGTCGCGCTGGTGACGATGCTTCAGCCACGGATGCGGTCATTGACAGCCACATCTGTGCTTGTGGCTGGGTCGAACGTGGCTTGTGTAAAATGCAACACTCTTCTGGAAGGTCAGACGCATGCGACAATACAAGCATGCAGGAACTCAACAAGGTGAAAATCTGGTGATAGGTGCGAAGAATGCGCTGAGCTGGCGTGCAGCTGGCTAAATCAGGAAGTACCCGAAAATTCGTTCGGTGAGAGCGAATGTACTGCGAGTAGTACTCGGTGCGAGTAGGCCATCTCCGGAATCCGTTGCTGACAGGGTCGCGATTTTTACATGTGGCTTGCATGCTACATGCAGCCCTATCCGATCGGACCCTGGGTTCAACGCTCGATTACCAAGATCTGCTATGGCTTTCTTTGCCTAACCATAACACAGTGGAGCTAGAGCATACCACAGAATGCCGAAAGCAGAATATGGTAAGCAAGCAAAGAGCGTGAGGTTATGGCTCTAGGCACCAAGGAAGTCGCGTCTCCAGCGGTGACTCGAACATGTCACGCGGGACAGCACGGTGAGTCGACCATCCGTTCAAGGCAGCGCATTTGATATCTATTTTCACCGTTCGTATGAGACTCGTTCACGGGATCGAATTCACGATTCATGCCTAGGTTGTCCAAGAGAACATTCTCCTAATTGATCAGAATCACGAAGAGAAGCCAGGAGAAACCACAATCATGTAGGTATTTTAGGAGTGATGTGCGGACAGAAGCATCTAGCCCGTATCACGGAACAGCGCGATCCGGTAAGGTGTGTCTAGGCATGCATCTGCCTGCAGCAAAAGCCGTGGCGCAGCACACGTACTCGGCCAGCATTAACCGAGTCCCAAGACACCGATGACTGACATGTCAAAGATTTATTAAAACCACCCGACCCTCTCCGGATGGTTCTCGAGAAGATTGAAGCCAAAAGACGCAAAGCAGAGATCAGGACAGAAGGCAGGACGCAGATTACCAATTCAACGGATACCCCGTGACCCCTTCAAGAAAGAGATCAGCAAAGAGTTGCCTAGAAGGCTCTAGCTCAAATTTCATTGACGTCATTCACCGGACCCTGAACGAAATTATGACATATCGGACTTCCTTCTCTTGCTCAGGCATTCGATCTTCTTTCAACTCATCGACACCTGATTCCTTTTCGACCAAACGAACAACACCAGCGATCAACACCCCACACCAATTGACACTGGATCAATCATATCAACAACAGCCTTCATTCACATATTCTTTCGATACGAAATCGTTGGCACAAACAAACGACTGGCATATGTTTCCTGTGCAGAACCAATCTACCGGACTGCTGCGGAAAGGACAAGGTCGAGGCCACCAGAGAAACGCGTCCGAGTCGACGGTCAACTCGACAGGCCCTTCATCGCCGTTCATGCAGAGCACCAACTACCCTTACATCGCCAACGCCGAGCAGTCTCCTACAACATCCTACTTCAGCGACAACGATCAGTCATACACGGTCGGCTACGCACCGTCCAAGCTTTCACACACCCCGGCGGCCCATCTGGCCATGCAAAATATGGCCATCGACCATCACAACTCGACATTCAACGAGGAGATTCCCGACTTTGCACACTCGTCGCGGCACTCGGTGTCGAGCAAGGGGCAGGACTCGCCGTCGACACCTCAGCCGAGGTCGAGTTCTGACCATGATGACGATGAAAGACCGCCTCTCTACAAGATGCCGACCAATGGTGAGGAAGTACCAGATCTGGAACTGTTTGAGCGATACTTATTTATGAGCTCGCAACCAGACTACAAAGCCAATGCCCCTCGCGTCGAGCTGAACCGCACAGAGTCGGCTGCCTTTGCAGACGAGCTCTTCAACCCAAACAACTCTGACTCGCTTCAGCCGCCATCCGTGCAGACCAACCACAACATGCTCTCGCCACACCGTAACTTGATTGATGAAAGGTTACGAACTGCCAACAGCATTAGATCACAGTCGCCCGTGGGAGACATGTCTCGCGAGAGATCTCCTTTTAGACAAAATTCACCTTTTGCAGCTCCTGCTCCTCAGAACTTCAAGGGTCCCGGTCCTTTCCTGGCTACTGCCGCTGACTCAAGGCGCCAGCAGAGGGAAGAGGCAAGCGCTCGGGAGTGGATGTCACATCAGCCCAAGCTACGAAGAGAGGCTACCAAGACCATGTCGCCCAAGGACGCTCTACTCGACTTCAACGATAGCGAGGGCTCCGACATGCCTCTGTTTGCAGACACGTTGCCTTCAGGCTACAACTTTGCCTCGAACATGGCCGCGCCTCCGACAAACGTTGCTGGCTTCCGTGCTTCTTCGTCTGACCAGTCAAACATTGCCTCGACAAACTTCAATTTCTTGCCACCTCAGCAACCGCAGATGCCTAGCAACCCATACGCTCCCGCGTCGTATCGCCCTACTGACTTCGGCTCCGATCAGACACCGGACTTCCCTGCTCACCTGACTACTATGGAGTCATCTATGAGCGAGGGTCCTGGTGCCTCTTCTCAGGGCAGCATGGCTGCGCCTTCCATTCCAAGGCCCCAGCATACTACTGCCGATACCGGTAGTTATTCATGCCCGAACGACGGATGCTATCAGCGATTCGACTCTGCTGTCAAGCTGCAGAAGCACAGACGCGACCTTCATCCCGCTCGGCAGTCCATGTCTTCCACCGGTACTGCTACCTCATCACCCGAGGAAGACGATAGACGCTCGAGCTCACCTGTTCTCGCGCTTGGTAGTCTTGGTAGCTCCATGACTGCTGCAGCGCTCGCCGAGCGAAACTCGCAGCAAGGTCCTCACAAGTGTACACGTACCAACCCGTCTACCGGCAAGCCATGCAACAGCATCTTTAGCCGCCCTTACGATCTTACTCGACATGAGGATACTATCCACAACCGACAGAAGCAAAAGGTGCGCTGTCAGTACTGTCGCGAAGAGAAGACATTCTCTCGCGCCGACGCCCTCACCCGTCACATGAGGGTCGTTCACCCCGAGATCGACTTCCACGGCAAGCGTGGTAGAAAGGGTGATCACTTCTAGGACGATCGATATCGCCCACTAATGTCTTGTATTTCTTGTTTATCCTCACGACTGCGCGGCGTTGTTTTCTCCTGCTCTGTACTTGTACGATAACGATGACGATTACTTTTTCGGCGTTCTTTTTCCTTGCTTTCGGAAACTTGCATGCGGAGGTGTCTGAAACGGAGCGATACTCACGTGTTCACTTTTCCTACTTTGATGTTTTAGAACTCTTGTCACCCATGTACAATTATGCTATCAATGGCTTTCTTTATGAAAAGCGATGTTTTCTTGATCTGATTTGATGGTGTTCTTCTCTTGCTGCTTTATTGTGTGTGTGTCTGTGTTTCTTGAACTATTCCACCATATAACATCATTCAACCACATGGTCTTTCTCTTAATCCGACTTCATGTTGCAATTGTGAAATAATTCCTGGTATCCATATACTCATGTATGCGACAGATTTTTCCATTGTTAAGCCGACATTCAAATCACCGTCGAGTCGTGGCTTAAAGCGTAGTGTTTGCCAGTCACTTCTCCCGACAAAACATCTCGAAATATGATTTGCAAATATTGCCCTGCCATATACCTCACGGACTCGAAAAAATATCATGTTGAAATCGGATTAGTTATGTTAAGTAACTCTACAAGTTTGGAGATGTGAAAGCATCCTAGAGCTTATATATCGCCGTCGACTCTTTGCGTCCGGGTTACCCTCTCGACGAAAATGACTTCCTATGATGGTCAATGCGTTCCCAGCCACCTTATGTTCATCATGACGAGGTCGCGGTTTCTTTGGTCTACTGTGTCACGTCATGAGTAGTCATGACGGAACGCGTTTTCTTGGACGCGACTTCCTCTGGAGACACCTGCGACTAGTGGGGAGGTGCGAGTGGTGTTGAGATTTCTTTGGCGACCAGTGGAGGTTGGGGCTTCCTCTCGAGTCGCGGTCGAGTCGTCTTTAAGTTATCTCATTAATTAGAAGCTCGAACGAGACTTAGCAGAGCGGGAACTACTTCGTAGCGTCGTATTTTACACCTGTAAATTCTACAGGCTAATTAGAGCTTCGCTTTAGCGTAAGGTGTAAGAACTCGTTCGAGCGTCTAAGGACTTAATGTTACGATTTTGGTAGAAGGCCTTTAGAAATTCGACCCTCTATTTCCTACATTCTAACACTACGCTCTCGTACTACATTTTTACTAATTTATAAATCGATTTCCTGAAACTTCTTAACCTATAGATTCTACAGGTCTAAAAAAGTCCTAGATCTAACCTATAGATTTTGTAGGCTCGCGTTAAAGGCTTTAAATGGCCGAAATAGCGCGTCGCATTATACCCTCGAGTAGTAACCCTTTTATCGATGCTACTATCGACTAAGCCGATGCTACTAAGTAGCTCGATAAAGACGATTTCGATAGTAACGATAGCTATATACTACCCGACGCCCCTAACGACGACTCGTACGCTACTATAGTACCTTACCGTCGCGTTCGCGCACCTTAAGGCACTCGCCGAACCGACCTATAGAAACTATAGGCTATAATCCGCCTCTAGAGAAGGAGATATTCGCTAGAACGCTTCTTAAAGGACTTCCTTACGCTCGAATCTCCTAACCTTCGTACGCTAAATAAGAGGCATCGTATACTAGTAAGGACAATTTAAAAGTTAGAGGCTAAAAGAATACTCGAGGTATATAAGAGCGGCCTTCCTAGGTAACCTACAGTTTCTATAGGCTATAAAAGGCTCGTTATTAGAGCACTTAAGAATAAGTTTAAGTCCCTACTTAATATACGATTATTTAGTAAGTATACGCTAGAGGTTAAGAGCCTTAACGCTCTCGACTACTCCTTAATTACTAAGGAACTACGAACTACGGCCCCTACGTAGACTTCCTTACTCCTATAGCTTATATAGCACCCTCGCGCGCACTATATACTAAAAGTAGCCTAAGAGGATAACCGTAGTAATACGCTCGCCTAGAAGAGACTAAGTACGATCACTGCTTCTATTAGCTATAGCCGTTATTAGAAGCTATTAAACTACCTACCTAAGGCTACTAGCATGTTTTTGTTTATAAATAGAGCACGTCGAAGAGTTATATCTTCTCTAGTAGACTATAGCATTTATAAGGGCTACTCGGCTACTCTTGCCGACTCTAGAAAGGTCGTAAAGATTGCCTAAGTAAGTCGCTTTTAGCCTATAGAATCTATAGGCTAAGAAATAACACTTACTAAGCCTATAGGAGAAGATATAGTCGAATAGTAGCTATCTATAATCCGTCATCTACTACGACAATTATAATTTTAAGGATACTGTTAAGTAGTAAGTACGTAGTAATATAGGCGAGATAGTTAATCTTACTACTTATATCGTAGTTTAGAATCCGCTACTACCTAAAGAGGGTCTTAAGTAGAGTAATATTAATCGATCTACTCCTCTCGATAAGAGAGAACTATATAAGTAGGTATATACGTAGGACGTCTTAGTAGACGCTACTACCTCTCGCCATTTTATTATATAAGTAGTTAAGTCGGTCTACCCTAAGGCGATAGGCAATATATTTCCTCGTCTAAAGCGACCTATAGAATCTATAGGCTAAACGACGTCGGTTCCTAAGCGCCCTACCGCTCCGCGTAGCTCGCTAAGCCTAGCTCTTAGTACGGCGGTCGCCCTTTCTATACCTTAAGTTCTTACTACGCTAACATCGGCCTCCCGCGTTTTAGCTTCTACCTAGCCTATAGATTCTATAGGTTATAATACCGCTACTTTCTAGCCGCTAACGCTAGCTTCGATAGCCCTACTATTAAACACACCCTACTATCCTATAGCCTCTTCCCCTTAAATACCTAATAGTTCTTAACCTATAGATTCTATAGGCTCTAGCGGAAGCGAGAGAGTTCTACTAATACTAGCTTCGATGCTACCCCCTTCTTTAACCTTATAGCGCTCGTAGAGAAGAGTAATAAGCATTCTAGCCGTCTTACGGCCTATACTTTCTATAGACTCGGTTATAGCACCCTTAATACTAGTATTATTACTTAACTCGTCGTTTAATTCCTCGTTCGACTTATTAAGCTCTCCGTCCTACTATTAGCTAGCCTTATCTACGGCTATATAAGCTTAATCCTCGCCTACCCCTAAGCCTATAGTAACACCTATAGAAACTATAGGCTACACTTAGATGCTATCCTTCCCCTTTATAGACCGTCTCCTACTAGTAAGGACTAAACTTAAGTAGCTTAGAGTAGCATTTTATAGCGAGGGCACTATTAAGGGGACTATTATAGTATACGAGTCTATCTAGCTTAAGAAACTCGGATACGATAGATAGGATAATTGCTTCTCTACTCGCTTATAGCCTATATATAGTAATTAACTTACAGCTTAATACATCCGCTCTATATAGGGCAGATTAGTAGAGTCTCGTCTAGCTTTCGACCGTCGTAAACAACTTATGCCTAGTATTAGCTAGTTTTACGTACTATAGGCTATAGTCTATCTAATTATTCGCACCTATTTCTCTAGCGAAGAACTAGGTAACAATGCCTACTATACCTTACTCTACAACATTAAAGAATAGGACTAGAAGGGCCTCGCTAAAGACAGTATAAAGTATTACTAGTTCGAGCCTCTTATCCTATATAGATTTAATGCTCGCATTACTACACTATAGTACGATAGCCTTTACGCCCGTAGCATGCTTCTAATAGGAGTCGTTAATAATAAGAACGCCTTTAATAAGGCTATTAGTACGCTATCTCTACTAGAATTTAACGAGATTATAGAGGAGATCTAGCTTAAGGCCTTTACTCTCGATGCTTAGTCGTCGGCGTCCGAAGCACCTTACGATAAGGAGTTTTAGAGCATATGTCGCTACCTCTAAGAAGTAGAGACGTTCTANAGTAGCCGACTAGTTAGCGCCTAGTTAATTAATATCGCCGTTGCTCTCCTCCTAGATAGCGAGGAGAAGGAGGTCCTTTAGGTAAGTCTACTATAGTAGTAGCGTAGTAGTAGCGTAGTAGTAGCTAACTATTTCTAGGANAGGATTNTAGATAGAAAGCCTATCNNCCCTTACTACTTCTTCTCGGTCTACGAGCGCGCTATATAGCGTAATAGAGCTTACTAGGACTTTAAGTCTAACCTCTTCCGCTCTAACGACGGCTAAATCGTCTACCCTAGTCCTACTAGTTAGTAGTATTTGCGCTATAACTTTAAGAAGCATGATTAGATCCCTCTCCCTAAGGAGGTGCGTAGTAGCGCTCGTGCTACCTATAAATTAGTTATTCTAGGTCCTTAGCCTAGTCCCGTCCCTACCTATGACGAGTTAGATAGCATAGTAGAGAGCGGTAAGCTGCTAATGGTTTAGCCTAAAATGGCTAGACTACCTAAGCTAGGTTCGGCCCTAGTAGGTAACTACATACGTCGGTTTACTACTAGACGCCTTTAGCGTAAGAAGGGTTTGTTCCTACCCCTTCTTACTACTATGTACGTAGAGAGGAAGCGTATATAGAACTCTACTAAGCTCCCTAAGCGCGTCTAGACCCGTAACCGCAAAGGAGGATTCCTCTAAGGCTACTACTACTACATAGCGCTACTACTATAGCCGCTACTACTACGTAGATAAGCACTAGTTAATAAGGACTCTACTTAGTTATTATGTAGAGTATAAATCCGTCTTGTTTCTTCTCTCGTTTCTACTTCTACATTTGCACCTTTCTATTATGCTACCTTCTACCTTTCTAACCCTAGGGTCTCAGGACACACCTAATAGCCCTAGCCTACGTCGGTCGCCCTATAATCATGTATACTAAACATAGGAGAGCGTTACATCGAATCGAAACACTATACTACTATCTCCTATACCGTATATACCTAGATCTACGTTACCGCTAAGCCCTACGCTATTCGCATAGGTCTCTACTATTACTAACTTTACTAGTACTAAGGCATCTAACGGTATAATACTCTA